>NC_083890.1:37726482-38976482 GCF_032452875.1 Bos javanicus
CCAATTTTAGAATGCAGAAGTATCTCCTTGAAGGTAAATTTATGATATCTGCTGAATATTATTATCTCTAATACAAGAGTTACCTCCGATTTTAACACCCAACAAACCTACTGGGCCAAAACAGTTATCAATTTGGCAATCAAAAGAAAAATACATGAAGCTACCAAAGGAGGAAAGATTCACATCAAAAAAAAAAAGAAAAAAAAAAGCTATGGACTAGGCATAGGTTCGCTAGATTGCAAAATACAAAGAAGAACAATATAAAGGATCTATGACTGAAATAATGAAACTGTGAGTGAAGTACTTTAGAGTCAGTCTGCATTTTGATTTGCTAATGCCCACACCACACCAATGTTAGATATTTTGAGTATGACCCCCGAAGAGAAACAAAGTGAGTCAACCATATACCTAAGCAGGCATCCAAAAATTGCTGTACAACTGACTGACAGATATGCATAAATAATATCCCCAAATCACAGTATCACTTTCTGAAGTTACAAATGTGTTTGACCAACTTGAGATAAAGAGAAGAAAAACAATTGCCTTAAAGGACTATTTGGGCAAGAAGAACTGTTAGAAAATGTTGCCCGTTTGTCACAGCAGCTGGGGACTTCCTGAGAGAAGTCTTTAGTTCTCTGATACCAGCGCACGTCAGTGGGGCTCCCCAGGTGGTGCAGTGGTAAAGAAGCCAATGCAGGAGGGTCCCTGCAGGTCCATCCCTGGGTCGGGAGGATCCCCTGGAGGAGGGCAGGTTCCATCCCTGGGTCAGGAGGATCCCCTGGAGGATGGAGGAGGGCAGGTTCATCCCTGGGTCAGGAGGATCCCCTGGCAGAGGGCAGGTCCATCCCTTGATCGGGAGGATCCCCTGGAGGATGGAGGAGGGCAGGTTCCATCCCTGGGTCAGGAGGATCCCCTGGAGGAGGGCAGGTTCATCCCTGGGTCAGGAGGATCCCCTAGAGGAGGGCATGGCAGCCCACTCCAGTATTCTTGCCTGGAGAATCCCATGGACAGGGGAGCCTAACAGGCTACAGTCCATAGAGCTGCAAAGAGTCAGACACGACTGAGCAGCTGAGCTGGCAAGGCAGTGCACATAAATAGGCAGAAGAAGCTTGATAAAAACAAGAATGACCACCTAATAGCATTTGACTTGTGGAACCTATAAATGTTATTTTTGGAAATCAGTACTGATACCCATCTCCAAATCTATTTTTCAGATTTAAATTCTTTCTTTTTAGGTGGTTCAAAATTTTGATTGAGTCATTTTCTACGTAAAAGTCTAAAGCATAAAGTAGTATTAGTTTTGCTTCAAAACACTAGAGACAATAAAATATCACTACAATTCAATGATAAAAAGTCAAATAATCTGATTTAAAAATAGGCAAAAGCTCTGAATAAGACATTTATCCAAATATATACAAATAACTCATCACATGAAAAGATGCTCAACATCAACAGTCATCAGGAAAACGCAAATCAAAATTACGAGGAGTTACTTCTTATCTACTAGGACGACTATAATAAAAATAAGTACAAGCCTTGATGAGGATGTAGAGAAATTAGAACCATGATATACTGCTGATCAGAATGGAAAACTATACAGCTAATTTGAAAACAATCTGGAAATTCCTCAAATTGTTAAGTACAGAGTTATTATATGATCCAGAAATTCCTTTCTTGGGTGTAGATCTCAGAGAAATAAAAATATATGTCCACACAAAAACATGTACATCAATGTACACAGCAGCATTATCTATAATAGACAAAAAGTAGGAAAAACACAAACATCTACCAGGTGATACCTTTCACAGTTCAGGTACAAGTCACTGCCCCAGGAAGCCTTCTCTACCCTCTTCAGAAAGAGCAAGGCTCTGCCCACCATGTGCACCCAAATGAGCTTGGGACACAACCTGGCAAAGAGTCATAAGCATCTCTCTCCCTCAGGAGAAGTCCCTCAATTGTCTATTCATCTTTAAATCCCCAGAGCCAAGCTCGGGACTTAGAAGAGAACATGCTCTTACTGCAGATGGATGGAAAGAAGGGAGGAGGGGAAGGGAGTGGTAGAGGAAGGAGGGAGTGAGAGGCAAAGAGGCGAAGGTGCGGCTGGAAAAGAGAGAGAAAAAAGGAGGGGGAAGGGGAGACACGTGGATGAACAAATAAGCAAAGCAGCAAAGATCAGGACAGTTAATGAATTTGCATCAAGACCAAACTTTGGAGGCAAACAGAGTAGTTTTTGTCAGCAATCAAAAGTCAATCTAGAGAAATACTGCTTTCAACAGAAGCTGGGGTCAGGCTCTGACAGACAATCCAGTATTTCTTCCCGGGATCTTCTTGTTCTAACAGGAAGAAAGACAGCAGCAACTTTTCATTCTGTGGAACACTATGCACCGATCAGTTTTTTCAGTTGCACTTGCAAAAATACCATGGGAAATGTTTTCCATTTTATAGACATTATGCAATTTATACATACAATTATAGAAAAAGTAAAAAAAAAAAAAAAAAACTATGCATTAAAAATAGATTGGAAGGAAACATGCCAAAGTGTTAACTGGAGCTACATTTAGATAATGACACTCATGTTCTAAAGATGAGGTCTTCCTAAATTCTAGAGGCTTTCAGATAGGAGTCTGAGCCTGACAAGGCAGAGCTTCTTCCCCAAGCCTGATCTCAACTAAGGTCTCTGGAGACGTGTTCTATACCATCCTACTGACTCATCTGCAAGGGCTGGCCCCTCTGAGACTTGGCTTTGGCCCTGAGGTTCCTCTTCATCCAGTTATTCAACAGAGGCCCAGGCTAGGACCTGGCAAGTCAAGGTTCTGACACTGGCCTTGAAGAAGACTATTTTGATAGCTCAGAGATTAGGTAATAAGGGCCAGACATAGTCTGTTAATTACAGGAAAAGGAAGGCTCAAGTGAGAAAGAGGTTTCTGCAAAAACAAAAGAACTTAGTGAATGATGATGTGATAGGAGGCAGATGGGTGCCACCAGAGTAAAGCAACCGGAGATTGGTTCCCTGGGGATCTGAGAATGGGAGGACAACTAAGGGAGGAGGCTGGGTCCTGCCCAGATGGGGGATAAGAGACCACATACTCCTCATCCTTGAAGTCAAGAGACCTCCCTGACCACACAAGCACAGAAAGGGTCCTTGGAGGTCAAAACAGGAGTGATGCTAACTGATGTTCTACCCATAAGCCTCTTTGGTATGGAATCGACCTTGGGTAAGAGATGCATGTACACACATGGGAGGTATCTTAAGACATCAAATGTGGACTCTGAACCAGGCAAATCAAAATGACTGGCCATAGGAAACCTGGAAGAAATGCCCCATAAAAGTAAATCAAACTACCACAATGGCACAACTCAGCAACTCTGAGTCTGCCTGTGTTTCTATCCACACTTACTGTACTCTCTTTCCTCCTGATAAATACTTTACTTGTTTCACTACTTTCTGTCTTTCAGGGAGTTATTTGTCTGCAAAGCTGAAGAGCCGAGGCCTTGTCACTGAACACTGGTCTAGTGGCTAGGATTTGTGCTCTCAATCTCCAGCAGGAAACCAAAGCCCTGCTTCAACCACTGCAGGCCCAGGCCACCTGAGATCAATTAGATAGTAGCAAATGGCACCCCACTCCAGTACTCTTGCCTGCAAAATCCCATGGGTGGAGGAGCCTGGAAGGCTTCAGTCCATGGGGTCGCTGAGGGTCAGACACGACTAAGCGACTTCACTTTCACTTTTCACTTTCATGCATTGGAGAAGGAAATGGCAACCCACTCCAGCGTTCTTGCCTGGAGAATCCCAGGGATGGGGGAGCCTGCTGGGCTGCTGTCTATGGAGTTGCACAGAGTGGGACATGACTGAAGTGACTTAGCAGCAAACAACAGAGGGTTTAAGGTTTCCAACCTAGAAGGCGCACGCAGAGCGTGACACTAGTAACATAAATGGAAGCTGTAGGGAGGAGCAGGCCATAGGAAAAGTGTGTGACTGCAGCATTAGACACATTCACTTAAAGATACTCTCCAGTGATCTATGAGAACACAACTGCACCACAAACAACTAAATGAGGTCAAACGCAGAACTCATGTAAGGTCAATGATGCAGACAGCAGGCACCGTGGTGAAGAGGACTATTGTACACCAGGGGTAAAAATCACCAAGGAGGTGGAAATGTGTCACAGAGGCAGAATGGGTGGGCAGGACTTCAAAAGAGGAGTGTTTGCCTGATTGAATAATGGTGACAGAACAATTGATTTAAATTGGTAGCGAAAAGCAAAATCTATGCTGACCTCTTCCCTGCCTTATGAATCAGAGGGAATTTGCCTAGAAATCACAAGTGCAATTTAAATGCTTGACTTAATTTCCTGTAGATTCCCATTTGACTCTGCAATAAATTAGAACTGAAGAACCACATCTGCATGGCATTTTACCCTCTGCACAGCACTTTCAAGTACATTATCTCATCTGAGCTCCAACAGCTCAGGTTAAGTATTTATGATCCCCAGGTTGTGGATGAGGAAACAGGGATAGAAAGATGTCATGACTTGCAGACTGGCGTCCTAAGCTGGAAGCCAGGAGGCAGGGCCAAGATGGTGTGTCTTTAACAGGTGAACTGAAGCACTTGTGATCTGAACTATCGCTTTTCCTTTTGAGGGAAGTGGTGATGTTGCCTTAATGCCCGTGTAGGGTGATTATTTCTTTCATGATACTTAAAACAGCTAAGATTTGCACAGTGAATCACAGATTATAGTCATCTATTTTTCTCCAAAGAAAGTGAATTTAGCACTTCGAATGTTATAAATTATCTCTAACTACTCCTCATAAAAAAGAGCTATGAAGTAGAGAGAGGAGACCAGGAAGCAACAATGTGGCGGCTGGGGAAAAGAGTAACAAGAGGAAACCTGAGCGCCCCTCACCTCCCCGCCCTTCCATACAATTTCCTACAGGGCGATGAGGGGCACTGAACAAAGGGGGCACTGGGGAAGGTGGTGGCCATGAAGTGCTATCAGAGCCCAACCGAGCGGGCAGGGGTCAGGAGGCAGGGAGTGTCAGAGCAAGCAGGAGGACGAGAGTGACTGGCATGGGGAATCAGTGGCCACAAATGAAGAAGGTAGGGACAGACTAAAGGAGTGTGGCCTGACACCAAGTGCCAGAGTCTGAGCAAAGCGGTAACACCCACTAAGGCAGACAGCCCAGCCCAGGGTCTCAGGGCCCAGGAAGAACAAGAAGGGCATCCTGGGGTGCAGGGTGGGGGGCAGCCCAGCGGGGTGCCAGAGCTGGAGCACAGTAAGAGGGGCACGTGCAAGAGGGCAGCCTGGTCTGCGGTGCCCAAGCCCATGGGAGGTGAGGACGGTGCCACATGAGGCAGGTGTCTGCTGTCAGAGCATAAACAGTGTGAGGTGACTGTACACGGAGGGCAGCCTTGTGAGCTGTCAGGAGGGTGTGCTCACAGGGCACCAGGCTACAAGAGGGCTGAGGAGGCCAGCCCTGTAGGACACAGCAAGGTGCAGAGTACAGGAGTTCGAGAGAGGTGAAAAGTTTTAAGAAGAAATTTACATAGCTCAAAAAACCTTCTCACAAAATACATTATTAAGTATAACAGGAAAAAAATAGCCCTACATCACCTTAAAAAACCGATCAAAGTTAACGTCCTCCGTCACCGATAATGAGACAAATCCAAGGCAGGTGTCACCTGGCAGGATACACTACGAGGATCGAGTCTAAAGACAGTCCTTCCAAAGACGCCTAAAGGGGACCTACTCACGAGCACCATCAGACAAACACAAACCACAGGACAATCATTCAAGTAACTGCCTGTACGCCTCAAAAGTGACAAAAGGGAAAGGGCAAGGAAAGAGAAACTGGTCCAGATTAAGAGAGTCTTAAGGAGATGGGACACCTCAACACAAAATGTGATTCCACTTTTCCCAGCACCACTTACTGAAAAGGCCAACTTTTCTGTGTTATGTTCTTGCCTCTTTTGTCAAAGGTAAGGTGCCCATAGGTGTGTGGGTTTATCTCTGGGCTTTCTATCTTGTCCTATTGATCTATATTTCTGTTTCTGTGCCAGTACCATACTGTCTTGGTTATTGTAGCTTTGTAGTACAGTCTGAAGTCAGGAAGGTTGATGCCTCCAGCTCCATTATTCTTAAGACTGCTTTGGCTATTTGGGATCTTTTGTGCTTCCATACAAACTGTGAAATTGTTCTAATTCTGTGAAAAATGTCTTTAGTCATTTGATAGGGATTGCACTAAATCTGCAGATTGCTTTGGGTAGTATAGTTTCTTCCAACCCAGCAGCATGGAATATCTCTCCATCTGTTTGTGTCTTTGGTTTCTTTCATCAGTGTTTTCTGTAAACAGGTCTTTTGTCTCCTTAGGTTTATTCTCAGGTATTTTATTCTTCTTTTTGCAGTGGTGAATGGGATTAGTTCCTTAATTTCTCTTTCTGATTTTTCACTGTTACTTTATAGGAATACAACTGGACAGCTACATGTAAAAGAACAAAATTAGAACACTTCCTAACAACATACACAAACTCAAAATGGATTAAAGACCTAAATGTAAGGCTCAGTTCAGTTCAGTTCAGTCACTCAGTCGTGTCCGACTCTTTGCGACCCCATGAATCGCAGCATGCCAGGCCTCCCTGTCCATCATCAACTCCCGGAGTTCACCCAGACTCACGTCCATCGAGTCAGTGATGTCATCCAGCCATCTCATCCTCTGTCATCCCCTTCTCCTCCTGCCCCCAATCCCTCCCAGCATCAGAGTCTTTTCCAATGAGTCAACTCTTCGCATGAGGTGGTCCAAGTACTGGAGTTTCAGCTTTAGCATCATTCCTTCCAAAGAAATCCCAGGGCTGATCTCCTTCAGAATGGACTAGAAACTATAAAACTCTTACAGGAAAACATAGGCAAACACTCTTTGACATAAATCTCAGCAATATCCTCTTTGACCCACCTCTTAAGAGTAGTGGAAACAAAATTAAATAAATGGGACCTAATTAAACTTAAAAGCTTTTGCACAGCAATTGAAACTATAAACAAGATGAAAAGACAACCTTCAGAATGGGAGAAAATGATTCAAATGAAACTGACAAAGGATTAATATCCAAAATATACAAGCAGCTCATGGAGCTCAATACCAAGAGGAAAAAAAAATCAAACAGTAGGCAGAAGACTTATGCAGACATTTCTCCAAAGAAGACATACAGATGGCCAACAAACCTATGAAAACATGCGCAGTATCGCTCATTATTAGAGAAATGCAAATCAAAACTATAATGAGATATCACCTCATACTGCTCAGAATGGCCATCACCAAAAACTCTACAAATAATATATGCTGGAAAGGTTGGAAAGAAAAGGGAACTCTCCTGTGCTGTTGGTGGGAATGTAAATTGATACAACCACTAAGGAGAACAGTTTGGAAATTCCTTAAAAAACTACAATCCCACTACTGGGCATATGCTGTGAGAAAATCATAATTGAAAAAGACACATGTACCCCAGTGATCACACAAGTACTGTTTACAATAGCTAGGACAAGGAAGCAATCCAGATGTCCACAGACAGATGAATGGACAAAGAAGCTGTGATACATATATACAATAGAATATAACTCAGCCATAAAAAGGAATGAATCTGAGTCAGTTCCAATGAAGTGAATAAACCTAAAGCCTGTTATAGAGAGTGAAGTAAGTCAGAAACACAAAAATAAATATATTAACAGATGTATATACGGAATCCAGAAAAACGGTATTGATGAACCTAACTGCAGGGCAGGAACAGAAACACAGACAGAGCACAGACTTTGGACAGAGTGGGGGAAGGAGAGGGTGGGATGAACTGAGAGAGTGGCAGCGAAACATCTACCTCGCTATGTGTAAAAAGCTAATGAGAAGTTCCTGTGTAACACACAGAGAGTTCACGGGGAGCTCTGGGACAACCCAGAAGGGTGGGACGGGGTGAGGCGGGGGAGGCTGCAGAAGGAGGGGACATATGTATACTTACGACTGATTCACACTGTTGTATGGCAGAAGCCAACACAATATGGTAAAGCAATTATCCTTCACTTAATTATAGATTTTTTAAAAATAAAACAAACAAGCAAACAAAATTTCAAAGCAGATCCTCCTGCTATAAAGGACATTATGGGGATAACCTGTGTGAGGGCCAAGGAGGAGGTGGTGGTGAAGCCTAAGAGCCAATTCCCTGTTTTTGATGGCGGTGTTTTGGCTTTTGTTGGACAATAACTTTACAGGAAACAGACACTAAGTATTTGGGGATGACAAGCTATCAAATAGCTTCGAAAAAGAAAAGGATTTTTATAGTGCTCCTACAACTTTTCTGAAAACATTATTTTTTATTTGTGAAATGAAGTAACTAGAGAAAATAGGCTGTTCCACAATGTAAGAACACAAGACTGCCACGAAAAAAATTGCAAGAGAATGAAAGGCACTAAAAAACATGGAACATGACTATCCAAAAGAAGCATTTTTTCTCTGACAGGAAAATACGCATCATTCTTATGGGAACAGTGTCTGGCAGGACCAACGAATATACTGACAAAGTAGGTTTTTTGTAAATCTCTTTATTAAGGGAATATCTATTTTAAAAGCTAAAGAGAAAAATATTCACATGTAATTATATTCATAAATCTTTCCTTAAATATGGAGAAATAAGTGAAGTTGATTCAGAGCCAGATACTTATGTCTTTGGTGTGTTAAGTACCATATGTATTAGGTAAGAGACTTTATCATTCTGCTATTCATGCACTAACATATTTCCTAGTAAAAAATAATTCAGTTTCCCTCACAGCATTTTTAAGTATCTATAAGTCATCCATACCTTTTCCTGATAAAAACACTCAGAAAACTAGAAAGAAAAAGTATTTTCCTCAAATAGATAATGAATATCTACCAAAACTCCTACAGCTCACATCACGTAATGGTGCAAGACAGTTCTTTTCCCCTAAGATCAAAAATCCAGGCAACTGCCCCATCTCACTTCTCAAATCCAACAAAGCACTAGGTGCTCCAGATAGCACAATGAAGAAAAAAAAGCGAAATGCAAACAAATCAGAAAGAAAGCCTTCTCTTTTTGCAGATAATACGATTATCTATATAGAATATCCCAAGAAATTTACAAAAGAAACTGCTAATAATCGAGTTCTGTAAGGTCGCAGAATATAAAGTCAACAAACAAAAGCAAGTGCACGTGTATATTCTAGCAACTAACAAGTGGGGGAAAAATCAACAAAAAGAATAACACTTGTAAGTCCTTCAACAAAAATGAAATAGGTATAAATCTAAGAAAAGAAAAATATGTATCAGAACTCTATGCTGAAAATTACAAAATTTTGTTGAAGTAAATTAAAATAGACCAAATCACTGGAGAGACTTACCATGTTCATGGATTAGAAGACTCAACACAGCAAAGATGTCAATACTCCCCAAAATGATTTATAAGCTTAATGCAATTCCCATCAAACCCCAGTAAGATTTTTGGTAGAAATAGATAAAATTACTCCAAAATTTAAATGAAAAAAGAAAGTCCCTCATATAGCGCAAACAATTCTGCAAAGGAAGAGGAGAGTGGGAGGAGTCAGTCTTCCTGATAGCTACAGGAAATAAGACCTTTATGACTGAGGAGATCCTCCCAAGAAACATAAAATGGGGCAGCAGATAGATTAATTCACTATTAATTTAGAAAGTTAAATTCACTGCCAGAACAGAACCCTTTTATATTCATATCCTCCAGAGTATGCTGTGTTTGTGGACCAGTGAGTTTCTAATTCCCCACTTTCCTAAGTGGGAGGATTTGTTATCTTGTTCCTTAATCCACTGTAGTGTACTAGGATGCAGATTTTCTCTTTTAGCTTTAGGTCACCAGAAGACAACAGGCTACAACCAGAGCCGATGGAGAAAACTACATGTCAAGCAGACATCCTGATCTATAACGTACATGTATGGCACCCCACTCCAGTACTCTTGCCTGGAAATCCCATGGACAGAGGAGCCTGGTGGGCTGCAGTCCATGGGGTCGCTGAGAGTTGGACATGACTGAGCGACTTCACTTTCACTTTTCACTTTCATGCATTGGAGAAGGAAATGGCAACCCACTCCAGTGTTCTTGCCTGGAGAATCTCAGGGACGGGAGAGCCTGGTGGGCTGCCGTCTATGGGATCGCACAGAGTCGGACACGACTGAAGCGACTTAGCAGCAGCATGTCATCTCCCCAGAGAGGAGGTAACTGCAGTCATAAGAAGGCTGCATTGTGATTCTGGCTAGCCAAAGTGATATACTTTGCAAATACTATGGATGAAGCACAAGCTGGAATCAAGACTGCTCGGAGAAATATCAATAATCTCAGATACAGGGATGACACCACCCTTATGGCAGAAGGCAAAGAAGAACTAAAGAGCCTCTTACAAGTGAAAGAGGAGAGTGAAAAAGTTGGTTTAAAACTCAACATTCAGAAAACTAAGATTATGGCATCTGGTCCTATCACTTCATGGCAAAGAGATGGGGACACAGTGGAAACAGTGACAGACTTTATTTTTTTGGGCTCCAAAATCACTGCAGATGGTGACTGCAGCCATGAAATTAAAAGACACTTTGTCCTTGGAAGAAAAGCTATGACCAACCTAGACAGCATATTAAAAAGCAGAGACATTACTTTGCCAACAAAGTTCCGTCTAGTCAAGGCTATGGTTTCTCCAGTAGTCATGTATGGATGTGAGAGTTGGACCATAAGGAAAGCTGAGCACTGAAGAATTGATGCTTTTGAACTGTGGTGTTGGAGAAGACTCTTGAGAGTCCCTTGGACTGCAAGGAGATCCAACCAGTCCATCCTAAAGGAGATCACTCTTGAATATTCATTGGAAGGACTGATGCTGAAGCTGAAATTCCAGTAGTTTGGCCACTTGATGCAAAGAACTGACTCACTGGAAAAGACCCTGATGCTAGGAAAGGCTGAAGGCAGGAGGAAAAGGGGATGAGATGGTTGGATGGTATCACCAATTCGATGCGCATGAGTCTGAACAAGCTCCAGGTGTTGGTGATGGACAGGGAAGCCTGGCATGCTGCAGTCCATGGGAAGCAGAGTTGGACATAACTGAGCAACTGAAGTGAACTGATGGCTAATAAGGGGCTTCCTGGTGGCTCAATGGTAAAGAATCTGCCTGCCAATACAGGAGATGTGGGTTCAATCCCTGGGTTGGGAAGATCCCCTGGAGAAGGAAATGACAACCCATGCCAGTATTCTTGCCAGGGAAATCCCATAGACAGAGGAGCCTGGAGGGCTACAATCCAAAGAATCATGGAAGAGTCAGACATGACTTAGGGACTAAGCAAAAACAACAGTTAACAAACTCCTATTTCCAAACTTTCTCCCTTCCTCCCTCTTTACCAAAGGCTGGGAAAGCTTTTTCAGCCTTCCTTTCAGTTAGGAGAGACCCCTTGAAACAGTTTTGGCCATAACACTTAGGGCAAAGTCAGCTGTGCTACAAGGTTTCCAAGACAGCTTCTGGTTTCCTGGTGAAATGACATGAGATGTCTCACAAAGGCTTTCGGCTTCCTGACAGATACTTCTGTCAATCCATACCCTTTTCTTGGCACCCCACACAGAAAGGTGATACCTAGAGCAGGAGCAACCATCTTGCAACCATGAAGGAAAGGCCAAGAAAATTACAGAACAGACCTGACATTGTTAAGCAGCTCAGCCAATGTCAGCAAGATACCTGCCTCCAAACTTCTCCTCATATAAGAAAAATAAATCCTCATTAGTTTAAGCCACTGCTGATTAGGTGTTTTGTTATATACAATATAAAGCATCCCTACCTAGAAACAAGGTATGTTATCTAGTAATAGATTCTTTTAAAATATGAATAATGATTTACTACTGCATGAATATCACACATAATAACTCATCTTTCTAAAGCCTTCTGGAGCACTTTTATAAAGGATATTAATTTGACAGTATGTGTTATAATATACACTCTCCACATATATTCACTTAGCCTCTCTGGGATCTCATTTCCTATCTTTCATTCAACAGGTATCCTGAGGAGCCTGCTGCTGCTGCTAAGTCACTTCAGTCGTGTCCGACTCTGTGCGGCCCCATAGACGGCAGCCCACCAGGCTCCCCCATCCCTGGGATTCTCCAGGCAAGAACACTGGAGTGGGTTGCCATTCCCTTCTCCAATGAGTGAAAGTGAAGTCGCTCAGTCGTGTCCAACTCTTAGCAACCCCATGGACTGCAGCCCACCAGACTCCTCCATTCATGGGATATTCCAGGCAAGAGTACTGGAGTGGGGTGCCACTGCCTTCTCCCCTGAGGAGCCTACTATGTGTTAAGCACTCTACCAGGTGCTGGGAAAACAAAGTGATCAAGATTTTGTCAAAGCCTGTCTCCAGCCAGCTTACATTCTAGCAGGAAGTTGATTTGTAAAATGAGACACATGGAAAATGGTATCTCCCAAAACCCACAGTTAGAAAGCAATGAAGCTAGGTTCAGCATATAACACAGGCATCAGGAAAAAAACAATAAAGTGAGGGGGTTTCTGAAAGAGACTACTCCAACTTGGTGAGTCTAGGAGGGGAAAAAAAGGTACTAACTATGAAGTTAGAAGTTAAATAATTACAAAATAAAAGAAACAGGAAAAAAAAAAAAACACTCAATTCACATTCTCAACCCCTCTCTGCGCAAAGCAACTGCAGTAAAGAAAACAGATCCTAAATCGGACTATAACAGTTGGGTAATAGCAAACGCAATTAAGGTAGGTCTAGGAGACAGTGCTATGGCTTTAAGCCTAAACCAAAAAAAAAAAGAAAGCAGGATTTGTCAAAGGAGGGTAGAGTCTCCCAATTTCGATTTTATAAAATCTCACTTTTTTTTTTTTAACTTACCAGTCAACATTTTCTTCTACGATGATATTTTATAATCTTCACTACAGCCAAATCTGTTTGTTCTGTTCTACCCAGAAGCAATTTATTGATTGTTAAATGCTTTACTTCTACTTAATCTCATGGGGCAAATAGATCTAAATATTACAAACCACTTAAGAGAGTTAAAATACAGAGTGCATTTAAGTCAAATGTGTCTAAACACTTATTAAAATGTACCTTACAGCAATATATTGACTTCTTACACACTACCTATATAACTTGACTCATTAGAAAGCCCCAATTTTCAGCAATTTGTCATGAGTCACAAAAACATTAAAAACTTTCTATTAATTGAGTGAAATTCACACATTTCCCTGGTGAGAAACTGTGGCTAACATTCTAGACTAATACAGACACCCTGGAATTCCTGTCTAACTAACCAATGCACAAAAAGTAAAATGAATGCATCCTGACTATACACTAACTTAATTAACCAATAAAATTTCCCTAACAGGCATTCTTACATTTGATAGATAAGAGAACTTATGCAAATAAAAGTTCTACAACATATTTAAAAGAAGTTTGCCAAAGTGGAATAGAATATGGGACTATTTCTAGATTACAGTTATTAAAACAGATACCAATCATATCTATGACTTTATTCTTAGAAAAAGCTTTAAAAGAAATAAAATAATTTTTTCTAGGAATTAACTGTCCATAATATCTTTATCCAGAATGCATCAGTGTTGTGTGTCACTGCAACCACAGCAAAGACAAATATTGTCTTTTTGAATTAAGTGTGCTAAGTATTCTGGGAAATCATGCTACTACTCAGAAAACAGATGAAGAAGGTGAGAATATTTTTACAAACTATAATAATAGGATCTATGCAAAAAGCATATAAGCATTAGACACAGAATTTTGTTTCAATAAAATCATTGTTACAAAGAAATTTTCTGTTCTACAGCTTATTCTAACACCAGTTGTTGGTGTGAATAAAACAAAGTCAATTAAAAACAAACAAAAATTGGCTTCCATCAACTCTGCAAAAATATTACACTACACAGCATTTTAAACATAGAAGTTTATGTACATATTTTAGTATTAAGTCATCTTATAATTTGAAATACTTTTCAGATTTTCATGTCTCTTTTTTCCCCCTACTATTCCCTTCGTTTGTGGAAATGGATGCTTTTAAATTAAGTTTGGCCCTCGGTTCTCATCTGAAATGATAGCCCAGTTTCATGTGAGTTTGGGGAGCTGAGGGTGCTGGTGAGCTGTTGAGACAGAATAAAGATGCAAAGAAGTAGGGATCCAAGTATATCAGAGGCAGGACTTTCATATTTTATATACAAGACATCCTATAACCTGCCTAGCAGCTGGACACCCTATTAGCTGCCTAGCCTACTCCTGAGTCAGAGGATAACAATAAGCATCTTCAAAAGAGAAGGAAAGTATTACAAAAACAGACAAAATACTATGAATTTTTCCTAATGAGTCCTCTTCACTGACTGAAGAGAAGAGACCATCTCCATGAGTCTCATCTCTTAACTACTACTACTCCATTCCTAAACCAAGAGCTGAACAGCCCTCATCCTAGCAGTCACCCCAAATCATCAAATGCTTTCTCATAAACTTTGAAAACAAACCCCTTGAATTAGGTAGTAAACTCTCCCAAACTTCATAGGATCTAGTTTCAAGAAAAGAATTCCATAATAAGCTGCAAATAAAAGGTTCTCCAGTCTCCCAAAGAAAGCACATGAATAACTGGATGCTTGGGGCTAGTGCACTGGGGACGACCCAGAGGGATGGTATGGGGAGGGAGGAGGGAGGAGGGAGGAGGGTTCAGGATGGGGAACACATGTATACCTGTGATGGATTCATTTTGATATTTGGCAAAACTAATACAATTATGTAAAGTTTAAAAATAAAATTTAAAAAAAAAAAAGCAATTGAGTGGCCTTAAAAAAGAGAGATGTAAAAAAAATAACAAATCACAACTATTACTTATTCAGCACATTCTTGTGCCAGATTCTCAGAGTTCTACATGCACGAATTCATTCAATCCTTACAACAATTCCACAAGACAGGAACATGGTTGTTTCCACTTTACAGATGAGGAACCTGGGCGTAAGCAACTTGGCCAAGGTCACACATTGCCAAATGATAAAACAAGGATTTGAATTGAGCACTCTGGCTCCAAACTCTCAACTTTAATCACCACTTATACACTCCTGCTGTCAAACGTATGTAAAAGCACTTCAAAATATATCAGGAATAAAATAAGGGCCTATTACATAGCACTATTTTTCTTTATGCCAGGCACTATGACTTAGAAATCAGCAAAATCTCCCTATTAATTAGTAACTTCCATCTTGATTTACATTGTAAAAACACATACAGTAAGCATCTTGCACTTGACAAAAAAATTTCTGAATCAGTATACCTCTGTTTCTGTAAATTACAGTAATAAGACTTCATTTTAACAAGATCTGAACACAACATAGCAATTTCCCTTTCCTGTGGAGTTTGGGAAAATATATTGTAAAGGATCCCATTTTAAAACCTTTAATACAGTAAATAATTTAAGTGTTACAAAATAAGTGAGTTGGCAGGCTGTTATAATATTATATCATCTCCCCACTGTCCACAGTCCAAATGGATCACCATGTAAACTTCTTAGCTTTCTTGGCTTAAAAAGTTAGCTTATATACTGATTATCTTCAGATCTTTCAAAACTTATTTCACTAAAGTCAGGGTATATATTTCACTGGAATGTTAAAACTCTTTGTTACTAAAAAATGAATGGGATTTCAGCAACAACAAAACTTGTCTACAACTGTTTATTTGAAGAGAAGTTAGCTTTGCTCTGGAAATATACAGATTGATTTATATTTCACTGCTCGCTAACCAACAAAGCAACTTTAATACACATTTTTCTTCACCAAAAAGCCATATAAAAACAAACAATCCCCACAAAGATGCTTAGGAACAAAAACATTTTATTGAAAAAGCCTGGCAAATCCAAGTGGTCTCCTTTCTGTTTCAGATTAGTATTAAAAAAATCAATTTGTCAGTTTCTCATGAAAATGACAGCTGATTAAGTTCTTAAAAAATTGAGAGTTGTACTATATAACAGCTAAGATTAATAATTAGATGACACAATAGCACTGAAAAGAAAATAGTAAATTTGAGGAGGCAGTAAACCAGAGCAGGAAGGCTTTCAAGAAAAAATGTGCTGGTCAAGGGAAAAGATGGCAGATTAACACAGAATCACTGAACCTGTCTTTCTCAAACCCCAATGAACTAAACAGAAAAAATAAAATTAACAAAGAAAAAAAAAAAATACCACCAACATTCTAATCTGAGAAGGGACCAAACTTAATCTATAAAATTTGTTTTAAATGTCATCTGGAAGCAGAGTAAACATATAAAACTGAAAACAAAATATTTTAATCATCATCTCAGAGTTATCCTTCACTCTTTTGCCCCCCTTATCTATTCAAAATCAGAAACTATGAGGGAATTCCCTGATGGTCCAGTGGTTATAAGACTCCACACTTCCACTCCAAGGGGTGTGGATTCAACCCCTAGTCAGGAAACTAAGATCTCTCATGTCTCATGGCCAAAAAATAAATAAATAAATGTAGAAATAAAAGAAGTATTATGAGGATGAAAGGTGAATGGATAAAATTTTCAAAAATATCTCACTGATGGAACTTAATTTTTATTTAAAATACAATTTCAAACATATGAGTAAGAGCTTAGGAAATATAGCTATCCATAAACACTGGGGAAGGAGGAGGCAGCAACTTGAGCATAAAAAAGCTATACAGTCCACAGAAGAATGAAAATGACACAGGAATGGAGAAGTCCTTACAGGAAACAACTGGAGTGAACAATGAATCCACCTAATATAGCTAAACAAACAAAGCTGAATAACAGAAGAGGGTATCTATTATGGGACAGGATAAAATTGCCATAGATTTGTAAAAGAAAAAAATTTTTTCAATTACTTAAAAAATTAGAGTTATACTGAACTAGAGTTGGAGACATAAGTAAGAACTCATGTTTAAACTAACAAAGATACAGATAGAAATATTTATACATATGTACAGACACATGGGTTAGAGTACCTATATATATTTCCTTGATCTGCCATCACTGATGGTCTAAAGGAAATGACAAGCACTGGCAACCAGTATACCCAGCACCCCAACCTTGGTTTCAAACATCTCGATCCAGTAAAAGGAACGAGGGCTCCCTGGAGAAATGGCTGCTTCTGGGGATGAACAAAGAAGAACAAAGGGTGTTGCCCACCACCCAGTTCCACAATGGTGAAGTGGCAAGCCACTGTAGCTGCTGACTGACAGTGCACCCTAGGGCAATTTAGGATGAAAAAGAATAAAAGAGGATAAGGCACTCTGTTTTGGATGAACTAGCTCCAAAGATAGTTAGAAGCCTACCTTGGGAAGAATTTCAATGACCCCAGATTCCTGCATCTTCCCATACACAGAAAAAGACTAAAATCATTAACTTGAGATAAAGAAAGCTGAGCACTGAAGAATCGATGCTTTTGAACTGTGGTGTTGGAGAAGACTCTTGAGAGTCCCTTGGACTGCAAGGAGATCCAACCAGTCCATCCTAAAGGAAATCAGTCCTGAATATTCATTGGCAGGACTGATGCTGAAGCTGAAACTCCAATTCTTTGGCCACCTACAGTGAAGAACTGACTCATTTGAAAAGACCCTGATCTGGGAAAGATTGAAGGCAGGAGGAGAAGGGGATAACAGAGGATGAGATGGTTGGATGGCATCACTGACTCAATGGACATGAGTTTGAGTAAACGCCAGGAGTTGGTGATGGACAAGGAGGCCTGGCATGCTGCAGTCCATGGGGTCACAAAAAGTCGGACACGACTGAGTGACTGAACTGAGATACTTATTTTTTGTGGTTAGCAGTAATCTCTTACCAACATGAATGCTTGACTGCATATATTTCCTAGCCAAAAATCAGATATAGACTGGCTTCTGCTCTACCTCTTCAGAGCAGTTTCCTCAGAGATGAGTGGCGGCCTCTTGGTCTAAAGAAGAGGAAGGAGCCTGGCAACCTACATCTGGATTTAGTAAAAAATGCATCAATATTGACTCTTTACAGGTAATCCATGGGGGAATAGGGGCACATACATGAACTCTGTACCATATGTTTAACTTTTAAGTCTAAAACTATCCACCAAAAAAGCCTACTGAGAACAAATATTCACTATTTTAAAAGTTTAAAGTTCTCCAATCTACCCCGCAAAAGATGACTTAGATAGACAGGGAATAAAAGTACAATAAATATCAGAGTGTTATCGACAGTTTTGCCATCTTCATGAACTCAATAGAAACCACCAAATGTTGAAAAGTTAAGAACTTTGCATTCAGAAATGTAGCTTTGAATCTTCACTGCTTCATATCCTAGTAGTGTGAATGGCAAGGACAACCTCTAGAGCTTCAGTTTCTTCATCTAATGGAGATAATATTCAGTTTGTGGGTTTGTTGTCAAAATTAAAGATGATATATGCAAAGTTGTTACTAGGAAAAGATAGAGCAAACTGTGAAGCAAGAGATAGTACAAACACTTAAATTCTTTAAGGATCTGGACTAATAATTATTTTCAATAATTCTGAATTTAGTAGTTCTGAAAGCAGGTTAGATTTATAAAAACTGAAAAGCTATCTTGTTAAATACACAGTGCCTAGATACTACTTTGAGATTTTTACCATTTCCCTCAGACTGAGGTTTTATGTTTGTTTTTTCCTCAAATACAAAGTATGTAGAAAAGTAAGGTTTTCAGCCCACATTCTGTTTTATTTAGCCAGCACAGAGACAAAAACCTACCAGAAGGAAACAAGAAATTCTGTCTAACATGGAAAAACGGAGTACATTTGCCATAGATAATTTGCCATAGGGTGAAAAGAAGATTTCAGACAGTTTATTCAAGTCAAATAAGAGAGGTGGTGATTAGACTTCCACTAAATTATTCATTAAGAGATTGTGCTATAACCTTTCCAAGTCAGATGAACACACACAGAAGTTAAGGGGATATTTAAAAGCTTAAGAATATGGGCAGTTTATTTTAATTCAATCAAATGACTAGATAGTAAAAATCAATGATATAAATGAAAAAGTGCCTCCTCAGATCATTTCCAAGAGTTGTAGGGCTCTGCTTCCAGAGCTTCCTAACTAGTCAAATATCTATGAGACTCACCAGACAGTAACAGATGTTAATAAGGCACATAAAACACAGAGAAACTAAAGAAAATCAAGGAATGATAAAATTCTTAAAAAAAAAAAAAAACGGAAGAATTCCTAGTCAAATTGGATATATGATATGTGCAAATGCTAACTAAATTCCAAACTCATTTTATATCACAGTAAGATATTTGGTGAATCATAGTGAATACCAGGGCTATTTGATGAAAATGGCTTATCATTTACAAAAGTTTTATAGTGTGAGATATGTTTTAAGTTTCTGAAGCTGCCTTTGGAAGTAAATCTGAGGATATAATTGAATTATTACGAACTAGTTCTATGAAGTTAGTTCAGTTTTAAGATTAAACTGAAAGGAAACAATCTAGCCATGAAATCTGACAAATACAAGTTAAACTGAAATTCATAGTTATGTAAAACATGTGTGCCCATCTGGCACTGTGGATGTGTACTTTCTCATATGAAACCGGCACGCCTGAAACAGCACTAACGTTAGTGATAGAACTATGGAATCAAACGGGCCGCACAATCTGAAGCCCTGATTCTCAAGTACGATTTCTAGCCTTCTATACAGTGTCAGATGGAGAAGGCAATGGCACCCCACTCCAGTACTCTTACGTGGAAAATCCCATGGACGGAGGGGCCTGGTAGGCTGCAGTCCATGGGGTCGATAGGAGTCGGACACGACTGAGCGACTTCACTTTCACTTTTCACTTTCATGCAATGAAGGAAATGGCAACCCACTCCAATGTTCTTGCCTGGAGAATCCCAGGGACGGGGGAGCCTGGTGGGCTGCCGTCTATGGGGCCGCATAGAGTCAGACACGACTGAAGCGACTTAGCAGCAGTAGCAGCAGCATACAGTGTCAGAAGTAGTTTAAGATGTAGCTTAACTGTTTATGTATCCCTGCTTAATTGCTTATGGATACATAAGCACCCATACATTTGGCTATATTTAACTGCCATTTACAATTTTATTATTCACATACCCTACACACAGACTGGCCATTATGCAGCCTACTAGTGAAATCATCGGAGCACCTCTACACTAATAAAAATATCTCAATACCCATGGTACACAGATCCAGGCTCTTCAAAAAAAGAACCCAGCGCAGGATGAGAACTTCATGATGATTCAACACTAAAACAACCAAAGGGCTAATATGACATCACCCTCTGAAGCAACGGATGACTAAGAAAAGCACAGAGACACCAAATGTTAGCCTCAAATGTTTTTTCTCTTGAATTTGAAATTAAAAAGTCAAATATTTAACTTATCTTTTAAAATATGTGTATTTTTAGAGTTGCAGGCAAAAGTTATATAAGGGTCAAATAACGTATCTGGGACTGCTTTAAAATTCCTCAGCAGAAACAAATAATGAAAGAAAGATAAATCTTAATTACTTAACCTGTTGATAGGTGTAGAGGGCTCACTCAACTATCCCCTCTACTTCGGTGGATGTTTGCACTTTCACAATAAACAAACGTAACTCCTAAATATGGAAAAAAATACAAATGCATATACAAAATTAATGTATGGTAAAGGTAGCATTTCAAATTAAAGGAGAAAAGATAAATGACTCAGTTAATAGTGTCAGGAGAACTGGTTAGTCATCTGGGACGAGGGGGAGGGTTGGATCCACATGTCACACATAAATCAAAATGAATTCCAAGCAGCTCAAAGATTTAAATGTAGGAAAGTGAAACCATTAAGGTCACAGCAGAAGCAATGAGAGAATTATGATCATCATCTTGGTATAAAAGAAAACACTGATAAGGTCAACTGCATAAAAAAACAATTACTTTCTTTATGGCAAAACCAACCATAAACAACAAGTACAATAAAGAGGGGACAATCTGGAAATCATATCACAAAGGAACACTTTCCCAAACAGCGATGGCCTACTAATTAGTAAGCATCACCAATGGAAAAAGGATAAAGGGATATGGACAGGTCACAAGAGATAAATATAGCTCTTCTGAGAAATGCAAATTAAAAGACATTGAAATACCATGTTTCATTCATCACATTAGCAAAAAAGGCAATTTGGGAGCAACCAAAATTATAAATGCATACATTGTTTGACTCAATAATTACACTTCCAGATATTTATTCAAACAGATATACATGCAAAATAACACACAAACACAAGGATGTGCGTACCACTGCAGTGCTGTTGGTAACAGTAACAGACAACAGAAGCAGTGTGAATGTCTAGAATAAACAGTCCAGTTAAAAAAAAAAAAATGATCCTACACTATACAGGAGAATACAATACTAGTTCAAAGAATCAAGGAAATTTGCAATGAAATGGTAAAAACAATCACTAAGTCATACTGCTAAATAAAAAGGGTGCAAAATCATGTGTATTATATGCCAGCTTTTAGGTAAAAGGAAGCAAAAAATATTTTAGGTAAAAGGTAAAAGGAAGCAAAAAAAATTTTTTTTTGTTTATACATGTGAGTGTGATTATGTATGCACATTTATCCTTATATTTCCAAGTCCTTCTTTATAAAGAGAAAGAAATTTTAAAACCAGATTTCTTCAGGAAGATTTAGTAACTAAAGCGGATGGAGACATTACTGTACACCCTTTCATTCCTTTTGAATTTTGTGTCATGTGAATAAATTATTCATTCAAAAACTTTTTTTTTTTAATATTCTCCATCTGATTCAAAAGCATGATGGTAATAGTAAATACCAGAGTCTTGGTTACATACACTATTAATGTAAAACTGAAAGACGTAACTGGGGAAACAGTGGAAACAGTGGCTGACTTTATTTTTCTGGGCTCCAAAATCATTGCAGATGGTGATTGCAGCCATGAAATTAAAAGACGCTTACTCCTTGGAAGGAAAGTTATGACCAACCTAGACAGCATATTAAAAAGCAGAGACATTACTTTGCCAACAAAGGTCCATCTAGTCAAGGCTATGGTTTTTCCTGTGGTCACGTATGGATGTGAGAGTTGGACTGTGAAGAAGGCTGAGCGCCGAAGAATTGATGCTTTGAACTGTGGTGTTGGAGAAGACTCTTGAGAGTCCCTTGGACTGCAAGGAGATCCAACCAATCCATCCTAAAGGAGACCAGTCCTTGGTGTTCACTGGAAGGACTGATGCTGAAGCTGAAACTCTAATACTTTGGCCACCTGATGTGAAGAGCTGACTCATTTGAAAAGACCCTCATGCTGGGAAAGATTGAGGGCAGGAGGAGGAGGGGACAACAGAGGATGAGATGGTTGCATGGCATCACCGACTCAATGGACATGGGTTTGGGTGGACTCTGGTAGTTGGTGATGGACAGGGAGGCCTGGCGTGCTGCAGTTCATGGGGTCGCAAAGAGTCGGACATGACTGAGCGACTGAACTAAACTGAAAGATGTAACAAATGCTTTGGTCCTGAGTCACAAAAAGTCTTCCCTACTCAAAATACGCTGATAAAAAAGTTAAGATGCCTGACAGTGATACTATTACTTAAAAATAATCTCTAATTTGTTTTCAATCAGACTATTAGAATTCCTCCTACATCCACAGAAGTAGCAGGCACAACCAACTGCTCGTTATAATTACTAGTCTATCATCAAGGCACAATGTCTGGTTTGCCTGTCATCTGTCTCTACACTAAAGAAGTAAGATGATGAAATGGTCACAACTAGAAGAAAATTATTCTGGGGTGGGTAGATGGGCACCGGCACACTTTCTCAGGCTAGGAAAGAGGCAGCAAAAGCAAAAGATGGTTAAGTAGTTAACAGAAAGTAACCTACAAAAGAGAACTGAGAGAAAATGCCGGAGAGGCATGAAAGATGAGCCCAGAAGTCACTGCTGATAAAGGGGTGGTCATCCTAGCATACAAAATTAACACTGTATATGTATATATAAATTTGAGAATATATTAACAATCTGCATGAAAATGTGGAATATGGAAAACATTTCTTTAGATATAGTTAATGCACATATGAATTTTTAAATATGCACTAAAGTTAACTGCTACCACATATTTTTTAGTGTACCATTGTAAAGGAAATTCCAGAAAGTACAGCAAAAAGACAAACAGAAAATAAGTTAAAAGGCAAAGAAGTTCGGTCCATGACAAATATAATTAGACAAAGGAAATAAAGCTATGGAAATAAAGAATAAAATTGAAAACTTCCTAGAGATAAGATATTGGGACTTCTGACTGATAATAGAGTGCTAAGTATGGTAACGGAAAGATCATCCACACCTGGAAATACCCTTTTGCTATTTCAGACTGAGGCTTTCTGAAGATAAAGTCCTAAATGTTTTCTAAAAAGGAAAGATAAGATAAGATACCTACAGAGAGAAAGCCAGACTCTCATCAGATTTCTGATCTATTAGACTGAACTCTAAAAGGAAAGAATACCTCAAAGATTCGAGGGAAAATCATTTTTGGTCTAGAAAACTATGTCCATTCCAACAAGTATGAATCATGTTTGGTCAAGGAGGAGCAGACAGTGTACTACCGCAGACCTCTTCAGACACAATGACTCAGGACAGATTCTAAGTCAAGGGTGAACTTTGTTGCCGTATCTCTCTACCTTTTATATTTTGTTAATTTTTGGTTTTATCACCTGGATAAGATTTACTCATGGAAGGGAGAAAGGAGGAAAGGAGGGGGAGAGAGAGGGAAGGGAAATCCTAACCTGATTTCAATACTGGGTTTCAACCAACCCAATATTGGTTATTGGTCCTTTAAAGAGTGGGCAGGAAGAGTGAGTCAAGAGGACACCAGACAAAAGCACAACTGTAAGTAATTTCAAAGTCAAAACTATTAAAAAACAATAGAGCTGTTCCAAGAGCCTAGCTGGAGAGACCAAAAGACTGACAGCATGCACATTTACTACCGCCACAACACAACCACAGAGGTCTGTAAGGAACCCCAACAATGTGTATACTCCCAGCCTGCAACAAGGCCTCTAATTGTGCTATTGCCCCATACAGGCAATGCAAAACTTTATTTCACAACAGAGTCAAAGCCATGAAAAGGAGCAAATTATAAATGTCTAATAACTAAGTGCTGCACTCAATACACCAGCAAATTTGGAAAATTCAGCAGTGGCCACAGGACTGGGAAAGGTCAGTTTTCATTCCAATTCCAAAGAAAGGCAACGCCAAAGAATGCTCAAATTACCACACAATTGCACTCATCTCACATGCTAGTAAAGTAATGCTCAAAATTCTTCAAGCCAGGCTTCAGCAATACGTGAACCGTGAACTTCCAGATGTTCAAGCTGGGTTTAGAAAAGGGAGAGGAACCAGAGATCAAATTGCCAAAATCCACTGGATCATGGAAAAAGCAAGAGAGTTCCAGAAAACATCTATTTCTGCTTTATTGACTATGCCAAAGCCTTTGACTGTGTGGATCACAATAAATTGTGGAAAATTCTGAAAGAGATGGGAATACCAGACCACCTGACCTGCCTCTTGAGAAACCTAAATGCAGGTCAGGAAGCAACAGTTAGAACTGGACATGGAATAACAGACTGGTTCCAAATAGGAAAAGGAGTACGTCAAGGCTGTATATTGTCACCCTGCTTATTTAACTTCTATGCAGAATACATCATGAGAAACGCTGGGCTGGTGAAGCACAAGCTGGAATCAAGATTGCCGGGAGAAATATCAACAACCTCAGATATGCAGATGACACCACCCTTATGGCAGAAAGTGAAGAGGAACTAAAAAGCCTCTTGATGAAAGTGAAAGTGGAGAGTGAAAAAGTTGGCTGAAAGCTCAACATTCGGAAAATGAACATCATGGCATCTGGTCCCATCACTTCATAGGAAATAGATGGGGAAACAGTGGAAACAGTATCAGACTTTATTTTTCTGGGCTCCAAAATCACTGCAGATGGTGATTGCAGCCATGAAATTAAAAAATGCTTACTCCCCGGAAGGAAAGTTATGACCAACCTAGGTAGCATATTCAAAAGCAGAGACATTACTTTGTCAACAAAGGTCCGTCTAGTCAGGGCTATGGTTTTTCCAGTGGTCATGTATGGATGTGAGAGTTGGACTGTGAAGAAAGCTGAGCGCCGAAGAATTGATGCTTTTGAACTGTGGTGTTGGAGAAGACTCTTGAGAGTCCCTTGGACTGCAAGGAGATCCAACCAGTCCATTCTAAAGGAGATCAGTCCTGGGTGTTCATTGGAAGGACTGATGCTAAAGCTGAAACTCCAGTACTCTGGCCACCTCATGCGAAGAATTGACTCACTGGAAAAGACCCTGATGCTGGGAGGGATTGGGGGCAGGAGGAGAAGGGGACGACAGAGGATGAGATGGCTGGATGGCATCACCGACTCGATGGACATGAGTTTGAGTAAACTCTGGGAGTTGGTGATAGACAGAGAGGCCTGGCATGTTGAGATTCATGGGGTCGCAAAGAGTCAGACACCACTGAGCAACTGAACTGAACAATTTTCTTAAGATTTATTTTACTGTATAAACTTGTCCTAAATCCAGACTATAAAAATCATTCTTGTACAAGTTTCTGCCTCATTATGTGAACACCTTTTTGAACCCTCAGCATGTTAAGCTGCAATCACAAACCACAAACACCTATAGTTTGAGAGTGTTAAAAACAAGGAAGTGAAGTGAAGTCACTCAGTCGTGTCCGACTCTTTGTGACCCCATGGACTGTACCCTACCACGCTCCTCCGTCCATGGGATTTTCCAGGCAAGAGTACTGGAGTGGGTTGCTATTTCCTTCTCCAGAGGATCTTCCCAACCCAGGGATTGAACCGGGGTGTCCCACATTGTAGGCGGACGCTTTACCATCTGAGTCACCAGGGAAGTTCCTTTAAAAACAAGGCATATCATGCAAATCTTTTAAAATAACTTAATCAAGTGTTATTTACTTTTTATAACACATTACCCTTTTGCTAAGAGTAAATAAAGATGCCAAATCATGTTCTTTCCTGACCTGGTTTCCCAAGGTAGCACTAGCACCAACTCTTTTGACTAAACCCATTGTAAAGTACTTGACTGCAGGCAACTTCATACATACTCTCGTTTACTCCATGCTTACAAACTAAATAAATAATTGGCTTCCTCTCTACTGGTATCAGTCATAGTTTTAACAGATGGTGCCATTAAATGAGGAAGGTATAGTACTGAATACAACTAATGACTAACCATATGCCAGCAACAAAACAGTGTTCTTGTCAAGGATATAAAATTGAATTTTATTTACTTTTTGGTTTTGGCTAGAGTAAAACATAGTACAATGCAGTTATAAAACCTGATACCAATTTGGAACCAGGAACCTAAAAAGTACTAAAAAGATCTTCAATTTCTTAAATTTTTTAATTCCTCAAATATCAAGTATATGGGCTTCCAGGGTGGTGTAGAGGTAAAGAATCCTTCTGCCAGTGCATGAGATGCAAGAGACATTGGTTCGATCCCTGGGTTGGGAAGATCCCTGGAGTAAAAAATAGCAACCCACTCCAGTATTCTTGCCTGGAAAACTCCAGATAGACGAGCCTGGTAGGCTACAGTCCTACGGGGTTGCAAAGAGTCAGACCTGACAGAGCATACACACACATACAGAGTATACCAAAGAAAACAAAAGCACATACAGTGCCAGTCTCACTGTCACAATCACACAATGAGAATTATTTTTATTAGTTCAAGAATCTTCTCAACTTTGGCCACAGGCTTTATACATTCCCAAAAGCAGTAATATCTTTTATATAATGAGCACTAAACTGCTTTCCTCAGTAAACGTCCATCTGTCCACATGGTGGTATCTCAGAATCTACTACTCATGTTATTTTAGGAACTACAGAGCATACTCAGACTTAAAGTAATGGGCTATCTAAGTACACTACTGTTTAACATTCTTAATAATGCAACAGGCTTTAACAAAAGAATACATGCTGGCACTGAATGTGTTCAACTCTATTCTTACACTGCCTTCAAGAAAAAGGTACAGCCACCACCCCCTAGTCATAACAACTCTGCTTTTATAGTATTATTTAATTGTGCTTTGGGATCAGATGATTTTATTTGGGAAATGGACTCTGAATCTTCCTGAGATACTAAAATTATGACTCCACGTGCTACCTGATACAAAAACTTACTTTAATCCTTGGATCATTTACAAGAATGCATGATTAGTTAGTTTTAAAAATGCATTTAAAAATATGTAACTATTTTATTTAGAAACATATGGCCATTTCAACACAGTGACTGTGGGCATTTCAACAAAATGTACGTTAAGTCAGAACAGGGAAAACACAAAGCTTGGGTTTTAGACAGGCTACTCAGTCTATACTTCCCTTTTCCTGTTAATTTGGTGACCAGAATAAACTGAGATAACCTAAGAACTACTTTCAGTTCTTCAGTTTTTGCTCTTTACCCACGGAAAGAAATCTTTATCTATTACCTTCAGAAGGAAGATATAAACACACAACCCATGTATGTGATGAAGTATAAAGAATACTTGTCTATGAGTCAAAACCCCAGCACAATCCTTGCTCACTAACCAGCAGTGACCTTAAATAAACTACCTAAAACCCTTATAAGCCTCAAAAATCTCCATTTTAAAAATGAGATTAACACCAAATACTTCACAGGATTTGTCAATTAAAAAAAAAAAAGATGAAATAATATATGTAAAGCACCTGGCATGAAATGAAAAAGTTAGTTGTTCAGTTGTGTCCAACTCTTGGTGACTCCATGGACTAGAGCCCACCAGGCTCCTCTGTACATGGAATTCTCCAGGCAAGAGCACTGGAGTAGGTAGCCATTCCCTTTTCCAGGGAAAGCACCTGACATACAGTAAGGCAAAAAGAAGTTAAAGAAATAAAAACCTCACTTCATAAAGACTCAAACCAACAACCAGAGTGGCCTTCAAAACCGCAGTGGGAGCCACAAGGTTGGCCATTTTCTCCCTTAATTGAGACCAATTCTATCAAAAGTTGCAAACTTAGCTCTCTGCTCTCCCATTTCTTATCCAACTTTTCTGTAGCATGTCTGGATCAACTCCTTCAGCCTGATAAATTCTCCAACGTACACAAAGCCAATCTCAAATCAATAAACAACAAACACGAAACATATACTGAAGACAAGACCTTAGGAATACTGGGCATTAAAAGCTTCTCTTTTGACTCTTCATTTCCATCCCACATTTATTTACAAATGATTCTTTGGTGCTCAGATAAACTCTCCTCTCGACTTCTCTATCACCTTGAAATTCTACACATTCAGCTGCTCTGCAAACACAAACCTACAGAGGCAATCAGGTCAATCTTATCTGCATTCTCTCTTCTCTATGTTCTACTGATAGAAGTTATGAAGAAAAACTCTGGAGACACACAAATCTTCAATAAAAATACATCTCGCCATGATTAAGAAGTGGATATAAATGGCTAAAAACAGGTTCCCATGATGCAGAAAGGTTTTCTTTTGACTTTTGAAATAATCAATATGTTTTGTTCTGCTTAATCTTAGCCTATTAAATGTTACATGAATATGTGGCCTCAAACACTACACTAAAAGCTCCCACCTGAAACAACCAAAAAAAAGACATGCAAAATATACAGAACAACAGTTTAAGATACTGAACATCACACCATGAAGGACAATGAGCCCTGCGAGATGGGATACAAAGGAGGTGGGCTCTCAACTGCCCCAGCTTACTGCCTCAACAGTTTCCAGTCTAGATGTATTTGACCAAGACAGTCTAGAAGAATCTAAATTTAGAAAAGTTAAGGGTCTGGGGAAACCAAGGTTTCCTATGGTTTGCAAGACAGAGTATGGGAAACAAGAGAACTCCAGAGATCTGTAGAAGAGACTCTTCAAATATTCAGCTAAGCATTAATCAGTGCAAACATGTGAGGAAACAAGCCAAAGTCAGAAAAAGAATGACCTCAAAAGAATGGAGGTGACAGTGCCCAAAGCTCACTTGAGGTTGGGAATAATGCCTATTCTCCCCAGCCAGATGGAAAGACCTTATGATTCACGGGACACTGTGTAGAGTACACAGAAAGGTCTTGCCTCAGTAGCAGCCCTTGACCAAGCATGGCTCTGGTCATGCTCCAGAGCACCAAACTGCTTCCAAGTAACTTAGCTGGATCCCAGAACAAAGCTTAAGAATATTTACAGAAATACAAAAATACCACATCGAACAAGGTAAAGTCTGCAATGTCTAGCATCTACTCAAAAATGCAATGCAAAAATGAAGGAAAATAAAATCCCATAATGAGGAGAAAAATCAGTAAATCAAAACTGACCCAGAATTAACATAGACATTAGAACTGGCTGACAAAAACATTAAAAAGTTATTATAACTATCTACTTATGTTCAAGAAATTAAGCATAGACCCGAAAGACTAAAAAAAAAAAAAAAAATTGAATCTCTAGAGATTAAACTATCTCAGCTGCTCTGGGTTCCTCATCTGGCAGAGTGAACCCAAACCTTCATTTTTAAAAGACGAGTCATTAATCACTCTCCTTTTTTGACTGATACAGTTTTCCAGTGACCTTTATTACTATGAATAAAAATGCTAGGTGGAATGCCCCAAAACCCTTTGGGTTCCAGATTTTGTCTCCTTGACTCCATAAAATAAGAGTAACCCAAATTCCCCTCAGTAATCAACATCAAGCACTCCAGTGCATAAGTTACACTCATTTTTCACCATATGTTGGTTCAATGGCACAACGTCTCTAAAATAGCCAAATGGTATCTTCATCTTCCAATTCAGCAGAGCCACCGTCATTCCCACTAGTGCAAACATTCTCCCTTGGAGACTAAGATCTCCAAAACCGCAGAGCTTGGTATTCCCAAGACAGATAGCAAAAGTTCTACAAGTGGATTATTAGGTATAACAGTGAGAAACGCCACTCTCACTTCAATCCTTAATTACCAGAGCCATGAATTCTAACTGTGGAAGAGAGAAAACCGTATAATTCAAAATCTAGACTGCATCCTATAATGCAGAACTCCATCCTTTCATGGTATTGAAAGGATGCTACTGTAATGGAGTACTCAGTAAGCGACTCCACTTTTCAGTTAGGCAAGCCACTTTCGGGTAACAGGGTATGTGGCAAGACCAGCTAATTCCAAGGACAGGAGCCTATTTTATACCTTTGCTGCCGTGAAGTGAACACCCTGACCAGAAGCAATACAATACAGACTGCCATGTTGTTGTTGTCTAGCTGCTAAGTCGTGTTCAACTCTCTGCAACATAATGGACTGTAGGCCGCCAGGCTCCTTTGTCCATGGAATTGCCCAGGCAAGAATACTGGAGTGGGTTGCCATTTCCCTTCTCCAGGGGATCTTTCCAACCCAGGGATCAAACCTGCATCTCCTGCATTGGCAGGCAGATTCTTCACAAGTAAGCCACCAGGGAAGCCCACAGGATGCCATGATAGTGGATGAAATATTCTGTGAACCCAGATGATGCTGTTGGAAGAAGCATTAGAGGTGAGAAGGCAAATTCATTTGCAGAGTATGTGACTATTACAGTGAAGATTTAAACCTCTATTCGCTCCATGATAGAAAAGGTCCACTACAATCAACTACTGGCAGGCAGATGACTGGCTCCCTTAGTAAAGAGAGTCCGGTCAGGGACTCAACGTCGAACCTGCTGCTGGCAGATTAGGGACTCAGCAATAGCCTAAGTCTGGTCAGTCTTGTTAGACAAAGTCCACACTGTCGAACCATGAGCACCCCTCCAGCCCTGCCAACACAGTCACTTTTCCATAAGCCAACTGAGCAAGAACCAGGGAAGCTGGAGAAAGAAGCTGACTGACATCCACAGAGGACATTGTTCTAACTCATTTGCAGTACTGCCCTTTGGTGGGCGTTCACAAGGGCAACAATCTTCACAGCCTCAATATTCAGAGTGGCTCATCCATACACCTCTTCCCTAGACTTCCTCGTCACCAATCTTCAGACTGTGCTCCTTCTACACAAAACATCTGCAACTGCCCATTAATCAATCTAGGTCTTTCTCTCTGGTCATCTCCCACTCCAAGGATTGCAGGCAACAAAATATACTGCTCAAAGTTTGCCCGCTGTAGGGATTCTCCTTCACCATTGTCATGCATGGTTAGTCTTGAGTAGGGTTTTAGTGCTATAGTGTCTGTGCTTTTAAGTGATAACCAACATATCATGCAGACCCATCTGTAAACCAGGCTCAAGTCGTTTTCTTCTTTGCTCAGCTGATCATAAGGAACTTCAGAGAGGCCAGAGACACAGATTGAAAAAGAAGAAGCAATGCAACAAAAGTTGGCATTGAAGGAGTTGGACCCCCCTACTCATACAACTGACTTACACATTCCACAGCTGCCCAAATTTGATCTCATATTCCATTCCCATCTGATAACAGATTGGTCTTCACTCCCAATCTCTGGCCAAATGGGTTAGACAACACCCAATGCTCAGGCAGCTCAGGTCACATAGTCACCTGGTATCTCATGATTGCATATTCAATCTCCAGTAAGGCCCAATATAGACCAGCAGCTATTTCTCAAAAGAATCATTATCTACAGAAGAGGCCATAGATTTACCTCTAAATCCTTGACGTCTGCACTGTGATTCTTACTGGTGTTTGCCAGAGGCAAATAATCACAAGAAAAAGGAAAAAGTAGGAGGGGGAGAAAAATCACAGAATACAACTTTTGCTCCCAAAAGGGAACAAGTGAGTGTTGCTCGCTAAATCTATCCCCTTGAGATTTCATCAGTATGCCAGGACTACAGTCCCAACCAAGAAAGGAGACCCAGAGAAAAGATGATTACTGAGTTTTTCTTTCTTGCCTTGAGAAACTGGATGTGATATCTTTTCTTCAGATCAGAGAAGAAAACAATGAATGTGACAAAAAGGAAATACTGGCCAAGATGAGGAAGAATAAAGTGTCTCAGTGTTCTAAATCCAGCCCAGGTGATTGATATCTCAGGTAATGAGAGAACAAGCAGGTGAGGCTGCCGAATCCATCACTAATCTCTGAAGTTTTGGAGAAATAAGGAAACATGGGAAGACAAAAAGGTAGGTAAATATTCCAATGTTCAAAGATCAAGTACCTTGGGCAACTTGTCCATTTGCCATTAATCCTCAGAGGACTGTAAATAAATCATTTTAAAGATGGTTTCAAACCACTTCAGAAAGTAATCACTAACCAGGCAGGAGAAGCCTAAAATCTTGAGAACTAAAATTACATATCTATGTACTTATCTGTGATCAACCTAATCAAACTGTTCCCTTTCTAAGGGTTATCAGACCATCCAGCAGGAGCTCTATCACATGAAGGAGTCTACTCACTTAGAAGTTAGAGTGAGTTCCAATAAGCTAACTTTCCCATTGTAACTGAAAAATAAAACAAAAGATACTAAAATTCAGTGGTCACTAGATTTTAAGAGCTAGAAAGGGCTTTGGGTTTTTTCAAAGGCCTTCCCTTAGATGTTGATAGACATACAATGGAAAGCAGAATGGGAGTTCAGATCTGTGTGCCTACACTCAGCAGATACTTATACTTTAGCAGATTACTTCATCTCTTTAAGACCTACCTTTTGCATCTACAAAATAGAATAACAATGCTCTCTAGTCCCCAGATCTCTTTTCGAGGATTACAGCAAGTACATGGAAAGCTCTCTGCAGCATGGCTCTTACCCAGCAAGCCCTCGATGCTACAATGGCAATTATGATTGTCAGCCACCCTGGTCATCAGTAGAACTGTGAAATAAGGAGGTCTTCCTACCTCCTTTCTCAATCACACCTAACCATCTGGTCAGTTCAGTTCAGTTCAGTTGCTCAGTCGTGTCTGACTCTTTGCGACCCCATGAATTGCAGCACGCCAGGCCTCCCTGTCCATCACCAACTCCCGGAGTTCATTTAAACTCATGTGCATCGAGTCAGTGATGCCATCCAGCCATCTCATCCTCTGTCATCCCCTTCTCCTCCTGCCCCCAATCCCTCCCAGCATCAGAGTCTTTTCCAATGAGTCAATTCTTCTCATGAGGTGGCCAAAGTATTGGAGTTTCAGCTTTAGCATCAGTCCTTCCAAAGAACACCCAGGGCTGATCTCCTTTAGAATGGACTGGTTGGATCTCCTTGCAGTCCAAGGGACTCTCAAGAGTCTTCTCCAACACCACAGTTCTAGCCCAATAATAATTCCGTATAACCAATAAACAAGTAAGGATAGTAGCAAAGGAAAAGGTGCTAGGCTAAACAAAAAAGACCTGGAATCCAAGCTGTCACTTATTAGTTCAATAACTTGGCACAAGTTCCCCATTCTTTTTATGGGCCTCAGTTTTCCTATTAATACAATACATGTGTGAGTCAAGTGCTGGCAAGAGTTTCTTCCTCTACTACAATTCTATCATCAATAATCACAAAGCAAACTTTGAAGTTCTGTGTTATTAGTATAGCTGTGCTTGATCCTCCCAGATTTTTACTCATATCATCACCTTCATCACCATCACACACCAGCTCACTACCAGGGATGCTCTGAGTACTCCCATTTCTCCAAGAACAAATTTAAATCAATTCTCAGGGTTTCTCTTTTCCTTCCACTTATTAAACTCAAAACTTTAATCACTACTTACCCTTCTCCCAGAAAAAGTTTGTTCAAGCTTAATAAAAGTTTGCTGTACTCAAACATTAATTTATCTAAAAGGAAAACTAAGAATCATTGTATTTATTAGACAGACCCCATATCCCCAAGTGGTCAATGACGTGGGATTAACCTACATTAACTCAAAATTAAACAAGTTACTACCATTTGCATTTAATTACATCTCTCCTCTTTCTCAGAGGTCCTGAGCCTTCTATAATCGTGTACAAAGCATTCATCAGTAACACTGAATTTCTCAGAAATCTGACCTCAGTGTGAGCCACACGGAGAGCAAGTCAGGAAGAAACTGGAAATTTAGAAATGCCATTCAAGGGAAATTACCAGTTCCCTCAGGGGATCCAGGATCAACCTGACTAAGAACATGACTGTTTATCACTCAGTACACACAACACAGGATTTGGGAACAAAAAAACATGCCAGGTTTCATAGAGGCATTTGCCTGGCTTTATGTAACACATGTCCTAAACTAATATTGTATATAAAGTGAATTTTACAAATCTAATACTTTAAATACACTAAGGAGTGCACATTAGCCAGAAATAACTTATAAATAATGCCACAAAATATTTTATATTTATATATGTATAATTCAAGGCTTTTTTGGACATCATTAGATTTGTTCAAGGCAGCCAAAACTTTACAAATACCTTGAGTATTACTCAATTACCATCTTATTAAAAACTTATTTTTAAAGGCATAGAGACTATTCATAATAAAAGGGGAAATTTAATTGAAATTGTACTACTTAAGGACTGATGTTTGTTCAGCCACTAACTCGAACCTGATATCATCCCGAGGTCCTACAGAGAATAACAACTTCAATGGAATTGATAGAATCAAACTGTTCAAATACAGCCGCCTAGTCAATGGCCTAACACCCTTACCAATATATTTACAGTAGGTTTAACAGATGGAGAAAGGTAAAGCAAGAGGTGTGATTTTCCTCTGCCTTTGCAAATCTCAGGCAATCACTGTTCTCAAAAGTAATCAACCTTTGTAAATAACCAGGAACTTTATCTGAAAAGATTTATATAAGCTCACTGCCTCCAGTGAGGGTTTCCTAGTAGCTCAGACAGTAAAGAGTCTGCCTACAACGTGGGAGACCCAGGTTCGATTCCTGGGTTGGGAAAATCCCGTGCAGAAGGAATGGCAACCCACTCCAGTATTCCTGCCTGGACAATCCTATGGATGGAGGAGCCTGGTGGGCTGCAGCCCCTGGGGTCACAAAGAGTCGGACACGACTGAGCGACTATCACTCACTCACTCACTGCCTCCAGTAGATTATCACATACACACACACTCACACAGTATTTAATAAAAAACAGAATCCGCTTCTAAAAACAATAACAAAAAAGATGAGATGAATGGCAAGTTATCAGTTAACACCAGAAATAAAGCCTACAATGAAACAAGAGCCAACATGAAGTAAACAAAATTAGTGCAATTTCTTTCAAAATTATAAAACACACCCTTCTCCTGAAAGATCCATATAGAGAGGATTTAACACGGCACAGCTTCTAGGATTTGAAACATGCCATCCACCATCTCCTGTGTGAAAAGGCAAACCTGTCAGACATGTGTCTGACACTGTGACATGATACCACAGCTAATTTCCAGAAAAAATTATCAGTGAACTAAATGTGCTTAGATTAGCTTTTCACCATGACAGTCAGTCAGAGCTGCACATGCTACATAAATAAGGAGTTAACATTTTGCTCACTATACCATAAGCTATCAAGCAGACCAATTTTATGCAAATCTTCATCAACTGTAAATGGAGTTGGGTTAATAATCATAGGTCTAGATTCAATATGCAAATTCAAATTTGAATATCTGAGACAGAGTTATCCTGAGAACGCTGCCTGTCATAGAACTTTTCTATTTGGTACACACTATAATGTTTCATATCCACAGCATTTGAACTCCTAACAATATACAAAACTAAATGAGCTGAATCACTATGCAAATTTTACCAAAAACTCCTTTGAGAAACACAAATAAAAAATACAGGTGGTAATATTTGTATAAAGCACTCAGTGTTTGCATGACTGAGTAAGTTTGCATAGGATGGGTCCAACAGAAACAGTTCCAGATAGGGTAGATCTTCACCAGGAACTTTCTATTCTGAAGATGAAGCAAACACGTACACTCAACCTGAAATAATAGGGGAGCAGGTAATACACACAGCTGAATGATTTCCAAGAATAACAATACTTTGACTTTGTTCTTTCCAAGGCATTATCTAACATTTGCTATCTATTACCTTATATGCCTGGATCTCTACCTTTTTTTTTTTTTTTTAATGTGACAATGTATTTGTTTGCATTTTTTAAACTATGGAAGGATACACAGAAACTAATCAATGTTTTCACAAGGAGAGGATATGAGAACAGAGCAAATAAGGAATGAATTCAGACAGGAACATACTTTTGTCTGTGAATCTTTTTATGTCTTGGGTATTTTAAACCATGTGAAGACATAAACCACACTAGAGACTAAGAAAAATGTAAATAAAATGATTTGACAATACACCACAGTAGCAGAAAATACCTTTTCATTAACTGCAGAAGTTAAAGAAGGAATTTTAACATTTCAACAAACTGTAATTGAATTAGGTAGGCTAAAAAAGCATTAAATATATTTTATAATTACAGTTTTATAATTTAGAAAACTCAGTAAGTTCTTTTGTTATATATATAAAGGCCCCAGAGAATAAAAGCAGATATGCCAATGTTTAAATGTATGAAAAATAAATGTTCTCTTTCATCTTCCTGAAGCAGAAATCTTATAGCATGGAGTAAATCTATTTTAATTACCTTTATTCTTAGTGCTAAAAACTAATTAATTATTAAGAGTTGATAAAATGAGCTGTTTGAAATGTTTAATTTGATTCCAGCTCCATATGTATACTTTAATGAACACAGTAGACATTTCTCAGTGGGCCACCATTTATGAATTTAAAACATGTGTCTGTGCTCATGACAGGAGGTCATGTCATTACCGACTTGCTTCAGCAAGATGTGTCAGACACATAGCACATGCCATTCTTAATGCAGAAGTTCAAACACATTCTCGCTTCAAAAATGGCTGTAACCTATTTTTCAGTCATCACTATACAGCCCTCAAAATCATAAGCTCATACTATAAGCTCAGTAAGCTGAGGTTTCAGTTTAGAAACAATTTTGCATTCCGGAGAAAAGAAAATCAGTATGTGACATTAGCAAAAGCAAATTCTGACACAAAACTAGCCCATGCCACAGCCTTCCCTAGGTTCCAGATTATTCCCATGCTTTCTGTAACTATAACCATGACAAATGTAAGAATTTAAGGAAATGCAACTTCATCTTTCTAACAGTGCCTCTGAAACTCATTTAATCCTTTAATGCCTTTACAGTTTTACGTGGCCCCACGCCGGCACTCTAAAAGGACTGTGATTCATATCACAGTGTCTGCACCGTAACTCCAGGCACTGTAACAACCTCACAACAGAAACAATACCGGTACTAACGCATATATATGGAATTTAGAAAGATGGTAACAATAACCTGGTGTACGAGACAGCTAAAGAGACACTGATGTATAGAACAGTCTTATGGACTCTGTGGGAGAGGGAGAGGGTGGGAAGATTTGGGAGAATGGCAATGAAACATGTAAAATATCATGTAGGAAACGAGTTGCCAGTCCAGGTTCGATGCATGATGCTGGATGCTTGGGGCTGGTGCACTGGGACGGCCCAGAGGGATGGTATGGGGAGGGAGGAGGGAGGAGGGTTCGGGATGGGGAACACATGTATACCTGTGGCGGATTCATTTTGATATTTGGCAAAACTAATACAATTATGTAAAGTTTAAAAATAAAATAAAATTGGAAGAAAAAAAAAAAAACAATACCGGACAAAGAGGAGGGCCTATCTGCAGACAGACAGGAGATAAAGGAGAGGGAAAATGTTGGCCTGTTGGCCCAGCACTCACATCCTCACACATAGTGCTGAAACTATAATGGTCCCCACCATGTTTCTCCCACAGCCAGCAATTAAGCAGCATTTATTTCAATTCTGTCTAAAGTCTGGAATTCCAAAAGCGTTCCTCTTTTTTGGAAACTCTCTAGATGTTCATTTAGCAGGATACAGTGAAACATTACAACAGGTTAAAGAAAAGGAAAATGGATATCAGGTAGGACTTTCAAGAGGAAAAAATGCTAATAATACAACTGCTAGTAATAAAGTTATACCCTACTCTGCTTGGAGATCAGTGTAGTAGATCATTTGGATATGCGTCTATGCCTTCTGATGACTTTTATTAGGTACAACATAATATAATCTTCATTTTAAAGATGAAAACTTAGATGTGAAGTAAAGTAAGCTGGAGAGTCGCATAAATATTCAATGACAAAGCAAGAATCCAGGCACAGAACTGTAAATACTAATAGGACAAGAATAATACTAGTAGCAGCTGTATTACTATCGGACTGTTTCTTCTCAATATACTTTAATGCATTTCTAAGTGTCTTAAATATTTTAATCTAAGTTCATTTATTATTCATAACAGCCATACAGAATAGGTCCTATCATCCTCCTTACAGATGAGAAAACTCTGTACAGAGAGGTTAAACAGCTTATTCAAGGTGACAAAGAAAATAAGTAACGAAGTGGCTCTTGGACTTAGGCAGCCTGGTGCCTGCTTTCCTATATCATCCCTTTAAGGTCTAAAATAACAGACTGCGGTTCTACAGTCAATGAGTCACTCTGTAAATCTCTGAAACATAAATTTGAGCTTCATAAAATTTCACTGAAATAAGAGAAAACTCACCTAACAAAATAATTTTTAAGTATTTTTGTGCAATATATTCTGTTTCTGAAATTCAGTCTCACTGATGTGAACAGGGAGGCTTTCTACTTTCCTAAAGAACTGAGAGACAGGTAATGAATAATTTTCTAATCAAACAAGAAGTATTATAGGATCCTGGAATGTTCCATGAGAATACCTGCCAAAGGAAACTTGAGAAACAATAATTATTAAGTATAGAATTAAAGAAACAAAAACTCTCTTACAAAGTTAAGCCTTTCAATTTCATTGACTTTCACTAAGAGTATCAATGACATCTAAAATCAAGTAGCAAGTGATCTGAAACTAGAAGGGGTGTCTGTATGTGTGTGTACGAAGCATAAAGGAGAAAGCAGAGGCAAACCTATCACCAAAGTAAAAGCCCAACACAAATATGCAAGATCTTATGATACATGTAGTATAACAGCTCTGACTAATGCTATTTACTCCGAACATTCATAACATATGAATCTGATAACAAAAAGCAAAGCACATTTCTCAATGTAGGAGAGTAGATGTGAGATAAAAAGACTACCAATAATCTCACGTAGGGCTACCTGAATGAAAGAACAACAAGACACCTTTTTCGTAGTGAGAGTTTTCATATTATTCCCTGGCCCAAGACTCTGATTCACATAAAACCACAAAATAAAATCTCACATTGTAAGTTTTCAGATTTTTCATTTCAAAACTTATGTGTATAATTCTATTAAACAGAAATGGATAGTAGCTAGACTCAAGACATCTTGATTAATTGAATTTTCTAGTCTAGACAAGGAAAACAACAGCTTGTTTTTAGGACTACTATACCTACAAGAGAAGCAGCAACAACATGTAAAATAGATTTTAAAAAACACTTTGAAAGGAGATCTTTCTAACTCAAGCAATAATCTTGGTAGAGAGGTGGAGTCTGAACACAATAAACAAAGTTCAAAGCCTAATTTTACTAATTTTGCCTGTGAACTTCTGAAAGACTGCCAAAGAGACCTAAGTGAAAGGGGGAAAAAAATGTTTTAATGAAAAAACCCACCTCTGAGCCACTGAACGTAGGAGTGCTAGAGGGAAAAACTGAGACAGAAAGAAAACTTCAAAGAGATTCCATAATCGAAGATGCCTGACTCTTGACTGCCTCATCTCAGAGATTAAAGAAGATTTTTAAAGCTGTTCCATGGACTTAGAGATCAAACATTTATAAATGTTTATAATTTTACAAGTCCAAAATTCAAAGGTGGGCTCTAAGAATTAAGAGGAACATAGGCAGCTAGGAGGAAAGATGAGTTTTCTTGGGTGAGGGAGGGATGCTGAAGGTGACTTTGAAGAATATACTCTTTGGGTTGAAGAAAAGGAAGTAGCTTTGAAAAGCTCATTTTTCACCCAGGACATCTAAATGAACCACAACACACTGGGAAATGGGTACTAAGACACTGCCTCAGTTTATATTTACTCGATTTTAAAAAGCATTAAATTTATCAAGTATTTACATAGATCTACTCTGCAGCAATCCAAGATTATCATATTAACCTAGTTAGCACTCCTTTTTTACAATGAAAATCTTAACAATTCAGATTTGTAATTTTTGAAAGTTCATAGACAACTGATGAGTTTTATTGGCCAGGTTAGATTTCTACAGAACCCAATCCCATAATGAGAAGAGGAGGGAGGTAGAAAAAAAAACTGATCCCCATCAACAACAGCTTGGAGCAAATCAACCATGAGGAGGAATGGTCATTATCAGTATAGATGGAATCAAACAGACATTTCTCAAAATATTTTTATATGTCAATCTCATAATTATTAAATAATCCATATATCATTTAAATGCTAATACAAAGAGCTGAACTTAAACTTCACTACTTTACTCTATTTCCAATCAGTGAATATCACTGTATCACATACAGTGAGTTCCTGGAAGGAAGCAAGAACATCATATTTATCTTCTTTATCTCACTATGACCCAGCACAGAGTCCACCACACAACAGAACTTGTGTATTCATTTGAGTTGCCTAAATGTCACCATTGTTGAAAATGAGGTAAAAACAAAATATAAATTAAGTCACATTAATTTTCTCTCTCCTAAAATAAGACAATTTTCTATGAAGGCCTAATTCGAGTTTCAGTGTTCTATGAAGACAGTTCTAGTCCTGAATCTGAAGTCATTACTAATTCCTCTATAATGACAAGAAGCCTTCATTCATCAGTCAACAAGAGTATATCATCACCTTGATGCTAATCATTTACTTATTAACTAGTTACTGACTGCCAACAACTGCTCTAGGCTCTGGAGCTACAGACAGTCCTGCGACACAAGGCCCCTGCTCTCACAGCACTTACATTCTAGTGAGGAAAACACAGATCACAAACAAATAAGTCTATCAGCTGGTGATCGTTACTCAAAGGAAATACAGAAAATTAGAGACAGAGAGAAGGGAAAGATGCTCTTTTGTATAGGGGAGTCATGGAAAGACTCTCTGGTGAGGCAACGTTTGAACAAAGTCTGAGATGTGAGACCAGAGCAAGGAGATACCGGGAGGGAAAACAGTCCAGGCGAAGGGAAAGGAAGTGTGCGCACATGCTTGTGTCCCAGGAACAGCAAGAACATGAAGGTGACAGTGGCAGCAGATGGAGCCAGAGAAGTGAAAGGGTGCTCATCTGACACCTCACAAGTCTTGATAAAAACTTTCGCTCTTACTCACATGCCTGTTTATAAATTCATTAAAATTAAATAAAATTTAAAATTCAGGTTTTTGGTTACACTAGCCAATTTTCACGTGCTGAACAGCCACCGATAGTCAATGGGTACCATACTGCGTGCACGTATGCTCAGTTGTGTCCCACTCTTTGTGACCCTATGGACTGTAGCCTGCCAGGCTCCTCTGTCCATGGGATTATCCCAGCAAGAATCCTGGAGTGGGTGGTCATTTCCTCCTCCACGGGATCTTCCCAACCCAGGGATCGAACCCACGTTTCTTGTACTGGCAGGCAGATTCTTTACCATTGAGCCATCTGGGAGGCCCCAGGTACCACATTAGACAATGTAAAATAGAACATTTCCACCACTTAGAAAGTTTTATTGGACAGTGCTGTGATTTTTGAGCTGAACAGCGAAAGATGGTATTCAAAGAATCTCTGACTGCTGGGTGGAAAACAGACTGTAGGAGTGAAAGCAAGGAAATAAGTCACGCAACTATTACAATCTAGGCAACGAGATGCCACTGACTTGGTGTAAGATGGCAGCCTCGGTGTGGGAGATAGAACTAGCGGGACTCTGGATGTCAGGACAGAGCCGCCAGCATCTGCTGACAGACTCAGTGTGAGCTGTGAAAACCAGAGGCATCATCCTTGACTCCAGAATTTTGCGCGTCCTCAACTGAAAGGTGGACTCCTCTTATTAAGACAATGGAGGAAGAGATTTGTCGGAGAGATCAGGAGTTTTAGACATGTTAAATAGACAGGCCTATTAAAGATCCACAATCAAACAATACATAACCAGAGAATTTAGGGCCCAAAGGAGAGATTAAATTCAGAAATATATATTTGAGAAGTGCCAGCATATAGAGATTCTTTAAAAGCTGTGGAGCTCTATAAAATTCCAAATCAGTGAGTATAGGAAAGAAAACAAAGAAGTACCTTGGAGACCCTCCAACATTTAGATACCATATCATAATAATGAGGAGGAGTAACAAATATGACTGAAGGAGCAGCCGGTGAAATGGGAAGAGAACCAGTAACCAAGAGGGAGTGGTGTCCAGGAAGTCCAGTGAGTGTATTTCGAGAAGGAAAGAGCTATGACAAATGCAAACAGATAAAGACTAAGAGGACAAAGACGTACTGACTGCATTTGGTCACTGGTGAACTCGACAAGAGCATTTTATAAAGGGGTGCGACTGGAGTAAGCTGGGAGCAGAAGGGGAAGCAGTAGGTATAAACAACTGCTTACAAGGAGTTTTTGCCACCTACAAAAAGACATGGAACAGTTGGAGAGAAATATGGTGCCAAAGAAGGACATTATTTTAAGATGACAATGTTTGATGACAGGAATAATCCAATAAAGAGGGGAAAGGGTTCAATAGAGGAAGGAGAAAAACAGCAGGAACATCCTTGAGCAGATGAGAGGAGGTGAATTCACAATGATAAAGCTGGCCTCAGTTCAGTTTAGTTCAGTCGCTCAGTCGTGTCTGACTATTTGCATCCCCACGGACTGCAGTACACCAGGTTTCCCTGTCCATCACCAACTCCTGGAGCTTACTCAAACTCATGTTCATTGAGTTGGTAATGCCATCCAATCATCTCATCAGAAGGGTGCATAGACCATTCATCAAGGGCCATGGAGGGGCCAGGGTAGGTTGGTGAAATAAATTCATGAAGACAGGAGGATTTGGTATTGGGAACATGTGACTATTCTCTTCTGATGGTTCTAAACAGTTATGTGCCTCGTTAGACATTGCTTTTCAAAGGAATCAACTGTGTTTTATTTATCATTGTATTCCTAACACTGGCAAGCTGGCACGCATTAAATTATTCAAGAGTTCTATCCAACAAACATATTCTTGGAACCACCTGACTACACAGGGACCTCAGCTTAAGCCCTGACTTGTGCAGGACTTACCAATCCATCCTGTAGGAAGAACACTCAAGGTTACACAGAAGAAAGGGTGCCACAGTCATCACCAAACACAGCTTGCCGCCTTGCCCTCCAGACACAGCACTGCTACTCCAGGATGCGGTGGGAGGATTATACACATATCCAGCTTCCATGTGCAGAAAGTGTCTCCTGCCTGTAATCCCCAAATGGCAACTACCTACTTTTATTTTGACTGATGCTCCCCATCAGACAGTGGTCTGTTTACTCAGGACAGACCAAGTGGTTCTACTTTCTTAGACTATAACTGAGTCTCTTTGCCTTTAAGCATACCATACATAGTGCCTTTCTCATTGTGATCAAACCCAGCTCCTGTGTGGTCTTTCCCTTCCTAGCCTCCCAAACTTGCAAACACTACAGATCCCTGTTTACAATGAGCTTTCAGAAATTATACAAAATTTGAACAATATTAGAAATTAACTATATAAAATGTAATTCAATTTCCTGAGCCCTTTTCTAAGAGTAAGGGCACTGAAAACAAATCAGATGTTAAATAGGAGTAATAACATTAAAAAAAAAAAAAAAGCAATCACCATTACTGATGTTCATTAAAGGGGCAAAGTCATATCCCCTCTCATCTGGACTACATCTAGCTTGCTTCCTATACTTGCTTTCCTAGCATAACGCAGTATTTTTCTAACCAAATAAATGTAGGCTTATTAAATCTGTTAAAACTTGACAAAGATAAAATAATATCCTCAGTCTTTTAAAAATTTTGTAAGTAGTTCAAATTGTTGAGAGGAATCATTCTCTGCAATAAGCATGCTGAAACTAATGGGGGGACGCTTTGACTAACAAAAGTGTCTGATTAGATAAGATAATGCAATACGTCTATTATATCTAGTGTAACAATACCATTCACTATAGCTAAGACTCTTAGCATTTCCATTATAAAAAACCTGTTTTTCAACTCTACCACCTGCCATCCATTAAAATAATTTTCTTTTCCTCCTACAGCACTCAAGTGTTGATCCTGGAAACATTCTACCACCACTCCCACTAAATGTTTTTGTTCTTTAGATTATCATGCAAATATTTTAAAAGCGTATTTTGTCTTTCTGTACTGCACAGGTCTGAATTCAAATATTAAAGTTCTGGTGTGCAAGGATGGATCACAGGAACGTTCATTCCAGAAATATATCAACATGTACTAGAGGTCAAGTTGGTAGAATCTTAGCCAATAGAACATTATTCTAATGCCTCAAATAAGAGTTACAGGTATTTATGATCCTGAAGACATCAATAGTGATAAATGGTTCTTCACCTGATGAGGGGAAAAAATCTAACAAGATAATATGAAACCAAAAAACATAAAGATCAGGTAAAAAGAACTAAATTCATGGCAAGGAAAAGCAAGTATGCAATGGTGACAGTACAGTAAGAAAAAAGTGGGCTAAAATATAGCTATCCACTCTCTCTACTAGGTGTTAGATAGCTATTAAAAAAAAAATGCCCAAATGCAAAGGTATGGTTTATTTTTCCTAGAACAATTATCCCTCAGAAGAGAAAATTGTTTCATATTCCTATTCAGTCCATATCAAGTCTTTCTTTTTTACTGCGGCTCTTACTCTCTCCATCCCCTTATTGTGAGTTACAGTATCACTTCAAGTAGACATTACCCCAAGTAACAGGATCCCTGGAAGCCTAGGGAAGTCGCCTGAATCAGTCACCTGAACCGGTCAGAAGGGCTGTAAAGGATTTAAGCCTGATTTAACTCCTAAGGATATAACCTGATACTGGCAAGTATTTGATTTCACTGTAAACAAGTCCTTCAAAGACAAATTTTTACAAAGCATTATAGTAAGTGGTTACACTTTAGAGATCAACATATATGCTTCTCCAAGAGGAAAGACAAAACCAACTGTCCTTTAATTATGAGAACGGGCACCACAGAGAAAATTTCCAGGGACCTCAAAGACTCAAAATATGTTGGATTTCAAACAAGTCAAATGGAAGTAAAGTCAAACTGTCAGACAATTCAAAGTGATTTAAGGAGAGAGAAAAAACCCTTATGTTCATGATGCCCTGGAAGTGTTTAAATTGCTTCATGAAAAGCCAGGGGAGGAAAGCAACATTTAACAACTACTTCATACGATGCAACTTTAAAGCACACATGTATAACTTAATATAAGGATATGTGACAATTTCATCTGCATTCCTAAACTTTATATATTCCAGTTAGTCATAACACTTTACTTAACCTACTCACTGGGAAAACAAGGGCATCACTTTATATCGAAATCATACATATTTGCCACCTGCAAAAATTGAAAAAAATAAGGACAAAGACCCAATCTTTTCATTTTTAAAATCATTTCCCTCAACCCGCAGCAGTATATCTCACAGATTCGTTCAATAGCTAAGCAACATGTTAAAACTGACTTCACATAAATGAAAAGGTTGATATAAAATGTCTTGTGAAAGAAATAGCATTTTATGCATTACATACATGAATTAGAAAATTGCAGTGTGTCTACATTTGAATATATATTCATACAATTTATACATCTGTAAGCACATTTTTTTTTCCCCTAAAAAAAGGAGTTGGGGATACAGTGCTAGGCTTTTCAAACCCAGGTTCTGCAAGACAGCTTTGTTCTATTTTCCCAGAAAGATTTAGTATTACTTTTTGGAAAACCATGCATTAACATTCAGAGTAACGCCTGCTGCTGCTGCTGCTGCTGCTGCTGCTGCTGCTGCTGCTGCTAAGTCGCTTCAGTCATGTCTGACTCTGCGACCCCATAGGTGGCAGCCCACCAGGCTCCCCTATCCCTGGGATTCTCCAGGCAAGAACACTGGAGTGGGTTGCCATTTCCTTCTCCAATGCATGAAAGTGAAAAGTGAAAGTGAAGTCGCTCAGTCGTGTCTGACCCTCAGCGACCCCATGGACTGCAGCCCACCAGGCTCCTCCGTCCATGGGATTTTCCAGGCAAGAGTACTGGAGTGGGTGCCATTGCCTTCTCCGCAGAGTAATGCCTCCTGCTAAGTTGCTTCAGTCGTGTCCGACTCTGTGCAGCCCCACAGACAGCAGCCCACCAGGCTCCCCTGTCCCTGGGATTCTCCAGGCAAGAACACTGGAGTGGGTTGCCATTTCCTTGTCCAATGCATGAAAGTGAAAAGTGAAAGTGAAGTCGCTCAGTCGTGTTCGACTCCTATCAACCCCATGGACTGCAGCCCACCAGGCCCCTCTGTCCACAGGATTTTCCAGGCAAGAGTACTGGAGTGGGGTGCCATTGCCTTCTCCGCAGAGTAATGCCTAGCATACAGTAAAAGCTAAGTACGTTTTCGATATTACCATGAATAGCTAAACCAAAACTAGGGTGCTAAAGGTTGTTTACTGACTTGTACTTCACTGAAAAAGGCAAAACGTGCCTTTTTCATGATATTTAGTATAAATCATAAGTAAAATAATACCCAAACTGGAGACTGTACTTCAAGACCACTGCAGGCACTTCGCACTGGCTGTAATCTGCTCAGTTCTGAAGGAGCTACAACAGCCGCCATTACTAACTGTCACACTACATGGGTCACTTTAATACCTACATTTCATTAATGTAGGAACAGCATTAAAGGAATAAGGAAGAGCATTAAAAATGAGGGTTAATGAAATTTGTGATAAATTAATAATTTATTATGTATAGAATTGTTCTTCAAAATTTTACCCATACTCTAACAAAAGGAATTTATATTTGGTTTGCCCAAAACATTAACACCTTTCAACTTTTAAAAAAGGATGAATGTTTTGTAAGAATGGAAGATAAGGTTTCATCTCTAAACCCCCCACAACACAAACCTCAGTATCTTTTACACAGTTAAGTACACACTGCACAGCTGCAATGAAAACAACTCCTAAGAATTTCAAGAATTGTAAGTTGGCCTGTTTACCAAACCAAACACAGGCAGTATATCTCATGAGTCAGTATATGGATAAAATATTCTTTTACAAAAGAATTGTGAATTTGAAATAATCTCTACCAGAAAGGATATATGGTATATTTGTTAAGATACAAATGTGAGATAACCTTTTATCCCCAAATAACAGTATGACTTTGAAAAATGAAAAATGTGTATTATAATAACCCCATTCCAGGTTTCCACAAAGTCCGAAGATCCAAGTTAGTAGGAAGCGAAGAAATGATCTACAGCATTAAGGTGCTACTAAGGTTCTGAAGGCTGTGCTGAAAAAACACCTGGGCTTCTCTTGCAAAAATTAATAATGTATTTTAAGATGAAAAAAATTAGAGAGAGAAAAAAATGTCAGTGAAGCCAACCTAACCATGAGTTGAAGAAGAGATACAAGAGTTACAGCACAGTGAAAAAGGGAAAGTACTATCCTGAATGCTTGAACCCACAGCTAAGAAAGGTGACAGCCATGAACAGTCTCTGTTACAACCTGGAGAGGGGAGACAGACAATAAATAATTAAGGGATTTCATCTTTAAAGACCAAACAGGAGTAAAAAGTAACTGCTCCATAAGTGACAAGGGGGCGAAAGTAACACTGAGGGCCTGAGTCCAGGGAAGAAATCTGTGCCGGGCTGGACCCGAGTGACAACAGCGCCCCCTTGACATGGCCAATGGATGGGTGCTGAGGTCCTCCCACATTCACGATCATCACAAGACAGGCGGGAACCTCTGCTGGGCTCACTAACCGAAGGACTAGATATTATAATCCCGCCTCCTGACAGCTAATTCCTACAACTACAAAACTGATAGTATTCTCATAACTAACTACCAAATGTCATAGACTTTGTGGGTGCTTGAAAATAATTGACACCCTGAAGGCTAAGTTCACAAATGTCAAGGACCTAGTGCAGATGTGTCCAATCCTTCAGAGCACAAGACCCCATGTGGTGGTATACTACTTTCAACTGCCAATGACTGAGAAAACACACACATACATTTATTCAGAGACCTTCCCTACAACGAATCTTCTGAGTCTCTCACCCACAGGGTGTACAGACAAATAGCTGAGAAGTATCAATCCTCTGTGCATAAAGGCTTAAAGAGGCACTATTTCATGGACTACACAAGTCTTAATTTAAGTTCCAATCACTACCTCTGTATAAATATTATCAATCCTCCCTAACCCAAGACTCAGCCAGTATCACCACCAAGGTCAAGCAAAAGGAAGAAGCTGGTTGGGGGACTGTGGCTTATACTTTAGTGACTAAAAGCAGTGTGGGTTCTGAAACCAGCCGGCCAGGGTAGGAATCCCAGCTCACCGTTATGACTCACGTGACTTTGGTCCAGGCTTTTAGCCTCTCAGTGTTTCAGCAGCCTCACATGCAAAACAGGAATGAAGAAGAAAAAGTTCCCACTTCGCACACTTGTGAGAATACATGTAAAGCAGTTAGGTCAGCGTCTGGCACACGGCAGGCATTACGTAAGTGCAAGCAAAACAAAACCGACATGAAAACTCAAAGCTGGACTGAAAATCCTCAACAAAAAGAAGGGCACTGTGTTATTACAAGCACCTTTAAAAAGTCTTAACACAACAACTTTTCACAGATACAAAGGCTATCTCCTTGCATCCATGTCAGGGGAATCTAAACCGAGCTACCGCACGGCTTTCTTTCCTACCCAGTGCCACTCTTCCATTGCCCTTTTATGCTCCTGCTCTTGGTTCGTCTTTTAGGTCATCAACACCTGCCATAAACATTGCTTGGTCCTGAGGAAAACAATTAGAATTTTACAACACAAGACAGTCCTTCATCAGATGTCAAGACTTCCATCAAATAGGTCTGCCACAGAGGACTAAATAAACACACAACCACAGAACTCAACTAAATAAGATAATGTGTGCAAAGAACTTAGCATAAGGGCTGGCACTCCATCAATGTGAGTTGTAGTCATTAATTCTATTAACAATGCTCCTGAAAAAGCATTGCTCAATCTCTCGGCTTCAGGTAAAAATGAAATTTTATCTGGTTGTGAGTGTACACATTTTGTTATCAGAAGCAAATATAATTTGTATATGCAAAAATATGAATTTCAGAAACATTGAGTAAAAGAAGCCACACACAAAAGGGTACATATCATATGATTTTGTTTATATGTCTCCCAAGAACAAGCAGAGATATCAGAAACTGGCTGCTACAGATGGGAAGGAAAAGGGAGGATGGATGGGAAAGAAGCACAACAAAATTTTCTGGGATGATGGAAATGGTCTCCATCTTCTTTGGGTGGTTGGACCATGGATACACAAAATGGGAATTATTCATCGAACTGAACACTTAAGACCTGTATATTTTATTGGACATAAATTGTACCTGAATTTTTTACTAAAAAGCAAATACCTCTTTGTAATTGAGAGTTAGGGAAGTTATATAGGTGATTTAGGAGAAGGAAAACTAAAAGAATTGTGAAATTTAGGGTCAAAACTTAACGAATTATGGTCCACGAAGAACAAATATATGCATCTGTGCTTTCTAGTAACAGCACACCTCCTATTTATATCCACCTCATCCATCTCCTATTGTCTCTCTCAGTTCTGATCACTGGCTCATTCTTCCACTCAACGCAGAGTTTGCTGTCTCTGCTTACACCACGATGCTAACAGAGTTAACAGAAAGAAAGACTATGAATACTCAATCAAAACAGCAACGTTTTTATTAAATAGGCAAGCAGCTGTGTGAGCAGAGACTTGTAAATGCATCTGTTCCACAGGATTTTATGTTTAATTCAATTTGTTCAAATCAGAGCAGCAAAGCCCTATAACTATGGCCTAGACAAGGAAATAGTTTGCAGAACAGAACAGAATCCTACATTAAAATGGTGTTTGTGAGGAAAAGAATTGCACCTATTCATTCATTCGTTCACTCAACAAGCACTTACTGAGCACCTATTCCATCCCGGTCATTGTGTGCTTGCTGGGAATACAAAGGTGAGCCCCAGTCGGGCAGAGCTGACAGACATCTGAACAGATGGTCATAATATATTGGGTTCAGAGGCCTGGAGTATAGTACTCTGAAAGCACAGAGGAGGGGGAAGATTTCCTTTGAAGGCTGGAGCTTTTCTGAAGAAAATACGCAGAAAGAGAATGAAAAATAGACTCCCACCTAATCTCTACCCTATACGTAAGGGAGCTGCAACTGTATAGACAGCATTTGTTTCTAAATCAGGTTGGGAGTACATGGCTGTTCTGTGCCTTATTCTTTTAACTCTTTTTCTCTGTCGAGTATTTTGTAATGAAAAAAATTTAATGCAATCCGCCAAGTAGTGCCTGTAGACTTTGAAAACGTTCCCCACCAGCAGCTGCTTATCCCACGACAGACAACTTAGAGATGCCAGGGTTAGCTAGTCAGATGTGGAAGTGAATGGGAGAGGAGACAGGCTAAGATTTCTCTAGTGACGGCTGTGTGTTAGGCCTGGGGTGTAGGACATATTCCAACTTCATTTTATATATCCACAGAAAAAAAAAAAAGTGGGAGTATATATACCTGCCATAGGAAAAAAAATAGTTTATCATAAACAACTAACTCCATTCATTGTGATCTCTATTCTGTAAGCAAATGTTTACTGAACACTTGCTAACATTCACCCAGAGAAAAACAAGCTCCTGCCTCCTAAGTGCCTGCCATCCAATAGGAGGGACAGTCAGGGGTGCCAGCTGCGGGAATACAGCAGATAGACTTTACAGTAAGGACTGGAGAAGACACAGCACAAGTCTGCAACAGGGGGTTCGTAATGATTCAGTAATGATTCAACACTCATTATCCTCCTATTCCATAAACAAGTGGTAATCACATCATCTCACTAGCTCCTCCCATCAGGGGAAAAAAAAACTGACAAAATTCTGGAACTCACTGTGAAGTTCAAGGTGCTACTCTCTTGCTGAGACAATACTGCCTTAAGCCGAAATGACGGATGAGAATGTGCTAGATTGAGCCTTTAAGCAAAGGTAGACTTTTCTTGACTGGAGTGACTAATATGTTTACATGGATAATACAACTCAGTTACTTTTTCTTCTTTTGCTGTTCTCATAGACACTAAATGACCAGTCTCAAGTTAGTTTTTTAGAAACTTCATTTTTCTATTCTAAAAAAAAAAAATGTTTGATTCAAAATAAAGTCAACCATACACACACACACACCACGTATGTATAACAAAGTAAATTTAAAGTACTTTTGAGATTAATTTTTTAAAATGACTTTCCTCTCCTTCCTCCAACCCTTCTGTAATCCAATATGCTCTAAGAATAATGCCACTGCTTACACACCTCCTTCTTCCTGCACTTGAGAGTTTAAAGGTAAGGGACAAGACAGATTTGCGATGTTTTGATAGTGTGTTGCCATGGAAATGACTGGCTTATTCCTTATGAAGCACCATGACTTCATGGCAAATGAGAAAGGAATAGGATGATTTCTGATGATTCAACTCAGAGAAAAATTAACAGCTAGGGGGAAAAAAAAAAAAACAAAAACTGAACAGACAACCTGGAAAATACTGCAATGTCAAGAGTTATAGTGAAATATTTCCAAAGAACTTATACAAGCCTGACCTCCAAAACAGGAACTCTGTAATCAAAAAGGAAGATATAATATTAACGTGAAGATAAGCCATTCAAATAACATGGACCTGTGGTTTCTAAATAAATACATTACACCCTCAATCCCGAAAGACTATGAGCAAAATCCTATGACTTTCTATGGATACATTATAAAATTAAACCCACACCATACTTTTCCCTTCCTAAAAGCAGTCTGCTTTTTTTTTTCTTTCTTTCTTTCTTTTTTTTTTTTTTTTTTTGCTGCCCCTGTTTATACAGCTTATCCCTTATCACACTGACAAGACTGGGAACCACAGCAGATGGTCCCCTCAGACATAATTCTAACAGGTTTTTTGTGCAAACAAAAGATAAAGAAGGCTACAGCAATGATTTACTGATATCTAAAGTTGAAAACTGACAAAACACAAACTGCTTTTTTCTTACTGTTTGAACTGTTTATCCTTTAAACTTCTAAGATAGATACGGCCAAAATTAAATATGATTTCAAGCTACAAAACCAAATACCCAGTTTTAACAGCCATTAAGGCTTGTCTTTTGAATCACCAAAATGTCCTAAATCACATTTTTTAAAAACACTATTTACCATTCCTTTTGTACTGGCAAAAGGGGAAAATATTTGTAAGTTTCTGACTTATAAATTCAACTTAGTTGCTAGCTGTGAAATAAACTACTCATCTGGATTTTTCTTAAGCAAGGAAAATGCATTTGAATTGAAAACTCCAAAATGTTTTCCCCAAGTAGAGTTAAGAATGAATTAACTGAATCAATTCTGGAATCTTGGTTGTAGAACTAAAGTCTGTTCTATTTCAAAATAATCTACCTAGTGAATATAACACAAAACCAAATGAAAAACATCCTCCAAATTACTCATCCTTCAAGATTAAAGAGTGTTTACATACCATAAACAGAAGCTCCCTCATGACAATCTAATTGCAAAGAGCACTGTTTTTATGGTATACCTGAAAATCTAGCAAGAGCCACAAACAATAATATATAATGAAACTGACAAGCATCTGAAATAAACTACCCAGACATCAAGCAAAAATACACCAGACAGACCCACAGGGCTCTTGTAATGTAGGTCATGACTGTCAGACCATGGCAAAAACATGGTGACCCTTGATAAAAATTAACCTTGATTATATGTAATCATGCACATATTTTGCTCTCAGTAACCAGCCCTCTGAATTAAGTCCATAAAGCTGCAAGAGGTGGATATCGGAGTTTGTTGTGAACTACTTTTCACCAAAGAAAATATCTGCCTCATCATCTGTCGATGGAGGTATAAGGTAGCTTCCAACAAAATAGTCCAAGACTTCCGTGGCCTTCATACCTCTTACTTCTGAGAGATCTTACTACTTCAACAAAATGCACTTCCTCTATAATGTGTTTGTACAGATGTCTAACCCTCCATAAAAACCTACATGTACATATATTCCAGCTATACTCATCCTTTCTAGAGGTAGAATATGGCTGAGTTTTTTTTTTTTTTTTTTTTTTGTAGAAAATTATAAAATAAGCAAATAAAAAGTCAGATCAGGACTAACAGGCCTGATCATATAATCTTATACAGTCTCTTTTTTGTAGAAGTCACTCACAAAGTCTCTGACTGGGAAAGAGGCAGTGCTAAAATACTGACTTCTCAATGAATCCAAACTCAGATACAAAACCTCTTACAAAACCTTAGAGAGGGACAAAAATTCCTCATGCAGCAGAACAAAAAGATATAAGCATGTTCATATGGTATAAGACAATTTATCCACAGCTAGTTTTAACTCAGGTAGTGACAGCCTAATACTCATCAAGCCAGTGCTATAAATCTGAACCCAGTATAAGCCAGCTAGTCACATTGCCCTCCACAGCCACAAAGCAGATGTTTAATTCTGCCAGCCAGCCGTCACACACGAGAACTGAAAACAGGCCCCAGTGAAAGACTGTGCTTGAATCAGGGCAGATCCATGATCACTGGAAGAGCAGTGGGTCACAAAGGTCAAAGGTCAGGTCTGTAGGGCACACATCACTCACAGGAAACAATAGGTGTTCTCTGTACAGTGATTCCAAGTCTGAACTAAACCCACTGGATCATGGGTAAATGTACATAATTTTCTGATGGAGGAATATCCAAGATCCAGGACACTAAAACTGTACTAAAAAAGCGTAGTCTAACAGCTGTTATTTGATGATCTATACCCTAAACTAAATGATTTATTTCTGAACAGAAAATTCTGTAAGACAGAGCAGAAACCTAATTTTGATATTTGCAGCAAAAGTATGCCATTTATTACAACTCTAAGACAAAATAAAAAGCATGAGGCTGATTCTAAGAAATAGAATTTAAAACAAATGCAGTGTATTTTCTTTAAACACATATTAGGTTCACTTCCATCTGCCATCTTTCTAAAGGATGAAAAGCTCGCTAACTGAAATATGTTTGCTAATAAATATAACTTGAGATTCTTCTTTGAAATTAAACTGTAAAAGTGTTATGAAAACTGTCTTGTTTGCAGACGGCGCCAGTCACATACTATTTCCATTATGGTCACTACGTGTGCTTATGTGTGTCTTATTTTACCTTGCTTGTCAGTGTGTTACTTATGTATTAAGAATGTGTGTATAGTAAATGTGTATATATGGTCACATATGTATATACACACACGTTTTGTTACTTGTGTGTAAATACGTATACACATATTCTTAATACATAAGCAGCAAACAGTGACAAGCAAGGTAAAATAAGAATATTGTATTCCACAATGGAAAGTTTCCATCTGAAAAGGCAGATCGAACATACTTTTTTAAAAAGGCAAACAGGAAATGTGTAACAATGAGTTGCACAACGTGGTCCTTAAAATCCTGAACTCACTAAATGTCATCATATTAGCAGGAGACTGGCTACAGGCTAATTTAATACTTAAATGTTAATATAATTTTCCCATTACTACATCTGCCATGAATGTTTTTTTAACCAATATAAGCAAGGTTAGAAAATGGTACATAAGGAAGAAGAGAAAAATCCTTCAGCAATATCCTTATTACATAAACGTTTGCTAGATATTACTATACTTTCAAAAATGTGTTATTTGAGCAGAAATAAAGGAAGGAACTAGCTTAGTTTAAAAAAAAAAAAAAATAACTGAAATTAGACTACTTGTCTTGCCAGAAATATCTTTTAAAAATAGTGTAATTTTATTTAAAACATGCAAAGACTAAATCCTAAAATAATTAATTTCTTTAGCCACCTCAAGACGAGTCACAAAAAATAGCAGTGGATAAATCTTGTTACAAATACTGCAATGTGGACCCATACATATGATAAATAAAGTATAAGAAAGCACTCAGCATTTCTATGTAAACTGCTTCTGAAGGATTATTATGGAATGCACACACTGGCTGAACTTAAAGTGTTCACATTTTAAACATTAATTTACTTTGACTATGTGCATGTCAAAATGAAAGATTGCTGTCTGGATCCAGACATGCCATATTAATATTGAACACAGGCATTCACTTCAGGTCAGTAGTCACTCCAAGTCGACTTCAGCAGGTGGTAAAAGTAATGTACTCATTAAAATGTATGTATTACAGGGTTATCTCCCCAAAACAGCTCTCAAATAGAGGGAGCCTTGAAACTGAAGCATTAGATATGCTAGAACCAACCTCTAATTGTCACAAGTCTGGAGAAAATTGAACTTACTCTCGTTCCCTAATAACCAATAAATTTAGCAGCCTTCGTCAGTATCTCAGGAAAAGCCAGAGTTTTAAATTCTGTGAAGCTAACTTGGTTGCCTTCAAGAGAGTAAAATGCTCTTGAACCAATCTACACAGACTAGAGGATCACTTCAGATGCAGAAGCCAAATATAGGAGTTTCCTTCATTTTGGATGCCTCAGTGTATTTCTTAATTAAGTAAAAATTTACTCCATTCATTTCAATTAACTCTATTCAAATTGTTTCCCCCTTTTCTGAGACAAATTCAGTTCTCCAACTAAAGGCATAAAGCTCAAGATATTAGAGCTGATTCGAACCAAGGAGATCCACCCACTCCTCTGCCACCCCAAAAAATTACATCTGACCTTAGGCATGAGTAAATATACCAAAAACTCACTTCTTAAACTACTTTTCAACACCAGGGATAAATCTATCCCATTTATAACTGGCACACCAAAACTCAAACAAGATCATTCTCTAGCAATCTTTCAGTTCTCTCACTCCTAAGTCACCCCATCATTTCCACTAGCAGATAACTCACTTCATTTTAATAACTTTTTAAATATATACAAACTATGTTCTTTACAAGTTGTCCCCCCACCAAAAAAAACACTGATCCATTCTGTACATAAATAAACAGGGTCTCCAAATTTGTAACTCATCACCTCACATTGCTTCATTTCTTCATTATCCACCCAAGTACGAGATAAGCGAAGAACGGGGAGAAAGACAGGTCAGCAGAGACAGGAGAAATAGAAGCCTTCTTACAAGGAAGAGACTGTATCAGTCTTGTTCACTGATGAATACACAGCACCATAGGCACATGATGAATATCTAATGAATAAATGAATTTATAAAGAACCAGAGAACACTGGAGTTCAACTCACTCATTTTAGATATAAGTATACTGAAACCCAAAAAGATTAAATGGCTTGGCTAAGATGACATGGCAAGTTGGTCAGCCTTGCAGAGTTTAACACACTAGATGCTGCTTTAACATCGAGTTTTTTCTTGTTCTACCACCTTTAATACTTATTCTTTACTCAATATAAATCTTTCTAGAGATTAAGAAATACAAATGCAATGTAGACCCTCCCCAATCAGGGGGCTAATGTTTCTAAAGATTCCCATAGCAGGAGAATAATAAATTTGGAAGAAATTTAAGATCTAACTGGAAGACAGGACAGGGAGACCAAAGGTAGAAAAAGAACCCACAGAAGCCCCTATCAATATCTGTAAAATTTACTACAATCTAATGAAGATATCACACTAAAAGAAAAGAATAGTGACATTTAACTTTTAGTTCAAAATGACAAAGACTGTACTTTTCAGGTTCTCTACCAGACCACCTGATCTGCCTCTTGAGAAATTTGTATGCAGGTCAGGAAGCAACAGTTAGAACTGGACATGGAACAACAGACTGGTTCCAAACAGGAAAAGGAGTACGTCAAGGCTGTATATTGTCACCCTGCTTATTTAACTTCTATGCAGAGTACATCATGAGAAACGCTGGACTGGAGGAAGCACAAGCTGGAATCAAGATTGCCGAGAGAAATATCAATAACCTCAGATATGCAGATGACACCACCCTTGTGACAGAAAGTAAAAAGGAACTAAAGAGCCTCTTGATGAAAGTCAAAGAGGAGAGTGAAAAAATTGGCTTAAAGCTCAACATTCAGAAAATGAAGATCATGGCATCTGGTCCCATCACTTCATGGGAAATACATGGGGAAACAGTGGAAACAATATCAGACTTTATTTTTGGGGGGCTCCAAAATCACTGCAGATGGTGACTGCAGCCATGAAATTAAAAGACGCTTACTCCTTGGAAGGAAAGTTATGACCAACCTAGATAGCATATTCAAAAGCAGAGACATTACTTTGCCAACAAAGGTCCATCTAGTCAAGGCTATGGTTTTTCCTGTGGTCACGTATGGATGTGAGAGTTGGACTGTGAAGAAGGCTGAGCGCCGAAGAATTGATGCTTTGAACTGTGGTGTTGGAGAAGACTCTTGAGAGTCCCTTGGACTGCAAGGAGATCCAACCAGTTCACTCTGAAAGAGATCAGCCCTGGGATTTCTTTGGAAGGAATGATGCTAAAGCTGAAACTCCAGTACTTTGGCCACCTCATGCGAAGAGTTGACTCATTGGAAAAGATCTGATGCTGGGAGGGATTGGGGGCTGGAGGAGAAGGGGATGACAGAGGATGAGATGGCTGGATGGCATCACTGACTCGATGGACGTGAGTCTGGGTGAACTCCAGGAGTTGGTGATGGACAGGGAGGCCTGGTGTGCTGTGATTCATGGGGTCGCAAAGAGTTGGACACGACTGAGCAACTGAACTGAACTGAACCTCCCCTGCTTCCGAGAAAATTCAGGATTTCCTTTCTATAGTTTAATTCAAATATGAGTAAACTTCTTTTGACTTGCAGCAGATAAAATGCATACTCAAGATGTATCCAAACATTTACAAGTCCAACAGATTCTTTCTGGGAATTCCAACAGATTCCCGTTTGCAGGGAGGGGTCCCAAGAGGTCCCAGGGACCCTCCAGCACATCCCTCAGCTTCGTCCCATCTCTCAGATAAAAGATGATAAGCACTAGGGCCCCAAACTATCTCTCTCTTCCAGGGTGAAAGGTTAAGTCTCTACAAACGATCTAGGAGCCATTTTTCTTCCTTTTTAATCACTAACCCTCAGTGTCCTCTTTTCTAAATTATCTTTAAAAGGGGTGATTTAAATATACCTGAGGAAACAAATTCTAACGATCCTGAAGGATTATAAAAAAGTAAGTATAATCTACAGGAACGTCACACAATGTAAAAACCATAGTGGGAGTGGGGGCAAGCATTCAAACTTAGCAGCTAGTTTCATACTCCGATAAAGGATTTTTCCATCCTCTATAACACCTTTAGGTTTACAAAGCAAACCACCAGAATTAAGCATTCTAGTGGCTGCCAGTCAATGCTAATTAGCACAACATGCTTAGATTTCTCAGGTGCTCCATAACCTACACCATGATGAAATCTAACTCGCCCCAGATGTTCTTGACCAAAGTAAAAGCATGTCTTTGGCAGGTGGCAGAAGAAATGATGAGTCAGGAAGAAATACTCAGCACTGGCCAGATGCCTTAAGGTATCACCAGTAGGAACAGGAAAATTAAAAGAACCAATTGAGGAAACTAACAAAGAACAATGTGTCTATTCTGTTCAGTCATTTCAGGCAGGAAATCTATGCTTAAGGTCCCCATGAATCACAGCATTTGTAATGCACCAAGAAGGCCCCTTACTATGGTCAGGCTCATTAAATGGTCTCAAAAACTTAAGACTACTTGACCTAAAAAAAATGCTAAATTTAATTCTTTCAGGTGGTTAAGAAACCATCGGTGGTTTACACCTAATAGTAAAAGAAAGGGCAACGAAAATGAGAAACCACCTCTGTACTTCATGGTATCACTAGGTAAATTTGACCCATTTCTCATGAATGACATGAATATTGATATAAATTCATTCAACAAACATGAACTGAGTGTTTATTATAGGCCAAATATGGTAACTGGTACCAAGAATACAAGAAACAAGGGCTATCTCTGTACTCAAGTTCAGTTTTATAAGAGAAAGACATGTAAACAAATAACTCTAGAAGCTAATGAGTGCTATAAGCAGAGATAAAGATGATCTTGGTGGTAATAGTGTGTTAAGGAAAAAGCCTGATTTGGAGGTGTGGTGAGGGAGACGGGATGAGGAGGAATGGAATTAGAAGGATTTCACACCTGGTACTTAACCTGAAGCTTTACCTCTTTCAAAGTGAGACAAAGAAAGTGAAAAAACATGATCTGTCCACTCGCCCCTCATATTTCTGCATCAAAATGTGTTATTTCACAAATGAGAATTAAAAAGTAAAAAAAAGATATGTGCATATGTGTAATGAAACTAACACTATGTGCCTGTGTTCAGTGGCTTCAGTCGTGTCCAACTCTTTGCGAGCCTGTGGACTGTAGCCCACCAGGCTCCTCTATCCGTAGAATTCTCCAGGCAAGAATACTGGAGTGGGTTGCCATGCCCTCCTCCAGGGGATCTTCCTGACCCACGGATCGAACCCAGCGATCGAAGACGCATCTCTTACATCTCCTGCACTGGCAAGAGAGTTCTTTACCACTAGAAGGCAATGGCAACCCACTCAGTGTTCTTGCCTGGAGAATCCCAGGGACGGGGGAGCCTGGTGGGCTGCCGTCTATGGGGTCACACAGAGTCAGACATGACTGACGCAACTTAGCAGCAGCAGCAGCACCATCTGGGAAGCCTATGTATGTATACACTATCAACTACAGTCCAAAGACAGCAAGGAAATCAAACCAGTCAATCCTAAAGGAAATCAACCCCGAATATTCATTGGAAGGACTGACGCTGAAGCTGAAGCTGAAATTCTTTGGCCACCTGATGTGATGAGCAGATTCACTGGAAAACACCCTGATGCTGGGAAAGACTGAAGGCAGAAGGAGAAGGGGATGTCAGAGGATGAGATGGTTGGATGGCATCAAAATTCAATGGACATGAGTTTGAACAAACTCCAGGAGCTAGTAAAGGACAGGGAAGCCCGGCAAGCTACAGTCCATGGGGTTGCAGAGTCAGACACTACTGAGCGACTGAACAACAAAAACACAGCCCAAAGTAAAAAACTTTAAAAAAAAAACAAGGGGGAAAGCCAAAGAAAAGATAAGTAAGTTCCCTGATAATCCATGTCATCTCAGAAGCAAGACCTCCAATCTCCCAACTTCTAATCTCTTAATTCCTTCCATGAAATCACCCCATTCTGCCTCGCTGGTTCCCCAAAGAAGACATTTATTATACATTACTTCAATATATTAGCCTCATGTCCTAATTAACACTCACCATAAGAAAAAGATCTGCAAGAGAAATACTTTAAAAGATATTTAAATAGATTACAGTAAATTAAACACGTTTAAATTAAATTTCATTAAGTTACCAGTTCATTGCAGAGACTCGAATTTAAAACATAATGGTGAATTTTCTTTATTAAATACTTAATATAATAAAAGCTAACATTTTATCAACCATTTATTAATTTTCACAACAACCCATAACCCATTTTAGAGACAAGGAGTCACAGGCTCAGAGAGGTATGAGAAATACTTACTCAGTGATGCTGAGTATGCGTATTTAAAAATCACCCCACGTTGTTCAAGCATCTGAGTTGATCAGTGTCTTTCAGATTATGACAAGAACCAAAACTGGGGGACAAAAATTCCAAGGCAAAGCTACAGGGGCATTACACTTTCAGATAAAGGGCTAAATAATAGAAGGAAAAGTAATCCCCCCTAGAATACTTTTCACAGAAAGAATAGAAAGAATAAAAATACTTTGTAATTCTCATTGAATGAAGAAGAATAGGTAAGTTGAATTACTTATGTTTAAGTCATATACATTGTTTACTATGAAATTTTTAACACTTTTTAAATATTTTAGTTCACCCATATTTTAAGCCTTGGTCATCCTCACTGCATATTCATCATAAGGTCTTGCAATTTTCAACCACAGGTAGTATTTTTCTACTATTGGTGTTTGAGGATACATGACCCTCAAAGTTCACAGAATAGGAAAGAAGCATAATAAAATGGTTGACTTCTTAGAAACTGTCTATGATGTCTGTTTTTCACTCTTGAGATATTTTCTCATTGACATTTTTAAAAATTAAAAAATAAAAAGATGTTGATAAGCCTCTGCTTAATAAAACCAATGATCCAATTCCCTTTCCTAATTAAAAGCTGACAGTACTTGGAGTACTTACTATTTTCAATGAATGTTCAGATGTAACAGTCTTATTAAAATTATGTCTATTTTGTAATTTCCTTCATTACTAATGCATGCTTAAAGAAACAGATTCTGAGATTCATTTTTCTTGTTCTTTTCCAGTCTCTGACATAGACTGGTGAGTGGTACGGTGGACTAACAAGCATATTCAACCAACACAGATGACTGAAATTAAAAAGCTATAACAGATTTACATATCTAGGCCACAGGGAAGGGTCATACCGTTAGACCAGCAGCATAAATTAGCACATTATGAAGGCATCTAAAGGAGCCAAACAAAATTTGTATGATGGATCTTTTTTTTCATACAGATATACAATGCTGATTGACTGGATTTCTTTTAATCACAAGCATTATTTAGGGAAAAAAAAAACTGCTTGTATAATATGACATTTTATTACTTCAGCTCTTATCCTGAGAAGCACATCTGAAGCTATGGGGAACCTGGGGAAGGGCTGTAGATGGGAACCTATTGAAAGCATTTTGGGGACACTTAGCTGTCTCTCAGTTTCATGTACAGAAACAATTTTTTTAAGTTATTATGAGTGCATTTTTGCTCTAACTTACAACAAATCTGTAAACCCAAAGTCATTTATGAAAATAATCTGTTATTTACCAAACCCACAAGTTTTACATATATTAAAAGACTAGGTTAAAAAACAGATCTGTCTCTTGCTGAATAATTAAGACACTATTAATCTCTACAATAAGAATTTCCTAAGAGTATGGGCTCTGAAGTATTAAAGTGTCACAATACTTTCCTTCAATTTTTCATACTATTCCATAGCTCACAAAAAAAATTGTCAACCACTGGAAGAAAATGTCTAAATGATAGTTTTTAGCTACTGAAACAGTTGCTGAATAGTCAAATCCTCCTTTAATTATCCATTTTTTAAATAATTCAGACAAATCACACATGTATATTAGTAACACTGGCAAAAGCAGCAATAAGAGTGAACATTTAGATATAAGCACATACACTCTCATAAACATAATGAACCCCTCTAACTGCCAAGTATGTCTTCACTTCCCCCAAGCTACATACATTTAGTAACTGAGACAATCACGTCAGAGCTATAAAGACGAGTTTTTAATGGAGCAAGATGTTAACTATTTCTAAGGATTAGTACCTTAAAAAGAGATATTTAAGAAAATAACAAAAACCAAAATGTACAAGCTATGTTGGCTGGAAACATTTTCCACTTTTAAGTAAAGGAAACAGTGGAACCACACCTGAAGTCGTCTTAGATTTATTGATCTTACCCCCAAACAAAAGTCAAGCATTTCATACTACTAGTCACAGAAGCATCCCGTGCTAGTCTACATCCAGCAAAAATCACTGGCAAATTCTATTTATATTTAAAAACAAAAAAAAGATAGCTTTGATTGGACATTAAAAATATAATATTAATAGTTGTATTATCTTCTTGGGTCATAAACTACATTGGATATAATATGCTCCATGAATTTAAAAAAAAAAATCAGGAGGTTTTCACCTAATAGCATGGGAAATGTATTCACCACATCCTATTATATAAATAATCCTCACTCCGAGTCAAATTCATTTTATTTAATTTTTGCATTCTTCACCTAGAGAAGCTATTCATAGAATCTAGAGTCTCCTTTCATCACACTACTCCCAGTAGGAAATTCAAGCAATGGAAGATCTTGGTAAATTTTCAAAGGTATTTTTACCATAAAATAACACTGCAGAATGGATAACCTATGTGGTATGACCTAAAAGCCACACAAATCATTTATTTATAGCTGTTATGTTTTAATCACTGGATAGTTTTTAGAGGCTTAAAAAAAATTAATGGTTTTTGCTATACAAAAGCAACTATGTTTTCCATGAAACATTAGGCTGTCACATTAATACAAGGTTTTATCATTAATTATACTGGATTATACTAGAGTTTATGTCTACAAGATGATTGCTAAATATCTGAATTTCCAAACCATTTCCAAATAAAAATGAAACCTGGTCCTAGCAAACTTTACATGAATTAAAAATCCATTTACAAAACAGAAAATTAAACCTAAAAAATATAACCTCAATTTAATACATTTGCAGATAAAACATGCAACATTTTTTTCATCAAAAAGCAGAGTATACATATGTAAACAGTGCCACCTTTTGGTATATTTCAGAACTGAGCTTCTAAATTGTACAAAAATACCTTTAAATGTAACAGATGAAAGAGAAATTTTAAAAACACCAGTTTACAATATAATAACATTAAAGTATAATAAATTAGCTGTTTGTTTTAAAACTTACATTTTCAAAAACTGAAGTATTATCTCGTGTATATGCTTCCATTGCATTTTCATGAGGTTGGCAGACCACCATGTCATTTCAAAGAAAACTGAGGTTCAGAAAATGTTAATGCCTGACCCAAATAATCCCTCAGTTAAGAATGGCTGAGTCCTCAATATCTTGAAACTGCTAGTTTTTAAATTTCAACATTAATTCCTCAGTCAAATCCTGTAAGGTACAATAATGCACTGTACTGAACAACAACTGAACTGAACAATAATGCACACATTTCCACGCTACATAAGATTTTGCAAAATAACTATTATTTGTACAGTTTTTTTGTATACACTTGCAAAGAAATGATATTTATGCTTAAATTATTACATGAAGAACACCCACTGACTACATTCACACAGCTGTTTACATTTTACAAACACAAAAACTCTTCGTCTAACACAGTATTCTTCCTGCCTCTATGCTAACAGAGAAAACCTTCACTGAAAACTAAAAAACCTTCTCTCATTTTTTTTCTCTCAGGGTAAAAAAGCCCTTGTTTATGGCTTGCACGTGATTTGCAACTTACCTAAGACACAAGATAAAAAGCTGCTTACAGATGAGATGGAAATGATAAGCTTCAAATATTCTCCCTAAAGCTTCTCTGTCTTAATTTGATCTCTTGTATTTAGATGTCTGTAGAGCATTTTAGCGGAGAAGGCAATGGCACCCCACTCCAGTACTTTTGCCTGGAAAATCCCTTGGACGGAGGAGCCTGGTGGGCTGTAGTCCATGGGGTCTCTAGAGTCAGACCCGACTGAGTGACTTCACTTTCACTTTTCACTTTCATGCACTGGAGAAGGAAATGGCAACCCACTCCAGGGTTCTTGCCTGGAGAATCCCAGGGACGGGGGAGCCTGGTGGGCTGCCGTCTATGGGGTCGCACAGAGTCGGACATGACTGAAGTGACTTAGCATAGCATAGCATAGAGCATTTTCAACATCTTCTATTTTTAATCTCTTCCATTGATTTCCTGAATAATTTTTATGAGACTGTAATATATTTATTCTAAAACACCCTCACAACTCCCTGATTTTTGTAAGCTCACTAAGAATTCAGCTCTCACATGGAAAAAAGAAAATATTCAACAGTCTTATCTTTGATTCACTTGTTATTATGAATTTTACTCAAAGTGCAGTCATTGATAGTAATTCATGGAAATTTCAGAAACAGTTAATATATGTAATGAGTCCTTAAATTACTGTATACCCCCACTCAATTCAAAAGAAAGAAGAGCTGGTAAGATGGTAACTAAAATGGTTCCTGAAAATACTGAAAAAGTAAAAGCAAAGAGCAAGCCAGAGGGAAGAGTCAGAAGTACTACATCTTCTGAGAAACTGAACTCCAGAATCAAATACAATTACCAGACATTAACTAGAAATGTTCGTTAAGTAGCCTCACCTCTTGTTCCTAATATATTCAAGAAGAATAAGCACAGTGTGAGACATAAAAGCTGGTAAAGCTAGCCATTTCTAAAAATAACTTAGTGGGAAAGATTGAATATAAACGTAATACATTTTGTATTCCATTTCACCCTCACAGTTCTTTCTTCATCACTGGGAGGACTGAATGCACCGCCCCCACCGCAAGAGTAAATAACATAGAAATCTTCTCTAGATACTCTTAATTTCCCTCCACTATTTCTGAATGAATGAAAATCCGATTTTGAAGGCCCTTAGTTTTATTTCTTTTGCTTCCACCCTAGGTAGAAGGGGAAAAAAGGAGAAAATGTCACTTTCGTTGACACCCTGTACTATATGCCCCCTTACCAATTCCTGCAAATAACTCACTTGATTACAAGCGATGCTCCAAGATCACTTCTGTCTGCAAATGCACAGGCATACACATAGGTACATGAAAACATATAGAACTAAATTTTACTGCATTTGAAGGAACGTCAAAATTTCTAATACTGAATTCAATCCTACTAAATTGAAAGCAATTACTTCCAATTTATAAGAATGGATTAAATTAGATCACTGATTCAATATAATTTGCAGTGTCCATGTCAGGCAAAGTGATAATATGAGGGGTCTTACCAAGACATGTCAGGACCATGCAGTCTGGACTTGACAGCCACTAAATAGGAGTTTACTGAAAAAACTCAAGGGACTCACGCACACACACCACACACATTTATTGAACCTTTAGAATATACTTTAATTTGTATATTTTACAAATATTCTTTAGAGCATAAAGAACAAAGTTAACTTCATTATAGTCAAAAAAATAGTTTTCATTTGTTCACTAACGCACACACAAAAAAACACCTGAATTCCTATCGTGTGCCAGGTACTGAATTTGATAATGATGAAACCACACACTGAATACTTGTGTATATACTAATATTTAATGTTTAGAAAGGATTGCTATTGTCATCTTCATTAGATAACTAAGGATACTGAAGCATAGAGGTCCTGTCCTTTGTCGAGAGCCATAAAGCTAACACACTGCGGTAGCTGGTTTCACAGTCTGGCTCAATATTAATGGCTACAGTCCGCTCTTAATCACTAAGCTACAGTGTCTCTGAGATGCCAAACAAAGGTAAAGATGATTAAGACAGAAGGAACTCACACACCATGGCAGAGAAAGGGTTAAAAAAAAAAAACACGATAAATAATCATAAGACAGGAAGTAGCTGAGTTACCACTCCAAGTCAAAGGAAGTAAGCTGAACGGTAGCAGAGCAAGTGGAGACACAGCTGTAAAAGGAGTTAAAACGGATCTAAAATGATCAGATCAGGTGATCAAAAGAATAACCACACCACACACACACACAGCCCTTACGGCTACGGCTATATCACTTCAGTCGTGTCTGACTCTGTGCGACCCCATAGACAACAGCCCACCAGGCTCCCCCATCCCTGGCATTCTCCAGGCAAGAACACTGGAGTGGGTTGCCATTTCCTTCTCCAATGCATGAAAGTGAAAAGGGAAAGTGAAGTCGCTCAGTCGTGTCTGACTCTTAGCGACCCCATGGACTGCAGCCTACCAGGCTCTTCCACCCATGGGATTTTCCAAGCAAGAGTACTGGAGTGGGGTGCCATTGCCTTCAGCCCTTAAATCACCCATATACATGAATATGTGTATACAACACGACACAAAAATTCGTAGACACTTTTCAATTTGAGAATCATGCTACGATGAAGAAAGGACCAAACGAAAAGTCTCTGAAAATGCCTGGATGTTCAAACCATCTTGAATTAACCAAACACATGTTAGCAGGGGAAATTTTAAAGTGCTATAATTCACTCTATTCTCCTTTAAATGGAACATCTTTAACCTCAATATTTGTTAACAGATTTGGGGAGTAATGAGATACTCAAGATGTACCTTACACAAAGGTTAGTTTTTAGTTAAGCATGAAAGCAATATAATGCCAAAAGGAATCAAATGTTTATCCTCAGATTCAAAATCTCCCACTTTAGCACGGCAAAGGACAATAACCACATTCTAGAAGAACCACAGTCAGGGCAACAGAGCAACAAGGATGTCAAGTAGTACTCGATCAATGAACAATTTCACATGCAGTGTCAAGCATATGGTGAGCTGTATCCAAGCTGAATCATGCTGCCTCTGGAAAGGTCAATTTGTCCAGTTCTTACACAAGTCCTACTAAAAAGTTTAAAAAGCAGTAAGTCAGAATAAAATAGAGTTAACAAACTTAATGACTTCTAATAATTTTATTAGAAGACTATTTGTAACACAAAATTCACTTTTCCTAGTAATGGCACAGCTGCAGAGATCATATAATGTAATACTGCCATCTATTGTCCAAGAGCTAAAAATACATGTCTCTCTAACCCAAACCCACTGAAATTTAAAAGCCAAAAAAAGCCAACATTATTTTACATGTTCTGGTGTCAGTATCTCAAAAGAGTTTTTTCCCCCAATTCAGAGAAAACAATGCCTAGAAAGATTTTCAAGCGAAGCCTTGGTGATAATTATTTATCTGCCCATTTTCTTAAAAAATAAATAAAATTTTAAAACAGGCTATTTCTAAATTATCAAAAAAAAAGTTTTATAAAATCTCAAAGGGTAATATGAATATTAAGCAATTACGCAAAAGTTTCTGAAAATCTATCAGTCTGTCAATTTGTCACTCATAAAAATTCTAAAATACTGAACCTAGAAACTATTTTAAGTTGTTCAGTACCAGAATGCCAGCAATTCTGAAAAGATGTCATCTTAATACAACTCAGCACTCCACAGCAGTTTATTCACAAAAATTAATGCAACTATGTGTGAGCTGAAGTACTACCACTTACGTGCTACATGGCAAAACCCACCACAATATTGTAAAGTAATTAGCCTCCAATCAAAATTAATTAATTTTTAAAAATGCAAACAAGAAGTTTAAGTGACTTGAAAAGGTCAGGCCAAAAGTGGAACAGATGAAAAATGATCTTCACGTTCTCAAAGAAAGATAAAAAAAAAAAAAGGTGAAGCTTCCCCACATCTATTAGTGAGAAAATTAAGAAAAAGAACATAGAACTTTTATCCAAATAATTTGATTACCATGCACATTAACTACTACTGGACATTCACAACCTGGAGCCAAAATATTTTAGAATTCACAAGAGTAAACTAGATTTTCTCTGTATCTCTGAAAAAGGTGAAGATTCTAATCAACCATGTAGTTTCACTCTCAAATACAAGAGAGACACACTGCTCAGGATGTAAACAACAATGACAAAGCTGACACTACTTAATCTGCATGGATAACAGTACAATCAAAACTAGTCCCACTTAGTTGACTGTTGTTTGAAACACATGTAGCTTTGTGCTTCTTATTATGATAAGAGGACATTCCTGTTGAGACAAAAAGAGGAGAAATAACAAACTAAATATTCCCATGCTCTATTTAAAGAAGAAAAAACTAGAATGTAAAGATCAAAAAAAAAAAAAACAGTATGTATCCTGATCTGTATCACAGTAACAGAGTCTCAACACACTTTTTTGAGATGTTTCATTCCACTTAAAGTACTGCAGGATTTAAGTAAATTTTTAGTATACAGAATTTAAATTTTAGGAACTTGAATAGAGAAAGCTATTCACTTTTTATAATATAAAGTATACTATTATTCCTTATGTAACAATTCCTTATGTAAAGCAATTTTCTCCTATTTTCTCAGTCATCTCAGGCTGATTTTAAAATAAAGACAACTTCCTTACAAGACCTTATAAGGGAAAACAGGTAAATTTTAAGGGTAAATATAATCTAAATTATTCATCAATAAAGTTGCTTTAAAGTAAAAAAAAAAAAGAAAAGAAAAGTTACAGGAAAACCATTCATCACAATATGCCAATTAAGATATGTAATATCTTTATTACAACACTTATGAAATGTACATATTCAGCTCCATTTTCAGGTAACCTAACAATGTTATAACACTTCTATAAAGTCTACTTACTCCCTGAGCTCACATAGGCAACAGTTGATAGTTTTCCAGAAAGTGATGCATAACATATGGCAATTAATTATATGTATCAATGGCCTCCCAAATGGAAGCACTTTAAGACCCAATTATAAAAATGATTTCTCAATTACGTTTGTCCACATTCTTCCAAATGACGGAGTCTTTCATTAATACACATGCACACCCTCGGCTAATTAATTCTCCTACACTGACTTTCATTTCAGTCTTTGGTTTTATTTAGGAAATCAAATCTGTAGCCTGCAATTTCCACTTTAGAGAGCATACTTTAGCCCCCTGAAATAGTGCTCATCTTCCACACTTCAACCATTGCATCTTTTACTTTACCACCGTTCCTTATCAACTTTCTTCAACAAAAAGGGAATGTGGCTGAAGACTAAGTCTTGACTCAATTCCTTCTGAGATCACAAAGGATGTTCTTGTTTCAGGTAAGCCATTCCAGAACTCCAAGTACAGGATTCCAAAGTCTCACCCACCCAGGACAGGAAATCGTGTCTGACTCTTTGCAACCCCATGGACTATACAGTTCATGGAATTCTCCAGGCCAGAATACTGGAGTGGGTAGCCATTCCCTCCTCCAGGGGGTCTTCCCAATCCAGGGATCAAACCAGGGTCTCCTCATTGCAGGCAGATTCTTTACCAGCTGAGCTACCAGGGAAGCCCTACCCAGAACAGGAGGTCTGATCAAAAAAGACAGTCTGGTTCGACTGTTTCAATCCCAATAAATAAAAGTAAATAATATACATTTAGATTTAAGATATAGATATCATCTAATTACTTTCTGTCTACAAATCCTAACATTGTGAGTTGTTTTGGTTTTTCTTCCATCTGGGCAGATAAAAGGTTCTTTAAGACTTCTTTTTAAGACCTCTATCCTTAAAAGCTGAATCTGTTGGAGAGAGACTCCATAGAAAAAACAGAGCTCAGTGATCCAATACCAACTGTCATCCCTGCCACAAGTGGTTCATCCTGGTTTTATTTTGTTGGAAGACACACCCTGGAAAAGGTTTACTCTTCTACCCCTGCACCATCGGTTCTTCATACAAGACCAGCTTTTAATAAAATTCTCAATTTTCTAGGTGATTTAATAGTGGCAAAAAGTAACCATAAAAATATTATGACTTATGAAGAATATTCTTACAAGATTACATGAAAAGCACCTAATATAGTATTTCCACAATAACCAGGGAGAGAAAATCAAAGTAAATTACTGGGAAGTTAGTAAAAAGTATTTTCTTAAAAGTACTTAAAGAAAGTACTTTTAAATAAGAGTATAGTTTTCTAGAACATATGATATATATAAAAAGTAAAAGCTTATAAAATTAGCCTGAAATGCCCATATGAGGACGTTTTACAGATCAGATATAGCTTCTAATTTAGTTGGAGGAAAGGCTTTGTTTCCCTTTATATAATCCTTTCTATGTTTAACTTCTGGGCTTTAAAATAACGCTAAGATTCAACAATCTATAAGCTGCAGTCCCCTCTGCATTACAGGCACTCTGCAAATGATCACAGTAAAATTTACTTTCACTGTAATTCCAGACAGACTTCAAAACCTTCAGATAAAAGCACCATCTCTGGCTACACAATAAAGAGTTTCTGCAAGGAAATTCTGTATTACATTAAGAAAATGTTCTACTCAGCACATAACTAAACCCTTCATTGTAAACATTAATGACCAATATATATAATTTAAGTCAGCAACCTATATGTCAGGATATTTTTAAATAACTTTTTCAAAGCCTAGGTCAACAAAGTCTTTGTTCTGTCTTTATCCCAAAGCTACATAAAACTAACAATTAGATATGAATGCACTTTACAAACTGTAAGACACTACCCACATGTAAATAATTGTGGCGATGGTGAAGGGGCAAGAAGGCTCAATTACAGAGGCCCATGGAAGGCAAGCTAAAAGCTCTGCACTAAGACGGCTGATGAGTCTTTCACTGAATTGCACTAGAAATTCAAGAATACGAAAGTCAGGAAGATGGGAGATGACCTTCTAATTAAGGAGGTAGGAATGGACCAGGAAGCTCTCAGCTGACACTGCTGTCTGTAACTAAACAGCGACTCCCAACTTCTCACTCAGAACAGAAGTTAATAAGCTGTGCACACTCCTGCAGCGTGGAGTCCAATGGTATATATTCCTCTCGCCCACCACTCCAGGAGAAAAATGGCTTCTAATAAGGATCACATGGAGAAGGCAACGGCACCCCACTCCAGTACTCTTGCCTGGAAAATCCCATGGACAGAGGAGCCTGGTAGGCTGCAGTCCACAGGGTTGCGAAGAGCTGGACACGACTGAGAGACTTCACTTTCATTTTTCACTTTCATGCATTGAAGAAGGAAATGGCAACCCACTCCAGTGTTCTTGCCTGGAGAATCTCAGGGACAGGGGAGCCTGGTGGGCTGCTGTCTATGGGGTCGCACAGAGTTGGACATGACAGAAGTGACTTAGCAGCAGCAGCAGCAGAAGAGACTACTACATACAAAAGAAGAAATTTCAAAATGAAGGACAGCAAAAAACAACTACTCTAGTCATTAAAGCCATTAATAATGTCCATACTAGACCGCCCTTAAAATGTCATAAAATTGAAAGACGCTTACTCCTTGGAAGGAAAGTTATTACCAACCTAGCAGCATATTAAAAAGCAGAGACATTACTTTGTCAACAAAGGTCCACCTAGTCAAGGCTATGGTTTTTCCAGTAGTCATGTATGGATGTGAGAGTTGGACTACAAAGAAAGTTAAGTGCCGAAGAATTGATGCTTTTGAACTGTGGTGTTGGAAAAGACTCTTGAGAGTCCCTTGGACTGCAAGGAGATCCAACCAGTCCATTCTAAAGGAGATCTGCTACTGCTGCTAAGTCGCTTCAGTCGCGTCCGACTCTGTGCGACCCCTTGGAAGGACTGATGTTGAAGCTGAAACTCCAATACTTTGGCCACCTGATGCGAAGTTGGTGGCCAAAGGAGTTGGTGATGGACAGGGAGGCCTGGCATGCTGCAGTCCATGGGATCACAAAGAGTCTGACACGACTGAGCAACTGAACTGAACTGAACCAATGAGGAACTGAAAATAATTTACCAACTTTCCAAAATAAATAATCCAAAACCAATAACCAAAGGAAGCATTATGGTGAGGGGGGGAGTGCATTTTCTATTTAGTCTATAAGAAATCGCTCACTTGAAGAACACACTCATGAAATGTATGTGTTCAAATCACACTTCTTTTAAAAGCCAGTGTACCTATCAGGACAGTTTGACTGCTTTCCATGATACTAATTTAATTATATCATGCAAACAGGTGTCCAAGTTTTGGAGAATTACATCATTTTTCCCTCAGTAGGGCAGAAAATGAAAAGCAAGCAGGAATTATTTTCAAAGGTTTAAATCACCTTCTCCTCAAAATAAAAAGGGTTTGAAAGAGTCACCAAACAAGCACTTACTACTCTGAGCAAGCCTCTGCGCAGTGTTACTATGGAGTAATTACATTCCTGCTGCTGCTGCTAAGTCGCTTCAGTCGTGTCCGACTCCATGCGACCCCATAGACGCCAGCCCACCAGGCTCCTCTGTCCCTGGGAGTCTCCAGGCAAGAACACTGGAGTGGGTTGCCATGTCCTTCTCCAGTGCATGAAAGTGAAAAGTGAAAGTGAAGTCGCTCAGTCGTGTCAGACTCTTAGCGACCCCATGGACTGCAGCCCACCAGACTCCTCCGCCTATGGGATTTTCCAGGCAGGAGTACTGGAGTGGGGTGCCATTGCCTTCTCCGAATTATAGTCCTAGATTTACACAAAAGCAGCAATTTCAAGTATATACTGACATAATCTCTCTTCTTTCCTCAAATAGTAAAAAAACATCCACTTTCCTCAAATAGTAAAAATATCCCCCACTGGTAACTGAGAATTCTGAATTTCTCTGTATCCTGTTTTCAATAATCTCTGTGTACATTATATATATATAACTATTTTATACCTCATTCTTATCAATTACAGAGTTAAATGAAAATATTCTAGGTATGTGCTGTGCTTAGATGCTCAGTCATGTCAAACTCTTTGTGACCCCATGGACTGTAGCCCGCCAGGCTCTTCAGCCCATGGGATTCTCCAGACAAGAATACTGGAGTGGGTTGTTATGTCCTTCTCCAGGGGATCCTCCCAACACAGGAATCAAAACGCAGTCTCCTGCATTGCAGGTGGATTCTTTACCAGCTGAGCTACCAGGGAAGCCCATTTTAGGTCTACATTTGATTAATTATAAGCTATTAAGAAATAATATTTTTTATAAACTCCCATTATTTCACAATAACAAAAGAGACCACTGGCATAGGCATCCAGAAATCATTCATATATCTAACTAAATGAGAGATTCCCTGTAGAGATTTCCTTATTAAATGTCCTACTGAAGATAATGCTTATATTTTCTGGGCCTATAGCATCTAGACAAGCATGAAAAGTGGTCCTAGTGTCTACTGCACTCAAGCCAGACTAAACTGAAACCGATTACAAATTTCTGAAATGGGTAAAATCAAAAACATATAAAATTAATAAAAATATGTATCAGTAACACAGACATATAAAATAAACCACATTAAGAAAAATAAATTTCATATTTAAGTGATTGGTTCCTTAATGTTCCCTTTTTAGTATTCCCAAATGAGAAACCAAAATTAGGTGTGCATAACAAAGCTTAACATTCTTGTGTAAACACATTAAGACTGTTAACTTTATATAGAAGAGTACTGTTATAAGATTTTTTAAAAATGCTAATAGACAGAAACATTAAAATATGTTGGATATTTAATATCACATAGGAAAATGGCAACCCACTCTAGTATTCTTGCCTGGAGAATCTCATGGACAGAGGAGCCTGGTGGACTACAGTCCATGGGGTTGCAAAGAGTCGGACACGACTGAGCGACTAACACGCACACACACAGGATAAATCAAACTTTGAATTTTTTTTAATGTTTCAGGAAATTACCTTTAAAGTGATTTCCTTAATTTTCAAATGCACCATCAGAATGTATTAGACAAGTCTAGGCTAAATTATATAAAAATTACTAATGAACACAGAGAAGTGATTCTAAAAGCAGATTTTGAGTGTGTTTTTTTTTACCTGTTTTAAGACTGATTTCGCTCTCTAAACAATGGTATCAAAAACAAAATTAATGACATATGACCATTTACTTATTGAAGGAAACAAAGCTATGAAAGGAGTTAACTTTCCAATCTTCCCTACTCCTAACATCTGCATTGAACCTAGGACCAGCCAATTACACATGCAAAAGCAAGTTGCTATGTGATAAAGACTAGCGGTCAAAAGCAGTGTTTTGGAGTAATGCAGGAGATTCAGGTTTGATTCCTGGGTCGGGTAGGTCTCCTGGAGAAGGAATGGCAACCCACTCCAGTATTCTTATCTCTGTCCATGCCCATGGACAGAGGAGCCTGGAGGGCTACAGTACATGGGGTCGCAAAGAGTTGGACATGACTAAGCAGAGCACAAGCAAGATAACACAAATAAAGCATTGGGCCACTGCCTGTCACAAAGCACTCAAACTATGTTCCCATCTAATACACATACAAGAGAAACAGAGATGTGTGCGCGCCAGTTAGTATGCCTACGTATTTCCTAACTCTGCGGAGAGGACCTAGAAGCACTGATACTTCATGGTGGCAATGAGCACACCTAGTGCCCAGGTCTTTGGTCTGGTTCTAAACACTAGTCTCCTAATGAAAAGGGTCAGGATTTCTCGAAAAAGTGGTTGCTTCTGAGGCTGGGAAAGGGAAAATACAAGACTAGAACCTCCTGTGGTGCCAGAAAATAAGGAAGTGATCAGAAAGCAAGGGGGGCATGTCTGAAAGACACAGGCACCAGCCTGATGAGGTCCTGTGGCCAAAGCTGGAAAAATACAAGCAACGACATGATGACAGCACCGAACTAGAACCTGTAGAATAAATATCCATGAGTCCATACTGATACAAACAAGTAGCATGGTGGCAAAAGGACAGCGCTTCCTTACAGAAGAAAGTGTGTACGCTCAGTCGCCCAGTTGTGTCCAACTCACTGTAGCCCACCAGGCTCCCCCTGTCCATGGGATTCTCCAGGCAAGAATACCGGAGTGGGTTGCCATTTTCTTCTCCAGAGGATTAGAAGAATTCAAGCTATTAAATGTGGGAGGAAAGAAAATAGAAAACCACCACTACGCAACTATCACAGTAACAACTGTTGCAGACGAGATTCACCAACAGACACTAAAATTAGGATGCAAAAGGTTGAGGAAACACAGGATATTTATTGGTTACAGTGAGAAAAATAACTCAGAAGAGAAATCTGGCAGATAAGGGTTAGTGTACTAACATCATGAAGCCCGTGACGTGATGCACCGAGAAGGATACAAGAACACTTGCATGCTCCTCTTGCCAGAAATGCATTAATTACCTTATTCTAACCATGAGAAACTAGCAGACAGACCTAAGGTGATGGGCATTCTACAAAATGATTCTCTTTCAGAAGAGTCAAGGTCATAAAAAAATGAGAAAAAATTTGAGAAACTGGCACAGATTGGAGGAAATTAAGGAGACATTCCAAATAAATGAAAGGTGAGATCTTAGATTGGATCCTAGAACATAAAAAGAATGTAAGTGGGAAACCTGGCAAAATCCAAACAAGCTCTGTCATTTAGATAATAGTATTGCACTAATGCTCACTTCCCAGTGAATTATACCAAAACTACATAAGATATAAAAGGCATACAGAAACATAATTTTGCCACTTTTCTGTCAGTCCAAACTTATTTCAAAATGAGGAGTTTTATTTTTCTTTTTTTAAATGAGATATATAGTCATCCCTCAGCACTTGCAGGGGACTGGTTCCCAGACCTGTGGCCGATATCACAATCCACATATCCCCAAGTGCCACACCTGGCTCTCCTATTGGAGAGCTCAACATCCCAGGACTCAACCAGCCCCAGACTGTCAGTCCAGTAGCATATGCACTGGCAAAGAGCCCCAGATGAGTGTGGCACACAGCTCAAAGCCACGTTGCTCAAGAGTCTAGACAACATACTAGCATTTTATTTTCTCTTAAAATCATTAAGTCATGCTAAAATATCCTTTAGTTGCTGAAGCTAGAACTTATATCTCTAAAAACCCTGGCTTTAAAAAATGTAATCAATAAAACACATTACGTATCTCATTACCTGTAATTTTATATCCATAAGCAGCCAGTTGTCCAGCCATGTATTCTCCATCTGAATTATTATGAGAACAACCCCAAGTTCGTATCCAAATTTTCTGTATGCCTGGAATAGTGCTGTTAATCAATTTTAAAAAATAAGCCTCATTAAGGGATTTTTAAAAATAAAAAGCACTAGTTAATTTCTGGGCATATTATGCAAAAACACTCACTGCATTCTATTCATAAGCTATTCATTAAATGTACCAACTTAACACATAATGTTCTGTTACACCAAAAGTCTAAAATCAAGATAAAATAACAGTATAAAATTCTAAGACTCTTTTTCTATGTAAAGAATACCTTTTCTCCAAGTTGTATTTTAAGTTCAATACTACTAAATACTACCACTAAATTCAATTCCTGGAAAGGTACAAACAAATAACAATAGCACAGAAGATGGTTCTAGCAGCAAAAGCAAACAAGGAAAACCTAAACACATCTGAAGGCCACTATATATATACTAATCACCATCTTCATAACTTAGATAGAAATAACTCAATCAAAATGAAAATCTGTCACCCTACAGCACTATTAATAATAAAAGTATTCCACATATAAAAAGAGTTCTAAAAAATGTAATTTTTAGAAAGGGAATAAAAGGACTTTCAACTTGGATTGCCCTAAGTAATTAACAACTAAGAAGACATTACCTTTAATGATATGGTCAAGAAAAAGTTAATAAATTTCAGGTATTAAGCAAATTTAAATTCATAGACTTTATGACTCTGTTCCAAATAATCAACTGCATCAAAGTTTTCAAGTTTACTAGATATACAAATATAAGCATATTAAAACTGCATAATCCTTTCTGGCTAGGTTGTATTAGAATTCTACTAGACACCTAATAGTATAAACAGCACAAGAATTTGTGTCAAAAGCCTTTAGTTGATTCATAAGTACTTTAAATTTGCTAAGAAAAACCACATGCCCAAACCACCACGATCTCATAAGAATCACAAATTCCAATAAAAATTTTAATGTGGAAGTAACAAGAACATACCAAGCACAGTGATATCAAAGAGATCTGGTCGGAGGAGGGTGGGAGGCAGGGTGATCTATCTTTGTGCCAAATACTGCCCTAGGCCAATATGCAGTTTGACATCTTTAATTAATGACTTTGCTAAATATAACCATTCAAATTAAAAAAACCCTACATATTTCCTTTCAAAACTTCAAAGATTCTTTTAAAAGATCCGTTACGTGCATCACATACAGTAGTGTCAGCCTCTCCCATGGTACGGTACTGAATATAATCTCAAAAGCAGCTTACCTATCACTCGGGGGACTGTTTTCCTCTTGCAGATACTTTTGGGTATTTCGCCTTCGCACCTTTGGAACAACGTGCTTTCTCGAAAAATGCCTGTCTTGCGGCTTTGAATCTTCTTGCGACACAATATCTTCTATGTCATTCAGGAATGTATCACAGGATGCAGAAGGCATTTTCTCTATCATATAAACAAGTTACAAATGATACAGGCATGAGTCCTCAGAACATCTGTTTAACATATCACCTATGAAATATTCTTGCCAAACTTGAATCTAATAAAGCCTTTAGATTTTAACTTCAACTTTACAGAAAATACAAGAGATACTGAAAAACAAGAAACATCGGATAAATCAGATAAATCTTACTGAGTGGGACATAAAGTACAGGAAAAGAGATTTAACATTACCAGCAATCAGAGAGATACAAACTAAACCACAATGAGATATCACTACAAATCTGTAACATACCACAGCATGCATCAGTTCAGTCGCTCAGTCGTGTCTGACTCTTTGCAACCCCATGAATTGCAGCATGCATACCACCTGTCAATTACAGGCCTCCTCCCTCCCCAGGTGCAGCAATGGCGCACGTGACCCATGCCTGCCAGAGTAATTCACCCTGAGCCATAAAGACCGGCTCAGGGTTGGACCTAACAAGCCCAGTCAGTCACAATCACCACGAGGACTTCCATGCCAGTGCTAACTTCTCTTTCACTGAAGTGGCTCAGTTAGGAGGATGTCAACTTGAGGCTACTGGGGGGCCATCCTGCCTGCCACAAAGCAGAAGACTACCCAAGGCAGGAAGTCTTATAAGAGCTGGAGAGACGAGATCCTTGAGCAGCGGGATCCAACCAATGCCTGAAGCCAGACATAGCCCTGCTCTGCCCATTCATGTGAGCTCAGGAATTCCGAGGCTTAAATTCATTTGAGCTGGGCTTTCTGCTCTTGCCAACAAGAGCCCTGGCTGACTCAGCACACTGCTGCTGCTGCTAAGTCGCATCAGTCGTGTCCGACTCTGTGCGACCCCATAGACGGCAGCCCACCAGGCTCCCCCGTCCCTGGGATTCTCCAGGCAAGAACACTGGAGTGGGTTGCCATTTCCTTCTTCAATGCATGTAAGTAAAAAGTGAAAGTAAAGTCGCTCAGTCGTGTCCAACTCTTAGCGACCCCATGGACTGCAGCCTACCAGGCTCCTCCATGCATGGTATTCTCCAGGCAAGAGTACTGGAGTGGGGTGCCATCGCCTTCTCTGACTCAGCACACTAGGGAAGGTGAAATGAACTAAGTTTCTCCCAAACTGGTTCTATGAACTATCAGGGAAAAACTAGTTCTGTGGTCAAATAAATTTGGAAAATTCTGCCTCTCACAGACTCCCAGTATGTGTGTGCATGCATGTATGTGTATACTATGGAGCAAGGGCTGGGAAGAACTACAGTAAAGAAACAAACTCATTTATCTTAGAAACTTTCTGAAAATTAATTTCTCATGGATTGCCTCTTCATGAGGCTGTAGATGGTACTGAAAACAGGAGGCGTGAGTGAAGCCCACCCTCAGATCCCCTCCCACATTCCGCAGACAGAAGACTGCATTCTCTTAATAGGAAATGGTTCTTTGCCCACATACCAACCTGTTACTAGGAACTACCCACCCCTCTAAGAACAACCCCTCTATTCTAACCTGCTTGAGCACAGAATTCTAGTCATGCTCCTCCCTACCTAATCACTAATTGTATACGGGTACTGTTATTTCTCCCATTTAAAAAACAAAAAACCTTATCATGGCCTCGCTTCCTCTACCTACTGTCTCTATCACATTTCTATCCTTTAAAAATCCTTGCAAGAACTGTCTCCAGTTTCCCCCTCCCAGTTTCTCATATGCCAGGCTTTCACCCCCACCATCCCAAAACTGCCAACCTGATTTCAGTGACTCCAACAATCTACGGAACGGTCACCTCTCAGCCATCTCATGTGATCCTACCAGCGGCACTTGACACTACTGACCCTTCGTTCCCTCAAGATATCTTCTTCCCTGGCTTTTGGGATCCCACACGCTGAGTTCTCCTCCTACCGCATTAGCCACTCCCCAAGTTTCCATTGCCCGCTCCTCATCTCTCCAACTTCTCAAGGTCAGAACCCCCCCGGGGCTCCGTTACAGGACGTCTTCTCTTCTTTAGTTACAGGCGCACCCTAGGTGATCTCATCCAGCCTTGTGGCCTTGAAATACTAACTATATACTTATATAACCAGCCCCACGCCTCCCCTGAACTTCAGACTCAGATGTCCATCCAACTGCCTACTCAACACCCTGCTTGAATGGCTAAGAGTTACTTCAAACTTAAAATCAAGAACAGAACTCCTGATTCTCTCCCCACCTGACCCCATCTGCAGCCAGGAGGATCACACAGATCCCCCCACGACTTTCTCCATCTCACTGAAAGGCAATACCAACCTTCTAACCTCTCAGGCCAAAAATCCTGGAATCATCCCTGACTCCTCTTTCCTTCACCCTAAGTCCAATACATCAGCAAAATCCCATTGGCTTGAGCTTCCAAATATATTCAGAATCTAACCATTTCTGACCATACCCTGTTATATTCTTGGTCCCAACATTAACTCTCGCCTGGATTACTGTCATAGTCACCTGCTTCTACCCTCAATTCCCAAAGGAACCTTGCTGCACAATAAGCCAGGGATCCCTCTAAAACCTAAGTTCATCTCAGGTTTCTGATCAAAACCTTCCATTGGTAGTCTATCTCAGAGTAAAAAGCCCATAGTTAAAATCGCTACTAAGTTATATAAGGACAGGGGCTTCCCTGGTGGTTCAGTGGTAAAGAATCCAGAATCCACCTGCCAATACAGGAGACACGGGTTCAATCCCTTGTCCAGGAAGATTCCACAAGACTTAGCCACAGGACATGATACACTGGTAAGAACCACCTAGGTCCAAGGTAGCAGAAGATCCAACTTCCAGTGGGCCCTAAGCCTCATACGCTCACTGTACTACATCAGCACACTAAGTGACACAGCCACTGCACGGCAGAGCAGAGCTAACTGTGAAAGGCTGAAGTGAAGTGAAGTCGCTCAGTCGTGTCCGACTCTTTGCAATCCCGTGGACTGTAGCCTACCAGGCTCCTCTGTCCATGGGATTCTCCAGGCAAGACTACTGGAGTGGGTTGCCATTTCCTTCTCCAGGGGATCTTCCCGACCCAGGGATCGAACCCAGGTCTCCCACATTGCAGGCAGACGCTTTAACCTCTGAGCCACTTTAGAGTAGCCCAATTCCTGGAAATCTCCACCTCTTCCCCAAAATAAGTGGAATAATCCTCTTGCTCATTAGCCTATGAAATTAGAGGCTGGTGGTTTAGTCGCTAAGTCGTGTCCAACTCTTGGGACTCCATGGACTGTAGCCTGCCAGGTTCCTCTGTGCATGGATTTCCCAGACAAGAATACTGCAGTGGGTTGCCATTTCCTTCTCCAGGGAATCTTCCCAACTCAGGAATCAAACACAGATCTCCTGCATTACAGGCAGATTCTTCACCAACTGAGCTACAAGGGAAGCCCATGAAATTAGCCTATGAAATTATCCAGACATAAACACTAACCACGCCATATTTTGGGGCCTCTTACCTTCTGATAAGGCCCACATTCTGTGGAGTGTGTTTCTCTCTAAATAAACCCACTTCTTACCTATTGTCTCTCACTGAATTATTTTGATAAGAAGAATGTGAGCTTCATTAAGTCCTGAGACTAGGTATGTGTTAATGTGCTAGTCGCTTGGTCATGTCCAACTCTTTGCAACTCCATAGACTGTAGCCCACCAGGCTCCTCTGTCCATGTTCTCCAGGCCAGAGTACTGGAGTGGGTTGCCATTCCCTTCTCCAGGGGATCTTTCCAATCCAGGGATCGAACCCAGATCTCCTGCATTGCAGATTCTTTACTGTCTGAGCCACTGGGGAAGCCCTGAGACCAGGTATGTGATTTCGATTAAAAGACTGTGGGTTCAAGTCCCGTCTGGGTTCTGGCAAGGTTTGAGTCCCAGGCTGTGGATTCAAGTCCCATCTGAGGTGCACAGTTTCAACTGCACTCAGACACATGGGCTTCCTGGCTAGTTCATACCCACCAGGCACACACTCATCTCAAGGTCTTGGTCATGCCTGGCATGCCTTGAAACCCTTTGGAACTCTGTCCAAATGTCACCAGTGAGGTCCTTCTGAACAACCCCCACCTCACCATGTACACGCACCCCCTGTCTCCATCCCCCCAGCCTCGCTTTCGTGCCATAGCACCTCCCCACACGCTTAGACACTACAGAGGAGCAAACCTGCCACCAAAAATGTCTCTTTGCATGTGGGTTATTTTGAGCTGAAGACAAATCAAGGCCAAGAAGAAACTTTGACCCTCCTTCTAACTGCTAAAAGAATGTAAAGAGAAGACATGTTTCAGGAAGGGAGGCAATCCCCATAGATAACTATAGTATGAACTATGTGCACAGATGGGGAGCAACCAGGCAAAGTCTGTCTGTTAAAACTGTTACCAAACATTTGCTTTTCCATCTCATGGCAACTGCCTTCCTCCCCTTTGAGGTCCCAAACCACTACCCCCAAGATCTTTTGTCTTTAGCTGAAAACAATATTTAAGGTAGGAGTTTCAGCCATTTTGGCAAGTTACTCAGTTTCCCTGGGTCTGTCCCATGTATGTTAAAGTGTTAGCTGATCAGTCATGCCCCACTCTTTGCAATCCCATGAACTATAGCCTGCCAGGCTCCTCTGTCCATGGCGGAGAGGAGTAGGTATCCACTCATTCTTCTCCAAGCCAGAATACTGGAATTGGGTAGCCATTCTCTTCTCTAGGGAATCTTCCCAACCCAGGGACCAAACCCAGGTCTCCCCCATTACAGGCAGATTATTACCCACCAAGTCACTAGGGAAGCCCATGTACACATGCCACATGCTACTACACTTTTGTCTGAGAACTGTAGAGGAAAATTTCTTCCTCCACCACAGTACCTTCATCATCTTATTACTCTCTCTTTCTACTAGGATATATACTCCGGGGCTGGGGAGGTTTCTGAGTGTTTTGTTCACTGCTTCATCCCAGGTGGTGCCTAAACTACCTAGCTCACTGCAGCTTCTCAAAAAAAATTTTTTTAAACTGTCCACAACCCAGTCTACAAAATATGGTCCCTCTGCCACCTCCCACTCTGCCCCAACTGTAATAACCTTCCCGACATTCTCCAAGCAGACCAAGCTAGTTTCTGACTCAGGGCCTTCACACTTGCTCTTCCTCTGTCTGGAATATCATCCCCAGATATTTGGATGGCTTGCTGCCTACTCCTTTACTCAAATAACACCTCCTTGGAGAGGGCTTTTCCTAACGACCTTATCTAAAATAACCACACACTGATCAGGCATCCCACACACTCTCACCAGCCTCTAACTCCACTTTATGCTTCATTTCCCTTCATCACACTTACCTGACTCCATATATATAACTGTTTGTGTCTTTCTCACTACAGTGTAAGCTTCAGAACAGAGGCACCCTGTCTTTTTTACCACTATATCTACAACGCTTGTAACAATGCCTAGCACACAGCAAGTGCAGAATATTTGCTGAATGAAAGGATGAATAAATCTTTGTTTAAGCTGAATTTAGCTAGTCTTTCTATAACACAGAAGGAAATTCTCACACTAGATGGGAGAAGTCCAGAGGAGTTAGAAGATTTGTCCACTGACAACTAGAACTGGACCCTCTTTCAACACCAAGCTCTCCCCAGATGACTCCGTTTCACTGGCAAAGCACAAATAATACAAGAGTCTGAGATGACCCTAAGAAAGAAAAACATTCCAGAAAAAAAAATGGGCAAAAGAAAAACTGGCAACACACTTAAGCAAGTCAAATAGCCATTAAGCATAGGAAAGAATGCTCAAACACACTAAGGGCCTGAGATTAAACAGGAAATTATTTTCCTTCTACCCCACTGATAACAAAGACTGACAAAAAACCAACAGTTAGCTAAAAGCATGGTAGAACTGCCATACCCTTTCTGAAGGGCAATCTAGCAATACATATCAAACTTTAACACATGTATGTCCTTTAGCCCAGCAATTCCATTTCTAGAAATTCACTCTAGAGAGACAAAAGAGACAAATATAAAATGCAGAGGTTCCTAAACTTGGCTGCATATCATAAACACCTGAATAAACTCACCTATCACTATTAACAAGCTTTTTACTTCCAACAAACCAGTAAAGTGAATTGTTAGCCTTCAGAAAACATTAAATAAGTGAATAATAATGAAAAGTGTGAGATAGTAGTTTTGGTAGTAGAAAGCAAGATAGTAGTTAAGTGCTACAGAATGAATCATATAAAGTTCTCTCTCAAAGGCAGAGAAAATCAGTTTGATAAAGGAAATAAAAACAAAGTGAAAAAGGAGACATGGAAAAAGATGACAAATAGATAGTATATTTGGCTATTTACAGAGGTGATTTATTAGGAGAACTTTTATAACAGCAAATACCGAGGCCCCATTTTGAATTAGAATCTCCAGAGTGGAATTTAAGGGTGGCTATGTAAAACCTGTCCAGGTGATTCCACTATACATCCCACTGAGAACCACTGTTCTCCTAGGAAAGTTCTCAGTTGATGTTCATTATAGTCACCTGGGGAGCTATAGAAAATTATCAACAACAAAATCATCAACTAGTTCATGCTCTAGTTGAATCAATCTCTAGAACTCAGCCTAGCCATCAATATTTTTTAAAACTTTCCAGTAAGTCTCATGTGCTGCCACAGTTGGGAACGAAAGTCCTACACCCATACTTTTTATAGTATGGTTCCCACACCAGCACAATTAAGTGTCACTAGAGAACTTCCTAGAAACAAACTCTTGGGTCCCCCTCCAAACCAACTGAATCAGATACTTGGAGTAAAGCTCAGCAATCTTTAACAAGCCCTCCAGGTGATTTTGACATGCACTACAGTTTGAAAATCACTGTCCTGGAGTTGTTTGTTTGTTTGTTTTTTCATAAAAATCATCTAGAATGCCTGTCAAAAACACGTCACCTAGTCAGCTGATTTTCTAAAAGGGTGCCAAGAATATTCAATGAGGAAGAGTATGCTTTCAAAAAATAGTTTTGGAACAACTTGATGGCTACATGCAAAGAATAAAGCTGGATTGCAACTTCACATCATAAACAAAAATTAAATTGATTACAGGCCTAAATTTAAGAAATACTATAAAACTCTTATAAGAAATCATAGGTATATGTGTTTCTGACATCTTTCTTATGACACCAAAAGAACAACAAAGGAAAAGATACTGGACTTAAAACTTTCATGCTTCAAAGAACACCATCAAGAAGATACATATTTGCAAATATGTATCTTCTCCAAAGAAGATATACAAAGGGCCAGTAACATGAGATGTCAACATCATTAGCTATCAAGGAAATACAAATCAAAACCACAAGACACTTCTCACACACTAAGATGGCTAAAATAAAAAAGAATAGTGTTGCTGAAGAAGTAGATTAGATCAACCAGAGAGAAAAAGAATAGAATTTCTCCTAACTGGAAAAGGTGATGGACCGAGCCTTAAGGAACTCCAAATTTACCTACCAAACAGAAGAGAAACCTCCTATAATGGAGATCAAGAAGCAGTCACCAAATGAGAAAAATCAGTGGGTCACAGAAGGAAAATGAAGACAGTATGTCAAACAGGTGGACATGGTCAGTGCTGCTTAAGGCAAGTGATGAAAGCTTGAGTAAAATGAGTGAAAATGTTTCTTGGATTTAGTGATATGGAGATCTTAGCGTTTCCATATAATGATGGTGACAAAATCACTAAGAAATTAAAATTAGGCTACCTCTTTGCATATTACATTGGGTAAATATCACTCCCAACATAAAAGTTTTAAAATAAACGAGTACCTTGATTATTTGCAATTAGTCTCAAATCGTCTTGAAAGATGAGTCTGGAAAATAAAAACTGTTTAGAAAAGAAAGTTCGCAACAAGTTTACAAAACCACAGTAAGGCCTCTAAAACTACCTAAAAGGGATTACACTCTATAAATGCTGTTTATACAGCAAGGTTACCGGTGTTCTGTACCACTCCCAATTTCTTACTGATTAGGACTGGTATGTTGACATCTGCCACATTTGCTATGACTGAGATCCAGCGTATGGCCCTAGTAATAAATACTATCCGGCACTACAATACGTCAGCGTGATCCAGTAGTAATACTACTACAAAACAGAGCAAAGAAGTAGGTATCCATATCACCCGACACCAAAAGACACGTGTTGTCCCAAGATTCAGAGACAGGTTTCACCAGTAAACAAGAAAGAAAAGTGAAAAATCAAGACACCTGCTCTTCAGACCAATTTCAGTTTAAATTTTTATTGAGATGCAGCCTTGTGAAAGCATGGTAACTGTAAAAGCCTTATCCCGTCCCACGAACTCACTAACGCAGAAAGTGGGAGAACGGAGGAAATTAAATTTTATAGTAAGCAACGAGATCTCTTAAGTACTCCTAACAGTCCTGCAGCACCTAAGGCCAAGGTCCCGGTCCTCACTTCAGGCAACGCTGCTTCCCAATGCTCCCAACCCAGCTGGTAAGTTTTCTTTCAATTTCGAAACAAACCAGCGAACGGCCAAGAGAAGGACTGAAACTAGGGGAACAAGGCTTTGCCATAAAAGGAGCTTTGGTCAAACTCTGCCCCACACTGATCCACCCGCCACCCTTACCCAGCAGTCGGGAAATAACAAGCCAACCAAAAGTAACAGAACCTACACGCCACTCTCCGGAAACTGCAGACTTTAGCTGGAGCTCGCCATGACACGTACGTGCCGCCACATTTATGTACGCATGCTCGCAGACGGCGGCCTGGAGAGGTCAAACTACATCGGCGCCGAACGTGCGCGTTCAGGTTTAACCGATTACACTTAACAATTCCTTTGACGGCAGGAGGGAGAAGACCTTCAAGACATAGAGTTCTTAGAATCGTTTAATAGCTAACCTCCCCGAGCTCTTCCCTGCAGAAGGAAATGGTAGCCCATTCCAATATACTTGCCTGGGGAATTCCATGGACAGAGAAGCCTGGCGGGTTACATACACTCTGTGGGGTTGCAGAATGGGACACGACTGAGCCACTGAGCATGCATACATGCCTGAGCTCTTACTACTGTGGGACACTGTGTTCAACGCTTTATATAAACATTATCTCCCCATTTATTTATTGTTATTTTACAGAAGAGGAAGCTAGGAGTTTAATTACTTGTCCAAAATAACTGTGCTAGGGGCGACTGTCCTCCATACTCAATCCGACTCTGCCGGACTCCAAAGAACCTGCTCTTTTCATTACATTTTCCCAGCTTCCTCAGCCTTTTCTGAAAAGAGATCGTGTTAACGAAAATGGAAAAGGGTAAAGAAAGAACAGCTGCATTAAACTTAATATAGATCATTACCAAGCAAGGGTTTTTGTTGTTTTTTGTTTTTGTTTTTTAACGGTCAGAAGACAGTTTAGAAGTAGGAGTTTGGCGTAAAAAGAGAATTTTAATAAGGGGTATGTAAGATTCTGACTTGGTTACCTTTTACATGAATTATCTCACCTTATTCTTTACCCTAGACATCGTATTTGACCTTGTTTACCAGAAAAGCATCTCCACTATAGAAGACAATAGGCCACGAACAGGAATTCAGAGTTACGTCTGACTCTGGGTTTCACAGTGATTTGGAGTTATTGCCTCATTTTGTAAATACCTTTCCTAGTGCAACTCCCTCCAGTTAAAATGCCACACTTTGTTCATCCTAATCTATAAAAAAAATTCTAAATTGTGACGTAAGGTCCATGGAAGTCTTTACCCAAATGAATTAGAATTGTGTGTTATGTTGCCCCACCTCTTTCTCTAGACCAAAAGTGGGCCTTGGCTCATCTTCTTCTTGGTGGTAATCCCACTGCCTAATACATCATCTTGCACTTAATAGCCTCTCAATAAACATATGTGGGGTGAAGGAATGAGTGCACCCCTTCTCTGCAAGATCTAAGTTCAATCAAAGAAAGTGTATTGAGTGCATGCCATGTGTCCTCAAGCAAGATGATGCTGGATGATAGGGTTAGAAAGGAAAAAAGACAACTCCCTACCACTCTTTGAGGCTACTACAAGGATATAGCTTCAGTAGAGAAGAGCAATCCCTATCGAAGATGGATGCAAGGGGCCTGTGGGTACAACAGGGAGGTTCCTTCTCTTACATGAGGAAATCAGTACTTGCCCCTGGGATGCCATGAGAGTATTCCAGACTCAGAAGACAACTCCAGTGAGGGCAAATACATGGGGGCCTAAAACTATAAACTGTTATATATTATAAAAGCAAAAAGAGTAAAGCTGGGTGATAGCAGAAAAGGCTGAAAAGGAAAGTGCAGGGACCAGATTAAGGTGAGCTTCGTTTGCTAAAATTAAGACATTAGACTTAATCCTGGTTGTATTGGGTAGCATGAAAGTACCTGAGCAAGAGGCTGGGTTTGAGGACATTTCAAACATGAAGAAACAGTGAAAAGCCTAAATGAAATCGTTGGCTGTGAGCAATGGGAAAATGAAATGAGAAGACAGAAGAGATTTTGAGAAGGTAAAATGAGCAAGACTTAGAGATTGATAGGTGTAAAAGAGAGGATACAAGGATGTTTCCAAGTTTGGGAATAAAGCAGCTGACACTAGCACTTCTTGGGTGAAATCTGTCTCTTTAAGGCACTCAATCTGGATCATTTGAAAAGCCAGTGACACTACTTCTAGGAATTTCACTTATGGAAATGCTCACGGTTACACAAAATGACATATGTGCCAGATTAGTCTTTGAAAGATTGCTTTCAAAGGCAAAAGACTGAAAACTCACTGGCTTCTCAGTAGGGAATAGGTTAAATATCTTTATAGTATCTATACAGCTCTTGAAAAAGAACAAGTTTATTTTTAATGCACTATCTATTCTTTTTTAAACTTATTTTTAATTGAAGGATAATTTCTTTATGCACTATCTATTCTATGCACTATCTATTCTTAAGTGGAAAAAGGGTGTGTGAATATAGCTATAACTACAGTTTTATACATGTATAAAATCTCTGGTAGGATGTATAAATAATTGGTAATAGAATCATGTCTCTAGGAAAAGATACTGAGTGGCTAAAGGAAGATTTGCTTTTCCCTGTATGTTATTTTATACCTTTCATTTTTGGACCATGCAGATGTGTTATTTATTCAAAAAGTAAATGGATGGATTTTATAAATAAAATTAAAATGACATTTGATAATTTATTATTTACTGGTTGATCTGTTTACATTGTATTTTTTATGAACATTTAAATTTCAAATCTTTTTATTAAGATGTACATAACATAAAATTTACCATTTTAACCATTTTTAACTATACAGCTCAGTAAGTAGCAGCAGCAGCAAGTAGCATTCAGTACCTTCACACTTTTAGACAACCATCTATCTCCAGAACTTTTTCATCTTCCCATACTGAAACTCTCTACCTATTAAACAATAACTCCCTAATCCCCATTTTCCCCAAACCCTGATGACAACCATCCTACAGAATTTGTTTGTATGAATCTGACTACTATAGTTTCTTCATATAAGTGGAACCATGCAATATTTGTCCTTTTGTAACTGGCTTATTTCACTTAGTCTTCAAGGTTCATCCATGTGGCAGCATGTCAGAATGTCCTTTCATTTTAAGGGTAAATATTATTCCATTTATGTGTATAATACATTTTGTTTATAAATTTAAATATTCATGCTTTGTATCTCAAATTAGCTTTTAAACTTCCTAAGAATAGACACTCCATATTGTTATTGTTTTTCCAGCCAACAATATAATATTAAAATATTGTATTTTTAATGCTTTATAAATGATTGGTGGTAGACAAACCAGTTGGTGTATAAAAAGATACATTAAAAATGCAACTGAGCCTATAAAATAATTGTAAAAGCTAACATATTTTGAGAGTTTACACGTGCCAGTAACCACCCTAAGTCCTTTATGTGAATTATCAAATGTATTCTTTACAATGACTCCATAAGTAATCCTATAAATTAGGAGTACTAGTATTAGTCTCATTATCCCCTTTTTACAGAGAAAACTAAAGGTTAGGCAGTCCAACTTCAGGTTTTTGTGCTTGTTTCAACTCTATATAAATAACTCAGAAAAAAGAAACTGTATACTTTCATTTAAAATGCAAAATTTCAAATAAAGAAAATCACTGGAGAAAAAAAATAAAAGAATGAAAAGGGAAATATGGAATAAAATTATAAACCTTCAGAGTGATTAACTCAATCTTTTAATGTTATTCTTCACAGTGAAAATTAAAGAGAAAATGTGGGCAATAATGAAGGTAGAGAATTCTTACTATCTCAGCCACTAATGAAGAAAGAAGGAATAAAATATGAAACTTATAAAAATTTAGGAGCCATAATTTAAATTTAGTTTATGATTTGAGCAATTAGCTGGCATACTTATAAATTTGCTCCAATCAGTATCTCTTTATGATAAATGAATCATGCATTTAATTCACTCTTGAAAAATGATAATAAATATATGTGAAATTTTCTGTGTAGAATATCAGATAAGTTTAGTAGAAGGAAATTTAAAATGAATTAATCTATTTATATATAAGCATATGTTCTCAACTTTTAAAGTTCAGCAGGTCAACATATATTATGCAAATATATTATTACATATGCTACCTTCCCACCACACGTGGTAGAAAGCTAACTGTGATTTCTTAATGACAGAAGAATAAGGGGACACATGAAAATTAATTCTAGACCCAGGGATTTTGATTGGGTCTGATAAATTGTCAGGTAAATTTCCCAGCTGAATGCCATACAACTAAAGCAGTTTTTTAGTAAGAGTTTTCAGGTGTTTGTTTTCATAAAGGATTAAAAAATAGGAAATAACGATATTATCACAATAGTCTAAATATGAAACCAAGAAGATGATGATAGTAAAAACAGAGAATTAAAAAAGGATACAAGAATAGTCAAAAGAACATTCGTTCCAAATGGGTGAATGCTTCAATGTAGAGGATAAAAAAAGACACTGGTGTCCTTAAATAAATGAAAAAGTGAATGAGTGAAAGTTGCTCAGTCATGTCTGACTCTGCGACCACATGGACTGTAGCCTGCCAGGCTCCTCTATCCAGGGAATTCTCCAGGCCAGAATACTGAAGTGGGCAGCCGTTCCCTTCTCCAGGGAATCTTCCCAACCCAGGGATCGAACCCAGGTCTCCTGCAATGCAGGCGGATTCTTTACCATCTGAGCTATTTCATGTTAAAAACATGATGTGAAATAAATTAACCTGCTATTGTCTTTGGGCTAATGATGAATTTTCTCGGTGTAATCTAACCACTAGGGGTCAGAGTGCTATACTTCTAGTATCAGCTATCCTGTTCTATCAATTTACACAAATTGGTTTGGCTCAATTTTATAATTAATCTTATCTTTCCCTTCTCCCACTGTCACTGTGGGTGGTTGGGGGCTATTCTTGTGGCCCAGGCCAGAGTGATGAGATCACCACATTGCCTTGCCCCAGGGCAGGTAACCCATGCCAAGCCAGAGAGGATTCTGGGCTCTCAGTCAGTGGGAGAATCTACAGCTAGAACTTCAAGGGCCACCATGTGGACACCTGCCTGAGACCTGGGCTATTTCAGAGGAAAGTAGATCTGAGTGATGTAGGGAGACATCAAGAAATTGTAAAGACAGCTGTAAGCCCCCCACTTCCACATGCCTGGAGCTAGGTTTACTTCTGAGCTCTTCAGTTTTGTGAACAAGTAAATTCCCCTTTTCATCCCTAAAAATACTTTGAGCAGATGTCTTTCAATTGCAACCAAAAGAGTCCTGGCTAATCTTTTTTCCCCCCCTGGCTTCCTTGGTGGCTTAGATGGTAAAGAATCTGCCTGCAATGCAGGATACCCGGGTTTGATTCCTGGGTCAGGAAGATCCCCTCGAGAAGGGAATGGTAACTCACTCCGGTATTCTTGCCTGGAAAATCCCATGGACAGAGGAGCCTGGACAGTCCTTGGGGTTGCAAAGAGTCAGACACGACTGAGCGACTAACCCTTTCATAATCTTATTTTTACATATTCTCTTAGTTTTTAAACAATTGATATTGGTTGTCTAACTCCCTGATTGGAGAAGAGACATATGATATTTTCTCTATCCTTCTCTATCCTTTCTCTATCCTTCAGTAATATATGACTCAAATAACAAATTTATTGAGTTATATAATAATATATTTATTGAGTGTATACAGTATACCAAGAACTGTTTTAACACTTGGGGAAAAAATACAGACCAATATCTCATCCCTCTTCAGAGTCTATATAACAGCAAGTAGAGACAGACAATACATAATAAATATGATATAAATTAAAATTAGTATATTCAGAGGTGATAAAATAACCTCAAAATTGCTGCAGATTAAGGAGAACCAAGAGTGAGCACTGCAATTTTTAAAGATGGACTTGCAGTTTTTAAGCCTATATTGGTTGGGTTGTTGAGAAAAAGACCTTTAGGCAAAGCCTTCAAAAAGATAAGGAGGTTAGCAAAAAAAAATGTGTGTGAAAGAGCATTCAAATAAAAGGTACCACCCAGGGGAAAGTCTCTAAGGAAAGCGCACACCTGTCATGTTCAAAAGATAGCAGGGTCCATCAGCAGATGAATGGATAAAGAGGATGTGATACCCACTCAGGCATAAAAAAGAATGAGGTTTTGCCATTTCCAACAACATAGATAAACTTGAAGAGTATTATGCTTCATGAAATAGGTGAGACAGAAAAAGACAAATACTGTACATTATCACTTACATATGAAATCTAAAAATAAAACAAATGAGCAAATATAAAGAAACAGACACAGAGAACAAACTAGTGGTTACCAATGGAAGAGGGAAGTGGGGGGACAAGACAGGAGTAGGGGATTAAGTGGTATAAACTGTTATGTATAAAATAAATGAGCTTCAAGGATATATTGTACAACACAAGGAATATAGCCAATATTTTATCATAACTATAAACAGTATGACCTTGAAAGATTGTGAATTGAAATTTTTCTGTGTTGTACACTTGTATTTTACATAGCACTGTAAGTCAACTATACTTCAATAAAAATAAATAAGTAAATTTTTTGAAAAAAGACAGAAGGAAGATAAGTGTGGTTGGAACAGAGTAAGTAATAAGATGTCAGAGATTGAACAAAACCAAACTACAAGTGTCTTCAGACCTTTGAGTTTTCAAGAAACGAGAGACTTTAGAGAGTTCCAAGAAGAGGGGCAGATGAAGAAGTTTGGTTAGAAAGCTGCTGAAATAACCCAGGGAGTCACTGATGGAATCCTAGACTAAGTCGGCATGAGTAGCGGGTGATAAAAAGTGGTTAGATTCTGGACATATTTGAGGACAAAGTCCTTAGAATTTCCCGTGGGTTGATTTAGGGTATCAGGAGAAAAAATAAATAAAGGATGATGACTTCCAAGTTTGGGGCCTAGACTACAAGAACAATGAAATTGCTATCAATTGAAATGGAACAGACTGCCGAAGGAGGAGATCAGGAACTTGGGGTATTTTTGAATATGCTTAATTTTTTTTTAATTTTAGATTTTTTAAAGTTGTAAAATTATTATAATTATTTCATGTATAACCTTCACCTAGCTTCCCCAGAGGATAGCATTTTATATAACCAAAGTATAATCCCTGGTGGCTCAGACTACAAGCCATCTGCCTGCAATGCAGGAGACCCCGGTTTGATTCCTGGGCTGAGAAGATCCCCTGGAGAAGGGAATGGCAACCCACTCCAGTATTCTTGCCTGGAGAATTCTATGAACAGAGAAGCCTGACAAGTTATAGTCCGTGGGATTGTAAAGTGTCGGACACAACTGAGCAACTAACACATACCCACACAAAGTATAATTATCAACACCAGGAAATTAACATTGATACAATACTATTAACATTGATATGATATCCAATCTACGGCAGTTCTTCATTCTTCCTTTGTCTTTTGTGACTTTGACACTGTTGAAGAATATGAATCAGGTGTTTTGTAAAACGTCCCTCAATATGAGCTGGTCTGATGTTTGCTGATGACCAAATTCAGGTTACAAATTTTTGGCAACACTCTCCAGCAGTGATGCTGTGCCCTTCTCAGTCCATCATATTAAGGACGTACTTGATGTTGATAGGTCTCACTTACCAGTGATGTACTTCGAACATGGCTTCTGCAACGTAAGGCTACTATATTTCCATTGTTATTAGTAAGTGTCTTGTGGGAAGATACTTTGAGAATATATAAGTATTCTGTTTCCCACCGTGTATTTGCCTCCGTTTTAGTATCTCTTAATGATCTGGAGATGTAGACAACAGCTATTATTATGCTGTTTAACAAAGGTCATTTTCCATTTCCATTATTCCTTCTATTTGTACTATTAAATGAGCTGTCCCTTCTCATTTCTCTATTCAATTATTTATATTAGTATGGGTTCACAGACACTTACTTTATTCTCTGGTTTGTAATCCACTACCAAAATTAATTTGATGCTCATATTATTCCAGGTTCGGCCATTGGCCTTCAGGTTAGCTTCTGTGCTCTTTTGACACATCTGCATTTTTTTTTTTCTTTCCTGGCCGTGTTGAGCAGCATGTGGGATCTTTGTTCCCTGACCAGGAATTGAACCCCTGCTCTTGACAGTGAGCGCACAGAGTCCTAACCACTTGATGCCAGAGAATTACTCCTTTTTTTTTTTCCGCACCTCATTTTCTGGCAGCACAAGATGCCCTAGGCTCATCTTGCACTTGCTCTGTCCTATGCCTAGAACCAACCAGTTCTCCAAGGAGTTGTGGTTCCTTTTAGTGGGAAATGGTATTTAGAGACTAGGCGTGAGCTCACTGCTATTGGGTGTGCTCATTGCTATCGAGTGGCATTGCTTCTGGAGCTTGATTTTAAACCTATTTAGCTTGTGAGGTCTACTAGACATCCAACTGGATTGTTAACTTGGCAGTTAGAATTATGATTCTGAGGTTTGGGTGAGAAATTTAGATGATATTTAAGCCAAAATATTAAATGAGATTAGAATTGACATAAGAAGTGAAGAGGCTCAAAGACTGAGAGACCCGAGGCACTCCAATACTAAGATAAGAGGAAAGAAGAACCAGCAAAGAAAACTGATAAGGAGTAACCAGTGAGGTAGGAAGAAAATTAGGAGTGTTGTATCCCAGAAGTCAAATGATAACAGTATATTATGGAGGAGGGAGTGATCAGCTGTGTCCAATTATGTGGACAGGTCAAGTAAGATGAAGCCTGAGAAAAAGTTACTGAATTGAGCAACTTGGAAGGGTAGTTTTGGTGGATGGGAGTGGGTAGAAGTTGAATGAAGTGGATTCAAGGGGGAAGAAGGGAAGATAACTGGAGGTAGGACTTAGAGACAACTTTGAAGTTTTACCACAAAGAGGAGCAAAGATCAGCTGGGTGCTCGGTGAAGACCTATGGGGCAGGGGCAGGTGGGGTGGGAGGGAGACTTAGGAAGGAGGGGACATATGTACACCTATGGCTAATTCATGTTGATGTATGGCAAAAATCAAACCAATATTGTAAAGCAATTATCTTTCAATTATAATAAATGTTAAAAATAAATTTTTTAAAAAGAGGAGCAAAGATACAGGACTATAAAAGTGGAGAAAGTGGGTTCAAAAGGAGGGAAATTTTGTTAAGAAAGGAAAAACAAGAGAATTATTGTGTGTTAAATGAGAATAATCCTTTGGAGATGGGAAAATTCATGGTACTGTACAGAGAGGGAAAAACTACTGAAGTCATACTTCTGAGAAAGGACAGTGACGATTTTCTAAGCATTATATCGTAGTACCTGAGACGTAAATATTCGGAGACTAAATAAAGATTGTTCACCTAGTTTTAAAAATCAAATACATTTGGCTGATGTTATTTTAAAAAACATATTTAAAGAAATGTGACTTTTTAATAACTAGAGCTTTCTGTGAAATAATAAGACCTTAGCAGTGATCATCAAGAGTCAACTAATATATTATACTGGAGATGTATTTCACTGAAAAGTAGAAGAATGTGATCATTGCCAGGAAAATGTAGAAACAGAAAATCCTTTCTTCCTTTTTCTTTTTTTCTCCTTAACCATAGATGGCTTGTGTGTGTGTGTGTGTGTGTGTGTGTATTTGATGCATTCATTAAATGCTCTCTATTAGTCATATCTCTCTCTGGCTTCTTTCCAAGTACTTTCTTACAAGTGATAAATCTGTAGCGGAAATTCAGAGATTTGCAATTCCACTGAGAGAAAATCTCTTTGAGAGTGAGTGGTGAGAATGATAAAGGCCAGGTAGGACAATACTAGTCAGAGACTCTCAGCCAGAGAACAGAACAACTCTTACAACCCAACCCTATCAACACATAGCTGATATAATGAGAATTTATTCCCTGAAGTTACAGAGAAATCAGCTTTAAACTGCAACAGCAGGGACTTTCCTGGTGGTCTAGTGGCTAAGTCTCTGTACTCCCAATGCAGGGGGCCAGGTTGGATCCCTGGTCAGGGAACTAGATCCCACATGCCACAACTAAGACCCAGTGCAGCCAAATAAATAAAGTAAGTAAATAAGCTGCAATAGTTAGGAGGGGAGGAAGTAGAGGGAGCGTCCAGTTATGGTTAATTTGATTATTCTAAATTTCTCAAAGACCCCCTTGAGTTTGTTGTCTATTCAACCAGAAAGTAAGAACAAAGATCAAAAGAAAAAGCAAGGAAAATAAAGGAAACAAGATATTTTGTCTTCTTTTTGTTGTATTCTTATATTTACCCACTTTAATTTCTCAATAAATTATTTGTAAGGAGGCAAAAAAGGGCTGTTTAGAAAAAAGTCACTTACTGAATAATTAAAGCATTTATTTTCAAAGGATATATTTATGTTTTGTGTACATATGGGCAAAATTAATATCCTAAATGAATTTGCTCAAAACAAAACTGTATTCCCTGAAGTTGACTTGTTTTGACAAAATTATGATGTATTTTTAGACAAATGACATATAAGTTTATTTAGTTGATTGTTGATTATCTTGGCTAATGGAGGGAAACAATGATGTGGTTAATCCAAAATAATCTAAGGTCATTTATATTGGACTTTGAAAAAAGTGTTTGATATTTGGCAATGAATGTGGATATTTTTAACATGCTAAGATCTTTTTAAAAACTTCAAATAAAGCAACAAAAACACACTGAGTAAAAACTTAGATCATAGCTTAGCCCTGCATATGAAAAAATTTCCAATAAACAGATGTACCAGAAAGTTTCTCAGCTTCATTATCTATCATTTAGCAACGACGTCAGATAGTCATTGTTTTTCTCTGTCCAGAAGAACCTACTCTAATTCTGTGTGGTTCAGGCTGCCATGGACTACTTTCAGCCTCTATTAGTGGGAAAGTGACTAAGACCAGTTCAATCAGAACATAGGATTCCTCCAACCACGGTACTGGATTTTACATATAACTGGGCAAGCCCCATCAGGATATCTTATCCTCCCTGGCTGTAAGTTCATGGATGAGCACATGGTAACACAATCCCTTGGTAACAAGAGTCCCCTGCTGCCATTTAACATGACCATGCCCTTCTGGCCCTAATAGATTAATCTAGAGTTGACCTCTGACCAAAATTGGCCCAATCAGAGGTCTTCCCCTATGAAGTCAAAATTGAGACTAAGAGTCCAGTATCAGTTTTGACATCTAACAGAAGAGTTGTTTGTGAAGGAGAATCCATGTGACTACGGGAGATGAGAAAGCTGGTCCAAAGAGAGAGAAAGAGAAGAAAGAAGCATATCAGGCAGATAGCAACAGAGATAAAAATGAAGAGAGAAGTCCTGAGCAGATACAAATGTGAATCTTCATGATAATTTCCTTTGAAGCTAGCTCCAGTTGATTTCTCGTTGTCAATAAAGAGTCCTTACTGATTCTGCAGCCCCTGAACATAGTTGAGTGTATTGACAGAAAAGGCAGATGAACGTATGGACCCAGTGATGGGGATCTGTAGGATAGATAGAGTAGAAGGACCAAGAAGAAAAGGAAATTAAAGGTACCAGTGAGAACGAAGCTGCAGTGGTTGAAAATGAGAGTCAAATTGGAATGAGAATCCCAAATGGGATAAATCCAACTGGAAGAAGGAAAAGAGCGGAGAGGCTACAGGTCATGGTTAGATGAATTTGTTGCTTTGTGGGAGTCAGGAATCAAGAAGAAAGATGTGGTCTGAGAGAGCGATGTCATAGGTGGAGGAGCCCCAAACTGTAATAAGGTACAGGATATGGTGAGGAGAGTGAGCTGTTGAAAGGAAGTAAGAGTTGGAGTAGAGACTAAGAAACTCTGACAGTAAGAAATGGTATATGTAATTTATGTGCAGAAGTTGCAGAAATTAGGTAGAGGATGTGACCCAAGTGTCAAAACCCTGGTGTATATGTGTTTGTTAGAAATACAGGCAATTGACAGACTCAAAATTATGCTGGAGATTTTAATTCTCCATTGTCAATATGAGACACTGAGTGAATAAAGTATTGTATAAAAGGTCCTGACATCTTCAAATACAGAATTAATTGATGTTTGTAATAAATTAAATGAGGTGCAAGAATTCTATTTATAGTGCATACATAATGTTCTCCAGGCCATCAGTTGTGATAAAAACAGAAATTAATAACAAAAATATTAAACCAAAAAAAGCCTAGTTACATACAAAAAAATTTAATTCTCCTAAATAGTAGACTTATCAAGCAAAAAGAACACAATAAAAACTTATTTTAAAAAATAAAGTACTTCTCAAAAACTGTAAAAGGCAAGCAAATTCAATATGCTGGGAATTCCCTGGCAGTGCAGTGATTAGGACTCCATGTCTCCACTGTGGGGGTGGGGAGGGGGGAAGAAGTGGGGGACCCAGATTTGAATCCTGATTGGAGAACTAAAATCCCACAAGCCATGCGATGTCACCAAAAAAAATTTTAAAAAAAAGATATTCCTTTAAATTATTTGGTTACTAATAATTAAATAAACATTAAATTAAGATCTTAGATAAGAAAATTTTTAAACCTTGGGTGAAAAAAATATTAAAAGCATAATAAAATAAATTAGAAATTAAAAACACATGACAAAATCAACAGCTGATTTTTCTAAAAGAGACTACTATAACAAGTGACAGATATAACACACTAAAGAGAAAAAACAATAATTAGAAGCTAGAATATAGACATGGCAAGCAAATAAAAAATAACATAAAACTATACATGAAAATAGTATCAAAAGAATTTTTGTAGAAATGAGGAAACGTTCATAAACTTCATTTTTTCAAATACCAGAAAAACCTGAAAGTAACCCAATGTCTTTCAACTAGTAAATAATTGAACTTTAGTACAGACATTTAATGGAATATTATTCAGCAAGAGAAATGAATTCCTTAACACATATAAATATTCTGCATGAAAAAGACATAAATGGTTACATACTACATGATTCTATTTGTATAACATTCTGGAGGTTAAACTATAAAAACAGAAAACATCAACTGACAGGAATTGGGAATAAAGGAAAAGGTGACTGTAAACAGTGAGAGAACATATTAAGGTATTAAAAAATGTTCAATATCTTAATAATGGTTGTTATATGATTCTGTGCATTTGTCAAAATTCTTAGAATTGCTCACCAAAAATGTTGAATTTTATTGTATGCATATTATACCTCAATAAAACTGGATTACCCTGATGCTGGGAAAGATTGAGGGCAGGAGGAGAAGGGGACGACAGAAGATGAGATGGTTGGATGGCATCACTGACTCAATGGACATGGGTTTGGGTAGACTCCGGCAATTGGTGATGGACAGGGAGGCCTGGCGTGCTGCAGTTCATGGGGTCACAAAGAGTCAGACACGACTGAGCAACTAAACTGAACTGAACTGAAAACTGGATTTTTAAAAATTTTAATGGACAAAATATTGAAGAATAATTCTGAAAAGAACAGGTAAAAAAGTGCTCTTAGGCTTCCCAGGTGGTGCTAGTGATAAAAGACCTCCTTGTCAATGCAGGAGACATAAGAGATCCCTGGGTGGGGAACAGCCCCTGGAGGAGGGCATGGCAACCCACTTCAGTATTCTTGCCTGGAGAATCCCATGGACAGAGGAGCTTGACGAGCTATAGTCCATATGATCACAAAGAGTCGGAATGACTGAAGCAACAGCATGCATGCACATGCAAAACAATGCTCTTATAAAAGAGTATTCTATAGACCAAAATTAAAATGATATGTTAGTAGCATGAAAACAGAAATCTAGAGCAAAAGAAAAACTTAAAGAAAGCAGCTGTGTTTTGCTGTTGAATCTCTAAGCCGTGTCTGACTCTTTGCAACCATTTGGACTACAGCCCGCCATGCCTCTCTGTCCATAGAATTCTCCAGGCAAGAATACTGGGAGTGGGTTGCCATTTCCTTCTCCAGGGGGGTCTTCCTGACCCAAGGATCAAAAGCTTGTCTCCTGCTTGGTAGGCAAATTCTTTAGCACTGAGCCACCTGGGAAAGCCCAAAGAAACCAGACATAGATATAGACTTAACTATAGGTGATAGTTTACAAACTTTTCCTTTTCCTCTTTTCCTTCCCTTCCCTTGTTTTCCCTCCTTTGCTCTGCCCTGCTTGAACAATTTAGTGAAAAAGTCATTAGACTAGGAGAATGTAATGGGGCAGAACCACTCTGGAAAAGAACTTGGTGGTTTCTTTAAAAACTAGACATCAGATGATCTATAAATTACATTTCTGGACATTGATTCCACAGAAATGAAGACCCATGTTAACACAGAAACATGCTGCTGTCCACAGCAGCTTTATTTGTAATACCGCACACTATTACTGGAAATAACTAACACATCCTTCAACAGGTAAATGGTTCCATGAACAATGGTATCTCCATACTATGGATACTACCTGCCAGGGATGACCCAGGATATCTGTATGGGCCAACACCTGTACCAACCTGGCACAAAGTATCAGAGTATCAGAACTCAGACCGAGTAAGAGTGTCTGCCAAGGGTGAGGGTGGGGTGTCAGATTCCAAGGGTGAGAGGGTGTCTATGACAGGGGAAGAGGCATGGTGGCCATGATGGGAGATTAGTTGCATATAAGAGGATCAAGCAAATAATGTATTGGGGATAATGGGAGCCAAGTTTCTCACTAACAAGAGAATGAGAAATATGAAAACAGACAAAATAAGGAGGAACCCTGTGGTACAGGATTTAAATTACAGACGTCAGTGTGAACTCATTTTTAATATAGAAGTAGATATAGAAGAAAATATAAACAGAATAGCACGTGTATATATGTATGTATATACATTTTAGGTCTATGGCGAATGATGTGTGTGAATACACATTAATCAGATTTTCTTAAGTAAAACATGATGTTTAAATCTTTGGATGGTTCATGCATCAGGCAAAAAATGGATTTAGAGCCTCAAATAATTTCACCCACAACCAATTTCTCCCTCCATGTCTTGACTCTGTCGTTCATTTTGGCCTCATTTTCATTCTCAGACTCTGTCATTAGTTTCCAGGCCAATTTCCAGATTCAAATCCAGAAGAAAAGAAGAAAAAATTACTTTTCAGTCAATAATCTAAAAACAAAAGTCTCATCGCAGACTGTCGGCTCTGACTGGGTGTTGTGCCTCTCCTTAAGGAGTTGCTATGGCACAGGGGCTTCAGTACAATGACTGAGTGGCACTCGCCCCTGGATGCAAGTGTGGAACATGCTCACTCTAAACCACCTGCACTGGTGTGGGACGGGGGGCCTCCACAGAGGCAAATTGGAATGATGACCAACTACTAGGTAGAAAAATGGATTTTCACTAGTCATTTCATTCCTTTCAGCAGCTCGACATTCCAACACACCCTTCTTTCCATATGCACACCTGAAAACACGTCCACACTTCTATACAGGAATACCATATGCAACCAAAACACAACCACTCCATTCTTAAAATAAGACAACTCAAAGACCTGTCTAGTTGCTCCATTGAAATACATGTCTAAGTTCTCTAAGTGATTCCATATAATCTAGCAAAGTCCAAATTAAATGATAAAAATAACTCTTGTGCACGTGCATGCAAGCACACACACACATACACACACACACACACCAACATATGAAATGTGTATTAATGGTAATGAGAGACACAAGCTGCTCAGATGGTCAGATCAACTGGTTACCACCCCGTGGCAGCCATGGAAGTGCAACCAGCAGGGTTGCTCTCAAGAAAGCACAAGCTGCTCAGCTGTGAAGAATGCAATTAGCTACCCGCTTCAGCAGCAGCGCCTTCAGGATCCACCCCAGCTTCTTAGCTGAGGCCATGCTCTTCCTGAGCAACTGCCCTCAGGTAGTGGTGAAACTTGATAGACTTATTCATATGTAGCCATCACTCTGACTGCTACAAAACTGTCCATGGCACTGGCTTCATATGATTGCTGTTGTCAACTGAAGGTTTTCCCTACACAACCTGCTCCCCTTGTATCTTTTACAGACGTTTGTTGTTGTTGTTTAGTCTCTAAGTCATGTCCAACTCTTTGCAACCTCATAGACAGTAGCCCACCTGGCTCCAATGGAGCCTGGGTTGGGTTGCATTTCCTTCTCCAGGGGGTTTTCCTGACTCAGGGATCAAACCTGTATCTCCTGTATTGGCAGGTGGATTCTTTACCACTGAGCCACCAGGGAAGCCCTTACAGACATTACTCCCAATAAATTTTTTTAAAGGAGTGTAAAGCTCTCCCCACCCCCACTCCCCATCCCTCCCACCCCCGACCCCTGACCAATACACCTTTTTGCACTTCTGACTTCATCAGCATTTGCTTCCTGATAGGCTAGAACCAACACTACACTCTATATCAAGTTTCAAGTTATCTGGGGGAGAGAAGCAGAAATAAAAGTGAAGTCATGATCTGTCTTTGCTACCAAGCTTCCATCAACCCTTTTTTGAAAAAGGAAAAAGTATGAAAAAACACATAGTGGTCCCCAGTTCATATCGATCATACACTGCTGGATAGGAACGGCAAGGTCCCCAGTCATGGCAGTGGAGTCAGTTTCTTAATTGGTCAAAACGGTCCCTGTCCTCCATGGCCATTTTCGAGGTGGACAATGGGGAGGATTTCCCTTCACATATCTTTAGCTACTAATAGTGTGGCAAGAGATTCAGATGTGAGATAATCACTAGTCTTTGTTTGCCAGACTTGGAGTTTAGTTAGCTCTTGCTTCTTTGCAATTCTCTGGGCTAACAGCCAAAGCCAGACAACTAGTTGAGTTCTAGAACAGGATCTATGGACTTCTGTTTCTTAGCAGCAGGTTTCAGTGCTCTGTTGTTCTTCTATAACCCTTCGTTTAGTGACCTTTCTTTCCACATCTGTCTTGAAAAGTTCATAATGATGTGCTGGGGTAGGTAGGTGAGGTTATTCTGCTCCAGGCCTATATTCCATCCACTCTTTTGTAAACAGTACTTGCTCAGTTTCTCAGGCAGAGTACTTTTTGCAAGGTGGTTAGATTGAATCTGTGGGGTTAGGAGTGTTTTTAAAATGTTGATGCTAGCTCTTAGATTTCATAATGAATCACTTGCAACCTAAGCCCTCCTTGGAACATAAGAACATAGGCCACAAGAAATAGCCAGTATACTCTAAAATTCTGACATCATTCTACTCCATCCTCTGATGTCCCATCCTTTGTCAATAAACAGTCTGAGTCCCAGGACAAAATACATGATCGTCATTTGATCAGTTATTTACTACTTTACATGAGAGGTTAAGAGTTACCAACTTTCCAGCCCAGGAGAAAGGATTCTTCACTCTTCTTGAAACTACCCTACCCTAGATTTTTCTACAGTTTAGTGTCCTTCTATTATGCATTTCTTCATCATTTAGAACGTCTTTGTCACTGCAAATAACAGAAACTATAATCCAAATTGGATTAAATAAAAATAGGTTATTGGCTTGTTAGTTAAGTCTTGATTAAGATCCCACTTCAATCAAGGTTGGATTGCGAGAAAGGAGAAACAAAATGTCATCAGGAAACACCTTTTCAATTTCTTGTCTTGAGAAGCCTGGGCTTATTCTCTGGCTTCATGAGGTAATGAGATGGCTGCCTGTAGAAACATCTTCCTAAATTCAATTCAATTTAAAAAAAAAATTTTAAGGTGTGCCTTTTAACAATCCCAGCAAAAGTCTCATTTATTTTTATTAGCTTGATTAAGTTGCGTGACTGTCCCTGAACAAATTTACTGTGGCCAGGAAAATGTAATATTCTAATTAGCCAGTCTAAGTTGCATGAATTCTACTTTTTAAATAACAGCTCTATTGAGATAAAGTTCACAAGCCATAAAGTTTATCCCACACCAACGCTTTGGAAGTGGGACATGGAATGAATGCCACCTACAACACCTGGACTGAAGGTTGGGGAGGCAAGGTTTCACAGAATAAAATGAGCATTCTTTTTAAAAGAAGGGTGAATGGCTGCTATCCATCAGAAACTGAGTTTAGGAAGAATGAACTGATTTTCTAAGATTCTCCCCTGATATGTTGACCCTTTGTCCAGTTAACAATGATCCTCTGGGTTGCCTCCAAGATGCAGCACCCTGTGAAACTTGGCTTAAAATACTTTAATCACTGTTTTCTACAGATGTAGAAAAGGTCTTGGTTCCAGTTTATATTCACAACTCTATCTTGCTTTGTGTTTTGCACAAAATTGACACAAAAGTTTTCTAAATGTATATTTAAAACAGTTTGAGTCATACTATTAATTCTGTAGTTCTCCAGCAACATCCTGAAAAGTCTGTAGGGCTGATTGAGAAACGGCTCTATCAGTGCTTCTCAGCCAGAACTCAGTGACACAGCATGGTTCACAGGTGCACTTAACGTAAGATAAAGATCAAGAGCCCAGAAATGGAACCAAACAGTCTGGCTTCAAATCCTAGTTATTCCACTTCCTATCTCAATGAGTTTGAGAAAATGACTTAAACTCCTTGAACTTCAACTTCCTAATTGGTAAACTGAGATAATAATATCCCAAATGACAGCCATGGGAATTGTATAAGAGATGTCCTATGAATAAAGAGAGAGGAGACAACAGTCTCTTGAATTCCTCTTATGATCTAGCACATTTGAGTTTAGAAGAAATACTTTGATGACTAAGATCCCAAGAGTCGAGCTATGCCAACAAAATATACTGCCAAACATACATGCAGAGTACATCATGAGAAATGCTGGGTAGAAGAAACATAAGCTGGAATCAAGATTGCTGGGAGAAATATCAATAACCTCAGATATGCAGATGACACCACACTTATGGCAGAAAGTGAAGAGGAACTAAAAAGCCTCTTGATGAAGGTGAAAGAGGAGAGCGAAAAAGTTGGCTTAAAGATCAACATTCAGAAAATGAAGATCATGGCATCTGGTCCCATCACTTCATGGGAAATAGATGGGGAAACAGTGGAAACAGTGTCAGACTTTATTTTTTGGGCTCCAAAATCACTGCAGATGGTGATTGCAGCCATGAAATTAAAAGACGCTTACTCCTTGGAAAGAAAGTTATGACCAACCTAGATGGCATATTCAAAAGAAGAGACATTACTTTGCCAACAAAGGTCCGTCTAGTCAAGGCTATGGTTTTTCCAGTGGTCATGTATGGATGTGAGAGTTGGACTGTGAAGAAGGCTGAGCACCGAAGAATTGATGCTTTTGAACTGTGGTGTTGGAGAAGGCTCTTGAGAGTCCCTTGGACTGCAAGGAGGTTCAACCAGTCCATTCTGAAGGAAATCGGCCCTGGGTGTTCATTGCAAGGACTGATGCTAAAGCTGAAACTCCAGTACTTTGGCCACCTCATGCGAAGAGTTGACTCATTGGAAAAGACTCTGATTCTGGGAGAGATTGGGGGTGGGAGGAGAAGGGGACGACAGAGGATGAGATGGCTGGATGGCATCACCGACACGATGGACATGAGTTTGAGTAAACTCCGGGAGTTGGGATGGACAGGGAGGCCTGGAGTGCTGCGGTTCATGAGATCGCAAAATGTCGGACACAACTGAGCGACTGAACTGAACTGAACGAGAAAGAAATGGCAATGCACTCCAGTATTCTTGCCTGGAAAATCTCAAGGACAAAGGAGCCTAGTAGGCTACAGTCTTCGGGATTTCGAAAGAGTTGGACATGGCTTCACAACTAAACAACAATAACCTCCACACATGGCAGAGTGAGATCTAGAAAACAAACCTAAGCATCTAACTTTCCTCCTGCCAATTCTTCAGTACTTCCAACTTCTTTTGGAATAAAATCCTACATCCAAACACCTTGCATAAATCAGCCTCTGCCTGCCATCACCCTCTCTTTGTTCCCTATGTTCCAGTCACACTGGCTGTCTTTCTGTTCACTGTCTTCCTGCCTCAGAGCCGGCATACAGGCTGTTCTCTCTGCTTGCAACACTCTTCCATTTCCCACCTTGCTAATCCGGAGTGTTTCTTCCTCACAGAGACCTTGTCTGATTTCTTGATGGAGGTCAAGATGTACTGTTAAACTTTTAGTACCAGGCCTGTTTCAGAGCATTTATTATAATAGTAATGTTAAAATTATGGATGTAATTGGCTGGCTGGCTGCTAGATTATAAACTCATGAGGACAGATAGCTGGTCCTTCTTGTTCACTGCTGTATTCCGAGGGTTGGGCACATAGTTGCTGCTCAATCAGATCAGATCAGATCAGATCAGTCACTCAGTCGTGTCCGACTCTTTGGGACCCCATGAATCGCAGCACCCCAGGCCTCCCTGTCCATCACCAACTCTCGGAGTTCACTCAGACTCACGTCCATCGAGTCAGTGATGCCATCCAGCCATCTCATCCTCTGTCGTCCTCTTCTCCTCTTGCCCCCAATCCCTTCCAGCATCAGGGAGGGAGGGATTTCCAATGAGTCCTTTCCAATGAGTCAACTCTTCGCATGGGGTGGTCAAAGTACTGGAGTTTCAGCCTCAGCATCATTCCTTCCAAAGAAATCCCAGGGCTGATCTCCTTCAGAATGGACTGGTTGGATCTCCTTGCAGTCCAAGGGACTCTCAAGAGTCTTCTCCAACACCACAGTTCAAAAGCATCAATTCTTCGGTGCTTAGCCCTCTTCACAGTCCAACTCTCACATCCATACATGACCACTGGAAAAACCATAGCCTTGACTAGACGAACCTTTATTGGCAAAGTAATGTCTCTGCTTTTGAATATGCTGTCTAGGTTGGTCATAACTTTCCTTCCAAGGAGTAAGCGTCTTTTCATTTCATGGCTGCAGTCACCATCTGCAGTAATTTTGGAGCCCAGAAAAATAAAGTCTGACACTGTTTCCACTGTTTCCCCATCTATTAACTTTGATCAAATAAAAAATATATATACTGCCTTCTAGGAGGGTTGAATCTTGTTGACTGAGGCCCTTTGTTTTTCTGAGTAGGGTTTGGATATGGGATGTTTGATAGTCAGGAGCTGAGAGAGAAGTTAAATCTGTGAGGAAGAAGAAAAGAATCGATGTAGTTGGTGCTAAGGGGGTAGAAGGTGCTCTAGTTGGCTCTTCTTGGCTCCCAAGGGCTGATGGTTGGCATTTCTTCATAACTCCATGTTCAGTGATATCATGTTTATAGTGTTAAATCAACTACAATGAGAATATTTACACCACAGCAGTTGGCAACTCTACAAATAAGTCCTTTCTACCCCTGAAAGAGTTGGTTGGTAAACATTTAACACTGGATAAAATATACCAAAGCAGCAAAGAAAGTTGCTTAGAAACAGAGATATGTAAGAGATATATTTGCAGATTATTTTCTTCTCATTCTTCCCATGACATCTTTAGTAAAATCCCTTTTACTCACTCTTGCTTTTATGAATTCTTAAAAGAGCTGAGGACAAGGGTACAACTGCTCTCTAAGTACTGACAAATAGCAGTAATTGTCTTTATCATCCTTCGTAATAACTATAAAAATGGTGCCATTTCTTCCCCATGTGGGTGCTAATGGAGCTGCCCTCCTCAATCAGAGCAGAGTTCTTTTCACCTGCTTCATGGCAAGATGTCAGTTTCAGGGCCCCCCAGTTATGAGAGGCCATTATTCCATTTGAATCTCATATGAAGAGGAAAGTACTCTCTGAAGTAGTGATATGTAAACTGAAGCCTAGAATAAGAAGCCAGAGGAGAGAGAATATGTGAGGAAGCAAGGAAAAAAAATTCTAGGTAGAGGGGACTGCAGATCCAAAGGCTCCGAAGTAGAAAAAAGGGCCCGTGAAACTGAAATATATGAATGGGAAGAGAGTGGCCTGACAGGAGGGAGACAGAGACCCACTACGCTAGCCCTTCTATACTGTTAGTCCCCAAGAAAGCTTCACTGGTCTCAAGGAACCTGTCAGTGATTACCATCTCAAATTTTCTGATACTCAACATTGACTAAAGCTCAGTTGACAGGTTCAATATTAGTAAAAGTTTGCCTTATGGGTACGGAGTGCATGCTTGTCTTCCACCTGCCAATGCAGGAGACTTAAGAGTCACAGGTTCAATCCCTGGGTGGGAAAGATCCCTGGAGAAGGGCATGGCAACCCAGTATTCTTGCCTGGAGAATCCTGTGGACAGAGGAGTCTGGTGGGCTACAGTCCATAAGATCGCAAAGAGTAGGACATGACTGAGGCAATTTAGCACACACTCACACGCATACATGTGGATTAAGTCAGATGAGCTGAGAGCTAGATTACACTGTTGAAAGGTTTTATGACTTCATGCCACAAAGTGAGGTTAGAGGATGTATGGCAGCCAGTGTCCAAGATGATCTCAAGAGGCTCAACTTTATATATTCCTCTTTCACACTGAATCTGGCTGACTTGAAGAACCACTAGGATATTGAGGAAATGACTGTGTGTGATTTGGAAGGTTAGGACATAAAATACAGTATAGCTTCCATCTTTTTCTTTCTCAGATCATTCACCCTGGGAAAGCCAGTGGCCATGCGATGAGGACACTCAAGTAGACCTATGAGGGGGTCCACATGGGATGGACTGAGGCCTCCTGCCAAAAGCCAGCACCAACACACTGACCATGAGTGAACCAACATGAAGTGGATATTCCAGTCTCAGTCCAGTTCAGAAGACTGCTGCCCTGGCTGACGACTGGAGCTTCATGAGACCCCTCAAGCCAGAACCACCTAACAAAGCTGCTCCCCAATTCCTGACCCACGGAAACTGTATGAGATAATAAATGTTTATTGTTGTTTTGAGCCAATAGGTTCTGGTATTTTACTACGCAGTGATAGATTAAAGCAGACATGAAAAGAAACGACCCTAATAAACTATGCTAAAATAACAGTAACACTGTTAATTAAGGGTATTATCTGTGAGTTTTCGCAGGTTACTTAACCTTACTACCTTGTTTTTTCATCTGTCAAAAGGGACTAATGAATAGCATCCATTTTTCAGAATGTCTGTAACATCAACTAGAATAATAGATGCAGCTATTTCAAAGAATAAAATGGAATTATATACACATAGTAGAAGCTCCAACTCACTCCAGTATTCTTGCCTGGAGAATCCCATGGACAAAGGAGCTGGCAGGCTACAGTCCAAAGGGTTGCAAAGAGTCAGACACGATTGCATGACTACACACACACACAGTGGAAACTTAAGAGATGTCATCTATATTATTATCTGCAGTTATTGTTGTGACTATTTTTTTTTAATTTTAATTTTAACCAAATCTGTTTCTCCTCCTCTGTTTTTTTTTTTTAAAATCAGCAAGACAATGATCCAGACAGTTAAAATACCAGAAAACTGGATATTATCCTTGATATTATATTATGCTTTTATTCTTCCTCTTTACATCCAATCATTCATTATGCTCTAATAATAATATCTATAAGTACTTTCAGATAATTTTCTTTATTCCTACTCTCATTGCCTAGTTCAGGCCTCTATACATCAACTCCCATCTAGACTGTTAAATAGTTTCCTAAATTATTTCCTGCCTCTAATCTTATTCCCCTGGAACTTGTTTTTCACACTGCAGCCTGTGACCTGTCTACAACACAAGTATGATAAAGGCATTCCCTGATGAAACCTTTCCTGGCCTTCTGACAGCTGTACAGCATCCAGTCTCCTTAGCATGACCAGAAAGGCCTGTCAGGACCTGGCTGTTGTCTGTCTCTCCTCTAATGAACACAGTGTAACCAAGAGTTAATTCTCTTGCTGCACTTGATGCCGCTCTTTCAAAGGGTTGATCTTCCCTGGATGCTTGGTGGATCTTGCTTTGTTTCATTTTGTTTTTTCTTTCTTGTTAATGTTTGCTGTGTGGATGTAAATTAAACATCTTATTTCCACACTCCAAAGAGCATGCATGTGTGCTGTCACCCCAGTCGTGTCTGACTCTTTGCGACCCCACGGACTGTAGCCCACCAGGCTCCTCTGTGCATGGGATTCTCCAGGCAAGAATACTGGAGTGGGTTGCCATGCCCTCCTCCAAGAGATTTTCCCGACCCCAGGATTGAACCCACATCGCATGTCTCCTGCATTGACAGAGTGGGTCTTTACCACTAGTACCACCTGGGAAGCCCTCAAATGAGACTCTCTGGTTACCTATCAGTGGATTCAAGTTTGTTTGTTTGTTTTTTAAACAGAAGGTCCTGTCTTTTTTTTTTTTTTAACTTATGTTTGGCTGCACTGGGTCTTTGTTGCTGCATGTGGGTTTTCTCTGATTGCAGCAAGCAGACTCAGTAATTGTGGTGCATGGGCTTAGTTGCCTCGCAGAATGTGAAATCTTCAAGCTCAGGGATCAAACTCGTGTCCTCTGCACTGGCAGGTGGATTCTTAACCACTGGACCACCAGGGAAGTCCAGTGGGCTTAAGTTTTGATCATGGAAAACTATTTCTGATGATGGCAAGTGAGAGCTGGGTCATGTGGCAACAGGAGCGTTCATTCTCTGACACTTGGGCATAAAAGACTCTGCACAGAAATAAATTATTAAAGAGAACATAGGTGCTTTTTCTACTCAGGACAGGAACTCAGTCCTGGCACAGTGAGATCTGCATCCCTAAACATCTGCTGTCATGCCAGTACCTTCCCTCAAGTCCATGACCTTGAAATGGAAAAAAAAGCAATCCTGTCCAAAGGCCCTAAACATTTGTTAGCTGTGTTCTGTCAATTTCAGAAATGGGTATTGTTTCAGCAGGGAGGTTTCAAGAGGCAGAAACACTAAAGAGAGAGAAAATACAAAATAATACTTGTGACAAATCCTTCCTCTCAAGGTGAATGCAGTAGATTCTTGCATAATGAATATTATTCTCTAAGTGGGCTCAGCATCCATTTTTCTTGCCTGCCTTTGTGAATCTGAAGATTCTTTTATATTAGCTCAACATTTGTAACAACTGTACAGCTGAATAAAATTTTACAATATTATCATTCATATTTCTCTTAAATTTGCATGTATATATGTACATGTTTAGACATAATAGGCATGTCACATGATGCTGATTCTATTGACAATCAGATGGATAATAAAAACTAAATATGTGACTACCTTTTAATGTATTTTATTTTAAAATTAATAACATTTAAATAAATTTTTAAAAATAAGATTAAATTTCAGTTTTAAAAGTAATTTGATTTGAAAATTCAATATTCATTAACTTAAATTTGTAGTTTGTCATTTTAATGATTTAAAACTTTAGAAAAAATAACATTTGAAACCTTATGTATGAAATAATTTTCATATTTTCATACACATTTTCATTAAAATAATTGAAATTTTATACATTTTAAAGATATTTACATTTTTAATCCCTCAGATAATAACTGCTGGTAGAGCACCAATTATGTGAAAATATTGATATAATAATAGTTTGCTGTTATGGTCAAGAAAAAGAAATGCTATGGATTAAATACATAATCATTTATCAATTACAGATTTTTTTTTTACACATTTAAGCATGATTGGTCCCTAAACTGACCATCCAGACAGATACAATACTTTTAAAGTCAGACATCTTGAATATTTTGCAAACCATGGCTTTTAATATAATACTAAAAAAATTTTTGTTATGAAGGAGTATTTGCCAAAGTAGAAAGATATTATATTCATAATATACATGCGTATATGTATGTACTTGTTTATATACAGAAAGAGAAATCAAGAAATATTGAGGATGATTTTTGGAGGCACCTTCCTCTTACCTGGGGCCTCTACCTATCTTTTGAAATACAATTCTCTTTACAGAGCAGTGCTCCTGACTTTAATTTGGAATCTTTCACCCTCTACAGTCTTGGCCATAGTCTAAAGTTACCTCTGGCGCCTCCCTTTTTGCTCTCTGACCCAACTATCCATGATAATTCTAACCCTAACCATTCCTTGCCATGCTTAGAAAAAACATCCCCAAGCCTTTATTCTGGGAGCAAACTGTTGGCTAGCACATAGGGAGGGGAGGGAGATCTAGAAGATCCTGCTGTCCCAAGTCAGACCTTTCAGTAATTCCATTTTGATGTATCTAGGCTCTTTTCTTTTTTTCTATGTATGGACAACCGAACTTGGGGTTTCTTTAGGAAAATTCATTCATACTCTTGAAATATTACTGAAGTGACTTTCTCCTATTTGTGTTTTGCCTACAGTTTCTCCATTTTGTTGCTTTGCTACTGTCATGCTATAAATATTCTATTTTCCATGAATCCCTCAACTCTTTTATCTGCTGCCTATAGCCCTTCTACATTTCTAGTGTCATTATGAATTACATTTTTAAAAATATCTTTCCTGACGTTCCAATAGGCGTGCACACAGACAGAAAATCATCATGTTTAGTGTATTATCTGAATCCCTGAACATTTACTGACATTTTAAATCTCCTTGCCTGCACTGGTGAGCTTTGGTGATAACAAAATGTTTGAGATCCCCTCTCACATATTGCCATGTCATGCTTCTGTGCCTTTAGTCCTGTTATTTTTTCTTTCTCACTCAGATACACTTCCTGCCTTTCTTCCCCTGGTGAACTCACACACTTGTCCTTTAAAACATAACCCAAGTGATCTTTTTCCAGAAAAGAACCAAGCAGATATATAAATAAGTAAGATTTCTCTGACAACATAGTTTGAATTAAGTACCCCCCTTCTCTAACAGCGCTTCCCAGGTGGCGCAGTTGGTAAAGAATCTGCCAGCCAGTTCAGAAGACACAAGAGATATGGGTTTGGTCCCTTGATCTGGAAAATCCCCTGGAGGAGGACAACCCACTCCAATATTCTCGCCTGGAAAATTCCATGGACAGAGGAGCCTCATGGGCTACAGTCCATGGGGTTACAAAGAGTCAGACATGCCTGAGCACGCGTGCGTGCACACACACATGCTTCTCTAACATCTGTCTGTGGTTTATCCTTTCATTGGGGTTGCCAGGTAAAATATTTGGGAATCACTTATACTGAAATGTGTTCATCGTTTATCTGAAATTCAAATTTCACCAGGCATCCTGCTTTTGTTTTTATTTTCTAAATTTGGCAACACAATGTATCTCCTCACTTAGTATACTGTATAGCCTTTATCTGCTTAAGTGTGTACCTCTCCCTTGGGTACTGGAAGTTCCCTGCAGGAAGGGACCATGTCTTTTTTTTTTTTTTTGGTGGAGAGTTGTGGGCTGGTGGGATAAGAACTATATCTTTTTTTAAAATCTCCATATCCCTCCTGGCTGATAAACTGTCTGACACACTAGGTTATTAAATTAGTTAAGAGGTTTTGGTTGCAAGTAATACAAAGAACTTAAGCCCAAGTAAGCAGTGAAGAATTTATTATAAGAAGAATTTCAGGGCTGGAGGGGGCTGCTGGTCTCAGGCAGCATGTAGAACTCACTGCTCTCTTACTTCAGTTTCTCTTAACCTCTGGAGTTCCTTTTTCTTTAATTGCCATGGCTTCCTCTGCTACTCACTTCATGTGAAAAGTAGCTACACAACATTCCCGAATCGTTTCATCTCCTCTATTCAAGAAATAGACACGAATTTCTCTTAACTTTAATTTCAATTCCTAGAGAAGAGACTTCAATCAGCTGAGTCTAGGAAATGAGGGTTATGTAATATTAATCACAGGGCCCACCAGTGTTGACTCAGTGGTTTGATTTTGGAGGAGGTGCAGACACAATTTTCTACTACATAGATGCTACATTAGTCAAGTTCTCCAGAAAACAGAACCCATAGGATATCCATATAACAGACCAGTCATTTTTTTTAAAAGTCATCTTGTTACTGAGCCCAAGATGGTTCTGCTTACCTCACAACAGGCCAATAAATTGGGAGATGAGTTCTTGGAACAAGGAATAATTATTTTAATCAGAAAGCTAGCAGACTGATAAGTTGGCAGACTAGCCTCTCAAAAAACCAACTTACCTCAGTCAGAATTCAGGCTCCTTTTATATACAAGAGGGGGGAGGGGGCCCCCTGTGCCACCAACCAATGGGGGAGCAGGAGCATTAACGGTCGCTAGTTGACAGTTGCTCACTACTGGTCGCTTGCCTGGGGGACGGGCCGATGTGAACACCAACCAACGGCCGCTATAACTCGTACCCGCCACAACTGGTGCCCATCTCGCCACCACAGTACCCTGAGCTGAAAGGTGTGACTCCAGAAAGCTGCCATGTCCGAAGAAGTAACCGCCGCTCCAGCAATGTCATCCTCCAGTCCCCAGTGGAGTGAGGCTTGCAGGCGGCAGAGATCATGAAGGCCACGCAGAGGCAGTTGACACACCCGTTAACCAGGATCACTGCCTGAGGCGGCGGGAACCGTGGGCTCAGCCTTTCCCTGGCCCCACCAGTCACCTCGCGACCAACAAGGCGGTCTGGGAGCTGGCACCTCCAGAGTGGAGCTCCCGTGTGCCAGTTTGTACAGCGGTGGGTAGTGGGAGCAGCCACCTAATGGGCTAGGCGCAACTGGGCTCAGAGAGGTGCGATGAATCAGCCCCTGCCTCAACAGAGAGCACTAGCTAGTCCAGGGAGGGAAGAGGGAAGGGATCATCACACCTCGGGTTTGGGCTGGGGAGCCACCGCTACAATCATATGATTTGATTCTCACATTCGTTCCATTCCAGCCTTCCTGTTAAGAAGTTTCGAAAGAAACAGCACATATCATCAATCTCTCACCGTTCAAAGCATAATGAAAGCCAAGCGCTCAATGATGCAATGTGTTGTCAAAACAGCTCCGGGCATTTTTTTAAAATTGAAGTATAGTTGATTTAAATATGGTGTACCTTTCAGGTGGAGAAGACCATAATTCAAAAAGATACAGGCACCTTCATGTTCATTGCAGCACTATTTACAATAGCCAAGACATAAAAGCAACCTAAATGTCCATTGTAAATAGTCATTGACAGATAGATGGATAAAGATGTGGTATATGTATACAGGAGCTTCCAAGGTGGCGCTAGTGACAAAGAATCTACCTGCTAATGCGGGAGACTTAAGAGAGGAGAATTTGATCCCTGGGTCAGAGCGATCCCCTGGAAGAGGGTATGGTAACCCACTCCAATATTCTTGCCTGGAGAATCCCATGGACAGAGGAGCTTGGCAGGCTACAGTACTTAGGGTTGCACAGGGTCGGACACATCTGAAACAACTTAACACACATACGGATATATATAGGCTTTTTTTTTTTTTTTTTTTTTTTACGGGCTTAAACTGTTCTCCATAAAACCATCTTAAAACATATGCTATGGGACTTCCCTGTGGCCAGGTGGTTAAGAATCTGCCTGCCAATGCAGGGTAAGTGGGTTCGATCCCTGGTCCAGGAAGATCCGACATCCTGAAGAGCAACTAAGCCCAAGTACCACAGCTATTGAAGCCTGAGTGCTCTAGAGCTCTGCAACAAGAGAAGTCACTGCAATGAGAAGTCCATGAACCACAACTAAAGAGTAGCCCCAGGTCGCCACAACCAGAAAAAGCTCATGCATAGCAATGAAGACCTGGCACAGTGCCCGCCGTCCCCTCCAAAAACTATGCTGTTTTCCTCAGATCTACAAACGTAATGATTCTAGAAGCCCTTTGTTTGGGGGTATAGTGTATAGTGTATTAGTCACTCAGTCGTGTCTGACTCTCTGCAACCCCATGGACTCTAGCCCGCCAGGCTCCTCTGTCCATGGAATTCTCCAGGCAAGAATACTAGAGTGGATTGCATTCCCTTCTTCAGGGTATCTTCCCAACCCAGTAATCAAACCTGGGTCTCCTGCATTGGAGGCAGATTCTTTACTGTCTGAGCCATCAGGGAAGCCGTGTTTGGCGGTGGCAGGGCTAAAAAGTGAGTTAAAGTAAGAGAGAGTTGCTGAGATCAAGACGAGAACTGAGAAAAGAGTCTTTGTAATTATAACTGAATCTGTTCAATAAACATGGATAGCATTAGAATTTTCCTGAACCATCTGGAAAATCTCCTTAATTACACAGCTATATAAGTTTAGGAGGTTACATTGAAACCACTATATTTTTGATAATTGAAACAATAGGAACTTTATTATGTACGTAACACTAAGAGTTGAGGCTTTCTATGTGATGTTCATTTAGCATCTCCCCAGCTTCTCCAGAGTAGCAGCTCTAAGTGGTACATAAAAAAATGGAGAAAGGCCAGAGAGTGGTCCCCATTTCCTTTTTTGTTTTTTAATCATTATTGTATTTGTTACAATATCGCTTCTGTTTTATATTTTGGTTTTTTGGCTCTGAGACATGTGGGATCTTAGGTCCCTGACCAGGGATTGAACCTGAAATGCCTGCATTGGAAGGCAAAGTCTTAACCACTACCAGGGAGGTAGCCCCCTTTTCTTTGTCTATTATCATATCACCTTTTTACCCTAGAAAAAAAAATGCTGCTGCTGCTGCTAAGTCACTTCAGTTGTGTCCGACTCTGTACGACCCCATAGACAGAGGCCCACCAGATTCCCCCATCCTTGGGATTCTCCAGGCAAGAACACTGGAGTGGGTTGCCATTTCCTTCTCCAATGCATGAAAGTGAAAACTGAAAGGGAAGTCGCTCAGTCATGTCCGACTCTTCGTGACCCCATGGACTGCAGCCCACCAGGATCCTCCATCCATGGGGTCTTCCAGGCAAGAGTACTGGAGTGGGGTGCCATTGCCTTCTCCAGAAAGGAAAATAGTCATCCTAAAACAAAAGTTTTCATAAGTGACATAGCATTAGTACTATCTATTTCAGTTATGTCAAACAATCATATATATATATATAAAGACAAAATTGTGATTTCACCAGAAACAAATTACCTCTGTGATTTTCAGAAGCTAGATAGCTGGGGCGGTGGAGGAACCTGGCTAGTCTGGTTTCAAGCTGGAGCTGGGTTGTCTCCATCTCTATTTCCAGGCACACGGGGCTACACAGGGCAGGGAGTCGGCTCAGCAGAACCTTGGATTAGGTTCTAAGGGTCCTGGGTTGAGAAAGGGTGACCGGAAAAGATCTTGGGATGGCCAGAAACTAGGTATGGCTGGAAGTGAGGGAGAAGATCCCAGGAGGTAGAGGGCTTCCAGTCTGAAGAGGGCAAGAAGAGGTGCAAAAATCTCCTGAGAGCACCGGGTAGGCGGCAGGTAGGTCACTGTCGCTGGTCTGTTTGGGAAGCACAAGCTTAAGGGGAGAGCCAGAGAGGGGGATGCAGGGAGTCCGGGTGCTTCCGGATGATCAGGAAGACTTAAGCCAAAGGGACCTTGCACAGCTGTAGAGAATTGGGGAGAGAAATTTTTAAGGTCGGTGCAGCCAAGAGCCAGAAGCCAAGGGGTGCAGGCAGTGTGGGTCGGACTTAGGCGTGGCTGGCTGGTACTAGGTGGGAGATACTGATTTGGAATTTTCCAGTCTTGCCCTCCTTGGGGAGAATCACAGAAGGAAGGAGCCAGGATGGCCTGGGCTCTGCAGCTGCCTCTGCTTTATTGACTATGCCAAAGCCTTTGACTGTGTGGATCACAATAAACTGTGGAAAATTCTGAAAGAGATGGGAATACCAGACCACCTGACCTGCCTCTTGAGAAATTTGTATGCAGGTTAGGAAGCAACAGTTAGAACTGGACATGGAACAACAGACTGGTTCCAAATAGGAAAAGGAGTACGTCAAGGCTGTATATTGTCACCCTGCTTATTTAACTTCTATGCAGAGTACATCATGAGAAATGCTGGGCTGGAAGAAGCACAAGCTGAAATCAAGATTGCTGGGAGAAATATCAAGAACCTCAGATATGCAGATGACACCACCCTTATGGCAGAAAGTGAAGAGGAACTAAAAAGCCTCTTGATGAAAGTGAAAGAGGAGAGTGAAAAAGTTGGCTTAAAGTTCAACATTCAGAAAATGAAGATCATGGCATCTGGTCCCATCACTTCATGGGAAATAGATGGGGAAACAGTGGAAACAGTGTCAGACTTTATTTTTGGGGGCTCCAAAATCACTGCAGATGGTAACTGCATCCATGACCTTGGAAGGAAAGTTATGACCAACCTAGATAGCATATTGAAAAGCAGAGACTTACTTTGCCAACAAAGGTTCGTCTAGTCAAGGCTATGGTTTTTCCAGTGGTCATGTATGGATGTGAGAGTTGGACTGTGAAGAGGGCTAAGCACCGAAGAATTGATGCTTTTGAACTGTGGTGTTGGAGAAGACTCTTGAGAGTCCCTTGGACTGCAAGGAGATCCAACCAGTCCATTCTAAAGGAGATCAGTCCTGGGTGTTCATTGGAAGGACTGATGCTAAAGCTGAAACTCCAGTACTCTGGCCACCTCATGCGAAGAATTGACTCACTGGAAAAGACCCTGATGCTGGGAGGAATTGGGGGCAGGAGGAGAAGGATATGACAGAGGATGAAATGGCTGGATGGCATCACTGACTCTATGGACGTGAGTCTGAGTGAACTCCGGGAGTTGGTGATAGACAGGGAGGCCTGGTGTGCTGCGATTTGTGGGGTCACAAATAGTTGGACACGACTGAGTGACTGAACTGAACTGAACTGGTGGATGAGGTGACTGAATATGGCTGGTGTAGGACTTTGATGCTAGTCTATCCTGGATCTGCCAGCAACTGGGTCCTGGTGCCTGTAGCAGAGGTGAAGGAGACCCTGCACCTTCTAAATAACAAAGGTAGGGTACAGGATAAGGGGGTATAAAAGTAAAGAGCTAGTTTTTTTCTGTGTCTAGGGAAAAGGAACTTGTTTCTTTTGTTGTTTTGAGTATTATGGGAGAAATGGAAAAAGAGCTAGTAGGCACTGTCAAGAAGAATAACTCGTAATTAGCAACCAGATGAGTGTTGAGAGACTGTTGTGTGTTGTGGGTGACTTGGAGACTCTTAATGTGTGTGTATGTGTGGGTAGTTTGCACTGGACTAAAGAAGAGGCCACACTGAACTTGTAGGTGGTAGGGAATTGGGGCTTGATGATGAATATTGGTTGACTGCTTTGGAGGAAACGTGAGACTTCAGTGACGAAATCCACACCACTGCAGCTTTACTCAATTATAGGGTTTCTAATTTTTGAAACATAAGCAGTGAAATGAAAACGTGTCAGAAATAACTTTTAGATGCTTCTAGACCTTCATGTGTTAAGCCAAATGTTGATAATACCTAAAAATCTATTTTGAAAGCAAAGAAGAGGAAGAAAATAAACAAAGGATAAAAGTGTATAGATTATATAGAATTTTCCCTCAAAGTACAATAAGTGGGGGAAAAAAAGATCAGAGAACCGAAGAAGGTTGTAAAATGAGTTGAATGGCTCTTTCCAGAGGATAGTCAATGCAATACTGTTTGATTGTCTCTGCTCTTTCATTAGTGCATACTGTGAGAGTCAGAATTGGAATATTAAGGTCTAAGACGCGAAATACTAACTCTGGGTGGTAAGGGGGGATTTGGGCTCAGGGTTGGGAGGTCAGTGCTGGGTCAGTAGGCATCTGAATCAAGTTCACACTGGTTGTGATCTTCTGACAAAGAACAGGCCTGAAGGAAGAAAGAAGATAAGGCAAAGATGATATGATATGGGCTGTGAAATTTGGAGGTGAGACAGAGGCAAGAGAGAATAAATCAGCAAGAATGGCTTAAAAAATCCTTTCTTATTCCAGTTTTTGCTGAGTATTTTCATGAAATTACTACAAAAGGGGCAAGGCACACAGTTCAGTATCAGTGGTGGTTCCTGCTCTCACCGACCTCTACCCTGTTGGCACCCGTCCACAAGCAGGTTGTGCCTGGGGCCTTTGAAAAGGTAACTGAACCCAGCTGGACAAGGGGCCTGGAGGAAAAGCAGTTTTAATCGAGGGCAGTTCGTGGAACTCTGTCTGCACACATCAGCACTTCAAAGAAGGGCTAGGCAGAGCATGCCATCGTCCTGCTGAGGTGAAACTAATTTTTTCTGTCTACTTGTTTCTCTCCTAAGCATTCTGTTTCTGATTTAATTCTTGGCTTTAAAAAATAATGAATTGTAAAGCTTTGCCTTTCTCTTAATTCTACCCAATTCCCTATTTTTATCTATCAGAAGGCTTTATTGTAGTGTGCAGCACAGAAAAAAAAAAAAAAGATAATTCAATCTATGGTGGGTTAGCAATATATCAGGTATTAATCTATCATATTTGGTACTCTAAAGAGCAGTTGTCCCCCTTCCCAGGTGGCTCAGCTGGTAAAGAATCTGCCAGCATTGCAGGAGACCAGGGTTTGATCCCTGGGTGGGGAAGATCCCCTGGAGAAGGAAATGGCAACCCACTCCAGTCTTCTTGCCGGGAGAATCCCATGGACAGAGAAGCCTGGCGGGCAACAGCCCATGGGGTCGCAAAAGAGTCGGACATGACTTAGTGAATAAACCACCGTAAAGATCAGTTGGTTGTCGCAGAACATACCAATCCATTGCCTTTATCCTTCTGACATTTTCAGGCCCAACCTCAAAATTTAAGAAAAAAATTGTGTAATTATTTTACAAAGTATTATGTGCAGGGTGAATGTAAGGTTGATGATTAATAATAAAATGACTACCTATGAACTCACTACCTACTTTTAAGAATAAAGGACCATTACTATCATATCAAACTGGCCAACTTATCAAAACGGTTTTCACAAATCATGCTTTTGGTGTTGTATCTCAAAGCCATAACCAAGCCAAAGGGGACCTAGATTTTCTTATATTCTATCTTCTAGAAGTTTTATGGTTTTGTGTTTTATGGATTTGTGCTGTTGCTGCTGCTAAGTTGCTTCAGTCATGTCCAACTCTGTGTGACCCCATAGATGGCAGCCCACCAGGCTCTCCTGTCCCTGGGATTCTCCAGGCAAGAATACTGGAGTGGGTTGCCATTTCCTTCTCCAATGCATGAAAGTGAAAAGTGAAAGTGAAATCGCTCAGTTGTGTCTGACTCTTAGTGACCCCATGGACTGCAGCCCACCAGGCTCCTCTGTCCATGGAATTTTCCAGGCAAGAGTACTGGAGTGGGGTGCCATTGCCTTCTCCAATACATTAGGCCTATAATTAATTTGGAGTTAATCTTTGTGAAAAGGGTGAAAACTGTGTCTAGATTTTTTTTTTTTTTTGCATGTAGATGTCCAATTGTTGTAGCACCATTTGTTGAAAAGACTGTCCTTTATCCATTGAATTGCCTTTGTTACTTTCTCAGTGATGACTTGACTACATTTTTTTGGTTCTACTTCTCGACTCTCTTTTCTGTTTCACAGATGAGTTTGTCTATTCTTTTACCGGTGTCATACTGACTTAATCACTATGGCTTTATAGTATTTCTTCAAGTTGGGTAGTATCAGTCTTCCAACTGTGTTCTCCAGTTTTGGGTTGGCTATGCTGGGAATTTTCTCTTTCCATATAAAATTTAGAATCTCTTTGTTGATATCCACAAAATAATTTGCTGAAATTTTAATTTGGGATTGAATCTGTAGGTCAAATTGGAGACAACTGATCCCTTTACAATTTTTTGTCTTATCCATGGACACAGAATAGCCTTCTATCTATGTAGATCTTTGACTTCTTTCATCAGAGCTTCACAGTTCTCCTCATGTAGATCTCATACATATTTTATTAGGTTAATGCCTAAGTGTCTGCTTCTGGGGGGCACTAATTCAAATAGTGTTGCTCTATCTGAAATTAATACAGTGAATCCACTTGGCTTTGGTTAGTATTTTCATGGCATATCTTTCTCCGTTCTTTTACATTTAATTTAGCTGTCTTTGTATTTAAAGTAGATATAAATAACATATAGTTGGCTGTCTGTTTTTTTTTTTTTTTTTTGGTGTTTTAAAGGCCAGATTTGGAGGTGATGGCCAGTGCTTTCATTCATTCCATTGCGTAGAAGGCAGCCACGTGCCGTGTCTCACTGCAAGGGCGGCAGGGAAGTGCAGTCCAGCTGTGTGGCCAGGAAGCAGGGAGGTACAGGTTGTGATATGTGTCTGTGTCACAAAGGGTTGCACACATGTGTGAGAATATTCTTGAAGTGAGTGAGGTCAGCAAGGGCTTGGTCTTTATACTGAAGTTATCTTTTTGTTAAAAAATGGTGTTGCAGAACTCTGCACCTCCCCCGTGTAGTGTCAGCATCTCCAGATAAAGCTAGAAGGATGTATTTTGCCCACCTGTTCTAGTTGCTTCTGGAGGTGGTGTGGCAGAGTGAAAAAACATTGGCGTCAAGTGTCCTTGGGTTCAAATTCCCAGTTTGCCACTTATTAACCCTGTGAATTTGAGCAAATCACCTAAGCTCTTGGAGTCTCGGTTTCTTTATTGTTAAATGGGGGGCAGAAAGAAACTAGGTAAAGCAGTCAATTATGGAGATGCTCCTATGTGACACGCTCTGGTCAATTGGGAAATAGCGGAGATCTGCTAGTGTTGGAGGGTTTCCTGTGAAGACGTGGGTCGCAGTGGCTCACCATGGGGGCGGGGGCACTGGCAGCAGCAGTCCTGGGAAGTGCCCCTTGGTCTGAGCCCTGCTCGAGTTTGTAATTCACTCTGAGTTATTGATTTGCACATTGTTCAGTCTTTTTCTTGTTTTGAGGACAGGGGTGACAGCTTCCATACTCTACATGTTGGACCAGAAACCACCCACCACCTCTTTTTGTACAACCTGTGAGCTAAAAACAGTTTTTACATTCTTAAAATGGTTGAGAAAAGTCAAAAGAAGAATATTATTTCATGACAAGTGAGAAATACATGAAAATCAAATTTTAGCATCCCTAATTCTTATTGGAGCACTGCCATGCTACTCATTTATTTACTGACTGTTTATGGCTGCTTTCTTGGTACAGAGTTAAGTAGTTTTGACAGAGACCTTATGGCCCACAATGCCTAAAATATTTATTATCTGGATCTCTCAAAATGTATTTATATTTTCCATCTCCTTTTCTCTCTGTGCTATACTCTGGGTAATTTCATCATACCAATTCATTTCGGTCTCTTTAGCTGTATCTAAACTGCTGGTTTAGCCATCATTTCTTTTCTCCAACAATTATATTTTTAATTCCTAACATTTTATTCTTTTCCAAGTCTCTGGGGGCAGTTTTGATCATTTCTTCTTGGTCACTTGTTTTTGTAGTACTTCTTCTTAAACACTTCATACATATTTATCTTATATACTGTATCTGGTAATTCCATTATTTGAATTCTTTGAGCTCTAAATCTGATGTTTTCTGCTTCTGTTATCAATGCTGGTTTGTTTCCTTTTGTGTTTGTTGACCTTTCACTGTGATCTTATATTAGGGGCTTCCCTGGCGGCTCAGATGGTAAAGACTCTGCCTGCAATGCAGGAGACCCAGGTTCAATTTCTGGGTTGGGAAGATCCCCTGGAGAAGGGAACGGCATCCCACTCCAGTATTCTTGCCTAGAGAATTCCATGGGAAGAGGAGACTGGGGGGCCTACAGTTAACAGGATCACAAAGAATCGAACACAACAGAGTGACTAACACTCTATTTGGTAGTCTGTGGTCCTATGTGGTCTTGTCCAGAATATGGATGAGTTTGCTCTGCTGAAAGCCAGAGAGATGACTCTGAGCTGGAGCACTAGAGCCTTCTTCCAGTTTATCTGGTTTAATCTGAATCTTAGGTTTAGTTCTTCAGGCTTTCTTTGTTGGCCCGAGACAATTTTTCTCAATGCCAGCAACAGTATTTGAAATGCAACTGGTAGCCAACCTTAGGCTTATCTGTCTTTACTGTTTACATGCTCTTCAACCTTTCTTTTTAGCTCAGTTCTTTTTTATTCTTCTGGCCCATGGGAATTTCTTGTAATCTCAGCAGTATAATAAAAATTTTTTTTCTGTTTTTCTGAAACAGGAGGGTTTCCTGGCCATTTAATCTGCCATACTGCCAGAGCAGGAGTCCTATCCAATTCTTTCTTCTTCACTTAGAAATAACTTTGCCCCCCTGTTGCTGGTTTAGCTCCTTCTCAGGACCAGGTAAGGGAATCATTTCTATGCTTTCTATTGTCTCCTTTTCATTGTTGCACCCCTATGCCTGTCCCTGTCTTTAGTACTCACTTTATTCCTTTGATAGATAACCAAACTTTGAGTCAATGGTGATAGTACCTTCTCTTTGACTAAAGAACAGCTGTACTTTGGTTTCTTGCCAAGGGTAGGATTTGGTTGTGGCTCTTTTCAAGCATCTTGGGTCTCGTTCTGCTTCTTCCCATTTCTAAGCACATACAACCTCTCTTCCCATACCTAACCCATTGAAACATGCTCTCTTTGTTGACATGGTTTAATTTTTACTTACTGATGTCTTTATTTCAGATCTCTCCTGTGGAATCACAGTGTTCTTTCTTGTTCCTTGGGTCTCCAGAGTATGGCTTAAAGCTAAGTGCTTTTTATCCTTTCTTCATATCACTGCCCACATACTGTTCTGTAGATTGATTAGTTACTTCTGCAGCTAATGCCATCAGTTACAAATGGCTTTATATGCAGAGATAAGGCAGATGAAAATCCATTGTAAACTGTAAAGCCCTGTACAATGCTAAGGGCTGTTCAAGGCTGAGACACAGTTTAATTTAGGTTTCAGCTGAGGCAACTGTTCCTGAATTTGATTATGCAGAAAAAAAGTCTTAAAGGCTTCTGGAGCTGAAAAGTAGTCTGTACAGGAAGAGAAGTTTGAGTCTTTCAAGGGGGAAATGGAACATCCTATTTAGAAGCTGTTGTGGATTCACTTCTTCCTCTGTTTAAATACAGCAAATCCATTTTTATCAAAGACTGAGGACAAAAGAACCACTGAGGAGTCCTTCAACTTAGACTTCCAATGGTTTCCATCTCTCTCAGTTTGAAACTGTGCACAGAGGCACAGAAGATAGTGATCGCATTCATCAAATATGATGGGGAAGAGTACAAGAAATTAGTGCCCGTGGACAGGATGGTCACAGAGCTTCCAGGTGAAGTTAACTCAGAAGGATGAATTAACCATGTCAGCCAGGCTGTGGTTCCAAGAGTAAAACTGAGAAGAGGCCAGTTTCTGATATATGTGTCTGAGGAGGAGGAACTAGGAGACCTTAAAATATTGCAGGAAGAGCACTGGATTAGGATTCTGGAGATGGTTTTCTTGGTGAAAAAAAAATGATGGCTGAATTGTCACATGATGAAACCAGCTCCTTGTTCAGGATCAGGTTGCTTTCCTACTCAAATCCTGTGACTCTCTGGTCATTATCAGTTGACATGGTTTTGTTCAAGTTGAAAAAGTAGGCCTTAATGAATGTTTTTGGTTTGTTTATCTGAATTTCCTGCTTAAATTAAAACATGATTCTGATTCCCTTGTTTCTGTATTCCTGATGTGTGCAGGCAGCTACTGAAATTGATGCAGGAAAGAGAAAACACACACATCCTCTGTTTTCCCTAGGAACGAACTCTGTCTTTTCTGTTGTATATACTCAAGTCCTAAAACAGCCCAACAGAAGCCCAACATGCCAGAATTTCCAGTTTTGTTTCTAAGGCACGTGATAACATGGGACTTTGTCCCTTCTGTTTCCCACAACACTTTTCAGACACACCGGCATAAGGAATTCCAGAACTTTTTGATAGTACTCTTTGCACAACAAAGTATAATAGTAATTCCTAGTGTTATAAACATTCCAGAGTATTTTAAGAAATTGTTCTATTTGTCTTTCAGTCTTTAAGTCCCAGATTTAAGGGCACAACAGAAAGCTTGCTCTTTGCATTCTGTGGATCACTGCAACTTCCTGCTGTTAATGGTATTTCTGTTAACTTCTGACTGACTCCTGGGTGATTAATTCTAAGTAGGCAGGGCAGGGATTCTCATCCGTATCCCAAGGCATGACCTACCATTTAATCTTTCCATTTTCTTTCATGATATCTGGATTGTAGTCTAGATTGGATTCAGGTGCTCCCCAGCTTCCTGGATCCTAGATGAATCCATTGGCTATTCAGGTTTGAGTTGTACCCACCCAGGCAGTCTTCTGCAAACCTTCCTGCATCCAGATGCATAGGCCCCTAAAGCTCTCTGGATCAGAATCTCTCCTCCTTGTACAGCTCTCCAATAGCAAGGCTTTTATCTTCCCTTCATTTCCATTTTTGCCTCAAAGCATCTATCCTTAAGTCTTCCAAATACGGCTTCAGAAGAAAAAATCATTTAAGAGCCTGTCCTCAGAATTTAATTCTAATTAAAACTTATTTCTTTCCCTACTAGACTGTAAGCTTCTTCATGCTGATAAGGATCTTTGTCTTTTTCTATTTGGACTCCAGCACTTACAACCATATCCAGCATATAGTAATCACTTCATGCTCATTCAGAGTGACTGAATGAATAAATGAACAACTACTTCACTTAAAGAACATGGAGTGAATCTAGAACAAGGGAGGCAATTACCTGTATTGAGAAATAATCTACTTGCTTCAAGCTCCTTATGAGGAAGAAAACTTGACTTGGTGTTTTCTCGGTGTACAAATCCTTCTTCCACACCTGGGGTGGCTTCTGCAGATGATCAGAGACATGGCAAGTTCTTTTGCTTCCTAAAGTGGCAAACACTCACAAGTAGTCAAAAAGCCTTTTGCTTAATGCTCCCCAGATTCCCAGAACAGTAAAGCATATGATGTTTTGAGTTTTTATTCAAACTTTCCCCTTAACTTAAGCATGTCTTTATAAATATAATGTAAGAGCATAAGACAATAGTAAGAAACCATTCACAAGGCTGAACTCTTAAAAAAAAATCATTTTATTGATCCTTTACCATACAAAATTTATTCAAATTACACCCATTTGAAGTGGTAAGATCACAGCTAGAGAACAGGTTACCCTGTAACAAATCTATTTACAAAATCCATCATAAAAGCTTTTTTTTTTTTTTTACATTATATTACATATTTTCTTTTTTAAACTAGCATACAACACAAAGCTAAACTGATTAGTAGTTTGCATACTCCCAATTCTGGGAGAAATACTTCCTTTTGACAAAATCTCGTACCCCACAGGAAAAGAAATTCCCACAATCGGACAGTTGCCACCCAACTCACTCTGCAAGGCATCTTCCTTCAAATTCCTCATTTCGTACACACGAGTTGTCATGCACACACTGAGTTCTTACTTTCTTTTTCCTGAAAGCTAAAGCTTTAAATACTGCAATTGTATTTACAGATCTACACTTACAACAAAAATGAACACAAGAACCACCACAACAACAAGAACAACAACAAGAAAAAAAAAATAACACTCTTAAAAAATTACAAACCAGCTAGAAAATATTCTGGCAGTGTTTACAAATTAATTGCTATTTTGTACAAAATTGCTAGATAATGAAAATATGAGGAGACTGCGTATCAACTTAAATAAAATGATTACTACGCACAAATCTGTACATATAAACACACACCTAACACTGTTTGACAGCTCATGTGTTGCTCTTTATACAATTTACTCTCTAAGGCTCACGCAGTCATAATTCGCACACTTGTAACTTTTAGCCATTTCATGTGTGAGCTTTAATAGCAGCAACTCAATGGTACCAGGAAACCTGCATACTCAGTACTTAAAGTAACACAAATACTGTAGTACTAACCCACTTCGTGTGCCAGAAACTTATGTCAAAAAGAAAATGACTAATGCAAACAGAATACAGTATGGACGTCTACTTACTGTACACCAGTTAAGCCCATTAACTGGGAAAGCCTTATGCATGAAGGAACTTTTAAGACTTATTAGGATTCTTTTCGTTTTTTAAAACAATAAATACGGCATCACGTTACGAAAAGGTTTAACAAGAAATTCAACCAAACACACAACCACATAGCCAGGTGAGCTCAGTCTTTAGACTTTGGAAAAAAATCAGCTTTGTGCAGCTGGCAAAGAGAATTACACAAAGCTGGAAGCAGAGGCAGCTAACCAGATGAGATAAATATGGGAAATAGGGAAAAGCTTGGCATAAATGGTTTCCCATAGAGGAAAAAAACCCCACAGTGCATTTCCAGTAGGCACTTGACACAAAGCTCCCCCTCCCTCCCCCACCCAATGCTTCATCTCGGACCAGGTCCAGTGTGTGTCCAGGGGAGGAGGGCGGGGATGGAGGCCGAAGAAAAAGGAGGATAAACTGCACCTTTGTTTTTCTTCTCAAACATACACCCATGCATACCTACACAAATAGTTTAAAGTGCTGGTGTCATTTGTGTTGACCCCACCACCACTTTGCATATTGTGGAAATCTACCTAGAGTAAATCGGCTGGGGCTTTCGTAGGTTTTGTACTTTTCCTAAGGGATATAAGTAAGGAATATTCCATAAGATGGTATGGAAAAGCCCAAATGAACTTTTTGGCCAACCCAGTATTTCTTTTTTCCCATCCTGTTGAATCGAGTGCCTACCATGTGCCTCCCACTGTGTCGGGCAGAACAGCAATTCAACTCAACCATTCTTGGTGTTGAGGTTTTATTTATTAGATGACTCCCTCATTCCCACAGTCATTAGCATCCAAGGAATGGATGTGAGGTACTCTGCCACATTCCCAGTGGGAGATGGCCATCTACCCCCTGGCCAATGGGAAAGCCATTCTTGGACTCAACTGGTAGGATTTTGCCACTGTCAGGAAGCCTCCGACTTGGGACGCCATTCCTGAAGAGTTAAGTGGGAGATGTCCTGGCATCCTGCCCTGCCTTTTTTCTATAGCCCCAGCTTTCCTTGGTCCAACCTGCTCCTTCACAGTGGAAGGGGGAACGGGGGTTCTGGCCAGGACTCCTGTAGCCCCAGACACAGTGGGAGCTCCCTGCTCTCAACGGCTGAAGCGAAGTGCCACTGACAGCATGCTACTCACGACGGGGGATGTCCTTCTCCCCAGAGGCCTCTCCATCCGACCCCATCCTGAGAAGTGGTCTCCCTGAGTGCAGTGTAAGAGCCCTTTCCCCGGTCACAGGGGGCCTGGGAAGCCCAAGGGACGGAGGGATCCATCCATACCTGCTGCTTCTTGGGGGTCTGACCTGGTTCTCTCCAATGGGCCACCCCCGTCAGTGAGCTCCACTCGCTCCGAGCACCCCCTCCTGGGGAAGGAAGCGAGATGGGGCAAAGCTTCTCGCCGAGGCTATTAAGCCTTAGATCACACATGCTCTGATCAGTAGAGGTTCTCTACCTCTGCTTAAAATAATTTGAATTAGCAAAAACCGCTTCAAAGTAAACAATTAAATTGAAATGGTTGATGGGTGCCACAGGAATGCTTAAATGGCAGCTAAAAAAAAGAAAAAGAAAAAAAAAAACAATCCACAAAGAACTCCTAAGTAGGCATTTGCTATAAACTTCAAACTTACAAATACGTTGGGGGCAAGAGAGTGGGAGTGGTTTATGGAGACAGGAAAATCCACAACAGCTTAGAGGGGCAGAACTTGACTGTTCTTCTGCATCTGCGATGAGTATTGGAGAACAGTTTCTTCATCTGAAAGGCTGTGGAAGATCTCTTGGCCTCCGAGTGGGACATGCGGTCCATAGCTTAAACTGAATTATGACAGTAATTTAAATATTCCTAAGAAGAGCTGAAGAAATTCATTTCATACTTTTGCATGACTTCAAGTTTACAGTTCCTGCAGTTTCCATCCCAAATTAGCAGACCCCAAAGACATGCATTCTGCGGAGAAGGCACGGCTTGAAATGCTATTAAGGAAGATTGCTGTTTTCGAGTGGGCCAGGTGGCCAGACCCCATTCTACAGCCCATCCGTCAGGCACAGCAAGCCAATCCAGGAGGGAGGGAGGGAGGAAGAGGACGGGTGAGAGACACCTGATTGCACATTTTCTCACTTGCTGACTCATCCAGGAGATTTTGGAGCCTGGGGCAAGGCAGGGCTTTCCCAAGGGAGCCTGCAACTGTGCGTTGATAGTTTTGTTTTTTTAAATTCATTAAAATGTCAGCTTTGTTCTGAAGTCTGTAGTTTACTTCATGATACTATCTTGGAGGAAGAAGGGCGGAAGGGACAACACTGCATGACACATGTTCTGGTTCCATAATAAAAAAATATTGGTTTATAAGGGGAGTTCACACGAAGCATAATCAACTACACATAAAGTCTTCCACCAGCGGGAGCTTTTCCAAATCGTAAGCATCAAAGAGATCGCTGATGCCTTCTTCCTCCCCGAGGCTTAGGAGATAGTCTTCTTGGAGCAGGGGAGGCAGTAAGTTCACAAATGGTCCTTCTAGGTTGGAAGGAATTTGGTCCTCAGTCTGCTGTAAAAGGTTGGCCGGGGAGGCCAGAGGAGAAAGGTTTGCCATAGAAATCGAGCAATCACTATGTCCTGAGTTGGTTGAAGCCAAGTCTGAGAAGAAAGAAAAAGGTGGTGGAAACAAGAAAATGAGTCAGGTAAAAATCTAATCTGGAGGAAGCATATACACATTGCTGTCATAGAAGCATGCATTCTTTTGCTAAGGACAATTAGATGACATTACGACACTGTTGTTGTTTAGTCTATAAGTCATGTTCGACTCTTGTGTCTCCATGGACTGTGGCCTGCCAGGCTCCTCTGTCCATGGGATTTCTCAGGCAAGAATACTGGAGTGGGTTGCCACTTCCTTCTCCAGGGGAGCTTCACAACCCAGGGATGGAACCCACGTCTCCTGTATTGGCAGGCAGATTCTTTACCACTGAGCCACTGGGGAAACCTGCCATTATGGTATAGATCAGCTTTTATACTAACGTGCATTGTTGAGTAGGGACTCTGGTCAGCCTTTTCTTGTTCTTGTCTACTCGCTCATCTTTTAAAATATCAACTGTTAGCAAACAAGAATACAGGTAGCTTCAAAGATTAGAGACTAACAAGTTCAAAAACAAGTTTCTAATACCAGTTAGTCATCCTTTAGGAAAAGCAAAACAAAACATGCAGACTGAAAAGTTGGCTCCCCAGTAGAGGTCACTGATTTTAGTCTTTTTTTGAACAACTAGCTTATTAAAGATAATTCTAAAAATACAAATAAAAGGACACATCTACTTTGAAGTTCTAGGGTGGGGGAAAAAAGTGGTCTTTGGTGTTACCATTTGAGGTGCCTTTTTTTTTTCCTCTCAATATTAAGTCAGATCTGAATACTTAAATCACTTCTTGCTGCTATCTTGGGAGGGAGAAAAAATTAAGTACATATCTCCAATCTGAGACAACAAAAAGACTACAAAGAGCTTCCTTTGCTGTGGAGACAATGAAGGGAGGAATTAGATTTATTTTTTCTTCTCTTCCCTTATTCTCTCCCCATCACACTGGGGGGAAAAATTAAGATAAAACTTCTTGGGCAAAAGGCTTCCTTCTCCCAACTTTTTTTCAGTTCCCTCTCCAATGATCAGTGATATCACTCAGAGGTATGTGGCCAAGTATAGCTGGTGATTCAGCTGGACAGCTATCACACCTCCACTCTTCACTTTTGCTGGTTTTCCAAAACACTGCAAAGAAACAGTTTCTGCCAATAGCAAAAGCCTGAGGGGACTCCATTAAGTGGGTGGAGGAGCCATTTGCCCAAGATCATTATTTTCTTCTGAAAACTATTCGGAATTTTTTTTAATGTAACATTAATGATAGAAATTTTTGTTTCTTGCCAAGACTTGTGATTCTGATACAGGATCCTTCTAGTTACCTTCATTTTTAACATAGTTTCCAAATGACAAAAGTGGAATTTTTACCTTTGGAAGTGGGTTTAGGGATATTCCCATTGTGGTCTTGGTTGTTTGTTTTCATTGGACTGTGTGTTTCAGTCTCTTCTGGACACAAATAAACCTCAATGGGTCCTTGGGTACTTGCCAAATGTATTTGTAGGCTCTATGAATAGAAGTGAGAAAAGTTCAAACTGGAAGCTGTTTTGTAATTTTCATGGAAAAATGGAAAGGGTAATTTTCATTGTTGCTTTTACTTCTCCACTGGTAGTCTATCTCAGTCAATGACTGTCAACCTCTAGAGCAGGGGTCAGCAAACTACAGCCCGAAGGGAAATCCTGTCCACCAACTGGCTTTGTAAATAAAGTTTTATTGGGAAAAGTTATACCTATTCTCATTGCTTATATGTTGCCTCTGGCTTCTTCTTCTTTTTTTTTTTTTAATGCTATAACGGTAGGACTGTGCAGTTGAGTAGTCCCAACAGACTACAGGGCTCACACAGACAACAATATTTACTGTCTGGCTCTTTATAAAGAAAAACTTTGCTGATCCATGCCAAGAGGAGGTGAATCTTTTAAAAAAAATTATTTCTTTTATGCAAACTATTAAAAGGTCTTTTAAATGTTCCAAATACCATATTTCTATGTTACTCATTCCTGAAGAGTAGGGTTTGTTTATACTGAACTTTAATCGCCACTGCATGAATAGTAAGTAGTCTTAAGTGCTAGGAACTGAGTTTAATAAAAGAATACAGCACACTAATATTTAAAATTCTTCATCTAGGTCATAAACCTATTATGATCATTTAAGATGAGAACTCTACACTAGATGGGAGTTTGTAAATTTCATTCTTTTTATTTTGTGTGCATTCTTTTACTACATTTCTTTATCTTATAGTCTAAGCTTATATTATCAAAGTATATTTGAAAACAATCACAAAAATATGCTCCTTATAATATTCTCATCTATCAGCAAACCCAAAGTCTCATTTGATTTTATAAATGTTAATGTGTTATAAATGAATAAATTCTTTAAATGTGCTAAGACAAGGTAGGGAGCTACTTTAAAACATCTATATCTTTATTCATGGTGGGGACCATATCCAGGGTAATCAACATAAAAGTCCCCACTGGTTCAAATCAATCAGAACCACTAGATAACAAATTATGAAAAAGAGTAAACCACAAGAGGGACAGGGCCCCATATACCACTTTGTAAACTATCAACCACTTTGAGTTGAATGCCCTGGTATGTTAAAATTAGACTTTATGGACATTCAATACACAGCAAACTGTTCATACATTTTTAAGGTTAGGATTAAGTAAAACAGATGGGGAAGAACTCTCAAGCTTTCAGGAAAATATGGATTTTAACTGACGTCAATGATTCTTTAAACACTAGGCATTCCAATTTGCAGCGACACGGATGGACCCCGAGAGCGTCACACTGAGGGAACTAAGTCAGCTAGAGAAGGAAAATATCGTATGACATCCCATATATGGGGAATCTAAAAGGAAATGGTACAACTTACAAGACACAGACTCACAGACTTAGAAAATGAACTTATGGTTGTGGGGGTGGGGGGACAGCTGGGAGTTTGGAATGGTCAGGTACACACTGCTATATTTAAAATGGATAACCAACAAGGACCTACCATACAGCACACGAAACTCTGCTCAGTGTTACATGGCAGCCTGGATGGGAGGGGAGTCTGGGGGAGGACGGATACCTGTCTATATATGGCTGAGTCCCTTCACTGTTCACCTGAAACTATCATGACATAATCAGCTATGCTCCAATACAAAATAGAGTTTATAAGGAGAAAACCAAAAAACACTGGGCACTCCAAAAAGATCTCTGCAGGTGAACAGAGATGTTATCTCCTTACCTCTATTGGGTCAGGCACTTCAAGTCTTGTTTCTGGAGGGGCTTTCACAACTATAACAGTTTGGTCTTTAAGGCCACTAATTTTTCGAATATCTTGATATGTAACATAAGCTAACGTAATGAGTGTTAAGGAACTCTTCCAACTAATTGTCTCAGATGTAACCACTATGAACAGAACCAAATAGATGCATGGAAAAAATTTTAAGTATTTTATGTCTTATCTCCTTCTAGATCTTCCAAACAACAAATCAAATATATAGCTTTTTTCCTGCCCATTTCTAAAAAGTCCACGGCTACTTAAGATATTAACATAAAAACAAACAGAATAGTTAAACTCTCAAAAGAAAACTAAAACTCAGTTTGGTCAGGGCTTTTCAAACCAGATTCTGAGTGTTCTGTCATTCAACTTGAATGACCGCAGAATCCCAATTTACAGAAAAAATTTGAGCTCTATTAGCCATAATTTTGTTGAAATTGCAGTAACTTATATCTGCTACTCTACTATTATAAAGTGTCAGCAGCCACCCAAAATGAATGAATGAGTAGCAACTACATTTATCCGTGGAAGAACTCCAAGTCCCACTCATGCAGACAGCTTGTTTTCTTAAGTGCACCTGGGCTGGTTGTGTTATAGACTGCTTGCTGATAAGAGTGTCATTATTTCTCTGTTAGGAAAACTGTCCTTTCTATAATACTATTAACTACAATATTTCGGTGCTCACAAGGAGGAAAGCAGCTTCCAGATGCTCTGCAAACCAAATGATTGAGGAAAAGAGAATAAAATCATATTCAGTACTCTCGGTAGCTACTTCTGGGCACTGAACAATTCTTTAAAGTGCCCTGAGAGTCAAACCTAAGAGGATATTACGAAAGAATATGGTATTTATTATATGATAAAAGTATTTGTGCAAGCTTGCTTAGAGAGACAGGCTTTGACTTGGTGCTACTAGAGAAGAGCTCACATAGCTTTCTTTTATAAGGGACATGGAATAACATAATTAATCTACAATGGCTTTAGCCAGTTGCTTTTTTATATTAACGTACCAAAAAATGCCTAAGATGAAATAGCAAATCACAAGCCAATGAAGGCATTTCCGAAGATAACATAGTGAAAGGAGTCTGTGATCTAATATGTTCGATACAGTCATAGGTCTTAGCCTAGAGGAAATGATGTCCCTTAGATTAGTAGCTTTTTATTAGAAATTAAAGGAAGCTATGAACCTACTGTCCAGAAAAAAAACTCCTTCACCCATAATCTGCATGCACATTAAAAATATTTTTTTTGGCTGCACTGAGTGGAATGTGGGCTCTTAATTCTCTGACCAGCGATCAAACCTGCCCCCTGCAGTGGAAGTACAGACTCTTAAACACTGGAGCCCAGGGAAGTCCCTGCATGCACATTTAGGGGCATCTCTCACAGACTATTGGAGTAGGAAATGGCAACCCACTCCAGGCTTCTTGCCTGGAGAATCACATAAACAGAGGAGCCTGGTGGGCTACAGTCCATGGGGTCACAAAGAGTTGGGACACGACTGAAGTGACTGAGCATCCAGCATCTCACAGACTATCATGTTAAGTCTCAGTAGTTTAGACAACAGCTAATTTACTGTTGAGCTTGACAGAACAGCTCATGCAGGATTCTAGGTTTTAGGTCATCATCTGTCTCATCAAGGAAGCCAATTGCTATCTTTATGGAAGACTTGACAGTTGTGAATTTTTACTGAGAACAGTGGGGAAACTGGTAACTAGATACTTGCCCCATAGCCCACTGTCAGAAAGCTATCTGACAACTTATTAAAACAAAAGCTCATCTACAATTACCCAACATGCTGCAGGAAGGAAAATTTCAACACATTTGTGAACAAGCTGTACCACATTCGGAACTGGATGGCAAATTGAAATAAATTGTGCAAACATATTCTCTAATCTTACAAACTTGCAAGTGCTTCCACTGTGGCTCCCTCCTGAATTTGTTTCTTGGGATAGCAGCCCCCTGTAAGGAAGCTTTCACTTCTGCAGAAAAGGCCCCAGAGAAAGCGAATGTAGGTGATAAGGCTACAAGTTGCCAATCGTGTGTAAAAACCGCATCTCCTCCTCTAAGGGGTTCCCGACTACACAAAGTAGCAAACAGCCTAGCTACGGCTATTCTTCTTTCTTCCCCTGTAAAACCACCCTGGCCAACGAGGCGGCGGGTGGTGGGCGTCAAATCATCACACCTCTTCTCCAGCTCACTAACCATCAGCTGACAAGGTTAATCCTTTGGCCAACAGGAAATGAACAATTGAGAAAACTGCTTGAATTGGAAAACAAATGTCTCCATAACTTTTAGCAAAAGGTTACTTTAGATGAGACACTACAAGAAACTGGGCAGGTCACATTTTATTTTTTGTCTAACAAAGATAAACGTGGAGCTAAAATTAGAAACAAGATTATTTAAAATATTGGTTTTGTTTTCTACTAATAACTGAGAAGATTGCAAAACCTTCTTGTCAACACAATGAAGTAATCGCCCTCCGCTATGGTCTGACGTGAAGTGATGACCAGTAAGTTTCCTTCAGGTAGTCAACAGACTGCCAGCCAGTTAAGAACAAGAGTTGGCTTTTTAATACTTTTACTTCCAATGACTAGAAGAATGGATAAACTGAGATTTCTTAAGCCTTAGGGTGCTTCTGCAATCAGTTTTCAGTGCTGTGATTCAGCACTGGTGTTGTTGTTGTTTAGTCGATCAGCCATGTCTGACTCTGTGACCCCATGGACTGCAGCCCACAAGGCTCATCTGTCCATAGCATTCTCCAGGCAAGAAGACTAGAGTGGGTTGCCATTTCTTTCTCCAGGGGACCTTCCCCACCCAGGAATCTGACCCGCCTCTCCTGCATTGGCAGGCAGATTCTTTACCGCTGAGCCACCATAATGTGCTTTAAAAATTATAGAACAATTCTTCTTACACTCATTCAACTCCTTCAACTATAGTTCAGTCACACAGAGTCAATAAATTCCAACTGCTTCCAATATCTGATGAAATGAAAATAGAATATGAGAACCGCAACAATGACAGCTAACACCCATCCAAAATCCGGGAAGCCTAAGATGAATCTGCTTAATGTTATCATTAATATGAATACTGACACCTTATGGATCTCATTAATAGAGTTGTCCTATGCTATGAATGTACCCGTATGTCCCAACCACATGTGAATAAAATGCTTTAAAAAATAGTTCCCATCTGGTTATCAGAAGAGAGAAGATAGGATGCAGTCTAATAACTATCATTCCATAAATAATGAATACACATACACGTGCCCCCGCACTGCCCCTCCCCCCCCACTTACTTGGATGAAACTTGGGTAAAATTCTACCTTGCACATAAAAGTCAGGTGGTCAACTCTGGAAATAGTCTAGAAAGCACTGACCCCCACTGAACAGGTGGCACAAAGGATATCTTTGATTCTCTGAATCCTCGGTTAACAGTTTGAGGTCCAGGGTGCAGCTTTGGATCAGTTCATCTAATTTCTTCTCTTCCTGACTGAGCTCGGTCACTTCTTTTGACAGGCCTTGACACTGGGCCAGCATGCCCCCGTCCTCAGACAGACTGCAGCCCCTGGAAATCCAAACACAGACTCTGCCTGGCTGTTCAACAGGCCAAAAGGGTCGGGGGGTAGGGGTGGGGCAGTGAAAGGGAGGGCTGGGAGAAATGGTCCTTCGGGTAAACGTCCCCTCTTTATGCAGGAGGTCACACTGCTTGTTGGCCAAGTGTTAAAATTAGAACGTTTATACATATTTTTTTTATACATACAGTCCTTCACTTTTCACACCATAGAAATTAAGTGAAGAAACACTGCTATTTTCAGGTTTCTTTCCTCCATAGGAGGCCTGTTTCTTTAGAAGACTCAAATTCAAAGGGCAGAAGGAGGCAGCTCTTCTTCCTGCCACGTGCCTCCCAGCGGGGAAAAAGAAATGGCGGGGGTGGGGTGGTGTGGGGGGGAAAGGAAAGAAACAGCAAGGTAGAAAGACTGGAAGGAAAAGATGGAATGGTTCAAAAATTCAACCAAACATCACCCCAAAAAAGCATGAAAAACCTAGGTAATTTCTGAGGGTCTTATACCAACAACTAAGAAGGAAAAGGAGGTTAAGGAAACACAGATGTGCTGGAAGCAAGAACAAAGACCAATCCCCAACAGGTCTGTCTCAACTACTAGCTAAAGTGGGTTACTGAATCGTCACAAAATTCCAAAAAGTACAAAAAACTACCTGTTTGTCTTATGTTAGAAGCAGTGTTTTTTCAAAGTCAACCCCTCTAATAAGGCTTTGGAAGTTGCTTCTCAAATACTGGGTGTTCAGATTCTCTGTCCATAATTCACAAATGATGTGATCACACATTTAATCATGCGTGTGGGTGTGTAGGTGACAAGTATTATCATCTCGGCTTTCCAGAAGGAACCAAGGCATTTAAGTCTTGACTTAATTTACAGAGAAAGTGAGTTCATCTGCAGTGAGAACCATGGATAAAGATACTGTGTAATACACGTATGTGTGGATACCAGCCATAGATAGTTTCTAAATTCCTACTAGAGACAAGCCAGAGGCCTGTGTAAGCATCTGTTAGATTACATGAGAGCACACATGCTGATATGATGGTGACAGCTGAACAGCAAGTTACTGTACATCTGCAGGGCCCTATTTAATCCCAGGGTCCCCTTGCTTGAGGCTAACTGAATATAAATCCTTTTATCTATGACACCAGCTAAACAGAAGGTCTCTTTGTAAAGAGACTCTGAACTTCAGCTAAGGAACTGAGGAGGGAAGAGAGGAGAGAGAAGAGTAGGAGGAAAAAGGAATGAAAGTGTGGGCATGAGTGTGAAAGCTGGGGCTGGGAGAAACCCCGCTGCAGTTTGCAAGGAACCCCACCCCCAACCCAGCCCAGAGCCAGCGAACTGGGGTGGGGGGTGACCCGTACTCACATCCACTGCACGTTGTTTTTAGACTTCTTCTTAATGAGGTGGATGCCTTCCAGGACGTTGGTGATGTCGTAAATCCTTCTCTTTTGCACCTTCAGCACCTCTGCCGCCTTGTTCAAATCCAAGACCCCATCAGGTGACTGGCTCAGGAGCTGAATGAACTTCTTGGTGAGCAGACCAAGGGATGTATCATACCGTGTTTTTTCTGAGGGAGATTTTGGAGCTTAAAGAAAAACAAAAACCGAGCGGGTAGGGGGAATAGGGGGAAAGGTAAAGAAATGAAGGGTTTCTTTGCAGTCAAGCAAGCCCCCTCTCCCCCAGCAGCCCAGGTATTAGCATCAGAAGCAAAGCTGTTGTTGCTGATGTTTTTGGTGAGTCATAGAAAGCTATGAACTGCTTTATTAGAAAAGGAAATGATGGTAAAAATTCCTGTTTGATGAAAGTGTTTCACTGCGAATTTCTCAGTAGTTTCTATTTTGACTTATCTTACTCTGGGACTAGTGAAGTATCTCACAGATGGTAGGTGTTCAAAACTATCTGTTGAATGAATGAAAAGTGCTGTAGCCTCATGGAGCTGTAGCGACATGGAGCCTAACTCAATGGGTTCAGACTGTGAACCTCTCCAGCTTTTGATGACAGACCCATCCTAACTGGCTTTTCAGACTCCTTTATCTGTTTGCATATAACTTGTTCACCAACTTTCCAAATAATGTAGATGAAGAATGCCTAGGAAATGTCTTTCAATCCCATCTCCCCATCCCTCTGGTATGAAATATCTCCATTTAATATTGTATTTATTCTCTTATAGGTATACAGGTCAGGGGTTTAACTGAATATGACACACAATTTGTGGACTCCCTAATTCATAAACTACACATTAGGAGAGGATGAAGTCTAAATTAATTTAGCCTCCACATTAAATGCCAGAGACATAAAGGACAATTTAGCTGTTTACAACCTCCTTTTCTCTTAAAGAAACAATGATCATGTTGATGGAAATGCAAACTAGCTGCAATTCACTGGTCTCCATCAAGTCTTAGGCTGCCATATGCTGAGCTAGAGATTTAGGCCAACAGAGGTAACACCTAATGCCCAGCTAGCCTTGGTCCCTCAAATAAGGTCCACGAAGGCAAGTTAGTTAGATTTGACCATGGAATGGTACCAAGGAGTTTACATTCTAAGTTGAAAAATGAAATTGTGCATATCAACAGAGGCCTCCCCTGAGGACAGCTTACAGGTAACAGGACTCACTCTGTAAACCTTTCACTGGGTGTCTGCAGACATCATATTTATTTTTTTGGACAGGCAAAGACAGAAATGAAAAAGAACCAAACATGCCAAAATTGTCCACACCTCGGGTCCCTTCAGCCACGAGCTCTGAAAGTTGGGAAGTTCACACCTGGGGGAGGGAAAGACGACACAATCCTTACTTTTTGGGCTGTCTGGACTCCGGAGTGCAGCTCTTCCTTTGCCCTTGGGGGTTTTTAAACCATCTGAGAGGTACTGCTGGCCGCTTTCTCCTAGCTCCAGCCTGCGCTTTGCCTGGAATAAGAGAGTACAGTTGTTGGTCGCGGGTCATGTGGACAATCGCAAGTGAGGCTGCGGCCTGGCTCCTGCCAAACGCAGCAGGCTTGCATCAGCCCTACCCTGGCCCCCTCGGCCTCCTTTGGGCCTCAGTTCCCTCCAGCCTGGGCTCCCCGGAACCCTCCAAGACGGGGCTCTGGCCTCCTGTGCACAGATGGACAGATCCAACGATCCTTCAGGCTTAGGCTCTGCAGGCACTTTGTTCATTTACTCATGGATTCAACACATGTGCCAGGCATGGGGCTGGAAACTAAGAATACCACAGGCACCGTGGAACTTTAATTCACTTTCCCCCAGCAAACCTCGGCTGCTACCTCCATCTCTGACCTGGACTGAACCCCCTTCCATGTGTTCCCCCATACACTCTGTGTTTGTTGGTATCATAACACTTGCTGGATATAAGAGTTATTTTACTTATCTGTTTCTCATTTCCTTTAAGGCAGGGACTGTTTCCCATTTATCCTTGCAGACCTAGGGCTTGGCACAGAGCCTGGGTTTCTGTAGGTATTCAATCACACATACAGTCTCTCTCTCTATATACATATATTGATATATTCAATGAAAGAAAGAGTGATTGAACAGGAACACAACTAGTCACAGACTACAAATGGTCATTCATCAGAATAAAAAATACCACAAACACTCAATCTTGGGCTTCCACTGGGATTATTTTCTGCATTTTGTTATCAACTTGGGCAAACGAGAAGTTCTCACCCAACTTTTTCATCTGATTTTCACTTTAAAAATATCCACTTTGTGTCTTTTGTGTACTGGGCTCTGGGCTTAGGGAACAGAGCTAAGCAAGACAGATAAAGAGTCCCTTGGTTCCTACTGTGCAGAGACCAGGAAAGAAGCCAGGTAATTAAGTAAGTAATTGCCGACTGCTGACTGCATGGGTGTGAAGGGCGTTCAGACAGGGGTGGTACCAACTAGACACCCACACAGCAATGTGCATTTAGGCTCATTTCAGGGCGGATTCTTCTAATGAGGAGATTCACAATTTCAAAATAACTCCCCATGACATAGACACTGAAGTAACAACTTATCAGCTGATGACACATATCCAGCTTCTCTACGGAAAAGTTATCAGCTAAATTCATTCTGTTCACTACAGTGGCCATGAGCCACAGGAGGCTCATGTGAACTGACACGTGCTGTCCATGTAAGACACACACTGGATTTCAAAAACTAAGGGTCAAAGAGCTCATGAATCATTTTTTAATACTGATTACATGTTAAAATGGTGCTGTTTTGGCTTTATAAATTATTCAATAAGATACTATTAAAGTGATCATTTTATCTGTATGTGTATTTTATCTATACACATCAGTTCAGTTCAGTTCAGTCGCTCAGTCATGTCCGACTCTTTGCAACCCCATGAATCCAAGCATGCCAGGCCTCCCTGTCCATCACCAACTCCTGGAGTTCACCCAGACTCACGCCCATCAAGTCAGTGATGCCATCCAGCCATATCATCCTCTGTCATCCCCTTCTTCTGCCCCCAATCCCTCCCAGCATCAGGGTCTTTTCCAAAGAGTCAACTCTTTGCATGAGGTGGCCAAAGTACTGGAGTTTCAGCCTTAGCATCATTCCTTCCAAAGAAATCCCAGGGCTGATCTGCTTCAGAATGGACTGGTTGGATCTCCTTGCAGTCCAAGGGACTCTCAAGGGTCTTCTCCAACACCACAGTTCAAAAGCATCAATTCTTCGGCACTTAGCCTTCTTCACAGTCCAACTCTCACATCCACACATGACCACAGGAAAAACCATAGCCTTGACTAGATGAACCTTTGTTGGCAAAGTAATGTCTCTGCTTTTGAATATGCTATCTAGGTTGGTCATAACTTTCCTTCCAAGGAGTAAGTGTCTTTTAATTTCATGGCTGCAGTCACCATCTGCAGTGATTTTGGAGCCCCAAAAATAAAGTCTGACACTGTTTCCACTGTTTCCCCATCTATTTCCCATGAAGTGATGGGACTGGATGCCATGATCTTCGTTTTCTGAATGTTGAACTTTAAGCCAACTTTTTCACTCTCCACTTTCACTTTCATCAAGAGGCTTTTTAGTTCCTCTTCATTTTCTGCCATAAGGGTGGTGTCATCTGCATATCTGAGGTTATTGATATTTCTCCTGGCAATCTTGATTCCAGCTTGTGCTTCTTCTAGTCCAGCGTTTCTCATGATGTACTCTGCATATAAGTTAAATAAGCAGGGTGACAATATACAGCCCTGACGTACTCCTTTTCCTATTTGGAACCAGTCTATTGTTCACATACACACATATATATCTTTTTATTGCGTGGCCTGTGTTTGTGGCACACAGTATCTTTCCACTGAGCAGTGCTGAGCTAAACATCACCACTCCAAAGGCCCAGAAATGACAATTAGCAAATTAACTTTGTGTGTGTGCTAAGCAGCTTTAGTCGTATCCGACTCTGTATGACCCTATGGACTAGCAAAGCCTGCCAGGCTCCTCTGTCCATGGGATTCTCTAGGCAAGAATACCGGAGTGGATTGCTATGACCTCCTCCAGGGGATCTTCCCAACTCAGGAACTGACCCTCCCCTGTCTCATGTCTCCTGCATTGGCAGGCGGGTTCTTTACTACTACTTGCCCCACCTGGGAAGCCCTCTGGATGTCATCATCTGCTCCCACATAGTCCGTCAAATCCTTATATGGGCCTGTTGCTTTGGCTGGCCCAGAGAACATTCCCTCTTAATCGGGCTAGTTCCCTGATCTTTGGGGAGCATCTCTTCCCACAGACAGGTGTATCCGTGCACACAGGTGACCCCGACTAGGCTTGTCTTTCTTTCCATCCTCACCCTCCCCCACAGTGATCGAATCAGATGACCTAGGACCAAAGCTGGGTGAACAAGGCAATCCAAGGAAGTTTTCTGGAACTACTGCTAGTAAGGGGTGTGGCTTGTTAGTAAGGTTAAATTGTTAGCCGGAAGTGGCCTGAAAATGAGGCCTCCCCAGGGGAAAGCAGAGTGAGGAAAAGGAGAGGTGGGAGTCTGTCTGAGGCCATCCTTCAGAACTCTGGGTCAGGTCATGAAGTTGGTCTTCCCCAGACTTTTCAGTTACACTGGCCAATAAAGCCTCTTTTTTTCCTCAGAGCACTTTGAGTTGCGCTCCTGAAGGTGTGGTGAGGACCCCCTGAAGGAAGGACCTCCTGAAGGAAGGTGAGGTGGGCAGAGTAAGAGCCTGTGGAAATGGCTGAGTCATGAAGGGCTCCAGTGCAATGTGGAGCTGGTGTGCATCGCTAAAGAGGGGCAGGGTGTGGTGGCCACTTCTTGTGGTCTTCAGGAAATTATTACTGAGAGAGACAAGCTTCATTTGAGGCTTACCTAAAAATAGAGGAGAAAAGCTCTACAGCTCTGCTCTAGAGACGCTTTCTCTCTGTAAAAACTTAAGAGAGCTGTATTCTCTGGCCTGGCTAGCGCCCACAGAAGGAAAGTAAAATGGGAAAAGAGCTTGGGATCCTAACTCCTGCACCCTACAGGCTGCATCCTCCTTGACCCCTCAATAAAGAACCATCCGCTGGCCAACAGCCTGGGGACATACTTGTTTTTGCTTCTCCATCCTAGGATGTTGTTTCCAACTGCTCTGAGGCTAAGGTCCATGGAAGCAGTAGGCTGTGGGGTGGGGAAAATTCTGAGATCTGTTGCTAAGAAACTCAGATTCAACTTCAAGGACCAAAACCAAAGTCAGGCTGTGTGACTTTGGTAACCAAGCACCAAACCAGAGTGGACCAAATCTCAATACTAGATAGAAAATCGACTCAATTTGAAAGGCACCCGAGAAAGTGACAGCCTATGAGACCTCTGTCTCTGAGGGAATCAATCACTAAGCCTGTGAATTTATACCCAAAGGAAATGAAAGAAGGGCACCCTCAGAAAAATCCTCCTAAAGGACAGAAATCAGAGTGGCCATCTTGGCCCCACAAGCAAGTCACATCTCCAGAAAGCCTTCCGCTGTGGGGAGGACACGGATGTGCTTCGGGAGGTGAGCTCCGTGTGTGATCTCCCCTTTTTCAAATGAAGTTTCGGGTTATCCTGTTTCCTTTCTTCCACTGTGTAGTGAGCAGGGACTAAACTGAACCACACAGAACTTGTGCAGGTCCTAGATCTGAAGACAGGCACAATAACGGGACTCTCTTCTAGAGGAAGGGCTCCACATTTTGATATATGATGCAGCAACATTACTTTAATGGTTACCTTAGCAAGTTCGAGCACATGTGCCTGCTAAAACAAATAAGAAGCCAGGTGGGAGGATTTAAACAGGGCAGGTAGTCTCCACCTACACACCCCCTTGCCCTGGGCAGAGCACCCAGCACAGAGGAAATCTCCTCTTGGTTATCTCAACGTTTGTTTGCTCTTAGTGTGAATGTCTTGCTGAACGGAGAGCTACCTTGTTTATAAAGGGATCTTCGTATTACACGCCCTCTACCAGTAAAGCAACTAATACATGTGGTACTTAACAGAAGGCCCAGCCATTTGGTCCTGAGGAGGAGTAAATGCTGACCATGAGCCATGCAGCATCTTCCTGAGCTGTCATTATCAAGGGTGGCTTTTACTGGAAAGGAAGTATGTGTTAACTTCAGGACCTCAGCCCCAACTATGATGACATGACTCTGTATGGAAGAGTTGCACCATTAAGCGTTTCAGGAAATATACACATGAAAATAACAGGAATAACTGTCAGGCAGCCAAGCAGTGGGCCGGAGGGAACATCCGTGGTTTCTGTCTACCTTGGTATTTCTTGCTCCTATTTTTTTCATCTGGAGAACTTCTTCACAGTTCTCAGTTTAGGTGGTTTCTTTGTCTCCAAGCTTGAGAACAAAAGGTCGGGCACTGTTCAGCATCTTAGGCTGGCCCTGGGCCCACCCATCAGCATGGTCCAGTCGGCTGGCTAACCTGACTGACGGATGGGCCCATGACCAAAGCATGATGAATCAGTCAGTAACGGGATTTCTGTTGGATAGTACTGGGTTCTTTTCACTGTGAGGCTAGTAGGACATGAGCCTGGAGCTCCCTAGGAGATGAGCCAACAGAGAAGAAAGCAGAGTTAAGAGCTGAAGGGAGACTGAGTCCCTTCAAAGGGGTTGCTAGATGTCACCAGTCCCCAAAACAGAGCTACTCTGGACTTTCATTTGTGTGAGCTGACAAATGTCCCTTTTTGGTAAATGACAACAGTTAGATTACTATCACTTGCAACAAAGAGTCCTAGATACAGCCTTTTAGTATTAACTACAGCACACTCAACATTTGAGTGCTTACAATATATCATATCACAGGTTAATCGCTTCCCACTCGACTATGTATCTTATTTTTACAACAACCCCATAAAGTGGTTAATATAATTTCCTACTTTACAGGAGAAAATGGATATTTAGATTTCTTAAATAACTTTTCCAATATCCCCACAGCCAGTAAATATGTACTCTAAAGTCTGTGTCTGTAACCATTCCATAAAATGATAGTGAAAGATTGGCATATAAAAATATTTGAAGTTATACTAAACTGATACCATCTTACTTTATGATAAACTTGTTTTATTTTATTCATAATTCAAAAAAACTTTCCTCATAATAAACACACAAGATAATTCAAGCAGCACAAATGGATATACCTGGACAGCTAATCTTTCTCCCATTCTTTTCTGTTCCTTTTAAAATTTTTATTGATAGTTGATTTTCAATGTTGTGTCTTTCTCTCACTCTTGATCCCCAATTCCCTTCCTCAAAGGCAAGCACTGCTAAGTTACTTAGATATCCTTTTAGACAGGCTGTGTAAATATAAGTACATATAGTTTTAAACCATCACATCTTATAAAAAAAATTTTTTTTTTACACAAATGGTAGCAAACCACACACTGTTAATAATACATCTTGGAGTTTGGTCCCTATCAGTATACAGAGAATGACTTTATTTTTCAGAGCTGCATAATAGTGTATCCATTAATATATCATGATTCGTTTAGTTAGACAGACACCCACTAATGGGCATTCAACACTCCTCTGCTATAACCACTTCCCCAATAAATATTCATGACAGCATCGTGGGCTAGGCATTCCTAAAGCCATCTTGCACTGAGGCAGAGAAGTTAAGGATTTACCTAAAATCTCAGTTAATAAATCACAGAAACCAGAATTGAACTCGGGTCTGTTCAAATAGCTTGTCAGTGACCATGACTTCCCTGGACTGATTGACACGTCCCTCCTTTGCTGCCATAGTGTTTGCTGTTGGGGCATGACTTCACTATCATAACACATAGACTCTCCAGGTTTCCACACTGGACCATGAGCTCAGATCCTAAGTAGCTTGGTTTCCTCAAAGCCTTGCATATGGTATGCACTCAATCAAACTGACGTATTTATTTTCAATGAATCGAGGAATAAATTCCCAAAGTTTCTTGGCAGGTCAGTCACAAAGCTCCAACATTACCAACCTATAAAAGGGATAAACACACACACATACATCTACATGTTTGGAAATATTTTTTTAAGACATATTTATAAAGGGGAAAAATTAAGGTTGCACAAGGATGTGTATAGTATTATCTCATGGGGGTAAAAACTATAAAACTATAGACTTCAATATGAAATTTCCTATGTATCCACAGAGGAGAGAAGTCTGAAAAGATCCACATCCAATGTTAATGGAGATTATGTCTAAGAAGTAAAATTAAATATGAGGTAATGATTTCATGTTTATAGTTCTGTAACATTTGGTTAGATTTCACAAAGTGAGGTGTCTGTATACACATTAAATTTATATCTTTCAAACTAACACTTCCATTTTTTGGAGTATATTCTGAGAACATTTACGTTGTTTCTAAGGTTTGTCTATTAAAAACAGCACACCCAGTTTCTTGAATATTTATACTTTTCCACATATGTCCAACATAAATGCCCAATCTCAGAAGAAAAATTCAGGAAGTTATTCTACATTTATATAACGTAATGTTATGCAATTAATAATGATGTATATTTATGTATGTAAGATTTTTTTTTAAGCAGTAAACAGTAAGATTTACTACTTCTGTGGGAAAACTATATGCATAGAAAGAAAGTATCTAAGCATACATAATAACAAACAGTTTAACAGTATTAATCTTTGGGTGGTAGGATTACGGCCTGCTGCTAAGTCGCTTCAGTCGTGTCCTACTCTGTGCCACCCCATAGACGGCAGCCCACCAGGCTCCCCCGTCCCTGGGATTCTCCAGGCAAGAACACTGGAGTGGGTTGCCATTTCCTTGTCCAATGCATGAAAGTGGAAAGTGAAAGTGAAGTCGCTCAGTCGTGTCCGACTCCTAGCGACCCCATGGACTGCAGCCCACCAGGCCCCTCCGTCCATGGGATTTTCCAGGCAACAGTACTGGAGTGGGGTGCCATTGCCTTCTCCCGGTAGGATTACAGTGATTTTATTGTCTTAACTTTTTCTTTTTCGGAGAAGAAATAACCACACTGCCAGCGTCAATCTTTCATTGAACATAAGGTTACCTAAGAGGAAGAGCTCTGGTCTTTCCAGGAGTTTTTTCCAGCAACAGGTTAAGTTTAGAATCTATCAAGAGAAGCTGTTAGGTGAGAAGCCTACTCAGAAACCAGTATCTCAGAGGACTGATGAACTGAACAGCACCCAAGCAGCTCAGATGGGAGCACTTGGCACCGGCAGTAGCTAGTGTGCATTTTCCTTGGTGGAGATGCCGCCTGAGGTCCCACATTCTAGCCACAAGCATCTGGTGGGCAGAATAGTCTCTTTCTTTTTCAGGTGCCCCCCTCCACGCCTGCTTCACGGCCCCAGGCAAATCCTTCCACAATTTCTCACTGGACTACTAGAATGGACCCCAAAATGGACTCTCTTGCTTCTTTTGATTTGTAAACAACAGATCTAGGCATTTTCACTTCACTCTAACTTGTATTCATGGACTAGTTTGGGAATCTAACCAGGTTGACGTACAACTTTTGGAACAGAAGTCAATTACTTATGAACTGGTGACTGCCTTCCTTTCTATATTTAAAAACTTTGAATTAAAAGTTACTTGACTGTGACAACCTAGAGAGGTGGGATGAGGTGGGAGGTGGGAGGGAGTCTCAGGAGGGAGGGGACATATGCATGGATACTTACAGCTGATTGAGGTGGGTACTTATGGCTGATTGAGGTGGGTATATAGCAGAAACCAACACAATACTGTAAAGCAGTTATTCCCCAATTAAAAATAAATTTAAGTTAAAAAAAAAAAGTTACTTGAGGAAATAGATGGGAAAAAATATATTAAAAAAAAAACCACCCTGTCCATCCCCCCTACCCCCACCCCATTCCCCATGAAAGTGGGAAATAATTCTCTCACATGAAGGTATGGAAAGCCTCCTTATCACCAGAATTAGGGAATTCAAGGGTAAGGAAGCCATATAAACAAACTTTGTTACTTCTTCATCCAGTTTGTTACCCCAAGCACAAGCCCCTTTGTGGTTAAATTTTCACAAGTAATTGGTTCTTCATCTAGAATGATAAATGGCCTGTTTTGGTCACTTTGGGGATCTTAATCCTCTAAGACCTCATGCATATGAATTGCTTTTTTTTTTCTCTTTTTTCTCCCTCCTCTGTTAATCTGTTTTGTGTCAATTAAATCATTACACTAGCCAAAGGAACTCAAGAGGGTTAGGGGAGAAATTTCCCTCTCTTGAGTCAACCACAGAAACTGAAGACTCCCAGTCCTCTCTCCCAGTTTCCCTGGAACCTGGGCTAGGGTCCCCTGGGCTGGGACAGGCAGATACACCTTCCCTAGGTCTGGAATTTGGAGTTGCTCCGGCACAAGAGCAGATTGGTGCTGATGGCTGCAGTGAAATGTTTTAGCTGTGGTTCTGGCTACAGATCCTTCCTTGTTTCTGCCTGTTTGCCAAGCCTGGTTCTCTAATCTTCCTGACAATTCAGTGGAGTTATCCAATATCCTTTCAATAAACATCTTTTCTGCTTAAGCTGGCCAGAGTTGGGTACTACTGCTTGCAACAGAGTCAGTTTCCTGATCCCGCTGTTAATTCGTTGTTTTCCTGGAACACCTTCCAACAGTGGTACGGAAGAGAAAGTCTGAGCCCTTAACATACCTGAAATGTGTGTTCCACCCTCGCACTTGAGGGTTCTAAGCTAAGAACTGAAGGTTGGCCATCAGCAGCCCTCAGGACTCTGAAGTCACTGCTCTCAGGGTTTTGATATCGACGGTGGATGATGAGAAACTTGCGGTCACAGATTCTCATTCCTTTGAAGCTCTTTGATTTTTAACTTCCCTCAAAGCTTCCAGGCCTGTCTCACATTTATTGTAAAATTTCACAACACATAGTCAGGTCTGCTTCTTTTGTTCACTCACTGTGAGCTTCTAGAAACTACATGCTTGGCCTTCAGCGGTGAGGAATATTTATGCTGTAAGCCACTCCCTCTCATTGTCATGGTCTAATCTTTCTGGAATTCCTATTACTCTTGGATTGATCCTCTAAAGCTTTTATCTTCTATTTTCCAAGTCTTTTTGTTGTTGTTGTTCTACTCATTAACATCAAATTTACTTACTTGCTTACACCAAATTTAGCTTTTACTTGACTTAAAAAAAGGGCAACTAGATTTTTAATTTCCAAGAACATTTGTTTCGCTCCCTCAACCTATTTTCATAGCATGTTGTTCTTGTTTTCTGAATAGCAAAGCCTCTCTAATACCACTGATTATTTTTAAGTGTTTTTTTTTAATTGTGGTGAAAGTCACATGACAGAAAACATACTATTTTAACCATATTTAACACTATAATTCAGTGGCACTAAGTACATTCACTAATGCATGTATGTGGAATCTAGAAAAATGGTACAGATGAACCTATTTGCAAAGCAGAAATAGAGACACAGATATAGAGAACGTATGGACACCAAGCGGGGGGCAGTGCGCAGGGAACTGGGGAATGGGATAAATTGGGAGATTGGGATTGACACATATACACTATTGGGTCTCTAAGTATAAGGCACTGTGCTTGGCATTTTATATCAGTAAATGAACCCACATAATAAAGGCAATTGTTTCTTTTGAAAATAGGACCTGAAGCTCTAACGTCTTTCTACCCCTAATAATATGCTGGTCTTAAAAAGTGAAGACCTCTGAAAACCTTTAACAGATTAATTCTGTCAATCTGTCTGTCTGGCTATGTATCTCAAACTAAAAGTAAATGGGTAAGAAGCTTAAGATAAAGTAATGATTAATAAGTTATATAAACCTAATGCTACTCAGATGAAATAAGAAAAAATGAGTAATACTTTTAATAATAAGAAACACTATGATGACCCTTTTTATCCGTGAGTCACAGAGGTCTCTAAATCAGAGTGGGCAAAAGATTTTTATCCCCTCTGCAATGCTTATGCTTTATTGCTCCCTTCAAAGTCTGAATTTTCTATGCTTTTACAGAAAAATAAATGACAGGGAAAATTGTGCAATTAAATTGCTAACTTAAAAGACAGTTTTACATTTATTCATATTACCAAATTCATAATGTATTCTTCTTTAATTTAAATGATTGCTAGCCTTGAATATGTAGTTATTGCCCATAAAATGGAATTCAAGAATTCTTCTCTTCAGACATCTGAATTTCCAATTTGGAGGTTGGCAAAAGTATTTAAAATATATTCAGCGATGGGCAGTTAGGAAACAGGCTCTCATTCTGCTGCTCTCACTGGAGTACTATTTAATCTCTACTTCCCTTTCCAATTCCTAGTTTTTTTTCTTGAGATTTTACCTCCTTTCATCAGCAGTGGAATAAACCAGGAAGAGCAGGCAGTAAATATTTTAAGCCTTGTGGGACACAGCTCTGTTGTAACTGCTCAAATCTGCTGTTGTAACAAGAAAGCAACCAGAGCACATACATATACGGGCTTGACTCTATTCCAACAAAACTTTATTTAAAAACAGGCAGTGGAACAGATATGGCCTTGGGCCACAGTCTATGGACTCAGAGGATAAATTATTACCATCTTAAAAATGTTCATTATGTTTTATCAAAGGACACCTATGTTGCTCATACCAAACACTAAAATTTTATGAAGTGACAAAGCCAATCATCTTTTGGGTTAATGAAATTACATCTCTGTCATGCTTAATGTTATCTGTGAGGACTCAAAACAAGTACTAAAAATAAAAGCAAATCTGAGCTATCCATTTGAATAGTTGGACCTCATCCCATCCACGGAAAACAATGATAATTAAACACACAAAGGTACTTCTTTTTATGTCCTCAACCATTCACCTCTAAAAAGAGTTTATAGATGCAATAAACAGATATAAACAAATTCTTACCATGGGTTTGACGGATCAACTTTAGAGAGTAGTAATTCACTGTTTCATTACTAGCACCAAAAAATGTCAGCAATCTTTCTCCCATTGAGTTACTGTTAATACATGAGGGTAACTGTTCTGAATCCAGACTGGTGAGTTCACAGAAGCCTGCTTCAGAACATAGTTGCTAAAACAGCTTGCAGCACAGTGCTGGTACCTTAAATCTCAGAAAAACAGCATGTGTTTAATTATCACCCAGGGTTCAAGGGACAGGGCACTTCGCTCTGGAGGACATAGATTCACAAACTATCTCCTGGTACAGAAGCAAGATATTAATAAATGGACTTCAAGAAGTAAGAATGGTTTTGGAAGATTTATGACCCTAAGAACTAATTGAAGAACTCCTTCTTAAAGTAGTAAAGTGTTACTTTAAGAAATACAAAGAACATAAAGCTGACACCTGCTAGTGTCGAATCATGTCAGCAATATTCAATACTTGTACAATTGACTTGATGGCCAAAAAGTGCTGCTCTCCCGCTCACTCAACTTTCATTTTGTGGCAAACTCAATCCCTGTATTTGAGGGCTGGGAGTTGCTAGGCTGCAGTAGTACTGCAGGAAGGAACCCAGGTGAAGGCTGAGTTGAGAAGATGTTGCTTAGAGTCTGGGAGTTCAAAAGAGCTACAATTTGGACAAAGGACCAAAAAGGAAAGACCTATTTAAAGAGAGAATCTTAGAAATCTGCAGAAGGTCCCTTGAATTCAGCAGACCCCTGACTGGTTGATGTACGTGAAGACACGAACCAAGTCTAGGAAAAACAAACACCCAAGGGGGATGGAAAACACTGTCGAGAGTTCCCACAGGGCCTGAAACCACAGGCACATTGTTCCTACAATTGTTCTCAGGCTGGAAAAAAATACAAAAAAAACCCCATAATTCATGAGGTATAGGGTAGAAAACTCAGAAGAGTACTGTCTCATTGCTGAGGCAAAAGTAGCCCTTGAATAAACATGCTCTTGTCCCACCCAAAAAAGCAAGACCTGAAAGATCAAACTGTTTCTAAGAAACGAAACTGCATTTCAAAACAAAACTCAAGAATATTTACAGAAATACAAAAATGTCTAGCACCCAATTAATGACTATCATCCAACCAGAGAGTACCAGGCTTCCAAGGAAGCATGAAAATCCCACCTATATTTAGGAGAAAAAAAAAAAAAATCAATCAATCAATCAACAGAAATGAACCTAGAACCAACACAAATGTTTGAAATAGTAGACAAAGACATATATAAAAGTTAATATAACTATATTGCATATGTTCAAAAAGTTAAGTAGAGACATGAATGACATAAATGTACAGTTTTTTTCAAGAAGTGCAGTATCTCAAACACAAGAAACATAAAGAAAACTGTATCAAGGCACATCACAATCAAATTGCTCAAAAATCAATGACAAAGCGAGAAAATCCAAAAAGCAGCCAGAGGGATAAAAAAAAAAAAGGACAAGTTAAAAAACGAAATAAAAATGATGGGAACTTTCCCATTTCTAACTATGTAGTCAGAAGATAGTGGAGCAACAGCTTTAAAAGCATTGACAGAAAAGAAACTGTCAAACTAGAATTCCATACCAAGCAAAAATATCTTTCAAAATCCAAAAGCAAAACAGAGATTTTTTCTGAGACACAAAAGCTGAAAAAAACTTTAACCAGTATATGTGTACTAAAAGAAATATTAAATGAAATCCTTTGAGCAAAAAGAAATTATGCCAGATGGAAGTATTTGTTGTTCAGTAGCTCAGTCAGGTCAGACTCTTTGAGACCCCATGGACTGCAGCATGCCAGGCTTCCCTGTCCTTCACCATCTCCCAGAGCTTGTGCAAACTCATGTCCATTGAGTTGGTGATGCCATCCAACCATCTTGTCCTCTGTCATACCCATCTCTTCATGCCTTCAAGCGTTCCCAGCATCGGGGTCTTTTCAAGTGAGTCAACTGTTTGCATCAGGTGGCCAAAGTATTGGAGTTTCAGCTTCAGCATCAATCCTTCCAATGAATATTCAGGGTTGATTTCCTTTAGGATTGACTGCTTTGATCTCTTTGCTATCCAAGGGAGTCGAGAGTCTTCTCCAACACCATAGTTCAAAAGTATCAATTCTTCGGCACTCAGCCTTCTTTATGACTGAACTCTCACATCCATACATGACTACTAGAAAAGCCATAGCTTTGATTATATGGACTTTTGTTGGCAAAGTAATGTCTCTGCTTTCTAATACCTTGTCTAGGTTGGTCATAGCTTTTCTTCCAAGAAGCAAGTGTCTTTTAATTTCATGGTTGCAGCCACTGTCTGCAGTGATTTTGGAGCACAAGAAAATAAAGTCTGTCACTGTTTCCACTGTCTCCACATCTATTTCCCATGAAGTGATAGGATCAGATGCCATGATCTTTGTTTTTTGAATGTTGAGTTTTAAGCCAGTTTTTTCACTCTCCTCTTTCACCTTCATCAAGAGGCCCTTTACATTCATCTTTGCTTTCTGCCGTTAGAGTGATATCATCTGTATATCTGAGGTTGTTAATATTTCTCCCGGCAATCTTGATTCCAGCTTGTGCTTCATCGAGCCCAGCATTTCGCATGATGTACTTTGCATATAAGTTAAACAAGCAGGTGACAATATACACACAGTCTTGACATACTCCTTTCTCAACTTGAACCAGTCCATTGTTCCATGTCTGGTTCTAACTGTTGCTTCTTGACCTGCATACAGGTTTCTCAGGAGGCAGGTAAGGTGGTGTGGTATTTCCATCTCTTGAACAATTTTCCACAGTTTGTTGTGATCCACACAGTCAAAGGTTTTAGTGTAGTCAATGAAGAAGATGTTTTTCTAGAACTCTCTTGCTTTTTTTTTTGATCCAACGGATGTTGGCAATTTGATCTCTGGTTCCTCTCCCTTTTCTAAACCCAGCTTGAACATCTGGAAGTTCTCAGTTCACGTACTGTTGAAGACTCACTTGGAGAATTCTGAACATCATTTTGCTAGCATGTGAGATGAGTGCAACTGTGCGGTAGTTTGAACATTCTTTGGCATTGCCCTTCTTTGGGATTGGAATGAAAACTGACCTTTTCCAGTCCTGTGGCCACTGCTGAGTTTTCCAAATTTGCTGGCATACTGAGTGCAACACTTTCACAGCATCATCTTTTAGGATTTGAAAAAGTTCAACTGGAATTCCATCACCTCCACTCGCTTTGTTCATAGTGATGCTAAGGCCCACTTGACTTCACACTCCAGAATGTCTGGCTCTAGGTGAGTGACCACACCATTCTGGTTATTTGAGTCATTAAGACCTTTTTTGTACAGTTCTTTTGTGTATTCTTGCCACCTCTTCTTTTATCTTCCACGTCTGTTAGGTCTGTACTTTATTATGCCCATCTTTGCATGAAATGGGAATACCTGACAGCTCTGATGGTAAAGAATCTGCCTGCAATGCAGGAGACCACAGTTCAATTCCTGGGTCGGGAAGATCTGCTGGAGAAAGGATAGGCTACCCACTCCAGTATTCTTGGGCTTCCCTTGTGGCTCAGCTGTTAAAGAATCCACCTGCAATCTCGGAGACCTAGGTTCGATCCCTGGGTTGGGAAGATCCCCTGGAGAAGGGAAATACTGGAATACCCACTCCAGTATTCTGGCCTGGAGAATTCAAAGGACTGTATAGTCCATGGGGTAGCAAAAAGTCAGACACGACTGAGCGACTTCCACTTTTGCAAGAAATATTCCCTTGGTATCTCCAATTTTCTTGAAGAGATCTCTAGTCTTCCCCATTTTATTATTTTCCTCTATTTCTTTGCATTGATCACTTAGGAAGACTTTCTCATCTCTCCTTGGTATTCTTTGGAACTCTGCATTCAGATGGATATATCTTTCCTTTTCTTCTTTGCCTTTAGCTTCTCTTCTTTTCTCAGCTATTTGTAAGGCCTCCTCAGACAGGCCATTTTGCCTTTTTGCAGTTCTTTTTCTTGGGGATGGTCTTAACCACTGCCTCCTGTACAATGTCACAAACCTCAGTTCATAGTTCTTCAGGCACTCTATCAAATCTAATCCCTTCAATCTATTTGTCACTTCCACTGTATAATCGTAAGGGATTTGATTTAGGTCATACCTGAATGGTCTAGTGGTTTTCCCTACTTTCTTCAATTTAAGTCTGAATTTGGAAACAAGGAGTTCATGATCTGAGCCACAGTCTGCTCCTGGTCTTGTTTTTGCTGACTGTATAGAGTGTCCCCATCTTTGGCCACAAAGAATATCATCAATCTAATTTTGGTATTGATTGTCTGGTGATGTCCATTGTAGAGTCTTCTCTTGTGTTGTTGGAAGAGGGTGTTTGCTATGACCAGTGTGTTCTCTTGGCAAAATTCTGTTAGCCTTTGCCCTGCTTCATTTTGTACTCCAAGGCCAAACCTGCCTGTTATTCAGGTATCTCTTGACTTCCTACTTTTGTATTCCAGTCCCCTATGATGAAAAGGACATCTTATTTTGGTGTTAGTTCTAGAAGGTCTTATAGGTCATCAGAGCACCATTCAACTTCAGCTTCTTTGGCATTAGAAGACCTCCCATTATTCTAATTGGTTTTTCCCCAATAACTTCCATGGAGGCTTCCTGTTTCTGGGAAACATTATTTTAAATGTACTACCCACTTGCAAAAAAATGCAAGTTTACCTGCTTTATAATGACAGAATTTTACCAACAGGCCTACCTATTCTTGAGAAATTTATCAGAGTTTAAAAGATAGAATGGATTCACTGCAAAGTGAATAAAATAATACTGATAAGACACATATTGGCTCTAAGATGAGAATTCAGCACTCTTAAAATGTTCATGTTATTACATGTGGCTATTTTTTTGTACCCTTTGTACCTGAAACATTTTATAGTAAATTAAAAAAAATTACACAATAAACAGGAGTTGGCTAGTAAAAGAGTAGGTACATGCCCAACAATTTGGAGGGTAATCTGGCAGTGTGATCAACATTTTAAATGCACACATCATTTTGACACTATAATTGCACTTCTGAGAACCAATTTATCCTAGAGATATACTAAAAACATATGCACAGAGAGATAAGTACAAGGATTTAAATACAGCATTGTATTTAACGGTGGGGGGAGGGGTAGGGGGAGCTAAAAATAATTAAAAAAAAAAAAAAAAACACCTAAATGTCTGTTGTCCATTAATTGAGGAATGGTTAAGTAAAACATTACATTATACACCCACATTATGTAGCTGCAGTATTTTAAGGTGAGGTCCATCTCTGGCTTTATCTAGTTAGAGAAAGTGGAGAAGGCAATGGCACCCCACTCCAGTACTCTTGCCTGGAAAATCCCATGGATGGAGGCACCTGGAAGGCTGCAGTCCATGGGGTCGCTGAGAGTCGGACATGACTGAGCGACTTCACTTTCACTTTTCACTTTCATGCATTGGAGAAGGTATTCAGTGTTCTTGCCTGGAGAATCCCAGGCAAGATTCATGCATTGGAGAAGGTATTCCAGTGTTCTTGCCTGGAGAATCCCAGGGACGGCAGAGCCTGGTGGGCTGCCGTCTATAGGGTCGCACAGAGTCGGACACGACTGAAGTGACTTAGCAGCAGCAGTTAGAGAAAGAGAAAAAGCAAGTCAGAACAGTATTTGCCTTATGGTATCCTATGTAAAAGCAAAAACAACCACAGTTGAAAATACACAGAAAAGGCCTAAGTGGAAGTCCATCAAATGAGGAGGAATGTGAAGGGTGAAGGAAGGCAGTACGTTTTAGACTTCTGCTAGAAGGTATATCATAATACACTACCTTGTGATTCACTTCAAAAACTGATTTAAAAAGAATATTAACAGAGGAAACGTTAAAAACAAAAATCCCTAGGGACCAGGAATTTGTAAATGACAAATGTGAGGAACTAGAAATTAAAGATGAGAAGTGTGAGGGCTAGCCAGCCCTAGCCCTCATGATGATGAGGTTTTAGGACGGCTGGGCTTCTGGGAGGTAGGGTGGGCGGAAAGCTCCGTGAAGACTGACAAAGAATCAAGTCTATGAAAAGGATGGAAGGATAAGAGGGAGAAAGGAAGAAAGAAGGGGATGAGAGCCTTCAGGTTTTAGGATTATTGACCATTTCTACAATATCACTTCTTTGCTTCCCTATAATTAGGTAACTTTCGAATTTTCAGAAAGGAAATTGATTATCCAATGCCTACTGTGTACTTTCTTTCATATAGATTATTTCAATTAAGGAAAGGTGGGTCCTCTGACAAATTTTTCACTTGTTAAGATGAAAATTTCTTATATAAAAAAAAAACAATGTAAACATAGTGATGTCAATTCTCAGATACACTATTTAGAAGCACAATATTATACACAGTACAGTGGTGACTGGAGAATTTCAGAATTCCTTTGTCCTTCAGTGTCCACGGAGGATTTGTTCCAAGACTGCCTCCCCACCCCACTGCCCCTCAACCAGGATACCAAAATCAAAAGACTCTCAATTTTTTTGTATAAAATGTCTTAGTATTTGCATGTAATCTATGTACATTCCTCCCATATACTTCAAATCATCTCTAGATCACTTATAATATCTGATATGCTTTGTAAACACAATGTAAATGCTATGTAAATAGTTGCTAGTGTGCATGTCAAATTCAAGTTTTGCTTTTTGGAACTTTCTGGAATTTTTTCCCAGAATATTTTCAATCTGAGGTTGAAATGTTCTGTAAATGCAGAACCTGTGGATAGGAAGGGCTGATTGTAGTCTCTCCATAAAAGGTAATAAGGGAGTCTTGGTTTTTATAGGTTATCCTGGGATTAATGAGTCTCTTCACATAATCCCTGTAAATCCATTCCACCCACTGGTGCTCTTTGTGGCAAGATCACTGAAGAGCAAACACTTATGGAAAATCTAACATAGATCCTAATTCATATGATCCCCAACAAAGTAAATATGAGATTAAACAACTTTTGAGATGGGAGAATCACCCTAAAACACCCAGACATGGAACACATGATAGAAGACCCTCTTTATTCTAATTGTTTTCTCCCCAATAACTTCTACAGAAGCTTCCTGTTTCTGGGGAACAGATTATTTTAAATGAAGTACCCACTTGCAAAAAATGCAAGTTTACCTGCTTTATAATTACAGAATTTTACCAACAGGCCTACCTATTTTTGAGAAACTTCCCAGAGTTTAAAAGATAGAATGGATTCATTGGAAAGTGAATAAAATAATACCCATAAGACATGTATTGGCTCTAAGATGAGAATTCAACACTCTTAAAATGTTGAATTTTCAACATTAAATTTCTATTTTTTAAACATTAAATTTTTATTCTTTAAACAATAAAGAATAGAAATTTCTCACCAAGTAGGACAGCTAGTGAGTTTTCTAAGACTGAAGAAATGGTCTGAGGCAGGGGAGGAGAGGAGTCATCTGTGTGAGTGTGGGCCCTGATTTAGCTGTAGAGCAATTCCTGAATGGTATGTACTGCATGACCTAGGTTTTAAAACCCCTCAGTCTGGAGAAGGCAATGGCACCCTACTCCAGTACTCTTGCCTGGAAAATCCCATGGATGGAGAAGCCTGGTGGGGCTGTAGTCCATGGGGTCACTAAGAATCGGACCCGACTGAGCGACTTCACTTTCACTTTTCACTTTCATGCATTGGAGAAGGAAATGGCAACCCACTCCAGTGTTCTTGCCTGGAGAATCCCAGGGACGGGGGAGCCTGGTGGGCTGCCGTCTATGGGGTGGCACAGAGTAGGACACGACTGAAGCGACTTAGCAGCAGCAGCAGCAGCAGTCTGGAGAACACAAAGCATGGATCCTCTCTTTTTAGATTTGCAGGCCAAAACAATACAGCCATCAAGATAGAAAAAAATATAACCCTTTGAAAGGAGTCAAATTCTCCCAACTCACTTTTGCAGTTTTGACTTCTCAGGTTCTGACACACGAAAAGGACTTTAATTTCCTGTTGTATTAGTGAGCAAACATTTTGATAGAGATTATAATTCAGAATCCTTTCACTTACCCAGGAAAGGTTCCGAACAAGGTCTTAGCTTTTTCTACTTCATAATGAGCCACTACCTTTGAGGTCCAGAAGAAAATCAAACAGAAAAGCCTATGGCAGTGATGGCTAATGAATACATATGAAATCGGTTCATTTCCCAAATGCACATAAAAAGATCTTGCAAACATATTAGAAATAAATGCTATGAAAAATGTGGGATTGAATACTGGTGCTACAATAGCTCTAAAAATATGCAAACTTGATAATACTGAATTCAAAGAGCATGTAGGCAAAAATGTTTTTTATCGCGAGTTAAAAAAAAAAAGCTACTGGGTTGTATAGATGATGATAAATGTTAACCTTTAGTAATGATGAAAATCAATAACTATAAAGCTTATCAAGGACCTGGCTCTATTCAGCAGCTTGGTAATTACAGGAAAAGCAGCGATTTATCTGAACAGGGCTTAAGCTCAGTCGTGGAACAAATCAGGTTCTTTTTTAGGGGCCAATGGAGCTTGTCTCCTTTTTTACAAGTGAGTTTTTTTTTTTCTTTTTCTCACCCCCTTTATCTTTTTACTACCTCTAGCCTATGTACCTTATTTGGAGCACTGGATGTTATCTCGATAGATATTATGTTAATTGGTAGACAAAAGAGAGATCACGAAAATGACTCAAGTTGAACCTGACAACTTGGAGAACTATTTCTCCCCTGTCTGTATAGTCTGCCCTCTGGCTCAGTGGGTTCCGCATACAGGGATTTTGGAATACGCAAGGGTCCTGGACCCAAATCTCCCGGGGAAACCGAGGAACGACGGAACTTACTTCCAGATACCCGCATGGTGGAGGCACGAAGCACAAGCACTCTCTTCATCTCTGACGTGGTACCTGAATCGCGACCAAACACCGCTCCTTCTGAGTGCGGTGAAGCCACCTCCCGCGGCTTCTGGGCCAGGAAATCTCGCGGTGAGCAACGTGAGGTCACAAACCGGAAATGCATAGCTTTTCTTGACCTAGGACCCCTGGCGAACGTTAAAGAATGGCCGGAGGTCTCACCTGAGAGTTCATCTAGCGATTCCTATAACTTGTGTTAAACTTTTCCACAGTTATTATAAATGTGAAATAAGTACCTGGTTACTAAAAATAACAAATCTGTGTGATAAGTCAAACTTCCTGATCTCTGCAAACCAGCTATGTTTACCGACCTGAGGATGTTAAGATTTTTATAGAATAAATGGAACCAATCCAAAAAAAAAAACCTGGATAGTTTTTATTAAACATATCATTAATGAATCCTATAATTACTTTGGTACTTTTTTCAACTCATGGACTGACATTGATTTTTTATAAAAATCTCTATTTGTACTCACAATTGCATTTGCTCACTGAAAGACATGTGCAGTGTAGGCAGCCACTTCATAAAAAGCAGAGAGGAAAAGAGGGCTATTTGAGTCACATTCCAATTTTGGAGAACGCTCTTTATTTTTATATTCTCAGAGTGGTTTATAAAGGAGAATAAAATAAGAAGCTACAGGAACATATACATTACTGTTATTTCTACCACGGTAGTATATCATTCTTTTTGTCAGTTCACAAAATATAACTTAAAAAAAAGATTTTTCTTTTAACAGTGAGACTGTGAAGGGCAAGAAACGTTGGCCAAGCTGCAGAGCTTTCTGGGCCTCAGTTTCCTTGTTTGTACACAGTGAAGAGAGGACTAGAAAGATCCCTAGAATACGTTCCAGAGCCTTGATGCCTGTGAACATCTCTGAAACCTCATCTACTAATAAAGTTCACTTGTATTTACATTTCTCAGGAAGATCGCTTCCATAAGAGGGTTCTAACCAGCCCCTGGGAAGTGTTAAATACACCAGAAATTTTTACTAGATTAGTTATGAAAATAAGACACTTCAAAAGCTGTCATAGAACCTGAAGCAGAAATTTAAGAAGAGCAGAAGTCTCTTGATTTGTGACTTAGTTCGTAGCCAAACACAGTTTTGCCCTCTCCCCAGCTCCTTCAACCGTTAAACTTGAGTGGCCAAGGTGTGTGTGTGGGTGTGTAAGCAACTTGTGGATCATTTCCCAAGCTCTTTCCCCGGGTTCCTCAGGGTTTGGTTCTAGACTTGTCTGGAGATGTAAAAGGGATGAGAGAGTTTCTTTTCCGTCCCCACCCTGTTATCACACTGTTTATGACCAAATGGCACCCTTGTCAAAGCATCTGGGACACCCTTGCCTCAGGGCTTGTGCAAAAGAATGTTTGCTTTATTATGAACAGTCTCCTGTCTTCAGAGAATGCAGAATGTTCTAAAAGTTTGCACTCAATCTTCATCTTCCCTTTCAGCCAACTATGATTCTCTACAGAGAAAATTATATGGCAGAGTCAGTTAATAAAGTCACAGACTTCTAGGCATGATTATCGACTCCTGCTGGAGAGAAAGCACTATCTGATGGGCAAAAGGCAGGAAAAGATCTGAAAAGGACCACGGCTTTCCCAGAGGCGCTCAGATAGCAGAATCTTCGGGAGGTCAAAGTTTCCAAAGTGGGTTGGAATCAACCCACTAAATGCACGAAAGCAGAGCCAATGGGAAAGTCCAATAATGACCCACCCGGACACTGTGTCACTTTCTCTGCAGCCAACCAAATCAGCGAGACTGTTACCACGAAATACAGGGGGTTTGGAGAGAAACACATGCTACCACCCAGAATCTTCAAAAGATGAGAAAGTCATCCCCAAAGCAGGTGATTTAAGTTTCAAGCCAGTTGCTGTTTCAACTACAAGTTTCTTGTTCTGATTGTATTTGGCATTTTCAGGACCACTTTCTTTGCATGTGATGTCTGGTCACGGTTAAGAGTCTTTGTTGTGATATCCGGGATGACGGTAAAATAAACACTAAAGTCCTGGTTCCCAAACTTGGCCATACATTGGAATCAACTGGGACATTTAAATAATTCCAATGCCTGGGTCCCACACCTGAGATACTGATTAGGTATATGGGTGTGGTTTGGGTGGCAAAATTGTTTTTCATATTCATTTATTTAAGCCGTTTAAAATGAAGTATAGTTAATTTGGGCTTCCCTGCTGGCTTAATGGTAAAGAATCCTCCTGTTAATGAAGGAGACGCAAGTTTGTTCCCTGGGTCAGGAAGTTCCCCTGGAGGAAGAAATGACAACCCACTCCAGTATTCTTGCCTGGAAAATCCCATGGACAGAGGAGCCTGGCGGGCTCTATGGGGTTGCAAAAGAGTCACACATGACTTAGTGACTAAACAACAACAACATAGTTAATTTACAATGCTGTGTTAGTTTCAGGTGTACTATATATATATATACACACACATATATATATATGTATGAATATATATTCTGAAAAGGAATATATATTCTTTCTGAGATTCTTTTTCATGATAGGTTATTATAAGATATTGAATATAGTTCCCTGTGCTATACACTAGGTCCTTGTTGTTTATGTTTTATATATAGTAGTGTGTTTATAGTGGAGAAGGCAACGGCACCCCACTCCAGTACTCTTGCCTGGAAAATCCCATGGATGGAGGGGCCTGGTGGGCTGCAGTCCATGGGGTCGCTAGGAGTCGGACACGACTGAGCGATTTCACTTTATTTTTTCACTTTCATGCATTGGAGAAGGAAATGGCAACCCACTCCAGTGTTCTTGCCTGGAGAATCCCAGGGACGGGGGAGCCTGGTGGGCTGCCTTCTATGGGGTCGCGCAGAGTCAGACACGACTGAAGTGACTTAGCAGCAGCAGCAGTGTTTATAGTAATTCCCAACTCCTAATTTATCCCCACGTCACCATCCTCTTTGGTAACTATAAGCTTGTTTTCTATGTCTGAGTCTATTTTTGTCTTGTAAATAAGCTCATTTGCATCATTTTCTAGATTCTACGTATAAGTGATATCATATTTTATTTGTCTTTCTCTGACTTATTTCACTTAATATGATAATCTTGAGGTCCATCCATGTGGCTGCGTGGGTGGCAACAGTTTTTAAAGCCTTGCAACTGAGTCTCATGCCTAGCAAAGTTTCCGAACTACAGCTCTAAGGTATACCCTGGTTGGCAATTGGGCTCAGAAGGTACTGCTGTTTATGGGAAGTCTGCCTTAATCTGCCAAATAGAAGCACAATTTTGGTGTAGCGAACACTCATCGGAGGGAAATATGTATTCTGTTCTGATACCAAATTATTTTTAAAGGCGAAAGGGCAAGAGACAGAAGGAACAATGATGCTTTGTAGGAATAAGGCAGGTCTTCAATGCTACAAAACTTCCTAGCGTATGATGGAAACCAGTTTTGCTGAATTCTGGATGGAAGATGTACTAGTCCAAAGCACTAATGACATTATCTCTGTGATTTCTGGGAGAATCCAGAGAAGATGTCTATTCTAAGAATACTATTGTTAAAGTGCAGATATTGTCATTTCTTACCAGTCTTTAATTTTCCCATGGCAAAAAGATAAGGATCAAACCTATCCACCCTAAAGGCAGTGCTCTAAGGTTGCAATTTTCCATTCGTAGATTGAATATAAGTTCTAAGGCTATGGGTCCCAAACTTAAGCACCCTGAGAATCACCCACAGGGCTTGTTAAATGCAGATTGTTGGACCCTGCAGCACAGATCTGTGATTCCAGAGGCTGAGGATGCGAAGTTGCATTTCCAAGTTCCCAGGTGCCACAGATTCTGCTGGTGTGGTGTGGTGTGGTGATGAGGACCTCTGTCCCCAGGACTCACAAATGGCACGCTCTGAAGTAACAAGAAATGTTTCTGTCTGGCTTCAGGCTTTGTGATAAAGAGAAAACTCACTTTGATTGAAACGAGATATTAAGATAAATCTTGAGATTTATGTCAAAAGGCAAATTTGTATCACCCCCCTAGAAAGGTACAGATGGGTTAACTTCATTCATTCACTTGTGAGTAAATGTTACCCTCAGAGGAGAAAATGAGAGATGCCTCAAGTTAAAAGAGGAAGACCTTAAAAAATTTACCCTCAAAAAAACATGGACTCATGATTTTTTTTTTCATAGTTTCTTGTTTTAGAAAAAAATAGTGGCTATGTTTCATTTACAAAAGGCTTATTTCATAATGTGGCATTCGTGCTGTGTGTTCAACTCTTTGCAGTTGTGTCCACCTCTTTGCAATCCTATGGACCGCAGCCTGCCAGGCTCCTGTGTTCATGGGATTCTCCAGGCAGGAATACTGGAGTGGTTTGCCATGCCCTCCTCCAGGGGATCCTCCCAGCCCAGGGATTGAATCCACATCTCCTGCATCTTTATCACTAGTGCCACCTGCTGCTGCTGCTGCTACTGCTGCTAAGTCGCTTCAGTTGTGTCCGACTCTGTGCGACCCCATGGACTGCAGCCTACCAGGCTCCTCTGTCCATGGGATTCTCCAGGCAAGAACACTGGAGTGGGTTGCCATTTCCTTCTCCAATGCATGAAAGTGAAAAGTGAAAGTAAAGTCACTCAGTCGTGTCCGACTCTTCGTGACCCCGTGGATTGCAGCCTACCAGGCTCCTCTGTCCATGGGATTTTCCAGGCAAGAGTACTGGAGTGGGGTGCCATTGCCACCTGGGAAGCATTTAATTGGCTGTAAATGTGGGCTTTTTAACTAAGTGGTCAGGGCCATTGAGTAATATGTGGAAAAAAAAACACAATAAAGTTGAGTCTGTACTTTATAAAAGAGCAGGAAAAACCTCAAATGAAGCAAATATTGAAATATTAAAAAAAAAAAACCCTACATAATTCTGCAAAAAAAAACCCCAAAACGGGCTCAATTTTGTATGTGTGTGTGGAAGGGGGATAGTGGAGGATGCTTTCTGTGACTCAAAATCTGGAAGTCAACAAAGAAAGAATGGAAAAAAAATATGCTTTATAAAAACTGATTTCCAAGTGTGGCAAACCAAAACCTTAAAGCTAAAGAAAATGATAAACTGTGAAAAATACTTGGAGATCATATCATGGTCTCAGAGCTAATTAATCTCCCTATTAGATAAAGCACTCTATATAGTAATAACACAAAGACCAGCAACTCAGTAGAAAAGTAAGTTAAGTACAGGAAGACACAGTTTGCAAACAAAGAAATACAAATGGCCTTTAAATGGATAAGATGTCTCATCTCACACTCTTTAAAAAAGGCATGCAAATGTAAAATATATATTGAGATATGGTTTGCATATCAGACTGGCAAAATTTCAACAGTGTGAAAACTCACTCTGTTGGTAAAACTCTCATATGCTGTTGGAAAGAGAGCAAAATAAAACAATTCCTAGAAAGGGCAATCAACAACATCAAGTATGTGTGAACATATTCTCTGATCAAAATTTTGACCCATTCTTCAGGAAACTGCTCTGCAGTTACAGTTGCAAGTGGGTGAAGCTGATACATCTGCAACTTTGTTTGTAGTAAAAGAAGACTGACAGAATCTATGAGACTATTCATAGAAGCTTGGTTTGGTAACTGACACTTCCATGCAGTGGAATATTCAGTTCAGTTCCGTCGCTCAGTCGTGTCCAACTCTTTGCGACCCCATGAATTGCAGCACGCCAGGCCTCCCTGTCCATCACCAACTCCCGGAGTTTACCCAAACTCATGTCCATCTAGTCGATGATGCCATCCAGCCATCTCATCCTCTGTCGTCCCCTTCCCCTCCTGCCCCCAATCCCTCCCAGCATCAGAGTCTTTTCCAATGAGTCAACTCTTTGCATGAGGTGGCCAAAGTACTGGAGTTTCAGCTTCAGCATCAGTCCTTCCAATGAACACCCAGGACTGATCTCCTTTAGGATGGACTGGTTGGATCTCCTTGCAGTCCAAAGGACTCTCAACAGTCTTCTCCAACACCACAGTTCAAAAGCATCAATTTTTCGGCGCTCAGGCTTCTTCACAGTCCAACTCTCACATCCATACATGACCACTGGAAAAACCATAGCCTTGACTAGATGGACCTTTGTTGGTAAAGTAATGTCTCTGCTTTTCAATATGCTATCTAGGTTGGTCATAACTTTCCTTCTAAAGAGTAAGCGTCTTTTAATTTCATGGCTGCAGTCACCATCTGCAGTGATTTTGGAATCCCCAAAAATAAAGTCTGACACTGTTTCCACTGTTTCCCCATCTATTTCCCATGAAGTGGTGGGACCAGATGCCATGATCTTTGTTTTCTGAATGTTGAGCTTTAAGCCAACTTTTTCACTCTCCTCTTTCACTTTCATCAAGAGGCTTTTTAGTTCCTCTTCACTTTCTGCCATAGGGGTGGTATCATCTGCATATCTGAGGTTATTGATATTTCTCCCGGCAATCTTGATTCCAGCTTGTGCTTCATCCAGCCCAGTGTTTCTCATGATGTACTCTGCATAGAAGTTAAATAAGCAGGGTGACAATATACAGCCTTGACGTACTCCTTTTCCTATTTGGAACCAGCCTGTTGTTCCGTGTCCAGTTCTAACTGTTGCTTCCTGACCTGCATATAGGTTTCTCAAGAGGCATATCAGGTGGTCTGGTATTCCCGTCTCTTTCAGAATTTTCCACAGTTTATTGTGATCCACACAGTCAAAAGCCTATTTACCTCCGAAAATCATGAGGTAGCTCTGTATGTTCTGACACGGAAGGTTCATTAAAGTATTTCATTAAGGGACCTACTGTATTGCACAGGGAGCTCTACTCACTACTCTGAGTATATGAAAAAAGAATTTACAGTAACAGAGACTGGATATATGTACTTGTATAACTGAGTCACTTTCCTGTACACCTGAAACAGCATTATAAATCAACTATACACCAACAGAAATTTTTTGAAGTATTTCGTTAAATGTAAATACAAATTTCAGAATAACAACAGCTGTCATCTTTTGTAAGAAAAGGAGGAAAATAAAAATATTTAATTTTTTGAGTTTGCACAAACAGTGGAAGAATTCACAAGACACTAATGGCAACAGGAGGGTGGGGTGGTGGATGGGAACAAGCCTGAGAGTACAATTTTCAGATACACCTCATAAAAGTTCCTCTATAATAGTGATTGAAACCAAAGTGTGTTGTGCTAAGTTCTCTCAGTCGTGTCCGACTCTATGCGACCCCATGGACTGTAGCCCGCCAGGCTCCACTGTCTGTGGGATTCTCCAGGCAAGAATACTGGAGTGGGTTGCCATGCCCTCCTTTAGGGGATCTTCCTGACCCAGGGATCAAACCTGCTTTGCTTAGGTCTCCTGCATTACAGGCAGTTTCTTTACCATCTGAGTTATTACCAGGGAAGCCCCAAAGTGTAGTACTATTCAAAACATGAGAAAACTTTGGTGTCTGTGAGTACTTTTCCTTACATGTTTTCAGCACCTTTCAAAGTCCTGTACCCTGCCCCCATTCAAAAAACAGGGCTTAGCAAATACAAGTCAAGTGATAGGGTTGGGCCAAAACCACTGACCTCTAGGAGGCCAGACATTAGGTGGCAAAGTCCACTCTACAGGCAAGGGCTTTTCAGAAGAGCATTTACTACAAAAGGTCTCTGAAGATGAAAGAAGCCAGGCTTTTAATTTTACTGGATCATTCAATTTCTATAAATATTCTCTTCCAATTAAGTCAATGAATTTCCATTTCTTTGCAGCCCATGCTTTTAAGCCACGCTCAAGATGTTTGCCATCCAGTGTTTTTCACTCTGTGGCACTCTCCCCCCACTTGTTTTAATAAATAAACAATCAATAGAAGCACCTAATTTATAGACTTCAGGAACATAAAATTCCCTAGATCAGACCAAGAATGACACCCTCCTCTCCCCCCACCTCTCAGACCTGTCTTTTCTCTAATTCAAAACCAGGAAACATCTTTTGATACTGTATGAAGTACAATACACAGAATATACAAATAAGTCAGAGTAACCAAATTTTTAATACCTCCATGCCTCCCTGAAGTGATAGCAGTTTTTACATAATCCCTGAAGTATCTTATTTTAAAATCATCTCTGTGTTCAGACTGTTGTTGCATAAAATTTATAAAGTAAATATAAACTTCAATTTGTACTTATCAGAGATGAGGGGTAGGGGTGGAGGAACTGGATGAAGGCAGTCAAAAGGTACAAACTTCCAGTTATAAATAAATACTAAGGAAAGTGAAATTGCTCAGTCGTGTCCGACTCTTTGCGACCCCATGGACTATAGCCTATGAGGCTCCTCTGTCCATGGGATTTTCCAGGCAATAGTACTGGAGTGGATTGCCATTTTCTTCTCCAAGGGATCTTCCCGAGCCAGGGATTGAACCCAGGTCTCCCACATTGTAGACAGATGCTTTACCGTCTGAGCCACCAGGGAAGTCCTCAAGGATATAATGTACAATAAGAGAAATATATTAACACTGCTACTGCTAAGTTGCGTCAGTCATGTCCAACTCTGTGTGACCCCATAGATGGAAGCCCACCAGGATCCTCTGTCCCTGGGATTCTCCAGGCAAGAACACTGGAGTGGGTTGCCATTTCCTTCTCCAGCGGATCTTCCTGACCCAGGGATCAAACCCACATCTCCTATGTCTCCTGCATTGGCAGGCAAGTTCTTTACCAATAGCTCCACAAACACTTTTTTCTTTAATTCTATTTTGCACATATATGAGATGACAGATGCTCACTAACCTTGTGGTATCACTTGATGATGTAAGTGAGTCAAATCACTATACTGTACACATTAAACTTACATGGTGCTGCATGTCAATAACATTTCTATAAAACTGGAAGAAAAACAAAAACTAAAGTTAATATAAACCTTATATATATATATGTTATAGAAAAAATTTTAAAATAAAAACAAACACATTTATTACTCTGGGCACATGTCAAGGCACTAGAGTTACAGTTCTGACTCTGTGTCACGTATCAATGAAAGAAAACAAGTCAGCTGACCTTTCCTGCATGGACTCTCAGCGGCAGGAACCTACAAAAGGGCCTTTATCAGCAAGCACAGACCCGGCCACTGCACAACACTCCCTGGAGAACCAATGATCATTTCCCGGGAGGTGTTTCTAGGCTGTGTACAGAGTGCTCCTGACAACCGAACCAAAAAAAAAAAAAAACCAAACCACCTACTCCGCAAACTAGCTTTCCAGCATCTCTTGCTCAATTTCTACAATTGCTACCTGTAATCTAGTTGGAAAACAGAATGAGGTTGGACAAGTGAAAGACCTTTCACTTCAACCCTAAAGAAGGAAATCTGAGGAAAATCCTATCCACTGTGTCATCAGAAAATGGATTAGAAAGACCCAAGGACAGTATCAAGAACTACCCATTTCCTAACCCTCGATATGGCCCTGAATTGCTGTGTGACTCTGGGCAAGTCACCGCTCCTCTCTGGGCCTCTATGTGCTCATCTCCAGAAGGTGGTGGTGGTACTTGAGGTCTCACAGAGGTCTTCCCCAGCATTCTCCAGCAGAGACGGGAACTCCAAGTTGCTTAATTCCGCGAGCTTACTCTGTCACAAATAAATTATGGTAACGACAGTGGCTTCTGTTGCTTTACAATGAATGAACGTGTTGTAACCCAGCTCATGGGCAGAGTGACTTCATGGCCTAATCCTTTCAATTTCTGACTCCCGATTATGTAGCAGTCTCTGCATGAGATGACATAACATAAAAATAAATTCTCTATTTCATCCTGTCCCTTCCCCTTGGAGGTTGGATCAGTACAAATCACTGACACTCAGGAAAAAGTATCCCAGAAGATCGCCGTGGGTCTCTGTTGGGGGCAATGGAGGAACTGCCTCCTTGAGAGGCCCAAGCAGAGAAGGCGGTGGCTTGGCTGGTCAGATGTAAAGCAAAATGGCAGGACCTACTCAGCTCTGCCACTGTGAGATTCTCTCTCTCTCTCTCTCACACACACAACCAATAATGCAGTACGGCTTAGCTCATTTGTCCCATGGGCAAAAAAAACCTCACAAGAGAGCCTGGGCCCTTCCCCCAAGTTTGTCAAAAGCTGCAGAACACTGAGGCAGTGGCTGGTCCTATTCCCCTTCCAATGGCATTCAAGACGGCATGGAGGGTCGTCTCTCCTCGGTGCTCTGAGGACCTCCCTGTTTTCTCTGGAGCCACAGCTAATACAATACATTAATCTGACTTATCACACTACATCCTGTTATTAGCCAAGGAAGACACTTTAAAAAACTAATGTCTTCTGGATCCAAGGTGGCCGCGTTGCTTTATAAAGATGCAGTAAACTAGTGACATTTTATAAAGCTGCTTTTTTGGCATGAAGGTTTATTTGTTCTTAAACTTTCTAGGTTTATATACACACACAACTCATGATGACCTGCTCCCCACTTCCTGCCCTGATTGAGGAAGAGTCTGAGGTTCAAAAGGCTGTGATTTGACCAAGGGTTCAAGGCGTGGCAGGACCAAGGCAGTTTAGCTCCAAAAACACGCACCTATTATGTGGCAGAAACTGGGCTAGACCTGGGTCCCGTGTGATACCTGCCTCTGGGGAACTCAGCATCAGAATGAAAGCTCAGAGGTCCTGATGCTATGTCCCGGCCATAAACTACGCCCATTCATGACTCAGGGTGACTTTCCAAGGCCTTTGGATTGACTCTGCAACATTTCCTCAGATTTAGTAGAAAGTCTTGCATTGAATAGTTAATAAAATGTGTTTTCTCTGTTCTTTTTGTTTTGTCTTTTGACATAACATTTCATTTTCAAGGATCTTGCTGCTACTGGGTGAGGATGTGAACAACGTGGGCAGAACTGCCAGGATGGCCCTCACTCTGCTTTCCTGCCTTTTCTTCTGGAATCAGTCATAGTAAGGAACTGACACACAATGGGATAAAGAGAAACAGACCTATGACTTGGACAAGTGGAGATGGAAACTAACATTTTTTGAGGGCTACTAGGGATCATACTAGAAACTAGATGTTCTTGTTTTGTGAAGGGATGAACTAAGAGATGGATAAACCTTTGAACTGTTCAGGTGGTGCAGCTGGTAAAGAATCTGCCTGTCGATGCAAGAGACACAGGTTCGATCCCTGGTTTCAGAAGATCCCCTAAAGTAGGAAATGGCAATCCACTCCAGTATCCTTGCCTGAAAAATCCCATGGACAGAGGAGCCTGGTGGAGGCTACAGTCCATGCAGTCACAGAGAGGTTGATACAACTGAGCACGTATTGGCTGGCTTAAACTGTTCAAGGTGTCAACTACACAACTCTTCTGCAAAATACACTGGACGTTTCAAGGGTCTGAATGAAGCTTATTTCACAGAGGCTGAACTTGTGATGAATTATGAGTATCTAATATTAAAAATCTCTTTGCAAGAGTTCCCTGGTGGTTTAGTGGTTAGGACTCCACACTCCCAGTACAGAGGGCCACCAGTTCAATCCCTGACCTGGGAACTAAGATCCCGCATGCTGCAACACCTACCCCTCTCCCCCCACACACAAAATACCTCTTTGCTCGAATGTACTGTATCAAATCATAAATGTGTGGTACAGGACACCATAGGGAAGACACTAATGTGTCTTCAAAGGTACAAGGCACTAATATGGAACTTTTATCTCAACAAAACTTACAAGCTAAACAATGATCAAATAGTTGATAGGAAATTAAACTGAAATAAATAAAATAAAATAACCACTAACTTTTAACTTATGGAAGACATGCAATATTAGTACACTGTAGTCCACCAGACTCCTCTGTCCATGGGATTTTCCAGGCAAGAATACTGGAGTGGGTTGCCATTCCCTTCTCCAGGGGATCTTCCCAACCCAGGGATTAAATCCAGGTCTCCTGCACTGCAGGTGGATTCTTTACTGTCTGAGCTGCCAGGGAAGCCCATATTGTCGCTCAGTTGTGTCCGACTCTTTGCAACCCCATGGGCTATACAGTCCTTGGAATTCTCCAGGCCAGAATACTGGAGTGGGTAGCTTTTCCCTTCTTCAGGGGATCTTCCGAACTCAGGGATCGAACCCAGGCCTCCCACACTGCAGGCAGATTCTTTACCAGCTGAGCCACCAGGGAAGCCCAAGAATATTCGAGTGGGTAGTCTATCCCTTCTCCAGTGGATCTTCCTGGCCCGGGAATCAAACCAGGGTGTCCTGTACTGCAGGCAGATTCTTTATCAACTGAGCTATCAGGGAAGCGCCTATATTAGTACACACACAGTCAAATAATTTCCATAGGCAATAAAGCCATGGGAATTCACACAGGCTGAGACAGCATCTGAAGCACTACAGTTTTCAAAAAATGCTATCCCAAATCCCTGGGGATAATGGGGATTATCCCCATATTGGGGATTCCAGATGAAGAAAGTGTGTATTTGTAAAGTGTGAGGGTATGGGGAAACGAGTTGTAATGTGGGATGGTTATGTCCATTTCCAGCATAATAATCCAGGAAGAGAAAAAGAGTGGGGACCCAAAAAGGATAAGGCTACAGAGAGAGACAGAAATGAAAGCAGATGTCTCTGCCCTCACTTGTGCCTACACAGCTCCCATCACAGATGGTGGTACCCAGTCTACACTAGCCTTTCCCACATCATACCCGCAAGGGAATTTGGGCAGGTCCAGCTTTCCTCATTGACAGACATGCTCACTTCTTTCGTCTGCCAAAAAAAAAAAAAAATGGTGCTCAAGCTACCTACTTCATGCAAATGTTTCAAAGGTTACAATATAAAAGGTTTCATAGGTTTACAATAGCTAGGACATGGAAGCAACCCAGATGTCCAACAGCAGATGAATGAAGTAGGAAGTTGTGGTACATACACACATTGGACTATTACTCAGCTATGAAAAAGAACTCATTTGAATCAGTTCTAATGGGGTGGATGACACTGGAGCCTATTATATAGAGTGAAGTCAGTCAGAAACAGAAACACCAGTACAGTATATTAACACATATATATATGGAATTTAGAAAGAAATGATGACTCTATACGTAAGACAGCAAAAGAGGCATAGATGTGAAGAACTGACTTTTGACTATGTGGGAGAAGGTGAGGGTGGGATGATTTGAGAGAACAGCACTGAGACATGTACATTACCAAATGTAAAACAGATGACCAGTGCAAGTTCAATGCATGAAGCAGGGCTCCCAGAGCTCATGCTCTGAGACAACCCAGAGGGATGGGGTGGAAAGGGAGGTGGGAGGGGCATTTGGGACCAGAGGCCATACATACATCCATGGCTGATTCATGTTGATGTATGGCAAAAACCTCCACAATATTGTAAAGTAACTAGCCTCCAATTAAATAAATTAATTTTAAAAATTAATGTAAAGTTTAATTAAATTGACTAATTTAAAATTTAATTTTAAAAAATCTCAGATTTCCATAAAAATGATTGTTTGGCAAACCTAAATGAAAGGCTTTATCTGCATTGATGAAGGAAAAGAATCATGTCCAAATATAAGTGCACACACACACACACACACAAACACATGCAGTTGAAAGTGTCATAGCATTTCAAATAATTCTAAAGTTTGCTTGGTTTACTGTTACTAACTAATTATAAAAAGGTGTAAAAAGTTGAAGGTTATGGAGACGCAAATAATTCTAACCTTTGCTTGAAGAAATGAAAAGTACAGAAGTTACCAAGATAATTGGTAAAATAATATCTGACATGTGAGGAGCCTTTCCTTTGGGTAAGCAGCACAAGATAAATTTTTCATTTAGACGACCCGGCAGCTATTAAGATGGTTACCGAGAGAATGAAAAGACTGGAAAGTAGACTGCTTCTGGAGGGAGGGTGAGTCTTTGCCATGTGGCTCCCTTTACAGTGGAGAACACAGACACCACAGCACCCACAGCCAGGCCTCAGGAAGCCTTCGTACACATCATAAACAGGCTTCCATGTCCAACCAGGTAAAAACACGACAAAAACGCTCCTTTCCCCAACCACAGCCAGCTCATCAGATAGTAAAAACAGTTACTCATGGGAAACCCAGTGAGGAATGAGGCCTGGCGAGCAAATCAGAATTAGGTGACATTCATAGGGGTCAAAACAAGGATTCCCAGCCTTGTGCAAGGCTGGTGGGAATGTGGAAAACAACCTCTGTGGAAAACAGCTCAGAGGTTCCTCTAAAAGTTAAACATGGAAATGCCATATATTCCAGCAATCCCACTGCTGGATCTACACCCAAAGGAATTGAAAGCAGGAACTAGATATTTCTACACCAGTGTTCATAGCAGGATTATTCACAATAGCTCAAAGATGGAAACAACTTCAGAGTCTATTGAAAGATGAACCAATAAACAAACATGTGTATTATGCACACAATGGAATATTACTCAGCCATGAAAAGGAGTGAAATCTTGATACATGCTACAACATGGATGTACCTCAAAGACACTAGGCAAAGTGAAATAAGGCAGACACAGACGGACAAATAGTCTATCATTCCACTTGTATGAGGCACGCACAGTAGTCAAGTTCAAAGACAGTAAGTACAACAGTGGTTACGAGGGACTAGGGGGTGGGGGATGTGGGGAGTTACTGCATGGCAGGTAGCAAGTTTCTATTAGGGATGGTGAAAAAAATCCTGGAAATAGCGGTGATGGTTGTACAACATTAGAAATGTACTTAATGTCACTGAATTATACACCTAAAAGTGACAAATGTTATGTTATATATATCTTACCACAATAAAACAAACCAACTAAACAAAGATTCCTAAAGGATATGCTCAGCCCTGCAGGTCCTCACCCCGTGCGGGCTTCACTGGATTGCCGGGTCTCCCCACCCCTACCCCTGGCCACTTTCCCTCTCCTTGACCATCTGTACACAGTGAGACATCCACTGAAATGACTCCTGGCAGAATCAGGCAGAAATAAATTTGAGTTAAAGCAGGTTTGCAATCCTCCGTCCTGTTGTTCCACTGTGAGCTCCAGCGTGTGACTTCCCAGTCCAGAGGAAAAGAACTCATTCCTAACGAGTTTTCACAGAGACGGTAACTACCAACACTTAAGATCATTATGGAAAGAAAACTTGAGTGTCGCCACTGGTTTCCAGAGAGCAGACCAAATCCCAAGTAAGAAAAACGGCCTTTTTGTCCTGGTGTCACTGACTTCCCCCCAAGAAGCCTGAGAGAGGTGAAGCCTCAAGGCGTGTAGATGGTTTTTGCTCTCCTGATGGGCAGGGGAGGGGGGCTAAATTTTCTCTTCTCTTTTTTGGACAGATGGATATATAACTCTCATGATAGGAAGTAAGCTAGGGCTAAGGTAAAAATTCATAATGGAAAAAAAAAATCACAGCCACCACTTGTTTCTACTGAATAATTCTACAGGAAAGTTCAGTATAAGATAATGGTGACACTATTAACCTGCTGCTGCTACTGCTGCTGCTGCTAAGTCGCTTCAGTCGTGTCCGACTCTGTGCCACCCCATAGACAGCAGCCCACCAGGCTCCCCGTCCCTGGGATTCTCCAGGCAAGAACACTGGAGTGGGTTGCCATTTCCTTCTCCAATGCATGAAAGTGAAAAGTGAAAGTAAAGTCACTCAGTCGTGTCCGACTCTTCGTGACCCCGTGGATTGCAGCCTACCAGGCTCCTCTGTCCATGGGATTTTCCAGGCAAGAGTACTGGAGTGGGGTGCCACTGCCTTCTCCCACTATTAACCTAGGTTATTATAATTAAATAAAAATAATTCATTATTACCATTTCTTTGATAGTAATATCTCTGCCACAAAATATGCATTGGTTAAGTGTTTGTGGAATGATGAATACAACTCCCTCCAATGAAAGATGAGTTCAAAATCTCTGAAGCCTATAGTTCAATAATGTGACAACATCCTTGATGTGCAGTGACAGGAGTTCAGAAAGTGCAATGAAGAGTCCTGATAGCACAAAATGTGTTTTTGTTTTTAATTTTACTTCTTTATATTTATTCTGCTTATCTTATCATTATAATTGAGTTTCATTCTATTTATTTGACTGCACCAGGTCTTCGTTACAGCATGCAGGATCTTCAATCTTCATTGGGGCATATGGGATTTTTAGTTGCGGTGTGTGCGATCTATTTCCCTGACCGAGGATAAACCCAGGCCCCCTGCAATGGGAGCTTGGAGTCTCAACCACTGGACCACTACAGAAGTCCCCATTCATAATGTTTTGATAAGGGGATTTCACAGCAACAGGTGAAGTATTGGGCAGAGAACACCCTGGCTAGGCTGATGACTCACTGCTTTCTCCACTGGACTTTATAAACAAAATACAAATATACAGAAAGCACGGGTCATAAAGTATTTTCATTACATATGCTTAAGTAGGATGAGGTTTGTGAGGTCAATGAAAGGTGAATTTTTTTAAGATTTTTTTTTTTTGATGTGGACCATTTTAAAAGTTTTTATTGAATTTGTTACCATATTGCTTCTGTTTTTTGTTTTGCCTTGGTTTGAATGTTTTGGTCCTGAGGCATGTGAGGTCTTAGCTCCCTGACCAGGGATCGAATCTGCACCCCTCCACACTGGAAGCAGAAGTCTTAACCACTGGGCTACCAGGGTAGTCCCTCTTTCTTTTTTTTTTTTTTTAAGAAAAAAAAATAGGAGGAAAAAAAGATGGGTACAGATGGACACATCACTGCACTGGTAATCAGTTAAAAGTATGTGGAAAGAAGTTCAGGATTAAAATCAGATCCAACAGAGAAATGGGCAAATAAATTAAGAATAAACATACACACAAACAAAAGGAAAGACGTGAGTAAACACCTTCCTCCCTCTTGAGAGGGCAGCTTACTTTGTCAACCCACGTGGAAGGGTGGTGTCTACGTTCTAGAATTCAGTTCAAAATTTCAGCCATTTTACATTTGTTTTCACACTGACAAAGCAGCTCTTTGCTGCTACTTATTTATAATTTAATTCCCCTGATGGTTCTAAAAACAAGGGAAGAAATATTTCCAAACAAAAATCATTATTTATACAGCTGGAGTTTCCATTTAGTTATGAAAATTAGTAGAAAAATATTTGGTCAGAATGTGAGATAAGTTTTGAATATTTCACAAAATCTCAGACCATCAACTTCCAAATCTCTTTTATTGTGTGTAAGTCTTTCCTAGAGTCAACAAGGGAACCCCCCAAATCGACTAAATTCATGGGTTCTCATCTGGGCAACTCTTCTGGCAAGAGATGGGGGACCTTTGAATCAGTGGCAAAAATAGCTCAATTAAAATACCATTCTAATACGTAGTTTGGTTTTGTTTGAAAATGGAAACCAGCAACTTGCTTGCATGAGTAAACAAGACAATTACTCAGGCTGGGGTCTACAGAACAGAGAACAGAGGAGACAGCTGGCAATTATCTGGCTAACTTAACCAGATAACTCATGCCTAAAAATTCACTCTGGTGCCCAAATTGCCCAGATCGGCTATATTCATAGAAGAACAAAAGAGTGCGATTACCAGATCTCCTTCCAATCTGTGTTGCCTAGGTGGGCTGTTTTAAAGTGATGCTCTTATCACAAACCATACTCAGTTCTCTACTTCCCCAGTGGAGAGCAAGCTAGGATTTTCACAATATAAGTTTGAACATTTGCTTCATGTCAAATGAAACAAAAATTTAAGACAGATTGAAGGACTGACAAATTGCACCAGAGGTACTACTTGGAGTGTGTATACACCTTGAGACAAAGGCCAGATCAAGAGAGATGCTATCATTCCTAGCATCTAGAAATTCTAACGGGAAAAGATACTCAGAGTAAAAAACAGAGAAAAAGCATTTGTATTGATTATGCAAATTAGGGTGAGCAAAATTTGAAAACATGAATACCCTTATGCTTTTTTAGTACTTTATACTTTACAAAGCTTTTCACAACTAATCCTCACACTATGGAGGGTAAATTGGGTATTATTATCCCCATTTTATGGATTAAGAATACAGGGCTCTCAGATTTGCTGAGGAGAAGCTAAGGTCGAAGCTGAAACTTGAACTCAAGTCTTCCGGATCCAAGTTTAGTGCCCTTTCCAACACACCATGCTAAGGGCTAAAGTTAACTTAAAGCAAATAAAAAGGATCACATTACCCAGTCAAATCTGTGGTATTCACCATCACAAATAATCCTAGGTCAACATCGTTAAATAAATCTTATAACCAAGCCCGGTGGGAGAATACAGATGGCACGGGGAAGGTGGTAATCAAAAAGGCCGCATTAGCACTGGCTTTGCTGACCCTGGGCAATGGATTTCTCTGACTCAGTTCTTAAGCAGTAAAGCAAAAGTACTAAGTAGAGAATCTCCAAAGTCCTTTCAATAGCAAGTTGGTTACACAACTGAGTGGCTTCACTTTTTTCTGTTCATGCCTACTCAGAATTCCGTGTTGAATTTCTTTCCCTTCTGGATATTAGATGCTTCTCCAAGTCAATCACTCTCCACTCTCCCCAACTAAACAGAATAGTGCTGTTGTTGTTGTTGCTAAGTCATGTCTGACTCTTGGACCCCACAGACTGTAGCCCACCAGGCTCCTCTGTCCATGGGGTTTTCCAGGCAAGAATACTGAAGTGGCTTGCCATTTCCTTCTCCAGGGGATCGTCCCAACCCAGGGATCAAAACAGAAACAGGGTTATGAAATGCATTTTGTCAACTTTTGGCCAACCTAAGTAAAGCAATATACAAACACTGCAGAACCAACATTTTGAGAATCATCCAATGTTTTCTGTAGATTAGAATGCTGTTTCTTTTCCAAATTGGATTGGAAAATTTCCAATTTTTATACTCTTCTGGTAGATCAAGGCTATCAGAAGCCAAAGAACAGTCTTGCCCTAGAGAGAAAAATTGTTCCTTTAAAATTAATGCCATTTCAAAAGCTGATAAATGCTATTCAAAATGACCGGTCACCTGTAGTTGGCAATGACTGATGTTTCTTTCACTTTCCATATCAGTTAGGTCCAACCAAGAGACTTCATTTTCTCGGTAGTACATCCCACCTGGGAATGTTGATTTTTGATGTTTTAAAAGGTATGAAAGATTTCCCTGCTCCCTAAATGGACTTAATGGCTACAATTTTATGTAAGTCCATATTAGAACTTTACTGGAATTCAAGGGCTTGAATTACAGTCACTGTGATCTCTTTACCTGCATGCTTCCCTACTCCTGCCTGGTCCTTTTGTTTAAGGGACGGGGGAAAGGGCTGCTAATGAGAGAAACCTCCTAATGTACAGAGAGAGGAAGAAAATCTAGAATTTCCATTCTACTGTAAATGTTCTAAGAGAAAACGCAAATATTCCTTTTTCACAAAGGCACTTCTTTGGTATATGATCTTAGTTTTGATTAAGTTTTCTTTTTCCCCAGGGGAGGTTGAGAGGAACAAGAAAGCAAGGAAAGAAGGAGCTGTAATAACAATCGCTGAGACCCGACTTCGATCCCTGAGTTGGGAAGATCCTCTGGAGAAGGGAATGGCAACCCATTGCAGTATTCTAGTATTCCTGCCTGGAGAATTCCATGGACAGAGCAGCCTTGTGGGCTATAGTCCATGGGGTCGCAGAGTTGGATATGACTGAGGGACTAACAACAACACTTTTATTATTCTAGAATAACAAAAGGAGCTCATTCTTACCTCTGGTATCCCTTTAATTACGGTATTCAGCCAGTGCAATGAATTTTAGTAACACATATTGTTCCCTCTTTTTTATTTTTTTTAAAGTTAACAAACCGACTTAGTAAACTTTTACAACTTTTACTATGCTAAAGCAGTCTGGTCTTGTTATCAAGTCAAAAAGTCCAAGTAATATTCAAGTCGCCACATATTCAGGGTGCACCATTAATTTTTCACTTGACTTTGGGCAAGTTATAACCAACCTAGGTCTCAAGTTCTTCCTCTGTAAAATGGATCCACTAGTAAACTACTTCAAAGAGCTGTTGCTGGGAAGAACACATAAAAACCATCATGAAATATTCTGAAATAATCCAGTGGGACCTCACTCATCCACGGCGACGCCCACTAGCACATTAGTGCTGTATCGACGGCTGGGGGCAGATGCCAACTGCCATGGCTCTGGCGCCATACTCCAGGGCCCTTCTCCATGGAGTATGCCTGGAACTAGTCACTCTCTAGGTTCCCCACCTCCTCTCCGTCTGCCAGGCTCTGATTGTGTGCAGGTGCCTCTGCTGATTTTGAAGGGTAGAAGCCACTCGCTCTGCTCAGTATGGCGCGAGACTGATCCCCAGTGCTCAGTCATTCCAAGGATGCCCAGAGGCATTAAAAAGTTTGCAGCAGTGAATGGGGTGTCCGGGCAGGGAAAGGATATTCAGCTACCTGGCCCCTTTCGGATCCTAAATGAGACCAAGAAGTGAAGCTTCCAAGGTATGACAGTTAAGCTGAATAAAAGGGCATTCTGGAAGAAACCTGCATTGCTCTAGTTATTGTCTAGAGAAAGAATAAGCAGAACACTTTTGTTAACATTGAAGAATCCACTGATGCATTGAGGCGCTTTTTGTGGGTCTAAGAGGCTTCTCGCATGAAAAGTGAAATGGAGATGTATCACTGGTAAACTGTTCTTCTAATATCTTAACATCACAGTTTAAACTATATGTAAATATGTTACAGATTATTGTGTCTTCAGGTTCAGAGACTCCCGGATCTTAGTGACCAAACCACCCCCTAATTATATAGATCACAAACTGTTAAGTGACCGTCCGAGGTTTCTTGGGTACTCTGCACCAAGTTCACCAGGATTCAAGCCTCCTGACCCTTGCTGGCATGCTCCTTTCTTTAGATCACAACAGAGACTTACTCATGGTTATTTTCCTTTAATAAATTCTTGCCACAAGTGAATTTAGGCTGTTTTTAATTAAGGTCTTAAACCAAAGGATCATTTGAAAGCCCTGTCCCTCCCACAAGGCAGGACAAGCTTGTTTTGACCAGCTGTCCTAAGATTTTTCTGCTCTATCATCAAAGCTTGCAATATCCTCTTACAGTCCTGTCAAGGTGAGTATATCTTCCAATCAAACTACGAGAAAAAAAGAATCTTTCACACAAGGTCCATCTCAAAATGACAAAAGATCCTGGGGGCCAGATGAAGACTCAAGAAGAATCAGTAAGCCCAGAGCAGGGGACCATTTTTGATAGGAATTACTAACTATCCTAATTTAAGATAAAGTGATGGGACCCGGTTTTTGTTTGTTTGTTTGTTTTACATAATTCCACTACGGCTCTTAACTTCTTTTGTGCCAGGGGCTCCTTTGGTCTTCTGGGGAAGCCCATGTACGCTTGCTCAGACTAATGTTTTTATATGCCTAAGATAAAATACACAGGATCGTAAAGGAAACACTTGTATTGAGATAGATACAGCTACTCAAAATATTAAAAAGACATTTACGATATAGTAATCTGTGTGTTTTACTAAGCATTCAATAAAAATATCCAGTAACAGGTCCAAAAATCACTGTCATTTTGAAGCTGTGATGAGCATTTCAAGATATGTGCCAACAAGTGTAATGTGATATGAAAACATCTGTGATTTCTATAGGTGATGAAGTCACAGGTACTGTCAGGACTGCTCTGATTTATTGCCTACATTCATAATGAAAGGAAACGCAAAATTTCAGTCATTGCTGTTGTTGTTTAGTTGATAAGTCACTCTTTTGCAACCCCATAGGTCGCCAGTCTCCTCTGTCCATGGGACTCCCCAGGCAAGATTACTGGAGTGGGTTGCCATTTCCTTCTCCAGGGGATCTTCCTGACCCAGGGATGGAACCTGCGTCTCCTGCATTGTCAGGCAGATTCTTTATCACTGAGTCATCTGGGAAGCCCCAAATTTCAGTTAGAGGCTAGTAAAAATAAAGGAAATCTAGAATTCTATCTGAGAGGCCGTCAAGAACCATATACACTGGGGCCTTCCCTTCCCTTTACCCTGGCTCAGTGGTAAAGAATCCACCTGCCAACGCAGGAGACACGGATTCAACCCCTGACCTGGGAAGACCCCATATGCCATGGAGCCACTGAGCCGGGGTGCCACATTACTGAACTGGTGCCCTAGAGCCCAGGAACCGCAATTACTGAGCCCACTACTGAAGCTCAAGCACCCTAGAGCCTGTGCTCGGCAACAAGAGAAACTACCACGATGAGAAGCCTGTGAACCTCAACTAGAGAGTAGCCCCTGCTCTCCGCAACTAGAGAAAAGCCCGAGTGGCAACGAAGACCCAGCACAGCCAAAAATAAATAAATAAAATTGTTGAAAGAAAAAAAAGTTACTGCAAACTTAAAAAAAAAAAAAAAGGACCATACACTGACCTGTGATCTCCTTGAGGTCTTATTTGCTCTGTGATTCCTGAGAACTATTTAACAGTAAGTTTAATGCACAGCCTGGAGGAGGGCAAGGCAATCCACTCTAGCATCCTTGCCTGGAGAATCCCATGAACAGAGGAGCCTGATGGGCTCCAACACAATCAAGCAACTAAGCACAGCACAGCAACACACAGCAACAAGACAGGCACTCAGTAAGTATTTGAACTGGACTAAGTAAATATGACCTTAAAAAAAAAAAAAAAGTAGTAAGATGCTGAGGAAACTCTTAGTGACCTTCAACCTCCCAAATCTCAGCTAGTCCACCTACTGCCAGCAACTGAAAAGACACGTATCCTTAATCAACTGCAATTGACTCGCAACTCGATGCACGGGACCCAGAAGCCAAGTCCACAAGGAGAGATGGTCAACTGGACGGTCCGGGCCCTGGAGCCCAATCGAGTTCTTTCATTTAGCAAATATTCACCAGGCACCTGTAAGTGGCGGGCGACATTCTAGGTACTGGGTGAAGAGCCCAGGTCCAGGTTAGTGTGACACAAATAAAACACAAGAAGAGGAGACAGTGGCTGGTGGGAGAGGGGCATTTTTAGACTGGCTGGTGGCAGGGCCCTTTCTGAAGTGTCGGCTGAGTCAGTTACGACCAGGAACCACAGCCATGTGGGAAGACATGAGCAAGGCCATTCCAGGCAGAGGGAACAGCAAGTACTAAGGCTCTGAGGCCGGAAGAAGTTTGGCTCAGGCCTTTCTTACTTCCTAACTTATTTCCCTCTAAAAAGCTGCTCTACCCTCTAGACCCCCCTTCCCTCCCACAAAACACCACCCAGAGCATCTTCCTTTGTGCTGTGGGATCCTTGAGAAAACACATAAAAAGGTCCCTCTCCTTCCACACACCTGACTGCACCATGCCCTTCAGCGTTTCCTCTTACAGACCCTCAGGTCTCTTCCAAGATCCTGAAAGAGGCTCTGCTCATCTCTGCCGTAACCTTCACTTCTTCCCTCCATCTATCACACGTGTTCACAAGCTCCAGGCCACACTGATCTCTCAATCAGGGAATCTCAGGGTAGGGAGTTCCACAAATCACCTAATTCAACCATGACCTGTCATAATCTGATCAGTCCTTCAGTGACAAGAAATTCAACCCCACTGAAGCAGCCTGTCTCCCCTAAACTTCTAAGTTCATGGACTGTACCATATAGTCAGTTTTATCTCAAACAGTTTTCTGCTGATGTATGCCTAATGATGTCTTTTTCTTCTTTAAGACATTAACCTCCTTCAGGCTGAAGCAGCCTTGCCTGGCATGACTGCTCCAGAATGAAGGGGGCGGGAGTGGACTCATACAGGCTGCTCCCTAAACTTAAAGCAAGATAGCCAACTACTGTAGTTTTTTTCCACTCCAAGTTCCTAGGCCTACCTCTCCAAGGTCCTAGGATAGACAAGATGGAAAATTTTTGTGGAAAAAGCCACAAACTTGGGACCAAATAATTATGGTGGGGCGGGCTTCTCTGGTGGCTCAGATGGTAAAGAATCTGCCTGCAACTCCAGAGACCTGGGTTTGATCCTTGGGTTGGGAAGATCCCCTGGAGAAGAGAATAGCTACCCACTCCAGTATTCTTGCCTGGAGAACCTCATGGACAGAGGATCCTGGCGGGCCATAGTCCACGGGGTTGCAAGGAGTCGGACACGACTGAGTGACTAACTTTCACAACAGTTCATTTCCTACATCAACCTTTTCTTCTTCACAGGTGTTCTGGGCTGAAGAACATCCACCTCAGAATTCATAGGTTGAAGCCCTAGCCCCTGGTACCTCAGAGTGAATCTTTCAAGAGATGACTAAGTAAAAAAGAGGTCGTTAATGTGAGCCCTAACACAATGACTGGTGTCCCTATTAGAAGAAGAGATCTGGACACACAGAGAGACACTGGGATCCACATGCCCAGGGTCTATGAGAAGAGGCAGCGAGAGGGTGACCATCTGCAAGCCAAGATGAGCGAAGCCTCAGGAGAAACCAGCCCTGCTGGCCTGAACTGAACCTAACCTTGATCTTGGACTTGCCAGCCTCCAGAACTCTGAAAAATAAATTTCTATTGCTGAAGCTACCCAGTCAGTGGTTATTTCGTTATGACAGCCCTAGCAACTAATGCAACAGGTGTCTTAATGTTAGACATTTCCAAAAACAAAAACCGAGACAAGGATTTGGGTGCAAACAGTTTATTTGGAAGTGCTCCCAGGGAGAAGTGGGCAGCAGGGGGCAGGAGGCAGGTGTATTGTTTAAGAGAGTGTGGACCAGTTCACGGCCATGGGTAACAGAATGCCCCCTAAAATTGTTCTGGGAGGCAGGGCCATTTAACTGATGGCTTCCTTCCTTTCCCAGGGAATGGAGGGTTGCCTCTAGGGGTGTTAGCTCCCTTGACTTGTAGGCTGCAGTGCGTGTGGCACTAGAGAGCTCCTCGGGAGAAAGCAAAAAGCAGTTCTGCTGGCACCAGAGGTGGCTGAAAACAGGGTGGACTGCAGGAAGAAGATATGGGACCCAAGGGAACATGCAGTTAGGTGACGACAGTTGACACAGCTGGCTTTTCCTCCAGAGGCAAAAACATCCTTGAGGCAGCAACACTCTGCAATGGACCCATTTCCAGGCCACAAAGACGTACAAGATGTTGGCATCTATGACAGCTGCTTTCCTCCCAAAGGGTAAGTATGGCTATCAGTAGATAATTGAGAGGGAGGTTACAGAAGACTCACTTGGGCATGCAGGCTTTCCGTAGACTCTTGCAAATTCTTTTATTGTTTAAGATTCTTTTTTTAATGTGGACCATTTTTAAAGTCTTTATTGAGTGTTAAAATATTACTTCTGTTTGACGTTTTTTGGTTGGTTGGCCACGAGGCATGTGGGATCGACCTTAGCTTCTCAGCTGCCTAACCAGGGATCAAATCCGCAGCCCCTGCGTTGGAAGGCGAAAAGTCTCAACCACTGGACCACCAGGGAAGTCCCACAAAAAATCTGTCTTTCAGAGAAGAATTTTGATTGGCTTTTTTTTTTTTTTTTTGCTATTTTCCAAAGCCAATCTAAAGTCTTTTACAATCTACCTGTTCCATTCGATGTAACTGGCCCTTCAGCACTGAAAGGAGCAGCAGAAAGAGTTTAGAGATTATTAAGTCCTCATTTAAGTTCCAGGTAATCCCTGGAAGTCAAACCATAGAATGGATTCTCTCCCATCCAAGTTTCATCTCTGAAGCTGAGTTTTAAGCTCAGATATATGGCACTTCTGAACTTCAGATGAGATTACTTCTAGTTTATTCAAGCTACCCTTAAAGATCGATGGATCACAGAACAAATTTTCCAAATTGCCTTCAGAAAATTATTTCCATCTTTTTGGCAAATAATTGTCTGAAACGTATTATTTAACAGTTTTGTAAAGTACAGCATCCAAGATGAAGTTATGCAGGGAGATGCCAGACATGAGTGGAATTTCCTGGTATTTTCCAATACTCTGAGTTCTATCACTAGAGTTGCCAGATTTAGCAAATAAAAATGCAGAACACTCAGCTGAATTAGTTTTACACAAACAGCAAATAATTTATTATAAGTATATCCTAAATATTGCATGAGACATACTTAAACTAAAAGTACTTATCTGGTGGCATCTTTTATTTTATATGGCAATCCTACTTACCTTAACATCCCAGAATGGAAAATTATCAAAATTAGGATTTAAAAGTAAGATTTCTTTTTAGAATTTAAACTTCTTAATTTAACTTCAATAAACCACATGCTCAAAGCATGACTAGTTCAAATAAGCTGCTATTCTGACAGGATTCCCATTAGAACTGATGGTTCATTCTAACAATTATGGTCATTCAATTTGAAAGAAATTTAAAAGTTTAAGAATAAATATTAAAATTCCCCCGAAATCCATGTGTAGGAGCAAAAAGCCATAAACTACCTGTACAAAAAAAGAGCGATTAAAATGTATTAAGAACCCATTTTATTTGTATAGCTTACTGTTTACCTCGTGCTTACAAAAACTAAAACATTAATGTAGGCTATATGACCCTGGTGGGGGGAAAGAAACACACAAAAAAGAAAGTTGTTGAGAAAAATTGATTGGATTTGAATGCTTTACACACCTCGAGGAACAGCTGAACAATTTCCTCTCCTGTCTCCTCCTCCCCTTATAGTCCGAGACATGGTCCAAAGTTTTCAGGACTTAGAAGACAGCTCACGTGGAAAACACTATACCTTAGGAAATGAGCACACCTTGTTTGAAAAGATTTAAATGATTCTGCATTAATGGAAGAAAGTCTGACTGCAATAGAAGTAGGATTATCTGAGAGAACGACCTCTCAACCTCAGCACTGCTGACATTGGGGGCCTGATAATGGACTTTCGGAGATGCAAGAGACATGGGTTCAATCCCTGGGTCAGGAAGATATCCTGGAGAAGGAAATGGCAACCCACCCCAATATTCTTATCTGGGAAATCCCCCGGACAGAGAAGCCTGGGGGGCTACAGTCCATGGGGTCACAAAAGTGTCAGACACAACTTAGCGACTAAACAACAACAATCCTTTACTACAAGGAAGGCTGCCCCTGTGCATTTCAGGATGCTTAACATCCCTGGCCTCTGCCCACCAGATGCCAGTAGCAGCCTCCTACCTGCAGTTATGACAACCCAAAATGTCTCCAGACACCGTCAAATATCCATCCCCAGGAGGGCAGAATTGCTCCAGTTGAGAATCACTGGCCTAGGAGAACCTTTAGTCTCTTGATTCTCTCTCTAGTCCTGAGCTCCTGGCAATTTTTAAAAGTATCATTGCAGCTCAGCTTAGAATAACAGAGAGAAGGGGGAAAAAAGTTATAACAAAATTTGCACCGAATCCATGATGGTCAAAATTGCTCTAAACATATTTATAGTATAATTAAATGCAACAGGTCTATCTATCTAAAGACGCCTCTAATTCTCTTTATATGAGGAAGTGGAGCGCTAATGCAAGGTTTAGACTGGAGATCTGTTTTCGGTCCCATCTCTCCTACTTGCTCACCCCATCTAGGAAGACCTAACCTTCTGGTCACCTTTTATGATGTGCCTTCTCATCTGTCTCTCCATCAACCTGGAGATGCAGGCCATGAATTATCCCACCTTATGGATGAGTAAACTGAGGTCTAGAAAAGCGAAGTAACTTTGCTGAGCCCCCACAGCGCAGAGATTTTAAAACTAAGTAACTGCTAAGTTCTAACCTCTTAACCTCAACCTCTTAACCTTGAGGGGAAAAACAAGTCACTAAATGTCTCTGACCTTCATTTCCTTTCCTCACCTGCAACCCAGAAATAACAATTCTCAGTATTTCTCAGAATCGCTGCAAGAACTTAAATTTCAGTTCAGTGAGTCGTTAGATGGCAGGGACCAAAGTCCCTGCTGCGGGCAGGCGGAGATCTTCAGCGATTTCTGAATGACTGTGGCATTCTCTAGGCCTGCTGCACTTGAACTGTGCCCATCTCAAAGGCCAGAAGAACCACACCCTGCTTCTGAGATCTACTTAGACTAGAAAATGAACTGGAGCCAACTCACTGTGAAAGAGCACTATCAGGAATGCAAATGTAAACAGTAAACAACATAATTAACCCTTAGGACTTGAAAAGAGGAGAAGTGAGCGACATCAAGTCTGGCTGGGAAAGGGTGTGGTGACTGAAGGGAGGACCCCGCCCTCAGTGGTTTCCCCTCCTTGCTAGGGTCCCAGTCACCTCCAGTGGAACACCCAATGCACGGGTACAGCTGAACGGCTACCCTGAGCCCCCAAGTACCCCTGTAGCTTAGTGGACAAAGTCACAGGGGATCTGAGCGGAAGGAGGCCATAAAGATGGCTCACACCTGACAAATCAGAAATGAGCCAAGGTGTGAAAGAACTGATCTGGCCCTTCCAGGCTGTGAGCCCCACCAGGCCCCATGTCCCCATGAGAAGTCTGACCCCCCAGCAAACCCCTCCGCCAGCTGGGCCCTGGTCCATCCTTCTTTCCTAAGCAGCCTCCCAAGAAATCACCATGCAGTGTGGCCTGCCTCCAACACAGTCATATTTGTCACACACCTATCTTTGCAGGAGTAGTTTCAGGACCCAATTATTGTTTTGAACTTCTAAAGGAAAATGACATTTGGGCAGCACATTCCCTAAAGCACAAGTGAAAAGTTTCACCTTTAGGTTACAAAGTCACACTAGGGTAAGAAGCAGCAGTGGGTGTGAATACAGGGAAGGTTCTCGATTCCTATCACAGGATAAGAAATGCAATGAGGTTGAAGTCCATTCAATATGCTTGAGGGGAGGGAACAGTTAGCAATGGTGGGCAACACCCCGCTGCTTTATTATGGAGGCAAAACCAGCTAACCCAGTGCCTTATACAGAACTTTTAATTCTAAGTCCCTTTCCCCATTTCCCCCCAACACCCCCCCACCCCCAGGTATCATCGTGGGGAAGTTACAGATAGGTGGTTTGGAGTAGCAGTAGATCACAGGCTGTTCGAAGAGAAAAATGTCTCTCTCATCCATCGTTCCATGAAGCCGCATTTAGATTCTAGGTCTAATTTCAACAGATATCAGCACAACGGAGCTACAGTTACAGTGGACAGATCATTTGTCTAGAATGGAAAAAGCCAGGATGCCGGGGCAGTTGTATTAGGGGTGGCGGGGGGTGTGGATGGGAAGGAAAAAGTGAAAGTATATTTTAAAAGAAAGATGGAGAAGAACAGCTAATAGAGTGGGCAGAGTTAAAACTTCAGCCCCAGGAGCGAGGGAAAGCTCAGGTCAGCAGAGGTGAAGCCAGGGCATCAGAGTTCCCCGCACCACATGGTCACCACCAGAGCAGCCCCGAGGCCCGCCTGGGAGTCACAGTCCTGGGACACTAGGTGGTGATTGGAAAGATTTGCCCAGTGGGCAGGTGGGACTGAAACGGATGTACCAGCCATAACTGCAGACCTAAAATCAAGGCCGGGCAGCCAGTGCTAAATAGGTAATAAAGTAATCATACATTTACCTTTCAGTCTGGAAGGAAACCTTGCAAGTTTTCACAAAATTAAGAGTGCAGTCATGCAGCAAAAGAATTCTTTGATGAAGTGCCTTGTGTTTTATGGTAAAGTGGACTGATTAAACAAGTGAACAACAAAGCACAACTATATGTTATTATTTTTATATGGGTCCCTGAGATTTAATAGCTACGCCTCTATCCTTACACCTGTGACTGCTGAAGAAAAGGAAAAAATGAAAGAATTTAGGATATTAAAAAACAAAATTTGACCTGCTGATTGCCAATTTACTGCACACGAGAAATTCACTAAGCATCTAATAATTTACATTCAGGGGGTGGTAGTTCTGCCCGGCTATTCTGTTAGGTATTTTAAATTATAATTTCAAATGGACTCATTGTCACAGGCCTCTGGGTCCATTTTACACACAAAATCAATATACTACTACTAATAAATAGGATTACTTTTCCACGACTCCTGGTGGGAGCTCAGCTGGACTTGTTTGGGAGGCACTTTCAAAGTTCTCCGAAGAAAATTACTTTCACCCTTAAAAACCCACAGAAGGCACCTGAGAGAAACTGAATCCAGAGGCAACCAGCAGTGGGACAGGACGTCTTAGACTGGTGCTCAGTTGCTCAGTCGTGACCGACTCTTTGCGGCCCCGTGGACTGTAGCCCGCCAGCTCCTCTGTCCAGGGAATTTTCCAGGCAAGAATACTGAACTGGGTTGTCATTTCCTACTCCAGGGGATCTTCCCAATCGAGGGATTGAACCCGTGTCTCTGTGTCTCCTGCATTGGCAGGTGAATTCTTTACCACTGCGCCATGTGGGAAGCCCCATAGATTGGTAGGTAGATGGATTTAGACAGAGAGAGAAAGCATCCCTATTTAAACCCTTCTCTTAGGATCTCTGCAGGCCTTTGTTCCTCCAACACGTGCTACCCTTTCTCTGAAACTGTAGAAGCTCCCAGAGTCCTGTCTGTGGCCTCTTCCATCAAAATGCCTCTCCTTTAACATCCAGGACTGTGTATACCTCACCTCTGTATGATCCATGCCCTGACCCAAAGATGCTCTCAGAGCCGAGGATGAGTTAAACCAGTATCCAGCCTAAGAAGCATCTGCTAAGTGATTTCTCTCCTCTCACTTTCTATATTTTACACTGTGGCCCCACCTTGACTCATCCTAAATTGGAAAAACTACTCTTGGCAAAGCCAGGTCTTTCAACTCTTGCTGCCCCAATGTTTGAGTCCTTAGGAGGGATCTTGTTAGGTCTTCTTCACACAATAAAGACTGCTTAAGTGCCATCAACTGCCCCGCAGAACATGGAAACACTTGATAACCCACCCCAGACAAAGGCCTGTAGGTATCCCATGAAGAGACTCCACGTGTCTAGGGGTGGGCAGGGAGCATCAGAGTTAAGAGAGAGGTTTGAAATCCTTTCGTCTGGAAATGTAGCTGGGGACAAACAGCTTAACCACTGAGCCTCACCTTCCCCCTTGACAGATGAGGGAGGGTTGCTTTACAAGATGAAATAATATATTTAAGATGCTCATTGCCATTCCTTGTGCACAAAACTATTCAATCCGGTTGTGGTGGTGGTGGTTCAGTCACAATAAAGTAGGCAACTGTTATCTTTCTTATGGCCCCAAATTGACAGTGGGGAGGGGAGAGAGAACCCCAGTCTGTACAAATGCAAGAATGAATAATGAAAACCAATAATGACTCAATAATAAAAAGCAATTTTAATGAAAAAACCAAGTATAAGATGAAAGGGGATGGGATTTTTCCAATTTATAGCAAAACATAGCATAAAATTACTGTATTTAGAGGGATGGTATTTCCTTAGAAAGAGACAAAGATATCAGCAGAGCAGAGTAGAAGGTCCAGGTACTGATCAACAAAGATCCGTGCACGAGGCCGCACATGTACACACACACACAACACAAGTGGCATTTCACATTCACGGGTAAAGGCTGAGCCACTCAATAAATGGCACTAGTGTAACTAGCTATCCATCTGGGAAAAATACGGGGTCAGATCTCTAACACCTACACATAACCCCTTCCAAAGAGGTTAAGCATCAAAATAATAAAATTATAAGATCAGAAGAAGAAAACAGAGAATAGTTTATAATTTGGGGATTAGGAAGGGCCGCCAAACTGACAAAAGTAAAGACTATAATTTTATATATTAAAAAATGAGCAGAATTTCTGTACAGAGAAATACATCTCATAGAAAAGAAAAACGACAAACTGGCAAAAAAAATATTTAGTACACACACGTGTGCACACACATACATACAGAGCAAGTGCAGTATCTGAGAAGCTCCAATAAATCAGTAAAACTATAAATAGCTGTATAAACACAAATGATAAAGGATTCAAAGAAGCAACTCAGAAATACATTAGGCAGAGATGCTTAAATTGACTAATTCCTCTCTCTTTCATCATCTGTAAAATCACAACAATAATCATAGCACATTCACAGGGATGTTGAACTTTAAATTAGTAAATTTCATTTAAAGTGCTTAAAACAATCCTGTCACATAAAACATCCAACAGATATTATTAACCAGCAGCAGTAATAATAGCAGCAGTGGTGGTGATGACAGTCGTATAATTAAAGAAACACAAAACAAGAATCGGGAGATAGAATCTAGCATTTCTAGCAAAATCATCATGAGCAAAACTGCAAAACAACTAACATGATCTCACATTGTAAAGAGTATGAGAAAAGAAGCATTCTCCATACTGGTGAGAGGAAGAAGAGTTGCTTTGGCTTTTAATCGGTGACAATTTGGCCCTATCTATCCAGCATTTTGGGTTTCCAGGTAGCTCAGTGGTAAAGAATCCACCTGCCAATGCAGGAGACATAAGTTCAATCCCTGGGTCGAGAAGATCCCCTGGAGAAGGAAATGGCAACCCATTCCCGTATTCTTCCCTAGAAAAATCTCATGGACAGAGGAGCCCAGCAGGCTATAGTCCATGAGGGTGCAAAAGAGCCAGACGTGGCTTAGTGACTAAACAACAACCATCCAGCATTTTACTATAAGTGCCCTGTGACAGAAATTCAATATATGTATAGAAATCTACATACGCAATATAATATGAATATGCATTCATAGATATGAATGTATCTACATATTCAATATAATATATACAATACAATCTACAAATTCAATATATGTATAGAAGTCTACATATAAGATCTTTGAATGGAGTGTAATCGATAAAAAATTTGAATCACTATGTTGTATACCTGAATATAATATTCTAAATCAACTATACCTGAATTAATAAATTTTTAAAGAAATCTAACCTTCAGAAATACATGTACGCACAAAAACATATGTACAAGGATATTCAGTGTACAACCGTTTATAAAATTAGGAATAAAAATCAAATAGGAAGAATTAACTACATTGTGGCATATCCCATATAATGGGCAGCAGTTGCCTGGTGGCTCAACTGGTAAAGAATCTGCCTACAATGCGAGAGACCTGGGTTCAATCCCTGGGTTGGGAAGATCCCCTGGAGAAGGAAACGGCTACCCACTCCAGTATTCTGGCCTGGAGAATTCCAAGGACTGTATAGTCCATGGTGTTGCAAAGAGTCAGACACGACTGAGTGACTGTCACATACAAGGTGTAACGGACATTAAGATGGAAATGCATCTAATACCTGTTAAGTACAAACTGCAAGCTGCAACTTGCATCTGCATATAACATATATATTTGCAAGTGGATATAAAAGGGACAAACCAAGCTGTGGTAGTCACCTCTGGAAAGTGAAGCAGGACTAGGAGGGAGTGGAGAGGGTATTTCAAATTTTACTTCACTGACTTAGACCATCTTTGATTTCTTTAAATAACAAACCTGGACTAAAAACAAGTATTTTCCCTTAAAAAAGGCAACAAAGTCAGTGTTATCCTAACAGACACCATGGGACGCCCGAGTAAATGACAGTGTCCATTATGTTCTTCCAGCAGAAGGCAGGCCTCCCGACCCTGCAGGTGAGCTCCAGAGGGGAGCCAGCACAGTGGGAAGATGCTAACAGGATGAGTCAAACCCCGTATTCTGACTCAGCTAATAACCTTCTGATTGCAAACCCAAGGCAACACCAATTTCTGCAACTGTCCACTTGGCAGTTAGTTTCTCAGAGTAAATTAGTAAGTTTGCATTCCAGTTCATCAACCTCCAGAACTCTGATTTACACCAAGTAGTCCCCAGGGCAATAAATAAATAAAGTCCTTAATCGTGCCAAGTTGGGGTCTATGTCTAGTCTGATTGAGTGCACTTCTCCAAGGTGCAAAGAGCCGGAGATTTAGCTGACTTCAAAGCGGCAGCCCACAAGCTGACCACTGTAACATTCTTCTTCTATTACAGCAAAACTCCAGCGCTCAGTAACCTGTTACTGTCAAATGTGATGATGCTTGTTTAGATCCATCAAAAAAATATTTATGAAACTCAACTATGCAGCCAGCATGGCTCTAGTCTTTTACTTCTAGTCTAGATACTTCTTTTACTCTGCACGGCACAGGGGAAGCCCACACCCTGGTTCCCAGACCTGGTTTTGGAAAGGGCGGTGGGCACCGCGTCATAACAGACCTTCAGAGGGGCGGCACTGCAGGGCCACACCTTGGCCACCCTTAACCATATACAGGAGTGAACGCTCAAAGTCAAGGACTGAGAAAAGCTGATCCTTATTCTCGAGCGAGGCAGGAAGCAAGAAATGAGTACTGCTCGCCTTACTTTCCCAACCTCTATAATACAATCAACCACAAATGGCAAACTGAAAGACATCATTGTAACCAGAAGTTGTTTTGGCTGAAGGTGGGCAGATGGAAGTGGGGGGAGGAAAGGCCTAACGATGGCCAGAGAGGCACTTGTAGAAGCAGACAGCAACAGGTCCAAGCTGGACCACAGAAAAGCTTTATAACCTTCCACGTGCATTTTCAAGACACAACCCTTTATCAAAAGGAACCATCAGTCCATCTCAAACACGCCTTTTAACATAATCAACATAATAGTAATTAATTAGCATTTGTAAACTGAAGATGGCTCTTACATTAACAGATTCCATATAAACAGAACCAGGTTTGGGTTAGTGCAGAAGTAAAGAATTTCTGTTAATCTGATTAGGGCTTTAAAAAAATAAAAATCCATCTTTGGGACTTCCCTGGCAGTACAGTGGTTAAGATGCCATGCTTCCAATGCAGAGGGTGCATGTTCAAATCCTGGTCAGGGAACTAAGTTCCCACATGTCTTTCAGACAAAGAAAAAAAAAATCCATTTTCATGAAAAAAAAAAAGAGAAAAATCAGGTAACATCTACTTCTTTTAAGTCTCTAAAGTTTATTTAATTACATACATATTTAATACAAGTTTTAACAGATCAAAACTTCTGATTCCATGATTTGGGTTATAATTTATATGATGGTTATTCATACTCATTCAAACTGTCTATAGTCAAAAGCTTTTCACATAAATAACTGTGGTATCTATTTAATGCCTTTATTGGTTTTCATAATGAGTTGGGAACAGGGGCGGGAATTTATCAAGTGGCTGGACACTGTGTGCCCAGCTCCAGGCTGGACGCTGGCCCAGGGTCTCTCGTTTCATTTACTCCTCATGGTATCTTTAAATACCCAAATTACCAGACGAGTACGGAGAGCTACCATTTCATCTTCAGGGAAGCCTGGTCCATCTAGCTGGCTTATGATGTGAGGGTTTTTTTTTTTTTTTTTACTGGTGCTAGATAGAAAAGAATGGGATTCCCTGGTGGCTCAGGTGGTAGATACCTGCAGTGCAGGAGACCTGGGTTCGATCCCTGGGTTGGGAAGGAAATTACAACCCACTCCAGTATTCTTTCCTGGAAAACCCCGTGGACAGAGGAACCTGGTGGGCTACAGCCCAGAGGGTCGCAAAGAGTCAAGACACAGCTGAGCGACTTCATTTTCACTTTCACTTTCAGATAGATAAGAGGATGATTAAAAGAGAAGACATTAAAAGAAGGAGCATAACTGTCAAACACACACATCACAAGCTTCTGGAGAAAAGGGAAGGAAGCAGTTTTCCCATTCACAGGATGCTGAAAAGCCCAAAGAAGGCTAAGAATGTCTGTGACTGAGTTCTGCGCTGTGGCTTGCAGGATCCTCCTATTTCAAGGAGGGAGGCCAGGCCCGGAAGAGATCAAAGCACGCTGCCAGTTTTGAACTGTCTTGATACATCTAAGACTGTCTTTCATAAGCTCTGCTGTTTTTGGAAATGTACTATATTGGGCAGGGCTTCCCTGGTGGCTCTGATAGTAAAGAATCTGCCTCTAATGCAGGAGACCCAGGTATGGTCCCTGGGTCAGGGAGGTCCTCTGGAGAAGCAACGGCAACCCACTCCAGTATTCTTGCCTGGAGAATTCCATGGACAGAGGAGCCTGGCGGGCTACCATGAGTCCATGGTGTCACTAGGAGTTGGACATGACTGAGCGATTCACATACACATTTTATGGGCAACTCCCTCTCTGATGGCAGCACATAACACAGCCCAACTCAGACCTTGGTTTCCCCCTAGTCCTTTTTGTTGAGGGGCATCTTTCCCCAAACCGTGCCTCTCAACCTGGGCTGGGGGTACCTGTCAAACCCCAAGCTGCTGGCCACACCCAGAATTTCTGGGTCAGTAGGTCTAGGATATAAATCCAAAATTTGCATTTCTAACAGCCTGAGTGCTGTTGCTGATCTAGAACCACTGATTTAAGAAAGAACATTGTAAAAAAAAAAAAAAAATCAGAACAGGATCCATCTAACACAGGAACGGGTGCTCTGGGACAACCCAGAGGGATGGGGTGGGGAGACAGGTGGAAGGAGAGGTGTCAGGCTGGAGGGGGACGGGCGCACATGTGCACCCGTGGCTGATTCATGTTGATGCATGGCAAAAACCACCACAATATTGTAAAGTAATTATCCTCCAATTTAAAAAAAAAAAAAAAAGGAACAGTAGGAGGTTGGGGGGAGGTGGCTATTTTGCCAAAATGTGGCAAAATTTTCATCAATCGTGATCCAAACCACATGAAGGCAGGGGATTTTTGTGCCTACCCTGCTGCATCCCAGAACTTAGAATGGGGGCTGACATATATACTCAGTGCCCCAAACATACCTGCTAAGTAAGTCAAATGGATCAGTTTGCCCCATGGTGGAAACTGGGACTGGCACGGAGATAGAGGTGCAAGGAAAGTTCCTGTGGAAACACCAGCAACGAAGGGAATGGTTTTTAATAGCTGAACTGCCCTGAGAGGGAAGCTCAGCTTGACAGCAATGACTGCAACAGCAATAACGATACACATGATGACAACCAATATCTCGGAGTGTACGTGGCCAGCACTGGGCGCTCAATTTGTACAGTTACCTACGAGATGGAAACCTTGACTCTCCTCACTTAACAGGTGAGGAAACAGGTTGGAAAGTAAGTGATATGACCAAGTCCTTAGTCTATCAGTGGAGAAGCTGGTCCCGAGCAGAAGGTCCCTGTTTTTTCAGAAAGTCTTTTCTTAATTACCCAGTTGAGTCAATGATAAATGCAAAACTTCTTTGGCCTTCTTGGAACTGCAGACTTTGATCTCTTCTTCTCCAGGTTAGGGAGGGGCTTCGAGTGGCCCATTCCTAGTGCGCCTGCCTGATCATAAAACAGGCAGGGCTTTGCTGGCTACACAGAGCTGGTTTTTTCTGTATCATCTTTCAGTGGTGGACAGTGATCCCAGTGCTGGGGTTCCATGTGGTTCCATGTGGGGCTTGAGCATGCCCAAGTTAAAGAGCTAGTTCAGTGGTTCATCAACAGGCCCAGGGAGGGGGCCAGGAAGAGGTGCGGGCGGGTTTTACCCTCAAGGGACAATGGCAATGTCCAGAGATACTTTGCTTCTCGTAACTGGAAGGTGCTACAGGTATCTAGTGGGCAGAGGCCAGGGACGCTGCTCAACACCCCAACGTGCATGGGACCACCTGCCCACCACGAGGAGGAGTCTGGCCAAAGTGTCAATGGTGCCGAAACGCTGCTCCAGTTTTGAACCTCCAAAATCCTTATCCGTTCTTGCCCCCAGGTTGGATGCCTAAGAAACTTCATCCATACTCTCTTAGGGCCCTCACCATCTTTTCTCTCATCTTAGTTACTGAAAAACTCCTTTCATCTCCCCTAGATCAAATTGCCAACATCCACTGGATCATCGGAAAAGCAAGACAGTTCCAGAAAAACATCTATTTCTGCTTTATTGACTATGCCAAAGCCTTTGACTGTGTGGATCACAATAAACTGTGCAAAATTCTAAAGAGACGGGAATATCAGACCACCTGACCTGCCTCTTGAGAAACCTGTATGCAGGTCAGGAAGCAACCGTTAGAACTAGACATGGAACAACAGACTGGTTCCAAATAGGAAAAGGAGTACGTCAAGGCTGTATATTGTCACCCTGCTTATTTAACTTCTATGCAGAGTACATCATGAGAAACGCTGGGCTGGAGGAAGCACAAGCTGGAATCAAGAATGCCGGGAGAAATAACACTAACCTCAGATATGCAGATGACACCACCCTTATGGCAGAAAGTGAAAAGGAACTAAAGAGCCTCTTGATGAAAGTGAAAAGAGGAGAGTAAAAAAATTGGCTTAAAGCTCAACATTCAGAAAACTAAGACCATGGCATCCGGTCCCATCACTTCATGGGAAATAGATGGGGAAACAGTGGAAACAGTGTCAGACTTTATTTTTGGGGGCTCCAAAATCACTGCAGATGGTGACTGCAGCCATTAAATTAAAAGATGCTTTCTCCTTGGAAGGAAAGTTATGACCAACCTAGACAGCATATTAAAAAACAGAGATATTACTTTGTCAACAAAGGTCCATCTAGTGAAGGCTATGGTTTTTACAGTGGTCATGTATGGATGTCAGAGTTGGACTATAAAGAAAGCTGAGTGCTGAAGAATTGACACTTTTGAACTGTGGTGTTGGAGAAGACTCCTGAGAGTCCCTTGGACTGCAAGGAGATCCGACCAGTCTATCCTAAAGGAGATCAGTCTGGGGTGTTCATTGGTTTTGAAGCTGAAAGTCCAATACTTTGGCCACCTGATGCAAAGAGTTGACTCATTTGACAAGACCCTGATGCTGGGAAAGATTGAGGGCAGGAGGAGAAGGGGACGACAGAGGATGAGATGGTTGGAGGGCGTCACCGACTCAATGGACATGGGTTTGGGTGGACTCCGGGAGTTGGTGATGGACAGGGAGGCCTGGCGTGCTGTGGTTCACGGGGTAGCAAAGAGTCGGACATGACTGAGCGACTAAACTGATCTCCTGATGAACTTGAAGGCAAGAGTATCTTAGTCACTGGAGCACCCAGAATACTGGGAACCCAGTCAGCTCAGTGCTCAGTATCTGTCCTGTAGTTTGTTTTCCCTCCAATGGTTAAAAACACTGAGAATTCAGATGTAATCAATTCTCAAGAGCTCCTACCATGGAGGAGGGGAGGTGGGGTGTACACACTAAGTTAGGAATGCACAGTACACTTCCTATAAACATAGCTCATTGAATCCTTTCAATTACGGAAGGAGACAGGAACACTATTTTTGGTAGTTACAGCTCATAGATGGAATTTGTGAAGGATCACAGGCTGGTAAGTGACAGGGCCCATTTCTGGAGCCAGATCGCCAAGCCCTCTGCTCCTTCCGTACCCCACAACCAATGCCATGGGTCCCCAGAGTTGAAAACCTCCCTCCTAAAGACCAATTCCAGGATTAGAGTGTCTGAGATGCTGGCAAGGAAAACAGGAATAGAAAAGGTTGAAAACTTTACCACATTATTAGTGGAATCATCACAAGTTTGGGTATACACCATACCAACAAAAATCGGTCAATTCAAGGGTTATTGCAAACAGGCTTAAACACAAGTTACATATTTAAAAATCAATAACAAAGAATTTACATGGCTCTTTCATTTTTAAACTTTAATATGCGAGGGCTTAAGAAAATAAATCCAAGATTTTTTTTTTTTAAATAAAATCAGAGAGGCTAGGAAATCATGGTCAAAAAAGCCATCTTAGTTCAAGACATAATTATGTGACCTTTCTCTATGCACAGCTCTCTCCAGCTGGCTCGTCTTTGCTCTGAGAGGTTGCAAACTGTGGGCTTTCTCAAAGCAGCCAGGAGCCAGGCCCAGACCTGGGAAAGCACGTCATAAATAACAACTGATGGCTCGTCTCTGGGAGCCCTGACAGTATTGATCCTCTCCCCGCCCAAATCAACCTGATGAATCTGTCTCGTTTTCATATTATAAAGGGAGAAGTGAAAATGAAAGGTTTTTGCAGCACCACAGTTTTTTTTTTTTTTTTTTAAGCTAGGGAGATCGTTCTTGGCTGGCTGTTGTTCATCAAGCCTTCCCCTCTAACCTCTGTGCCAAAGCCATATTTCTAGTGCTGGGTCCCAGCCTCTTTGAAAGTTGTGTGGCCCCTGGCATCCCTCACAGCCAACACATTCCAAACTCATCATTCCCTCCACGTGGTACAAACCCTGATGGAGGAAAAACTCAGTCCATTCTTTCAGCCCCATAAGCTAACCATGTGGGGAGCCAAGGCCATCTATTTCTTCTCTCTTCCATCTTGCCTTTCACACCATCCCTGCTGCTGTCCTGCTTCTAGATTCATCGACACTGTAGCGCCCATGATCTAAAGGGTATGCCCCACTTCTCTTTCCAGGGGGAGTTCTGGCTTTTTGTCCACGTGGTAACCTGTTCCAGGCAAGCCCAGACCCAACAGAATGGAAAGCCTTCCTACTATCAGCCAAAGCAAATCCCTCAAGGGCAGGATGTCCAGTGAATTGCCCTGGTTCCCAGCGGTGCTGTGCCAGGCAGCAGTGCTCCCTTGGACCCCCTAAGATTCTCAGCCTTTCGGGAAGTCCTTGTTTTACCTCCTTTGGGCTTTGGGTCACATTTCTTTGGATGGTTTGCCTTTGGCAATGAGCTAGAAATCCAGAAGTTGGGACAAGGGTAGGTATGGGATACCGGTGCACCTTGCCCACGTTTCTGGGGTCTGTGAGGAAGGACTTGGGATGAATGGAATGTGCGCGGATTCTGTAGGCAGCTCCTGATTCTGCAGGTCACTCCAGCTACAAGAACCTTTGCTTGTGCTCAACCACCTGCAGCAGTGTTTCCCAAATGTTCCAGAAGGCCGCACGTCTCTGACTGAGGGTAGAGAAAGTGCCTGGAAATCTGCATCTGGAACACACGCTGCAGGCAATTCTTATTCTCGAGTAGCTCAGAAAAAAAACATTGGATCTCTTCTTTTTGACAGGTATCTGGGGTCCGTACTATAGAATTATTACCATAACACAGACCATAGAGGATAAAGACCAGGAACAAGCAGACCTTGGAGCCAGGCTCCTTGGGTTCAATTTCACCTGCCTCACTCCTCAGTGGAGCCCTGAGCTAGCCTCTTAACCCCTCACTGTCTGCTTCTTCCTGTGAAGAATAAGCATGATAATGACACCCACTTCACAGGTTATACGGATAATGTGCTAATGCACGTAGAGCACTTAGTTTAGTGGCCTCCACGCGCGGGCACTTGATAAACATTAGCTATTATTATCCCATAGACCAGAGACTGCTGAGAGGCAGAGCTAAAGCCAGATCTGGCCTAGAGACCTATTTTGTTTGGCTTGCACATTTTCCTTTTTAATTGAGCCAACATTTAAAAACTGGTAGATTCCTGGCCATTTTAAGACACTTGAAGACCTGGCAACAAACGCAGCCTGCTTTCCCCTCTGGCAACCATCACCTGGGGCGGGGTCCCTTGGCACTCTTCAGAAAGGGCATTTCTTCTCTGTTCAAGACCAACCCCCATGCCACTTATTCCCCCCCTGGTGGCTCAGACAGTAAAGAATCTGCCTGCAATGCGGGAGCCCTGAGTTTGATCCCTGGGTGGGGAAGATCCCCTGGAGAAGTAAATAGCTACCCACTCCAGTATTCTTGCCTGGAGAATCCCATGGACAGTGGAGCCTGGTGGGCTATGGTCTGTGGGGTCGCAAAGAGTTGGACACTACTGAGGGATTAACACTTTCACTTTCCCATACCCCCGGCCCTTGCAGGAAGGCATTCTCTATTCTAGACCAGTCATCCCAATGTATCCAGTGTTAGGTCTGAATATTTCCGTTATGGATGCCAGTCTAGCTGGTCTCCTTATGCCTACTTCCCACCTCCCTATTTGGCTTCAAGATGTCTTCCCAGCCATGATCAGCCTCCCCAGCCCTCCCTGTCCACCTAGTCCAGAGGTTCCAACTGAATGCACATTAAAATGACCTGGGACACTTTCAAAATCTCACGTCTAGATGGGGTATTTCTCCGAAGTGCTCAGGTGATCCAGAAGTACAGCTGCACGTGCTCTAAGGTTGGTGACCACGGGAGCCATGGCCTCCCCATTCTGCCGGCCCGGCAGGCACGTCCTGCCGACACTGTACATCCGAGGACAAGATGAGTCGTGTTTTCCTCCCGACTCCTGTTTAGTCTTGCCTGCAACTCAGCTTGTGTTTAAAGCCTGGCTCCCCAAACAGACTGTAAACTCAAAGAGTGGGTGGATCGCACACCTCATACTTCTTTTGCATCCTCGACAGGAAGACTGGGGTGTCAAGCACACTATGGCTGCCTGATGAAAAGGCCTCTTCTCAAATAATTGAGCATCCACGATGAAGAAGCCATGGCAAGGGCAACATGAAGACAAACCACAGGCTGGTTTTCTTGAAGCTTGTGGGTTTGGAGGAAGAGCAAGTCAAGGGCACCGCTGATGGGGATGGAAGGTGAACTAAAATGTGCTACAGGAAGGAAGGAAGCAGGAACTCGAGGAAGGGGAGGGGACCCGAGGCCCTGGGAATCAGGGGAGGCCCTGTGCAGGACGTGTCCTTGATAGGCCACCGGGAAGGGCCGAGAGGAACGAACAAATACATGCATGAGAGAAAGCTCCTGGCGAGCTGTGGTCCACGGGGTCACAGAGTTGGACATGAATGAGCGGTTGAACAACAAAGGAGAGCAGCAGCACCTTAAACGCTGCACCCGCCAGCATCCCAGCTAGGAAGAAGAACGGGAAGGGCAAGATTTCCCGGGACCTCAAACAGTAGGGAGGAGGTTGTAATTAATTTGATAAGTCACTCTAGCATCCTTCTATAAACGCCAGGCAGAGGGAGAGGTGAGGGGTAAGTGGGAGGAACAGGCAAACACACGGAACCACCGGGCGCTGCCAGCCGGGGTTGAGAAAGGGAGAGCGGGGCCCAGAGGCAGAGCCCCTCCCCTACACCGACATGGGGTCCTCCCCATCCTGCCAGGGCCCAGAGACCTCAGACATCCTGATCTCCACCATTCTGTCTTAAGCCCTCGTTTACTGTACAGAAGTGACATCACATTAATAGTTGCAACTTTCGTAGCACAGATCATCACAGAAATAAAATTTCTAGTCATGAAACTATCACTACTGAGAGGGCTATTATAATAAAGAGCTTATTTTTCTGCTCTTTCTCCCAAGTCCATGCACAATTTATAAAGACATACAAAAATCCTGAAGAATATGTTTAGGAGAACCCGCCTCAAGGTTCACTGTTCCTCCCCATCACTGTCATCTTTAGAGGCATCACTGGTTTTTGAACACTGGGGCTGGTTCTGAAAATAAACCACCGGAGGAAGGGCCCGAGAGACAGTCCTAAACAGAAAAAGCAATTCCATCAGGAATCCACTGAATCCTTCCCATGGGCCAGGCACTGGTCTAGACACCTTACGGCATGAACTCATTTAATCTTCCCAATCCCATGAAGTAGGTAGGATGATGCCCCCATTTTACAGGGGAGGAAATGAAGATGCAGAGGTTAAGCGGATTTGCCCAGTGACACATTGGTGAGAGAATAAGAACCCAGACACTGGCTTCACGCTCCATCGTCTGAATCATTTAGTTTACTTTGCCCTTTAGGTGGAGGGCATGGGTTCAGTACATAGAAGCTTTCAGCTCTCCTAAGGGCCACCAAACCCAGAAAGGCTCAGAATGGATGGGGCCACAGGGTGGCTGCTCGGGTTCTATTTCTGGAGCCTCAAAGCATCAGACACAGAAAAGGGGCCAGGGAGGGGTGAAGTCTACAGGCTCTGAGTGGACCTCCCGTGACCCCCAGTGTCCAGAGCTGCAACGTTCAGGATCATGAAAACCAGAGCTCGGAGAAGCCCTTCTCAGCAGTCAGGCTGGAGGAGCCAACGGGATCTCCTGGGTAGCCAGGCATGAGCTGGCTGGGAGCACCAAGGGTGGTTGGCTCCCCTGCTTTCTGAGATGGACTCCATCCTCCATAGAGTCCTTCAGGGGAAATCCGCTTCACTGTTGACCACAGGTCTCACCAACAGTTGCCCTGATCGAGACTGTACCTGCAGGTAGCACCTTTCTGGTCTGTGGATTATAGACCAGCCATATCCCTGCCTCCTAGTCAGTGGACTACCGCCACACTGGATTATGTTTCACTTTTGGGCTTCAGGGCTTGAAGTGATTCTATTTTTAGGCTTTCTCAATTTCAAGAGTTAAAAGAAGACGTTTTAAGGAAATTAGTTCTGGCTTTTAGGGGATGAGGACTTCCTCTGAAAGAGTTAAACTGACCGGCCATTCTGTTTAGCCAGCAATCTTCAAAGACGGCAGGGCACCTGGTCTAAGGTCACTAGGCAAGGGCGCCTGACCTCTAAAAAGCACAGCAGTCACCCAGGATGTGGACGGCCCAGACAGACCTCCAACACCAGAGCTACGGCGTACCCCTCTCCCAAAGACGATGGCAAAAATCCTTCCAGGTTCTATTCTCAGTGAAGTGTATGTTTCACTTTCCGAGCACCGGAAGTGTCATATCCACAGAAGTCTGCAAATAACACAGAAAGCTTTAAACATGCTACTATCACGTTTCTATGAGTCAGTCATTCCTTCTGTTTTTTTTTTCTTTTTTAATTCCCTTTCACTGAACATCTAAAGGAGCTTCGCTTATTTTGTATCTTTGAGAATGAGCTGTTACTCTAAAGCCAACTGTTCAAAGGACACTTTTGTATGTGTCTATTTTCAAAAAGTGTAACCATTCCTGAAGGCAATCTAAAATACATTCTACTCATCCCAATTTTCCCATACAGGGCACATGGGACACAGTTAACTCTCTTGGCGAATGAGGCTTCTAAGAATTCAAGTCTCCGGTTTCAGTTCTGGCTTTGTCGCTAGTTAGCTTGTGACCTTGGGTAAGTAACTCAACTGCACTGGGTCTTAATTTCCTCACCTGTGAAATGAAGGGCATTGGGTCACATGATGATTCTTGCTTTTACAGCTCTCACATGTTATGATTCAAAGACCATCAAGAATATCAATTATCAGCTGTGCTAATTGTAAGACTTGTTATAAGAATGTTGCTGGGACACTAGAAATGGCCCCAGACAGTTGGGCTAAAGTAATAGAAAGCAGACAGAAGTCAATTACTTTTATTCTTCCTACCTCCTCTGAAGTCCTCTCTATTCCATCAGCTGTCTGTTCTATCTACCTCCGCTGATGTAAACCTAAGCAGTGGTCTGTTTCACTCAGGTTCTCCAGCAAAGCAAGGTACACAGGCTTTGTGATTACAACCTGGTGACCAGGGGGTTTACCCCTTTGATCCGGGAGCTTGGGCACCCCTACTATAGATGACCGTAGCCGCCACAGCAGTTAAGGTTGGAGGCAACCTGAGAATACATCCTTGTAACCCACGCATTCTTGGCGTTCTAAAAATGCATTGCTTTGGGGGAAGAGCGTGTGAAGCAAAAGTGACAACAGAAAACAAACCAATTTCCCTTTTACTGATGCAGAAGCTGTATGTGTGATCCCTCTGTATTATCCCCACCGTCACCTTTGTGGATTCCTTGACCCCATCCCAGTTGCTGCTTTTTTGTCTCTTCTGCTGTACAACTTGTCCTTGGGTAAGATACATTTTCCAAGTCACTCTTGGAAGCCAAAGAGGGGGTCAGGGTAGGAGGAAGAAGATACCATTGGTGGTTTCCTATACTCACTGCTTTCCCAGTTAGCTGGCCTTCTTAGTCCCCTGAAAAATGATTAGTGTAAAAAAAAAAGCTTCTTAGCCATTGTAAATACAGTACTCGAAACACTATTTTTAAGCTGCTAACAAGCATGAAAAATATGCATTAAACCACATGCTTAGTACCTCAAAGAATTCAGGGAAGTTCCTCTATTTAAAAACTAAAATGAAACAGAGCGTCTGATAAGAATTGCAAGCTACCTTCTTTGCCACGCACTATTTGTGGTGGTTTCACGTACATCTAGGAGGGACATGATTTAGTGAGCACAGGCGGTGGTTGATTTTTCACTCATCCTAGTTTAAAATGTTAGTAGAAAGCAGATGGTTAAAAAAGAAATGGGGGTTGGTCAGCCTAGGAAAGTGGATGAAAACTGGACATACAAATGGAATATATGTAACTCATGTCAAATTAGAAAAGCAGCCAGAAAATCAACTATGAATATTTGAAGCCTTGCCAAATGGGTCCAGGTCCTTCGGAGGGAGGCTAAAGGTATGGATGGTGTATCGCTGGGAATGGCAATAAAAGACAACTAGGCATTATACCTGTAAGAAATGAGAATCAAAGCCACTTTTCTCTATAACCTTTCAATCTCCAGGTGCTGTTATTTATTCATGTCTAAGCTCAGAGTATTATTTTCTGTTTTCAAGTTAGCTTTTACACAACACAACATTAATCTCAGAATCTACTCTTCCAAGTATTACACAAGGTGACGATTTACAGAAAAACAGAAAAAAAAAAATCCTTTCCTGGTCGCAAGCTTGGGTTCTTTAGCTCACAGAGCCACATTTAAGAGTGCTTTGTTTCAGAGGATGATTAGAGTGGCACCATGGGTACTGATTATAGTAGAGCTATTTGTACTGCCCGAGTCTGGGCACTGCATTATATTAAAACTTCCATTTTGGGGTATGTAGTGACTAAAAATTCTCTCCTAGCTTAAACTTGGCACTAACCATCTATCTCAGCAGAAGCAAGATTATTGAGTACAGAACCACAGGAACCCAGCATTTTTCTTCTTTTATACTCATACAGGAAAAAAAAAAAGAAAAAATGACTCAGCTATAGCACCTATGGTTTCTCCATTCTTACACGGAAATTTCAAGCATTGTGGGTTCCTTCCCAAAGTCTAATCAGCGGGTTGCTCTGGCTGGATCAAATTAAATCAGATGTGACAGGTCATTGTCGCTTGCATTAATAGATCCCAAACTTTCTAGAAGTGGGATGAACTCATTCAGCTGCTTTTTAGCAAAGGCAGAAAATGATGAAGCCCCTTCAGTTCTAGAAGACAGTGCTTGTTGACTCTGGTTTCCCTAGATCTGTTCTGTGTCCAACAGCTCGTCATCTGAAACTGGGTTTACCTGGTGCATGTCTATGCCATGGCAATGATGAAGAGCTCAGTTCTACAAAAGCGACAGAGCACAGGCTGCACCCAAGGATGGTAGGTCCCTGGGATCAAGGGAAGGGCAAGGCCAGAAAGTGAGGGTGAGTTGATCTACATTTGTCACAACTCAAGCCACAAGCTCATGCTGGGGTAGTACATCACCGCCATCTCTAACACAGGCCTGTCCTAGTGATGTGTCCTTATTTTATCCATTCTTGAAGATCACCATGACATATGGATTTAAAAACTCAGTTAGGTATAGTTATGTACCACTTTAGAAAGAGTTTTAGCCATTTTACTCATACATGTCAACAAAGGGGCAGTGTGCACAGGTTCTTACATTATTTCTCTAAGTTAAAAAAAAATAACATTTCTGGATATCCATTTTATTAGGCATCTACTATTTGCCTGGTTCAGTGCTAAGTGTTTTACTTGCACTGTCATATTTAACCCTAAAAAAAACTTTCATGTTCATATTTCTTATTGCCCCTTTTTTTACAGTAGTGTTGGTGAGAGAGATTGTTATTTGCCTAAGATCTGATGACTTGTAAATGACACAGGCAATTGCAGCAGTAAGGCGGTACTAAATGTGTGTGTGTGTATATATATATATATATATATATAAAAATAATAGATACACATATATATATGGATTTTTTCCACATTAAAAAAAAAAAAAAAAGGTGAAGAGTATGCTCTTAGTTTTAAATTCCAAAGACAGAACGTGGAAATCAGAACCAGGTAGGTCTGCAACTCTGGCAACCTCAACAGGATTTCTCAACCTGTTTTGGATGGAAAGTGTTTAAATGATCTCTTTGCTCAGCCAATCACTTAGCACTCCCCGAGCTGTCTCTCCTGCTTAGGGAAAGAATATCAACAAAAGTTCAAGACTTAAATAGAGGGCTAATACAATTTTGATAAGAAAAAAAAAAAAGAAGAAACCAAACTTTATATACAGTTTTTGTGTCTTTAGAAATAATCATCTCATGAAAAGGAGGATAAAGTTTTGAAATAGCTTGGAAGGTGGTGAGGGTAATTTTCTATACTTAAATACAATGAACTACAGAGAAGTTTGGCTACACAGTTTCAAAGACTGGGCCCAAGTGGGCTAAAATTCAAAAGTTAAAAAAAAAAAAAACCAAACCGGTGGTCTTGCAATTTCCCATGATCAAAACTACCCTCCCATAAATCTGAATCAAATCCCAGAAGTATGTCAATAGCTGGTTGTTTCAGATTAGGTTTATGATATAGGAGCAGAACTGAGTAGGGGGCATATATGCTTGAAATATATCCAAGCCTGTTTAGGTAAAGTCAGTAATAGTATTTAATGTCAGTAAAAGCGTGGCATATTTCTGTGACAGAATCCGGCACAGTGGATACCGTATGTGTGAGCAGGTCCTATACTCTTTTCCCCCCTGCTGGCAGACCCTAGTCACTAAACGCGATGAGAGCTCCTTTGACTGAGAAGGTATCACACATCCCTAGCAAGTATCGCCGGGGCTGAAAAGCACTAAAGACCCAACTCGAGGAGAAATTGAGAAAAGTCAGGAAATAAAATATTTCATTCTTCCCAGACCCATCTCTTGCCCCCGAAGTGCTGCCTGGGTGCTGCCGCTCTTAAAGACCTCTGCAGAATCTCGAGTCTCCCCAAATTTCAGCCCATTCGGAGCCGAGACAAGGTGAGGTCAACGTTGGGTACGACCAACCCACCATTTATCAAAACTGGGTCTGGTTCGTTTCTAGCCTCGTGGGGGCCAAGCCTCACCACGAGGGAGAAGACTGGAGGCATGGAGGAAGGGAATGCAGGAGAGAAAAGGAGAAAGGGGGAAGACCTCCCGGCCACACTTCTTTCTAGTATCAACAAAAAAAGAAGCCGCATACTGACCTAAATCATCTCTCAAAGGCGCTTTATAAATTACAGGGACAAAGGGAGGGGGTGGCGGGTGGCCTGGGAATCCTACAGACACCCTACCCTCTGACCCGCCCCCCTCCCCCTCCAGCACAAGGGAAGGAAGACAGAAAACAGAGCTCAACTCGGCCATCGGCGAGAAGCCCCCCTCCGATCGCCCATCCCTCGGCCCCCCTAGGAAAAAATCCACGTAAACGCCATACCCACCCCCTGGGGCGGACACTCCTGCCCCCTGGGTTCCTAGAACCGGAGGCCGGGGCATTTACTTAGTTACATTTTTCTTGCTTACTCATTTCCCTCGAGCACCCAACCCCCCGTTCCCACTCCAAAACCCCGCTCAACCGCCTACCCTCACGGCTCCAGCCCCCCAGCAGAATCCTGTGCCCCCACGGCGGCGGCGGCCCCCCGAGCCGTCCCGGTCACTAACCTGCTGCTGTAAGGGCATTTCCGAAACCAGCCTGGCTCCGGGGGGGAGGTGGGGGGTGCCGGCTGGAGAGGGGGCCCGGAGGGCCGAGCGGACCGGCGGCGCCGGGCGAGGGCGGGCGCCCGTGGAGGGGGGGGGGTGCCGGGGAGAGGAGAGGGAGGGTGGCCGCGCCGGGGGCGGGTGCGAGGGCGCCGGGACGGTCCCAGGCCAGGGAGCCGGCGAGCAGGAGGAAGTGGGTGCCCCCTCTCCCCCTCCAGCGCCCCCTCCCGCCGCCGCCGCCTCCTCCCCAGTCACAGGCGCGTCCTCCGCGCACGTGTGCGAAACGTCACCGGCGGGTCCCGGGGAGAGGGACAGACCCAGGCGGCGGGACGGGAACACGGCTGCCCCCGCCCTCCGTCGCCGGGGGGCGGAGAGGGGGACAGGGCGGGGGGAAGGAAGGGGCAAGGGGAGAGGCGGGTCAAGGGCAGGCCCGGGGCCCGGCGAGGAAGGCCCGGGCGCTCGGGCCACGCGGGCGCCGCCGCGGCCACCGCCGGGATGCGCCCAGGCCGGGGCCGCCAGCCCGCGAGCCCCTCACCCGCTAGACAGCCCACGCCCGCGCCGGCACCCGGATCCGTGCTCCACCGCCCGCCTCCACTCCCCCCAGCCCCTTTGTTGCCGGGAGTTAACAGATCCCCAAATGTGTCAAAGCGCAACCTGGTAGAGCCCCTGCACTCCGAGCACGCCTTAGGGACCCCCGGCTGCCAACGGGCCTTGGAGGCCGGAAGGGGGGGGCTATCACCCCCAGGGCCCCCACCCCGGTTTCCACCCCCCGGAGTCTCCCACTCCCCAGTTCCCTACTCCCTCCTCCACCCCCTTCTCCATCCGGGGCGTGACCCCTTCCTACGCCCGAGAAAGAGGAAGCTTCGAGTTGGAGGGGAGGGGAGAGTGGGGGTAGGGAAAAGTGCAGGAAAAGAAGAGGAGGGGGGGCCGCGAAAAGTTTCGGAGTGTTTGATGTGGTTCGCGCCAAGGCGATCCCCGCCGCCCTGCGCTCGCGGCGGAGTCCCCCGACCCTCCGGGCGCTGGCGGGGGGCAACACACGAGTCTTTAACAATAAACCCTCGTTGGAGGGGCAGCCGCCGAGGCCCGAGACGCTCGGCCCCGCGCTCCCCACCAAGGGCGGCCCGCAGCGCACCCACCACCCCGCGCAATGCGAGCCCACCTCCCGCCCGGGCTGGGGACGGTGGGGACGGGAGGGCATTTACCGGAGGGCCGCCGCCGCCGCCGCTGCCGCCGCGTCCCAGCGCTGGTGGCTGCTGCAGCAGCCCGGCTCTGCCGGAGGGTCCGTGCGGCGTGGTGTAGATGAGGCTGCCAGCGGTCTGCTCCACGCCGGGGGCACTGGGGAGGAGGGGGCCGGCGGCGACGGCGCCGCTTTGGAGGGAGGAGGAACAGGAGGTGGTGGAAGTGTTCGTGGTGAGGATCTGGATGTACGCGCTCGGGGCGGCGGCGGCGGCGGCGGGGAAGCCGGGGCTGGCTAGCAGTGCCCTTTTGTCCATGGAGGCTGCAGCGGCCGCAGCGACGACAGCCGCCCCCTCCCCACCCCCGGCGGTCACCAGGTACTGCTCCAGGGCGGGCTGGATCCCCTTTCTCATCTCTCGCTCCTGCTCTTTTTATTGCTATGGTAATATTAACGTATTGTTTGCAATTTCTTTTATTATTTGCAGTCGGAGTTTCCAAGTCTCTCCTCCTTCTCTCCTCCCCGCCCGGCGCTTCCGAGCCCCTTCTCTCTCTTTTCTTTTTATTTTTCCGCACCGCACGGGCCCCGGGGGCCAAAAATAATCGGGGCCCTGGAGAGAGGAGGGTCCCGGCCGCACGGATATCGGGCCCCGAGGGGGGATGGAGGCGTCGGGGGCGGCCGATGCAATGGATTGCGAGGCGGCGGCGGCTGCCCGAGTGCTGCGGCCGGCAGCTGAAAAATGGCTCCAGGAAGCTGCTGCTGACAATGAATGAAGGGATACGGTTTACGCGCCAAGGTCCTCCCGCGAAACTCAGATTTCCCGCCGGCTTTTCAAACCATATTTGCATATCCCCGCCCCTCAACCCGCCGAGGACCGTTCCCACAGCCCATTGGGCCTCTGTCTCATTCCTTCCGTCCCAATCGTGGAGCAGGACCGCGACTTGCCGGTTCCAATTGGCTGCCGCGCATCACGGTTGTCGGGGCGACAGGGCCTCTATTTGCATACTCTTCCTTGATTGGCTGGGACGCAGTGTGGGTTTTTGGTGGTGGGGGGTAAAGTCTGCCTTCTCTCCCACGGAAGACCACGCCTTGTACAGGCTCCTCCCCCGTCCCCGCCCTCCAGCCGGGCGGGCGCTGCTGACCTGGGCAGGACTCCGCACCCCGCAGACTCAGTGTGGATTTAACCTAGAGCGCAAGTTTCGCTTTTGGAAATTGTCAAGGTGACCAAGGGGACACTTTTCGGGGACTCACTTTCGTTTGACCAGTAACCGTAATAGGTGAACGACGGCGAGAGATTCTCCCAAGTGTGTGCCAAAGGCAAGTTGGACCTTGCAAATGACGCCTGGCAGGTGGAAACTGAGCCCTTTAAATCGTGGGTTTCCCCCTTCCTGAAATCCAACCAATGCGGCAAGAGCTGATCCCGAGGCCGAGGCTGACAGACAGAAGCATGTGGGCAGACAGAATCGTGGGGGCAGAAGGTTCGACTGACGTTGTTGCGGGCACCATTTAGTTACCATTCCAGATCATTTCTGGTAGTTTCATTATTAGCCTGATGGGATTTAAGTAAAAATTAACTCCGAATGTTTTGCCAAGTGAAATCTTATAGCGAATTTTGAGTTCAGCAGACACCTCCAACCCCTCACCCTCTGGCCCAGAAGCACCCAGGGCAGTTAATCTGGGCTAACCTAGGACTGATTGGCGGGGTTCTAATCCGCCAAACGGTAATCCAAAGAAGTACACGCTTCCCACAATGACGTCTTGCTCCAAACAAACGCCGCACGCCTGGCACCAGCACTTTACAATTTTGGTTTCCTAGCAAGTTCTCTGACAGGACAACCCAAACTTACTCCAAAATATTTTCAAAGAATTTTTTAAAGTAAACTATTCATTGCCACCAGAAAAATATTAAATTATTGTCAAACTGACTTTTGTACTGCTGCAAGTATTCATGGACTTTAAAATTGAAGATTGCGCCTTTGAGACTGAGCAGGAAAAGGACCCCGAGCAGGTTGAGAGAAAAGGTGTACATAGGTTGGGTCATCATTTACAGTTCCAGTCACTGAGAACTGTACAAAATAACTGCTGATCTGGTGTTCACTGGGCGATGAGCATTGCAATACCTCCAGCCCTTTTGCAAGACTATTATTATTAATTTCCAAAACTCATATACCCAGTCCTATGAAAAGCCTGACAAGATATATCAGTCTTATTACCTGAAATAGGGTGAGCTCAAAGTATTTTTAAAACTTGCACCAGGCTTAGGAAAATTTTGGTTTTTGCATTCAAGCTAATTGAGGATCCAAGGCCCAGTACCCAAACCTTTATTAACATAAATGATACGTGTCATCAAACTGACACTATCTTTAGGACAGATTAGGTGGTATTCATAGGGCATCATCCCAGGGACGGGGGAGCCTGGTGGGCTGCCGTCTATGGGGTCACACAGAGTTGGACAGGACTGAAGCGACTTAGCAGCAGTAGCAGCATAGGGCATCAATGCCTCATTGGGCTAGAGGCATAAGGTATTAGCAACTTCCTTGGTCTTGATCATCAATGTTACTTTCCACTGTGGGTCACTGTGGAAGAAACTAGTAACTACTTGGATATCACCAGCTGTAGAATGTCACTGGGCTTTGCCGTTGGCTCAGCAGTGAAGAATCCTCCATTGCAGGAGACATAGGTTCGATCCCTGAGTCAAGAAGAACCCTTGGAGTAGGAAATGGCAACCCACTCCAGTATTCTTGGCTGGAAAATTCCATGGGCAGAGGAGCCTGGCAAGGCTACAGTCCATGGGATTACAAGAGTCGGACATGATTGAACAGCAATAACAGTACATCACTGACAGCATGAATTGGGTGAATATAGTGGGGGTTGTGGAAGGAGTGATGGTACAACAGGCACTCTCATTATAGACCTGCATTTTAAGATAAGAGACAAGTCTAGGACTTGGGACTGTGCACAGGATCTCTGCCTGAACTCCTCACGCTCCTCCTTACTGCTCATGGTAAGATGGATAGGACATAGTCACAGGTAGCAAATGTTAACCACCTAGACCCACCCCTGTGGTTCTAGTTTAGGAAGCTTTGAAATATTTACCGTTCTACCTTAGCCACGTTACACTTTTTAATGTAAGGTATTTGGTGGAGAAAGACATATTTTGACATGTTACGCTTAATGAACCCCAGGATGGGGTGGGAAGGGTTCAAAGAGAGAAGAGGAAGTGCTGGAAGTTAATTTGTGGAGAGGTGGCACGTTTTAGTAGAAAGAAAAGGGGATTTGGAGCCAGAGTGATCTGGGTTTAAATTCTACCTCTTCTACTTACTGGCTATCTAACTTTCATCTTTAAAAGCTTGTGTTCTTGTATGTTAAATGAGATCCCATATTGTTAATACTGATATCACAAGATTATGATGACAAGGAGCAATAATAATAGCACTTTGATTAATAGGTATTTATGATTCTGGGCTTATCTGGTGGCTCAGCAGCAAAGAATCTGCCTGCCTGTGCAGGACAGTTGGTTTCAATCCCTGGGTCAGGAAGATCCCTTGGAGAAGGAAATGGCAACCCACTCCAGTGTGCTTGCCTGGGAAATCCCACAGACCATGAGCCTGGCTACACTCCATGGGGTCACATAAGAAGAGTTGGATGTAAATTGGTGACTAAACAACAAACAACAACAATTTATGATTCTACTCATTTGTGCAATTGTGCTGTAGCACTTTTTGGTCCAGTTCTGACTCAGCCTCTAATCTTCCCTCTGCCGCCGGATGTCCACTTGCCGTGGCAGCTTAGCTTTGTTCCAGGGCAGGAGCACGGTCAAGTCCTGGTTAGGGGGGATTATAGAATCCTGACTCAGAAGTTCAAGGTAACAAGGTCAACTTTGCAGCTCCTACTCCAACCCTCTCATCTGTCGGTGGCCAGCTTCTGACTGGTCCCTAAATCTGAGCCCCAAGACCTTCCCTCAAAGGTCAGACTGCTCTAGCACTGGAGCCAGACTGTTCTTGCCAGTCACCCCCACGCTCTCCCTTGCTCTGACAGTGACCCAAGGCAACTAATTGTCCCAGAATTGGCCCCTGATTCTGTTTGAATGGTGTCAGTGCTCCCAAAACACATCTTCGTACTAATCTCTAGAACCTGTGATTGTGACCTTACTTGGAAGAAGGGTCTTTGCAGATATAATTAAGCTAAGAATCTTGAAACAAGATCATTCTGGATTATCTGAATGGGCCCTAAATCCAATGACAAGTATTCTTAGACACCCAGAAGAGAAATGTGTAGAGAGGGCGAGATGGCCATGTGAAGACAGCAGCAGAAGTTGGAATGAGGAGCAGAATTTGAAGAATGCCGGCAGCCACCCGAAGCTGGAGGAGGCAAGGACCAGAATCTCCTCCATAGCCTCTGGAGAGAACAGAGCCAACACTTTGATTTCAGACTTCTGGCTTCTAGACTTGCCAGAGAGTAGGTTTCTGTTGTTTTCAGCTCCCCAGTTTATTGTGATTTATTATGGCAATCCTGGGTTGGTTAGCCTGCCTACCTGAGCCTCAGACCTCTTAGCTGCTACTCACCCTGTTTTGAATTGTTGCCAAGATACCATTCTTTACTATACATGGATGATACTCATGGCCAGCCTGGGTGATAGCTCCTGTTGAAGATTCTTCAAAGTATGACTTGCTGACCACCTGGTGTAGACTTACCCTGCTGCTGCTGCCTAGGAGATTATAAAAGTGCAGATTCCTGAGCTCTACCCCAGCCAATGAGAATCCCTGAGACAGGGCCTGAGACTCATTTAACGAGTCCCTCCAGGTAAGTCCTTTATGCTCTAGAGTTGAGGGCCAAATAGTCTGCCCATTATTTCCCATTGCTACAGCCAGCCTTGCCACCCCAATGTCTAATACCCTGATGGGTGCTTCCAATCTCCTACTGCACCTTCTTATCCTTCCATTTATTCTAACAAGTTCTTTATTCACACACAGACACACACACACACACACACACACACACACACACATTTATAGGCTTCCCAGGTGGCGCTAGTGGTAAAGAACCCACCTGCCAATGCAGGAGACAAGGGTTTGATCCCTGGGTCAGGAAGATCCCCTGGAGAAGGCATGGCAACCCACTCCAGTATTCTTGCCTGAAGAATCCCCAGTCCATAGGGTTGCAAAGAGTGGGACATGACTGAAGCAACGTAGTATGCATATGTGTATATATATACACACATTATATACACTATTGGTATAAAGTTTGACATTACAGTTTTCTCTAAAAGTCTTCATTTTTTCACTGTCAAATACAATTTGGCCAATAATAAGACCTATATAAATAACTCCCAAGAAATAATACTATTCAATATTAAATGGTTATCTTGGAATTAAAAGTTAAATCTTCAGATGGAAAAATTATGGGTTTTCAAGATTAAGGAAACTGCTCACAAATCCAGATAGTCTTTGGAACATCTAAAATTTAAATTGTGCCTCTAATTTAGTTTAGCCAAATCTGGTTGCTGCATTGGATTGAGAGTATAGAGTTTTGAATCTCAAGATTTGAATCTAAGGGTTTTCTATTGCAATTCAGTTGGTTGCCCACATAGAAATAACATTCTGTTTTTTTATCTTCCTGGTTAGGAGAGAAAAGGAGCGTGTCCTTAAGCCATTACCATAGCAAACACTAGTAACAAAATTTCTAAGTGCTTATCCTTGAAAATTGACCATTATGGTTATTTATTATAGATGCTGGTGTAGAGTTTCTTGTCTTCAGTTCTTTGACCAGTCCAGGAAGGTACTGTTTAGATAGAGCTTTTGTGTTTTTAAATAAATCTCAGATGAACTTCCTGCATTAGAGCATTAGTCCCCATTTCATCTACTGAATCTGAATTTCTGGTTGGACTCCAAGAATCCACCTCATAAACAGGATAACTGTGATGCAGTGGTCCACAGAACACACTTTGGGAAACACTGCCACACCGGCATGCATGCCCCAGCAGTCTCTGCTCTGTGCATTGGCTTCCTAGGCAATGATGACATAGACAATTCTCTTGTATATAGAATCTTTGAGCAACTAATGTTACCATTGTTAGTGTAACTATTTATTTAGACTGTACCCTGAGTGCAGATTGCCTCTTCTACTAAAGCTCTTCCTGCTCAGTTAACAATACTATTTAGATACAATGTACTGGATGGGGAAAAAAAATGGTATTATCTCAAAGGTGTGTGTTTCCTTGCTGTTTTGAATTAGATTTTAATCTTTTTAAAATTTTTGACAACTTTTAGTTGTCTCCTTATTCACCTTAGCTCACTGAAAATGTACTTACTTTAAAGATCCTATAAATAGAGTGACCACCCACTAGTGTGGGATATAAGTAAGTCACCCCTCTCAGTGTGATATTTTTATCTTTTAAAAGCAGAATTTCCTAGAAGAATCTTATAGATCACACAGTAGTTACCAGGCTTTTATTGAAACAAACTAAGCAAAACAAATCACAGATTAGTGAATTATTATAAGGTGAACATTTGTAAGCACCATTCAAGTCAAAAAGTAGAACTTGATCGGCACCCCTGAAGTCCTTTTCATTCCCCAAAATCCTGATCACGGCCCCTTCCCTCCCAATAAAAGTACCATTAGCCTGATAGTTTTAAGTCTTCACTTGTTTGTTTTTTAAAAAAATTTGTCACCCAAATATGCATCACCAGGAAATATAATTTAGTCATGCCCATTAAAAAATAGTGATATGCCTTTCTGGGTGCTCAGTCACATCTAACTCTTTGCAGCCCCACAGACTGTAGCCCACCAGGCTCCTTGTCCATGGGATTTCCCAGTCAAGAATTCTGGAGTGGGTTGCCATTTCCTTCTCCAGAGGATCTTCCTAACCCAAGGATCAAAGCTGCATCTCTTGAGTCTCCTGCATTGGCAACTGAATTCTTTACCACTAGTGTCACCTGGGAAGCCCTGATATAAAGGTTTTTTTTTTTTTAATTTATTGAAATATAGTTGATTTATAATGTATTAGTTTAGATATACAGCAAAGAGATTCAGTTATATATATGTATAAACTTTTTCTTACATTCTCTTCCATTATGGGTAATTACAAGATTCTGATTGTAGTTCTCTGTGCTGTACAGTAGGCCCTTGCTGGTTATCTATCATATATATACTAGTGTGTATCTGTTAATCCCAAATTCATAATGTATCTTTCTTCCCCTTTGTTAACCAGAAATTTGTTTTCTATGTCTATAAGTCTATTTCTGTTTTGTAAATAAGTTCATTTGAATCATTTTAGATTTTAGATTCAACATATAAGTAATATCATATGATATTTCTCTTTCTCTACCTGACTTAGAATGATAATATCTAGGTCCATCCACATTGCTGCGAATGGCATTATTTCATTCCTTTTCATGACTAAGTAGTATTCTACCGCACACCCCCCCCCACACACACACACCCCCCACATCTTTGTCCATTCATCTGTCAGTGGACAGTTAAGTTGATTCCATACTGTCCTGGTCAGTATGATTCCACTCCCAGCAGTTTCTCCTTGGTCTTCCTCTCTGTCTTAAAAGGGAGCCCTGAGGGTCGGTTTTGAGGGGGTTGGGTGAGACTGCTCTGGTCCCTCTAGACCTTCCTACTACAGCCCCTTGCTCTCACCTGCTCCTGGGGAGCAAAACCACTCTCTGTTCCAGCCACCATTACCCCATCAGTCCACTCACATCCCAGTGAAAATCTGGATCTCTTGGAGAGGGGGCTGTTCTCCTGTTCTTAGATCCAGCAGGCACCAAGTACCGCAGTTCTTTCCTTCTCCCTCATATACAGGCTGAGACCACATAGCTCTTATGGCAGCTGGTGGTTGGTTCACATTCATTTGTATTTTGGGATTCCCGGGGTAACACTGCCACCAAGTCTTGTAGCCCATGGGTTTCGATTTTCATATCTAGATGTCTCTCTGTTCTCATATGGGAGTAAGGAGAGATGGGAAAATGATGCTGCTTCATCCTCTTGTTCAGATTTACCTTTCCTTTTTTTTAAAAAAATGTTTGTTTTGAGACTAGCAGATTGGAAGTGTCATTGAAATAACGCCACATAAGCCAAAAATGTTTCCAACAAACGTTAAGGGAGGGACTTCCCTGCTGGGCCAGTAGTTAAGGCTCTGCTCTCTCAATGCAGGGGGCCCAGGTTTGACCCCAGTCAGGAAACTAGATCCCACATGCTGCAACTAAAGATCCTGGAAGACCTTGCACAGTCAAATATGTGTGTGTGTGTGTGTATACACATGTATATATGTAAAGTGATGGGAGAAGGCAATGGCAACCCACTCCAGTACTCTTGCCTGGAAAATCCAATGGACCGAGGAGCCTGGTAGGCTGCAGTCCATGGGGTCGCTAAGAGTCAGACACAAGTGAGCAACTTCACTTTCCCTTTTCACTTTCATGAATTGGAGAAGGAAATGGCAACCCACTCCAGTGTTCTTGCCTGGAGAATCCCAGGGACGGCAGAGCCTGGTGGGCTGCCGTCTATGGGGTCGCACAGAGTCAGACACGACTGAAGTGACTTAACAGCAGCATGTAAAGTGATAAGCTGTTTTCAGTTTCTCAGAGAGAAGTTGAAAATGAAGAAAAGTGGTCCCCTTAGATAATGGCTAGAATGAGATCTGGGATGGGAGGAAGCAGAAGGATGCAAGGTACCTTTTCAGACTTGGTATCTGGGTGTACTTTCTTGTGGGTTTTAAATAGGGAACATGGTTGGCAGCATGTCACAAATGGACCTGTGGGCAGAAAAGTGCTCTTTCTTCTCCACCTTGGTTTCCTTGACAGTACTGCCTCTGGTTTCTCATTCTAACCCTTTGACCTTCTGGATCTCCTTGATGGCTTCATTTTCTTCTTTATTTCCTTACAAATCTCTTTCTCCTCTTCCTTCTCTCTTCATTTTCTCTGGGTAATCTTTTATATTATTATTATTATTATAAAACCTGAATAACATAGTAGATATCATTTTAACCATTTGTGAGGGTAAAATTCAGTGGTACTAAATAAATGTTGTATAACCATTGCCACTATCTATACAGCAAACTTTTTTTTTTCATCCCCAACAAAAACTCTGTATCTACTAAACTATCTCCCTATCCTCTTCTTCCCTCAGTTCTTGGTAATCACTATTCTACTTTTTGTCTTTATGAATTTGACTACTCTAGGTAGCTCGTATAAGTGGAATCATATAATTTGTCCTTTTGTGTGTGGATTATTTTAATTAGCATAGTATCTTTGGGGTTCATCTGCGTTGTAGTGGGTCAGAATGTCCTTTTTTAAGGATGAATAATATTCTATTATATGTATGCACATTGTGTTTGTCCATTCATCTGTTGGTAGACTCAGGTTGCTTCCACCTTTTGGCTATTGTGAATAATGTTGCTATGAATATTAATATGCAAATATCTGTTCAAGTACCTGCTTTCAATTCTTTTGGATATATAGGTATCTTGGAGATATTGAGGGTTTGATTCCAGACCACACGATAAGGTGAATATCACAATGAAGTGAGCCACACACATGTTCTGGTTTCCCAGTGCATATAGGATATGTTTATACTGTCCTGTAGTTTATTACATGTGCAATGGCATTATACTAGAGCAACAAAATACATACTTTTAAAATGTTTCATTGATAAAAACTGCTAACTGTCATCTGATCCTTAAGTGAGTCATAACATTTTTGTTGGTGGAAGGCTTAAAATATTGAAAGAGTTACCAAAATGTGACACAGTGCCATGAAATGAACAAACGCTGCTGCAAAAATTGTGCTGATAGGCTTGGTTGATGCAGAATTGCCACACAACTTAAATTTGTAAAAAAATACAATATCTGCAAAATACAGTAAAGCAAAGCATAATAACATGAAGTATACTTGTATACCCAGCAGTGGAATTTCTGGGTCATAGGGTAGTTTTATATTTAACTTTTTGAGGCACTCCTGGGACAATCTTGACATAAGCTACAATGTCAACAACAGTCTGTAGTTTTGTCCCATAGAACTTTCTACAATAATTGAAATGTTCTATAATTCTGCACTGTCCAATACAATAGCCATTAACCACACATGGCTAATGATCACATGAAATATAGCTAGTTTGACAAATGAACTGAGTTTTTATCCTCTGTCCATGGGGTTTTCCAGGCAAGAATTCTGGGTTGCCATTTCCTTCTCCAGGGGATCTTCCCAACCCAAGGATCAAACTCAGGTGTCCTGCAATGCAAGCAGATTCCTTACCATCTTGAACCACCAGCAAAGCCCCTTATATAATTTTAATCAACTTAAATTCAAATTTAAATAGCCACATGTGGGTTAGTAAATCAGACATTGTATATTGACAGGCTGTGACTTCTTCTAATTCTGTATTTCCAATCTGGCCATTTTTCCTGTTTTAAATATACATTTTCACTAACTTTCCACTGACATTTCCTTGAATCACATGGCCCTAATTTCTTACATGCATTGTCACTGCAGACTCCGATATTATTTCCTAAGGAGGTTGGCAACAAGTCCAGTTACCTCTACTGCCAGAATGATCGTGTCTGCTTTATCCTAGGCACTTTCATTGTATCTAGACTATCTCTGTGTGCAATGAAATCTAAGTGAAATTTCTAAAATGTAAATCCAACAAACTGTCCTTCTGAGGCTCTTCATTACCTGAAGATTTAAGACTAAATTCATTATCTTCGTCTACAAGCTCTCCAGTTATCTCTCTAGCCCCATTTCCCATCATTTTCCAGTAGGCAGCATGAACTCCAAGCTGTACTCACACTGTCTGGAGTATCTCAAATGGTCTCTCCCACTTCTATGTCTAATATAGCTGTCACTCTGCTTAAAAAATGCCTACCACTCCTTGTCAAATTTTTAAAAATACTTATTTATTTGGCTGTGCCAGGTCTTAGCTGTGGCATGTGGAATCTTTGATCTTTGTCACAACATGAAGGATCTTTAATTGCAGCATGTGGGATCTTGTTTCCTGACCAGGGATCGAGCCCCAGGCCCCTGCATTGGGGGTGCAGAATCTTAGCAACTGGACCACCAGGGAAGTCACCCTGTCAAATTTATAAACTCTTACTCATCTATTAAGACTCTGCCCAGGGGACATCTCCTCTGCAAAGCCTCCTAAGACAGCCCTCCTCATATTACTTATTTATCAGATAAATGCTTGTTGAGCATCAACTTTGTACCAGACCCCAATTCAGGAACTGCAATGTAAGTGAGAAACGGATAGACTGAAAGATGTCTTCATCCAGCTTGAAGATACAGGCTGGCAAACAGGAAATGATAATAACATGGTCATTGTAATTACATATTATGATACTAATGATATCATATTTAAAAGGTGCTGTGAGGTGAGGCAATACACAGTGCTATCAAAACATTAAGGACACCTAACCCAGGCTGGCGGAAGAATTTAAGGAAGGTTTCCTGGAGGGAAAAAGTAGGTAGTAGAATGATAGGGATTATTTCAGTATTGTGGAGTGGGAGCGGGGAATATGGGATGCATGACTTGTTGGAGGAAATGAAAGCATTTCAGCAAGAAATTGTGAAGCTTCCCATTAACAAGCTATGTGGAATTTATTCTGAAGGCAATGAAAGGTCACTGAGACAGATGTGTGACATGATAAGACTTGGTCTTAGAAGGATTCCTCTGGTGACAGGATGGGGAATGTATTGGAGGGGCCAGGACTGTGGCAATGATCTAGGTCAGAGATGGGCAATCTGGCTTCTGGACCAAATCTGGCCATTGTGTGTTTTTGTACAACCTGCAATCTAGAGCCATTTTTAGACTTTTTTACTCTTTTGAATGGCTGGAAAAAATCAAAAGAAGACTATATCCCATGATGTGAAAAATTAAATAAAATTCAAATGTGGCCTCGTCCTGGTCATTAAATCTTTCCTAAGCCTTAGATTTTCCTGCTTTAGAGCTCAGAGGTCCACTTTCCCTTCTGTTGATTTTGCCTAGAGTTGACCTTACTTTCATTCTACCCAAAACTGGTGAGCTATCCATGAGTAAAATTGAAAGATTTATCCCTCCAGGGATAGGAACAGGACTCACTTGTCCTGTGCTTGTGTGACACCAAAAATAATAAGATAGATAAGATCAGTTCAGTTCAGTCGCTCAGTCATGTCTGACTCTTAGCAACCCCATGGACTGTAGCACACCAGGCTTCCGTGTCCTTCACCATCTCCTGGATCTTGCTCAAACTTAGGTCCATTGAGCTGGTGATGACATCCAACCATCTTGTCCTTTTTCGTCCCCTTCTCCTGCCTTCAATCTTTCCCAGCATCAGGGTCTTTTCCAACCAGCCAGTTCTTCACATCAGGTGGCCAAAGTATTGGAGTTTCAGCTCCAGCATTAGTCCTCCCAATGAATATTCAGGGTTGATTCCTTTAGGATTGACTAGTTTGATCTCCTTGCAGTCCAAGGGACTCTCAAGAGTCTTCTCCAGCACCACAGTTCAAAAGCATCAATTCTTCTGTGCTCAACTTTCTTTATGGTCCAACTCTCACATCCATACATGACTACTTGAAAACCACAGCTTTGACGAGTAGGACATTTGTTAGCAGAGTGGGGTCTCTGCTTTTTAATACACTGTCTAGTTTTGTCATAGCTTTTCTTCCAAGAAGCAAGCGTCTTTTAATTTTGTGGCTGCAGTCACCATCTGCAGTGATTTTGGAGCCCAAGAAAATAAAGTCTGTCACTGTTTCCCCATCTATTTGACATGAAATGATGGGACTGGATGCCATGGATCTTAGTTTTTTGAATGTTGAGTTTCAAGCCAGCTTTTTCACTCTCCTCTTTCACCTTCATCAAGGGGCTATTTAGTTCCTCTTTGCTTTCTGCCATTAGGGTAGTGTCATCTGCATATCTGAGGTTATTGATATTTCTCCCAGCAATCTTGATTCCAGCTTGAGCTTCATCCAGCCCAGCATTTCGCATGAGATACTCTGCATATAAGTTAAATAAGTAGGGTGACAGTATACAGCCTTGATGTTCTGCTTTCCCAATTTGGAACCAGTCCATTGTTCCATGTATGGTTCTAACTGTTGCTTCTTGATCTGCATACAGGGTTCTTAGGAGGCAGGTAAGGTGGTCTGGTATTCCCATCTCTTTAAGAATTTTCCACAGTTTGTTGTGATCCACACAGTCAAAGGCTTAATGAAGCAGAAGTAGATGTTTTTCTGGAATTCTTTTGCTTTTTCTATGATCCAACAGGTGTTGGTAATTTGATCTCTGGTTCCTCTGCCTTTTCTAAATCCAACTTAAATGTCTGGAAGTTCTCCATTCATGTAGCTTGGAGAATGTTGAGCATTACTTTGCTAGCATGTGAGATGAATGCAATTGTGCAGTAGTTTGAACATTCTTTGGCATTGCCTCTCTTTGGGATTGAAATGAACTCACCTTTTCCTGTCTTTTGGCCACTGGTGAGTTTTCCAAATTTGCTGGCATATTGGATGCGGCACTTTCACAGCATCATCTTTTAGGATTTTAAATAGCTCAGCTGGAATTCCATCACTTCTACTGGCTTTGTTCTTAGTGATGCTTCCTAAGACCCACTTGACTTCACATTCCATCTGGCTCTAGGTGAATGATCACACCATCGTAGTTATCCAGGACATTAAAATCTTTTTTGTATAGTTCTTCTGTATATTCTTGCCACCTCTTCTTAATATCTTCTGCTTCCATTAGGTCCATACCATTTCTGTCCTTTATTATGCCCATCTTTTCATGAAGTGTTTCCTTGGTATCACTAATTTTCTAGAAGAGATCTCTAGTCTTTCCCATTCTATAGTTTTCCTCTATTTCTTTGCATTGTTCACTTAGGAAGCCTTTTTTATCATTCCTTTTTGTTCTTTGGAACTCTGTATTCAGATGGATATATCTTTCCTTTTCTCCTTTTGCCTTTCATTTCTCTTCTTAAGGTAAGATGAGGTAGAACTGAATGTCATCGGTGGGCATATGGCTTAAACCAAGCCAGTGAAACTCCACTCAGGACTCTTTTTTCTATATCTATTGCAAAAGAGGAATTTTTTCTACTGTATTCTAAGCTGGGAAGGTATAAGTCTAGATCATCTAGAGACCACCATTTAGAGAGAGACTGCCTGAGAATGAAGTCAATGCAAAGGACAATGAAAGTGAAAAAAAAGAGAAGAGAATTCAAGTACTAATAATACAAGTAGAATCCCTAGGCCTAGGTGTACTTTCAATTATATGAGTTGGACCCTCTTTACTTAATCTAGTATGAGTTGGGTTTCTGTTATTGCAAATGGAACAATTCGTATCTAAAGACTTGTGGAGTTGAAGTCTATGAGATGTTGTCTCTCTATTTTTTTAATATCAGATGTTGTCTTAGTTTGAGCTCCATAGCCAGAGATAAGTATTAGGGTGTGGGTGGTTTATTTGGGTGAAGAAAGCAAGGGTGAAGAAGCAGTGAGAATGAAAGAGCAAAATCCAATGAAGAGGGGTTGTTGATGACCCGGGGACCCTCTGGGTAGACCGTCTCAGACTCGTCCCTCCCAAGGAAGGGAGACGCAGGCATCCACCCAGCATCTCTGCTCCCTCGTGTATCAGAATTCAGGGCTGCTGGTGCAGCCAGTTGAGTAGGCTTCCTCACCTTGGGAGAAAACTTCAAGCAGAACTGTAGGCAGGTGCTGGGTTTGCACGTGGGGTGCAGCAGCCTTGGGGAGCTCTCCAGCACAGCTCCTCTGCAGTCACAGGCAAGCGGTAAGGTGGAATTGTCAGAGTGCTGTGGACAAAATTGCGTCAAATGCCATTTACTTGCACAAGTGAAGTCTAAGATGAATGGTAGGTGCTTTGGAAGGAATATTAATATTTTTAAGACCTTGAGTATACTTAATACCTTGAAGTATTCTTTCTTCACCAAAGAATCGATGCTTTTGAACTGTGGTGTTGGAGAAGACTCTTAAGAGTCCCTTGGACTGCAAGGAGATCCAACCAATCCATCCTAAATGAGATCAGTCCTGAATATTCACTGGAAGGACTGATGCTGAAGCTGAAACTCCCACAACTTTGGCCACCTGATGCAAAGAACTGACTCATTTGAAAAGACCCTGAGGCTGGGAAAGATTGAAGGTGGGAGGAGAAGGAGAGGATGGGATGGTTAGATGGCATCACCGATTCAATGGACATGAGTTTGAATAAACTCCGGGATTTGGTGATGGACAGGGAGGCCTGGTGTGCTGCTATCCATGGGGTTGCAAAGAGTCAGACATGCCTGAGCGACTGAACTGAACTGACTGATGACTTATTAAGTGTAATAATATCTTAATTTGGGAGTGCTTTACAGATTATAAAGCCTTAAGCTTTTTAATGAAGGTATTTTAATTTTACAAGTAATCTATGAATACAGTCTTGTTTTGAACAATTTAAAATATTCACAATCACCTACTTGGCTAGGTGCTTTTGCCTCTTGAGATACATAGGTGTTTCTAACCAGAAAAACCTAGGTATTTTTACCCTCTCTAACACAAGGGATTCAGTTCAGCTCAGTTCAGTCACTCAGTCGTGTCCAACTCTTTGCGACCCCATGAATTGCAGCACGCCAGGCCTCCCTGTCCATCACCAACTCCCAGAGTTCACTCAAACTCACGTGCATCGAGTCAGTGATGCCATCTAGCCATCTCATCCTCTATTATCCCCTTCTCCTCCTTAAGGAACTAGATCTGACAGATAGAGTGCCTGATGAACTATGGACTGAGGTTCGTGACATTGTACAGGAGACAGGGATCAATACCATGCCCATGGAAAAGAAATGCAAAAAAGCAAAATGGCTGTCTGGGGAGGCCTTACAAATAGCTGTGAAAAGAAGAGAAGTGAAAAGCAAAGGAGAAAAGGAAAGATATAAGCATCTGAATGCAGAGTTCCAAAGAATAGCAAGAAGAGATAAGAAAGCCTTCCTCAGCGATCAGTGCAAAGAAATAGAGGAAAACAACAGAATGGGAAAGACTAGAGATCTCTTCAAGAAAATTAGAGATACCAAGGGAACATTTCATGCCAAGATGGACTCAATAAAGGACAGAAATGGTATGGACCTAACAGAAGCAGAAGATATTAAGAAGAGGTGGCAAGAATACACAGAAGAACTGTACAAAAAAGATCTTCACGACCAAGATAATCACGATAGTGTGATCACTGACCTAGAGCCAGACATTCTGGAATGTGAAGTCAAGTGGGCCTTAGAAAGCATCACTACGAACAAAGCTAGTGGAGGTGATGGAATTCCAGTTGAGCTATTTCAAATCCTGAAAGATGATGCTGTGAAAGTGCTGCACTCAATATGCCAGCAAATTTGAAAACTCAGCAGTGGCCACAGGACTGGAAAAGGTCAGTTTTCATTCCAATCCCAAAGAAAGGCAATGCCAAAGAATGCTCAAACTATCACACAATTGCACTCATCTCACACACTAGTAAAGTAATGATCAAATTGCCAACACAAGGGATTACAGATATCAAATGCATAGCCCAAAATCATACACTTGCTAGATGGCAGACCCTAAATTTCTTTTTTTAAGTTTTGTTAGAAAAAAAATGTTTTACATTGGAGTTAGCTGATTAACAGCATTGCGATGGTTTCAGGTGGACAGCAAAGGGACTCATCCATACATATACATGTATCCATTCTCCTCCAAACTCCACTGACCAGAGCTGAATTTCAAACTCTGATGTTCCTACTCTTGATTCAGTGACACTTCTACAACTCATACCACCTAAACGGGAGCCCAGTGACCTATATATAACAGAGCTCTGAAAATGGATCACTGGTCTAGACCAAGTACCCAGCTCCTCCAGAGAGCCATACCTGGTTTCCAAGTCATTCTCAAATAAAATTGCAGATTCTGGATGTTATGGCTTGAGTCATGTCCCCCTCAAAAGATAGGGTGAAGTCCTAGCCCTCAGGAGGAGAAGAGGATGACAGAGGATGAGATGGTTGGATGGCATCACTGACTCAATGGACTTAAGTTTGAGCAAGCTCCAGGAGATGGTGAAGACAGGGAATCCTGGTACCCTCAGTCCGTGGGGTCACAAAGAATCAGACACAACATAACAACTGAATAACAACAACCCCCAGTACTGCACAATGTCATCTTATTTGGAAATAGAGTCATAGTTAAGTTAAACAAGGTCATACTGGAATAGTGTGGGCTCTTAATCCAGTAAGACTGGTGTTTGCATAAAAAGATGGCCATGTGAAGACACGGGCAGGGAAAACGCCATGTGATGATGAAAGCAGAGATTGGGGTGTGTAGCTGCAAGCTGAAGAATGCCCAAAATTGCCAGAAAACTACCAGGAACTGGAAGGGGCAAGGAAGGATTCTTCTACAGCTTTCAGACGGAGTATGGTCCTGCTGACACCATGATTTCAGACTTCTAGCCCCCAGGACTGCTGCTGCTGCTAAGTCGCTTCAGTCATGTCCGACTCTGTGCGACCCCATAGACGGCAGCCCACCAGGCTCCCCTGTCCCTGGGATTCTCCAGGCAAGAACACTGGAGTGGGTTGCCATTTCCTTGTCCAATGCATGAACATTGGAAGAGTCAGTCTTGTCTGACTCTTCGCGACCCCATGGACTGCGGCCTACTAGGCTCCTCCGCCCATGGGATTTTCCAGGAAAGAGTACTCCAAGCCCCCAGGACTATGAGATAATAAATTTCATTGGTTTTACAGCCCTACATGACAGCAACCTAGGATACTAACACAGCAGGTAAATTTGTTTCTAATAAATTCTATAAAGGTAAACGTCTTTGCTAACGTCTTATTTGCCAAAGGGAAAAAAAAAATCACATTCTTTTCTCCAGGATAGTATTTTCTGTTTAAATGTTAAGTTTCTCAACACAAAACAAAAGCACTCATAAAAAGCCAGAAACAATATGATTTTTATCTTTCAGTTACTCAATGATGGTTTCAGAGTTCAAAAAGAAATGATGTGTTCTTGGTTTAAGAGCAAGTAGTTGATATTTAATCCCTATCATTATTTCCCCCAACATTTATTACAAAAACAGATTTCTTTTTAAACTCTGAGGTTATGTTTTGGGGGAAATGTATAGAGAGCTACTTACGCATTATGGTTGTGTGAAAACATTTTAAACTTAAACTATGGCAGAAAATATATAAAGCATGGCTACCATTTGAAGAATATAGTAATGTTTTTCCCTTCATGAAGAAGATAATTTGCAAGAAGGTTACTGAATTTTCTTTGTTGAACTAGTTTTGTTGGGGGATGACCTATAGGTATTAGTATGAAGTGAAGGACCCTCCGGTACTAATATACCTCCCTCTTCCCTTTCTACCCTAGCCTAAAATTTCTTCTCTTACAGAGTCATTTATTTGGGTTAAGCGAACAAAGGTCAGGACATCATTGTTTTGAGAGATTGTAATAATTCACAGATGACATCCGAGAGAGGTAACAGATAAGTGTTTAGATTCTCCATGGCTTTTCTCCCATGAGCTGATTAGCCTGGAATAATTTACTTGATCTGTTAAAGTTTACCAGCAATGTCAAAGAATCTGGATCAGAGAGGCTAAATTTGGTAGTGGAGAAAGCACAATAACATGAGCTTGGAGGACTGTTGGAGAGACCAGTAGGCTCTTTATATGGACACAGCTCTTCTCTGTCTAGGAAGGTCGTCCTCTCCTTTGGCCAGGCAGCTTTAAGGAGGGGGGGGGGTGCTCTCAAGCAGGGAGGAAGGGAGGTCCATCCACCAGAACAGTTGGACCTACTCTGTTGATGAATGAAGGAGGGGGCTGGATAGAATGCTGCATCCTCATACCCTAGTGAGGAGGCAAGACAAACAGTAGGACCTTGGGTAGCAATGTCTGAGAGCAGAAAGATGGGAGGGGTGCTGATGAGGTGAAGGTGATGAGAAAGTCCACTTGAGGGCAAGCAGGAAGAACAAAGGAGGAGAGGATGCTCCAAGGGTCACCTTCCCATCTTCCCTTTTGTTGGTTTTTATCAAGAAGTGACCTTATTTTCATCCTGCCCAAAGCTGGTGAGATATTCAGTGAAAAGCTCATCCTTTTAGGTACCCACTATTCCTATTTTTGCATCTCTCACTCACACACACACACACACAAATAGTACCTAATGTGAAACTGTTCAATACAAGGCAATTATTATTTTGACTTTGGACTGTTAATTCAACAGGAGATAATTTGCCTGCCACCTTTAAAATCCCTCCTCTCCTCTGCTCACATTACTGAAGGGAGAGGGTAGGTCTCTGTTACTTTGAATGTGTTGTCTATCGCAAGAAGCTTGGTACACTTCTTGAGAATGAGAATACTGTTTTGTATGTTCAGGAATGTCTCATAAGTCTTTGTCAGTTGATTATGTCTACATTGCCCATCAAATTGTATCTACCCAAGCTCCGTACATGTAAACATCCTGCTCCAAGACGTCTTTTCCACATGTCATCCTGAATATAGAACAGAAGAAAATGAAGCAAGGAGCAAGCACATGTTACCCAGACACACTTGTTTTACTGCATTGCCTAGTGCGGAATCAAGGGCAGAAATATGCAGAGACTAATAGACTTCAGATGAGCAAACGTTAAAACCTGTGTTTGCGAATAAATAGAAATGACTTTCTGGAGGGAAGAAAGGGTGGCAGAAAGGGGGTAGGGTGAGAAGGAATGTTTGGAATTATGGGAAGAACATCTGGTTCAGTTAAAGAATCAAACCTGAGAAAACAAAAGCTGGGGGCCTGGATGCCCAGTTTATGTTGGTGAGAGCTTCCTCAGAGCTGGGACTTTGTCCTTTTCACTGCTGAGAGCCTAGTGCCACAAGAGACATACAAGAAATATTTGTTGAAGGAATGAAGGATGAATGAATGAGTGAATCTCTAGAAATAATTTTCTGTTCAGGAGGATGCCCATTAGACCTATGGTGTTTCAAAATCAAAGGTTAATTTAATTTAATTTTATTTTAGATGATGAATTCTCTATTCAACCAGGATCTTGCTGAATATAATAAGGGCAGAGCCTCAGTGATGTGAGTTTGGATGAGAAGTCCAGGACGTCATCTAATTACATCTCTACCTGTTACATCCCTCTTCATTCCTGATGCTCCAGTTCACTGGGTGTGGGGAGAGGCACCCAGGGATTGTGTTCTTAGGAAGCTTCCCAGGTGAATGTATTGGAGACATTCCAGGCTTGAACACTGCATCTCCAGGGTTCCCCTGGACACTAGCTGGATGCTCCACAGGAGCAGGGAATTGCATCTCCCACAACTGGAAGGCCATCGTCACCCTGGGCCACTGTGCTATTTTCTCTACTTCTATTTCTGCATTGCCTGTCTGTGGTCTTCTAAGCTTGGAGCTGATTTCGAGTTATCATAGATGCTCAGTGAGTGTTCATTTGTCTAGCTTTTTCAGAAAATCTGGGACTAGGACAGACAGACATTTTCCTCTCTTCACCTGAGACAGAGCTTTCCCCTCTTTGAAGTGTCTCTCTCTGTCATTTTTCTTCACAGCATCCCAGTGGGTGGGGAAAGACAGCTTTTTGTTTTTGTTCTGGCTCTTCTGGGTCTTAGCTGCAGTATGTGGGATCTTTAGTTGTGGCATGTGGGTATAGTTCACTGACCAGGGATCCAACCCAGGCCCCCTGCATTGGGAGCGTGGAGTCTTAACCACTGGACCACCAGGGAAATCCCAAAAGATAGGTATTTTAATTCTTATTTCATGGATGAGGAAACCAAGGACTAAAATAGTTATTCATTTCATTCTTTGTCAAAAGAAGAATACCAAGTGGAGCTGGGATTGGCTTCCATGGACATATGTACAGTAATGGGTTTTCCTTAAGCACTAACAAAAAAGAACTTTTCTTGGGAGACTACATTAGAATAAGCCCTTATATGAATGTCTTCTACTTAGCAGAAAACTGGTAACATATGATTACAATACAATCTGATGGTTTTGTTGAGCAACAAATATGATCTTATATTTTATTTCAAAGATTATATATTTTGCAATTAGTTGATATTGTTGTATGCACTTTGGGTCCCTCAGTTCCTTTCAAAGTACTGCTTAGTATCTTTCTCATCACCAGTATTTATACACTGCATTTCCCATTAATTTTCAAGTTTGTTCTCTTGAAGTTTCTAATAAGCTTCCTTTGTAACTGAATTCCTCTTCTTCCTCCCCGGTATGCATTAAAAAACAGACATCCTCTGAAAGGCACAATGTTTAATGTATTATCTTGCAGTCTAATTCTCAGACTTTTTGAGATAACCTTGAAAAGGCATCAACTCCATGGCATTCTCTAATGAATATCACAGGGACGTGCGTGTTTTGACCCAAACCATGAGAGGAGTTCCTTTGGCAGCAATCCCAGAATTTGGGTCTGCAGATCATAAGAATGAGTTTATTTATGGACAATGATGATGTGAAATCTTCTGTAGAAATACAGAAAATTCTAATCATTGCCTTACTCTCGAGCATCTCTCCTCAATCTGAGCATAATTTCTTTCAGTTTTGATCAGGATGTGTGATGCATAACTAATGGGCTTCCCGCAGCCATCTGGCAGAGTGTGTGAGTTTGCAGCTCATGCTATGGCAGAAACGAGACCACGAGTCAAATTTAAAATGAAAGTGAGCTACAGGACACTTGAACGTGTAAGAATGAGTTCTTATTTTGCTCCATAAATTCTTTCTGGTGGGACGGTCACCTTTAAAAGTTGGCAAATCTCTGTAGTCTTCCCACTGGTCCCCTTTACCTGTGCTGACAAAGGTAAATCTGAGTTTCTCAATGGTTTTGTTCCCAAAGAAAAGTTTGCTTATTTGTAAAGTTTTAAAGCTTTCTTTAAAAAAGTTAATTTTTACTGGTTATCAAACCAGTCAATCCTAAAGGAAATCAATCCTGAATATTCATTGGAAGGACTGATGCTAAAGCTGAAGTTCCAATGCTTTGGCCATCTGATGCAAAGAGTCAACTCACTGGAACAGACCCTGATGCTGGGAAAGACTGAGGGCAAGAGAAGAGGACAGCGGAGGATGGGATGGTTGGATGACATCATCACCTCAACAGACATGAACTTGAGCAAACTCCAGGAGATGGTGGAGGACAGGGAAGCCTGGCATGCTACAGTCCATTGGGTCGCCAATAGCTGGACATGACTTAGCGACTGAACAACAACAAAGCTTTCTTTAGTTCGAATTATTCTCTCATCACTAATTGTTAGAATATGATTTAACTATATGAAGAGGCTGGATTCTGAGGACTTTCTCACTCTTGAGAAGATGCTTATGTGTATGAACCAATATCCAAAATTGTGTTTGTTTGATAATTATAAGAAAACAGCTTAATTGACTTGCTTGAAACTATTGTTACTGCCATTAGTTCTTCACCTCAAGATGGGGCACCAGAGTGCTTCCAAGTAATACTAGGGCAAATGAGGACACTGGCACTCACGCTTACTTTCAGGGTAATTTATGCTGTTTATAATTCTTGCATGAAATAATTTTTCCCTTAAGAAATACTTACTGCCGTGTGTTTTTCACATTATCCTACTCCCAGGTCGGAACTTTTTTCTGCATCATATTCACATATGTAAGTCCATAATATATTAGTTATTCTTGTCATTGTAATTCATGGCAAGCCAACTTGAATTTGCTTAGATGCCAAGGAAGAGTTGAATAACTACTCTATCTCATTGATTCTAAAATTTGCATTACAATTTTTTTAAATAGCTTTGAAATGAGTCTGACAATTGATGGAACATAACTGTTTTTTACAAGTATATTTACATAAGATGCATACATAACATGGGGTGCATCTTTTGTATGATGGTGTCTGAAACTTCGTCAGGTATGGTGAATCACAGAGGGCTGTAATGCAGGTACATCCTGGGAACGACTTGAGCCAGTAGCTCAAGTACTACTGGAACTCTGTCTATGGCCATGGCTTCCCTCATTTGGGTTAGCTTTATTTCTTTCACTGCAGACTAGTAAGAGACAGGGCTACCAATAGCTCTCTAGGGTCAGATCTTATGGGTTCCACCACCAAGTCACAAATTCAAAACCACCAGTAAAGGTAGGCATTATTTTGGTTTGGGTCCAGTTGCCACCCCTTCGCTCAGCCACATTTGGCTGGGAGATGTAGTCATGCAAGAATGATAAAGAGCATAGACGAACAAGGGAAGTTCTGATGTACCCATGTATTGAATAGATGGGAGTAGGGATGGGGAGAGCACTTCTCAGGAGCAGAGAGGTCAGTGCTGGGGTGGGGGGGACAATGCCATGGATGTCAATTACTGTCATATCTGTATTAACAGGTGACTGGTTATCCTGGTTTGGAAATGTTGACTCTTCACTGGTTTCCAGTTCCCACCTTGTTCTTTTATTTATTTACTTATTTTTGGCTGTGTTGGGACTTAGCTGTGGCACAGACTCTCTACTTGAGGCTCAAGGGCTCAGTAGTTGCAGTCCTTGGGCTTAGTTGACCCACAGCATGTGGGATCTTAGTTCCCCACCATGGATCAAAACCACATCACCTGCATTGCAAGGTGGATTCCTAACCACCAGACCACCAGGGAAGTCCCCTCACCTTGTTCTTATAGCTGGAGCCACTAATTCTCTCTCACAGCCCTGCACTCATGTATAGGACACATTGTAAGAGAGCCAATTCAGGAAAAACAAAGATATTTCTAAATCATATCTCTTTTCATCCCCTCATTCACAGAAGACAAAACTTTATTGAATCTTTAGGGAGAAAAGTATGTTGCCTTGTAGTGAAATCTGTCAATTGTGTAGAGCTCACTCCAAACCCTTCTGGACTGTACTTTGGAGACTAGAAAGCTTAAAATCCACTTTGCAAACTCATTTGTAAGTAGCTTCTGCCAGAAACTCAGAAGGTGGAGCAAATGATATGAGTTGGCCAGCCCATGGGGAGAGAGAATTCTGTGGTGGAGACTGTGATCCCTCCAGTGCCACCCGATGGTGGCACAACTGTCTGGTGTCCCGTGGTCCTAGTGGCAGCTGAGTGGCTGTTAGACAGGGTCCTGGTGTGGTTGGGTGTTTATCCTGAAGGCATTGTTCCTGGCCCTGTGGCTGCCAAACCTGGTCCTGGCCTTTTTGGAAATTCCTTAAGCTTAGATAGCAGTGATAAATCCATTTCTGTTATGGCTAGCTAGAGTGATTCTGTTGTCTCTGACTCAGATCCCTCACCAATACCCTTATGCTGTCTGCAAGAACTTCAGGACTTTTCATTTAGTCACAAAAAATATTTTAAAAATGGGTTCTGGTGGCTCAGATGGTAAAGAATCTGCCTGCAATGTAGGAGACCTATGTTTGATCCCTGGGTTGGGAATATCCCCTGGAGGAGGGCATGGCAACCTACTCCAATATTCTTGCCTGGAGAATCCCCATGGACAGAGGAACCTGGCAGGCTACAGTCCACGGGTTGCAAAGAGTTGGACACGACTGAACGACAAAGCACACCACAGCATTTTAGGGTTTTGCTTTTGATACATACCATCAAGATTTGGAAACTGAGAATACTTTTATATCAGGTCACTGGAATCGAAAACTTTGGCCATGAGTCACCTTGATTCCTACGCTGCCCTGGCCTCACAGTCCTGCTTTCATGGTGTGCGTGTGTGTGTGTGTGTGTGTGAGTGTGAGTGTGAGTGTATAGGGTCTGTAGGGACCTATTTATGACTGAATGAGTTATCACATAAAAAAGAATTACAAAAAAAAAACAAACGGAAAACAAATATCAAAGACAAAATCACTCCGATTAATATATCAACATATTATTTCATCACACACAGAAGAAAATTTGGGAAACCGCTCCAGTTATTAGTGGGGTTTATTGCTAAGGAGTGGAGGGGAACTGAAAGTGAGGAGAGAGCAGACTTTCTGTTTTTACTTTGTAAATCCTCTTTTGGCTTCTTTGAATTATTTACAGGTGTGTTTTAATGATACCTTTTGTAATTAAAGCTAATCATAGACAATACATTTTTCCAAGAAGGTCCTAGTATTTGGATCTTCGGTCTGGAGTTGAGTGTATGAGTCCTGGGTTTCTACCCCATTGACTTTCTCCACTGCTCACTGTACTTACTACAAGTCTGGGCTGCCCTTCTTCACCTGGCTGACTCTTTGAGGACACTGCTTAGAAAGTCTTCCTGGATTTCTTTCCCATTCTCTCTTCCAAGCTGGCTTGATAACCCTTCCTATGTCTATTGGTGCTCCCCACAGACCATAGTCTTTACCAAGTGGCCCTGAAATGATCTGTTTTTGTATTTGTCTTCTCTTCTATTCTTTTTTTATCTGAATATAGAGTGTCTCATTCATTGTTATGTCTCCAGATGATACCCTAATGCCTGGCCCATGGGAGTACTTGACACAGTGTTTTATTTGGATTCTGTCCCTCTATTCACATCAGAGAGTCATTACCCCAGCATACTATAGAAATGTGCAAATACAAACAATTACTAATGCCAACTCAGCTTTCCCTGATAATTGATAGTTCTTTTTTCTGTATCTTCCATATCTGCTTCTTCACATTAGCTGTTCCAATCTTCTTTACATTCCAAAGGTGAACTTCCTTTCTCCTAAATTTACCAGGAAGATCAAGACCATCCCTGCTTTCTCTAATTCTAACAGACTATATGAGTCCCTCTGTTGGGACTACTCCCCTTCCTTGGCTTTTGATAGTATTTCTATTTCCTCTTGAACCAGTTTAGTTACTTTGTTAACTATCACTCTTGTTTCAGACATAGTTGGGTGTGACTTGATGAACTGCAGCAGGATGACACATTTATTCATGCAGTCATTATTGAGCACCTACTGTCTGCCAAACACTCTGCTAGATAGGAATATCCAGAGATAACTATCCTGTACCAGTTAGGATTCCAGTAGAAAATGTATGGTATTTAAAGCTGGGTAAGTTGAAGAGAATGTGGGGTGTGGGGGTGGGTGGGAGGAATTGGGCAATTGGAATTGACATATGTACACTATCGATACTGTGTATAAAATGCACAACTAATGAGAATGTACTATATAGCACAGGGAACTCTAATATACCATGGTGACCTGATATGGAAAGAAAATCCAAAAAAAGGGGGGATGTATGTATATGTATGGCTGATTCATTTTGCTGTATAGTAGAAACTAACACAACATCATGAAGCAACTATACTCCAATAAAAACTAATCTAAAAAAAGATGGTTTTAAAAAAGTTTAAAAATGAAGAGAATGTAGACAGAGTGTAGGAAAACACATGGGATAGTGCAGTCCTCTAAGGCCAGGAACAGCAGGAATCCCTTACCATCCTTTGGCATGAAACTGGGGGAGATCGGAAGCCAGGCTACTGGGACATGGGACGTGAAGGAGAAGAAGGACCAGGAAGGTAAGCAGAGACGCTCCTGCCCAGGTGTGGTTGTCAGTCAAGGGTGCCGTTCAGCCAAGGATAAACTAGCAAGCAGGGAGCTGGGGAATAAATACCCTGACCTCCTCACCCTGATGGGTCCCTTCCAAACCAATTGAAAGCCAGTGAAGGAGGAACCCAGTTGATGCTTCTGTACATCAGCCTCCTCAAGCAGAACAAAGAGGAGTAGGGTGGAGTGGATCTGGATGCCCAGATGAAAGGTATCCTGCAAGTCCTCAAGTAGCTCAGTATCTAAGACAAATAAGAACAGGTACTATAAATATGATGTGGGAGGCAATAGAGTAGCTGTGTAGTGTACTGGAGTTATTGCTCTAGGCCACTTGTTGGGTACAATTCTGAGTGTTTTATTGCATGAACTAAAAAACGTACAAGGTACTAGGAGGAAAAGTAGCCTGGAAGGACCAGATAAGCTTTTTGGAGAAAGTTGAGTCTTAAAGTATGAGATAGTCAGGCTGAGCTGGGTTCAGGGAAGAGGCATGAGCAGAGAAATAGAGGAATAAGTAGCACCACGTGTAATTAGAACCTCATAAATTTCATTGTTGTTGGAGTTTGGGGAAGAGAGCATTGGGAGGAGATGGAAGAGGGAGGCAGGGGCTGGATGATGGAGGGACATGGAACTTTTATCCAATGCATGATGGGCAGCAAGTGAAGTTTCTTTTTCAACTGACATATAATAGACATATAACATTATGTCAGTTTCAGGTATACAGTGTAATGATTTGATAGTTGCGTATATTGCAAAGGGATCACCACAGTAAGTCTAGTTAACATCTGTCATCATACATAGCAAATATTTTCCAGTGATGATAACTTTTAAAATCTACCTTCTTACCAAGTTTCTAATATGTAACACAGTATTACTAACTATGGGCTTCCCTGGAGGTTCAGATGGTAGAGAGTCTGCCTGCAATGCAGCAGACCCAGGTTTGATCCCTGGATTGGGAAGATCCCCTGCAGAAGGGAATGGCAACCCATTCCAGTTGTCTTGCTTGGGGAATCCCACGGACAGAGGAGCCTGGTGGGCTATAGTCCATAGGGTCACAAAGAGTCAGACACGACTGAGTGACTAACACACACACTTATTATTAACTATAATTTCCATGCTGTACATTACATTCCATGACTTATTTTTTTTATAACTGGAAGTTTGTGTCTTTTGACCGCCTTCACCCATTTCATCCACACCCACCTCTTGCCTCTGGCAAGCACCAATATGTTCTCTTTACTGATGAGGGTTTGTTGTTGTTATTTTTTTTAAGATTCCCCATATAAGAGAGATCACATGATATTTCTTTCTCGGACTTATTTCACTTAGCATAATGCCCTCAAGATTCATCCATTTTGTTGCAAATGACAAAATCTCTCTTTTGTGGCTAAATGATCTTCCATTGTATGTTGATACCACATTTCCTTTATCCATTCATCCATCGATGGACATAGTGTGTACATAGTGTCCATGGGCAATGGCAGCAATTGAAAGGTTGGGTTTTTTGGTATTTATTTATTTATTTGGCTGCATCGGTTCTTCAGTGCCACACGTGGGATCTTCACTGCGGCATGCGAGATCTTTTGTTACCCTGCGTGTGCTTCTTTAGTTGTGCTGTGTGGGCTCCACGCACGCAGGCTCAGTAGCCCCACAGCGTGTGGGGTCTTAGTTCTCCCACCAGGGATGGAACCCGCGTCCCCGGCATTGGAAGGCAGATTCTTAACCACTGGACCACCACGGAAGTCCCAGAGAACTTTGAAAGAGGAGAGTGAAATGGTGAGCTTTGCCATCAGCTGACCCTGAGAATGTGGGAAGGATGGCTTTGAGGGAGGCAAGACCAGAGAAGTGGAGACCTTCTGGTCTTCTCTGGTAATAGGAGATCATCATGGTGGTGGCTGCCCAGGTAGCTCAGTGGTAAAGAATCTGCTTGCTATGCAGGAAATTCGGGTTCAATCCCTGGGCAGGGAGGATCCCCTGGAGAAGGAAATGGCAACCCACTCCAGTATTCTTGCCTGGGAAATCCATGGACAGAGGAGCCTTGCAGGCTACAGTCCATGCAATCACAAAGAATCGGATTTGACTGAGCGTGCACGCGCATATGTGAAGTGGTGGTAGAGGAGAGATGAAGTGGCAGGAAGTACGCAGGCTGGATAGGGGATGATGAATCTGAGAAATGTTTAGAATTCAAAAGAGGCAAGTCTCAGGTATCAGAAATGAGGGTTAGAGGTAAGGAATTATAAAAGATGCCTTTCGGGGTTCCAGCTTCGGTAATGGTCAAAGTAGTGCGTATAGCTGAAAGTTATAGACAGGGAGAATTGTTCACTTGGGTCAGTAGGACATCCAGGTGAAATTGTTTAGCAAGTAGTTGAAAAAGAAAAAAAAAAAAAAAGCCTAAACTTGAGGGGGAGAGAGAGAGAGGTAGGGTTGATCTGGGAGTCTGAACATATAGATGAGAGGTGGCTAAGATAAGGGAAGTGTTACCAAACTAAGCTTGGATTTGCTCACCCACACACAGTAAAGTCAGTCTGGTTGTGGTGAAGGAAAGTGCAGTGTTTACTGCAAGGCACCAAGCAAGGGATCCAGGACAGCTAGTGCTCAAAAAGCTCAAACTCCTCCAAAGTTTTCAGCAACTTATTTTTAAAGGCCAGGTAAGTGGGGCAGGGGTGGGAGGGATGTGTTCCAGGGTACAGCTCATGCCCAATCCTCTGATTGGTTCGTGTTGAGGTAACAGATGTCACAGGTATTAACCTGATCACCTTAGGCTTCAGTAGGTATGGGGGCTACCTACTCATGATTATCAAGTCGTTAATTTCTTCCATTTGGTTAGGATTTTTGCATCTATAAATTAACTCAGAAAACATGCGTCAGATACTGTGACCTGGGCACTTGAGCGAGGAGGTACAAGAGTGGATGGAATTACTCAGAGGCAGGGTGGAGAGTGACAGAAGACAGTGGACTTCTCCTGAAGAAGAGCGTGGTTGGACAGTAGCTGGGAGAGAGCACAAGGGAGGTGTGTAGGATTCAGAAAAGACTTTTTTTTTAAAGGAGTAAACGTTTCAAGACACCTACTGTTTGGACACTTTTAACTTTCCTCTCTCTTCTTGAAACTCCCTACCTTCTTAGCTTCCCTGTAATTGCTTTTCACTGGTCCCTTTTTTCCCCTCTTCTCACTCTTCCTGATTCTCCCCCGGATACACTTTGTTCTTCTGTCCCCTGCACTCATACCAGTGCAAGTACTTAAATATCCTTGATGATTCTAAATAGTAGTAGTTCTTGCTGACTTGTTCTAACTTAGTGTCTAAACACTCCTGGCTGCTTCAGGGAGGGCCCCAGAGTCTCCCTAGATGTGAGATCACTTCCTATAGCACACGCTCATTGCTGGAGGGGGAAGTTGTGCTGGTGCCAACACCGCTTTCAGCCACTATCCTCCTTTTGACGTCACTTGACCTTTCTTCCTGCTTATCTTCCTAACACCTTTACATGTGCCAACAGTTGGGTGTACTATAGAGACAGGAATACTAATGATATTTTATAGAGAATAGGTCACAGAGGATAGGGACGCCAATGATATTTTTTTTTTTTTTTTGCTGCACCAGGCAGCATGCAGGGATCTTAGTTCCCTGACTAGGAATCGAACTTGCACCACCTTTCAGTGGACATGTGTATTGTTAATCACTGGACCATCAGGGAGGGAGAAGGCAATGGCACCCCACTCCAGTACTCTTGCCTGGAAAATCCCATGGATGGAGGAGCCTGGTAGGCTGCAGTCCATGGGGTCACTAGGAGTCGGACAGGACTGAGCAACTTCACTTTCACTTTTCACTTTCATGCATTGGAGAAGTAAAGGGCAACCCACTCCAGTGTTCTTGCCTGGAGAATCCCAGGGACGGGGGAGCCTGGTGGGCTGCCGTCTCTGGGGTCGCACAGAGTTGGACACGACTGAAGCGACTTAGCAGCAGCAGCAGGACCATCAGGGAAGTCCCCGATGATCTATTTTATACAGTCAACTTCTTATAATCAGGTCTCCAATAATCAGCTCCTTCTATCCTTCCTCTTCTCACAAGTTTTCCATACACTCGTACACCAAAAACTTTAGAGAAGGATCAAGGAGCAAATAAAACAGAGAGGAGGGTACAGCATTTGGGTCGAGCGCTTTTGCGGCCCCACAGGCTGTAGGTATTTTCTGTGTCCCTCATGCTTCTGAGCCGAGAACCCTGGCTTTGTCCTTCTCTCCTATTCTTGGTTTGAGAAGTTTGATATAATTTAGGTACTTTCCGGGAGATATAAAAAAGAAACCATCATCATTCACATGTGGGAATTATTTAAGGGTAATCAACTCTAGAACACGAAATATTGAGTCAGAGTCACTGGTTTGAAGACCAAATTCCTCTCTGGTAGAAACATTTGGGCTTATCGCCGAGTTTATTGTTAATTGCTGAAATATTACGCTCCCCACAGTGGACTAGTGATTACAAGACAGTTTCCCCTCCCTCGCCCCGTTTCAAGAATTCATTACAATAAATGGCCTATTCTGCCTTCTGTTAATTGAATCTCCAACCCACGATGCATAATGTTAGTACTGCTCTAGTAGAAAATTGATGTCATCCATGCTTATGTAACTTCTGGTTGAGTGCTTTATGCTCCAGCCATGGTTATCTGTGAGTCATAATTATGTCTGTGTTAAAACACTGCTGCAAGCTGTGTGTGCCTGTGTGGGTGTTTTATGTATGGGTGTAGTCTGCAGCCTGGGAAGCCAAACCCGTTGGTGAAGGGATTTTCATTTACCCAAGAGAAAGCTCTTAACACTTAACAGAAATCACATTAATTTCACCTGGTTTTTTACATGGACAATAAGGTTTGTTAGCAAAAGTGTAACCAAGTGGGTGGCTGATGCTTTCCTTCTTTACCTGTTTCTGAGGATAGGAGTGGGAAGAAAAAAAAAAAAATCAAACTCTTAACTTCTCTCAGGATAGGCAGGCTGTGGTTAGTTCTGTCTGTCCAGTAGTTCTAATGGGTTCCTCTAGCTCTAGAGGAAGATTCAATTTTTTTTTTTTTTTGAGTAAAGGGGACCCCAGGGAGTATAATGGATAAGAGGGTAGATTCTGAATGCAGACCACCTCTCCAGCCCCTGGGTAAATTTATTTATCTGTAAAATGGGATGATAAGAGTATAATCTCGTAGGGTTACTGTAAGTATTCAATGATTTAATGCAGGAAAAGAGCTTAGTACCTAATACATCAAGGTACTCAAATAGCTGTCTTCTTTCTGCAGGATTCAGTGTGTGTGTGTGTGTGTGTGTGTGTGTGTGTGTGCGTGCGTGCATGCTCAGTTGTGTCCGACTCTTTGTGACCACACGGACTGTAGCCCACCAGGCTCTTCTGTCTATGGGATTTTCCAGGCCAGAATACTTGAGTGGCCTGCCATTTCCTCCCCTAGGCAATCTTCCTGACCCAGGGATGGAACCTGAGTCTCCTGCGTCTCCTGCAATTGCAGGCATATTCTTTACCACTGCGCCACCTGGGAAGCCCTTGAAGGGTTCCATGTTAATCCTAAAGCTGGAGCTGGCTCACTTCCTTGAATTTCATGAAGGAATAAGGTCTCAAGGCTCCCCAGCCGGGTCTTCAGCACTGTCTCAGGTGGACACATTCTGGCTGGTTCTCCTCTCCTCCATTCTCTCCTCTCTCAAAGGTCCTGCTGCCTGGGTCTGCCTTGTCCTAGACGCTGGTAAGGTCACGTCTTCCTTTCCCTTGAGTTACATCTTCACGCCAGCTGCAGTGTGTTTGTCTTTTGTTCCACTGGGTTCCTTCCACCCTCACTCCGCCCCCAGCCCCACAGCACGGTGCGTCCTCACCAGTGCTGAGGCTTTTCATCTTGCTTAAGTTAGGGCAGCTCTGTCAGCCCCCCAGTTTGCTCTGATGATGTGTGGGTGACTCCGTGACTGTCTTCCCACCTTATCTGAAACCAGTTTGTTTTCGGTGTGGTGCGGTAATTGGAGGGCTCGGTGTATTTCCTGTTTTTCTGCACCCTCTGGCCATGGTAGGGGGGCTCCACTGGGGCTGGAGCCCTCTTGGAAAACCTGGGCTATGTGCTTCTCTCTGAGTTCATTCCTCATTTTGCATTTCTACACGGTTTGGATCCCTTCTCCAGTTTGGAGCAGTGGTCCCCAGTTTTTTGGCACTGGGGACCAGTTTTGTGGAAGACAGTTTTTCCATGGGTGGTAGTGGATGTGTGATGGTTCGGGGCAAGTGCATGACATTTATTTATTTATATGATTTTTTGTTTGGATTGCTCTGGATCTTCGTTGCTGTGCTCAGGCTTTCTATAGCTGCATGGAGTAGGGGCTACTCTTCCCTTTCAGTGCGCAGGCTTCTCACTGTGATGGCTTCTCGTGTTGTGGAGCTTGGGCTCTAGGGCACGGGCTCAGTGGTTGTCGCACGGCATGTGGAATCTTCCTGAGCCGGGGATCGAATCCGTGTCCCAGGCATTGGCAGGCTGATTCTTTATCACTCTGCCGCCAGGGAAGTACTCGAGAGCATTAAATTCTTGTGCACTTTATTTCTATTATTATTACATCAGTTCCACCTCAGAACATCAGGCATTAGACCCTGGAGGTTGGGGACCCCTGGTTTAGAGGGTAGCCTGGGAGCTTGCCCGTCCAGGTTATTCCAATTGACTATTTCATCCAATTTACCTCAGCAGCCATTTCCATTCCCTGCAATCCAGAAAGCAGAAAAAATAAGGGTAATCACACAGATCTGCAGATATGGAGTTTTGATGAGAAGGTGTAGGCTTTGGTAACTTGGGACCCAAGGAACTGGGGTTGGCAGCCCTGCTTGACCCTGAGTCTGTGTTCTTTCTGGAAAATCATTTCAAGGTTTATGGCAGTGGAATAGGCTCCTTTCCTCACTGGATTGCTGCTGATGAGTTTTTGGAGGACTTGCTTCTTTTTCCCATTATTTCCTTAGGAATGCAATAAGATTCAGCTTCATTCTACCATATTAATCCAGAAGCTGTATTTTTTCCTTTTAGCATAAAAGACCTAATTCGTATGCTGTAGAAACCCTGACTTCATGAGCCTATAACACAGTTGTCTTTTTTTCTAGCCTGGCTTTTTTCTTTACAAGGCTCCACACAAACCAGGAATACTTCTACTTGAGCCATCTTGTCAAGTGGCACTATATCTACCATGTTAATCCAGAAGTTGTATTTTTCCCTTTTAGCATAAAAAGACCTAATTCATATGCAGTAGAAACCCTGACTTCATGAGCCTGTAACACAGTTGTCTTTTTTTCTAGCCTGGCTTTTTTCTTTACAAGGCTCCACACAAACCAGGAATACTTCTACTTGAGCCATCTTGTCAAATGGCACCATATCTACCATATTAATCCAGAAGTTGTATTTTTTCCTTTTAGTATAAAACAACCTATTTCATATGCAGTAGAAACCCTGTCTTCATGAGCCTATAACACAGTTGTCTTTTTTTCTAGCCTGGCTTTTTTCTTTACAAGGCTCCACACAAACCAGGAATACTTCTACTTGAGCCACCTCATCAAATGGCACCATATCTATCTTCAACCTTCAAATATCTTCCTAGTAACTTGGATGATGGTGGATTAGAGGATCAGTGCAGTGTGCCATACAAGCTAATTTGCTATAACCAACCACAAAATTTAGGCTTCCTCAAGAGGGGTGAAGTAGTAGAGTGATTATCAGCCTGGGCTTCAGAGCCAAATTGCTTGGGTTCCGTTTCTGTCTCTACCACTTCCTAGTTAGCTATGCAAACTTGAACAGATTAGTTTCCTGTGTCCTCATCTGTAAAATGGGATGATGATAATTAATTTGACCTACCTCTTAGAATTCCTAAGAGGCGTAAATGAGTAGTTACATGTGATACAATAGCGCCTTGCTTGTTGTAACTATTTAACATGTAGTATTTAATATGTATTTAGCAATCTTCTTACTCCATTGTTATTGTTTAATGAAGCTATTCCTGGCAAATCTTGGTCTTCATTGACTGCAGGAGCAAATATATCTTTATTTAAGAAGAATAATGTATAAATATAACAGCTCTGCTGGTAGAAAAAATGGGAGTGGGAAGGGGCAGAGATGATGTAAGAGTGGGAATTATTGGTGCTAGCTGATGGGTACATGGTCGTTCATACATTGGTTCCTCATTTTTGTGAATGTTCATTTTCCATAGTTAAAATTTTAAAGATTAAACAAGAGATGAAGTCTGTAATATGTCAGTGTGGATCAGTGCAGTGCAATGGGAGGTCTCATGTACTCTAGGTGGGAGGCCAAATTGCCATAAGCTGCCTAGAAAACAAATTGACAGGATAAATCAAGGACCCTGAAAATGTTTGACCCAGTTACTATTGCTACCTGAAAAATTACCCAGAAACTTGGCCTAAAACATCATTTTATTAAGTTCACAGATTCTGGGAATCAGGAATTCGAACAGTGGGTTTGTCATTCGAGCAGATGGTTTGTTTGCTCTATGACATGTGGGGGCTTCAGCTGGTAAGACCTGAAGGCTGGGGGTCACTCAGTGGCCAGGGGCTGGAAATTTCAGGTTTGCTCACTCACAAGTTTGGTTTCTCAACTAGTGGTGCACAGGCCAGCAACGTCCCCTGAAGTCCTCACTTGGCTTCCACGTGAGTTGGCTTCCTCCCAGCATGGTAGCCATAGGGTAGTCATGTTGTATATATGACAGCTCAGAGATTCAAGTGTGAATGCTCCAGCCATCAAATTTCAGAGACCACACAGCATCAGTTCTGCTTACTCTGTTGGTTGAAGTTGTCCCAAACCTGCTGAGATTCAAGAAAAAGGGATATAGACCCTCAGCCCTCCCTAGAAAAAGTATCAGAGAATTTTAGGGTCATGTTTCAAAACTACTTCAATGTTTGTCTTCTGACTCTTGGATTTCACTTCTCAGAATTTATCTTAAAGAAACAATTCAAAATGTGGACAAAGTTATATGCTCACATATATATATATATAATAGAATATACTTATATTTAATACATATTTATGTTTTTTAGTTATACTGAAATGTATTTATGAATGCTTTCAATGTAGCTTATAATAATGAAATGTTGGACTAACAATAGGAAAATGAATAAGTGCTAGTGAACCACTAAGATGATGTAAAGCCATTAAAATAGTGTTAGAGTTTTCCAATACATAGAAAGACATTCATATTTTATTTAAAATTGACAAATATAGTGTCCAAACTATATAACATATAATTTTAAATGTTTTTACAAGTCTAGATTGTTAAAAATTGCAAAGAGAAAGGTGAGAAGGAACTATTTTAAACATTAACAATAGCCATCTCCTGGCAGTGAGCTTATGGTTACTTTAAATTCTTTTCTTTATAGTTTCCTGCTTTTCCAAAAATATTTGAAATTTTCAGATATTAATTTTATAATTACAAAATATATTTTTTAAAAAAATTCCAGTATATTTGATGCACTAAAAAAAATAGCTCAACCATTTTGCTTATTATATTGGACTGAAAAAAATACTTGCTGGCTTGATTGAAACATGAATGTTTATCACCAAACATACACCTTCTGGACTCTAAAAGAAGGATAGACTAACTGGGCCATAGCAGGATTGGCAGCATTTTTCTGAATCCAGTTTTGTGTCATCTATCCCTCTTCCCTCAGCCTGTCCCCCCCTCCCCCCCATTTTTAGGACCTAGGAGACCCTCACTTCTCTGCTCAGAGTAGCCAAGGTCTGGCAAGAAGTGTGTGTGTGACAGAGGCCAGTTTCACCCTCCCTAAGCTGCTCAGGGACCAGAAGGCAGGGACCAGGAAGTGAAAGCCAAGCCCTCAATCACCAGCTTGGAATTTCCCTCTGCAGCAAGCTTTGGTTCTTCAGTGTCTTCATGAATTTTTTCTAGGAAGCATCCTCCTCTGCTACCCTTTCCTGCCCACATCCCAGTAAGACTTGCCCTGGGCCTCAGGGAGTCCTCTGTGTGCCCACTGCTGGCTCAGTTCCCCTTTCCAAGGGCTGCAAACTGTCATCCCATCATCTCCCCTTTTCCCACTCTTTACCAGTGAGTTGACAAGACTGGTTATAAACGAGCATTTGGGTCTAGTCTCATCAGAGGTCATCCCTGGAATCTGTCTGCCTCACAGTTTCTAGTATGACTCAATCAGCTACCTTTGCCTCCATGTCTGCTGTCACCTAACTCAGAGGGCTGTATACTTTGGTACCCAACTTGTCCTAGACTCAGATCCCCTCTTAAGATGGCCTTGTCCATCTTTCTCTTCCCCAAGACCGTGCCCTTCGGGATCTACCAATATATGTAACAGTTTGATATATCTTAGTTGCATCGTACAATGGCTAAAGATGTAGCTTTCCCATATTCTATCTAATATATCTGCATGTGAGCTCAGTCACTCAGTTGTGTCTGACTCTTTCAGACTACATGGACTGTAGCCCACCCGGCTCCTATGTCCATTGGATTTCCCAGGCAAGAATACTGCAATGGATTGCCATTTCCTTCTCCAGGGGATTGTCCTAACCCAGGAATCAAACCCATGTCTCCTGCATTGGCAGATGGGTTCTTTACCACTGAGCCACCAGGAAAGCCATATAATATATCACTTCTTTAAAAAACACGTTTAACATTAATCAGTTAATATATTTGGTAGGCAACCCTTGAAGTAAACTGGTCCCTGAGCTACCTACTATTATAGGTCGTATTTTCATAATAGTTTCCTGGTCTGAATCACTGATGATAGTGCTCTAATATTAATATTCTGTTCCTTGGGATAGTTTTTAAAGCAGTTTAAATAATCAAAACTATTCAGAATTTGTTTTAGATCACCTAGAATGAATAACTCTGGGCTTTTTATTTAATAGTATATCACAAAGTCATCTTCTGTGCGAGTTACTGACACCAGCTGTCCACATCCTTACTTTCTTGTTCATTTGGTAATAGAGGAACAGGGGAATTAGGGCAAGGGAAAAATACAGTTTGAGATAGAAATGGAAATGATTTATGATGCACACTCTGACTAATACGGTTAAATCATTTGATCCTCTTAGAGGATTTGCAAATTGGGAAAGATTCTATTCTCCATTCCAAACCTAATTTCTACTACTAAATTGTTTATAAACTCCAAAAAACAAAATGTCATCTCTGCCACTTGCCACTCACAAATATTTTCATTCTTCTGAAGACATGTCAGGGTCACATGGCAGGATTGCTGCCTTAGAGTTGTTAGCTTGGCCATGAGACTTGCTTTGATGAATGAGTTATGATCAGAAGTAAAAAGATGTATCACTTCTGGGTGAGGCTTTGAGAACTAGGGTGTACTTTGCCATATTTGGTGTCCCTGCTGGGTTGAATGGAAATTTTATTACCCTGGTTCCCAGGTACCTAGGTGAACAGAATCTCCCCAACCTAGATTGGACATGTGGTAGGATGAAGAAGTACATTTATTAAGCCACAGAGATTTCCTGGGTGTTTGTTACTAGAGCATAACTTAGTCCATCATGACTGGTATAGTAGGTCGCTAGCCAGATGATGGGAGAAGGCAATGGCACCCCACTCCAGTACTCTTGCCTGGAAAATCCCATGGGCAGAGGAGCCTGGAAGGCTGCAGTCCATGGGTTTCGAAGAGTCAGGCACGACTGAGCGACTTCACTATCACTTTTCACTTTCATGCATTGGAGAAGGAAATGGCAACCCACTCCAGTGTTCTTGCCTGGAGAATCCCAGGGACAGGGGAGCCTGGTGGGCTGCCGTCTATGGGGTTGCACAGAGTCGGACCCAACTGAAGCGACTTAGCAGCAGCAGCAGCCAGATGATGAAAGGTATGTGTGTAGGTAGGAAGATACATAGACAAAGAGATGAGAATCCAGAGGTACTGGTAGTAGTTGTTCATGGGTAGGAATATAGGTCTGGAAAGCATAACTGTAAATTTTTACTCTAACATTGATTAATTAGTCTAGTGGTCACTATCTTTGATTACAATTCATTTGATTGTCCTTACTCTGAATTAAAAACTATATTTAGATCTTGTTGCTATTTATATAGAGTTTTCACAAGGTATTAGGTTGGTCAAAAAGTTCCTTTGGGTTTTCCCATGACATGTTACAAAAAACTCAAAGGAACTTTTTTGGCCAACTCAATATTTTAAGTGAAAAAAAAGGCAAATTATAATGCAGGATATACAGTATGACTCAGATATTGCAAGGAAAAGAAATATATGACTAGAGAAGTGTCTGAAAGGCTATATACCAGAATATAAACTTCTTGGGGATATAGGTGATTGAAATTTTCTTTCTGTATATTTATTTTTATTCTAAAAGTATAAGCGCATATCATAAATAGCTATTACTTTTGTCCTAATTGGTGTTCATTCTATTAACTACCCTGCTTTCCGTCCGTGTGATTCTGTTTACCACCTTCTATCCCACCAACAGAAAAGCAGATATCACCTAAAGTTAGCCAATCTGATACTTTCCTGGAATCTAAAGCTTAATATGGATAATATAGGAAAATATGGTTTTTAGAGTCAAATTTCCTGTTGGCCGTGTTAAAAGAGAGACCTGAAACTTCCTTGGTTTCTATCTTTCTTGAGGATTTAGGAATTTCTTTGATTTTAGGGTTAGCCAGCTTCTTCTATTTGTTTTGTCTTTGGTTTTTAAGTTACCCTAAATTGATTTGGCAGTTTACAACAAAACGATCACTTGACTGACACAACATGTATTGCTTGTTTAGTGTAAAAGATTAGTGAGATAAAACGTAAAGAATAAATCAATCTTGTCCTCTTGCCTATGATAAATTAAATCATAGAAACTTTTTGGGCTTTTAAAATTCTTTTTTCAAGGTGATGGTAATCATTACCAAGCCTTTAAAAAAACGAACAAGACGTTTATAATCAGCTAGTGCTGGGTGTATGTATGTGCGTGTTTATGTGTCCCCGTAGCATTATGAGGTAATTGGAATTTAAACTGATACACATGTGAACTCAGGCGCACTGAGAGTGTGTGTGAGTCAAGGTGATATGAGTCTGAGTGTGTGATGACGAGAATAGTGGGTCAATATCCTTCCATCCTAGCTAGCTGTCCACCATTTCACTCATGCCTCCTAGTTATATAAACTTGTTATTTCTGGCTCCTTTCATGCGGTGAATTGAAATGCCCCAAGCAGGCAGTCACCCTTCTTAGCATTCTGTTCCTATGCTCTCCATCCTCCAGTACTTTTTATATAAGAGCAATTCCCCCTCTCATCCCTCATTCAATTAATATTTGCTGAGTAATTTCCAGGAGATGTGCCAGGTGTTGGGGATCGAAAGCAAATGAGACCAGATTGTATCTTAAGGAGACTGCAGGTTCATAAGGACAATGGAAAACAAACCTAAAAACCCTTAGAAAACCAATCAAGATGACTCTGAAGATTCCTAAAACCTGAAGTGCATTCCCCATCCCCTACATCCCGGGGAATAAGAGTCTGATCGTCATTAGTGCTATTCTCCAATGTTTCTGGTTCTCCTCCTTCACGGATCCTGGTAGAATTTCACTTCTCCTCCCCCTTGAAATGAAGTCTAGCCATATGACTTTCTTTGGTTAATATGATCTGAGTGGAAGTCACATGTCACTTTTTTAATGTATTATTTTATTTGTTTTTGGCTGTCCTGAGTTGCTTTGATTGGGCTTTCTCCAGTTGAGGCGAGCGGAGGCTGCTCTGCATCACGGTGGCTCCTTTCCTTGTGGAGCCTGGGCTCTCGAGCGTGTGGGCTTCAATAGTTGTGGCTCGAGGGCTCTAGAGCACAGCCTCAATAGTTGTGGCGCCCAGGTTTAGATGCTCTGAGGCCGGCGGAGTCCTCCCAGACCAGGGATCAAACCTGTGTCCCCTACATTGGCAGGCGGATTCTTATCCACTGTGCCACCAGCGAAGTCCCCACATGTCATTCTGAGAAAAAGCTTTTGTGAGCAAGTACATGATTTGCTGTGTTAGGGGCTGGCCATGTTCCGCATGGTGAGGCTCTATTAGATGGGGTCTCGTGCTAAGAGTGGCGTGGAGTAGAGCCCACTACTCCTAAACAGTCCCAAGATAGACAGGGCTGTAAGCGTGAAAAAGCCACTGAAATTTGGAAGGGTTTGTTACCTCAGCATAACAGATACTGTGAACATCTCCCAGACCTGGCAGGAGTTTTTGTGGTCCTGGATCAGGCTCTTAGTTAGGACTGGGAGTCCTGGGTGACCGGCAACATTAAAGAAACAAAGATAACACTGAACTTAGTTTACCTGGAATTCCTGGGAGGAACAGACCTTTTAAGTTCTAAGGAATTCAGCCCATTTCCTTCTCCAATGCAGAAAAGTGAAAAGTGAAAGTGAAGTTGCTCAGTCGTGTCCGACTCTCAGCGACCCCATGGACTGCAGCCTACCAGGCTCCTCTGCCCATGGGATTTTTCAGGCACGAGTAGTGGAGTGGGGTGCCGTTGCCTTCTCCTTAGCCAGGTTACCCAGGATAAAGATCATATTCCCAGCTTCCCCTGCAGCAATGAATGGGTACACGAGTAAGTTCTGGTCAGTGGGATGAGAGCAGAAGTGACGTGTGTAACCTCAGGATTGAGCCCTAAAAGGGCAGGAGTGTAGGGGTGCAGTGTCTTGTCCCCCCTTTTCCTTGCCTGGCATTCACGTGTGTCTTTCACTCACATGGCCAAGAGCAATATCTAAAGATGGCAGAGCCACAAGATGGAAAGAATCTGGATCTTGGATGTCACGATGCAGAATCACCATCCCAACTCTGATTTTATCCCAGATATAAATACACTCATGTTATTTAAGCTACTATTATGTGACACATGTGGCCCAAAATATCCCAAGTAATGCCTCTGAATTCCTACTTTTAGATATTTACCCTAAGTCAGTAACTGGGGATATGTGCAAAGATTTAAAAACCAATCAAGTTTATTATAGACCTTATGTGAAAGTTGCAAAAAATAATGGCTTGGTTAAAGAAATTATAGTTTCTCTGTACAATGGAATACAATGAAGCCAGGCAAAATTACAACACAGAATATTGATTGATGTAGAAAAGCATTCTTTTTAAAAAAAATGCACATATAAGACAACGATTACCAGAACATGAGCTTGACTTTCCCCTTTCTCCACTTGAAATGGAGAATTCTAACTGCCTGAGAGGTTTCTTTTCTCTTCCTCAAACTCTATGGAAGGGCCTGTCTTACCAGATGAATTCCTTTGGGCTTTTGTGATGAGTATTAAGAGGAAAGGCATATTGGCTAGGGCGAGGAGGATATTTTCTGAAGGGTTTTGAGAATTGAGAAGTGAGCTGTTGAGTGTGGGACAGTGGGTGAGAGAAGAAAAAGAAGATTTAAAAAAGGATGTCATATGCCTTGTCAAGATATTCGGGGTGAAGTGATTTCAAGCTGCTATGATACGCAAGCATTGCACCACGGCGCTCTCTATTGTGGGCACAGAAATGAGTCTTAAAGACATTTATCAACCACCCACGGTTTTTACCAGCTTTTCCTCTTCCGTGGTGGCTTAGATGGTAAAGAATCTGCATGCAATGCAGAAGACTCGGGTTTGATCCCTGGGTGGGGAAGATCCCCTGGAGAAAGGAGTGGCAAACCACCCCAATATTCTTGCTTGGGAAATTCCATGGACAGAGGAGCCTGTTGGGCTGTAGTCTGTGGGGTTCTCAAAGAGTCGGACACAACTGAGTGTCTAAACACAGCACCTCTGAGTGAATAGAGGTGCTTTTTTTGTTTTCTGCCTTTTTGCCAGTGTTTGTTATTAAAAACAAGTGTTTAAATTTATTTTTTTAAATGGTTGCTGAGCCCTGCATAAGGGGCTGCTGCTGCTGCTGCTGCTGCTGCTAAGTCGCTTCAGTCGTGTCTGACTCTGTGCGACCCCATAGACGGCAGCCCACCAGGCTCCTCTGTCCCTGGGATTCTCCCGGCAAGAACTCTGGAGTGGGTTGTCATTTCCTTCTCCAATTCGTGAAAGTGAAGTCGCTCAGTCGTGTCTGACTCTTCACGACCCCATGGACTGCAGCCTACCAGGTTCCTCTGTCCGTGGGATTTTCCAGGCGTCCATGGGATTTTCCAAGAGTACTGGAGTGGGTTGCCATTGCCTTCTCTGGCATAAGGGGCTGTGGAGTCATAAATTCATCTCAGCCTTTTCCCTTAGCACAGGGAGAAGGAAGGGGAGAGGAGGGAAGTTCCTGCTTTCACCGCCCTCATCTCAGGCACACTCACCCCCATCTGCTAGAGATGACCATCTGCTTCCCTGAGCCAGTTAGAGTCAGGCCAGGTGGTATATGTCAGCGGCTCTCTGCCCACTGGTGGGGAGGATGAGGGAGCTTGGGAAGAGTCTGCTGCTTTCTTTCTGGAAAATGGGGCCATAGACACCCTCATGGATATGCAGGCCCTGGTTCTAATCAAACACTTACCGTCTGTGGGCCACCCCCCCAGCAGACCTCCCACCCCCTTGCTTGGTTTCCATTCTGGGTAGGACTAAAGCTCAGCCCAGCTGGCTGGAGACCTGATCACCGTGCCTTTATCTAGAATAGGAATAAGCTCTGCATCTGGGATTCCTGATCCACAGTTATGGCACATGCCTTGTTTAATCGCTCAGTCATGTCTGACTCTTTGCGACCCCATGGACTGTAGCACACCAGGCTTCCCTGTCCTTTACTATCTCCTGGACTTTGTTCAAACTCATGTCCTTTGAATCAGTGATGCCATCCAACCATCTCTTCTCTGTCGTCCCCTTCTCCTCTTGTCCTCAATCTTTCCTAGCATCAGGATCTTTTCTAATGAGTCAGCTCTTTGCACTCTTGTCCAAAGTATTAGACCTTGAGCTTCAGCAGCATACCTTCCAATGAATATTCAGGTTGTTTCTTTTAGGATTGACTGGTTTGATCTCCTTACTGTCCAGGGACTCTCAAGAGTCATCTCCAGCACCACAGTTTGAAAGCATCGATTGTTTGGCAGTCAACATTCTTTACGGTCCAACTCTCAAATCCGTATATGCCTACTGGAAAAACCATAGCTTTGACCATATGGACCTCTGTTGGCAAAATGATGCCTCTGCTTTCTAATACACCTGACAGCTCGTAAATGACAGCTTCGCAAAACACTCTGTTGTCCCCTTTGCCCCACCTTAGGGGTGTCTCTGGGGAGCAATGGGTGAAGTCCTAGCTTCTGGTAATCTTAAACATAGAAAGGAAAAAGAGAACAGCGTTTTGTTCATCTACATCAGTAAGAGTGGACGGATCAGATCACTTGCTTAACTATTTTTAGCTCTCCACGTCCTCAGAGAGACATCCTGAGGTCTTCTGAGCAGCTAGAGAGATAAAATATAATGAGTATGGCAACCAAGGTCATTGCATCCATATAGAATCCCCTTTAATCAGCTGCATTCTTTTTCAAAGACTTCATACCATGCCTTTGCCCCATGAAGTGTGTCCCAGAGACTGACCAGGAGCGCATCCTGTGGGCGCAGTTGTAGTCATGGGCTGGATGGACCAGAGAATTCATAATTACTGTGAGAGGAATATTTCAGCTGATCATATAGAAGGTATTAGTCAGCCATGGGCCACTGCCCAATTATCTGGGCATAATGGGGTGTAGTTCTTGAGGAGTTAATTCACAGGTCTGCTTGCACGTTTGACTCTGTGATGCAGGTGTTGGGCAGGAGATTCTTGGGCTCGAATGAATGGTCTGAATATGGAGGTACAAGAGTCTCACCTCTCTTGTGGTCATCTGGCCCATGACTCGTGGGAACTGGAAAATTTCCCAGATGGAAAAGGCCACTTTCTTTCTTTTTTTTTTTTTTAGAGGCTACTTTCTTGATGGCCATCTGGGGATCTATCTATATGTCACCCTGTGCCACATTATTTAAAACTAGAGGAGTGTAGTTCCCTTAAGACAAAAATCCATTAGTAATAAAAGTCCAAGTTGTTTCTTAGCACCTCACATATGTGGGTAGTTGGAGCAAGAAACTTTTAGGCAGGACTGTCTATGTGGTTTGCAGGACTCTGCAAGATGACAACATGGGGCCCTTATTCAAAAATCAAGACATTCAAGACAGAGAGAGTAGAGCATTACATCACACGAGAGGTCCTTCTCAGCACAAAACTCTGGGCAGCTGTATAGGTTGCATGCCCTGGAAGCTGGCCCTGTTTTTTTGTTTTTTTTTTAATAATTTTATTTATTTATTTTTGGCTGTGCTGGAGCCTCGTGCCTTTCGTTCCTTCATGTGGGCTTTCTCTGCCTCTGGTGAACAGGGATACTTTCTAGTTGCAGTGGTTTCTCTGGCTATGGAGCACAGGCTTTGGGGTGCACGGCCTCAGTAGTTGGGGCACATGGGCTTAGCTGCTCTGTGGCACATGGGATCTTCCTGGACCAGGGATCAAACCCATGTCCCCTGCATTGGCAGGCAGATTCTTATCTATTGTACCACCAGGGAAGTCCTGGCCCTGTTTTTAACAATTCCAAGGGAGTCTCTGAGACTGGCTGGTCTATGGCCACACCACCCTGAACGTGCCCGATCTTGTCTGATGTTGGAAGCTAAGCAGGGTCGGGCCTGGTTAGTACTTGGATGGGAGACTGGCTGAAGACAGCGAGAACCAAAGGAAGATTGAGCTGTGCCAAGAATTGCTGAGGTCATCCTCTTTCCAGTGTTTAATCTCTCAGCCTTTGCTAGATAGTGCCTCATGGATTATAACATTTTCCCATAGGATCCCCCACCCTCAGCCCAGCTACCACTTCATGTTCTTGTTTTCTTCAGAGTCAGATTTCTCAGAAGAGTAGATTACAATTGCTACCTCCACTTTCTGATTAGACAGTCACTGATATTTTAAAATCAAATTTTATCCCCCCCAGAATCCACCAGATCTTACCAGGCTGACTGTAAGTAACAGATAATCTGGCATATAGCAGCACAGACAAACAAGAGTGTGTTATTTTTCCCCCATTTCAAGAGGTTTGCAGATAGATAGTTGTGGGTGTTGGTTCAGCAGCTCAACAGTGTCAAGGCCAAGATCGTGCTTTCACCACGTGGTTGTAAGATTTCTGCTGCTCCCACTCTGCTCAGCTCCTAGAATCAAGGTTGGAAGAAGAAAGAAGGGGTCAGGCCAGCTATATCCACACTCCAGATGTGAACGAATCACCCCAAAGCTAAGTAACATAAAAGGAATTACTTTATTTAAAACAATGTCTTATTGGAGGATAGTTGCTTTACCACGTTGTGGTTAGTTTTTGCTGTCCAGCGAAGTGAATCAGTTATATGTATACATACATCCCTTCTTGTTGGGGTTTCCTTCCCATTTAAGTCACTACAGAGCACTGTGTAGAGTTCCCTGTGATATACAGCTGGTTCTCATTAGTTATCTAGTTATCCCTAAAGAACCATTTTATTTTGCTTGTAGATTCTGTAGGGATTTGTTCAGAGCACAGTGGGGAAAGATGGTTTCTGTCCCACCACATCTTGGGTCTCAGCTAGGATGAAGGCCAATTCCTTGGAAGGGGCTACAGTCACTGAGAGATGTCCTCACACACATCTTGTAGTCGGTGCCAACTGTGGGCTAGGACTCTGCTATATTGTCCAGAACATCGCAACATGGTCTCTCCCTGTGGTCTCCCGGCAGTTTGGGCTTCCTTGCAACATGGTGGCTGGCTTCCAGAAGCAAATATCCCAACAGAGCAAGATGGAAACACGTGGCAATGTTATGATCTAGCCTCAAATGTCACAGTGCCACTTCTGCTGCACTCTGTTGTCTAAGACAGTCAGTGCTCACTCCAGGATCAGGGGAACGGGACCTTGACCCTATCTCTTAGTGGGAGATGCTTTAAGATCACATTGTAAGAAGAGCATAGCACTGAGAGCCATTGTTGTGGCCACCTTTATTATTTTTTTTAGTATAATTGCTGTACAATGTTGTGTTAGTTTCTGCTGTAAAGTGAATCAGCCACACATGTACATATATCCCCTCTTTCTTGGATTTCCTTCCCATTTTGATCATCAGAGGGCATTGATTAGAGTTCCCTGTGCTCTACAGTAGGTTCTCAATAGTTCTATTTTATACATAGTAGTGTATTTATGTCAATCCCAATCTCCTAATTAATCCCAACCCTTTTCTGCCATTGATGTCCACATATTTGTCTTCTACATCTGTATCTCTATTGTTCTTTGTAAATGAGTTCATCGATACCATTTGTTGTGGCCATGTTTGAAAAATACAATCTTTCATGAAAGCTTTTATTAAGAAAGCAATTCTAGTAAATTTATCCTTGTATCTCACTGAACACATCTGTGTCACATGTATGCTTCGTTGCTTTGGGAGGGTGAGAAAGGGAATATTTGACCTTCAAGTCTGTCCAGTGGGTAGCAGAGCTGGGGAAGGGGAAAGAGTGATTGTTAGGTAGGCAGTCAGCAGAGTTTGTCACCCTCCCACCCCCAACCAATGCTAGACTCAACCACTCCCTTCTGAGTGCTATTTCTTTTCCATACAAGCTTCTATACATCACCCATACAATTTTATTGCATTTATTTGTTGCTTTCATTTATATTCCAAGCCCTTTATAGGCAGAAATTCAGAATTCTTTGTCTTAGCATCTCCAAGGTCTATTGCTGTGCCTGGCACAGAGGAATATTTAATCACACACAATACTAAACAATTGACAGGGTGGCTCAGATGATAAAGAATTCACCTGCAATGCAGGAGACCTGGGTTCGATCCCTGGGTTGGGAAGATCCCCTGGAGGAGGGCATGGCAACCCACTCCAGTATTCTTGCCTGGAGAATGCCCATGGACAGAGGAGCCTGGTGGGCTGCAGTCCATGAGGTCACAAAGAGTTGGACATAACTGAGTAACTAAGCACAGCACACAAGATTCTGGATTTTCTGAGTCGAATACCTTCTAGTCTTAGATGTTTGGGGTTCAAGATTATAAGTAATTTTAATGGAAAGAAGTCCACCTTTAATGCCCACAATACCTAGGTTGCCAAGTGGTCTACAGAGAGCAAAGAACCCAAAGGTCTCGAAGACACTTTTGAATCATTATCATCACAATCCCTTTGTTTTATAGAAGGTGGTCTTAACCAATATGGTTCTATCTGTTCCTTATAACCACTTTGAAAGTTCAGAAGGTCAGATATCACCATTCTCATTTTGTAAAAAGGTGACTAAGATTTAGGTTAAGTGACTTGTTAAAGATATATGTATAGGAAAAGCATGGTAATTTCTTCCTAAATTAACCACCCATACATTTGAAGTCTAGAAGTCTGTGAGATGCAATCAATTCACTTACTGCCTAGTCATCAGTTCAGTTCAGTCGCTCAGTCATGTCCGACTCTTTGCGACCCCATGAATCGCAGCACGCCAGGCCTCCCTGTCTATCACCAACTCCCGGAGTTCTCTCAGACTCATGTCCATCGAGTCAGTGATGCCATCCAGTCATCTCATTCTCTGTCGTCCCCTTCTCCTCCTGCCCCCAATCCCTCCCAGCATCAGAGTCTTTTCCAATGAGTCAACTCTTCGCATGAGGTGGCCAAAGTACTGGAGTTCCAGCTTTAGCATCATTCCTTCCAAAAAAATCCCAGGGCTGATCTCCTTCAGAATGGACTGGTTGGATCTCCTTGCAGTCCAAGGGACTCTCAAGAGTCTTCTCCAACACCACAGTTCAAAAGCATCAATTCTTCGGCGCTCAGCCTTCTTCACAGTCCAACTCTCACATCCATACATGACCACTGGAAAAACCATAGCCTTGACTAGATGAAGCTTTGTTGGCAAAGTAATGTCTCTGCTTTTGAATATGCTATCTAGGTTGGTCATAACTTTCCTTCCAAGGAGTAAGCGTCTTTCAATTTCATGGCTGCAGTTACCATCTGCAGTGATTTTGGAGCCCCCAAAATAAAATCTGACACTGTTTCCACTGTTTCCCCATCTATTTCCCATGAAGTGATGGGACCGGATGCCATGATCTTCGTTTTCTGAATGTTGAGCTTTAAGCCAACTTTTTCACCCTCCTCTTTCACTTTCATCAAGAGGCTTTTGAGTTCCTCTTCACTTTCTGCCATAAGGGTGGTGTCATCTGCATATCTGAGGTTATTGATATTTCTCCTGGCAATCTTGATTCCAGCTTGTGTTTCTTCCAGCCCAGCATTTCTCATGATGTACTCTGCATATAAGTTAAATAAGCAGGGTGACAATATACAGCCTTGATGCAAAGGTTGCTCTAATTATAGTTTTTGAAAGTAACTAGGAAGTTGACACACAGATTGTCTATCTATATGGACACACACACACGTAAGCAAACACCACTTATCTTGAAGTTTTATGTAAAATAATATTCCAGAGACATAGCTATAGGTTTTCACAAACATTATTTTCTATCAGAATTTAGGGTACAGCACTGTCTGCTTGAAGATTTGGATTCATCCACTTCTTGAGTGCCTGTCTTGAAATTTTGGCAGTGGTGGAGACATGTCAGAATGTTAGCTGTTCTCAGAAGGAAGGAGTGGGAAAGAATTGTGAAGGATGTTATCTCAGCATCAATAGCCTTTGCTAAGATACCAGGAGAGTCCCACAGAGAGGAGAGTCCACACACAACTGTTGAAACTTAGCTCTCAAATGTTTCTGGGTAACATGGCGCTGAGCCACCAGAACTGGGAATCAAGTAATGAGAATGTGATAAAAGGATTCTGCAACTAAAGAAAGAAAGCTGGGGAATAGAAGGGAGGCTCAGGAGGGAGGGAATATATGTATACATATAGCAGATTCACATTGTCATACAGCAGAAACTAATGCAACATTGTAAAGCAAAGATACTCCAATTTGAAAAAAATAAAAAAATAAGCAATAACTTTAAAAAGCTAGGAATAGTTTTAAGATGTCAAGAGCAAAACAAAAAACATCCATTTCCCCTCAGAGATTTAAAATTGATTTCATGGGTGTATGATCATTTCCAAAAATTAAATAAAAATAAAGAAACAGGGCTTCCTCAGTGGCTTAGTGGTAAAGAATCTGCCTGCCAATGCAGGGGACATGGGTTTGATCCCTGATCTGGGAAGATCCCATATGCGGCAGAGCGACTGAGCCTGATGCCACAACTATTTAGCCTGTGCTCTAGAGTCCAGGATCCACAACTACTGAAGCCTGCGAGACTAGAGCCCATGCTTTGCAACAAGAGAAGCCACCACAGTGAGAAACCGGAACATGGTAACTATAGAGCAGTCGGCACTCACTGCAACTAAAGAAGAGCCTGTGCAGCAATGAAGATCCAGCACAGTCAGTCAGTTCAGTTGCTCAGTCGTGCCTGACTCTTTGCAACCCCATGGACCGCAGCACGCCAGGCCTCCCTGTCCATCACCTACTCCCGGAGTTTACTCAGACTCATGTCCATTGAATCGGTGATGCCATCCAACCATCTCATCCTCTGTCATCCCCTTCTCCTCCTGCCCTCAATCTTTTCCAGCATCAGGGTCTGTTCAAATGAGTCAGTTCTTCACATCAGGTGGCCAAAGAAATTGGAGCTTCAGCTTCAGCATCAGTCCTTCCAATGAATATTCAGGACTGCTTTCCTTTAGGATGGACTGGTTGGATCTCCTTGCAGTCCAAGGGACTCTCAAGAGTCTTCTCCAACACCACAGTTCAAAAGCATCAATTCTTCGGCACTCAGCTTTCTTTGTAGTCCAACTCTCATGTCCATACATGACTACTGGAAAAACCATAGCTTTCACTAGACAGACCTTTGTCAGCAAACTAATATTTCTACTTTTTAATACGCTGTCTAGGTCATGGCTTTTCTTCCAAGGAGCAATCGTCTTTTAATTTCATGGCTGCAATCACTGCCCACGGTGATTTTGGAGCCCCCCAAAATAAAGTCTGTCACTGTTTCCGTTGTTTTTCCATGTATTTGCCATGAAGTGATGGGACTGGATGCCATAATCTTAGCCTTTTCACTCCTCTGTCACTTTCATCAAGAGACTCTTCAGTTCCTCTTCTCTTTCTATCATAAGGATGGTATCATCTGCATATCTGAGGTTATTGATATTTTTCCTGACAATCTTTATTCCAGCTTGTGCTTCATCTAGCCCGACATTTCACATGATGTACTCTGCATATAAGTTTTAAAAGTAGGGTGACAATATACAGGATTGACATACTCCTTTCCCAATTTGGAACCAATCCATTGTTCCATGTCTGGTTCTAAATGTTGCTTCTTGACCTGCATACAGATTTCTCAGGAGGAAGGTAAGGTGGTCTGGTATTCCCATCTCTTCAAGAATTTTCCACAGTTTGTTGTGATCTACATAGTTCAAGGCTTTGGCATAGTCAATAAAGCAGAAGTAGATGTTTTTCTGGAACTCTCTTGCTTTTTTGATGAACCAGCAAACATTGGCGATTTGATCTCTGGTTCCCCTGCCTTTTCTAAATCCAGCTTGAACATCTGGAAGTTCTCAGTTCACATACTGTTGAAGCCTTGCTTGGAGAATTTTGAGCATTACTTTTCTAGCGTGTGAGATGAGTGCAATTGTGCGATAGTTTAAACATTCTTTGGCATTGCCTTTCTTTGGGATTGGAATGTAAACTGACCTTTTCCAGTCTTGTGGCCACTGCTGAGTTTTTCAAATTTGCTGGCATACTGAGTACAGCACTTTCACAGCATCATCTTTTATGATTTGAAAAAACTCAGCTGGAATTCCATCACCTCTACTAGCTTTGTTCATAGTGATGCTTCCTAAGGCCCACTTGACTTCACATTCCAGGATGTCTGGCTTTAGGTGAACGACCGCATCATCATGGTTATCTATGCTTCTGTTAGGTCCATACCATTTCTATCCTTTATTGAGCCCATCTTTGCATGAAATATTCCCTTGGCATCTCTAATTTTCCCTAGTCTTTCCCATTCTATTGTTTTCCTCTATTTCTTGGCATTGATTGCTGAGGAAGGCTTTCTTATCTCTCCTTGCTATTCTTTGGAACTCTGCATTCAGGTGGGTATATCTTTCCTTTTCTCGTTTGCTTTTAGCTTCTCCTCTTTTCTCAGCTATTTGTAAGGCCTCCTCAAACATCCATTTTGCCAACACAGCCAAAGAAAAACAAATAAATACAATTATTAAAAACAAAATAAAGAAACAAAGCTCTCCAAGGTCATCCTAAAAATGTTACTGCATTTTTCTAGGACATAATCCCACATCTTCTTGTGTCTGTCTAAACACGGGCTCTGGAACCAGAGGAGCAATGGAGGTGGTTACCAGAAGAATGTGTCTGGGTTAATCGTGAAGAAAGTGAGTGAGGTACATAATACCACATGAGTCAGTATTCGTTATCCTGTTTCAGGAACAAGTGCATACAAATCTATGGGCAGGGTCATTACTATTTCCAACAAATAATTCAGATCATTACCATTTCAACCCAGTAACTGAAGGTAAACTTTGTGAAAAAAGGTTGATCCCTCTTTACCTTGCTTTTGCAGTATTTATCTTAATTTTCCTGGGTTAGAGTATATGCATAAAGTGAAGTCACTCAGTCATGTCCGACTCTTTGCGACCCCATGGACTGTAGCCCACCAGGCTCCATCCATGGAATTTTCCAGGCAAGAGTACTGGAGTGGATTGCCATTTCCTTCTCCAGGGGATCTTCCTGACCCAAGGATCAAACCCGGGTTTCCTGCATTGCAGGCAGACACTTTACCGTCTGAGCCACCAGGGAATCCCAGAGTATATGCATACAAACCCTAATTGTTCTGAGACCATGGTCTGCCAGACAAGAGGAACTGTGTCTTATTTATCTTTGTGTCCAGCCCAGAGCTTTGTACTTATTAGTAGCTTAGTAAATGTTGTTTGAATTGAATAGCTCTGTGCAGAGGCTGTGAAGGCAGATAATAGTAAGCAAGTTTTTGACTTAATTAGGTTCAATCAATATATCATAAAATGCCCAGGGAAATTCAATGATAGATTCAGGCTATGAAGGTAAGAGCAGTATCTAAAACAGCCAGGATTATTGTCTGAATCTTTTGGCATTCAGAAGATGTTGACCTCCATATCCGGATATCTGCAGGAGGTACAAAAAGGATCTGGCTGGGAATTTAAGGAAGAGCATTTTCCAGTAGTGCCTGAAATGCATTTTAGAGAATACTCCATACCTTTGGTGGCTTTTTAGGAGCAGAAATGTCCAACAAAGAAAGTATACTGCCTGTAGAGCTTCCTGCCCTGACTAGATCTTTGATATGGCATAAAATATAATTACCAGTCTCCAGAAGTCAGGCACATCACATAAAGAATATCTTTATGCCTCTGACTGCAGCTTATTATAAGATTGCATGACAACAGGGATAAGGGTGACTGAACCTTGACCTGCCTGGCTAGTGAAAAATTACTTTTAGTTTCGTGAAAGCTCTGGATGGATGATAATGTCTCAGACTCCTGTCTTCTTCCTTATTTGATTATTGTGATCCCTGACACCTGAATATTGGGTCAAAGTTTACAAATCTACTTAGCTAGAGCTACCTCCTGTTGTTATAGAACCCAACTGATGACAAGCTGTCATCTGTTTCAACTGTGCTATTTTTCATGGCTTCACTGTTTACCGATGAAAGTGGGCTATAAACTCCAAGACTTTGGCTGAAGCCTGAACATCTTGTCTGGGGATCATCTCATTTGTTAATTCATTGAAAATTTATTTATTGAGCATCTAGTAGGTGCTGGACAGTGTGTTTGGTGCTGGAGATAAAAGAAGACACGATTCTTCCCCTAAGGAATTCACAGGCTGTTAGGGAGACAATTGTTGTTGAGTTGCTAAGTTGTGTCCAACTCTTTTGTGACCCCACAGACTGTAGCCTCCACCAGGCTCCTCTGTCCATGGAATTTCCCAGGCAAGAACACTGGAGTGGGTTGCCATTTCCATCTTCAAAGGATCTTCCTGACCCAGGGATCAAACTTATGTCTCCTGCATTGGTGGGCGGATTCTTTACCACTGAGCCACCTGAGAAGCCCATTATGGAGACAGAAAAGCCAGTAATCATGCTTTAGGGTCATCAGGGCTACAATTAAGGCGTGAATTGTAGGCATTAATTAATTAAGAGGATTCTGAAAGCACCAAAGGTGAGGAGGAACCCTCTCATAGGAGATGACCTTTCAAGTGGCCATTCCCACTTACCTAAGACTCAACATTTCAGATAAAAAATTTATAATTTTCTCTCCCCAACTCTCGTTGCATCCTGATATTTCCCTTTCTGTAAATAGTACTACTATTTATCTTCCCAGTGATTCAGGTTTAAAACCTTGTGTTTCTATTTTATTTACCCCCTGGAGCCATTCAGTTATTATGTTTTGCTAGTTCTTCCCTTTCCTTTCAGGTCATCAAGTCCCTGGGTACAATAAAGCCTGCAGCCTTTGTTATCTGCCTCTAGTCATCACAATTCAGGTGCCCAGTATTATCAAAATTAAAAAAAAAAAATCCAACTAGCTCAAACCACCTACTAGTCCACACCCTATGGATGACTGAACTAGCCTCTAGACCTGCTGAGCACAATCTATCCTGGATTCTGCCACCCACATCATAAAGATATTTACCTGGAGTCTGACTAGCTAGGACATGGGGCTTTCAGATGAAGACTGCAAGAGAGAGAACATCCATGCATAAAACTGTGAAATTAGGATGCAACAAATGTGAGTGGGCATTGCCTCAAGAAGGGTAAGAATAGGAATTATCTAGCAATTCACCAGGAAAGCCGACAGCAAGGTGCTGTGACCTCCCAAAGGGACAAGATGCCAAGAGAAAGAGCAGCATAATTGTGTTAGTTTCCTGTGGCTGTTGTAACAAATTACCATAAACTTGGTGGCTTTGAGCAACACAATTTTGTTCTCTCACAGTTCTGGAAGCCCAGATATCTGAAGTCAGAATCACTAGGCTGAAACCAGACATCACATGGCCACCCTCTCCAGAGGTTCTAGGGGAGGATCCATTTCTTGCCTCTTCCAGCTTCCGGCGGCAGCTGGCATCCCTGGGCTTGTGGCTGCATCATTCCCATCTTTGTTTCCACAGTTACACTGCCTTCCCCCTTTTAGTCTGTGTTTTTTCCCCCTCTACTGTTCTTTTATAAAAATCCCTGTGATGGCATTTAGGATGGGCCCAGACAGTGGACTATACTCTCCCCATGCCAAGATCTTTCATTTAGACCAATCTGCAAAGTCTATCTATCCAGGATATCTAATCTCTGGAGGGAGATTAGGTATCTGGGGAGACGGCAGTAGGAGGGGGCATTTATTCAGGCTTCTGAGCTAGTAAATGTGAAGTGATGAGCCAGGCCTATAAGTCAGATCTCCTGGTTGTCTCAGGACTAGAGCTGGGTTTTGGAGATGTGGGTGAGGCCAGTATTTCTTTGCAGGGAAACAGCATAAGCAATGGCCTAGGGGTCAGCCAAGAGGATGTAGACGAGACAGTCGGGACCAGGCCCCCTGGACTGAAAACGTCATGCGATACGTTGCTGCGGCGGGAGAAGAAACTGCCTACATAATTACAGAGGGCCCGAAGAGAACAGCTGGAGCAGCCGGGGACCACAGAGAGAGGATGCTGCTGCTGCCTGCATGGGAAATGGCATCTTGGCAGCTCCGTTGTCGGAGGACCAGTCCGCGCTCTCCTTGTGAAGGCCACCTCACTCCTAACTAAGAAACTTAAGGAAATGGGCCAGAAATCCATACTCCATCTCTGGACACCTATGCCTCTCAACTTGCTACTATAACAAATCTTGCCTTAGAAAGGTGAATAGAATCTAAACTTCACCATAGTCTATCAGATCCTCTTCAACATCAACTCTTGTCATTTTTTCCTTTATTCTGGGTCCCCTTTCAGTACTTTGAAGATGTCAAACTCATTTCTGCTTCAAGGTCTTTGAATGTGTGTTGTTTTTTTTTTTTTTTTTTCCTTCTGGAATGGTCTTCTCCTCCCTTGGCAGGGCTGGCCCTATCTCATTCTTCTAATCCTAAACATCATTTCTTTCCCAAGATCCCTTTTGACCAGCCTATTTAAAGTGGTTTCTCCATCACTGTACCTGTTAGCTTCCTCACAGCACTATCACAACTTGTAATTATATATGTTTATTCTTTTGTGGTTTATTGTCTGGCTCTTACAATGATTATCTTCATGAAGGAAACCATTTCTTTGCCACTGTGGATTCAACAAATATTGAACCAGCATTTACAACAATGCTTCACCATGCTTCCCTGGTGGCTCAGAGGGTAAAGCATCTGCTTGCAAATGTGGGAGACGGGGGTTCGATCCCTGGGTCGGGAAGATCCCCTGGAGAAGGAAAAGGCAACCCACTCCAGTACTCTTGCCTGGAAAATCCCATGAATGGAGAAGCCTGGTGGGCTATAGTCCATGGGATCGCAAAGAGTCGGACACGACTGAGTGACTTCCCTTTCACTTTCAGGTGTTATACTTGATACTGGGAGACAATAGTGAACAAAAACATACACTCCCTATTGTCAGAGAATTCACATCCTAATAGGAGGCAGGCAATAAACACAAAGGTGAGGGACTTCCCTGGTGGTCCAGTGGTTAAGATTCTGCTCTTCCAATGCAAGGGATGTGGGTTCGATCCCTGGTCAGGGGACTAAAATCCAACATGCTGCATGGTGTAGCTGAAAAACAAAACACAAAAAAACATGGAAGTGAATATACAACAGGTACTGATGAGCATCAGGGAAAAAAAATCAAACCGAAGAAGGGGATAGCAAGGAATAGAGTGCTACTTTATAAGAGGTGGTTTGGGAAGGCCTCTTGGAGAAAGTCGTCTGAGTAGAGACCTGAAGGAAGTAAGGAAGCAAGCCATGCACATGTCTAGGAGAAGAGTTTTCTAGGGAGAGGCAATAGCAAATAGAAAGCCTCTGAAGTGTGAGCATCTTGGCTGGTATGTCTGAAGAAAGCAAGGACACCAGGGACCAGGGTGGCTGGATTGGAGAGAGCAGGGGGACTATGGTAGGCCTGGTTGATATAGTAAACACTGGATTTCACTTAGAGAGAGATGGAAGTGGCTGGAGTGTTCTGAGAATGATAATGCTATAGCTTACATTTTTTAAGCTCGCTCTGGCCTTTGACTTAATAATAGACCATATAGGAAGGCAAGGATACTAGCAGGAAGACTGATTAGGAAATAGCTGTAATATTCCTCCCTATTCCCCCATAGGAGATGACTGTAGCTTGACCCAAGGGAGTAGAGGTCAGCATGGAGAGAATCGTCAGAAAATGGATATATTTTGAAATAGAGTGGATAGGATTTGCTGACAGATTTGAAATGGGATGTGAAAGGAGGAGGAGTCAGGACAATGCCAAGATATTTTTTTTCCTATTTTTATTTATTTTTTATTTAATTTTTCATTCTAGGCAAGAGGACTGCTCCATGTCTTTTAAAAAATTTTTTTATTTCATATTTGAGTATGGCTAATTAACAATGTTGTGATAGTTTCAGCTGCAGAACAAAGGGACTCAGCCATACACATGTATCTATCCATTCTCCCCCAAACTACCCTCCCATCCAGGCTGCCACATAACACTGAGCAGGGTTGTCTTCAAACCTAAACAGCTGGCAGAATGGGTTTTCAAGATATCAAACTGGAGCAGATTTTAGAGGAGAAAGTAGAAGTTAGCTTTAGATGTGTTCCATTTAAGATGGTTACTGCACATCCAAGTGGAAATGTTGAAAAGGGAGCTGGATATATGAGTCTGGGGCCCAAGAGGGAGGTGGGACCGGCATTTGGTCATGGAGAAGATGAGATGCTGCTGCAGCATAGATTGAATTTGCAGCCATTGGAAGATAGTTATAACTTGGGGAGTCTGTGACAGTAAAAAAATGAGGTATGAAGACTGGAGGGAGCTCACAGAGATGGAAGACTGGACAGTTAAGTAGGAAGAACTAAGAAAAAAGGATGTCTAGGGGCAACAAGGAGCAAGTGTTTCAGGAAGGAAATTTCAAGGTGGACTCATCAAATTCTGCTGGTAGAGCCAGATGTCTGTTTTGATAGCTCTTCTATTCAACGCTGGGCATAGAGTAGACATTGCACAAATATTTGTTGAATGAATAAAGAAATGAGGTAAGGTCTGTGTCCTTAGTAATCTAATCAAGGACTAATTTTTCTTGTTTCAGAGGTGGAGCTAGAGCAGGTTTTTGGATCTAGGTGAGAGGGTGCTAGCAGAGTCAAGAGGTCTACAAGATATTTTAATGGAGGTTCTATCCTCCAAGGTACCAGCTGGTGAAAAAATAGAGTTAAGAATTTCTGTTTCTACACACACAGGCAGGAACTATAAGTACTGATGGTGGGGAAAGGGTGGGAGTGGTTCTCCTGCTGCCTGAGTGTCCCTCGTGTCTGACAAGAAGCAAGACAGCACTTTCTTAACAGATCCCAGCAGCAGGGATAAAAGGAATGTCAGTTATTTTTTAAAATCTATTTTGTTAGGTATGGTTGATTTATATTATACGAGTTTCTATAAGCTTATATATATGTGTGTTCAACATACTGTCAACATACTGACTCATAGTTTTTAAAGGTTATACTCAATTATTAGTTATTATAAAATATTGACTACATTCCCTGTGCTGTACACTATATCCTTGTAGCTTATTTACACATATTTTATACATAGTAGTTTGCATGCTGAATCCCCTACCCCATGTTGCTCCTCCCGCCTTCCTTTTCTCCACTTGTTTGTTCTCTGTATTTGTGAGTCTGTTTCTGTTTGTTTTCTTTTTTACATTCCACATATAAATGAGCTCAGATGGACTTCATCGTTCTCTGTCCGATTTATTTCACATCCGGTCCCATCACTTCATGGCAAATAGATGGGGAAACAGTGGAGACAGTGTCAGACTTTATTTTTGGGGGCTCCAAAATCACTGCAGATGGTGACTGCAGCCATGAAATTAAAAGACACTTACTCCTTGGAAGGAAAGTTATGACCAACCTAGATAGCATATTCAAAAGCAGAGACATTACTTTGCCAACAAAGGTCCATCTAGTCAAGGCTATGGTTTTTCCTGTGGTCATGTATGGATGTGAGAGTTGGACTGTGAAGAAGGCTGAGTGCCAAAGAATTGATGCTTTTGAACTGTGGTGTTGGAGAAGACTCTTGAGAGTCCCTTGGACTGCAAGGAGATCCAACCAGTCCATTCTGAAGGAGATCAGCCCTGGGATTGCTTTGGAAGGAATGATGCTAAAGCTGAAACTCCAGTACTTTGGCCACCTCATGCAAAGAGTTGACTCATTGGAAAAGACTCTGATGCTGGGAGGGATTGGGGGCAGGAGGAGAAGGGGACGACAGAGGATGAGATGGCTTGATGGTATCACTGACTCAATGGACGTGAGTCTGGATGAACTCCAGGAGTTGGTGATGGACAGGGAGGCCTGGCGTGCTGCGATTCACGGGGTCGCAAAGAGTCGGACACGACTGAGCAACTGAACTGAACTGAACTGAATACTCCCTAGGTCCATGCATGTTGTTACAAATGGTAAGATTTCATTCTTTTTAATGGCTGAGTAGTATTCTGTGTGTATGTACAGTATTCTAGTGTGTGTATGTATGTAGACATCTCATCTTCTTAATCCATTCAGCTGTTTTTTTGTTTTGTTTTGTTTTTGGCTGTGCCATGCAGCTTGTGGAATCTTAGATCCTTGACCAGGGATTGAACCCGGGCCCTTGGCAGTGAAAGTGCAGAGTCCTAAGCCCCTAAGTCAGGGAATTCCCCATTCATCTGTTGATGGACATTTAGTGTGCTTCCATATCTTGGCTATTGTAAATAATGCTGCTATGAACATTGAAGTGCAGCTATCTTTTCAAATCAATGTTTTCATTTTCTTTAAATATATACCCAGAAGTGGAATTACTGGGTCACATGGTAGTTCTATTTTTAATTTTGTAAGGAAACTCCATACTGCTTTTCATGGTGGCTGTATAAATTTACCTCCCACCAACAGTGCACAAACTTTCCCTTTTCTCCACATTCTTACCAACACATTTCTTTTTGATTAAAGCCTTCTAACAGGTGTAAGGTGATAGCTCATTGTGGTTTTGGTTTGCATTTCTATCTTGGTTAATGATCTTGAGCATCTTTCCACATTCTGTTGGCCATCTGTTTGTCTTCTTTAGAAAAATGTCTATACCAGTCTTCTCATTTTTTAATGGGCTTGTTTGTTCTTTTGATAGAGTTGTATGAGTTGTTTATATATTTTGAATATTAACTCCTTATTAGTTATATCATTTACAACTATTTTCTCCCATCCAGGTTGTCTTTTCATTTTGTTGAAGGCTTCCTTTGTTGTAGGGAATGTTCAGTTATCTTTGCCTACCTGGAACCACCCCCTCCCTCTCACCAAAGAAGCTGCCCCTCTGTGATTGGCCAGAGGTCAGGTACCCACCCACCTGACCAATCACTGTGGGGGTGGCCAGACCTTTGGGGGCTGGGGCTCTTTGGACAAAACTAAGTCATCAATTTGTTTAAAACAGTACTGTCCAATAGGAACATAATGCAAGCCACATGCGGAGAAGGCAATGGCACCCCACTCCAGTACCCTTGCCTGGAGAATCCCATGGACGGAGGAGCCTGGTAGGCTGTAGTCCATGGGGTCGCTAAGAGTCGGACACGACTGAGAGACTTCACTTTCACTTTTCATTTTCATGCATTGGAGAAGGAAATGGCAACCCACTCCAGTGTTATTGCCTGGAGAATCCCAGGGACAGGGGAGCCTGGTGGGCTGCCGTCTATGGGGTTGCAGAGTTGGACACGACTGAAGTGACTTAGCAGCAGCAGCAGCAAGCCACATGTGGAATTAAAAAAATTTAGTAGTCACATTAAAAAAACCTAAGAAAAGTGGAATTAAATTTCAGTAATATATTTTATTTAGTCCAGCATATTCCAAATCTTATCATTTCTACATGTAATTAACGTAAAAAATTATTAAAGAGGCATTTTACATTCTTTTTGTAATAAGTCTTTGAAATCTTGTGTGTATTTTATATTTATAACACATCTCAGTTTGAACCAGCCACATTTCAAGGCACACATGGTTTGGGCTACAGGTCAAAAACTTATCTTTGCAAGCCAACCACACATAAATTTCTCATGTAGCTTTGGAGCCTAAATTCAAAGCTGCTTCAGCCAGATTGCGTCCAAGTATTAGCTTCATCAGGGGAAGCCTGGAGAATAAAGGAAGAAGGTCTCATCAGGGTTTTAGACACCAAGAAAAGGAATCAGTGGAGACAATGTTCCTCTACTTACCTTTCCAGACCATCTTCCCTATGACCAGATGCCTATAGTCCTCACATTGAGGACTGAATCTAGAAAATAGACCCCATGAAACCCTGATGTGAGCAGGAAGAAGAGAACAAAGGCTGTGTGAACTTCCATCTTTTCTCACTTTCTTCCCAAGTCTTCCTAAAGATGCTTCCTCATCTCCTCTGGTGCTGGCTGCCCCAGGTCTGGGAAGGTCAGTGCCCCCGTGAATCCTCTGGGAGGGTTGCAGGCATCTCAGCAGATTGAGGTCTGGTTACACGAATTATGAGTGACTCAGTGTATTCCACATCTTCCAAGGCCTACGTTTTTGAACAGTTACACCCAGGGAGAAGAATATTTAACTCAAAGAAATGAACATGTAATGATGGAATTTTAGGTACCAATGGTCCTGAATTAAGGAGAGGGGTATATTTGGATGACAGGGTCCACTGGCTCTCAAGGTGATGAGCTGTTTATTTGCTGAATCCCATATCCCTTCCCTGTTTCTGCAAGGGTTGGACCTTGCTTGTAGGCTTGGCGCTCCTTGAGCTGGAAACAGAGGCCAGTGAGTCGGCACCCCAAGGCTGGTTCTTCTCTGAACCTGAACTCCTATTTTAAGAAACACAGCCCTTGCTTTCTCCATAGGACCAAGCCACTCCTGGTCCCTCTGTCTCAGCACTGTCCAGCCTCCAGGCTGCTGCTAAGCTGCTAAGTCACTTCAGTCATGTCCGACTCTGTGCAACCCCATAGATGGCAGCCCACCAGGCTCCCCCGTCCCTGGGATTCTCCAGGCAAGAACACTGGAGTGGGTTGCCATTGCCTTCTCCAATGCAGGAAAGTGAAAAGTGAAAGTGAAGTCGCTCAGTCGTGTCTGACTCAGCCACCTCAAGGACTGCAGCCTACCAGGCTCCTCCGCCCATGGGATTTTCCAGGCAAGAGTACTGGAGTGGGGTGCCATTGCCTTCTCCGAGCCTCCAGGCTAGGCATCATCCATTTCCTTTGTTGATCTGGACCAACCTGGCAGCGTATTAAAGGCTCCATCCGCCTTCCTCGCTGTAGGTGTGGTTTGGATTTGGTCTTAATGATAGTAATAGCTCTGTTTACAGAGCATCTAGCATGGCGCCAGGCACCAGGCTTAGTGCTTCATACACGTCCCGTCACATAATCTTCACAGCCACCGTGTGCCAAGTGCATGTTGTTATCCTCATCTTCAGGACGAGACAACCGCAACTCAGAGACGTTAATTAACCTGTCGACAGTCTCACAGCCAGCTCATGGCAGAATCAAGACAAAAACCCCAATTAGTCTGAGTCCAGAGCGGATGCCAGGTTCCACCCCCACTTCAGTCCTGCTGCCCACGGCCAGAACCTGTGGACTTGGGCGGGTGCAACATGCTCCGGCCTCACATCTCTCCTCACTGCCTGTGCCTCGTCCGTGTGTCTGTGCTTCTGTCCTCGATTCTGACGTTTCCTCCTAGACGGGAGCTCCAGCCTGACTCCCAGTCTGTTTTGCTGAAGCCCTCGCATCCTGCCTCAGACCTTCCCTACCTCCTCTTCTGCAGCTGTTCCCTCCAGCTGCCTGGTGCAATCTTGTGCTCAGTTGACCAGGCTCTCATCGAACCAGGAGCCTCCCTCCTGCTTGACCGCTTGCCCGACCTTTATCTGCAGATGGTTGTTGCCATGCAATATTGGCTCCTCTCTCAGGGGCTCAAGCGCATCTGTGTCAGTCCCTCTTGGGACCGCTACATATAAAGGCCCCTCTAGGGGCTCACATTTTGTCATGAAATTGCCCCGGAAGCCGTCCTGGGTGCCCTGCGCTCTTCACCCTCTCCCCTAGTTTCCTGATCTCCCAGTGGGCTCTTTAACTCAAAAACTATTCTCAATCAAACCCTTGCTGTATGACCTAGTTTTATTTATTTCTCCCAGCAGAATGGGTTTATTAGGAATCAGCAGAGCATTGCAATCTGGGGTTTGCAACCACGGTGAGCCATGTTAAGTCTCCCTACAGCAAGAGAAAGAGGACACTTTTATGGAGCAGAAGAGGAAGCTGGGAGGGTTATATTGATGGTAAACCAGGAGTTCATGGCTTTTCATTGACTGAGTGTGACCTAGTTTTAGATTTGCTGTCTAAGTATTTTGTGTGTTGAAATTTGTTATTTTTTTACTTTTTTATTGAGGTATAGTTAATTTACAGTATTATATTAGTTTTGGGTGTATAATATAGTGATTCAAAAATTTTACAGATTGTATTCCATTTGAAGTTATTATAAAACATTGGCTGTATTCCTTGGGCTACACAAGAATATTCTTGCAGCTTATTTATTGGATAGATAGTAGTTTGAACCTCTTAACTTGCTTCTCCTATTGTATCCCTCCTTCCTTCCCTCTCCCCACTGGTAGCCACTACTTTGATCTCTATACCTGTGAGTCTATTTCTGTTTCACATTATATTCATTTGTTTTTTAGATTCCACAAATAAGTGATATCACATGCAGTATTTGCTTTCTTTGTCTGACTTATTTCACTTAGCATAGTACCCTCCAGGTACATCCATGTTGCTGCAAATAGAAAAATTTTCATTCTTCTTAGACTGGGTAGTATTCCATCCTGTGTGTATGTACCACATTTTCTCTAGCCTTTCATCTGTGGATGGGCACTTGGATTGTTTCCATATCTTGGCTGTTCTAAGCAGTGCTGCTATGAACATTATGAAGATTTGTCTTTACTAAGAGTCCTGAGTTAGTCTTTCCTAATAACAATAGAGCTGAAGAGATTATGTCAACAGATATTATTCATTCGTCTTAGGAAGCTATTCGTGCCACAGAGATTGAATTGTTGTAGGTGCACAAGAGTGAAAATACTTCTTTATAGGATTATTAGAGTCTAGGAGCACATTTCTACTGGCCACCTAATATTTTATTATATCTAATTCCTGTGAAAATTTTTTTTGTATAAAACATGAAGTTGAATACAAAGTCAGTTTTAAAATACATCCAGTGTAAATATTAAAATTTATATTAAAAAAAGAAGTCTCTCCCTTCAGCCTCACCCACTGCAACGCTCGCCCTGGGGAAGTCGTGTTATGCCCAGGGACCCATCATATCTGGTGGGATTAGCCCCAGTGGTTTTGCTTGGTTCTAACAGGAGGCAGGGACTGGGCTTCTGCTGCCAGATTTGAACACTGGTACTAACCCAAGTCAGACCCTAGTTTGTGGTTTGGACATCCGGCTTCTCTCCCTGGGGCCATGCCTAAAACCACATTAATCCCACTTCTCAGTCTCCGCCAACTTTCAGCTCATTCTTTCAGTTCTCACCCACCATTGAGATCCCAGCACGTCCCTTGGCCAAATCAGCCCAAATTAGAGCATCCACTTTCCCCCAACATTCAGAAAGTTCCTGCCTAAACCACTATGCCTTGTTCTTCTCCAGGGTTTGGCAGCTGCATGGGGTTGCCTGGACCCAATGCCTGGCTTGCCCTTAGCACATTAACCCCACTGCTGTTGGCCTATTCGCACAAGGACCTGACTGACACCGCTGCCTGCCTGGATTGCTGTCAAATGTCTCACTCTGTGGAGTGCTGCCAGCCAGCCAGCCAGCTAACCAGACCCACACTGTGCCTCCCTGATACTACCTTGAAATCCCTGTGGACCCAGTCACGGTTCCCACTTGGTGGTCTGCCGTGTCTGGGTCCTGGCCATTGCTCAGCTGGCTTCTCTCACTGGCTCTGATGTTCAGAATCTCACTTGCTGTGATGGGAAGGACCACCCGTGGTACGGAGCACGTGGGATCTGCCTGCAGGCTTTCTCGTGTGTCTTGCAATTTACCAGCCCTCCCTGGACACTGGTTTGTACTGATTTCCAGAGACTTCATACATGTAAGTCATCTCCTCAGCTAGGTTTTGAGTCCCTTTAGGTTAATAACTATGTCTTACCATGAATTAATTTAATATACATTGAGTTCTTATTATGTCCTAAGCCCAATGCTGGATCCTAGGGGGTGTGTGTGTGTGTGTGTTTGGGTGTGTGAATGTGTAGGTGAAGCACCAGCATGCAAGTGTTAGTTGCTCAGTTGTGTCTGACTCTTTGACACCCCATGGACTGTAGCCTGCCAGGCTCTTCTGTCCATGGACTTCTCCAGGCAAAAATACTAGAGTGGACTGCCATTTGCTTCTTCAGGGGATCTTCCCGACCCAGGGATTGAACCTGGGTCTCCGGCCTTGTCGGAAGATTCTTTACCGTCTGAGCCACCAGGGAAGACTGTAGGACCAGCACAGCATCATGAATCAAATAGAGGCCATGGGACTTCCCTGGTGATACATGCTCCTAATGCAGGGGTCCTGGGTTTAATCCCTGGCCAAAGGAATTGGATCCCATGTGCTGCAACTAAGTGAGGGTTCGCATACTGCAACTAAAGATACTGCATGCCACAATAAGACCTGGCACAGCCAAAAAAATTAGAACACATAAATATTTTTTAAAAATAAAAAAGAAGCCTTAAAAAGAGAAGTCATATGATTATCATCCTAAATCAGGAGACTTCTGAGAATGAGTTCTAAGTCACTTCAGTCATGTCCAGCTCTTTGCAACCCTATAGAATGTAGCCTGCAAGTCTCCTCTATCCATAGGATATTTTTAGGGCTCCTTTCACTCTCAGAAAGGAGCCCTAAAAATAATAGAGTCGTTGATCTACAGCACACGGAAACCAAGACTCTCATGGGATGCTGGGAATTAGAGTCACATTTCTTATGTGCTATCCAGTTTGGTCTTCGAAGGCCCAGCACACTGAGTGGGCGCATATGCAAGGCCTGATGCCTGGCAGTGCCAGGCCCGAACTTCCATCTTCTGGCTCCTAGCCCTTGCTGTTTCTGTTGTTGTCATTAGAATCTTTAGCCTTTGGAAACTTGTAATCAAGTTGGCAAACCTACAAGAATCAGGGGGAGGCATAAGACAGTGTATGCCAATTAACTGCCAAGTAAATGATCAGTTGCTCAGTCGTGTCTGACTCTTTGTGACCCCATGAACTGCAGCACACTAGGCCTCCCCGTCCATCACCAACTCCCGGAGTTTACCCAAACTCATGTCCATTGAGTTGGCGATGCCATCCAACCATCTCATCTTCTGTCGTCCCCTTCTCCTCCTGCCCTCAATCTTTCCCAGAATCAGGGTCTTTTTAAATGAGTCAGCCCTTCGCATCAGGTGGCCAAAGTATTGGAGTTTCAACTTCAACATCAGTCCTTCCAATGAACACCGAGGACTCATCCCCTTTAGGATGGACTGGTTGGATCTCCTTGCAGTCCAAGGAACTCTCAAGAGTCTTCTCCAACACCACAGTTCAAAAGCATCAATTCTTTGGCCCTCAGCTTTCTTTATAGTCCAACTCTCACATCCATACGTGACTACTGGAAAAACCATAGCCTTGGCTAGACGGACCTTAAAGGCAAGCATTCTTCAAATAGTATGCCAGGGTACCCTAGGTTTCCTCAGGCTATCAGTGGAGAGATGCCCAGGCAAGCACATCCCCACTTCTCACAGAGCCCCTCTGCTTATATCTGGTGTTCATATTGGCCTCTGCAGAATTCTTGTCTTCAATAAAGATGTTTACATATTTATGCACTATTTACAATAGGTAGGCCATGGAAGCAATCTAAATGTTCATTGATGGAGGAATGGAGAAAGAAAATGTGGTACATATATATAATGGAATATTGTTGTTGTTGTTCAGTCACTAAGTCTTGTCCTACTTTTTTGCAATCCCATGGACTACAGCACGCCAGGCTTCTCTGTCCTTCACTTTCTCCTGAATTTGCTCAAACTCATGTTAACTGAGTCGGTGATACCATCCAACCATCTCATCCTCTGTTGCCTGCTTCTCCTCCTGCCCTCAATCTTTCCCAGCATCAGATCTTTTCCAATGAGTCGGCTCTTTGAATCAGGAGGCCACAGTATTGGAGCTTCAGCATCAGTCCTTCCAATGAATATTCAGGACTGATTTCCTTTAGGATTGACTGGTTTGATCTCCTTGGTGTCCAAGGAGCTCTCAAGAGTCTTGGACAATTCGAAAGCATCACAATTCGCACCAAAATTCAAAAGCATCAATTCTTTGGTGCTCAGCCTTCTTTATAGTCCAATTCTCACATCCATACATGACAACTGGAAAAATCATAGCTTTGACTAGATGGACCTTTGTCAACAAAATGATGTTTCTGCTTTTTAATACGCTCTCTAGTTTTGTCATAGCTTTTCTTCCAAGGAGCAAGTGTCTTTTAATTTTATGGCTGTAGTCACCATTCACAGTGATTTTGCAGCCCAAGAAAATAAAATCTGCCAGTGTTTCCACTTTTTCCCCATCTATTTGCCATGAAGTGCTGGAATGGAATATTACTCAACTATAAAAAGGAATGAACATGTGCCATTTACAGAAACATGGATAAACCTAGAGAGTATCATACAGAGTGAAGTAAGTCAGAAAAACAAATGTTGCATGTTAACGCATATATGTGGAATCTAGAAAAAATAGTACAGATGAACCTATTTTCAAAGCAGAAGTAGAGACTCAGACAGAGAGAATAAATGTACAGACACCAAGGGTGGAAAGCAAGGGTGGGGGATAAATTGGGAGATTAGGATTTATACACACACACACACACTACTGTGTATAAAATAGATACCTAATGAAGAGAACCTACTGTATAGCACAGGGGGAGAAAAAAACAAGGTAAAAATAAAGTTTGAAAACTTCTGGCAGACAAGAAAGAGAATAGAAGTTCAGAGGATTCTTCTTGGTAGGTTTTTTAGAAGCTGTGGTACTTAAGTTAGGCCTTAAAAGATGGGTAGAATTTAGATACTTCTAATGTGCTTCCAACCACATCCAACTCAATATTGTGATCAACATTGTTGCTTAATGGATACTAGCTGACTTTTTTTGGGCTCTCATGTACACCCAAGTACATTCTGTGGTTGGTTTGTTTTTTTAAGTGCCATAATAATAGCTAACCAACATGACCTCATGCTTATCTCTATCCCTGCTTCCTGAATCATTCCACATCCTTACTCTTCCTACCTTGTTGCTAAAATACATTCCGCATTGCTGTTTCCAGTACTGATGGTATGAGGATCGTCCTCGGGTAGGACTGTCCACTTTCCCCAACATGAAGGAGTCCTGTGGTCTTTCCTTCTAGTTAGTGGTGGTGTTGACCTTGTGATGGGGATGTGATGCGGCTGTTTATCCACAGGTCAGGCAGCTGGTGGTGGGGGTGAGTGTGTGTATGTGTGTGTGTGTGTGTGTGTGTCTGAGAGAGAGAGAGTGACTTTATAGGTGGTAATTGGTCTGACTGTGGCTAACTGACTCCCACCAATCGAACACCAAGGCAGTGGTCCCATTCACACAGGAAAAGTGCTAATGAGCTCCGTGCATGCCATGACCAGTGATCCGATCGGCAGGGATTCTGCAGGGCTTTATACACCTGTATCAGAGTGAACTGAAAGCAAGACCTGGAAACTCCTGCATAAAGTTCTGCTAGTGGCAGCTGCTGGTAATTCCAGATGCCGCGTTGGTTGTAAAAAGGTGCGGGGGGCGGGGGGGAGGGCAAAGCATTCTCCTAAGCATTTGCAGAATACATCCGACAAAGCAAGAGATGGAAGAGAAACTGAGCTTGGGTTACATCCAGGTCCTCATGGCTCAGCTGCCTTATGGCCACGGGGGTGTCAAAGAACACATCATAAGCTCCAATTCTAATTCAGTTCTTAGTAAATAAGAGATTTTTCCCTCTTAACCCCAGCGCTTCAAATTAGATCATCTGCAAAACTAAAATTCAATTCCATCACATCTATAAAGATTTTCTACTTACAAAAGGGTAACCAGCTGGGTTCTCTAATCTTCATGGATACACCACTACCTTTCTGTGACCCTAGGGAAGTGGGAGGAACTCTGTCTCCCTCCTCTTAGAAAAGATTGGAAATCAATGCTCTCATTTCTTACAGAAACTGAAAGCTCTACCACTTGCCCATGAGACAACTGGACCATCTGCACTCATTCAAATTATAAATGGACACATAGTGACTTTGCTACCTTGTATCTGAGACATACAACAGTATACAAGATGAACAGAACAGGATGCAAAGTTCAGGTTATCACCAATCATCAGGGACAAATTGCCTTGAATATTCTCATACACACTAGTGCAATTAACAGCCTTTGAAAATGTTTAAGCATACTCTCAAACAGTTGCTATTCATTGAGTATTATAAGGATGCTTTATATGCTCATTTCAGCTCCGTTTGGATGCGAGGAACTGGGTACCATTAACATCATTTTATAAGTGAGGAGTCAGGCACAGGAAATCAACTGACTATCCCAAGGCAGCAGAGAGCTAAGCTCTGAGTCCACAGCTCTCTGTAGCCCATTGCTGTTAATCAACACACTCTATCCTCCTATTAAAAGCTACTCGAATATTGATTCCTTATTCTCTCTACTTCATTTTCAATGATACATTTTCGATTAGGGAAACAGTGTCTAGAAGACCCTGACACCTAGAAGGTGATTCGTGCTAAATAAATGCTTCCCCTCCTGGAATCTGCAATATGTTTAAGAATAAGTGATGTGATCCAGGAAGCGTTTGGTGTTTAGTGTAAGCCCTTGGAAGCTTTCTGAACGTTTGCTGTCAAATGCCTATTTAAAAACCAAAGATTCAACTTTTCTGTCACCTAACCATGGAAATGACAAGGACATTTGACCAGAACCCCTAAGGAAAGTTATACCCCCTGGGAAATTAATTGTTATTTAACCCTGGTTGGAAAAAAATCAATTTGTCAAATTTAGCCCTCCATCAGCAAAGGGCAGACACATGCCTCCTGGAAATGAAGGCTGAATAGCCTAAGACCTGTACTTTCTGCACCCACAAACCATTGTATTTTGATTGTACAACATTTTGTGCTCCACTTAACAACTCAGCTGCATTTCAATGTATGTCACAAGGATTTTGGTTCATGTCTTTTAGCTGGTAAAAATAAATGCACTCGTGAGCTTTAGGAACACAAACAGGAAATCAATTCATACTCAGAGGCAACCAAGGATTAGGGAAAAAAAAAGATTCTGGTGTCAGGAAGAGAAATGATATCTGAGAAGAAAATCAAGGGAGACAGAAAGAACGGGAGTGTGCAGAATAAAGGTTCATAACAAGCTGGGTGGGTTTTTGCTTTGAAAAATATGACTAGTTTCTAGACTGGCTGATAATTAAGAGTGGATTTTATTCCCAGCGTTCTCTCTCATGTATGTGACTTTGAGAAACTCAATTATTCTGTACCTCAATTTCTTTATCTGTAAAATGGAATCATTGACCGCCTACTCAACTCCCCTTGTGGTTATAAAGATCACTGAGATAAGGATTACAACATTCTGTGAAGAAATGCATGGCACAGATATAGACTAGGTCTCTTATCATAAGCTATGCTATATTTCACTTTCGGTTTCCTCAGACTGTAAAGTAATACTTGAAGACAAATCCTCAAGCACCCATTAAAATCCACTGTTTTGGGTATCTGCTTCCCCATTCTCCTTTTCAAGTTCTTATTTGGAATGCATAAGAAATGAAAAGTTTATTTGTTACTCCAGGTTCTTCTATGATGCCTGAACAAGAATGCATGTCTATAATTAATGTCTTAAATGTCAGGCTTATTTAAAAATAATATGGGTGGTGAAAATAGGAAATTGGATATTTTACCTTCTGGAACACAATTTTCATGATAAAGGTCAATAGCTGTTCTATACAATGTAAATTTTTAAAATGAGTGCATCAGTTTGGCATCACTGACTCTATGGACATGAGTTTGAGTAAGCTCCAGGTGTTGGTGATGGACAGGGAAGTCTGGCGTGCCACAGTCCATGGGGTCACAGTCAGACACAACTGAGTGACTGAACTGAACTGATTAATTAGGAAGACATTTAGGGGAAAAAAGAGAATATTACCAACATCCTGTTAGACTAACTTAGCATGTGAGAGTTATAATTTAAGACGATTCAGTCAACTTTAATTTCTTTGGGGATTACCTCTAAAATGACAGTAGCCAGGAAATGAGTGTATCTTCTTACAGATGCTAGACAGGGTTTAGCTATTGACTATTTCGAGGACACTATTTTCTGGCCAACTAGTAAAACACTCTGAGGTGGAAATTTACCAATGTAGTCATACTACTTAGACACTAACTGCTGCCATCTTGAAAGATCACCGGACTTATTCTTGGGATACCAACCAGATAAACTGTGGAAAGGAGGCCCTGGGTGGCTCGGAAAGAGGATGCAATGAAGGAGCTAGAGAACAGGACCCCCGTTCTGGCATCTTTTTACTCCCCGTCCTTCATCCCGGTGTAGCAATGCACTTGTCCCCATTTGTGTCTCATCCAGAACAGCTCAGGTCCAGTTGAGTCCTGAAGACCAGGGAGGGAGGCAACTTGGACTTTGCCTTCTAAAGAGCTCGACCTCAGGGGAAAGAGGGTTGACTGGTTATGACTGGGAAACGGAAGGCATGCTGTGAAGCGGAGCAGATTATGCAGGATCAAGTGAGAATCAACTCAGAACTCAGAGGAGAGGGGCTGACAGTAAAGAAAGCCAAGAGGGGCATCTCTTACCAACACCACTGGGAGCCAGAGTCAGGGCACTCCTCCAAGCACAGATCGGCACCAGGAAGACCTCTTACTGCAATAATAAATTGAATAAAGACTTATGAGCTCCGACTATGTGCCAAACACTGTGTTAGGCAGTGGGAATACTGTACGAATATGTGTTGTTTCAGGTTTCCCCGGTGGAGCAATGGTAAAGAATCCACCTGCCGATGCAGGAGACCCAGGTTCCATCGGTGGAGAAGGAAATAGCACCCTACTCCAGTATTCTTGCCTGGAAAATTCCATGGACAGAGGAACCTGGCGGGCTACAGTCCATGGGGTCACAAAGAGTCTAACATTTGATCGCTTACTATCTGTTCCACCTTTTCTTCCGGTAAAAGCTCCATGGGTTTCTTTTAGGGAACTGATCCCATCCAACCTTGCTCAGTCCCAATGGTTTTGAGTCCCCCCCCCCCCCCCCCCCCCCGCCCCTTTAGAGTCTCCACCCGCCACTTCAGAGATGAAGCATGTGCCTCAAGGCTGACCAATAGCAGCACTGAATTCTCCTAGCTGGTGATTGGTTCAGAAATGGCTGAGGCACTCAGGTTTCTCCAATCAGATTGAACCCAGAACTTAAGAGCGAAACACCGCTGCTGCTGCTGCTAAGTCGCTTCAGTCGTGTCCGACTCTTTGCAACCCCATGGTCTGCAGCCTACCAGGCTCCTCCGTCCATGGGATTTTCCAGGCAAGAGTACTGGAGTGGGGTGCCATTGCACTACATTAATATCTTCTCGGGTTGATAATAGTAAGAATGAGGTGAACCTGACCTTGCCAGCAGTCAGCACATAGTGTTTAACCCACACCATGGAAAGCAGAGCTAAGATGGAGAAAAATGGAATTCTGAAAATAACTATTTGAGCCTCTGGGTCCAGGCTTTATCAATCTGGTACTAACCTTGAACTTTTCACTCTCATGAGCCAATAGATTTCCTTTAAACACACACACACACACACACACACACACACACACACACTTCCTCTTAGCTTATGCCAGTTTGAGTTAACTTTTTTGTCTTTTGCCACCAACAACTCAAGAGTTTTGACACAGAGACATAAATGACAGGTTGTCATTCCTGATACTGAGGTGGCAGGTATGTGGTAAATACAAATTTAGAGATATCTTCCTCCTGTGATGGGAGCAGAGCCGCTGCCTCTGTCTGGGGGAGTAAGTTTCCTCAGCCTGGAGAGGGTAACAGTCGGTGACTAACCAACACTCCTACTGACCATGAGACATATAATCTCTCTTCCTACATGCCTCTAGCTAATTAGTTCTAGGAGGAGCCAGTGGTCTGGAAAAAAAGTTTCTGGTAACTCCTTTTCTTCTCCTATTTCCCCTCGTCTGTGCATTTTCATTAACCGGTGGGTATTTCTGAAGACCCTACAGTGTTAATCAAAGACTGAGCAGGTGAAATGGTGAGAAAAAAAAAAATTTTTTTTTTCTGTCTTTCAGGCAGCAGTAACTGGCCTTAAACCCTCATCCCCAGAAAGAATAGGTCATGTAAATTACCAAAAAAGGGGGGGAAAAAAGGCAGGGATTTATTGTTCTGTCAAATATTTCTTATGGCTGGATATACTCTTGAGAAAGATAATTATTGAAAAACACTGAATTCCTGGACTCATATGGCTCTAGTGCTGTCCTCCAAGCTGGGCAGCCCACTTGAAGCTTCAGTATCCGTTCTTGTGGGGTGATTGTTGTGGCTGTGTTTTCAATTTGTATGATTTCCCTGGCAAAACTTAAACTGGCCGTATTCTCCAGGATCCAAGGTCTTTAATTGCAGGCTGGCATGGAGGAGGCAGAACAGTGAAGTGGAAAGAACGTGACCTTAGAGCCTGATGGATCAATTTTGATTTCTTACTGCACCCAATCAAGATAATGAACTTCTCTGAGCACTGATCTCATTTGTAAAATGAAGATAATAGTGTATCACTCTCTGGGTTTCTGTGACGACTGAGTGAGATCAAGTGCCTTGCACATGGCAGGCCACTGTCTGTGTTCATTATAAAATAAATGGATATTATCAGTGCGTATATTCTATTAGAAAGCTGTCTTTAAAAACCAAGATTTAATAACTACCTAACCAGACCTCTGCTCCCCCTTCTCTAAGCTCACTGGACCCCAGCTTACGCTCCTATTCTTAGAACATGAGGGCTAGAGTTCCTATCCATAATTTACAAAGGAACAGGGAAGCTGGTGAGCCGTGAGTCCAGCTGGGATCACGGTGGGGAGGGCAGATTAGAGAGCGACAGCTGGCCTGAGAGAGAAACCCTCCCTTAAAGGGCGAGGGAGCTCTGTCCCAGGCTGCAGAGCCGTCATGGGCAGAGATTTCTTCTCTATTTTCACCCACGCAGTCACCTCCTCTTGGCCGATTTCTAGAACTCAGCTCGGCTTCCCAGCAGGAGCCCCACCAGAGCGCTTGCTCCCTGAGGGTAGACCCTGATCTTTCATTTCTTGTTGCCACTTACTGCCCAGACCATGTCTGGCATACGCAGTGTTTGTGTGTGACACACACGAAGAGTTAGGAAGCCCTGAATAAACAAGTGAATCCAAAGTCAGGCTCTCCACAGGGCTTTGTCTGGATAAAGGACTGATGAGAGGGAGCCCCCTTGCAGGAAGGATGGAGGGGAGGGATAGTCTGGGAGTTTGGAATGGTCAGGTACACACTGCTCTATTTAAAATGGATAACCAACAAGAACCTACTGGGAACCTACAGAGCACAGGGAACTCTGCTCAGTGTCATGTTGCAGCCTGGATGGAAGGGGAGTTTGAGGGAGAAAGGATACAGGTGTATGTACGGCTGAGTCCCTTGACTGTCCACCTGAAACTATCACAACCTTGTTGATCGGCTGTACTACAGTATACTGCTGCCGCTGCTAAGTCGCTTCAGTCGTGTCCGACTCTGTGCCACCCCAGAGACGGCAGCCCACCAGGCTCCCCCGTCCCTGGGATTCTCCAGGCAAGAACACTGGAGTGGGTTGCCATTTCCTTCTCCAATGCATGAAAGTGAAAAGTGAAAGTGAAGTCGCACAGTCATGTCCTATTCTTAGCGACCCCATGGACTGCAGCCTACCAGGCTCCTCCATCCATGGGATTTTCTGAAAGGCAAAAGTACTAGAATGGGGTGCCATTACAGTATACCAGAAAAAGTTAAAAAACAAAACAAAACACTCCACACAAAGAAATAAATAATTTTTATTTTTAAAAAGAAAGAATTCCCTTGCCAGATAATAGGGCAATCTTTCATCGTCTCAGCTTTGACCACCTGGGTGAACATCCAGACCTTAAACTGGCTCTGAAGATGGAGGGAGACCCTTTTGACTGCTCGAAGGAGATTAGACTGGGGAGGTGAAAAGGCCAAGCTGACTTTCTAGTTCCCCTTTCCCTAGAGCAAAAATCACTCAAAAAGTTTCATTTCCAGCTGGATATTTTGTTGCATTATGTTTATATTATGAAGAAACTGCTCTAAATGCTTAGGAAAAGAGAACCCCCTCCCCCATGCTGCTGCTGCTGCTGCTAAGTCGCTTCAGTTGTGTCCGACTCTGCGACCCCATGGACTGCAACCTACCAGGCTTCTCCGTCCATGGGATTCCCCAGGCAAGAACACTGGAGTGGGTTGCCATTTCCCTCCCCCATAATAGTAGCTTAAACAAGATCAGTTTGTTGCTCACATATCAGGAAGGCTGGATGCAGGGAGTCGAGGGCTGGTGAGATGGCACCGCTGTGGCATCAGCATCCAGCCTCCTCCTCCTGGTTTTCTTCTCTGCCATCCCTAGCACATGGCTTCCATCTTCACAAGAGCTGGTGTTAAAAACATCTCGTCCAACTTGGAGGATGGTCTGGACAAATGAGTGCTTGCCAGCGAGTACAGGCACACTTCGTTTTATGGCGATTCTCTTCATCGTCCTTCACAGATACTGGACTCTCTTTTTAAAACAAATTGCGGGTTTGTGGCAAGTCTGTCGGTGCCATTTTCCCAACAGCATCTGCTCACTTTGTACCTCTGTGTAGGATTTCAAGCTTGTCCGTGATGATTAGATGGGTGATGGTGATTTGTGATCAGCAATCTCTGATATGATGATTGTAAAAAGATTATGACTTGCTTAAGGCTCAGCAAGATGAGCTGATGATGGTTAACTCATGTTTTTAAGCAATAAAGTATTTTAAAATTAAGGTCTGTACATTTTTTAAGACATGGTGCTACTTAGCAGACTACAGTATAGAAACAGACTACACACTTAATAGACTACACTTAAGAGACTACAGTGTAGTGTAAACATAATTTTAGATGCACTGGGAAACCCCAAAATTGGTGTGACTGGCTTGATTGTACTATATGCTTTATTACAGTGGTCTGGACCGACCCTGCGGTATCTCTGAGGTCTTGCCTCTAGATCTTTCCCAGAAGTGCTGTCCAAACTCTTCCATTTCATCTCCTTGGCCATTCATTCTGCAAAGGGATATGAAGATGGAGCATATGTTTTTAAAGCAGGACATATTTACACCTCCCAAATATAGAAGTTAGTGAAGAAGAGAATAGCTACAGGGTAGGCAATTTACAGTTTCGGACCAATTATTCTATCACTCAAGAGGAATAAATGAAGATGACAGAATCCAGGCTGTAAATTTAGGGAGAAATTGTTGGGAAGATGCAGGAATAGATTGAGGAGGCTGTGTTTGGGGGAACAGTTCCCAGAACCACACTGAGGACTGGCCTGCTCCGTTGGCTGCTGCTTCCAGGGCCCAATCAGGTCTGCCGGTCTCTGAATAACCAAATGTTTCTCCATTACTGTGCTGGCCAGAAAAACCACTCTCCCTATGCCCAGATTTCTCCTTATGTGGCTTCATGCCTCCTTCCAAGTTGGGCAAAATAAGTTTGTCAGGACCACCCTCCCGTGAGTTGCTGTGTGGGAGTCTAGGGAATGTAGTTGTAACTACAGTAAAAAATTATTGCCTGTTATTATAGAAAATGCTATGGACAAAAGAGCCTGGTGGGCTACAGTCCATGGGGTCACAAGAGTCGGACACGATTTAGCGACTAAACCACCACATTTGCAATAATTCTCTACATTTCACATTGTTCAAGAATAAACAGTTTATTAAAGGGACTTACCTGGCAGTCCAGTGGTTAAGATTCCACACTCCCGATGCAGGGGACAAGGGTTTTGATCCTTGGTCAGGAAACTGAGATCTTGCATGCCGCGTGGCATAACAAGGAAAAAAAGAAAGTTTATTAAAAACAAGCACTGATGCGTTTGCACTAAATTAAGGTGGAATTTCTCTGAGGGTAGCATTCAGACACTGACATGTTTTGTGATTTTAATGTGCAGTTGGGGTTGAGAATCAGTGCTTTACCTTTGGCAACCCGTTCATATATTTTAAAAACACTGTGATAGTAAAACAAAACATCTGTGGGACCATATGCAGCCCTTTGCCACCAGCTTGGGATTCTGTTCTGTACTTTCAAGAAACTACTTAGAAAAATGAAGAGAATCAGATACAGGAGCAGTGGCTGAAATTTGTACAGCAGATAAGAAGCAGGAGGATTCCAGTGGGAGAGAGAAGGTGGTGGACTGAGAGAATATTTGTGGAACACCCTCTGAGACATTTTCCCATTGAGCGCCTATTTTCTTTCCCTGAGCCATCTTTGCTGTTATTGTCCCAGGGAAGTGGAGTGGGGGAAACAAATACAATCCAGTGAACGAGGATGGATCAGCCTGATTCCTGAAAAAGTGGTGGTTGACCAGCCTGCTCGGTGTCACCTGGAAACTCGTAAGAAATGCAAACCCTCAGGTCCCACTCTTGAACTACTGAATTAGAAATCTGCATTTTAATAGCATCCCCAGGGGATTTATATTCACATCAACGTTTGAGAAGCACTGATGTAAGTAATTCCTGTTAAGTTGGGAAGGGCCATCAGAAACCCATTCCAGCACTAAGAGAAGGTACTCAGGAGAGAGGAGGTGAAGGGCAAGGGTTGAGTTATAACTGCTGAACTTCAGGGTTGGGAAAAGATGTAGAAACAGTCTGGTATTATATTGGGGCAGATCCCTTGTTTCTTTGGGTATTATTTGGGGGCAGTTCATCACATCATCCCACCCTGTATCTCTCAAGAACAATAGGATGGCATTGGCAGAGGATGGACCATGGATGAGCCTGATTGCAGAGTACCAGGTGCCCGAAGCCAGCACGTGGCACGAGGGTTCCAGAAGCTCCACACACACGTCAGAGCAGGACTGTTCGTTCAGCCAGGAGAGTGGCAAGACTCCTGGGCTCAGACTGAGGAGGCTTTAGAATATAGGCATGATGCCAAAGGTCGTGGATTTCTTATTATGACAATCTCCTCAGACCAGGTCGACACCATATCTCAGCAACTACTGGTTCATTATGTTCAGAGACTTGACAAGGCAGGTGGCATCTCAGCAAAGCCAGGAAGGAGACTGGTATCTTCAGACGCACGGTGGTGAGGATATGGGATGTCCCTGCAGGCAACGTTGGGTGGGGGTGGTGGGGGCACATGAGTCTCTGTGAAAAAGAAGAAATTGACTCATGAGGTGTTGGAACCTTCCCCATCTTCCTGAAAGTTAACAGTTTTAAACCCCAAGAGCTGGAATTATCAATACATTTTGGTACTGCCCCGATAACGAGCAGGAGTGATACAACAGAGGGGAAATCAATGTAGGAGTGCATTTTTGCCTATCTGAGACAAAAGTGCACACATTTTACCCCAGCTATGTGACCCAGGGCTTATAAGGAAGTAAAGCTTGAGTGAAGGTTAAAAGGTGAGGCGTGTTTGTCAGGAGGACAGGAGGGGAGGGGAGAGCATTCCGGGCAAAGGAAACAGCATTGTAAATTGTCAACAGCGTGATGAACTTGCTGAACTGAAAATGGTCCAGATGGTTAGGAACAGGGTGTATGCGTGTGTGTGTGTGTGTGTGTGTGTGTGTGTGTAGGGAGTGGGGGATGGGGAGTGGTGTGAAGAAATAAACCGGGTAGGTAGGGTCAGGTCTGGGAGAACTTTGGATGCCATGCTGTTTGGATTTTAATTTTATGGGCGATTGGGGAGAGGGGGATGGGCGCTATAGGACTTTCAAGTAGACTCGAGTTTCAGAATTAGCACTCTGGCACTGTTGCGGAAAATGACCTGGAGGAGTCTGAGATTGGAGGCCCAGACCAGTCAGGAAGCTAACAGATGGGGGGAGGGCTGGAATATGGTAAAGAAAGAAGTCTTAGGTTTCTCTGTTGGGTTCCTGTGTGGGCGGTGCTGTCATTCACTGAGAGAGGGGGTGAAGGAGAAAAGCAAGCACTTCACACAGCACTCCTTCATCTGCTTAAGCATCTACTCCTGGTTGGGCATTTAGGCTGTTTATAATAGCTTGCTATTAAACGGCTGCCATGAACATTCTTATGTAAACTATTATTCCTAAAATTTGGAGTTTGGAGGAGAATGAGAATAGATTTGTCAACGTGCAGAAGAGTTTAATGATGTTTTTAAATATTGTCAGATTGCTTGCTGGAAAGACATGCCCTGAGGTAGCTGTTAGTATGCCCTTCTGCATGCAGTCCCAGTGTATTGGATTTTTGCTATGTAAATCAAGTTCAGCTGATTTAAAAGGTGGATCCTAGAGTTACTAAATTTTGATTTTCATAATTAATGGTAAGCCTGTGAATTTTGTATGCGTTGTTTTGTTGTATTTTCTCATCCTACCCGTTCATCTCTTTTGAAATCTTATCTTTGATTGACAATAGTGATCACTAGCCATCCATAGCTGTAATACTCTTATAGCTTCTATTTTTAAAATAGGCTTTACTTCATTGTATGACATAATGTAGTAATCCACATAATTTTTGATATGGATATCTAGTTATCCCAATAATACTCATTAATGAGTGACTCTTTTCCTGATTTCCATTCTTTTTGGTTAATCATTTTTTCCTGGTTTCTAGAACAAACATCTAGTACCACTACTTCATTGGTTGTTTTTTTAAGGCATGTCACTAATTTATGACAATCCAATTAAGATGCATGTATCTTCCCTATAGCCTGCTTCTTCATGCAACTCAAATATAACATTTTGTGAAAAGTCATAGATTATTTTCCCCTTTGTCTATGTTTGCATCTCTTTTATTTAGAATACAATGGACAACTTTTCTAGTACAATATTAAGTAGGATTAATGACAAAGGGAAATTTGTCATCTTCCTATTTTGAAGTTGGACATTTCTAATGCTAAGTTCTATGCTATGTGTGATAGTTACTATCGGTTTTAAGTATGCACTCTTTATCAAATTAAGAAAGAAAAATTCCTAGAGTTTTAATCAAGAAAATATTTGTAATTAATGAAATACTTTCCTTGTACCTATTCATGTAATTATATGATCTTTACTTTTTCCTATTAATATAATGATGGTCTTGATCATGTTTTGTTGTATTGACCTTGCATTCCTGAAATAAACCTAACTCAGTCATCAGTGATTATTTGTGTTTAGATGTTTGGAACAATCTCATTCTCCTCCTTCCTACTACCTCACTTCCTCTCTTACCTTTTCCCCTTCCTCCCTTTTGCCCTTTCTTCCTTTGCATCTATGCTGATAATTATAGTTTTCTTCTTTGTTACTGGCCTTAGATTTGGGCCATAAATTCATGTTTAACTTTAAAATGTCAGGTCAGAAACATATATTTTTTTCCCATTTCTGAAACAATATGTGACGGAATTATTTATTATTGGAAAGATCTGCAAATTTAGCAGGGTCAGTGGCCTTTTCTCCTTTTTTTTTTTCATTTTATTGTAAAAGCTTTTCCTTTTTTTTTTTTCCCCTTCTATTTAATTCTGCCGGGGCATTTTTTTCTCTGCTATTGGTCTGGCCAAAAAGTTTGCCTTGGTTTTTCTGTAACATCTTACAGAAAAATTGAACGGAATTTTTGGCCAACTCAATATAGTAAGTGTGTTATAATAAATCATCTCCTGTTGTTAATTTTTCACGCGAAGATGGAATAACAAAGGTACTTGGTGCTTGGAGATTAATTTTTAAAGACATTCTCAGAAAACCTCATGAGGTATTCTTTAGGACAGTACACTAATCAAAATGAGAACTTTTATTTCTGCAAGTTTTGTTAGCTTTTATATTTTTGAAAACTCATCTGTTTTGTTTTGGTTATCAAGTATTTTAACATACAATTGAAAATAATAGTCCTCTATTTTAGTGAAATAAAAAATTTGGGTTTGAATTGTGATAGCTATTTTTTTTTTTTTTGGACTGAATATTATTAATCCAGATTTTCTTTTTATTTCATTGATTAACACTTTAAAAAAATTGTCAAAGAAGCTCCTGTTACTCATTTTATAGCTTTTGCTTCTTTATTTATGCTTAGTTTATTAGTTCTCCTTTTCCTAGTTTTTCTTAATGATTTTCTTTCTTTTTGAAAAACAGATAATTTAGAAAATTCATTAAATAAGGAAAATTAGGGCTGAGTCTGACAACCCAAAGACAACTATGTGTATTTTGATGCATTTACTTGCACTTGCAAAATTTTGTGACAGTCATGTATAAGCTTTATCGACCACATGTGGGTATTAGACCAAATGGATGTGTTGTTTAAAATATACTGAATTATATAGTGGATTTCCTCTCTGATGTAGGTTATTATTTAAAATTTTAATCAACTCTACTATTGTTTATTCTTTCAAGTTGCACTATTTTTTACTTTGGGAATGTGGTGTGTAGAATCTCTTTTTTTTGTTGTTAATCAAGTGAAGAAAATTTTTTGTGCTTTATTTGATTGATATTTTTGATGACCCATTATCCTAAAACAAAGTTTAACTTCTGTGATTTTACGTCTGTTAATTATACCTAATTTATTATAATAATCAACCCCACACTTTCTTTGTTCAATCTCTATCCTTCAGATTTGTCATGTGGAATACCATCATTTCAAAGTACAATTCTATTTCTGTCTATATTTTCCTTGCATGGTATGCTGGTATTCTTAGACTTTTTGCTATTTACTATAACTTTGATTATTCTTTGATGACTTTATTTCACTTTGAAATCAAGCAGTGAGATAGCAACTCTTAGTTTCCTTTCTTCTTTTTTGACATGGACCATTTAAAAAGTCTGTTGAATTTGTTGCATTATTGCTTCTGTTTTGTTTCAAATTTTTGTCTGTGAGTTCTGTGGGACTCTTAACTCCCCAACCAGGGATTGGAACTGCACCCACTGCATTGGAAGCTGAAGCCTTAACCACTGGACCACCAGAGAACTCCCACAACTCTTGGTTTTCTTATAATCAAACAGGCAAAGCCTTGTCAACCCCTCCCTCAGTGTTTTCCCCAAACATGTTCCTTGACACATGTATTGGTTTCCTGGGACTACCTTAACAAAGGACCACAGACCGGGCGGTTTACACAACAAAGGTTTGTTGAGTCACAGTTCTCCAGGCTGAGTCCAAGATCATGGTGTTGGCAGACTCGGTTGCTGCTCAGAGCTGTGAGGGAAGGAGTGGTTCCAGGCTTCCCTCCTTGGCTTGCAGACATGTGTCTTCTCCCAGTCTCTCTTCATACTGTCTTACTTCTATGTGTCTATGTCTGCATTTCCCCCTTTATAGGGTCACCAGCAATCCTGGATCAGGGCCCGCCCTAATGATCTCATTCAACTTGATTATCTCTGTGGAGACCTGTCTCCTGATAAGGTCACATTCTGAGATACTGGGGGTTAAGACTTCAACGAATGAATTTAAAACATTAAACATTCAGAGGATGATGTTTTGGGGGAGATACTCAATTCAGCCATTCAATTCAGCAAATATTTATTAAGTACCCAGTGTGGATTGGGTTCAATAATCGAACTAGTCACACACTTTTCTTGCATCTCCTTGTAAAATCATCTTTATTTTTGCTATTCTTTCTTCTTTGATTCATTGGGTTTTTAGAATGTGCTTTAAGCTCATTATATCTTGAGATGATGGTCATCTTATCTAATTTGGTTACTTTTCTCACATTTTTAGACATTAAGTATTTAAACACAATATTTACTATTTACTTAGGTAGGCTTCTCGTACAAACTGGTGAGCTTTCTCTCCTTCTGGGGGTGATGAGGAGTCAGAAAGTTTTTGGTGAAGGTGCCATACATCAGCAGTGTACATGAGCATGTGTTTTCTTTTACATACATTGGGCTTCCTGATAAGATCTTGTTTGAAGAAAGCCATGAGTTCCCTGTCTTGGTTACCTTTCCCAGATAATCTAGGGGGATGGGTGCACCCATCCCTTCACTGCAGGGAACATTGACTGTTTATGACCCACTGCTGCCCCCCTGGTCCAAAGAATTGCCCTCAGCATGGAGCTGCCTGGAGGTTATACCCATCTCAGCCACCCCCAGTCAATGACCAACTGGTGGGATACAAAAGGCTGACCCCCTGCCTAATGCATGATTGACTCTGGTGTAGATAGGCTCCCAGGCTCCCTGGGGATCAAACTGAAGCTAGGCTCCAGCTGAGATAGCATCCTTGTCCTTGTTAGTTTCTTCCTCCTGCCCTATCCTTCTTCTCTAATTCCTCCTCTCCAAGAGCATTTCCTCCATAAATCACTTGTGCAAGAATCTCCATCTAAGCTTCTATGCTAGGGAACTTCTATTCTAGGGAAACTTTCTTTAGACAAAAGGGTTCCACAACTAGATACTGGGTAAAAATCATAGCTCTAATATAAATACGTTGTGAGACATCTACCAGGGTAGGTGGGATCCCAGGTGGTTCTAAGAAAGAAGTTAGAACCCATATTTCAGTGATCTTGCTGTCTTCTGAGAAAGAACCCACTGGAGACCACTTTTAATCAACAGATATGAGATGAACCATATAACTAACCATTATTGTGGGAACGTTCCAGACCAGGGAATACCATCCAATCAATGGAAGGAGATGCTTCAGACTCTGATATGAGATTATCAAATGTCTTCTCTGCTGCTGCTAAGTCACTTCAGTCATGTCCGACTCTGTGCGAGCCCATAGATGGCAGCCCATCAGGTTCCCCCGTCCCTGGGATTCTCTAGGCAAGAACACTGGAGTGGGTTGCCATTTCCTTCTCCAATGCATGAAAGTGAAAGTGAAGTCGCTCGGTCATGTCCGACTCTTAGCGACCCCATGGCCTGCAGCCCACCAGGCTCCTACGCCCATGGGATTTTCCGGGCAAGAGTACTGGAGTGGGGTGCCATTGCTTTCTCCAAATGTCTTCTCTAGGGAGAATTAATTATGAGTCCTTCTCATAAATATGTTTTTATTTTTGTTTCCTCTGATGGGAATTCAAAGACCTGAGGTTGGGAGGCCTTAAACTCAGGAGAGAAAGAGAGCAAGGAAGAGCAAGGAAGCAGGTCAGAGGTGCATGGCGGGAGGTGGGCAGCCGAGAAGGTGTGGTAAAAGCTTTCTCCAACTGGGCATCTCATGGTTCCATCAAACGCAAGTGCAAAATGGAAGCATCTTGTCCCTAAATCATCCTGTTCTTCTTCCCTAGCTCACTAGATAATGTGACCATCTATCCACTCCTTGTCTTTTCCCAGACTGTTATCGTCTTTCCACTGTAGTCTTTCCCATGCCTTCTGATTCTCAGAAACCAATCTAACATTGTGTCAATTGTACCTTTTATATATTTCTCTGGTCCATTCACTCTTCTTCACCATTTCTACCAATCCTGTCTCGGCTACCATTACATCATGCCTGGACTATGCAATAGATTGCTAACAGGACTGTTCACACTATAGCCACCATGTCTTCTGAAACATAAATCTGACTTCTGCTACTGTCCTGCTTAAAACCCCATAGTAGGTCTCCATTTCCTTCAGGATGAAGTCCAAAATATATATCATGACCCACATGACCTTGCTTTATTTGGATTCAGCCTATGAAAATACTTTAAAAATAATTTTAAAGTTAAGTTTGTTTATAATGTTTTGTTAGTTTCTGATATACAGCAAAGTGATTCAGTGATATATAGATATACATATATTTCTTTTCAGATTCTTTTCCATTATAGATTATTATAAGATATTGAATATAGTTCCCCATGCTATACAGTGAGATCTTGTTGTTTATTTTATGTTATGTATACTGGTATGTTTCTATTAATCCCAAACTCCTGTCTTATCACTCTGTCCATGAATTTGTTTTCTGTATCTGTCAGTCTGTTTCTGTTTTACAAAACAGATAAGTTCATTTGTATCATTTTTTAGAGTCCCCATATAAGTGATATTTAACTTATATGCAGAGTACATCATGAGAAACGCTGGGCTGGAAGAAGCACAAGCTGGAATCAAGATTGCCGGGAGAAATAACAATAACCTCAGATATGCAGATGACACCACACTTATGGCAAAAAGTGAAGAGGAACTCAAAAGCCTCTTGATGAAAGTGAAAGAGGAGAGTGATAAAGTTGGCTTAAGGCTCAATATTCAGAAAACGAAGATCATGGCATCTGGTCCCATCACTTCATGGGAAATAGATGGGGAAACAGTGGAAACAGTGTCAGACTTTATTTTTTTGGGCTCCAAAATCACTGCAGATGGTGATTGCAGCCATGAAATTAAAAGACGCTTACTCCTTGGAAGGAAAGTTATGACCAACCTAGATAGCATATTCAAAAGCAGAGACATTACTTTGCCAACAAAGGTCTGTCTAATCAAGGCTATGGTTTTTCCTGTGGTCATGTATGGATGTGAGAGTTGGACTGTGAAGAAGGCTGAGTGCCGAAGAATTGATGCTTTTGAACTGTGGTGTTGAGAGTCCCTTGGATTGCAAGGAGATCCAACCAGTCCATTCTAAAGGAGATCAGTTCTGGGTATTCTTTGGAAGGAATGATGCTAAAGCTGAAACTCCAGTACTTTGGCCACCTCATGCGAAGAGTTGACTCATTGGAAAAGACTCTGATGCTGGGAGGGATTCGGGGCAGGAGGAAAAGGGGACGACAGAAGATGAGATGGCTGGATGGCATCACTGACTCAATGGACATGAGTTTGAGTGAACTCTGGGAGTTGGTGATGGACAGGGAGGCCTGGCGTGCTGCGATTCATGGGGTCGCAAAGAGTCGGACACGACTGAGCGACTGAACTGAACTGAACTAAACTGATAAGTGATATCCTATGATATTTGTCTGACTTACTTCACTTAGTGTGATAATCTCTAGGTCCATCCAGTTTGCTGTAAATAACATTATTTCTTTCTTTTCTATGGCTGAATAATAGTCCATTATATATATATACACACACACACCACATCTTCACATCTTCTTTATCCATTCATCTGTCAACAGACATTTAGGTTGCTTCCAGGTCTTGGCTATTATAAACAGTGTTGCTAAGAATACTGGAGTACATGTATTTTTATTGTTTATTGCACTAGTTTAAAACTATTTTAAGTTGTAATATAACTAGTCTATAATGTGCTAGTTTCTGCTATACAACAACATATGCAGTATTATTGTTCATAGAATTCATATGGATATATGTGCTGTGCTGTGCTTAGTTGCTCAGTGATGTCTGACTCTTTGCGACCCCTTGGACTGTAGCCCACCAGGCAACTCTGTCCATGGGATTCTCCAGGCAAGAATACTGGAGTGGGTAGCCTATCTCCAGAGGATCTTCCCGACCCAGGAACTGATCCAGGGTCTCCTGCATTGCAGGTGGATTCTTTACCAGCTGAGCTACCATAACATGGAATAATTATGTAAAAGCATATTGATGTCTAAGGAAAGACTGAATCTTCAGTTCTTTCTCTTTGTCTCTCATCTATTATCCGTTATGTGAATTAAAAAGATTGTGTTCCTTACTACAGTTTTTATCTTTTATTAATCATCTCTAGAGTAGGAATTGGCAAAATACAGCCTATGGACAAAATCTGGCTCATGACTTGTTTTCATGAGTAAAGTTTTATGGGAACATAGCCATGTCCATTCACTTCAACATTATCTATGGCTGCTTTTTTGTGACCAGGACAGAACTGAATAGTTGTGACAAAGACCTCAAGGCCTGCAAAGTCTAAAATATTTATTATCTTACCCTGTGAGAAAAAGTTTACTGACCCCTGTAGTAGAGTCTCGTTTAATTCTACAGCACTCTTGTAAAACATGTATCATGGTTCCATTTAAGCTATAATGGTGCTGGAATGCATAGCAAGGTCAAGGTCACATAACAATGCCAGGATCCAATCCCAAGTCGAAAACTCCACTATTTGTGCTCAGCCTCTTTTACATACAGAATGCCACAAATCTTACAAAAAATGCTCTCATTCCTCTTTTTGAGATGAGGAAACCAAGGCTTTGTAATCTGTCCAAGTTATATAGCTGATGAGTAGAAGAGCAGGAATTTGAACCTACATTAGTCTAAAGCTTCATTTCTCAGCCTCTGCATACTTCCAGGTAACCCTGCCTCTTGCCTGGAGAATTCCATGGACAGAGGAGCCTGGAAGACTACAATCCATGGGCTCACAAACAGTCGAACATAACTCTAGGACTTTCACAACCCTGCCTCTAAAAATGTATTCCTTCTCAAAGTTTTTTGAAGAGCCGTGATTTGATCCTGCTGCTGCTGCTGCTGCTAAGGTGCGTCAGTAGTGTCCAACTCTGTGCGACCCCATAGACGGCAGCCCACCAGGCTCCCCCGTCCCTGGGATTCTCCAGGCAAGAACACTGGAGTGGGTTGCCATTTCCTTCTCCAATGCATGAAAGTGAAAAGTGAAAGTGAAGGCACTCAGTTGTGTCCAACTCCTAGGGACCCCATGGACTGCAGTGCACCAGGCTCCTCCGTCCATGGGATTTTCCAGGCAAGAGTACTGGAGTGGGGTGCCATTGCCTTCTCCGATTTGATCCTAGCTTTAGAAAAAAATTGTCATGAAATTAATACTGAATTCTGTTCCCTTCAGAAGCACAGGTAAGGAAAACAGCTGATGGGCTTGGCGTTGTTTTACAGATATGTTTTTGTACCTCCAGTGCTGGGATTTTTTAATCCATAAAGCATTTGAGGATATCATTCACCTAACAAAACTTGTTAAAACTGAGCTAATTCATTGCACAATAGTCCTATTCTTCCCCCTATTTTTTTTTTTTTTGCAGATTAGCAGGCAATAGATGCAAAATTACTTCTTATACAAGTTCACTATGTAATCCCATCAGATTGACTGGAAGCATACGGTTTAAAAAGGAAACTGGGGACTTGCTTGGTGGTCCAGTGGTTAGGATTTTGTGCTTCCAGTGCAAGGAATTCGGGTTTGATCTCTGGTCAGGAAACTAAAATCCTGTGCAGAGTGGTCAAAAATAAAAAATTAAACCAAAAAAAAAAAAAAAAGAAAGAAACTGGATAAGACTCTCCCTCCTGTATTTCTTTTTGACCTTCGAACATGTAACACTACAAAGTAATCATCACTTTATGATGTCCAAAGAGTCTCATCTTATCAAAGTACAGCTAGGATGTATGGGACAAGGAGGAAATCCACATTTGAACGGTACAGTGTTGGGTTGTAATTCCATCTGGCTTTGTGGGAATGAATTGGCAGCCAGATGGAAGTGAGTAGAACTAGAGAGACTGTGTCAACAGTGGGAATAGAAAAAGAGGCTGTGATAAAGACAGAGAAAGAAACAGAAATTCCCCTTGCAGATTTTCACAGGGGGGTTGTGGGTGCAGGCAAGGAAAGTGACACAGATGTAGACAGGGGCATGACTGTGAGCCCAGTCCTCACGGAGGTACCTGATGTGTGAGGTTATCATTGTGCTTGTTTCACACCTGGGAGAACAGAGGCTTCGCGTGATGTCTCACCCAGGGAAGTAGGGGGAGAGAAGGGCACACACAGCAGGACTGGTTAACAGAACTGGTGCCTTTGAGCACCTGCCCATCACATGACAGAAACAGCCTCTGAGGTGAAATCTTCCACCCATGGGTTCGTACGCCTCGCAATGCATTTTGTCTCCGTGTTGGTTTGTTTTTATCCCAGTAAGAATGAGCCATGTGGGCTTGCTTTCCATCACAGACGAGAATGCATTTGCCTGTTGCTTGTTATGCTTCTGCTAAGAAGTAGCATTTTTAGACCGGGAGCCCATACTGCAGAGGGCAGGAAAGAAAGAGAAAAACACTCCTGGGACAAAGGGTTCCCTTCTAATTATGTTATGAGGAGTTGCCTGTTGACTCCCCCGGCTGCCCTGAATCAATCCTTGGGATTCTTAACAAATGGCAGGTGAAATTCACACCAGGCAGTCTGTCAGGGTTGAAAACTGACACCAATAATTCCCAGTGGACTATTTTTGCAAAGGTGTAAAGTTTGTTTTCTTAAATTACTTTGAACACAATTCCCATGATTTTAGAGGCTCTTTTAACAGGACCTAAAAGATCTGGCAGAAGGTAGGGGAGGAGCCTACGATGATCCAAGGACTTTTGAAATTAGTTACATCAACCTTAAGTACTCAAAACATTGCTCTTATAATTGTCATGCTTTTTTCTTCATAAGCCACTGCAACAGGACAAATAACAGATCGCTTATTCTGCCAGCTTCCACATACCACTGAAAAAAATAATTTGCAGAGCTAGTGGGGGAGTCTATGCTGCATTGAGTGAGAGAAAAATCAGGTGATGTTTCATTTGTATTAACTAGAAAAACAAAGAAATTAATTCATGAAATAAAATATAGACTATGAAATCAACCTTGAATATTCATTAGAAGTACTGATGCTGAAGCTGAAAGTCCAATACTTTGGCCACCTGATGTGAAGAGCTGACTCATTGGAAAAGCCCCTGATGCTGGGAAAGAATGGGGCAGGAGGAGAAAGGGACGACAGGATGCAATGGTTGGATGGCATCACTGACTCAATGGGCATGAGTTTGAGCAAACTAGGAGATAGTCAAAGACAGGGAAGCCTGGTGTGCTGCAGTCCATGGGGTCACAAAGAGTCAGATACAACTGAGCGACTGAACCACAATGTCACAATAGGGAATATTCATGATTAGAGAGACCGACCAGATGACTCTTAGTGGCCACTGGAAAATGACAGTAATGTGAAGGAAAGTGACCCAATGGGCTGTCTTTCTGCCTTGTTTGGACAAGTTTTGCCTGTGTGTGGTTACAACGGTGTGGTGTACCTACAGGTTGGCTAGTTTGGTGAGCTTCTAGGATTTCCAGCAAACATTGACACTGTTTTACAACTTCTATGGTTAGTAAAAAAGATGACTTGATTTAAGAAATAGCTGATGGTAGAAAGAGGACACAAAAAAATGTGTGCAGGTTGTATTCATTTTTATTTTGCTATTTGTCAGTGCTAGAGTAATCAAAATGTCTCACAAAAGTGAGAATCCAGAGGCTTCTAATGAAGGCAGGCTGGATCTAGACATGCTTGGGGTCGCTGCTGCTGAAGAATGTCTCCCAGCAGCCTGTCAACTGGTGCCTGAAATAGTACCACCTGATTCATGCCTTTGGATTTGGGGTGGTTGTTAAAGAGCCAGTGTCCACAATGCATACAACCTTAAGTCTAGGCTAAGTTATTCATGAAGGGCCTCTCTCCCCGGTGTGGCAAGCGATTGGCTGGGGACACCTGTGTGTAGTTTCCAGGGGAGGGTTCTGGGTGGGCAGAGAGTCATCAGGTGGCACCTGGGAAAAGAAGAAGCTCTGAGGGTGCCAGCAGGTGTCCTAACAGAGCCAGGGTGGGCTGACTTCACCCATTTCGGTGTTTCCTAGCCTGGTGGTCAAATCAAGGATGACAACATAATGCTGAGACACGTGCTCAGCTGTTACCTGCAAAGTCAGAGAACCAAGAACATGCCTCTGGATTTCAAAGGCCTCCTACCCTTGTTATTTGTAGAACTGGGTGGAAACCCACCAAGGACCTAAGGAAAAATCCAGTGTTGGCAAGATCTAGACTTCTGAGTTGACTAGCATTGTCAATCAGGAAGCTTTGGCCCTGGTGTGAAAGAACAGATTGAACCGTGATCTTTGCAGAGTGATGGAGGCAGGGAAAGCCAGCAGATGGTTGGCAGTGATGTGGCCAAGGTGTTGATAGCAACAGAGCCCAGGGCTCGCAGTTCCTTAGTCAGCGGAGGCCCTGCGTACTGCACAGACGAGGGAGTGGGCTGTCACAGGGTCGTGTCAGGACACGCATGGAGCCCGAGTCCCAGGCTGAGCAAAGCAGATTTTCCCTAATCTCTTCAGCACATGGTCCTGCGGGTGCAGCCCTAGAGAGCTTCACAAATGGCCTAAGAGGATCTCTAATGGTTTGTACAATTTCATGCTCCTAGGATATATTCTGAAATTTTAGGGGCAATTTTCAGTCTTTAACAAATTAGGAAAGTTTCCTTGTGTATGAAAGTTGTCTTCAGATATTGACTCTCTAGGTCATTTTTTACATTTTTTAAAATTTTATTTTGATGCTTGATTATGGTGGTATAAAGGGATAAAACTGGACCTCATAAGAAAACCTTATGCACAAATAATTCCCAATTCGGAGAGAAGGTGTTGGGGGCTATATACACACCCACATAGTTATAATGTGTACACTCATATACACACTAGCTTCCAACTACAAATATTCTGATAGATCCTACCCCCGTCCCCAACCCTTTCAACTTGAGTTGTTTCATTAGTGTTTTGGCTATAATCGTATTTATTTATAATTTATTTATGTTTAAAAATTAAAATAATAAAACTTACTTAATCTAAAAGAACCCAATTCTCCCATTTCTTCTACCACTTCACCACCACCTCCCCATAATTAGATTGACTAATCTAATATAATTGCATTTAGAGGTGGGAAACAGAAAATACATCTTCAGTGGCTTAAACAAAAAGAGAATAACTTTTCTCACTTGAGACATCTGGCATTGGTGGGTTTTGGTTCAGCAGTGAGACAATGGGAGGGCCCCTATTGTGTGATTTGCTTGGCTCTTTCCTTCATAAGTGCTTCCCTGGTGGCTTAGGCGGTAAAGCGTCTGTCTACAATGCGGGAGACCTGGGTCTGATCCCTGGGTCTCGAGGATCCCCTGGAGAAGGAAATGGCAATCCGCTCCAGTACTATTGCCTGGAAAATCCCACGGACAGAGGACCCTGGTAGGCTACAGTCCATGGGGTTGCAAAGAGTCAGACACGACTGAGCAACTTCACTTTCACTTCCTTCATAAACACAAGAAAGCTGCTGTAGCTCAAGCTATCACATCCATAAGGAGGGAAGGGAAATGGGAATAGGATCATGCCAACTACCAGCATCTGCCTGGGAAGACTTCTGCTTGTGTCTCAGGATCTGAATTGAGTCCCTTGGCTATCTGCACTTCAGTGAGGAATTTGTAGTAGGAAGGTCTAAGGAGAAGTCGGGGAGGCTTGGGGTAGCCATTTAAAGAGTTTGCCGCAGTTACAGCCTGGGTGGGAGGAGAGTTTGGGGGAGAATGGATACATATACATGCATGGCTGAGTCTCTTTGCTCTTCAGCTGAAACTATCACAACATTGTTAATCAGTTACACCCTAATACAAAACAAAAAGTTAAAAAAATAAAGTTGATTGCCTTTGTAATTACACATGTGATAAAAGAGTCTGACATAATTAGTTTCCACCATGGTCAGAAAATGACCAGCTCTGATCGAGTGACCCTCACAATTGAGATGGCTCTTTATTCTGCTTCTAAGGTAAGGTTTCATTGCTAGATGTGGGCACTGAACTTTGATCCTTAGGGACATCATCTGAAAGTGTATTTCCATGAAGTAAGAAATACGTTGGAGAAGAGGCCCGGAGTGGTTGCAAAGTCCAGACTTTAAATCAAGAAGGCAGAAATGCCTTGTCCTTTTTAGTATCCTGAGCATGTCTTGGAGGCCATATCTCTATTTTCAAGCAGTTCTTGTACATATTCACCTTTGCAGAAAACTAATGAAGAGTGAAGACTTGGTGTCTAACAATGCTTCCCTGGGTGGGACAGCTGTTAACCGTAGGATCTCTGGGTAGCTTTGGCCTTAGTTAACCACACACAGTCGTGATGAGCAGTTTTGAAGGAATCCTCCAAAGATACACCGAAACAGAAATCAAAACAGTGTGCCCATGATTATGAACTACTGAGAAACAGTAGGAGCTCTGGAGTCCAGTTCTATTTTGTTACATCCAACTGTGTGAGCTGGGCTTCCCCAATGGCTCAGTGGCAAAGAATCTGCCTGCAATGCAGGAGATGCTGGTTCGATCCCTGGGTCAAAGAAGGAGGCAATGGCAACCCACTTCGGTATTCTTGCCTGGGAAATCCTATGGACAGAGGAGCCTGGTGGGCTACAGTCTCTGGGGTCACAAAGAGTCGGATATGACTGAGCAACTAACACTTTCACTTTCAGATGGGTGGGTCACTAACATCCAAAGGATATTATTTCCACATAAGTGAAATGATGAGTTGGATTAGGAGATTATTTTTTAAATATAAAGGATAATGATGTTCCCATAAAGGCTAAACATTAATCTGTATTTTTAATTAGGTGGATTATAGAATATATGGTTTAAGATTGGATATCATCCATTAAAATTGACCCAGTTACAATTTAAAAAAGAGTAGCATTACCCCAATTTTTTTTTAAATAGAAGTTTCATTTCCTGCATTCCTTACAGTTTAAAAAATATGACCAGCTTGGCTGTGAGAGCACATGAGTCTGTTTAACTGGCAGCAGTGAATATGTACATTTAAATACTAATTCAAACAGTATAACCTCCAACTAACTGCTGCTCAACAGTTATCAAAATTTCCACTGAGATTATATTTATGAACTGCCAAATCTGCATTTCTAACCCAGATTTCTCTGTTGAAGAAATTGAACTGCCCACTGTATATTTCTATGAAGAAAGTCCACTCTGAGTTTAAGATGGAGTTCACTTCTCCTGCAAACCTGCTCCTCTTTCTGACTCTTCTACTTCATTGAATGAACCCATCATCCCGCCTCTTGATTTCCTCTTCTAAATATCTGTCTCCCTGAATCTCCTTGTGTACCACACTCACCATCATCCATCCTGGCTGTTTTAACCACTTGTGTGATTAAGAAGCAGCCACCCAACCTGGTTTCTCCCATTCTAGTCCCCACTGCAATCCATCCTCACAATCTTGCTGAAACAGAACTATCATTTTTCTTTCATTCACCACATATTTATTGAACGTTTCCTGCATGACTGCCTCTGTTCCAGTGACTGGGATTCAGTAGCACCCAAAACTAAGTCCTAGTCTTCATGGAACTTAACATTGCAAGAGAGACAGACAAGAAATTAACAAATGGATATATACTAAAATGAAGGGTGGGTTGAGTGCTATGAAGGAAAGCAAGGTAGCCATATTTATAGGAGGTCAAGGAAGGTGTTTGAAGGGTAATATTACCTTCAGAATGAAGTAAGAAAGCAAACCAGGTGAACATCAGAGGAAAGGATGTTCCAGAATGAGAAAGACCTAACGTAAAGAGCTTTCTTGGTAAGCTCAAAGAGACCAATGAGGTTGGAGTGGAGTCAGCCTTTGGAAAGTGGAGGAAAGGAGGCCAGGGAGGTGATGAGGGACCAGATATCTAGAGACTGTCCAGCCACTGAAAACTGTTCAGCCAGAGAGGAGGTGACCTGACTCATGTTTCATCCATCACTTGCACTATTGAGTAGAAAATAAACTTTGTACAAGGGATCAAGAATGGTCCCAAAGAGATCAGTAAGGAGGGTTTTACAGAGTTTGTGCAAGAAATAATGAAGAGTTTATTTAATTTTATTCATTTATTCTTTATTAGGATAAAATATGCATAGCAGACAATTTACCATTTTAACCACTTCTAAGTATACAGTTCACTGACATTAAATATGTTCATATTGTTATGCAACCATCACCACCATCCATCTCTGAAACAGTTTGCATCTTCCCAAACTGAAACTCTGTACCCATTAAACAATAACTTCCCATTCCCTCCTCCCCCCAGTCCCTGGTAACCACCATTTTACTCTCTGTCTCTATGAATCTGAATGTTCTAGTTACCTCATATAAGTGGAATCATATACTATCTCTCTTTTTGTCTCTAACCTGTTCACTCAGTATAATGTCTTTAAGATTCATCCATATAGTAGCATGTGTCAGAATTTCCTTCTTGTTTAAGACCAAATAATATTCCACTGTATGTATAGACTATGTTTTATTTATCCAGTCATCTGTTGATGGACACTGAGTTGTTTCCATCGTTTGGCTATTGTGAATAGTGGTGCTATGAACAAGGGCATACAAATACATATTCAAGACCTTGCTTTCAATTTTTTTGGTATCTACAGAAGTGGAATTAATGGATCACATGGTAATTCTTATGGGTTTCTTTGAATGTAGAGATCATAAGAATCTACTCCTCTGTGTAAAATGTTTCAGTGGTTTTCTGTTGCCTTCAGGACAAAGTCCAAAGTCAGGTCAAACATCCTGCAGGATCTCACCCTTTGACAATCTTTCACAATCCTCTACCCCCGCATTCTAAATTCTAGTGAATTTCTTTGAATCTGTAGAGGAGGTCACGCTGTTTCCTCTTCTGAAAACTGCTCCTCCCCGCAGCTGATTAATGCTTATTCCTAGTTCTCCCTTGCAGAGCACCTCCATCCTGCGTGGCCCCCATGGAGCTTGCTTTTCCCCCGTCACACACATCGCCCATCCCTGCAGGGCTGTCATAGACTGATTTGTCTGTGCTGCCCCCGAGATGGTAAGTGCTGTGTTGCCCCAGACTGATATATGTAGAAAGAGTATTGAATCAATGAACAAAAGAGGATATACAATAAAATGACAATCTGTCCTTCTTCCAAATGTGGTACTTTAGAACATGATTGACACACAAAAATACCTCTAGGGGCCAGACGACCTACATGTGTGATGTTGAGGGTGGGAGGTTTAATAAAGTAGAAAATGGTGGGACCTGTGGTCTTCTAGAGCTGTACTGCCCAGTAGGGTCACCACGAGACACACATGACTATTTACATTAAAATTAAATTAAATTTAAATTCTGTTCTACTAAACCAGCCACATTTCACGTACTTAGTAGGTTGCTGCATAGGACTGTCAGCTACCACTCTGGACAGTGCAGATAATAGAGCATGTTCATCATGGCAGAAAGTTTTTACCAAGGCTCCTCCAAGGAGTATATGTCCCACCTGAAGGCATTCAAATTAAAAAAAAATCTTAAACACCATGCTGCCAAGCAAAGTACTTTGGCACCCAGTTTCTAACCCCTGCTCTCAAAAATGAATCTTCTGGCAGAGCCAGACGCTTGGAGACCGAAGCACAGGGATGTGTCTTTGTGGAAATGAGGGTCTCTTATGCGTGAGAGAATGACAGCGAGGATGTTAATTACTCAACTTCCATGGTTGTTATCTCTTTCTGAAAACCCTGGGGGAAGTTTCCCTTGGATCTTAGTGTCAGGAAGAGTTGTGTGTTTTTCCATCGCGGTCTGATTCTGTGATTGATCAAATTTTCTTTTTTTGCATTGACTGCCAAAGGTTCCCCAGTGAACCTAATTTACTTTAGTGGTATACGGTATTCTGTTGTAAACATGTACTACAATTTAATTCCCCATCCCATTATTGATAGATCCTTCAGTTGTTTCCTTTTTTCCCTATTACAAACGATGCTGACGGATGTCCCTGTCCAAATATCTTCACGCTGCTGTGCCAGAGTGTGCTGAGAAATGAAACGGAAGTGCCAGGTGGGAGGCTATGCTTATCTTTGAGATGTTGCCAAATCGCCCTCTGAAGCTCTTGTACCAATTTACATTCCCACCAGCTGTGTGGGAAAGTGAGAATTTCACTTTCACATCCTGATATCATTTGGAATTGTTACTATTTTTGCCAATATAATGGGCTTACACATCTCCTTGTTGTCTGCCCTCTGCATTTTCCCCGACCTTTTGTGGGGGGAACCACTTATTTATCTAATTCTGGTTCCTCTTCTGAGAGTTCCCAATACATATCCTTTGTGCATTTTCTATTGGGTTATTTATTATCTTCTTATTGTCGGGTGAGAACCATGTACATTTTAAAAATAACAGCTTTATTGGGACCTGATGCACAAAGCCGTAACATCCCCCCCTTTCAGAGCGTACAGTACAGTGGTTTTCAGTTTATGCACAGAGCTGGGCAACCTTCGCCACTGTCCGGTTTCAGAACATTTTCATCATGTCCAGAAGAAGCCTTGCCTCTCCCCATTTCTCCCCATCTCCACCCTCCAGACCTAGGCAACGACCAGTCTCCTTTCTGACTCTACAAATATGCTTATTGTGGATATTTCATATAAATGGAATCATATAATAAAATTAAGGGCTTCCCTGGTGGCTCTGTGGTAAAGGATCCACCTACAATTCAGGAGACAAAGGAGACTCAGGTTCAATCCCCAGGTCGGGAAGATCCCTTGGAGGAGAGCATGGCAACCTACTCTAGTATTCTTGCCTGGAAATCCCATGAACAGAGGAGCCTGGTGGGCCACAGACCATGGTGTCACAAGAGTCAGACATGACTGAGCGACTGAGCACCATAATAAAATCCATTTTGAAATAATATGGAGGTATAAGTAAACAGTTATTTTAATGGTTAATAGTTCTGTGTTTTTGAATTATGACAGTGTCTGTTCATGCTTAGATGCTTTTTACTTGCCTCTAAACCTTGTTTTTCCCCCTCTAACATAAAGAATGATGAACAAATACATATATATATATATATAATTTGAATTTTGCCTTCCCGATCCTTGTCATTATTCACCTTCAAGGATTCCCAGAGATCAAAATCTACTCCTTTGGAAAGCATTGGCCTGAAGTAAATCACAATCTAAACACAGCCCTGTAAGAGCAGGGCTAAAATTCAGTTCTGTTTACATTTGGCTGAACTAAAAGGGGTCATTTCAAGAAAGAGTCAAAGACTAGAAAAGGAAATGGCCTGGAATGAGTCTAAAAGACTTAATGTTTAAAAATTGGGGAACTCTAAGGGAACTTCCAGCTATTATCAACTGCATATTGAAAAGGAGTCAGCTGTTAGGGTAGCCATCCACATCGGACCTTTAAGGGTAAACAGCACAAAGTATATACTTATGTGTGTGCATCACACCGTGTGCAGTGCGGGAATGAGAACGCAGACCAGAAAATTCCTCTAGGAAATACATTCCTTGAGAGCTCAAGTTGGGGGTGGGGAGAAGAAAGGATGGTCTGTATTGAATGAGAACCAGAATTTTTCAGCTCATGAGGTGAAAAGGATTGGGTTAAACAGCAATGAAAGTTAAATCTAGTCATAAGTCAAATATAATGTTCACATATTTTGTTTTTCCAATCGTTCCAAAGCAAACAATGAGTGGTGGTTATTGGTTTTCTTTGCATATTCTGATAGGAAGAGTGGTATGTTTCATTGCGTGGATTTAAAGCTCAAAAGCATGTTATTTTCAGTGGGAGTCGTTTTCCTAGTTTTCTACTGGGTTTTAGGAATCCAAGTTATTCTAACATTCAATGTTAACGTGGAGTTTTTACCCCTAGAATGTAAATACTTATAGAGGAATTATAACTCATCCAGCATTCACACATGCCCACAAGGGCTTAACAAATGTGATCTGCTACCAGACAGAGATAATGACTGCAGATATTGTTATACAGGCTGGCATCTCCTCCCAAGGAAATAAATGTATATCAAGGTCTTCTGGGCATGCACTAGATCTAAATATAAATGGGATTATAAAATAAATGCAATGTTTTCTAGACTTGAAATTTCTGTTTCTCAATGGTTTGCCTCTTCTGTTTATCTTGTTTTTAACGAGAAAATTGACAAATCCTCCAGAGGTTTACTGAAGTAAGAATGAGGAGATTCACAAAACATAGACTGTAACACTTCAATAACCTCAACGAAGTGTGGGAGTACAATCTAACCTTGAGAATAGTTTTAAAGAACTATGGTTTGTGACTTCCTGGCTCATACGTGAACTAAAGCTTCAGGCAAGGTATTTCCAAGTTAAGGGTCTCCTGGTCTGTGTTTATGCCCCATCTGTGGGCTTCCCTGGTGGCTCGGTGGTAAAGAATCTGCCTGCCAATGCAGGAGACACGAGTTCAATCCCTGGCCTGGGAAGATCCCGCATGCCTCGGGGCACCTCAGCCCGTGTGCCTTGGCTACTGAGTCTGTGCTCTAGAGCCCAGGAGCCACAACTGCTGACGCCTGAGCATCCTAGAGCCTGCGCTCCGCAGCAAGATAAACCACTGCGATGTGAAGCCCGTGCTTGCCGCAAAGAAGCATAGCCTCTGCTTGCTGCAACCAGAGAAAAACCCAAGCAACGACGAAGACCTAGCACAGCAGAAAACAAGCACGTAAAATAAAAAAGCCTCTGGTGGCTCAGCTGGTAAAGAATCTGCCTGCAATGGGGGAGACCTGGGTTTGATTCCTGGGTTAGGAAGACCCCCTGGAGAAGGGAACAGTGACCCACTCCAGTATTCTGGCCTGAAGAAATCCATGGAGTGTATAGTTCATGGGGTTGCCGAGAGTCGGACACAATTGAGCAACTTTCACTTTCACAAAAATATTTATGTCCCATTTGTGATGGGTGGTGCAGACACTAACATAAAGTGTGCTAACATGCTTACAGCTGATCAGATCAGATCAGTCGCTCAGTCGTGTCAGACTCTTTGCGACCCCGTGAATCGCAGCACGCCAGGCCTCCCTGTCCATCACCAACTCCTGGAGTTCACTCAGACTCACGTCCATCGAGTCAGTGATGCCATCCAGCCATTTCATCCTCTGTCGTCCCCTTCTCCTCCTGCCCCCAATCCCTCCCAGCATCAGAGTCTTTTCCAATCAGTCAACTCTTTGCATGAGGTGGCCAAAGTACTGGAGTTTCAGCTTTAGCATCATTCCTTCCAAAGCAACCCCAGGGCTGATCTCCTTCAGAATGGACTGGTTGGATCTCCTTGCAGTCCAAGGGACTCTGAAGAGTCTCCTCCAACACCACAGTTCAAAAGCATCAATTCTTTGGCACTCAGCCTTCTTCACAGTCCAACTCTCACATCCATACAGCTGATAGTTTGGGCAAATAGAAGTGAAAATATGATCAACCTCATTTTTTTTTTTAATTCAAGTGTTTATCGAGACTTTTTTTCAAGAGATGATCTATAGTACGGCTTCTTTGGTAGACTTACACACTTCAAAGTATTTAAATTGCCAAGGTTCAGTCAATAATATTGAAGGTTTGCACCCTAGGCCCTTACCAAAGAACTCAGCACTTAATTGGCTGCCAAAAGCACAGTGGAAGCAATTAATATTGAGAGATGGTTTAAAGGGCATGTTATTTATTATTCATTTCCCCAAATCCTTCCATTTCTGTTTCTGCATTCTATGGGACCTAAAAGTAGCCATATTTTTCAATCGGGGTGGTTTTTCAAACTCTAATGTACCAGGTTCCTGGGCCCTGTCTACTCAAATTTTGAATGAGTTTTTCTGGGATAGGATTTAGGAATTTGCATGTGTATCAACTAACACCAGCTTCCCCAGTGGTTCAGATGGTAAAGAATCTGCCTGCAATGCAGGAGACCTGAGTTCCATCCCTGGGTTGGGAAGATCCCCTGGAGAAGGGAATGGCAACCCACTTCAGTATTCTTGCCTGGAGAATTCTATAGTCAGAGGAGCATGGGAGGCTAGAGTCTGTGGGGTGGAAGAGTCAGACACAACTGAATGACTAACACACACACACACACACACACACGAATAACACCAGGTGATTTTGACTCACGTGTACCAGTGACCATGTTGAGAGACTGGATATGAATACATTGAGTTTTCCTACATGCTGTGTTCTGATAGATTATTTGGAAGATGGAATGCAATGCAATTTCCTACGAAGAAATTCTTGCATCTCTTGCAAAACTGTGGTTTTCATGATGCTAGTCAATATTTCTTATGGATCTTTTCTATAAGAAATTATGTGACAAATTTGTCTGAGAATTAGTGAAGGAAAACGTTTTCCTCTCATGAAAAAAATTATTTTCCTCCAATTAACAACAAAAAGAATTTTTTTTTTTTTTTTTGCCCTGGAAGATAATATAGGAAGCTCAGAGAACAAATAAGCATCTCATTGCAAGTTTGCAGCTGAATTTTTTCCTTTCTTCTTCCTTAATATGGCTTCTGAACACTCTGTCTGATCTAGGTTTTAGTTGTTTTGGTGTATATGTTGTAATAGTTGTTTAGTTGCTGAGTTGTGTCTGACTCTTTTGCAACCCCATGAACTGTAGTGTGCCAGGCTCCTCTGTCCATGGGATTCTCCAGGCAAGAATACTGGAGTGGGTTGCCATGCCCTTTTCCAGGGGATCTTCCTGACCCAGGAATCGAACCTGTAGCTACTGCCTTGCAGGCAGATTTTTTTTTTTTTTAAACTATCTGAGCTACCAGGGAAGCCCAATAAAAAAAACAAGCAAAGCAATTAAAAATAACAAAAGATTTGAATAGACATTTCACTGAGGAATTTATATGGATGGCAAGTAAGCATGTGAAAAGATGCTCAACATTGTCACTAGGGAAATATATATTAAAACCACAATGAAATAAACCTACTGGAATTGGGAAAATAGCAGTAATAAAGGAAAAACTGATAATACCAAGTGCTGTTGAGGATCCAGAACAACCATCCTATATTGTTGGCAGGGATGTAAAATGGTGACAGTCCCTTTGGAAAACAGTTTGGCATTTCCTTAAAAAGTTTAATACACTACCTGCTCCAACAATTTCACTTCTGTATGTTTATCCAAGAAAAATGAATACATAATGTTCACACGAAAACCTGTAGATGACTGATTTTAACGGCTTGGTTCATAATTGCCCCAAACTGAAAACAGTTTAAATGCTCTACACACTGCTGGTTCTCCCATACAACAGAAAAAGGAACAGACTGCTGGTATATGCAATAAAATGGATGAATCCCACATACGTTATGCTAAGTGAAAGAAGCCAGGCTCAAAAGATCACATAGCGGGTGATTTCATTTATATGACATGCTGGAAGAGCAAAACCTATAGGAACAGGAGACAGATCAATGATTGCCGTGGGCAGAGAGAGAGGCTGACCACACAGGGACACACGGAATGTCTCAGTAGGGTGCCCTCACTGTTGTGCATCTTCATGATGACAGTGGCTTCGTAACCATATGCATTTGCAAAGCTCAGAGAATTGTACACCATGCAGAGAAAGTCTTGCCTGTCTGCGTGCTAAGTCACTTCGTGTCCAACTCTGTGCGACCCTATGGACTGTAGCCCGCCAGATTCCTGTGTCCAAGGGATTCTCCAGGCAAGGATACTGGAGTGGGTTGCCATTTGCTCCTCCAGGGGATCTTCCCGACTCAGGGATCGAACCAGCGTCTCTTAAGTCTCCTGCATTGGCTGGTGGGTTCTTTAACATTAGCACTACTTGCTGCAAGTTTTCTTTTCCATGGCTCTGGTTACCTTCTTCCCTTCTAGCATATGTTACTTACTTATAATGGCTGTCGTTGACTGTCTGCCTTCCTTTGATAGAATGCTATGCTAAGTCACTTCAGTCGTGTCCGACTCTGTGCGAGCCCATAGACGGCAGCCCAACAGGCTCCCCCGTCCCTGGGATTCTCCAGGCAAGAACACTGGAGTGGGTTGCCATTTCCTTCTCCAATGCATGAAAGTGAAGAGTGAAAGTGAAGTCGCTCAGTCGTGTCCGACTCAGCGACCTCATGGACTGCAGCCTACCAGGCTCCTCCGTCCATGGGATTTTCCAGGCAAGAGTACTGGAGTGGGGTGCCATAGCCTTCTCCGCCTTTGATAGAATACAAACTCCCAATGGCAGGGGTCATTTGTACTTTTGTTCATGGATGTATCCCAAGCACTCAAAATATACCTGGCACAGCAAAGGCAATCAATAAATATTTGTGAGTAAATGAAGTCTAATAATTAACATTTATCGAGCACATTTTTGGACAAAGCACCTTACTATATTCTTTCTATTGTTTAATCTCATTGAGTCCTTACAATTGTTCCATACTCTATTAGTTTTTAAATTGAGGTGTAGTTAATGAATATTGTATAAGTTTCTGTGCTGCAGTCCATGGGGCGCAAAGAGTCAGACGTGACTGAGCGACTGAACTGAACTGAACTAAGTTTCAGGTGTACAACATAGTGATTCACAATTTTTAAAGTTATGCTCCAGGCGTAGTTATTATAAATGGTTGACTATATTCCCCGTGTTGTACAATATATCCTTACAGCTTATTTATTTTACACATAGTAGTTTAGACCTCTAATTCCCAAACCTTATCTATGCTCTATTATTATGTGCATTTTACAGATAAGGAATCAGGTTGAGGCATATTAAAAGACTAACCTGAAGTTACAAGTATCTAGTAAGAAATGGAGCCAGCATTCAAACACAGAAATGCCCGACCAAAGAACTTGTCTGGCCTGCAGGGCGCACACCACTTCTTGGCTGCTGGGTGCCTGGAAACCTAACAGATTCCTGGTTAACAGATTAGATCTATAGGATGGATTTGCTGGGCTTCCCAGTGGCTCAGGGGTAGAGAACCTGCCTGCCAAGCAAGAGAAGCCGGTTTGATTCCTGGGTTAGGAAGATCCCCTGGAGAAGGAAATGGCAACCCACTGCAGTAATATTGCCTGGGAAATCCCATGGACAGAGGAATCTGATGGGCTACAGTCTGTGGGGTCTCAAAAGAGTCCTACAGGACTGAGTGACTGAACAACAACAATGGCTTTATTAGTGGAAGTCATTTGAAGGAGAGTCATCCAAGACAAACCCTGTACCAATGATATGGAGATCAGTGACGCTGAGACAGCCGCTAACAACATTTTTGGAAGATAAAACTGGAATTTGAACTCAAGTTTTTCACTCTTCAATAGTTCATAAGAAATTGAAATTTAAATTCACATCTTCCCTCCCTCCCTTTCTAAAAGGGAAATGCAGGCTGAATCCCTTTTATTCTCCCAATTTTTTTTTAACTAAGTCTACCTAAAATAAAATTCACTCATTGCTGACTCTTACTGTAATTATTTTATGTGAGCAGTTTATTTGATTTCTGTTTTGCCATACAGACAGGAAACTGTTTTCATTCTTTATAGAATGTCTTTTAGAATTCATTACAGAAATGGGATTGACGACACAAAAATAGTATTGGAGGGAAAAAAAAATCTTAATTTGGATCATTGTTTTACCAAACCATCTAGCAGCAGCGCCTGATGATAAAAATATTCTCAGGCTTTTCAGACAGGGATTTACTCTTCCGGTGCATATTTAGGGCAGGATGACCTTTCACTCCCTTTTGATGAGCGCCCTCTTGTGGTGGACTGTGAGTATGCACGTCTCCATCTTGCTCCGGGGTTCTTTGTGACGTGAGATGAGCCGTGGTTTGTCTTGAGCATCCTCTGCTATCCCTGGTGAAGAGAAGCAGGCCCCGTCTTGCGAGGTCTCTGGTTCTTGAAACATAAGGACAAATATGCTGTTTTTATTTCTAGACTTTATTTTTCTCTATTTCTTTTTCTGCCAACTGCTGTCACTGGGACCGGTTTTGGTTTTCCTTTTCTCTTTCTGTTTGATGGAGGATAATTGCTGAATGAAAGCAGAAAATCCATTTTAAACAGGTTTTAAAAGGCTTTACATTTTAAAGTATGAATTCGTTCCTAACCCAAGCAACTCTGCATTTTTGTGTTACAGGGATAATGTGATTTTAAGGCTGAGAAAGCTCAGAATGTCTTGGGATTGTGAGTTCAGCTCATTTCAAAGCTATCTGAAGGTCAGGGAGAAAATGACAAGATTTGGGGAGCTGTAGGAGGATGATGATTGTACAAGACTTTAGAAGGTGTCTCCTGTGCGTGGACTCTTGATAATATGCCTCTTGGAAAAATGACACATGTTTTGTATAGGTCGCTAGTGTCAACTGAAATTCTTCTACACAGTGAGTGCCATTTCAATTTCACTAACTCAGGGGATGGTAACCCAGGTGGTGCAAGTGGTAAAGAATCCCACCTGTTAATGCAAGAGAAGCAGACTCAATCTCTGGGTTGGGAAGATCCCCTGGAGAGGGAAATGGCAACCCACTCCAGTATTCTTGCCTGGAGGATCCCATGGACAGAGGAGCCTGGTGGGCTACAGTCCATGGGGTCACAAGGAGTCAGACATGACTGAGCAGGCACGGGCATGCCTGCAAGGGGAATGATGTCTTATACTTATTTCAGGATCCACTATAAAGGTTTTGGCTCTTTGGAGCCAAACGAAACTAAATTTAAATCCAAACTCTGATACTTAGCAGTGCGATTTTGGACAGATGACTTTATCTCCTTTGTTGCAGCGAGGCCACACCATTCCTACCACGTAGGGGCATGAAGCTCAAAGGAGGTCGAGAGTACAAAGGGCCTTTCACTGGGAAGGAAAACACCCACTCACCGCTAAATTATTGCAATCTAGTTGGGGTGACAATACACACATTGGAATACTGAACAGAATATATCATATGTTGAAATTATTTCATGTGTTCACCAGATTTTCCTTTTTGTCCTATCAGTTTTTCTTTGTGTTTGGAGGCTGTCAATAAGAACATATGCATTTAGAATTGTTATACCCTCCTGGTGAACAGAAGCTTCTAGAAACATGATTTGGTAAGCCCTAAGGCAATGGCAACTGACTCCAGTACTCTTGCCTGGAAAATCCCATGGACGGAGGGGCCTGGTGGGCTGCAGTCCATGGGGTCGCTAGGAGTCGGACACGACTGAGCGACTTCACTTTCACTTTCATGCATTGGAGAAGGAAATGGCAACCCACTCCAGTGTTCTTGCCTGGAGAATCCCAGGGACGGGGGAGCCTGGTGGGCTGCCGTCTATGGGGTCGCACAGAGTCGGACATGACTGAAGTGACTTAGCATAGCATAGCATAGTATATATTTTATATAGTTGCATATATAATTAAATATATAAAATATATTTTTTATGTATATTTTTCCCCATGTTCTTGCTTTAGAAATGTATCTTTAGGTGGCATTTAGCTAGATTTAAGTTTTTAAGAATATTTTCATGATACATTGAGTAGATACAAAGTAATATTTATAAAATTTATGAAAGAAATACACATAGCTGGATTTACTTTTAATCTAATATAACAATCTGTCTTTTAAATGGAAGGCTTAGTCCACTTACATCTATTTCTGATATATGTGCATTTTTTTCTACGCTCTGTCTTTTTTTGCTCTCTAATTGTCCCACATTATCTGTTCTTTCCTCCTTTCCAACATTCCATTGGATTAACTGAGCTTCCTTTCTCTTTTTTTTTTAAGTTTTTGCTCAATTAGCTAGGAAGTTATACCCTCTTTATTCTTGTAATGGTTCCTTTTGAAATATTTTCATGCGTATTTAATTTACAAAGTCTGTCATCCCTCAGTCGTTTTAACCCATGCCTCAAAAATGCCAAGGCATTTCATTGCTCTAACTGATCACATTCTCCCAGCTTACACGCTATTGTCCACTATTTTTATCTTCCTTTTTTTGGTTTAACCATACAAGTTAGAATTTATTGTTTAATGAAAATGTTTATTTAGATTTATGTTCCCATTTACCAATTTGTTTGCTCATCAGCCATTTCTCCAATATGCAATTTTTAAAAAATATTTATTTATCTAATTATTTGGCTGCAATGGGTCTTAGTTCTAGCATGTGAGACCTTCAATCTTCGTTGCAGTATGCAGGATCTTTAGTTACAGCATGCGGGATTTTTAGTTGCAACATGCGAACTCTTAGTGGCAGCAACATCTAGTTCCCTGATCAGGAATTGTCTGGGTGCCCCTGCACTGGGAGCATGGAGTCAGCCACTGGACCGCTAGGGAAGTTCCTCAACGTGTAATTTTTGAATCGACTATAAACCTAGGGACTCAGCCAGTAAGCAAAACTAAGTCTCTGACCTTCAGGGACTTAACTTCCAACTTTCCTACACTTTTTGTCTTTTTCCTGGGATCATTTTTCTTCTTCTCCCTATACATCTTTTAGAGGTTCCATTACTGGAAGCTTGTTGAATCTTAATTCTTTTTGCTTCTTAAGATAGTTTTTATTTCTGAGATATAATTCACATCCCATACAGTTCTTTCATTTAATGTATGTAGTTAAGTGGTTTTTAATATATTCATAGACTAGAGCAGTCATCACCATAGTCAATTTTAGGACATTTTTATGATTTGAAAAAGAAACCCTATACCTGTTAGCAGTCATTTCCTATAGTGGGTTAAATAATATCTCCTTAAACTTCACCTCTACCTGGAACCTTGGAATGTGACCCTATTTGGAAATAGTCTTTGCATATGTACTTAGTTAAGATGACATAAGTGTAATAACCTCCACTTAATTTGTGTAATAGCAATTAAAATGGGGATATCTAGAGAGATGACAATATGAGTATTATACATATGTGTCTGGAAGCTAAACTTTGAGAACTGTAGGTATAAATGACTGAAATCTCCTCTGCAGCCCATGGATCAGATGGCAGAGGGTGTGTATAGATGCGAATCAGCATAGGAGGTGGACTGCCACGGGATGTGGTCCACGCGGAGAAGCACCTCAGCTGATGAAGAAACAGGATGTGGTGATGCAGATGCAAAATGAGAGAAGAGTCTTTAGCCACGATGCTTTGAATAGCAAGGGACAGAAAACCAATCCAAACTAGGCTAAACAAAACGAGCAATTTATCGGAAGAGCGTAGAAGTAGCTCAAAGGACCGTCATAGGACCTGGAGCCATTCTGAAGTGTCACGGACTAGAACCCAAATGTTGTTCGCTCACTGGTTCTCTGTCTCTCTCTCGTCTGTTCCACTTAAGCTTCCTTCTCTGTTAATAGAGATGGACATTCTCTGCCCAGTAGGAAAAATGGCCTTCAGCAACTGTCAAAGTCACATCCTGAAAGATCTGCAGCTAGAGATGTCTCTTCATCTTTGAATTTCAGTTGCAAAGATCTCATGGAAGGATTCAGATGGTTCATATGGGATTCTGACGCCCACTGCTTGGACTATTGGACTGTAGCCAAGGGGTGGGCTGTCTGTTGACCTAGAGGGGGTCACAAACCCTTCTTGGGGTTGGAGTGAGCAGCTTGTGTATCGGGTGTTGGCTTAGCACAGACACGACCACTGGTGCATTTGTCTGTGTGGGATGGCCCCTACAGTGCACCCTGACAGTCACCACCCTGGTCATTCCCAGCACAGCTTGGAGGAGGATTGCCGGATAGTTACTATGAAACCTTCACCCTGGGGGTACATGTGCACACCTGTGCAGTCAGACCGACTAGATTCCAGTGGCTACTCCCTCCATCACTTACTTGCCAAGAGATCTTTCTGTGTATCAGTTTCCTTGTTTATAAAATGAAAATCATAACAGTACAAACTCCACGGGGTTGTTAATAGGATTAAATGGCTTCTATGTAAAAGCCCTTGAACAAGCCTGGAGGATGAAAGCTGACTTGTCACTCTTCCTAAGGGTAAAGCCAGAAAGACAATGGACTAAATAAGGACACTTGTCAGGATCTCGTCCATGCCCTTTGCAGACCGTGAGGTCCTCGGAGTCACTTTCCATTCATCCTCGTTTGCTCCCCAGCAGCTGTTCGGGCTGTCCTGCCAGATGCTCAGTGGGGCTCTGAGGCTGCTCTGTGTCTTTCTGGGCCTCCATCCCAGAGCGAATGTCTTTCTCATTTTATGATCCCAGACAGTTTACTTCTCAAATAAATAAACTTTTATTGTAGGGTCCCTATGAGGCCTCAGAGATAATCGCTGAAAGCTGGCAGTGAGCAGAGCTGTGTCAGCCTTGCTCAGCTTCCTTGACCCCATCAGGCTCGTGTGTCTCAGCAGCCTCCCTGACTCTGCAGCCAGGCTTCCTCCAGCCCTTGGTGGCTTCGTGCCAATCAATTTGCCATCAGATCCTCCTTTACCCATCGTAGGCTTCTCATTCCTAGTAGTGTGTTTCTAAAGCCTGCATTTACTTTCCCTCAGCCTTTTTTTAAAAAAATATATCTTTCTCTTCACTTTATTACATAAGCCTCAATGTCCTTATCTTGATCCACCTCAAGTCAGCAAGTATTATATACCAATAATCATGCCTGGGGGCTTCCCAGGTGGTCCTAAAGAACTTGCCTGCCAATGCAGGAGATGTAAGACATCAATCGGTTCAAGCCCTGGGATGGGAAAATCCCCTGGAGGAGGGTCATGGCAAACCACTCCAGTATTCTTGCCTGGAAAATTCCATGGACAGAGAAGCCTGGTGGCCTACAATCCATAGGATTGCACAGAGTCGGACACAACTGAAGCGACTTAGCATGTGTGCAGCCTTGCTTGTATCACTCATTTTACTTCCTTTTTTTCTGAGTTGAATTCTCTCTTTTTCAATTTCCTTCATAGAGGGAATCACAACTTTTAATACACCTTTTTTAAAATATTTGAAGTAAAACTCTCTTTTTGTTGAAAATATATTGGAAAATAAATCTTCACATATCCAGACTTGATGTGAGAGTAAATTCCAATTGGGAAAAGGTTACATACACCTGGCTCTTTTATCTATAATATATATCTGTAGTTAGTAAATTGCATGTTGTTCATTCCATATAATGGGTTCATTAGTCTTAGTTAATCTTTTTGTTGAATTTATATATTCCTGAGTTTTGAAGTTGTTCTTCATATACTCTTAAGAGAGGTACCTGAATCAGACAGATTGAATAACATTTATGGTCTCTAATTGGCTGGTGTGTGTGTGTGTGTGTGTGTGTGCTTAGTTGCTCAGTCATGTCCAACTCTTTGCAACCACATGGACTGCAACCCGCAGGCTCCTCTGTCCATGGGGATTCTCCAGGGAAGAATACTGTAGTGGGTTGCCGTGCCCTCCTCCAGGGGATCCTCCCGATCCAGGGATCGACACCAGGTCTCCCGCATTGCAGGTGGATTCTTTACCATCTGAGCCATGAGGGAAGTCCAAGAATAGTGGAGTGGGTAGCCTATCCCTTCTCCAGGGGATCTTCCCGACCCAGGAATCAAACTGGGGTCTCCTGCGTTGCAGGCAGATTCTTTACCATCTGAGCTACCAGGGAAGCCCCTAATTGGTTGTTGAAGGTGGTTAAATCAGTCAAGATCTTTAGATGAATCCCTGAAGAGGGTTTCCTCTCATGTGGGTGTGGCTTCTTACACTTTCATGCCTCTTAAAGTGAAAATAATAATGCCTCACATATGGAACAGATAGAAGATAACAGGTTGATTGAATGTCAGTAAAACTCCTTGAATATGTAACTATGTAATTAGAGAAAAACAGGTTTTAAATAATTTAATCAAATAATCCCAATCCATGGGAAGGCAAGGATCCCTAGAGAGACAGGTACTATGTTTGGAGACATTTACCTAGTTTCATTGCATCGTATTCTTTTCAGAGGAAGCATTAGAATTCTGAGTTGATTTCTATAAAATGGTACCTATTTGTTAAGTAATTATTTTCTTGGAAGACGTTCTAGGTCTTCTGCAGAATCAGAAGAGAGGATTGAGGAAAAGGGAAAGGGTCCATAATCCGAGGGCTTTCCACGTGGCACGAAGTGTAGCCCGGCTGCCAACGCAGGAGATGTAAGGCACGTGAGTTCGATCCCTGGGTTGGGAAGATCTCCTGGGGGAGGGCATGGCAACCCACTCCAGTATTCTCGCCTGGCGAATCCCACGGAAGAGGAGCCTGGTGGGCTACAGTCCATAGGGTCGAAAAGAGTAGGACATGACTGAAGCGACTGAGCGCACAGGCATGCCACAACCTGAATCTTCTATTTTAAAAATCAGAGTTACTATTTATTCATTAATTCCAAAATCGTTTTCCAGCATATATGTGTCAAATGCTCTGACTTGAAAATGAATGGCATAGGGACTTTCCTGGCAGTCCAATGGTTGAGACTCCATGCTTCCACTGCTGGGGGTGTGGGTTCGATCCCTGGTTGGGGAACTAAGATCCCACATGCTGCATGGCATGGCCAAAAAGCAAAATAAAATAAATAGAAAAGAATGGTGTAAAGTGATACTCTTGGAAAAGTTGATTCTCTACTGGTGAGGGTGAGGGAGGGGGATCCAGACCTATAAATAAATGATAACACAGGAAGGTTAGTACTAATAGACGAATGTACCAAGTGTTGGGAGAGAAAGAAGGAATGAATGACTAAATGTTCAGCGAGGAGTCGAGAACATCTTCATTTATTTATGGGATTAATGGTTCACTGAGAAGATAGGGGCCTAGAGAAGGGCATTTCTGGAAATATGTGCAAAGGCCTCAGTGGTCTGAAAGGACATGAAATGTTCAGAGGGTAGAGGAGAGCTCAGTGAGACCTGCAGGGAGGGTGTGTTTGAGGAAAACCTAGGAGTGAAGCTGGAAAGATGAGTAACAGATTGGGGAAGACCCTGAATTTCGAGCTAAGGATTTCAGACTTTCTCTTGGAAGGAATGATTTACTAATATTAAATGGGGAAATGATTTGATCAGAATGCAATAAGAAATTATAGAAATGGTGAATAAGGTAACAAACCTCCAGAGATAGTTGAGTACTTGCCCTCCAGACTAGCTTGGGGATGTTCACTTAAAACATGAATTTCTGTTAAGTTTGAGAAAAAGTGCACATTCAGTTCCCTCTCAGAGAAACATTATTTACCAGAATCTATTTAGTGGCTCTGTGAAGATTAGCATTTAAAGATATTTGTTTAACTTAAATCAGTATTTTATAAGGCCGTAGTATAGATTTGACACATGAAATTCTGAACATTCAGTTTAAAGTTGCATTTTAGATAAACAAGGAATTAAGGGATATTGCAGGGGACATAGTATGTGAAATTAGAATTCTGGGGGACGCTTGTCCAGCACTGTAAACTTCAAAGATACTTTCTGCTGTATTTCTAATGAGACATGAAAAAGGATCCCACTCCCCAGAACTCCATGCATGCTTAAGAGATCTGTTTGGTGAAATCTAAATCTTTTTTATATTAATTGTGGTAGGTACTGTATGTTTGTCGTCTTTTTTCTGTGTGTAATAAGAACCTTACAGTCTACTCTTTTAGCAGCTTTCAAACATGCAATACAGTATTATTAACTACAGTCAGCATACACCATGTTACATCCCCATGATGTTTATTTTATAACTGAAAGTCAGTACCTTTGATCACTTTCACTCACTTCTGCCTCCCTCCCCAATTTCTCTGTATCAGTGAGTTTGGTTTTCTGATTCTACATACATGCAAGATTATATGGTACTAATGGTTCCATGTCTGGCTTATTTAACTTAGTATAATGTCCTCAAGGTCCTTTGGTGTTATTGCAGATGGCAAGATAATCCTTCTTTTTTGTGGCTGAATAATACTCCATTGTGTATATATGCCTTTTTTTCATCCATTCATCCATTAGTGAACACTTAAATTGCTTTCGTGTCTTGGCTGTTATAAATGCCGAAATGTTGACCCTTGAACAGCATGAGTTTGAACTTCATGGATCCACTTGTACTGGATTTCTTTTCAACAAATATGTACTATAGTTCTACAAGATCATCAGTTTGTTGAATCTGCCATTGTAGAAGCTTAGATGTGGAGGGTTAACTACAAAGTTATAATGTAAAGCTTTGACTGAGCAGAGGCCAGTGCCCCAACACTAAAGTAGCTCAAGGGTCAACTGTGATGCTACAGCGAACATGGGTGCCAGAATCTTTTCAAGTTAGTGTTTTTTTCCTTTGGCTGCTGCTGCTGCTGTCACTTCAGTTGTGTCCGACTCTGTGCGACCCCAGAGACGGCACCCCACCAGGCTCCCCCATCCCTGGGATTCTCCAGGCAATAACACTGGAGTGGGTTGCCATTTCCTTCTCCAATGCATGAAAATGAAAAGGGAAAGTGAAGTCGCTCTGTCGTGTCCGACTCTTAGGGACCCCATGGACTGCAGCCTACCAGGCTCCTCCATCCATGGGATTTGCCAGGCAAGAGTACCAGAGTGGGTTGCCATTGCCTTCTCCATTTCCTTTGGCTAAACACCCTTAAATGGGACTGCTGGGTCATATAGTAATTCTATTTTTAGTTTTGTGTGGCACCTCCATGCTTTCCATCATGGCTGCACCAAATTAACTCCCACCAACAGTGCACAAAGTTTCCCTTTTCTCCACATTCTTAGCAACGTGTGTGTGTGTGTGATTATACCTTTCTAACAGGTGTAAGACTGGAAAAGATCAGTTTTCATTCCAATCCCAAAGAAAGGCAATGCCAAAGAATGCTCAAACTACCACACACTTGCACTCATCTCACACGCTAGTAAAGTAATGCTCAAAATTCTCCAAGCCAGGCTTCAGCAATATGTGAACCGTGAACTTCCTGATGTTCAAGCTGGTTTTAGAAAAGGCAGAGGAACCAGAGATCAAATTGTCCAACATCCGCTGGATCATAGAAAAAGCAAGAGAGTTCCAGAAAAACGTCTATTTCTGCTTTATTGACTATGCCAAAGCCTTGGACTGTGTGGATAACAATAAACTGTGGAAAATTCTGAAAGAGATGGGAATAACAGACCACCTGACCTGCCTCTTGAGAAATTTGTATGCAGGTCAGGAAGCAACAGTTAGAACTGGACATGGAACAACAGACTAGTTCCAAATAGGAAAAGGAGTACGTCAAGGCTGTATATTGTCACCCTGTTTATTTAACTTATATGCAGAGTACATCATGAGAAATGCTGGACTGGAAGAAACACAAACTGGAATCAAGATTGCCAGGAGAAATATCAATAACCTCAGATATGCAGATGTCACCACCCTTATGGCAGAAAGTGAAGAGGAACTCAAAAGCCTCTTGATGAAAGTGAAAGAGGAGAGTGAAAAAGTTGGCTGAAAGCTCAACATTCAGAAAACGAAGATCATGGCATCCGGTCCCACCACTTCATGGGAAATAGATGGGGAAACAGTGGAAACAGTGTCAGACTTTATTTTTCTGGGCTCCAAAATCACTGCAGATGGTGACTGCAGCCATCAAATTAAAAGACGCTTACTCCTTGGAAGGAAAGTTATGACCAACCTAGATAGCATGTTCAAAAGCAGAGACATTACTTTGCTAACAAAGGTTCGTCTAGTCAAGGCTATGGTTTTTCCTGTGGTCATGTATGGATGTGAGAGTTGGACTGTGAAGAAGGCTGAGCACCAAAGAATTGATGCTTTTGAACTGTGGTGTTGGAGGAGACTCTTGAGAGTCCCTTGGACTGCAAGGAGATCCAACCAGTCCATTCTGAAGGAGATCAGCCCTGGGATTTCTTTGGAAGGAATGATGCTAAAGCTGAAACTCCAGTACTTTGGCCACCTCATGCGAAGAGTTGACTGATTGGAAAAGACTCTGATGCTGGGAGGGATCGGGGGCAGGAGGAGAAGGGGATGACAGAGGATGAGATGGCTGGATGGCATCACTGACTCGATGGATGTGAGTCTCAGTGAACTCTGGGAGTTGGTGATGGACAGGGAGGCCTGGCGTGCTGCAATTCATGGGGTCGCAAAGAGTCAGACACGACTGAGGGACTGATCTGATCTGAACAGGTGTAAGATGTTATCTCATTGTGAGTTTTATTTGCACTTCTCTGATGATTTGTGATTTTGAGCATCTTTTCTTGTATCTGTTGGTCATCTACGCGTCTACTTTGGGAAAGTGTCTATTCACTTAAGAACAACCCATTGTGTTGAAATTTTTTTTTATCATAAACACATGTTGAATTTGTAAAATGTTTTTCAGCATCCATTGAGATGATCATATTTTTATCCTTCATTTTGTTAATGTAGTCTATCACATTGATTGATTTGTGGATGCCAAACCATCCTTGCACCCCTGGATAATATCGCACTTGATCATGGTGTATAATCCTTTTACTATATTGTTGATTTTGACTTACCAAGATTTTGTTGATAATTTTTGAATCTATGGTCATCAGGGATATTGGTGTATAATTTTCTTTTCTTGTGGAGTCCTTGTCTGGTTTTGGTAATTGGCCTTGTAAAATGAGTTCAAAAGTATCCCCTCCTCTTCAATTTTTTAAGAAAGATTGGCATTAATTTTTCTTTAAATGCTTGATGGCTTCTCAGGTGATGTTAGTGGTAAAGAATCTGCCTGCCAGTGCAGGAGCTGTAGGAGATGTGGGTTTGATCCCTGGGTCAGGAACATCCCCTGGAGGAAGCCATGGCAACCCACTCCAGTATTCTTGCTTGGAAAATTCCATGGACAGAGGAGCCTGGTGGATTACAGTCCATGGGGTTGCAAAGATTTGGACATGACTGAGCAACTGAGCACACACACACAAATATTGGATAGAATTCAACAGTGAAGACTTCAGCTCTTAGACTTTTGTTCTGGGGGAGGTTTTTTTAAAATCATTTTACTTTTTTATTTTTGGCTGTGCTGGGTTTTCGCTGCTGCTGGTCTTTTCTCGGGCTTGTGTGAGGACAGCAAGGGCTGCTCTCTGGTTGTGGTGCATGGCCTTCTCCTTGCAGTGGCTTCTCTTATTGGGGAGCATGGGCTCTGGGGTGTCCAGGCATCAGGAGTTGTGGCTCTTGGGCTCTGGAGTGCAGGCTCAATAGTTGTGGTGCATGGGCTTAGTTGCTCTGGGGTGTGTGGGATCTTCCCAGATCAAGGATCAAAGCCATGTCTCCTGCATTGGCAGGTGGATTCTTTACCACTGAGCCACCAGGGAAGCCCTTGGGGAAGGTTTTTGATTACCTAGCCAATCTTCTAACTGGTAATTCTCTGTTCAGATATTTCTGTTTCCTCATAATTCAGTTTGGTAGGTTGTATATTTCCAGGGATTTACCCATTTCTTCTAGGTTGTCCAATTTGTTGGTATCTAGTTACTCATAGTAGTCTCCTATGATTTTGTACTTTTGTGGTATCAGTTATAGTGTCTCCTCTTCCATTTCTGATTTTATTTATTTGAATTCTTTATTTTTCTTGGTAAGTCTAGCTTATTGCTAATTATATTTTTCAAAAAACAAAAAAATGATTTACCTTTAACTGAAAATATCTTTCGTATTTTAAATTTAAAAAAAATTTGCAATAACTATATGCTAATATAAATAAAAGTTGTCCTTTCCTGTAATTGGTTTTAAAAACTCTTTTCCTTCCAGTGACAGGGTTTAATTAATAAATTAATCTAATTGTCCAACACACATCTATTGAGAGTCTATCCCGTTCTAGGCACCGAGGATACAGAAATGTGCAAGGAAGATCTGCTCTCTGCCCTTAGTAGCATTGACAGTACAGGAAACAACCTAAGCCAATCTGTGGTCCTCTGAACTGAGCTTAGCACAGTAGCTACAGCATGATCTGGCTCCGCATGACTTATGTAGCACCACTTCCCACATCCTGCAACCCACCTTTATCTCTAGCCATATTTATGGTTCCCAGGACATACCAAGCGTGGTACCTCCATGCCGTTGCATGTACTAAGGCCTCTCCCCAGAATGCCCCTGCTCTTTCCTCCCTCCTCACTTTCTCCATGTCATACTTAGCCTTCAAGATTCATCTTAAACATCAACCTTGGAAGCATCTCTTAATACCACTTCCCCCAGTGAGATTGGAAGTCCTGTTTTTTTTTGGCAGAGGGGCTGTATTCCAAATACTAGTCAGGAGACAGGGAAGATGAAACCAATTATTCAATAACTAAAATGAGCTAAAAGATGGTGAGGGTCGTAAGAGAATATCAGTGAAGTTCCTTAGGCATCCAACCTGGGGGTGAGGAAAACAGAGAAGGCCTTTGGAGGTTCAAAACTGGAGCAGAGATTGAGCACCATTGACATTTTGGCCAGACACCTCTTTGTGGTAGGCAGGCGGTCCTGTGCCCTATGGGGTGTTGAGCAGGGTTTCTTCCAGATATGAGAAGCAAAATTGCCTCTGGATATTGTCCAATGTTCCCTGAGGGCAAAATCAGCCCCCATCTCTCCCCAGCCCTCTTCCCCTTCCCCACCTGTTCATGAACCAGTGAACTAGCCCTTTAACTTGGGCATGCCTAATCCCCACAAGGACCCCCACTGCTGTGATCACCCTTGAGAGATGCTACAGAGAAAATGGGCTCTGTGCAGCCAGCAAAGCCCTGCCTGTTTTACAATCAGGCATACTAGGAATGGGCTTCCCTGCTGGCTCAGTGGTAAAGAACCTGCCTGACAATGCAAGAGACACTGCTTTGATCCCTGGGTGGGGAAGATCCTCTGGAGAAGGAAATGGGAACCCACTCCAATATTCTTACCTGAGAAATCCCTTGGACAGAGGAGCCTGGCAGGCTACAGTCCATGAGGTCGTAAAGAGTCAGACACAACTTAGTGACTAAATAAACAAGCCCAAATATAACTCTATCATAACATTTACTGAATAAACTTGCTGTAACTACTATACGCCAATTGTGCAACTTTATACAAAATAAAAAATTTTTAAAGAATTATCTCCTGTTAGAGGAAAATGACAGAGAAGGCGATGGCACCTCACTCCAGTACTCTTGCCTGGAAAATCCCATGGACCGAGGAGCCTGGTAGGCTGCAGTCCATGGGGTCGCTAAGAGTCGGACACAACTGAGCGACTTCACTTTCACTTTTCACTTTCATGCATTGGAGAAGGAAATGGCAACCCACTCCAGTGTTATTGCCTGGAGAATCCCAGGAACGGAGGAGCCTGGTGGGCTGCTGTCTATGGGGTCACACAGAGTCGGACACGACTTAAGCGACTTAGCAGCAGCAGAGGAAAATGAAGTTATAATTTAGTTAATTGTGACTTTATTGGGCTAAGAATGAACATGGAAGCATACCTTTTCTGTATCATGTTCTTCTATTCCATTTCTATATGCCCATCTCTCCTGATCCCATTTCACCAACCAACAGGTGGGCAGACATGGTGGGGCTGTGGTTCAGAGGCTGAATCACTTTCGGTGGAGAGTCTGGCTTCCCCAGCAGGGAGATTATGCAGTGTCCTTTGCAGATCCAAACAGAAAGTTGCTTTCCCCTCCTCTCCTAGTCACTAGTCACACCCCTAATTTTGAGGAGGTGTTTGGAAACATCAGTCACTGAGACAAAACTTCACCCCAACCATCTAGAATAATATAGCCCAGCATATGCCCTGGGTGGGACCCCCCCCAGGATAAGACCCCACAGAGAAGGGGGTTCCTCTTTGATCAAAATTTTTGATTGTTGAGCTGGGAAGGGGGGTGATGGCTGGAGAAGAAGTTCTAGAGATACACGCTGTCATGTTGAAAGATGCCTGTGCAGTTTTTGCCCTAAGTTTCTGAGGTTCAGTTCAGTTTAAGGAAGATTTATGGGGTGTGGGAGGACCAGGTGCTAGAGAGACGTAACAGTTAGCAAGGGAGATGCAATCCTGCCCGTACAGCACTGGTGGGCAAGTGAATGCAGAGAGACACAGACAAGTGTGATAAGGGATGTACAAGAGGGTAAAAGACCAGCCTGAAGGAGAGGACATTATACACCTGCTAATCAAAGAACATGAATGGACCTGTCTAATCTATCTGTGTGAAAGACTAGGTAGTTGGCCTGACTCATACCTCTTCAGAGAAAGAGAGACTTGAAGATCTGCATTGGGCAACAGAATGTCTACAGCCTAGATGTCCCTTCTTTTCTCAGCTTCTCAAGGAACTAATATGAGAGTCAACAGAGCCAGTGATGACAGAGTCAGTGATGGCTGGCCAGGGACAGAGTGAGAAAGGTCTCTGGCAGGGGGATGTCTGTGAGGCTAGCTGTCACAGCCATGACTGGGTTCCAGCGGTCAGGAAGTAAGTGCCAGCTTGGTGGCTGACAGGGCAAGGTGACTGGCAGCCAAGAGAGCCCGCAGAGAGAGTGGAAGCAACATGGCACTCGAGGGCAAGGAAGAGCAGCCTGAACAATAATACCTGGGGTCCATGCATTCCTCTGGAAGGGGAGAAATAAGAGAGAGTCTGACTCCTTTTCCTGAAGAGTTCTGATTGAGTTATGGGCGTTTGTTACTCGAAAGGGAACCATCCTTACAGGGTTCGGTTTCTTCTGGGTGGTGAGTGAACTTCCTGGGTTGACCAGAACGTTCATTTGGGTTTCCCACGTGTTACAGAAAAACCTGAGTGAACTTTTTGGCCAACTGAGTATACTCTCTCCAGGACATTCTTTTATCACTCTATGTTGTGTAACTAAACCAATAAGAGGATGAAATTTAATATTTATATCAAATCTTTAATTAAATACCCAAAGCCTAATAATATGGCAAGGGAGCTAAGAAAAGTAAAAAAAATAAAAATAATAAAAATCCTGTCCCCTTTTCACAAAGCCTTTGAAAACTTCTGTATTCATGGTAATTGGCAGTTTACAACCATGCTGTTGCCCGAGATGGCTGTTAGGGCCAGGGCACAGATACGATCCGCTGATAGTGAGGTTCCCTGACAACTTAGTCCCTTAAACAGTGTTAGAGACAGACTGTAAAACAGGATTCTGTACTTTTCAGGGTGTGTTTAACAAGACTTTGGTGTCTATTTGGTATTTTTATGAGTGGAGCTGCAAGGCAGTGGTCCCAGCCCCCAGTCTAGTTACGATAGCAAAAACCAGGGCAAATTCTGAGAGCTACTAAACACATTTTAGAATTAAAGATGTTTAAATATTTTGATAGTGCTCTCTCTAAAATAAACTAAAACACAGAAAATTCATTAATTTACTAAATACTCAGACCTCGAAAAGTCCTTTCGTAAAGACATCTAGGAAGAAAGTGTCTAGAAATTTAAATAAATTGAACAGCTGTCACTAGAAACTTCTTTAAACCATAATCCAAACTGACACCTTCATTTTCTTTACATTAAAAACCAGAGCCCCTCTTCTGCTATTGTCATGAATTATTGACATGAGTTACAAACTGCTCTAGGGTGTAGAGCATACCAATCTCCTTAACAGAATGATAAATTGATGCATATCAAAGAAACGGCCATTTACTACTGACCAAATTCAAATCCTTGTCATCATGAAAGCAATAAATAACCAACCTTTGATTGAAATGCATGGTATACTCACCCCACTTCCAACACTTGCATGGCCCAGGCAAAAGCAACAATAGAAACCCACATGGCATAGCTTTAAACAGCGGTCCCCAACATTTTTGGTCCAGGGACCAGTTTATTGGAAGACACTTTTTCCATGGATGGGTGGCAGGGATGTTTCTGGGTGATTCAGTCACATTAAATTTATTGTTCACTTTATTTCTATTATTATTACATCAGTTATACCTCCAAATCATCAGGCATTGGATCCCAGAGGTTGGGGATCCCTAGAAAGGTTAAACAAAACTAGCGAGTTGCTAAACAAAATATGTTCTATCCTCCTATATCGATTGATGTACTTTCATGATTGGAAGTCAAGGTCAGATTTAGAATTCTTAGACTACTTAGTGTTGAATGTCCACAGCCCCTGGCCACCCCTCCTGTCTTCCCATCACCACCTCCATCCGGTACTGTGGGTTCCTTGTGGCATTTGGCACATGTGGGCACCCTAGTCTTGCACAGAATCTCCGTCCACATTCTGCCACCTCCATAACAGCTGTCCCGTGGGCTGGGAGTGGGTATCCTGGCAGTTCTGCTTGCCCTTGCACCAGACCCAGAGAAGAGACCAGGGCAAGCCCTGGAAGAGGGCTCAGGGTTGTTTGGGAAGGGAACGCCACGGTCTTCTGAGAGAGGTCGTGAGCTCCAAGTTCGTGTGTCCTTTTGCCCATGAAGGTGGGGGTGATGGGTGGAGAAGAGCCAGAGGAAGCTCATATGCATGGAGTCCAGGGCAGGAAGCTTTCTTGCCCACATCGTAGGGTGGGCACCAGGTAACTTCCGGGTACTTGCCTAAGCGCTTAAACCACCCCGCTCCTATTTAACAGTGTTACTAAAATACATACTCTTCAGTCCATCTTGTTTATTTTCTTAAGATAATTGCTTTTATAAGCTTCTGGACAACCACGAAGATATGCCATTATTCATGGGAATATATAGGCCAGGAGAAGGCAAAGGAGCGTCCAGATATTACCGGAAGTTTGAGCTGCAGAGAGGATGTAGAAAATGGAACTGAAACCACCCTTTCACCTTTGAGGATCCTCCTTCAAACATGGCAGACTTCCTGAAACAAGCAAGCGCCTGGACTCCTTCGGTCAGGCAGACCCTCTTCCCAGTGGCCCCTGTGCTGCTGGCTGTCTCTCTTCCCTTTTCAAGGATGTCAGCAGGCGACCTGTGCTCAACCATCGTCACCTCTCTCTGGTACTCATCTCTTAGCTCTTGCCACCTATATCTTCCTGTGTGACATCAGCGGTTTCTGTGTAGGTCAAGACCTGACCTGGTTATGTGCCTTTTCTCCGGCAGAAGTGTTGATTCACCTTTCTCTGCTTACCTCCTGTTGAGTGACTCATCTGGGGGAGGAGTGGGAAGACCAACTGCATCTGAAAAAAAAAAATGTGCCTAGACATTTAATTGCTCTGTATTTCATATTGGATTTCACTATTTCAACCAGTCTGATCAGAGAGATGAGAATCAGGCTACATGTTGACATTTCGTCATCTCATTTTGGGAACTAGAAAATAAAAAAAGAACGCATCTTTTCACTGGTGGAGGGGGGTGGCATCTCTCTTTCACCTCGACTGTGTTCTTTAAGCTCATTTCCTGCCTGCCAGGGCAATTTCAGGTTCAACCTTTTTTTTTTTTTTTAATGTTGTGAATCATATCAGTGACTCAAAGCCAATTTGGAGAGGGGAAAAAAAAAAGTTAAGCTGGCTGTTTATAAAGAATCAAGCCTAGTTGGGAATGTGAATTATTATTCTTGGAACTTTTGGCAAACACCCACTAAAGTATTATTCATTCCTTCATTCAGCAAAACTGTGTTGAAGCAAAAATATGCTCAATGGATGGTGTCATATGTAAAGGCAATTAAATATTCTTTTCTGAAAGATGCATAGGTTTTTTTTTTTAAGTTGGATTAACTCTTCTCATAAGGGGAACAAAATTTAGAAGTGGTGGTTGCTATAAATTTGTCAACTGTGTTGTTTTAAAAAGAGAATTGTAGAGTTCGTCAACCCAGACATACTGTGATAAGGAGTTGATACATTAAACACTTATTTTCTAAGTCATAGAGCTGGGAGACACCTCAAGGATTATATTTACTTCCCAATTTCGCAAATGAGAAAAGGGAATCCCAGAGAGGGTGATGACTTCCTCAAGGTTGCACAGCTGGTCAGCCTGTGTCAGAGCTGGGCGGGAAACATCTTCTATCTTTCTATGAGTAAGCTCCCTCTCCAGGAACAATCATGTATAATTATTGTTTATTTATTATGAGAGCAAGGCACTTTCTCTTACACTGAATTACTTAATATTCATACACCATTACAAAATAGGTATTATTCTCTTTACTTTAGAGAAAGAGAAAGCAAGTCTAAGCCTAAATATCATTTAACCAACAATTTCCTGATTGGCTAGGGACAGAGCTAGAACTGGAGAAGGCAAAAATCTGATTCCCAAGGTCATATTTTTCCATATTTCAACACCACTCTACCCTACACCATGCTTCCAGAAAGCGTCTTATGGTTGTCATCTTTTCTTATATACCCAAGACAGAACGGGGCTGAATGAGATTCTGTCCCCAAATTGATATGTTTGTTTATGGGGTCGTTCATTATTTTATTCATTATTCTCTCTGTAAAGCACAGCTAGGTTTTATGCAAGATAAGAAGAATGACTAAAATACATACCTGCCCTTTAAGATATTCGGTGTCTGTAAGGGGACATAAGATTTGTTCACAAATAACTACTGTACAGGGTAAAATGTAGAAACAAATTAAAAGTGGTAGAAGGTGTTACAGGAATTCCCATGGTGGAGGAAAGTAAGATAATTTTGTACAGTTAAGAAGGTTTAAGAACTCTGGGGGTGGAAATATCTTGGAAAGATTATGAGTTGTTTTACTCTTTGACCTCTAGGTGGCAGAAGGGAGGGAGTACATGTGTATGGAGATTTCCTTCCAGGAGAATGGGCACAAAGTTTTATAAGAAAAATAATTTGAATGAATGAACTTGAGGGGAAGATAAGGAAGTTTGAGTTTTCCAAGTGGGTCCTTGGAAGATAACCCCCAAAAGCTTCTAAACTTCCAGATAGTCTTGTCTTCTAGAATGTGAAAATTTCAATACTAACTATAATTAATAACTAAAAATACATATTTGTTACATTTGCTGGGCTCTCACCCTGAGTTATGTAATTGATGGATAAGCAACCATTCAGACTTTGATGGAAACAAGTAAAAAGTTGAATAGGAAGAGATTCAGTTGGGCAAGAGCAGCAATCAGTTATTTTTGCAGGAAATTTTGCAATTCTACGTGGCTACTCTATAGGGAAATAAAATAAAAATCAAATATCTTAACTTGTGAAATTATACAAGATTTTTATGGTATCTTTGGGCATCTTAAACTTTAATAGCTTAGATTGAAGGCAGAGAAAAAATTCAAAGCACATTCAGATCTGTTTTTTGTTTATACCTTAATAGCACAATGAATCCTAATTCTGGGTATGAGATTATTTGGAAAAGAATGAAAAAAAGGCCTATAAATGAGAAGGAAAGCATGCCCTAAGACTTGTTAAATTAAAGCCCATAGTAACAGGAGAAGAAAAATTTCACTTTGCCTTTGAATGTTATTTTCAGATTTATTACTAACATGCTCACAACCTACTGTTTATAAAATTTGAAGAATAATAATAACTGCAACTTCCAAAAGAGGTATAAAGAGGACTTCAACTGCATCTGTGATATTTTATTTCCTCAGAAACATCTGAAGTAAACACAGGGAAAATGAGAACAATCTGGATGGTGGTGACTAAGAGCCTATTATTTTGTTCTCCCTGGTTTTATTTTCTGTTTGAAATACCTCATAATAAAACACCTGTACACAGGCTTTCTGAAGCCATGATCACTTTTAAAGTCATCAAGTTATTCTGTACACCCACTCTTTTAATCAGTGTTTTGATTTACCACTGGGGAAATTATACCACCAGAATGACAGGCTAGAGGGATGAAAACTTCCAACCAATTAGTGGAGGTAGGGAAAGTGATGGGAAGAGGGGTGGGGAATTTGGAGGGGCAGTTCAGTTCAGTTCAATCGCTCAGTCGTGTCTGACTCTTTGCGACCCCATGAATTGCAGCATGCCAGGCCTCCCTGTCCATCACCAACTCCCGGAGTTCACCCAAATCCATGTCCATTGAGTCAGTGATGCCATCCAACCATCTTATCCTCTGTTGTCCCCTTCTTCTCCTGTCTTCAATCTTTCCCACCATCAGGGTCTTTTCAAATGAGTCAGCCCTTCGCATCAGGTGGCCTAAGTATTGGAGTTTCCTGCTTCAGCATCAGTCCTTCCAATGAACACCCAGGACTGATCTCCTTTAGGGTGGACTGGTTGGATCTCCTTGCAGTCCAAGGGACTCTTCAAGAGTCTTCTCCAACACCACAGTTCAAAAGGATCAATTCTTCAGCACTCAGCTTTCTTTATAGTCCAACTCTCATATCCATACATTACTACTGGGAAAACCATAGCCTTGACTAGATGGACCTTTGTTGACAAAGTAATGTCTCTGCTTTTTAATATGCTATCTAGGTTGGTCATAATTTTCCTTCCAAGGAGTAAACATCTTTTAATTTCATGGCTGCAATCACCATTTGCAGTGATTTTGGAGCCCCCCAAAATAAAGTCAGCCACTGTTTCCACTGTTTCCCCATCTAATTCCCATGAAGTGATGAGACAGGATGCCATGATCTTAGTTTTCTGAATGTTGAGCTTTAAGCCAACTTTTCCACTCTCCACTTTCACTTTCATCAAGAGGATCTTTAGTTCTTCTTCATTTTCTGCCATGAGGGTGGTGTCATATGCATATCTGAGGTTATTGATATTTCTCCTGGCAATCTTGATCCCATCTTGTGCTTCTTCCAGCCCAGCATTTCTCATGATGTGCTCTGCATATAAGTTAAATAAGCAAGGTGACCATATACAGCCTTGACGTACTCCTTTTTCTCTTTGGACCAGTCTGATATTCCATGTTTGGTTCTAACTGTTGCTTCCTGACCTGCATACAGGTTTCTCAAGAGGCAGATCAGGTGGTCTGGTATTCCCATCTCTTTCAGAATTTTCCACAGTTTATTGTGATCCACACAGTCAAAGGCTTTGGCATAGTCAATAAAGCAGAAATAGATGTTTTTCTGGAACTCTCTTGCTTTTTCAATCATCCAGCAGATGTTGGCAGTTTGATCTCTGGTTCCTCTGCCTTTTCTAAATCCACCTTGAACATCTGGAAGTTCACGGTTCATGTATTGCTGAAGTCTGGCTTGGAGAATTTTGAGTATTACTTTGCTAGTGTATGAGATGTGTGCGGTAGTTTGAGCATTCTTTGGCATTGCCTTTCCTAGGGATTGGGATGAAAACTGATCTTTTCCAGTCCTGTGGCCACTGCTGAGTTTTCTAAATTTGCAGACATTTTGAGTGCAGCACTTTCACAGCATCATCTTTTAGGATTTGAAATAGGTCAACTGGAATTCCATCACCTCCACTAGCTTTGTTCGTAGTGATTCTTCCTAAGGCCCACTTGACTTCACATTCTAGGATGTCTGGCTCTAGGTGAGTGATTACACCATTGTGATTATCTGGATCCTGAAGATCTTTTGATCTTTTTTTTTTTTTTGTACAGTTCTTTAAGAACTTGTCTATTCTTAGCATCACCAATGGAGAAGGCAATGGCAACCCACTCCAGTACTCTTGCCTGGAGAATCCCAGGGACAGAGGAGCCTGTTGGGTGCCGTCTATGAGGTCACACAAAGTCGGACACCACCGACGTGACTTAGCAGCATCACCAAAGCTGGTTGCTGTCGTTGTGCACAGTGGGGGCGGGGCGGGGAGGAATCTGCGGGGAAGAGTTCTTCTCTCTGAGTCCCCTTCCTTTGGCAGTAGGCATTGGTTAGGTTCCTTCTGAGATTATCTGGCTACTGGAGGACTAAAGAATGTCTTTTCAAGAGTCTAGGAAAGGTTTTCTACCCACAAAACTTGGGGAAACCTCTCAAATATTTTGTGAAATGTCATGTTATATTTAGGTTGTCAGAGATACAGGAAAGAAGGGCCAAGTGTGTGGTATCCAACTAGGTATCACCAAGGTGTCAACTAGGTCATCTTTTACTACTAGCTCTCTTCCTCTGTCTCGTAGCACGCTTTGAATGAGAGGGCAGGAGGTGTAGCCGCAGAAGGCCTCATGGAAAAGGATGGTGTTTATGGGAAAATACTTTAGGAAATGTCCAGGCTTCTCACTACGATTCTTTGATTTGCCCTGTCAGTCATTTAGCCCTGGGGTTCCCCACAGCTGTCAGATACAGTCTCAGGCAGAATAGGAGAAAGGTGTTCTTACTACCTGATGTGAAGGATCGAGTGCTTCTAATGAGGTGGCTACTACACGCAACATTTCTTTGTGTACATTACCTTGTTTGATTCTCACATCATTCTTGAAGACAGGAAGTGTCCCTATCTTAATTATAAGAAAACAGGTGCAGCATTATGGGAAGAGTATGGAAGTTTCTTTAAAAAGTAAGACTAGAGCTACCATATGATCCAGCAATCTCACTCCTGGGCATATATCAAAAAGATGAAAACTCTAATTTGAAAAGATGCTTCCTAGTGTTCAGAGCAGCACTATTTATAAGAGTCAAGACACGGAAACAACCCGAACTCACATCAACACATGACTGATTTAAGAAGATGCAGATGCGTATATATACACACACACAAAATGGAATACTACTCAACCATAAAAAGAATGAAATATTGCCATTTGCAGCAGCATAGATACACCAAGAGAATATAATACTAAGTGAAATAAGTCAGAGATAAAGCAAACATTATAAGATATTACTTAAATGTGGAATCTGAAAAATTATGCAAATGCAAATGAATCTGTATACAAAGCAGAAACAGACTCACAGACATAGAAAACAAAGTTATGGTTATCAAAGGGGGACATTTGGGGGAGGGATAGATTAGGAGTTTGGAATGAACAGACACACCACTGTATTTAAAATAGATAAACAGCAAGGATTTATATATAACACAGGAAATGGTATTCAACATCTTGTAATAACCTGTAATGGAATATAATCTGATATATATAACTGAATCACTATGCTGTACACCAGAAACTAATACAATATTGTAAATCATCAATTGTAAAATATTATTGTAAAAATACATCAATTAAAAAAGAAGAAGAAAACTGTCTCAGAAGTTTAAATGACTTGACAAAAGTCACTTAGTAAATGATAGAGCCAGGATTTGAACCGAGGTCTGTTTGATGCCACAGATTACATTCTTTTTAAAACCCCTTCCTTTACAATCATCTTCAGAGGCTCTCAGCTTCCTTTATGTACTGTTCTGAGAGTGGTAGGGATGGGGTACATGGAGACGGACTATAAGGGTCTAGCAGTAGTCTCAGAACTGGAGTAATATGTCCCTCCTCTTCAAGGCTGGTCTCTCTGGATCCTACGTCCTCGTATCTCCTTGGGGACCTTGCCCATCACTGTGAGGTACCCACTCTCCCCCTCCAGTTGGCAGCATCCCTTCCATGTACAGTGTGTGCAAGTCTCTCTTGTCTTTCCAGACGCTCTCCCGTGACCCTGCATTTCCTTTCACTATTGCCAACATGGTAACCATTAGTCACATGTGGCTGGTGAGTACTTGAAATATGGCCAGAGCAACTGAGGAACTATATTTTACATTTTATTTCATTTTAAGTAATTTTCATTTTAACTTAGAAACCTAAAGCAGTGTGAAACACTTTCCCATTACACACAACTCTACCATTCTGGTAGAGCTGTATTTCACTTCAACCATTGCATCACACAGTAATGTAGTACACGTATAGAGTGTGTGTTATCTAGTATTACTCATAAACACATCACCTCTCTAATTGGTCAATACTCAGTGTGAATTCTTTTTTTTTTTTATGTATACCATTGTGACATTGTAAAGTGTTTATTTGAATATTTTTGGCAGAGAGCACAAATTAAACTCACACCTACTGAATCATAATTGAGAAATACATTAAATATGATCATTTTAATTTTTACTATAGTATCTCTAAGTCATTTTCTAGTCATCTGTCATAGTTATTTGTAAGTCTTTTATCTTCTATTAAACACTGAAAATCTTAAGAGGTAGATCTATAAGTGCAGAAAAACTTGAAGTTTAAAATGAAGGTACACTCCTGATGCAGAGTAGAGATGTAGAGGGTGGTACTACAAATGGACCACTGATGAAAAAGACTGAAAAGAGAGACCGATTTCACAATAAATGGTAATTGCAATTTGCTTCAGCGGAGCAAAATGCAGAAGCTGTTACGCAAAACAAAAATCCACTTGTGTTGTTTTCATCATATAACTATTGAACACCATGTCCTAAAGTGAGTTCCACAAAACATTAATCAGGAGGGATGTTCAAAGCAAGAGGGTCTGTGGTCAAATAAGTTTTGGATGTGGTGACTATTTTAATTCTTTACTGGAGATTCACAGTGTAACTTAGCATGTTAAAAGCATTGCGACATCTGGTTTTAAAAGAAAAAAGAGAGAGAGATTTTAAAAATCTGATTTAATCCAGTGTTCCCTAAAGCTATTTTCACTCTAAAGCTTATGTTTTATTTTGATTGATCTATTCAGATCATGTATTAGAGCATGACACTACTACTGCCAGAAAACTGACTCTTGTTCTCACACAGTGGATAAACCTTTGGGCAGGAAGTTCTCGGCTAGTGGACGGGCCCCTTCCACATCATGCAGGCAGAATTCTCTGGCCTGTGATATGATGTGCACAGAAGAATAAATATAATTCAAACTGATTAAATAAGACTCCAGGAAGGGGACTTCCCTGGTGGTCCAGTGGCTAAGACACTGCATTTCCAATGCAGGGGACCCCGGTTCCATCCCTGGTCAGGGAACTAGATCTCACATGCTGCAGCTAATACTCAGTGCAGTCAAATAAACTTAAAAATCCAGGAAGTGTGTTCAGGAACTTGGAAGGGAGTGGACTGGAAGTTTGGTGACAAACAGGTCTGGATCAGAGGTCTATGGTTGGGCGTGTGAAAATGCTATACCCATCAGAAAGTATGGGTCATGGGAGACGCATCTAGCCAGTCGACATGAGCAAGGCCCCTGTCATTGGCCATTCAGGAACTGGGCACTTGAATGGAGTAGCCACAGTACAGAGATATAGATTGATTTGGGAAAAAGTGTCATGCTAGCAAATACTGAGTCTTCTAATCCAAATTATAATCTTGGATGAATGAGGTATAATCTCTCCATTTTGTTGTTGTTGTTCAATCGCTAAGTCATCTTGGACTCTTTGTGACCCCATGGATGGCAGCACGCCAGGCTCCCCTGTCCTTCACTATCTCCTGGAGTTTGCTCAGATTCATGTCCGTTGAATTGGCGATGCTGTCTAACAATCTCATCCTCTACTGCTCCCCCCCACCTCGCCCCCCGCTTTGCTTCAATCTTTCCCAGCATCAGGGTCTTTTCCAATGAGTCGGCTCTTTGCATCACGTGGCCAAAGTATTGGAGCTTTAGCATCAGTCCTTCCAATGAATATTCAGGGTTGATTTCCTTTAAGATCAACTAGTTTGATTTGCCGTCCAAGGGGCTCTCAAGAGTCTTCTCCAGTACCACCAATTCCTTTTGTTTTGACCTCCTTTAATTTTTCTCTGTTTTTATGTGTTTTGTGCTTTTCAGTGTAAAGATCTCAATTTTAATTATATATATATCTTTCTCTTCATTTTTTTCCTTGTAGATACCTGAAAAAATTCTCAGAAAAATAATTGAGCATATCTGTAGCCCACAAAGTATTGTTCCCACAAGTAAAATGCTGTGAGCAGAGCAAAGCCAGAAAGAACTTCAGTAGAAAATAAGAATATAACAATATTTTTTAATTTAAGAAATTTATTAATCAAAAGTTTTGTACAAAAGTTTGAACAAAATTTAAAAAAAATTAACTTGGATGGTAGTTTCATTATTCACTCATTTATTTTACAAATGTTTCTTTTTTAAAGTTTAGCATTTTCTTATTGAGGTATAGATAAGGTAAGCAAATTCTTAATAAAGGTAGGCAGAGTAATATATTCTCCTAGCCACTGTAGGAAAAAGGATTTGTTTTGAATTTGGCCATGGTTTCTTACTGAGTTCTCATTGGAAGTCTTCCTGATGTCTGACTGCTCAATACCTTTGGAAAACATACAGCAATCTCTACCGGGTTAGAGACAAATTATGTAGATAATTCTTCCTGCAAGAAATAACCTCTTGTCTACGTCTTTACAAGTTACTGGTAGAGAGAGAAAAACATTAAAATAAGGATAACTAGAGTTGCATTTTCTGATGCCTGTAAAAATCCACAACCCAGAGATAAAGCATTGACATTTTATTGTAAAAAGACACAGTGTTGGCTAAAAGGTGGACATAGGTACTTCAGTTAGAAGTAGGGGTTAGAGAGGAGAAAGGGGAGCCAGAACCATCACTGTCTCCCGCTGGCTCTGCAGCTCCCGCGTGCTTCATTAGCCACGGGAGAGAGAGTTCTTTGAATTAAGAAATCATTGAAAATAATTTGCAGAGAGCAGGGATATGTCAAGTGTGAGAAGTTCCTCATAGAGGAGCACTTCAGGGCTAAAGATGAGGAGGCTGACAGCAGTTTGGAATCTCAGGATCTTATTCCGGCAGCTTGAAAGAGCACCCAATTAGCATCGTGGTTATGTTAAAAATAAAATGAGGGAACCAAGACACTGTATGGTCTTGGGCCAGGACATTTTCAGTGGCGAGAAACCTTTATGTACTCAAGGAATTCGGCCAGTCCTGTTTGTTTGCTTTCTCTGGGGAGTGGCCTAACAGCATCACAGATTTTTTCCTCCCAGTTTTATTGAGAGAAAAAATAATTGTTTTCTCCTTGTGATGAGAACTCTTAGGATTTCCTCTCTTAACTATTTTCTTATGTAGCAAACGGCTGCGTTAACTATAGTCTTCATGTTGCATGTTATATCCCTGAAAGTGAGTGTTAGTCGCTCTGTCGTATCCGACTCCTTGCGACACAATGGACTGTAGATTGCCAGCCTCCTCTGCCCATAGAATTCTCCAGGCCAGAATACTGGAGTGGATTGCCTTTTCCTTCTCCAGGGAATCTTCCTGACCCAGGGATTCAACCTGGGTCTCCTGCATTGCAGGCAGATTCTTTACTGACTGAGCCGCCAGGGAAGCCCCATAGTCGTGTCCGACTCTGTGTGACCCCATAGACCCTATTACCTCCCTAATACTTGTTTTTTTTTTCTTTTTTAATAAATTTATTTATTTTAATTGGAGGCTAATTGCTTTACAATATTGTATTGGTTTTGCCATACATCAACATGAATCCGCCACGGATATACACGTACCTAATACCTGTTTATCTTAAAACTTTGTACTTTTGACCACCTTCTTCCAATTCCCTCTCCCATAAATCTTATCTCTTTTTCTATGAGGTGTTGTAGGACATGACTTCAAGGTCCATCCTGTTGTCATAAATGGTAGAATTTCCTTGTTTTTTTAAATGTTTTTTTAAATTGTATTCCATTGTGTGTGTGTGTATGTGTGTGTGTGTGCATGTGTGTTTGTGTGTCAAAAAAAAGATTAGTGGATAAAGAAGTTGTGGTATATACAATATATATATATATATTTCAGTAAACATTTTATATATATACACACACACACACACACCACACAAACACAATGGAGTACAATACATGGGGATACATATATCTTTGCAAGTTAGTGTTTTCGTTATCTTTGGATACATTCCCCAAAGCGGAATTTCTGGTAAGGTAGCTCTACTTTCAGTTTTTTTGAGGAACTTCGGTACTGTTTTGCATAGTGGCTGCACCAATTTACAATTTCTCCACCAGTGGACAAGGGTTCCCTTTTCTTCACATCCATGCCAGCATTTGTCTCTTGTCTCTTATTGCTGGCCATTTAAATAGGTGTGAGGTGATACCTCTTTTTAACTTGCATGCCCATAAAGACTAGTGATGCTGACGTTTGTGTATCTTCTTTGAAGAAATGTCTATTCAGGTCCTTCACCTAGTTTTTAGTTGAGTTATTTGGCTTTTGCTATTGAGTTGGATGAATTCTTTATACATTTTGGATATTAAGCTCTTATTAGATACATGACTTGCAAACATTCTTCCCTTTCTGTAGATGTTCTTTTCACTGTGCTGATGGTTAGAATATACAATTTTTAGGTATATATATTTTGACCATAATTATGTGAAATAGTGTTTAGCAAAACATGATAGACATCATGCAGAGGGGAGGATGGCAGCAGTGGTGAAGTGTTTCGGTCTTTCCGAATCCACAGCCTGGTGGTCCAATTGTTTAGACTCTGTGCTTCCAATTCAGAGGGCATTAGGTTTGATCCCTGGTGAGGGAGCTAAGATCCCGTAACGAGGTGTAGCCCAAAAAACCCCACCCCCAAACAAACGAAAAACAGAACTAAAAACAAACAAAAGACCAGACAGGGAATAAAAGAGCTTTCTGAGCCTCACCTGGGTTTTGCCAGGTGCTCCTGAGTTTTCAACATAGATTTAAAAATGACACGACATGGAACAAACAAATCAGTGTTTTGATTTGGTAGCGCTTTACCGTGAGAATCTACAGAGATATTCCAGGGATGTTGCCGCTGTTCTAACTGTTCTGGATTCCTCTTTTATGTCTCTGGCATATTCTTCGGAGATCTTCAGATGATAAAAGACCATCGTTCGTGGACAGGCAAAATTTTTAGAGCAAAAGTTTCCTTGATCCCAGGATGGTAAATGAAGTTGGTTATCAAGTGGGTCACGTGCACGACTGAGATACAAACAATCAAATGAGACGTTCTATGGGATGTGCGCCAGACTGCCCTTAGTCTGGGTAAGAGGAGCCCAGGTGTCGGGCCCATGACTGAGAGGGCCCTGTGCATGTCACACATGTACTAACAAGTAAAAACCCATGGGGTTCTGTACTCAGGGTCTAGTGCTGGCCCAGTAAAACTCATATCCTTAAGACATCTGCCCTCTGTGAACACTGCTGAGGCCCCAGGAGCTGCTTCTTAATCTCTGTTGAGATTCTTGAAACAAAAGGCAAATGTCTGACTATTGTGAAGTGAGACTTGGTTGACACTGCTTTGGAAAGCCCGGTGGTTACAAGCAGTAGACATTAAGATAAATTAATAAACTAGTTAAACACATGTTCTCAGAGAGTTGAAGGCAATGGATTTTTAGAAATATTGAAGCATAGCTGATTTACAATGTTAGTTTCAGGTGTACCACCCTGCAAAACCTAGATGAGGCTCAGAGAACGCCTGTGTTTCCTGGGTTTTGTTTGGTTTTGGTTCTGTCTTTTGTTGGTTTATTTGTTTTTGGCTGCACAGCACAGCATGTGGACTTTCTCAGATTCTTTTCCATTATAGATTATTATGGGATATTGAATATAGTTCAATATATAGTGGGTTCAATATATAGTGGGTCCTTCTTGGTTATTTATTTTTTGCATAGTAGTGTTTGTATGTTAATCCCAACCTCCTAATCTATCCTTTTCCCCCTTTCCCTCTTGGTAACCCTAAATTTGTTTTCTATGTCTGTAGGTCTATTTCTGTTTTGTGTATAAGTTGTTTTGTATAATTTTTAGATTGCACTTATAAGTGATGTCATATGATATTTGTCTTTGTCTGACTTACTTTACGTAGTATGATAATCTCTGGGTCTACCCATGTTGTTGCAAATGGCATTATTTCATTCTTTTTCATGGCCGAGTAATACTCCATTGCTTAAATACCACATCTTCTGTCTTCATTCACTCTTCATTCATCTGTCCACTAAGGTTGCTTCCATGTCTTGGCTGTTGTAAATAATGCTGCTATGAACAGAGGGGTGCATGTGTCTTTTCAGTTTATGGTTTTTTTCTCTTTAGCAATAGCCTCTATGACTGCCCACATGTTTCAGCATGACCATTACATATATGTGTTCCTGAAAGGTAACATGTAAATTAGATTTCTTAAGTGATTTAGAGGGCTCACTTCTTGAAATATTGCTTATGATCAATTTAGTATTGTAGAGCGAAGATTTTTAATAAAGCAAGTTATCGTTTTTGTAATTTGCATATTTTTGGAAATCCATTCTTGGCTAAAGCAGTGATCCAACCCTTAATCTACCTTAGAATAATCTGGAGAGAGTTTAAAAAGTATTAATGGTCTGTCTTACCCCAGGAAATTTTCACCTAATTTGTCTGGAATAGGGCCCAAACATCAGCATTTTGTTAATGTATTTTTTTGGCTTAAAAGTTTTACTTTGAAATAATTTAAATTCACAGGAAATTGGAAGGAATGTACAGGGAGATTCTGTGTGCTCTTCATCCCGTTCCCCCAGTGATAATCTTGCATTAAGTATACTGAAATATCGACTCCAGGAAAACAACGCTGGTGCAGTCTTCAAGAGTTTATTCAGATTTCACCAGTGTTAATATGTTTGTGTGCATGGGTGTGTGTTTCTATGCAATTTTAGCACACGTGTAGAATTGTGTAACCACCACCACAATCAACATAGAGAACTGTGCCATCATCACAAGGTTCCCTCATGCTCTCCCACCTCTCCCCTCTGGCAACTTATCTGATCTCCATCCTGACAGTTTAATTTGGTATTTCAAGAAGGCTATGTTGATGGGATCATGTAGCATGTGATGTTTTGTGGTGGGCTTTTTTTCACTCAGCATAATTCCCTTGAGATCCTTCTAAGTTGTGGATGTATCAACAGTTGGTTGCCTTTTATTTTTGTGTAGTATCCATGGAGGGCTTCCCTGGAGGCTCAGATAGTAAAGAATCTGCCTGCAAAGCAAGAGACCCAGGTTCGATCCCTGGATTGGGATGATCCTCTGGAGAAGAAAGTGGCTACCCACTCCAGTATTCTTGGCTGGAGAATTCCACAGACAGGGCTACAGTCCATGGGGTTGCAAAGAGCTGGACGTGAGTGAGTGACTAACACTTCATCCGATACGGAATGGGTGTTTCAGTCTATTTTACTATTCACCCACTGAAGGATGTTTGAGTTGTTTTCAGTTTGGGACTGTTATGAATAAAGCTGCTATAAACGATCATGTAGAGGTTTTTGTGTGAACCTAAGTTTTTACTTCTCTGAATAAATGACCAAGTGTGGAACTGATGGGTCACATAGTCTGCATATTCAAAGCTATGGTTTTTCCAGTAGTCATGTATGGATGTCTGAGTTGGACCATAAAGATGGCTGAGTCCCAAAGAACTGATGCATTTGAATTGTGGTGCTGGAGAAGACTCTTGAGAGTCCTGTGGACTACAAGGAGATCAAACCAGAGAATCCTAAAGGAGATCAACCCTGAATATTTACTGGAAGGACTGATGCTGAAGCTCCAATACTTTGGTCACCTGATGTGAAGAGCTGACTCATTAGAAAAGACCCTGATGCCAGGAAAGACTGAGGGCAGGAGGAGAAGGGGACGACAGAGGATGAGAAGTTTTGATAGTGTCACTGACTCAATGGACATGAGTTTGAACAACTCCAGGAGATAGTGAAGGACAGGGAAGGCTGGCGTGCTGCAGTCCATGGGGTCGCAAAGAGTCGGACACGACTTAGCAACTGAACAACAATGGAACTACATGCTTAGTTTTATAAGAAACTGTCAAACTATTTTTCAGAGTAGCTGTACCATTTTGCATACCTACCACCAGTATATGAGTGTCCAGTTTCTCTCCATTCTTAGCAGTGTTTGATGGTGATACTTTTTTAAAAAAAAGTAGCCATTCTAGTAAGGATGTAGTGGTATTTCATGATTTTGATTTACTGTTCCCCAGTTGCTAATGACATTGAACATCTTTTCATGGGTTCTGTTCACTGTCTGTATATCCTCTTAGGTGAAATGCCCCTTCGTGACTTTTGCCCATTTAAAAATTGGATTGTTGGCTTTTAACCATGAGTCCTGAGTTCTTTATATTTTTCTAGAAACAACTCTTTTGTAGGATATAGGGTTTATTTATATGTTCTCTCACTCTGTAGTGTCTTTTTATTTTCTTAGATGGGTCTTTCACAAAGTAAAGAAATTTAATTTCAGTGAGATCCAATTTTTTCAGTTCTTGTAATGGATCATGCTCTTGGCCTCAAGCCTAAGATTTCTTCATCTAACCCTTGGTCCTGAAGATTTTCTCTTATGTCTTTTCTAAAGGGCTTGTAGTTTTATAGCTTACATTTAAGTCTGTGACCCATTTTGAGTTAATTTTTATATAAGACATGAAGTTTACTCTGAAAGTCATTTTTTTACCTATGCATATCCAATTGTTTCAGCATCATCTCTGGGAAAGGTTATTCTTCCTCACTAGAATTACCCTTCCATCTTTGTCCAAAAGTAAGCTGGGCATATTTATGTGGATCTATTCATAGGTCTTCTTTTCTGTTCCATTGATCTATGTATCAATATCTATCTTTCCATTGTACCACACTAAGCTGATCACTGTGGTTATATAAGCCTTAATATATGTAGTGATTCCTTCCATTTTATACCTCTTTTTCAAAATGGTCTTAGTTATTCTAAGTCCTTTATCTTTCCATATCAATTTTAGAACACGTTTGTCTATGTCTTACTGGGAATCACTTCACCTTAATTGTCCTGGAATAGAGCCCTGGCACCAGTAATTTATACTCCCACCCCCAGGGGATTCTGATGTATAGCCAAGGTTGTGAACTTTGGTTTAAAGCTAAATACACCTAAAGAAAAATTGCCCTTAGAGAGCAGATGATTCAAGTCTTGGCTTGAAAGTTTGAAGAACAGGTGGGATCTTCTGAGAAAGAGACTATGAAATGAAATTTAAAGAAGTGAAAGGAGGAGAAAGAAATAGAAATTTCTTTACAGCCCTCCAAGTTGTCTCCATTATATGCCCATCTGAATAGGAAGAAGCCTAGGTTTGAAAAAGTAGCTCAACTAATCTTGATGAAGCTCCAGAAATGGAAATGGTTGGTCTCCAGCCACACTGTTCTCACTTGGCTTGAACACAAAAAAGACTGTGGCCAAGACCACACCTATTAGAGGCGAAATACTCTATAGATAGGCGTGGTACAAGTTAGTAATGTGAAAGCATTTTTCTTCTGTATGGATGGTTCTACAAAGAAGTGTTGAAACTTTAAAGGATTCAGAGGTCTTTTGAATCCTGCTCGTGCCTGTGCTCACTCACTAACTTGTGTCTGACTCTCTGCAACCCCATGGACTGTAGCCCGCCATGCTCCTCCTTGCATGGGATTTCCCAGGCAAGAATACTGGAGTAGATTGCCATTTCCTTCTCCAGGGGATCTTCCCAACTCAGGGATAAAACCTGCGTCTCCTGCATCGCAGTCGGATTCTCGGGCCACATTCAAAAGCTCATCTGGACTGAAATTTTAAAAATGGCAGACATAGTCACACATTTGTTGTCCTTCTTCTTTTCTTTTAACTGAAAGCCTTTTTGGTTGTATCCAGTGAGCATCAATGTTATTACTTTTCTGACAATGTGCCTGTGATTTATAGTTGCTGTTGGTGAATAAATGACGATATGCTTGAGGGGATCTCCCTCCTTTTAAATACTGTTGACAGTTAGTCTTTCCCTAACTGCAATTAACACAGATTTCCCCCATAGTTATAGAAAAGACAGAATGATTGAAGTAAAACCATTTCAGAGCAAAATACAGTTCTTTTTCTACTTTTAAAATTACCAAGTAGTTGGCACCACAGAAGTTTGGGTCTGAGAAGAGATACCTAAGGAGGTTGAATGTCTCTTAGCCATCCCATTTATGTTTCACAAGGCTGCTTTCTGCAGTGACCACAGTACCAGGAAACAGAAAGCTTTTCTCTCCATCGACTTCCTGTTGGCCCCGTTCATTGACCTTCACCTAGGGGTGAGGCATTGATCTGCTTTCAGTGATCTCACTAGCAGGGAAGCAGTTGGGTCACCTGCCTCCCTGGCTTTCAACTTCACCTCCTTGGGGAATTTTGTTCAAAAGGAAGATTCCTGGTTCCTGTTCCCCCAGCGCTAGCCATTCTCCTCTGGAAGGTCTGTCACGAAGCCCTCAAGTCGGCACTTTTGACAAGTACCTTTGAAGGTTCTGATACTGGCAGGGTCTGAGCCTGCCTCGGGGTTTGGAGTCACAGAGGGCTGGTTGTGATAAAGACGCTTTTCAAGCACAGCTGGCTCGGGGATGAAGGTGGCGGCCTTCATCATGAAGGTGGCTCCTTCATGGCTGGGGAGCCCTCTGTGAGAGGCTCTCCTGCGTGCCCACCTGCCTCTCCAGACCCTTTTCTCTGAAGTTGCTTCTGCCCTGAATTGCTCCCTCTCAGTGACCACAATAACAATCCTCTGTTTCAGTTCTCACCACTTCACTGAGAATTTGACTATTTCAGTCCCTGTGGCTCTCCCCCTTCTCTAGACTTGCTGTCATGACAATGAATGAAGCAGGGGCATTCTGAGGGGGCACTTCTGGTGTGAAGGCTCATGAGGTAGCGTCAAGGCTCTGGCCAGCTCATGAAACACCTGTCCTTCCAGCAGTTTCTCCCTGACCCAGCCCCTCTTGCTGCCTCCTGCACTCCATCCACAGGACCTCTCCTTCAAACAACCTGCCCTCCCTGGGTCTCCACTGCCATTGTGACTTCACCCCAGCACATGCCACTGCTTTCTCTGCTTCGGAGACATCACTTTTTCCGTGGTGTCCAATACCCCAAACAGTTCCATGCCTGCCCCTCTTATGTGCAGGAAATTAGAAAGTTATTCTCATGACTAAATGTTAGCAGTAGGTTTCCACAGCCAGAGAATTTGTAAACTGAAGTATAACCACGGTGTCTATAATGGGCTTTGTTACTTGCAAACCCAAATTGAGTGCAACAATTGACATTTCTTCTTCCACCCCAACTCCCCTGGAAGCTCCTTAACTGCAGCGACCATGTCTTCTTTGTCCCCCATGTTTTCCATAAGCTTCATTGAGAACTGGAAAGGATGTTGGACAGAAGAGGGAAGGGACTATGATGTAAGAAAAGAGAATGGGCTTTGGAATCTGTGTGGGTAGAATCACGATCCCCCAAAGACATAACCTGTAAAATCGGTAAAAATAATTCTCTTAATTGTATAGATGAAGCAACTGAGGTTCCAATTGTTTAATACATGCCAAAGATCACATTTACAAAGAACACAAAGCTGACAAAGGTCCATCTAGTCAAAGCTATGGTTTTTCCAGTAGTCATGTGTGGATCTGAGACTTGGACTATAAAGAAAGTTGAGTGCCGAAGAATTGATGCTTTTGAACTGCGGTGTTGGAGAAGACTCTTGAGAGTCCCGTGGACTGCAAGGAGATCAAACCAGTCCATCCTAAAGGAAATCAGTCCTGAATATTCTTTGAAAGGACTGATGCTGAAGCTGAAGCTGAAGCTCCAATACTTTGGCCACCTGATGTGAAGAACTGACTCATTGGAAAAGACCCTGATGATGGGAAAGACTGAAGGCAGGAGGAGAAGGGGACGACAGAGGAGGAGATGGTTGGATGGCATCGCCGACTTGATGGACGTGAGTTTGAGCAGGCTCTGGGTGTTGGTGATAGACAGGGAGGCCTGGCGTGCTGCAGTCCGTGGGGTTGCAAAGAATCAGACACAAATGAGCGACTGAACTGACTAACTGAAAGATCACATAGCAAGGTAGTGTGAAATCTTTTTGAATCTTGACTTTCATTTAATATAATTCCTGTGTCTCCCAGGTGGCACTAGTGGTAAAGAACCCGCCTGAGGTGCAGGAGATGTATGAGATGTGAGTTGGGTTCCTGGGTCAGGAAGATCCCCTGGAAGAGGACATGGCAACCAACTGCAGTATTCTTGCCTGGAGAATCCCATGGACAGAGGAGCCTGGTGGGCTACAGTCCACGGGGTCACAAAGAGTTAGACACAACTGAAGAGTATGTTTTGAATGACCCCTTGGTGACTGAAATTTATTTGCATAATCTCATTCTCCTGAGCTCAGTTGCTTCTGTCGTGTCCAACTCCCAACTCTTTGCATCCGCACAGACTATAGCTGGTCAGGTTCCTCTGACCATGGGATTTTCCAGGCAGGGATACTGGAGTGAGCTGCCATGCCCTCCTCCAGAGGATCTTCCCTACCAAAGGATTCTCTTGAGGAAAAGTCATTATATCCATTTTACAGATAAGGGAATAGATGGGATAGTAAATTGCTCAAATTCCCAAAGGCAGTAAATAGTAAGTACAGAAGTGGCCTTTATTTTCAGTTCTGTCTGAGTTCAAGATCCCTGGTTTCTTTCCTTACAGCATGCTACATCTCAGAAGGCAAGCCGTAGATAATTCTGGATTTTGGACTTCCCGTTATTTCTTGTAGGTCAGTATCATAGTTTGCTTGTGTTTGGTTGTCTCCCTCCGACCACCCTTCCCAAATATCATTTTAAAAATCTGACCTAAATAGAGCCTGCAATTGTAACTATTTTTAAAGATACCCACCTCCCCTACCCACTTTGGTGAACATTTGCAATTACGAAATCAGAATTCCTCTCTTGCATACTTCCCAAGAGTCTTTTTCCATTTAGAGGAGTACTTGCTGATTAATTGATGGTAGGCACTCAATGAAGGTTTTTAGAATTTAATTTAAGGATTCCCATAGAGCTTGCATACTTGATAAACCTTACAGCCACAGGAATTTTAATTTTATCATTGCTTACATTTGAGAAGACATTTTAAAATTTTTTTGTCTTTTTTTATTGAGGTATACTTGACTTACAATATTATTATATATTCATTTCAGATGTACAGCATAGTGATTCAGTAACTTTGTAGATTATACTCCATTAAAAATTATGACAAGATAATGGCTATAATTCCTTGTGCTGTAAATGGTATCTCTGCTGCTTATCTATTTTATACATAGTACTTTGTATCTCTTAATCCCATACCCCTAACTCGCCCCACCCCCTTCCCTCTCCCCATTGGTAACCACTAGTTTTTCTTTTATATCTGTGAGTCTGTTTCTGTTTTGCTATATGCAACCATTTGTATTATTTTTTAGGTTTTACATATAAGTAAATAACATATAGTATTTGTTTTTCTCTGTCTGACTTTTTTCACTGAGCATTAATATTCTCTAGACCCATCTGCTGCTGCTGCTAAGTTGCTTCAGTCGTGTCCGACTCTGTGTGAACCCATAGATGGCAGCCCACCAGGCTCCCTCGTCCCCATCGACATTGCTACAAATAGCAGACTTTCACATTTGGGAATACTTTTTAAAGTCCTGTTTCCCGCACTCAACATACATATCATGGAATGAGGAAATTAGAAGTGGGAATAGCTTTAGCGATTATTTCACCACCTTTCCTTTTCCATTTTACAATGAGTACTCCAAGGGGTTAAGTGATTAAACCAAAACAATGCAGCTAGTTAGTGAAGGCATCCACATCAGAATATAGAAATATAGGTTCCATTTAATAGAGATAAATGTATCTGAGCTTTAGAGCTAAAGTGGACTTTGGTTTTTTTGAAAACCTAAAATCCATTTCTCCTTGTTTTGATAACAGAACTCTATATTTTTTTCTTAGAAAATTACTCCTCCCTCACTTTCAGTTAAGAGGTTGTGTTATGCAAGTTCAGCCTCCAGTTCCATAGATGGCCATATGATAATGATCTGGCCAATCAGAGTGATACATTCTTTATTTGGTTCCGAGATGGGCACGTGACACATTTAGGGCCAATGAGATTCAATCCTGGGATTCCTGCTGGGAGGACTGCATCTTCTAGTTACTGAGAGGACAGGAAACTGGCCTGGAGCTGCAGGCAGCCATCTTGCCATCCTAAGGGGATGGAAGATCATAGAGGAAAACAAAACCCAGAAATTCTAAAAGACCAGTCCTGAAAACCTTGAGATCCTGGATCTAGATGTATCTGAAGTGCAAATACTCTAGGAGTTTTCAATTATTTGACTAATTAATTTGATAACCAATAAATCACCACCTTGTTTTTTTTAATTGCCTAAGGATGCTTGAAATGACATGTCTATCATTTGCAACTAAAAAAACAAAAACAAAAATAATGAAAATATGATCAAAAGTTAATGGACAAGGATAGGATTGGGGAGACATGGCCTAACAATTATTTGTGTGAAAGAGGCTCTTTGGAGAATTTTTTTTACTTGAAGTATAGTTGATTTGCAATGTTGTCTTAGTTTTAGGTGTACAGCAATGTGATTCAGTTTTACATACATATATGTCTATGTTTTTCAGATTCTTTTCCCTTATAGGTTATTATAGACTGTTGAGTATAGTTCCTTGTTGGTTATCTAGAGAAATTCTTATTCATATTAATTTGAAATCTGATTTCTTGAAATGTATGACAATAAGTCTGGGTACTATACTGAAAAATGAAAAGAAATAATGTAAATTTACTTAAGCATGGCAGAGATTTTTTTTTTTGTTTGGCTGCACTGGGTTTTCGTTTCTAGGTGTGCAGAGAGCGGGGATTATTCTCTGGTTGTGGTGTGCGGGCTTCTCATTGCAGGGGCTTCTGTTGCAGAGTACAGGCTCTGGAGTGCTCAGGCTTCAGTAGTTGTGGCTCATGGGCTCCAGAGTGCAGGCTCAGTAACTGTGGCGAATGAGCTTAGCTGCACCATGGCATGTGGGATCTTCCTGGACTAAGGATCAAACCAGTGCCCCTTGCATTGCAAGGCAGATTTCCAACCACTGAACCACTGGGGAAGCCATGGGCAGGGATATTTTTAACTTCTAGAAACAGCTGATAATAGTCTCCATCTATACGGCACTGGTCATCTCTTGCTTGGAAGACTGTTTTCAGTTTTGTGTAATGGTTTTTAAGAGAGACAGGGACAAACAACAGAATCTCAGGAACAGGGTAATTAGAATAGTATGAGATCTTAAAATTACAACATTATTGAAGGAATACTTTAGCTATGGAAATGAAGGCTTATAAGAGGAGGGGAAAGAGGCTCTTTTCAGTCTTTAACTGCTGTCAAATGGAAGAAAATATTTTTTTATTTTATTTGGCAGAACTAGGAAGAGTGGTTAAGAGTTTCAGAACAGCAGGTTTTAGTGCAATATGATCGAAATTTTTAACCAATATGCTGTTTCCACAGTGTCTGTCATGGGTTACATACGAGCCCCATATGTTTGTTATTTTCTTGGAAGACCCAATTGACACAAAAATGTTTCACTGTTTAAACAGAGTCCCTCCCCTTATCCCAGTTAATAACTAAGAGCAGACTGTGTTTGTCTGTATATCAGTATGCTGAATGGTCTGGGACAATGTTGGATAAAAGCATTATAAATATATATTCAATATATGTATGAACAAAGTTATTATTTTTTAAAATATATCTTCTCACTCCAAAAACAATGTTCTACCTATCTTTGTGAATGATTATATATTTGATTTCAGTTAGCAAAACATTAATGTATATATTTAAGCTACAGTGATTAGTGTAGGATTGGTCTCTGTCTTCTATGAAGGAATTAAATGTAGCCTTACTCAATTTCCACATTCTCTATACAACCTATTCCTATGTCCTGTCATGATGTATCATATTGATTACTTCCCTGAATAAAGCACTTCACGGAGAAGGACTGTGTCTTATCAAATTCCATATGAAAGTCCTGGAGGTTTTAGCCAGCTCAACAGAATAAGAAAAAGAAATAGAAATACAAGGATTAGAGAGAAGGGAATAAACTGCAACTTTGTAAAGAAGATGATATGATTTTCTACTTAGAAAATTTGAATCTATATACAAATAAGTAAAATTCATAAATATTTAAAAGGGTGCTACGTACGTATAAGATGATCAGCTCAGTTCAGTTGCTCAGTCGTGTCCGACTCTTTGCGACCCCATGAATCGCAGCACGCCAGGCCTCCCTGTCCATCACCAACTTCAAAAGTAAATTGCAACAAACAGAATATGTAGTGTATAAAACAAAAGAGAGAATGTTTACTAGTGCAAAAGAAAATATAAAGTACCTGGAATAAATCTAATCAGAATGATCGAGGCATTTATATAGATAGTAATAAAAACTTAATCAGAAACTTCAAGGTCTGAGTAAGCAGAGAGAAATACTGTACTCATGGAACAAAAACTTTACATATCACAAAGATTTCGGTTCTCTGCAGACTGAAAATTTCTCTACAAATTGAGAAAGTGACTCAACACAATTCTAATCAAAACCCAATGGGGTTTTTCATGAAACTAACAAACTGGCTCTAAAATTTACATGGAAGAAGGTCCCAGATTGTCCAGATGCTCCTGAAGAACAATATGATGGAACACCTCATTCCAGGTTCCAAGACTTTAACACATCGATTGTAATTATGACATTGTGGTATTGGTCCACAGTAGACATATAGAACAGTGGAATGAAATAGTGAGCTTAAAACAGATCAACACAAAAATGATAACTTGATATATGACAGAGCTTGATCAGCAGGAAAAAGGGGAACAAGTTGATAAAAGGTTCTGAAACATCTAATAATCCATACAGAAAAAAAAAATGAAACCTCACATTCTATCTCACATCATATCCAGGAATTAATTCTAGATGAGACAGAGTTAAGTATAAAGCAAAATTTAAAAAAAAATCAACCAAGATATCCTTCAGTAATTAAATGGATAAACAATTGTGAGGGTGGCTTCCCTGGTGGCTCAGTGGTAAACTCTTTGAAAAATATTTCTATTCTACTCCCTCCACAAGTTTTTGTCCTAACATGATTGAAAGTCTTCTATTAATTATCCTATCATACTTTTTCAAAACAAAATATGCATATAAATGTAATCTTCACATTTATCTCATTTTCTAGTATAAGGCTCTAAGATTAATTCTTCTAAAAAAATAATTCTTCTAGATTGAGTTATCTTTGTAATTTTTATTGTGCTCAGTTGCTTCAGTCCTGTCCAACTCTTTGTGATCCATGGAATGTAGCCAGTCAGGCTCCTCTGTCCATGGGATTTTCCTGGCAAGAATACTGGAGTGGGTTGCCATTTCCTTCTCCAGGGGATCTTCCTAACCCAGGGATTGAATCCCCATCTCCTGCATCGCAAGCAGATTCTTTACCACTGAGTCACCAGGGAAGCCCTTCTTAAATATATTTATAAATGTTGATATTGTTAAATACAAAAAGCAAAATTTATTGGAAATAAATCCTTTTCTGCTTTTTATTTAAATTTGAAGTATAGCTGATTTTAGAAATAAATAATTTTATAAGAAGAATCATGCTCTTTTTCTATGCTTTTAGTAAAGAGAACAGTTTATACTAGTGAGAACTGGTGGGACTAGCAGTTATTTTCTATATTGTTTTTATTGATAGGAGATAGAAAATAATAAACATTTCAAAGGATAAAGCAATAGGAATCACTGTAATTACAAAAAATTAATAATATAATTGATAAAATAGGTTTTAATTACCACACTGAGTACTACATACAAAAATGGGGAAAAAAAGTTTTATTTTTAGATCTTACCCAAAGTTATCCTGAAAATTTTGGCAGACCCAGGAAACATTCCAGTAACATTGAAAAGAATCACAGTCATTCTGCTTCTTCAGCTGATCAACATGTTTTTATTTCCAGCAAATGACACACCCTAGGAAAGAGTATTGAAAATAGCTGAAAAGAAATTCTTGTTTTTAAACACATGAAAAAAAACCTCAAGTTTTCACTGTTGAGTCTGTCTTTTTCTCTCTCTCCCTCCCTTCCCTCCCTCCTTCCTTTCTTTCCCTCTTTCTTTGGGCATCCCATGGACCATGTGGAGTCTTAGTTCCCCAACCAGGAATCAAATCCATGCCCACAGAGTGGAAGCACAGTCTTAACCACTGGATCTGCAGGGAAGCCCTAGTGTTGAGTATTTCTTACCCATCTTTTCTTTATTTTTCTCTCCCAGGACTCTTCCTCATTCTTTGAAAATGAGCTGGGGAAGAAAGAGGTGGAAAATTATCATTGCCACCTTCATTCTCATCACTACCATTGATCTGATGTCAGAACATCTTGACATAGTTAACTCTAAAATTCATGCTCTGCCATTAACAGAAATATGCATAAAATGGGAACCAAGAAAGCCCTGTGAATTTACGGAGCCTTGCTTAATCCTCAGGAGACCTGGCCCATTTGGAGATGAGAAGGGTTCACACCCAGGACCCTGGTACACTGTGAGATTTGCAGTGGATGCTTTGACCAAGTGGGAGAAGGACTGTTGTGAACTTGAGACTTCTCAGGCAAATTTGGTTTAGCAAGAGTATACATGAAATTTGGGTATCTAGAAATAATTTACATTAACTGGTAGACGGTTGCTGCTGCTGCTGCTGCTAAGTCGCTTCAGTCGTGTCCGACTCTGTGCAACCCCATAGACGGCAGCCCACCAGGCTTCCCCGTCCCTGGGATTCTCCAGGTAAGAACACTGGAGTGGGTTGCCATTTCCTTCTCCAATGCATGAAAGGGAAAAGTGAAAGTGAAGTCGCTCAGTCTGTCCGACCCTCAGCGACCCCATGGACTGCAGCCTTCCAGGCTCCTCCGTCCATGGGATTTTTCTAGGCAAGAGTACTGGAGTGGGGTGCCATTACTCACAAAAGTCCTTATGTACCTGAGTAGGGGTGGGAAGGTGAGAGGCATGCAAGCCTTGGTTTGGAGAGCACTGCTGATGATGTTTCTGATGTTCTGTTTCTTATAAGAGTTGTGATAACATGCATTTATCTTTTATTGGTCTGTTTTTAGTTTATATTTGTATAGATATATATTGGGTTGGCCAAAAAGTTCATTTGGTGCTTCCTATAAGATCTTATGCAAAACCCCAAACTTTTTGGCCAACCCAATATATATACATACATATACATAATAATAACAATATATTATTATACTTATACATATGATGTATCTCTTAATAAATACAGTTTTAAAAAATCTATAATGTTTTCAAGGCAGTTTTATTTCTCAAACATATACATGGAAACTGTAGCTGAGGAAGACTGGGTTTGTAGGTGCGACAGTTGAGGGAAAATCTAAAATTTTTAACAACAGGTAGGAGAATCTCTTTCAGGGGGAAAAATGTCTTTATGTAGGAAAATAATAAGCCCTTTTATAGACTGGATTTTAAAGAGGATGGTAAGCAAAGAGATAGTTCCATTGTTTTACATTAAAAATGAGGGAACTCAGATAAACTCTCACCGATATGGTCAAATGATCTTTGACATGGATGTCAAGACCACTCAGTGGGAAAAGGACAATATAAGACTGTTGACAAGCTGGAAATCCATATGCCAAAAAACTGAAGTTAGACTTTTATCTTATATTATATTCACAAAGTAACTCAAAATGACTAAAAACATAAGCAGAAGACCTAAAACGATTAGTAGAGAACTAGAGGAAAACATAGGGGGAAAACTTTATGACATTGTATGTGGCAATGATTTTTTAGATACAACAAAAAAGCACAAGCGATGAAATTTAAAAGAGAAAAATGGGACTACATCAGGCTTCAAACCTTTCATGAGTCAGAGGACACAATCAACAGAGTGAAAAGACAATGGATTGGATGGGAGAAAATATTTGCAAGTCATATATCTGATAAGAGGGTTAATATCCAGAATAAATAGAGAACTCTTACATCTCAACAATGAAAAAAATCAATAACCTCACCAAAAAATGGGTAAAGGACTTGAACAGACATCTCTTTAAAGATGATGTAAAATGGCTAACAAGCATAGGAAAAGATGCTCGACGTTACTATCAGAGAAATGTGAGTCCAAACCACAATGAGATTATTTCACACCCATTTGGATGGCTACTATTGAATAAAAATGAAATAGAAGATAAAAAGAGTTGGCAAGAATGGAGAAAAATTGGAAGACTTGTGCAGTATGGGTGGGGTTATAAAGTGGTAGAGCTGCTATGGAAAATAGTATGATGATTTCTCAAAAAATTAAAAATAGAACTGCCATATGATCCATCAACCCTGGAGGAGGCAATGGCAACCCATTCCAGTATTCTTGTCTAGTGAATCCCATGGACAGAGGAACCTGGAAGGCTGCACTGCATGGAATTGCGAAGAGTCAGGCTCGACTGACTAACTAACACACACACACATGATCCAGCAATCCCATTTCTGAGTACATATCTAAAAGATTGAAAGTAGGGTCTCGAATGTTTTTGTTATGTCTTCACCTTCTAGAGTATAAGCTCCATTTGGGGACGGATTTTTGTCTGTTTACAGTTGATGTGTATCCCAAGCACCTAGAATGGTGCTTTATTAAATAATATTTATGTTAAATAATAGTAGTTTATTATAAACAATAAACATGTGCTGAATGTCGACTCAGTCTTCACAAGCAAAAGCACTGTTTCCCCAAGTGAGTCTGGGGAAAGCTAGTTCTGAAGGATGCACTCTGAACACAGAAAGTGTCCCATGGTGAGTGGAGCCTGATGTTCCTTTCTTGGAGATCACCGACACGAGCACCTGTGAGTATGTGGTGGAGATAGGTACTCTGAAGTAATTGACCAGTAGTGATGGAAATTGTTTTGAAGAGAATGGAAGTTGCAGAAATGGCACAATTGGAGTGTAGGGAAGGCTTAGGGAATAGAGACAAATACCTACTTTAGTTCTATAAAGAAGAGACTACACTGTACCGTCAGCATAATTTAGGGCTGGCCAGTCTGATGTGCTGACGCTGATGGCCGCACAGGCTCTGAACAAGCTGGGTCATGGGGATTTAAGTGAGAGGTCATGAGTACCATTGGCTGCACAGATGGCCAGGAAACCAGCCATCTCTTCATTTGAAAACACTGTTGTGCTTGGTATTATCACTGGGCCTAGGAATCAGGCAATAGAACGAGGAGTGAAGTGCTCAGTCACTCAGTCGTGTCCGACTCTTTGCAACCCTGTGGATTGTAGCCCACCAGGCTGCTCCGTCCATAGGATTCTCCAGGCAAGAATACTGGAGTGGGTTGCCCTTTCCTTCTCCAGCCCCTAACTCATAGCAGAACCAAAATAGACGTCAAGGAAGCAACAGCTCAACTATGAGAGGAGGTTGAAAACCTAGGAAGTAGACACAGTAACTGAAAAAGTTTATCTCTTTGGGTGAAATTTAGTGCCTGGACAAACTTTTGACAAGTCAGTGGACTCTGAGATGTCATCACTGTGTTGCAGGATGGGGTTCGTGATTCATCAGTAAAAATTCAGTTATGATCACTTTAAGTAAGCGGGAACACATGCAATCCATTTTAGAAACCTCTTCTTCCCAAAAGACTAGAGTTAAAACTAAAATGTTAGCTTGTGGAGGGTACGCTTCCACTGAGCAGTTTTAGCATTTTTTTTTTTTAAAACAGTTACTCCGTAACAGTTTAGTTCACATATAATCTTTCCCTCGGTCCTTATACCAGTGACAAGAGGCCATAATTCTTATTTTCATGTTGTAGAGCAGGAAGCTGAGACATGATGATAACTAACCTGCTCAGTCACAAAACCAGGAAAAAGCATTTCTGGTTTTCATGTCCAGTTTAGTTTTGCTCTAAAGGCTGGATTCTTTCGACTTTCATTCCCTGTTCCTTTTCTGTGTTTTAGGCTCCAGTCCTGCCTACTCAGGAATTGTGCAAAATCATATTTATTGCTCTGTGTACTTTTAGTGAATGGCATTTTGTAGCAGGTTTTATTTCTGCATTTGCTTATCAGTGACTAACTTCTGCTTTGTATTTCTCATAACTGGTTCCTCTCAGAGGCTGGCATATTATTTTGGATTCTTTTGTCTTTACAGCATCTCCCTGATGTAAGTAGAGATTAGTAGGCTGAGCGGATTTGTGTTGATTTATCTTGAATGACTAAATGATACTACTATTCTCAGGGGAAAATGTTATGTTATGAAATAGTAAGAGAAAAATCTGGCATGTGTTCAGTTATCTTAATTTTCTGAACATGTAGAAATATGAAAATAATGTTTAACTGTGATTGCAACTCAGAAAATAAGTTAGGCAGGTAGGTGGAAATAGATGCTCCAAGCCAATGCAGAATGGTTGAGCTAAAAACGTGAAGTGAAGCACTGATTGCAAAATATAAATTCCCTACAATTTCATGTGGATGATGCTTAAGGAAACAGCTTTAAAAGCAAGAGTGGTACCCATCGTGGGTCACTTTAGACCATTCTCCTGATCCGATCTCAAATATTAACGCATGGAGTTTAATGCCCTTGGCAGGCAACAATTTCTGCTGTTTTCCTGAAGGTGGACTCCTAGTATAATAAAAAAGATTTCTGTGTGATAAAAAAGAACAATGGAATAGCTAAGTTTGAATCCTACTTTTGCAGGTTACTAGGTGGATAAGCTAGCTGCAAGTTACCAGAAACTTCATATTTTCATGAACAAAAATGGAAATGATGATGACATAATAATAAAAGTGGTAACACCTGCCTTTTCAACCTCCTAGAGTTGGTGGGAGGATCAAAGGGGATGATATAAATGAATGTTCTCTGTGAATACAGAATATACACAAATATGTGGTATTATTAGCATGGCAATTTATTTTTATGTGGGTTATGTCATTTTAGATGGTTTAATTAGTGTTTGTGATAATTATTTTTTATTGAATCATAAGAGTCTATCTTCTTGAGGGGGTTATACCTTTGTAAATTTTGAGGATGATTTTAATTTAATTTTGTTGTTTATATTTGGCTGGGTCTGTGTTGGCATGAGACTGGTGTTGGATTTTCATCAGTCGATAGCATCAAGCTGCCTTCTTGAAACATGCCAGATTCTTTTTCAGGTCTTTTTTGTCTGGCCTTTAATTTCAGACCAGTCATCAGGATAAGTGCTGGGTCTTCTGGATGACTTCACATTCTGAGCATAGCTTCATAAAGGAGATTAAAAACTTGACCTTGATATCAAGCCTCATTTTACTGCAGATAGAAAACAGGTGAGACAAAGCGCCTGTAGCCTCACCCCAGCCACCTCGTTTTTGAACAGTAAATGCAGTGTTTTGCCCATAGGAATGACAAGCCTGCGGGGATGTGAGCAGGCCTCCTGATAGAGAGAGAAATGCTTTGTTTTAAGAGGCAAATGACAAATGACTGAGAGCCCAGGCTCTGGAATCAGACAGACATGTTTTATTCAACCTCCCTTAACACAATCAAGACACTTAAGCTCCCCAAACTTCAGTTTTCTCACTTGTAAAATAGAGATTATAATAACTACCACACGGGATATTGTCACTGGTAAATGAGAGAGCTTTTGTAGAGATATAACTAACATATAATAATTATTATGATGAATGTATGATTCACAGAGGATGGAAACAAAGGGGAAGGAAAAAAGAGTGATAAGTCCATGGTGCATCTTAGAATCATAGCCCATCTTCCAGAACCCAAGTGAATTAACCTGTAGTATAACTGGGGCTTCCCTGGTGCCTCCTGCAATGCAGAAGATGTGGGTTCAATCCCTGGGTCAGGAAGATCCCTTGGAGAAGGGCAGGGCAACCCACTCTAGTATTCTGGCCTGGAGAATCCCACAAACAGAGGAGCCTGGCGTGCTACAGTCCATGGGGTCGCCAAGAGTTGGACACAACTGAGCACCAGCACCAGAGTACGTGTGCACACACACACACTGTACACAGATCGACCACCACCACCACCAAGTGTTACTGATCCCTTCTCTTGATGCTGCGTCTCCTAGGAGTTCTGTGAGGATTAATTGTACTACAGTTATCAGTAGGACAGGATTATTAAGATTTAAGTTCTGTGATGTTTTGTTTTCAAGATCTAAGCATAGTTCCTGCCTTTTTAAGGGTAAATTTTAGACTAGATGATAATCTGTGTTTTGTTGAGAAGAAAATCCAGGTAGGGCTAATCTTCTGTTTTTAAACCTATGTCAATGTGAGGACTATTTTTTGAAGTCTGAAGAATATAGCTTTGTGGAGAACTATGAATGGTCTGAGGGTTTTCTTCATAAACACCACCCAAACTGGCCTACTTTTCTTTTCTAGCAGTTCACATTTAAGTGATTTTTTTTTTTTTTGAGGTTTCAGACTCTTTCTGCCCTCAAATACTTCATGTAAGCTGTTGTCTTGGTGAAGATAAAAGGAACATTGTTTCAATTCTGGTCAGTTTCTAGAACTGTGTGGTATTTAATAAGCCTGTCTAGCCTCATTGGGGCTTCCCAGGTGGCATTAATGGTAAAGAATCCACCTGCAATGCAGGAGGCTGGGGTACAATCCCTGGGTTGGAAGATCCCCTGGAGGAGGGCATGGCAACCCACTCCAGTATTCTTTGCCTGGAGAATCCCATGGACAGAGGAGCCTGGTGGGCTATAGTCCATAGGGTTGCAAAGAGTTGGATACGACTGAAGCGCCTTAACACGCGTACACACAGCCTCATTGATCCTCAAGCGTATGCCTGTGTGTGTGAGTGTGTGCACTGCGTGAGTGAAGGAGCGTGGTGATAGTGGCCGCCTATAAAATCTTCATGGGGACCAGGAGCGGTGGTTGGGACTTTTTTTTGCTCCTCAGCAGAGGACAAGAGTTGAGAAACTCTGGCCTGACCATCTAAAATTCTGTGCAGCTTTTTGGTGATGAAACTCTTCCAGAAGGCCAGGGTGAGGCTGAGCCTTGGAGGGAAAGGTGTTAGGAGTGTCTGACAGGCCTTCAGTTGGATTTGAAGTTGAGGGTCACATGGAGGACAGTTAGTTCTGCTCTAGAGGGACTGCCCCCCTGTTTGGTTGGTCTCGCCACCAACTAATCCTTGGCTGGGTGGCTCGGTGCCCGTTCCCAGGTAAACTGCTAATGCAAAGTATTGAGCTTGGTTACCTGGTGAAGCCTGGGGATTGACACCAACTCTTTTTTTTTTTTTCCTACCCATTTGATTTCAACACTGCTTTCCTGAAAGTCCAGCAAGCATTACAGCAGTTCCTGGAAAGAGCAAGACTTTTATGATTCTCAAAATCTCTGTATCAACTGAAAAAGTTTCCCAAGCACCAGTGATACACTTCTGGGGACAAAGGGGGCCAGGTAACCCCTTTTTAGAACCGGTGCTGGCAAAACAGTGATCAGAGAGCACACAGTATCGCAGTAGCATCGTTTCTTACAGGAGTAAAAAGAATTTACAGTCCGCGGGGGGCCGGACATCCAAGGTCAGAAGCTAGCAGTCCTAGTTTCTGAGCTTCTGCGACACAAACCCAGGGTGTAGGAAACTCTCCCCTTAAGGGGTGGGTGATGGGGCGCTGGCTGGGAGCATCGGGGTGTCCTTGGGTTTCCAGCCCCCGGCAGATGAACTCTTGGCCGCGGGGAAAGCGCAGGAAACCTTCACCCGAGAGGGAACCGGGAGGGCGGGGGTGCTGAGACTGCGGCGGAACCAAAACAGGGTGTGGCCAGGGTGCTCCCGAGTTCTAGGCGCCCGCCTGGGTGACCCTGGAGGAGGTCGTTTTCGGGTGGCGGGGAGAGGACGGGGAACTCCGGAGAAGGAAGAGCATTGGCTCCTCCCGCCCCACCCCCGCCCGGGGCTGCGCAACGCCGGGCGCGGGGCAAGGCGGCGGCGCCCGTGGCAGCCTCTCCCGCCCCGCGCGGCCCGGGCAGGGCGGGCCGGGTGGCGCTCGGGGGGCCGGGCTCTGGTCCCCACTCAACCCTCCCTCCCCCCGCCTCCCGGGCCGTCCCGGGCGGCCGGGCCAATGAGCGGCGAGAGGAGGGGAGCGGGAAGCCGAGCGCGCTGGGCCGCGGCCCTCCTACCGCGCCCGTAGCCGCAGCGCAGAACGCCAAGTTTTGCGCCCCGAGACTTTGCGCCGCGTCTCGTCCTCCGGCTCGCAGCTCGGTGTCCCGGAGCCTGGCGGCCGCGCGCTACCCTCGGGACGGTCGCCTGCGCGCACTCGGGCAGGAGGACGCCGAGCCGGGGGCCGGGGCTGGGGGCGGCTCCTCCCGAAGATGCAGGATGGCAGCGGAGCCTACCGCACCACGGGCTCCACCTGTCTGCACCCGCTCAGCGAGCTCCTGGGCATCCCGCTGGACCAGGTAACTGCGGGCGGGCGGCCAGGCCGCGGCTGGGGCGTGAGCGCAGGCACCCTCCCCGAGTCGGAGCGGGAGGGAAGCCGGGGGAAGCGGGGAGGGGGATGTTATCTACCTCCCGTCCCCGCCCCCAAGCAGATTTCCCTGCTTCAGACTAGACAGGTGGAGTTTTGTTTGTTTGAGTTGATGTTTTTCTCCTGTAAGTATGTGTATACCCTGCACAGCAGGTTCGAATAAACTTTTTTTTTTTTTTTGGTCTTGTTTGAAGTTTGGGGTTGCCTCCTTTCCTGTAAGCCAGTTCTAAAGCCTTCTGATAAATGAAATCGTGTTCCTTCTGTCATTGCACTCAAGTCTTCATTATTTTTAAGTTAGTTGAGCCTACTTAGAAAGTAACCCTGAGTGATGTCTAAGCAGTAGTCTACCGTTTGGGGATGAGAGACCCGGGTTTTTCGGGCAGCGAGGCTTGGAAAATCGGGTTGACAGTTATTTTGTGCCGTGCGATCTCTATCCGCAAGGGAGGAGGGACACAGGATGCTGTGGTTTTCCGAGGGCTGTGGTTTATTCAGTCAGTCCGTCCTCGAGGGTCCAGGCTCCCTAGTAGGATAGGTTATTGGAAGAAGAGAGAGGCTGCTGCAGGTGTTTGGACGGAAACTGAAAATAGCAACAAACAGTAATTCCAGGTAAGAAATTTTTCTAAGCGTTGAGGCTCTTAACCCATTTTTTTGGTCTCTCTAGATGCTACAGGCTAGATCTGCCCTGTGTTTAGTAGTGAGCCAGTAAATACACAGTTGACCCTTGAATAAGACAAATTTGAATTGCATGGATTCACTTATATGTGGATATTTTTCAATAGTAAGTACTACAGCGCTGTACCAGTACTGAAGCTGCTTAAATCTGCAGTCTAGGAACGGAGGATTCAAGAGGCTGTCTGTAAATTATAGGCAGATGAACACCTGTGTGGTTGAAGGGTCAGCTGTATGTTATTTAAATGGAATTGAGTAAGGCGTCCTGGAGGAGGGCCTGCATACTCCTGTTTCCTGCTGAGTTTTCACCCAGTTTTCTTCCTCTGCCTGTTCCCTAGTAGTGAATAGTAGTGAAGTCGCTCAGTTGTGTCCGACTCTGCGACCCCATGGACTGTAGCCTACCAGGCTCCTCTGCCCATGGGATTTTCCAGGCAATAGTCCTGGAGTGGATTGCCATTTCCTTCTCCAGGGGATCTTCCCAACCCAGGGATCGAACCCCGGTCTCCCGCATTGTAGACAGATGCTTTCCCGTCTGAGCCACTGGGGAAGTCACCTGTTGCCTAGTGAACTTTAAAAATTCTTTCCTTCACACAAGAGCATACCTGCTGCACTTCCCACTCCCATTCCTTCAGCAATGAGGAAGTGAGAGCTGGATGTTTGCTTTACTCAGACTGTTTTCCGAGCCACCCTCTACCTGGCCCCCTTTGAGGCTTTGATTCAGAACTCCACCTGATCCGACAGTTGCCTTCTCATCAGTTGTGAAATCCCGAAGGTCAGGAGGGTTTTTTTTCAGCTGCCAGTGCCTGTTCTTGTAGTGAGGATGTAGTGACTGCCAGGGACCTGCAAAGGCAGCAATAGCAGCAAATTCTCTAGCCCTGAAATGAAATCTAACTCAGAGCCGAATTTCCTTTCTGGGGAGTTTGTTTCATACTTAACCCCTCTACCCTCCATCACAATTTAATTGCACTTTCCATTTGCAGCAGAACAGCACAACTAGAGAATGGAGGAATCCAGGGAGGGTGGTTTTTTTTGTATGGAAAGAGAGATTGTTAATAGATCCTGGAGACTGATGGCTAAGAGGTACCTAGGATGGATGTTATTAAGTGCCCTGTAACTGCCTCCACTCTCATCTTGAGTCTCCTGGATGTCTGGCAAAGGAATCCTGGTTTTAATTTATAAGAAAGAACAAAAGACTGAGAGGGGAGGGATTTGGGGGTACACTGAAGGAAAAATGTGGGCTTATAGACAAGGAAGGCACACCTGTGATCTCTTAGATCTTAGGGAGCCCTACTGCCCTTCAGTTGGGTCCAATCACAGTGACTCTTGGTGGAAGACACCCATAAAGGGCAGTACCCCAGCTGGCTTATTTAGGCTGAGGGAGAATCCCAAACCATAAACAATGTGGTTTGAGGCGAAACTGTGGCTTGAGGGTTTGGAAGCTTGATGTGTTTTTCTCCCTCACACTTTCAAGGGCCTTTTAGATGTTAGACTGACTTGCGGGTAATTCCTGGTCTGCCAGAAATCTTCCTTTGTGACCGTCAGCTGGTATTCTACCAACCTGGAGCCTTAGGGTCCTCACGTGTAATGTGGGAGATGGCAAAGGACCTACCTCTGGGAGTTGAGACATTTTATATAGATGTAAAGTGCCCTACGGTCCTTGTATCAGGCAGGGGCCTGGCAGGAGACAATTCAACTCAATGGCTTATAATGAAGAAACTTCCCTGAATTACTTAAGAGTTGTGGGTGGCACTATAGGAGCCAATAAAGGATGTTCATGTACCAAGACTGGGCGCTGAAGGGGAAAAGGGAGAAAGTCCTGTTGCTGGATGCAGGGGCGAAGCAGAGAACTTGGCCCTTCTGCTCCCCATCCCCTGACCTTTGCATCTCTTGCCATGGCCCCTGGTGGGTGGCTGGCCTAGAGCACCTAGGTGAAGTGGTCTGAGGGGCTTCTCCTGGGCCACAGAAAGGGGACGAGAAATGTGGAGCCAGCTCTGGAGGACAGTCCTAGGCTAAGAGCCCAGTCCTTGATATACATTTGCTCCTGGCCCATTAAAGAGTACCTTCTTATTGGCCTGCAATTTGCCAAGAATGACAAAACATATCTCAAGTTGCCCAAGTAGTGCCTCATATACCATTTAAAGGCGGCAGTGAATCCTCTCCTTAATATTTTAGCATTTCACATGTGTTTGTTAATTTCTGAATTGATTGCACTTGTGAGAATGTCTTTGGCTTCTAGGTCTCCCTGGGTCAAGTCGTTTATTATTTGCAACACCTGAGATATCTGCTGAGCATTCTACTATGTGAGTGAAGAGCTCTGTTTTTCATCCGATTCTTCCATTTATCTGTTCTGTTAGCTCCTCGGGGGAGCCCATGTGCGTTGCAACTACACTCAGGAAAAGTCTCTAGTTTTAGTTTATGGGGACTTTGACTAGCCTGGACTCCTCTGAAAGAGGTTAAATGCAAAATCATCTTATTTAATTAGAGACTTGGAGCCTAGCAGTTCAGATCCAGAGTATAGGAAATGGAGGATGTAGGGGCCTTCACAGGTGCCTCACACATGAGTTTGTTGAAAACTGTGTTTCTAGAATGAGTTCCTTTCTGTTGAGCAGATGTGGAGCTTGGGCAGGGAGCTTTTCTGTTTCTTATTTGCTTTTCTGTTTAAATCATCTGTTCATGCCCTCTCCACTCTGTTTAGGTTGTGGGCTATGACAAGATCCATCTTTAAACTGTCCCAGCCTTCGAATGGACTAGGACTCAACTAGTCCTAAATGGACTCAGCTACCAGAATGCTGACATTCCTAATGTGTGTGTCACTTGATCATATCCGAGGAGCTGTGCAAGAGGAGGAATTCCTGGCTTTAAGGACTTTGCAATTTGGGGAACTCTGAGTGCCAAGACTTACGTTTTTACCAACTGAAACCCCCCAAATTTGTCTGTATTTGCATAAAGTATCAATTCATTATTAAATTAGGATTCTTTGTCTGGATTTCAGTTTTTCCCCCTAATTGACATCAGCAGAAAAAAGGGGCAAAGGAAAAATAGACCAGGAGATAAGAATCTAGGAAGTGATTTCCGAGGTTAAAGCTGTCAAGGTTTAGGCCTCTTCCTATAGGCTTGTATTACAGTTTAAAAGGCTAGTGAAGACTAGCTCTCAAGGCCTGGCCTTCTCAACTCATGGTGATATGCGGGTATGATGCTCCTACCCGTGTCTCTGGTGGCTCAGATGGTAAAGAATCTGCCTGCAGGGCAGGAGACCAGGTTCAATCCCTGGGTTGGGAGGATCCCCTGGAGAAGGGAATGACTACCCACTCAGTATTCTTGCCTGGGAAATTCCACGGACAGAGGAGCCTGGCGGGTTACAGTCATGGGGTAGCAAAGAGTCTGACCCTGAAGCCTCTGACCATAAAGTTTCTCTACCTGCCTGGAGTTTTCAGTCACCTGGTTGGTTCCTTTGCCTGTCTGTGGAAAGCCCAACCCTCAATTCTTGTCTTATCTAAGGCTTGCCCTTGGTTAAAGGCTTAACTCACATTCCACAGTCATTATTAAATATTTATTTCACACTTGTAATGCCAGGGACTTGGTCAGGTTGTAGTAATATAAGGATTAAGAAAAAAAGGTTTCTGTCCTAGAAGAGTTTATACACCTATAAAGGAGACAAAAGACCCACATAAATATTAATATACAAGTACTATGTCCTGATGAACCGGTGTAGGTGCTAATAGAGGTTTGCTGTTGTTCAGTCACTCAGTTATGTCTGACTCTTTGCGATCCCATGGACTGTAGCACGCCAGGCTTCCCTGGCCTTCACTATCTCCTAGAGTTTGCTCAAACTCATGTCCATTGAGTGGGTGAGATCCAACCATCTCATCCTCTGTTGCCCTTCTCCTCCTGCCTTCAATCTTTCCAGCATCAGGATCTTTTCCAGTGAGTCAGCTCTTTGCATCAGGTGGCCAAAGTATTGGCGCTTCAGCATCAGTCCTTTCAATGCACATTCAGGGTTGATTTCCTTTAGGATTGAGGTTTACACGTGGTACCTTAGTGGAATGGAGACGGGAAAGCCACAGGACACCTTGGACTCCTGTAGAATTTACTGTTTACCTTTGACACCATTTGTATTTGACACTTAGTAAATGTTACTTTGTTAGCTGTCCTTCTACATTTGTGTGCTGAGTTTCAAACTAAAGTTTTCTTGAGGGTCAGGTTTTATTTCCCTTTGTATTCTAAACAAGTAATAAGTGAAAGTGAACGTCGCTCAGTCGTGTCCGACTCTTTGCGACCCCAGGGACTATACAGTCCATGGAATTCTCCAGGCCAGAATACTGGAGTGGGTAGCCGTTCCCTTCTCCAGGGGATTTTTCCAAACCAGGGATTGAACCCAGGTCTCCCACATTGCAGGCGGATTCTTTACCAGCTGAGCCACAGGAGAAGCCCAAACAAGTAGTAAGTACTCAACAAATGTTTATCATTAGTAACAGTATAGGCCCATGCTAATGGTGTATGTGATCAGATGTTGATATAGAGAATCTTGTTTTTCAAGTGGACAGTGGATGGGCCTTTGTAGGGAGAGGGCCCGCCACTGAACATCCCCCCTGTTGGTGGTGCCTCCAGGCTGTACCCTTGGGTTTCTGATTTGAACCATCTGCTCTCCACCCTAGGGCTTGACCCCAGCTCAGGATGCATTTGGCAGGCCAGAAAACGTCGGTCCTGCAGAGAGCCACTTTCATTTATTTCTTTGGCCTCACTGGTTCCTGCAAGGCCAGATCTCCTCTCCCCACTAAATTTCCCTTTCATTGTCTGAGAGTGAAAATCATTGACTCCCAGGAGGAAGCTCATGAGGTTAGACCACAGATAGCAAATCTTGAGTTTCTGCCGTATTCCAGGAATTCTTGGAACCAAGTGAGGCTGGGATGATTCAAAAGTGAATAAAATTGGGCCCTTGCTCAAAAAACTCACTAGCGATTGGGGCGGGGGACACAGAAGTCAACTGGTGTTGCTTCTGTGCAGTGCCTGGGCCAGCAGCATCAGCCTTGAAACTTGTTAGAAATGTCCATTCTCTCTGCTTGGCACCCCGTCCGCCGCTCTGCGGGGCAGACCCAGCCAGAGGGTGGTCTCATGAGCCCTCCTGGTGGTGCTGGGAGCAAGAAGTTTGAGAATCACTGCTGTGTACAGATAATTGGGATACAAATGAGTTTAGTGCAGTGGGGAGTCGGGTGAGGTTTGGTTGTCAGAGAGCATCTCACGGGTGGGGAGGAACATGAATTGGGTCTTGGAAGGACGAAGAAGTGTTTGTGTGGCAAGGTGGGTAGAAAGAACAGCACGTACAGAAACGGGGAAGTGTGAAACTGCACTTCATTTGAGGCGCTGAGCCCACTGAAGTGGCGGTGCGGCTGCGCTTGTGAAGACTCTGGGACCGTAGGTTGGGGAGGGGGGCGGGGGTTACATCCCAGAGAAGCTGGAAGGCTCTGGTGAGGTGTCTGCACTTCATCCTGCGGACCAGGGGGCGGCAAGCTTTTTATATAAAGGACCGGACAGCAAACATCTTCAGCTTTGCAGGCAGTCTGTGGCATCCACGTCACTGTGCCTTTGTCACTTCAGAGCAGCCGTAGACAGTATGTAAATCACTGGGCCTGGCTGTGTTCTCCTGAAGCTTTATTTATGGGCACTGGAATTTGAATTTTATGTAATTTACATGGGTTGTGGCATTCCCTTCTTTAAAAAAAAAAAAAAAAACTTATTTTTCGCCATGCTGGGTGTTCGTTGCTTCCTGTATGCTTTTCTCTAGTTGGGGGCTACTCTTCGTCATGGTGTGGGGGCTTCTCACTGCTGTGATTTCTCTTGTAGAGCTGGGCTCGAGGGCATTTGGGCTTCAGCAGTTGCAGCTCACAGGCTCAGTAGGTGTGGTTCTGGACTCCTGAGCACAGGTTCAGTAGTTGAATTGCATGGGCATAGTTGTTCCGTGGGACGTGGAATCTTCCCAGACCAGGGAATCAAACCTGTGTCCCCTGCATTGACAGGTGGATTTTTATCTGCTGTGCCACAAGGGAAAGTCCAAAATTCTCCTCTTTTGATTTTTTTTTTTTTTTTACAACCCTTAAAAAATGTAAAAACACATAGTTAACATGCAGGCCACACAAAAACAGGCAGGGGCTGGATTTGGCCCGAGGGCTGGAGTTTGAGATCCATGTCCTAGACTGATTTTCCTCCAATCTGGTGGATGGACCAGCATCTGAATCTACTGCCGTGTATGCTTCTGGGATTCGATTCAGGCCTAGTGAGTCCAAATACCTGTCCGAGTGAAGGGGCTGCCCAGGTGATTCTCCTGACAACAGAAGTTTAGAGGCATTGCTCACATCAAAGGGAAAGTGTTGAAGGGTTTAATGTGAAAGGATTTTCATCTTGTGAAGTGGGGTGGGAGGTCATGGCTGAGGGATGAAGGGATGGAAGTGAAGCCGGGGTTTTGAGGATGAGCAGATGTTTCAGGTGGTCTTTATAGGGGAGCAGAGAAGGAGCTGCCTGGGGTCAGTTGAATGGGTTGCTGGGTATAATCAACCCACTGAAAGTCAAAAGTGTTAGGATTTGTGCCAGTCTGTGATTTTTCTCTTTCAGCAGCGCCTTCTCAGAGCAAAAGTGAAATAGACAGTTGGAAGGGAAAGTCGTTGAGACGTTAAGAAGTAAGGGTGTTGAGAGATGCTGACAAGTAGCTAGAGGTGGTGACAGTGAGAAGGGAAACATTAGGAGATTGGAGGGACTTTGAGGAGCAGGTGCTGGGGAAGTGAGAGAGCCAGGCGCCGGGGTATTCAAGTTGAAGATCCCTAGCAAAGCTTCCCTGGGAGAAGGAATGGAAATTGATTCAGTTTAGCAAGCCCAGGAACTAGGGGGGTTTGAGGAATTGTCCTCGTAAACACTGAAGCTCCCCAGGTGCCCGGGGATGTGAGGTGTGGTACCGAAGCTCTCCAGGAATGTGGAGGTTGGTGGATGCTGACAACTAGGAGGGACCAGACAGGGCATGACCAGCTCTGCTCTCAGGCTCTCGGCCAGCTGCTCTGCAGGGTGCATCCTACCCAGGGTTAGGAGGAGCCGGACTTGGGTCTGGAGGGGAGGCACTTCCTGGCTGGAAGGATGGTGCCTCTCTCGAAGGGTGTTAGGAGCTCTCCTACCCCCTTTATAGAAAGAGGCAGCAGCTGAGCCTGATGAGGGGAGCAGAACATACCTGCTGTGTTTTTTTTGGTGCCTGCCACCCCCGTTCCCTCCAACAGCCCCATCCTAGGGGTCCAGTTCATAATTGGTGCTAATTAAACACTTTAAGAATTGATGCTTTCAAACTGTGGTGCTGGAGAACACTCTTGATTGTCCCTTGGACAGGAAGGAGATCAAACCAGTCAATCCTAAGAAAAATCAACCCTGGATACTCATTGGATGGACTGATGCTGTAGCTCTAATATTTTGGCCACCTGATGTGAAGAGCTGACTCACTGGAAAAAACCCTGATTCTGGGAAAGATTGGGCAGGAGGAGAAGGGGATGACAGAGGATGAGATAGTTGGATGGCATCACCGATTCAATGGACATGAACTTGGGCAAGCTCCGGGAGATAGTGAGGGACAGGGGAGCCTGGCGTGCTGCAGTCCATGGGGTCAGGAAGAGTCGGACACGACTTAGTGACTGAACAACAACAGAACACTTCATGAATACAAGACCAAACAAAATGCACTCAAATGCTTTCTTAAAAACGGCCATTTTAGAGTTCTTTCTATTCAGGCTAATAAATAAGGGCAGAGGTATTACTTTCACATGATTGGCTGATTTTACACACACTTAGGGCTTTTAGTCTGCAAGTGTATTGCTAAATGACAGGGGATGGTGGAAGAAAAATGGTCCAGAGCAGCACTGGGGGAGTCTGGACAAGCAGTGACTTTCTTCTCTCTCCTTGCCCATGTGGTAGTAAAATGGGAAAGCAGACACTGGGGGCAGACAGCTCTCCCACCAGGCCGAGAGCTGAGGGAAGGAGCTGGGAAGACTCTGAGGTTTCCGGAGCAGAGCAGAGGTCAAAAGTGGGAGGGAGGTCAGTGGTGCGAACATGAATCATGGAAGCGGAGGAAGAAGTCCTTAGCTGCAAGTGTGCACACCCTGCAGGAGGCTGGGGATGAGAGGCAGGTTGCTCGGCATGGCAGGGAAAGTGCCCCCTGGGGGCCCAGGAGCCTGGTAAGGCCATGGCCAGCAACTGACCCTAAGCCTTGCAGTCTTTCTTGGAGCTGCTCACAAAGAGAGTGGAAAGAGCCTTTGTGGTTCTGAAGAGATTGCTTTTGGGAGATGAAAGGCGGCTTTTAAAATAACCAGAGGCTCAGCAGCGAAGAATCCGCCTGCAATGCAAGAGACGCAGGTTCGCTCCTTGGGTCAGGAAGATCCCCTGGAGGAGGGCATGGCAACCCACTCCAGTACTGTTGCCTGGAGAATCCCATGGTTGGAGGAGCCTGGCGGGATACAGTCCATGGAGTCACAAAGAGCTGGACATGACTGAATTGACTTAGCGTGAGCATAATGAAACGGTGAGATGTATTGAGGGAAAGACTATATTATAAACCCCAAATTCCATACAATAAAGAGGACAGGGTGGGTGGCGTTGGGCAATGTTCCTTAGTCCAGCCCTGTGTGTGGGAGGAATGACGACTCTATCCTAAGGGACTCGGGTAGGTCCAGGGGGTACTGGCAGGAATGGCCAGTGCTGGCTGGTGTCACAGTCCGGTGGCCTGATTTGACCACCGTTGAAGGGGGGTGTGGCCATATGCTTTCTGGAATTTAAGGCAGAGGCCTGGTGGGTCCTGGAGCTTCTGCCTGCCTGTCATGGAACAAGATGTGTTTCTTCTTGACTTGGCCTCAGTTTACCTGTCTGCCCTAAAGACACCAGCAACTCCACATGCTGGATGCTTAAACAGGCTTACAGGTCTTCAGTGGGACTTCCCCAGTGGCTCAATGGAAAAGAATCCACCTGCAATGCAGGAGACGCAGGTTCGATCCCTGGGTCAGGAAGATCCCCTGGAGAAAGAAATGGCATCCCACTCGAGTATTCTTGCCTGGAGAATCCCATGGATCCTGTGGACAGAGGAGCCTGGCGGGCTACAGTTCATAGCGTCGCAAAGAATCAGACATGACTGAAGCGACTAAGCACTCACCCGTCTTCAGTAACTTGCCTGCAGCCCTAGGGCTGGGCGAGGGCAGAGGCAGGACTTGAACCTGGGCCTCTGCAGGCTTTGCTGTAGTCACTTCCTTACATGCCAGCATGCTTTCCTGGGTTCTGTATAGTCAGCGCAGCAGACAGTGCTTTCCTGTGGCCCAGATCCCCTGTGTCTTTTACACCTTCCAGCTTCTGTTCACACTTCCCCTCTCGCAGGCAGTAGCCCTCATCCTGATGCTCATTTCCTGTTTCATCCCCTCCTGTCTGCTTTCTGTGACCCAGGCCTTGCTCTCCCCTCTTCCCTTATAGACTCCCCCTTCCCCAGGGCCAAATGACCCCCCTTTTATTTTCTTTGTTTCTCCACAGCACTCTCTCCATATCACATGTACCTCTTTTGCGGGGGGAAGGATTATGACAGTAGTCCAAAGAGTTATGTTTATTGACTTTGTATATGCATATCTAAAGGAAATCAACCACCCTGAGTGTTCATTTGGAGGACTGATGCTAAACTGAAGCTCCAATACTTTGGCCGCCTGATGCTAAGAGCCAGTTCATTGGAAAAGACCCTGATGCGGGGAAAGATTGAGGGCAGGAGAAGAAGGAGGCAACAGAGGATGAAATGGTTGGATGGCATCATCAACTCAATGGACGTGAGTTTGAGCAAACGCCAGGAGATAATGAAGGACAAAGAAGCCTGGCATGCTGCAGTCCATGGGGTTGCAAAGAGTGGGATGTGACTGAGCGACTGAACAACAATATGTGTTTCTACTGGTCTGCATATTGGTTCTGTGTGTCTGTTTCTGTCATTTTTAAATAGAAAATTCATAGTTGATTTGCAATATTGTATTAGTTTCAGCTGTACAGCAAAGTGACTCAGTTATATCTATTTTTCAGATTCTATTCCATTGTAGGTTATTAAAAGATACTGAATATAGTTCCCTGTATTGTACAGTACATCCTTATTTCTTATCTGTTTTATGTATAGTTGTTTGTATCTGTTAATCGCATAATTTATCCCTCCCCACCCTTTCCCCATTGGTAACCATAAATGTTTTCTATGTGAGTCTGTTTCATTTTTTTGTATATAAATTCATTGGTATTATTTTTTAGATTCCACATATAAATGATATTATATAATATTTGTCTTTGACTTCACTTAGTAGGATATACTCTAGGTCCATCCAAGTGGCTGCAAATGGCAATATTTCATTCTTTCCTTACCTGGTGCCTCTTGTGTCTCAGATATTTCTTGGTGTTTCTGCCCTGCCTCGCTCTGAGAGGCTTCTTTCTGTAGTTGCTTATTGAACACTGGCTACCAAATATTGGGCTGGAAGAGGGATACAGAGATGAGCTAGGGCCTGTGCTTTCTAGCAGGCAGATTTATAAGCATGTGTAAACTCTTACAATGCAGTATGCTTAATTATTACAGAAAATGTGTGCGCCCAGGCCTCAGGACCCCTGGGCCTCTTCTGGGAAATGATGTGTGTGGGGAGTGTTCTTCCTGGGAGTTCCTGCTTTAGAAGCAGGAGAGAAAGTGCAGGGATGGGGCCGGGGGGACAGGCAGAATATGCCAGGAAGAGGAAACTGAGCAAAGGCACTGAGAAAAGATGAACTTTCTCTGTGGGCAGTGACTAAGGCTGAGTCGTGGTCATCTTGGTATGCTTAGGCGTGTGAAGTAAAAACTAAACACACTTGATTCCATTGTAGTGGAATTTTATTTACATATTTGCGTTGGAATGGATGACTAAGTGATGAGAAACCAAGGGGCCAGTTCCTTTAACCACTGGGTTAGGCCTACCTATTTCCTATTTGGACCCTGCATTTCAGATTGAATAGGCCTAATTTCTGATCGAAAGTTAATTAACAGCCCAGTTGCTGATAGTGAAATGTGAATCTTGGATTGTGTAAGTATAACATTCTCCATTCCTGTTTTCATTGTGTGAAGTTGATAGATCTATTACCCTAGATAGATCTATTACTATATGATATAGTAATATCATAAATGCAGATATTATCATCTTTTGGGGGGGTCAGAATGTTTCATGTTTGTGTGGACAATATGTAGAAATCCCTTTCCCAGTCTGAAGTCAAGTCACTTAAACAAAAAGTACAGTATACCCCAGTACTCTCAAGTATTTTTGAAGCATGGCCTCTGAATTACATTCATAAAAAAAATTTCATGAAAAGATTATATCAAAGCAGATACAATCTGGAAATATCTTTTTGTGGCAGCAACTTATAAAAAAATTAAGAATTCAGTCTGTGTAATTTAATCACAGTATTTGGTTGTGTACTTTTTAGAAGCTTTCTATTTTAAGTAAGTCAACCCTTTCAGTAAATAAGACAAAGGAAAAACTTGCTGCAGACTTATTAATGACAATTTCTAGTAGTTTTGCCAGAAAAGCAAAAGGATAGAGAATAATCAATGGGAAAATTACCTTCACATAGTTTATACTGGTTAAAAATAGGCTTTATTAAAAGACCACTATCCCTTAGGGCTCAGTTACATGACCATGTGCCACAAGATGAACTCATTAACCCATTTGTAATGGGTTTTTACTTGGCCAAAAAATATGTACTTGGTGAATCATTTACCAACTTCCTTATAGTAGAAGGGCTCTGCTTATAACTGTTGTCAGTGGTTAATCTTCTCTGAAGTATGTTTTTGAAAGTCCACACGGCATTAAAGCATCTCTAAGTGTTGAACTAGGATTTCTGGGGGGTGGGAAAGGGGGTTGGTGCTGAGGGTTTCCCAACCATCTTAGTGTTAAAAATATTCCATACTCCAGCTTATCTACCAAAAGAACAACACAAAGCTTGGGTTATTGTTTCATTTGAAAAAAAAAAGAGCAGGGTCATACTGGAAAAGTTTTCTTCAGTTCTAAATTCATATTTCAAACAAGTAATTAAAAAATCCTGTGGTTTGTCCCCCCCTCGCTTTTGTCTCATTCCTCATTCTGTGCTTCTTTTCTGAAACAGAGTCGGCAGAGGTACGTACAACATAAAGTTGCTAAGGCCTAGAGGAAGTTGCTAAATTCAAAAGTCATCTTGTGAAATGTCACGAAGTGGTTTAACTGTGAGTGTCATTGGGTTGAGACGTCTCCTCCGAAGACGTCCCCCACCCATCCCCACCCCTGCATGATTTGTTGCTCTGTCTTTCTAAAAATTTAATTTCACTTATTTTAAATATTTATCTGTTTTAATTGAACATGATTTGTGTTTGATTAGCTCATTTTGGGGGGTTTTTACTTTGTGTAAATACAGATTTTAAGAAATTAGTTTTCTGACTAGGTAGTTTATGTATTTAGTGTCAGAATCACAAGGCAGAAAAGGGGGGGTAGGATGAAAGGTCAGTCCCAGTGGTGATCCCCCACTTATCCCCCATCCCCCTAGTTTGAAGCTGCTCACATTCCCTCCCCACTGGCAGCCAGTGGCACCCTTTGAGAGGTAGGGGAGACATCCATGTATATGGAATCTTTTTGTCTTTTCTGATATAAGCGAGAGCGTAGGTTCCTCCACTCTTCTTTAAAAAAAAAAAAAGAGAAAAAAACAGTGTCTCCTAGGAATTGATTCATATCTGTGTCTACGGAGCTCTTGCAATGCCGACTTCCTTTCTGCCTTTTCTGAGAGTTCTGTTTCTGTGCTTCCAGGAGTGACCTCGTCCTTTAGCCAAGGCTGAAAAACGCTGCTGGGGGTGGGTGATGGAATCGGGTGGGGTCCTCCACTTTGGCATGGTCCCCAGGAATGTGTAGAGTGAGGACCCCCTCCAGTGGGACAGGTCGGGCGGTTGAGTGCAGAGCTCAGGAGGAGGGGCAGAATGGGGTTTGCCTCCAGTTTCTGCTGGGAGGGAGAGAGATCCACTCTGGACTTAGGCTTGAGGACGTTGAGGATCGTCTGTTCCTTGTGGCCCAGGGATTCAAATGGCTCTGCCTCTCTCAGACGTGAGGTCCATGGCCCGTCTCCAGAATTTCTGCTCTCTCCATCTGCCAGAAACGATGCTCCTGAAGTCCAGTGCAGCTCTAAAATTCTGTGATTCCAAGATCTTCAACAGCAGAGGGAAGGCTTGGTTTCAGATTGTAAAGGAACTCTTCTTGAGGGTGAAGACCCCCTTTTCTTTTTCCTTTTCAGTGGATGAAGCTCAAAGAATTGCACCTGTATATGTTCCTTTCTTATTTCTTTCAACGAAGTGTGCGCATTTCCACGCGTGTTGGCTGAAGTGAATAGAACTTCAGGGCTCTGGAATTGCTTTGCTTCCACCTCCTTGTTAGAGTCCGGTCAGAATGCCTTAGAAGTTTGTGTGCTTTGCTCTGGAAATAAGAGTAATTTATTCGAAAAGAGCTTCTATTTCTTGTTCACATGTTTGAGGAGAGAAATGTTTATCTTACTAAACAATTATTCGTTCGTGAAAATCACCTGATGAGCCTGAGGATTCGGGGTGAACCAAAAGTCCTTTGTATCTTTACTGAAAGTGACTTAGATGCATGCGATGATTTTAATAAATCTGACTTCAAAGTAAAAGTGAATCTGAAGCACAAATACATACTGGTGTAATTGTGTGTGAAAAAGAGCTTCTCTTTCTTGTTTACTAGGGATGTTGAGCTGCTTTTCCTCCCTTCTCTATCCCAAAAGAAAATTGCCCATTCATCTCCAAACAGTAAGTGTTAACTTGCCTGCAGGTTCAAAAGGAAGCAAATCAAATTGGATTTCAAATTGTATTCAGAGGTCCACTTTCTCTACCCTGTGGAGGGAAGAACAACAAAAGAAAATTTACGTGTTTTTTTTTTTTTTTAATGACTGGGGTCTGGGGGTGGAGTTTACAAAAAGGATATAATGAAAGGCTGTTTTGTAGTCTGAGCCTTACTGAGTTATCATTTACCTCAGTTTCATAGTGAGCTTGACCTAGTTGCAAATCTTGAGTTACGTGTTTTATCTTTCTATAGAGGTATTTAGAGTGTCTTTATAGATACCTTTATCTGATGGCTAGTTTGTTATCTTAATTTAAAAGAAGGCTGAAAGGAGGCTATAAACTAAAAGTAATCTTTTCATCAGAGTACAAGGTGGGGCCCAATTTCACTGTCTTGAGCAATAATGAATTATGACTGTGCACCTTCGCTATTTGAAACTTCGAGAGACACTGAAGGACAATAGTAAGCTGTCAAAGTGATTTAGAAATTGACCACTTTTTTTAATGAGAACTGGAACACCGTCTGTTGTATGCTTGGCAACCCCCAAGTATTTATTAGAGTTATATGTATCAAGATTGGTTCTCTATTGCGAAGTTTCTAGAGGATATGGTATAGTTAGAAAGGAGCAGGAAAAACGGTTATAAGGACAACTGAATTGAAGGTTCCTGAACAAAAGAAAGTAAACTTGAGTAGAGTTGACTAAAGGTGGCCAAAGCTGCAGACTGTGGAATGGTGGTGATCAAAGAGGACCATAAAATGCTGGTTTGGTAACCGTATCAGGGGTGTGCCACTGATGCATGTCATTTCCTGAAGATGGCCTTGAACTTGATGGCCTCAGAGAACTCCTTTGTCATGTCATTTTATAGGTATCCTCTCTTTAGCTTGAATGAAAATACTAAGAGTCTCACCTGCCTTATGATCCAGCAATCCCACTGCTGGGCATACACACTGAGGAAACCAGAAGGGAAAGAGACACGTGTACCCCAATGTTCATCGCAGCACTGTTTATAATAGCCAGGACATGGAAGCAACCTAGATGTCCATCAGCAGATGAATGGATAAGAAAGCTGTGGTACATATACACAATGGAGTATTACTCAGCCATTAAAAAGAATACATTTGAATCAGTTCTAATGAGGTGGATGAAACTGGAGCCTATTATACAGAGTGAAGTAAGCCAGAAGGAAAAACACCAATACAGTATACTAACACATATATATGGAATTTAGAAAGATGGTAACGATAACCCTGTATACGAGACAGCAAAAGAGACACTGATGTATAGAACAGGCTTATGGACTCTGTGGGAGAGGGAGAGGGTGGGAAGATTTGGGAAGAAAAAAAAAAAAGAAAACAGTGCTATTTATCAAATACATCATTATTATTATTCCTTATTAAAATATGCCCCATGATCATTTATAAATGCTTTTCTCTTGGCCTGGGGTATCCTCTTTTCCCCAGTCCCCTTCTCAAAAAAAAAAAAAAAAAGAGAAAAAAAAAAAGAAAACCATCAGATTCTGGGAAGTGTCGTAACTCATTCTTTGTGTTCTATGATTTCTAAAGGCTGCACTAAATGCAAAGAACTATAAAATGATTGCTTTAAGAACACAATCATTTAAAAATAGGAAGTAATGTTTTAAAAAACCAATTTATATACAACTTTTCAAATATCCTAATGGCATACCTTATCTCACTATTATAATTGTTGTTAACTATCTAGTTATACATACATCTTTTGCATCTATACATAGTTCATGTTTGTTTTGCATGTATTTACTTATATACCACCCATCACCCCACCTAGACTGAACAACAGTTGAAAGCACAGATTATGCGTTTTTCCTATTCTTTCCATTTTTCCAATGTTTTGTAACATAAGATAATGAGTACCCAATGATATTGCTTCCTGATTAAATGAATAGGAAAAACTTAAAAAAAAAAAAAGAGTCTCACCAATATTTCCAGAAGCAACTGGTATACCGTCTAAGGTTTGCTCTTTGCTTCATAATAATAGATCACGTTCTATGGTAATTAAAAAAAAAAATCCCAAATTTATTTTGGAATAATTTTAAATGTACAGAAAATTTGTAATGATAGTACAAAGAGTTTTTGTATATGCCTTCCCCAATTTTCCTCATTAGGTACCCTTGTCCAAAGTAAAACATCAACACTGATAACTGTTAAACGCATTGCAGACTTTTTGAATTCCACGAGGTTTTCAACTAATGTCCTCTTTCTAATCTGGGATTCTGTACCTTACAATTCACCCATTTCAGGTGTTCAGTTCAATGTTTTTTAGTATCTTCACAAGGCTGTGTGTCCATTTTAATAACCAGGATGAGTCTCAGGAGACAGAACAACTAATGTGTGTTGTGTCCTGGGGCAGACAAAGAGCATTAGGCAAGTCTAAGGAAATCTGAATACAGAGCAGGCTTCAGTTAATACTAATGTATGGATATTGGTTCATTAACTGTGGCACATGAAACCTTTGTATGTAAGATGCTAATAATAAAGGAAATAGGGTTAGGCTATAGGAGAACTCTCTGTACTATCTTTGCAATTTTTCTTTAAAGCTGTTCTGAAACATAGTTTATACTTAAAACGTAATGCTATTTAATTAAAAAAATTTTTTTAATTAAAAAATATTTATTTATTTTCGGCTGTGCCAGGTCTTACTGGGATCTTTAGTTGCAGCGTGTAGACTTCTTAGTTGGGGCATGCATGTGGGACCTAGTTCCATGACCAGGGGTAGAACTCACACCTCATGCATGAGGATTGTGGAGTCTTACCCACTCGACCACCAGGGAAGTCCCTGCCTTTTTTGTTTTTAATCAAGGATCATTACTTGTGCCGTGTCTGTGAACACTGGGACCAGTGTGGTTTTAGAGAATTTTCTAGCCAGAAGAATGAAAAGGAAACACACAGTTACCCTGGTACGTGTTTGTTCTTTACATTCACTTTTGCTTTAAAGTCAGATTTATTAACATCATTGCATGCATCTAAGTCACTTTCAGTAAAGACGCAAAGAACTTTGGTTTATCCTGAATCCTCCAGCTCCTCATCAGGTGATTTTCATGAACAAATAATTGTTTAGTAAGATAAGTATTTCTCGTCTTGTAACATAAAACAGCAGAACCCCCCTCCCCCAAGCCCCCACCTCCACCTCCGAACGAAACTCTCCAGGCATTAGCCATTGCTCATTGAGGGTATTTCCTCATTAAGTTTTGACCTTGAAAGTGCTATTCTGCATCTCAGTTGCCCATTCAGCAGAACCATTCTAAGTGTCTATTGCTTAAGCCAAAAGAATTCATGCAAAAAACTCTTCTCAAAGAATTATGGAGGGCAAGCTGTAAAAAGTCGACCACGTTTTAGACCCAGGCTGTGTAATTGATATTTGTGTTTCCTTCTGACTTCTGTCCTGTGAACTCACCCTAGCTCAGTTGTAGTAGGAGCAATGCTGCAGTAGACTTTGAAGAGCTGGGTTTTAGACTTAGAGCCAGTCTTTTGTAGATGTGTAACCTTTTGGGGCTTCCCAGGGGGCGCTAGTGGTAAAGAATCCACCTGCCAATGTAAGAGATGCGGCTTTGATCCCCTGGAGAAGAGAATGGCAAACCACTTAAGTATTCTTGCCTGGAAAATTCCATGGAGAGAGGAGCCTGGCAGTTGCAGAGTCGGACTTGACGGGAGCACATGACCTTGGCCAACCTATTTAAGCTTTCTGAGCCTGATCCCTTATTTGTAAAATGAGCTATTATAGGTACATTAAGAGTGGTTTGAATTTCAAATGAGGCGGGTGATCCATGGGGAAGATTTTAGTAAACTGTTCATCAATTATGTGCATGCTGCTTGCTGTCACTTCCCCATCACCCCTTCCATCACATTTTTGAAGCTCAGAGGGAACAATACATGCTCAGTGCTCATGTCACAGCACTGAGATTAAGTGAGGTGGGTGTAGGTGGTGTTTGGAGGGGAAGTTGAGTTTTCAGTTAGTATCTGGTGATGAGTAAGAAAAGACTCAATTTTGAGGATTCTAGGGGATGAAAAAATTTAGTACTTCAAGACAGAAAAGATGGGGCAGAAGAAGGCAGTGAGTAAAGACAAGGATGACAGCTAGGGGAGGGGTGGGGGAAACTTTTTTTTTTTTTTGACTGTAGTGAAATGGGAAAGAGTGGATCCAAGCTGAAATATAAGTAAATTTAGTGTATCCAGGAAGTGAGAAAGAACCTCTCATAGGAACCACTCTTTATCTGATAAACATTACTTCTTATCAATGAAGAGGCGGGGTTAGTTAGTTTGGGTATGTTCACAGCCAGCAGTGTGGCTGTACCTGTGGGATATTAGGAAAACTCAATTGTCTTCTGAAACAGACACCGAAGCTCAGGTATTTACTTATTATCAGCCACTTAGATATATAAAAGACAAGACTTCTATCTCTTCAAAGAAGAGGAAAATACAGCTTAATTCCTCAGGAGGTATGGGCCACATGTATATTTATTCTGTCATATGGCAAGAATTCTGCTTTCAACTTCTGGTCTCTGTGCTAACCTAGTTACGCATGTGTGCTAAGTTGCTTCAGTCATGTCCGACTCTCTGTGACCCTATGGACTGTAGCCTGCCAGGCTCCTCTGTCCATGGAATTCTTGAGCTTTTTGCAATGATTGCTTCTTGCATACTGTGCTAAGCACTCCATATGAATTATCTAAGCCACACAACCTCCTATGTGGTAAGTGACTTGTTTTAGGTCCCGTGGCTGGCCTACAGTAGAGCCAGGATTGGGACTCAGGAACTTTGGGTTCTTATCCACTCTTGTGTTTTATGCCTAAGGGCTTCAAGTGCCTCCTCAAAGCAGGGCTGATTAGAGAGTATTCAAAAGAGTATTTGGTAAGTCTGGGAATGAGTTAGAATACACAGCAAGTTTTGTAGCTGTCCTCTTTGACTTTGGCCACCTGATGCGATGAACTGACTCATTGGAAAAGACCCTGATGCTGGGAAAGACTGAAGGCAGGAGGAGAAGGGGATGACAGAGGATGAGATGGTTGGATGACATCACCGACGCAATGGACATGAATCTGAGAAGCTCTGAGAGTTGGTGATGGACAGGGAAGCTGGAGTGCTGTAGTCCATGGGGTTGCAAAGAGTTGGACATGACTGAGTGACTCAACTAAACTGAACTCTTTGGCTTGTGGCATGTGGTAAAATGACCCAGGGGATGTGTTAGGCTCTCCTGTCCATAGCCGGTGATGCTGTGGAGGGATGGATGGTCACAGCAGTTCACTCTGTGCTGCTTGAGTCACAAGCCCCTCAGTGTTTAATGCTACGTGTTAGCTTTTGAGAGTGACATTGGAGGGACTTCCCTGGTGGTCCAGTGGTTAAGACTTTGCCTTCCAGTGCAGGGGATGAAGATTTGATCCTGGGTTGGGGAGCCAAGATCCCATGGGCGTTGTGGTCAAAAAAGCAAAACATTAAACAGAAGCAACGTTGTACCAAATGCAATAAAGACTTATAAAAGAGAGACCTACTTATAAAAGAGAGACCTCGGAAAACAAGAAGAGCTGAAGGAAGGTGAGAGCCCTGGAACCTAGTTCCTGGGAACAGGATTATTGAAGGAAGAAGAGGTGTTTAACTTGGAGAAGAAAAGCCTTAGATAGGATCCCGTAGTAGTGTTCAGATATTTGATGCATGTAATTATGCTGTGTCCTCAGCAGAACTGAACTCAAGGGATGGAAACTTTAGGGAAGTAGGCTTCAATTTGTCACAGCGTTTCCTATTGATGAGATTTGTGTCGATAAAAGAATCGGTCATCATGGAAGTTCATGAGTGCCCCGTCCCTGGCAGTTTTTAAGTATTCAAGCAGAGGCGGTGTGGTGATGATACTCCTGCCATCAGGATCTACTCCCTTCCTTCCCGATAGCCCTCCCTGCTTGCTCTGCGTTCTTTGTTTATCCAGCTGTCAGTCCACAGTGGTTCTAGTTTTAGTATCAGCTGACAAACAAGTCAGTGGTTTAAGGAGCGCCTTTTCTCAATGGACTTTTAAAGACAGAAAGATCCCTAAATGATAAGCAATAGCAGAATAGTTAGATTGAATTATAGTATACTCAAGCTATGAAATTAGATACACGTATTAGAGAAAATGAGGTCAGGTTGAAAGATAGTCATCATATTGAGTGAAAAGAGCAAGTTGTAGAACAGTATGTGTATTATGATCTCCTGTCCTGATTAAAAAATAAAAATGCCATCTCTTCCATCTATTCATCTGTCTGGCTTTGGCATGATAGTCACTACCATGTCGCTAGCCATCGCAGTGACCTGTGAAGATGTTCATGTCCCTGTCTGGGTGCCAAAGAAAAGGAGCAGGCAGTCTGCATGCACACTGTCCCAAAGAAGACATACAGATGGCCAACAGATACGCGACAAGATGTTCAGCGTCACTACTCACCAGGGGAATGCAAATCAAAACCACAGTGAGATACCACCTCACACCTGCCGGAATGGCTATTTCAAAAGGATAACAAGGATTGACAAGGGAACCCTTATGTGCTGTTGGTGGGACTATAAACTGGTGCAGCCACGGTGGGAAACAGTACAGAGATTCCTCAAAGAATGGAAAAAATACAACTGTCGTGTACTCAGCAATTCCTCTCCTGGATATTTACTCAAGAAAACAAAAACACTAGTTAGAAAAAAAGATATAGGTACCTCGATGTTCTCTGAAGCATTGTTTACAGTAGCCAAGATAGAGAAGCAACCTCAGTGCCTGTGAATAGATGAATGGATAAAGGAGATATAGTATATAAATCCAGTAGAATATTTTTCAGCCACAAAAAGGATGAAATCCTGCTGTTTCTGACGACATGGGTGGACCTGGAGGGTATTATGCTACGTGAAATAAATCAGAGAAAGACAAATGCTATTTGATGTCACTTATACGTGCAGTCTAAAACAGAAGACAGAACAGAGTTATAGATACAGAGAACAAACAGGCGGTTGCCAGTGGGGAGAGGGGAAAGTAATAGGTGAGGGAAACGAACAAATATAAACTTGCGGTTCTAAAATAAGTGAGTACAGATATAAAATGTACAGAGAGGCGAATATAGTCAATAGCTATGTAATATTGATGTACGGTGATGTAACTAGACTCATTGTGATCGTTTTGAAATATATAGAAATATGGAATTATTATGGTGTAAATGAAACTTACATAGTGTTGTAGGTCAATTATGTGTCCAAAGCAAGCAAGCAGTCTCATAGAAAAAGAGATCAGAGTTGTTACCAGAGGTGGGGAGTGGGTGAAGGTAGTCAAAGGGAACACACTTGCAATTGTAAGATAAATAAATACTCGGGATGAAATGTACACCATGCTAAATATAATCAACACCGCTGCCAAGTTGCTTCAGTTGTGTCCGATTCTGTACGACCCCATAGACGGCAGCCCGCCAGGCTCCCCGTCCCTGGGATTCTCCAGGCAAGAATACTGGAGTGGGTTGCTATTTCCTTTTCCAGTGCATGAAAGTGAAAAGTGAAAGTGAAGTCGCTCAGTCGTGTCCAACTCTTAGCGACCTCATGGACTGCAGCCTACCAGGCTCCTCCGTCCATGGGATTTTCCAGGCAAGAGTACTGGAGTGGGGTGCCGTTGCCTTCTCCAATAATCAACACTGCTGTATGTTATGTATGAAAGTTGTTCGCTGAGTAAATCCTAAGAGTGTAGGATTCATCACAAGGGAAAAAGGTTTTTTTTTTTTTCTGTTTATTTCATTATGTATCTCTAAGAGGTGATGGATATTCCCCAAATGTACTGTGATAATTGTTTTGTGATGTATGTCATTCGTATCATTACGCTGTACACCTGAAACTTACACAGTGCTGTGTGTTAATAACATCTCAATAGAACTGGAAGGAGAAAAAAATAAGGACTCAACATACCCCCAGGAGCTTCCTGGGATGCTGGGAGTCCTAAAGAGGAAGAATGCCTTTCTGGGGCAGAAAAATACTCTGTGTATTATCTATAGGTTTGTCTGAGCATTTACTCCTTTGGGGACTTGTTCTAAATTTTGCTCACTCAGGGAAGTTGGGTCTCCTATGGTGATCAGACACCTTGCTATTTCTAAGGCTGAGCATTTGTAGATGTGGATATCTGTTGTGTTGTTTACTGTTCTTAGTCTGCCATGTCTGTTCCCACAAAGATTCCAAAGCCTCTCTGAGCACCCTTGAGTCATTTTCTCTAGGTACTCTTCCAGTTCACAGGGTTGCCGCTTATGCCCCACACAGGCAGACCTTGGAGATATTGGGGGTTCAATTCCAGACGACTGCAATAAAGCAAGTATTGCATTTTGATTTCCCAGTGCATACAAAAGTTATGTTTACACTATACTGTAGTCTGTTAAATGTGCAATCGCATTGTGTCTAAAAAACCAATATGCACACCTCAGTTAAAAAATAACTTATTGCTAAAAATTGCCAACCATTATCTGACTACACAGGGTTGCCACAAACCTTCAATTCGTAAAAAAAAACATTACCTGTGAAGCTCAGAGACGTGAAGTGCAATCAAGAGGTATGCCTGTATAGTGTTCCCATTTCACTCTTAAACTTAGGTAGAAAGCCAGTGTGCCAAGTTTCTTCGTTTCTTGACCTGACTTACGGAAATTCTTTTTTTTTACTCCTTATTCTTTCATATTAATCCAGGAGCCTAACTCTTAGTGTCATGACTCTGTTATTCCTTCTCTCCTTTGCTGAAGATAGAGATTGTTAACCCCTTCTGGCGTTTTAAATTGTTTTAAATTTGTAAAATAAGAAGTTGGAACTGTTTTTGTAGGGGAAGTAGGAAGAAGAAAGTGAGCTCTATAGAACCGCAGTAAAATTTGCCCTGGAGAACACTCCCCATAAGTTGTGGGAGAGCCCTTTAGATGCTTGTACTAGATGTATCCATATATTTTGTTTTGGAAATTTCACAATTATCCGAACAGTTATCTTTCCCACTTCCTCATTTTACAGACAGGAAGGGCTGGTTCCTCGAGATTACAGCAGTAGTCCAAGGACACCCTAGGTAACTCATGACATAACTGGCTGTCAGACTCCAAAGTCCATGCTATTTCCTATATGACGTGTTTACTGTTTTGCTCGTGTCTTCAGAATTAGTAAAACATGACCGTAGTGAAAAGACTAGATCCCTGGATTACGGTTATTGCACACAGATTTCCGTTATTGCGCTTAATCACTCAATTGTGTCTGACTCTTTACGACCCCATGGACTGTAGCCCACCAGGCTCCTCTGTCCATGGGATTCTCCAGGCAAGAATACTGGAGTGGGTTGCCACTCCCTTCTCCAAGGGATCTTCCTGATCCAGGGATCGAAGCCAGGTCTCCTACATTGTAGACAGATTCTTTACCATCTGAGCTACCAGGAAAGCCCAGAGTTGCCATTGGTTGGTGTTTAAATATTCCAGGAATCTTGAGAATCCTCTCTTATGTCCTGGGAAGGACTTTATATTCACATCTGAATGAGCAAGTTGTGATGTTCAAAGATGTCTTAGCGGAATAAACATAGGAAGTTATTTTTATCCTGAAGATGTTTAAGTTTGAAATAAATATTTCTAACCAACTTGGTAAATAGTTTTATAACCATATTTACAGGCTGCAAGTTTTGCTTAAAACTGAATGGCTTATGCTCTGCTTTCCATTTGTTGGAGTGTGGAGCTTGTTTGATTACCTGGAAAGTAAGTTAATCGGGAATTACTCAAGGCACTATGGTTTTTCTCCTGACTTCCTGATTAGTTTATTTACTTTTGGAAGTAGATGCTTGCTCTCTCTTATGGCTTTCTTAAGTCCCCTACTCAGAGTTTAAACTCCTTTACATTGTTCAAGGTGTACTTTGATAAATATTCTAATTTGTGCTACTTCTTCAAAGATTTCATCAGGGCTCTACTTAAAAATGATGATGTTTCAGGCTGGCCTTATTGACCCTCCAGATTCAGATCCAGCGAACAACCAGTGAATAACTTGCCCGGTAAACTTGCTTCCAAGAAGCTGTGCTTATCCATTCCCCACAGGGTCACAGTATTGCTTCGCCTTCTGTTTCTCATTCTCTTACTCTGGGCTGCAGGAAGGGTGGTGACCCTCAGGACATATGGATTTGTAGTTGCTTGGACCTGGAGAATGTAGGCAGCAGCAAGAGGTATGTTGGAAGCATCATTGGAGATGGAAGACTTACTGGTACAGCCACTATGGAAAACAGTGTGGAGAGTCCTCAGAAAACTAAAAATAGAATTACTGTATAATTGACCAATCCCACTTCTCGGTATATTTACAAAGGAAATGAGATCACTGTCAAAGAAATATCTGCATCCGTATCCTCCTGTTCAGCCCCTCCCCCGACCCCCCTCCACCAAGAAAAAGGAAGTCTTGCCATTTGTCAGGAGTGGATGAACCCTGAGGGCATTATGCGAAGTGGGATGAGTCAGTCAGATACAGACAGACAAAAACTGTATGATCTCACTTATGTGTGGAATCTAGAAGAGCTGGCTTCATGTTGAAATACCCATGATCATATTGAAAAGTTATGGACTCTTGTTCCCTGGGGCAGTGAGCCTGGTGGGAGGGAGGAGATAGATTACCTACAGATGAAGACAGAGCTGAAGCTTCCAGCAAACTCCAGGCCTCTCACCTTCCTGCCCCACCGTCTTCCTTCCTCTCAATCATTTATGGATGTGACCCAGTACAAAGACAGGGAGTCAGAGCTGGTGTTAACTCCTTGTTTTTTTCAGTTTTTAGAGGTGAAAGTGAAAACGTGAAAGTCGCTCAGTCACGTCCGACTCTTTGAGACCCCACGGACTATACAGTCCAAGGAATTCTCCAGGCCAGAATACTGGAGTGGGTAGCCTTTCCCTCCTCCAGGGGATCTTCCCAACCTAGGGATCAAACCCAGATCTCCTGTATTGCAGGTGGATTCTTTACCAACTGAACTCAGTGTTTATATTGGAGCATAGTTGATTAACAATGTTGTTGTTAATTTCAGGTATACAACAAACTGACTCAGTTATTCATGGATCTATTATTTTGCAAATTCCTTTCCCATTTAGGTTATTACAGAATACTGAGTAGAGTTCCTTGTGCTATACAGTAGGTCCTTGTCCTTGTTGGTTATCTATTTTAAATATAGCAGTGTGTACATGTTAATCCCAAACTCCCAGTCTATCCTCCAGCCTCTCCATCCCACCTCCTGGTAACCATAAGTTCATTCTCTAAGTCTGGAGTCTATCTCTGTTTTGTAAAAAAGTTCATTTGTATCATTTTTTTAAAGATTCTGCATATAAGTGATACCATATGATATTTGCCTTTTTTGCTGACTTCATTTAGTGTGATAATCCCTAGGTACATCCATGTTGCTGCAAATGGCATTATTTCATTCTTTTTAATGGCTGAGTAATAGTCCGTTGTATATACACCCCACATCTTTATCCATTCATTTGTCGATGTACGTTTAGGCTGCTTCCGTATCTTGGCTATTGTAAACAGCACTGTGATGAAATTGGGGTGCATGTATCCTTTTATGAACCATGTTTTTCTCTGGATATATGCCCAGGAGTGGGATCGTGGGATCGTACAGTAGCTCCACTTTTAGTTTTTAAAGGAACCTCCATATTCTTCTCTATTATGTCTGTACCAATTTATATTCCCACCAACTGTATAGAGGTGTTCCCTTTCCTCCACACCCTCTCCAGCATTTATTGTTTGTAGATTTTTTGATGATGGCCATTCTGACTGGTGCAAGGTGATATCTTATTGTGGTTTTGTATTCTAGTATTTCTCTAATAATTAGCAATGTTGAATCATGTGCCTCTTGGCCATCTGTCCTCACTGCCTTTTAAGACTTTTCATCTGTTGAATGGAAATGATAATGGACCTGCGTCATGGTTTTGTTAAAGGAATGAAATGAAAAAATAGGGAAAATGCTAAGACTATAGGGAGTATAATTTTGATTATCGTGTGTTGGGCTCTGACCTAGGTGCTGGGCTTACAGAGATGAGTAAAACTTGTTCCTTGCCTACAGAGAACTCAAACATAGCTAGAATATAGATTCACACACAAATTGCCATTATGTTAAAATATTAGATACCTATAGTAGTATAGGGGCTTTCCTGGTGGCTCAGACAGTAAAGAATCTGCCTGCAATATGGGAAGCACAGGTTCGATCCCTGGGTTGAGAAGATCCCCTGGAAAAGGGAATGGCTATCCACTCCAGTATTCTTGCCTGGAGAATTCCTTGGACAGAGGAGTTTGGCAGGCTATAGTCCAAGGGGTCACAGAGTCAGACACGACTGAGCGACTGATCACACACAGAATGTAACTGGTAAGCAGAACAGAAATACTGATATTGGGTAGTCATTCTCTTTATCTCCCACATAGGAGACTTTCTCTGCAAATTCAGAATTGAATCAGAAATAGATGGAGTCTGCTGGTGGACATCATGGTCATGGTGATGGAGCCAGGCTGACCAGATAGGCCCAGCTGCATCATTTGTCTGTACCCGGATGGGCTGGCTGTAGTACCTCTTTACCTATTTGGTGTTCATGTAGTCAACTATTTTGTCGTTTTTCCCTTGTTTAATAAAATCCTGGCAGACTTCTCCTTTCTGTAAACACATTGTCTAGATCATAGTACCGTGGACTGTCGTGAAAGTTGCTCAGTCATGTCTGACTCTTGGCGACCCCATGGACTATACAGTCCATGGAATTCTCCAGGTCAGAATACTTGAGCAGGTAGCCTCTTTCCTTCTCTAGGGAATCTTCCCAACCCAGGGATCGAACCCAGGTCTCCTGCATTGCAGGCAGATTTTTTACCACCTGAGCCACAAAGGAAGCCAAGCTGTGGACTAGATAGATAACAGTTTATTTTAGTTACATTCTAGCCTGGAGGGTAGGACCACCTGGCAGGCTCCTTGAGTGAGAGAGTGAAGAGGGGTCCAGAGGACAGGGATTTCTCTCTGGCTGCAGTCATATCCTTGGCCCTTTGCAGAGGGGTGGGAGATAAGGCCAGGGGGTTTCTGGTGTCTGGAGAGCTCTGTGTGTCAATTTGTTCTTTTTTATAAATATAATACCAACTGTTGCCATTGTGTTACCTGAATTTTTCTCCACCAATGAAAAATTCTCCATCATTTTCCATAATAAATATTGGGGTTTGAGAGTTTCATTTTCGCCCCCTCCAGTGGGTTGTGAATCAGTTGAGACGTGCACAGGTGTCAGCTAGGGTGCTTGATAATGTCTTTGATAGTGAGAGAGCTCAAACAGAGCTGGGGACCGTAAATGTGAGAGCTCTTGCAACCTGAACTGAGCTGATTTATCCTGATGATAGATGTGCGTGTTGTTAATCCCTTCCTTCAATTTGTGTAGGTGTAACATAGTTTCTCAATGGTCTGAGGCATTGTGAACGTACACACCTGTGCCCTTGAGTCATGCTCTGTGTTGGAAGCATAGTCTTCACTTTGGATGGCCCCTCCTTCATCACCTGGTCCCCATGGAGATGCGAGCTCTCTCCTCTGGATGCCCGTGGGCTTCCTGTCTCCTGTGTTTGAGGACAAGATGATGCCTTATGCTTTAGGGGCTTCCTAAAGAATCCACCTGCCAATGCAGGAGACATAAGAGACATGGATTTGATCCCTGGGTCATGAAGATTTCTCTGGAGAAGGAAATAGCAACCCACGCCAGCATTCTTGCCTGGGAAATCCCATGGACTGAGGAGCCTGGCGGATTACAGTCCAGGGGATCGCAGAGAGTCAGACACAACTGAAGTGACTTAGCATGCATGCACGAATATGTGCTTTTTGGTCTGTTGTATTGATACTTGCTTTATCCCTTTCTCTAGAAGGTGGGAACCAGAGCGCCTGTCCTTTTTCTACCATGGCACCATCCTGAACTCTGGGACTAGTTATTTAATTGAATACATTTAAGTGATGACTTTTCATCCACCTTAGAGTTCAAGAGAGAAGAAAATAAGATGGAGAGAAAAGGCCAGCAGTTGAAAATAAAATAAAATGGGAGCAGGGATTTCCCTGGTGGGCCAGTGGTTAAGACTCTGTGTGATTCCAGTGCAAGGGTTATGGGTTCCATCCCTGGTCAGGGAACTAGAGCCCCCTATACCATGCAGTGTGGGCCCCCCTTAAAGAACAAAGTCAGAGCAGGAAGAAGGAAGACAGAGGGAACCTGATAATAAAGAGGTGAAAGAAAAGAAATGTTTAAAAAGGAAAGAGGTGACACGGGGCTGAGACTTGTGCTTCCTCCTGCACTGAGATGGCCCTGCCCCCTGTGAGTGGCTCTGATCACTCTTGTGTTGGGGGGAGGGGTACTTAACGAGGAGGGTCACCACAGCAGTGACCAGAGTGTTACCCCTAATTCAGACCTCTCTACTGCAGCCACCAAAATGGGAAACAGCCTCAACAGGCCAGTCCTTTGGCAGCTGTGAAGTAGACAAGATTACATTATCTGGTTTCTATTTTCAGCCTGCCATTAACACTGCCTAAAACTGATCATTTCAAGGCAATCATTTGCTACTGTTTCTGTTTTCATTATATGTCTCCTTAGGCTCACTGCTTCTCAGGTGGTGCTAGCGGTATGCAGGAGACATAAGAGACGAGGGTTCGATCCCTGGGTTGGGAAGAATCCCTGAAGGAGGGCACAGCCACTCACTCCAGTATTCTTGCCTGGAGAATCCCATGGCCAGAGGAACATGGTGGGCTACAGTCCAGTCCATGGGGTTGCCAAGACTTGGACATGATTGAATTGACTTAGCAGGTACAAGCACAGGCTCAGTTTGGGTGACATCAGAGTGGTTTCTGATCATTTCAGTTTCTTTCATTCTTAAATTTTAAGTTCTGTTGAAGTCTTCCTAAACGTCCAGGTGGAAAACACAAGTTTACATAAGGGTATGCCATTTATTAAATAGAAGTTTTCATTAAATTCGCTTGTCTGTGGATACACTGTAGGTTTTTAAGTTAGAAGATGAACATTAACAAGTAATTGGTGTTTGTTGGGTGGTAGAAAGAAGCGTTGGTGTCCTATTTAAAGGCTAGACATTTAAATAACGTTTAGCGTAGCTCAGAGTGAAACTTTGTGGGCTGATTCATCAAGTGCAGATGATTTTTGAGTTTAATTAGCAAAATACCAGAGCAGCTGATTCTGTTGGGCGGGAGCAGAATGTGGGGTGTAGGAGATCCAGGGCTACAGGTGGTTATTGGAACAAGCAGGGGGTTAGTTAGCTGCCCATGAGGCCTGAGTGTCCACACTGGGAGGCCCTGGAGAGATGACAGGAAGGGGAAAACAGTGGAAAATGCCAGGACATTTTCATGGGGAAGGACAGGAGAATCGGGTAACATAGGAAGATGGCCAGTAGTGAGAGTGTGGAGGGATTGGAAGTGATTGGAAAAAGGAATTGGGGGGAATTAAAGCAGGTTCAGTGACATTAAACTACATCAGAGTTTTATTGAAAAGAGCCTGAGAAGTGTCTAGTTTTTGAGCAGTGCCACAACTATCTAGATAAGGATCCACTCTTCAAGGAAGAAACAGTCTAGAGTGGAGGTGGCCTGAACACAGACACTTAGGGGACCAGACAGGATGTGATGGGTGCAATGTGCGGGCATGATGCAACCGCAGAGGCTGCCAAAGGGAGGGAGGGAGATACAGCGCTTGGCTTCTCTGATTTGTTGAAGGAAGCTATTGGCTTTTTCTTTTTTTTTTTAAATCCAGCTCTTGGGGCTTCTCTGGCAGTCCAGTGATTAGGGAGCTGTGCCTCAGGGGGCATGCGTTCAGTTCCTGGTTGGGGAGCTAGGATCCCACATACTGTGCAGTATGGCCAAGGGGGAGAAAAATGTAAAATCTAACTCTCAGCAAATCCCTGATAGAAACCAGGCACCCACTGTAGGTTTGGTGAGCTACACTTTTAAGACTGGCCGTTCAGTGGGATGACCTTGCTCCACTCATTGTTTTGATGTCAGTACAATGAATTTATTTCCTGTGCTGTTGGTATAGTCTTTACATGAAGTGGATCGGTTTACATGAAGTGGATCGGTTCACATGAAGTGGGTCAGTTCATCATCACCTGTCAGATGTCAGTCAGCCTTAGGCTGAGTCACTTTATCCAGCCAAAGCACAGAAAGCATTTATAAGTATTTTTGAGTTAGAAAGGATATTATGGATCATTAGTATGATCTCCTGATTTTTCCTATTGGAAAGCTTAGGACCTCAGGGGCTAATGACTGTCTAATGTTCAGTGCATAATCGTTGTTGACTTCAGCCCACAATGAGCCTGTCTCAGACCTAGTCTGTGTCTGGTCCAAGATTAGGCAATGGGTATCCACACTCTGACACCACGTGTGCTTGGCAGGGACATCACGTTTAGAAGAACAGCAACGACTACTTTTTAAATATTTCCCAGAATCCTGTGGTCCTTTTCTAACACTGTCATGTTTTTGTGGCCAAGTATTGCCCTGGGATCTCTTTGGAGGGAATGATGCTGAAGCTGAAACTCCAGTACTTTGGCCATCTCATGCGAAGAGCTGATTCATTGGAAAAGACTCTGATGCCGGGAGGGACTGGGGGCAGGAGAAGGTTACGACAGAGGATGAGATGGCTGGATGGCATCACTGACTCAATGGACGTGAGTCTGAGTGAACTTCGGGAGTTGGTGATGGACAGGGAGGCCTGGCGTGCTGCGATTCATGGGGTTGCAAAGAGTCGGACACGACTGAGTGACTGAACTGAACTGAACTGATTGCAACTGTGGAATCTTCATAGTGTTAACAGTAGGTAGCCATGGCAGGTTCAGCTTTTGCTCTAAAGAAAAATGGTGTCATGTGGGGGTGGCTTTGGAAGGCCATTCGTTGAATACACAGTAACCACTGTGTGTACATTACCTGCACACTGGAGGGACTTTCCTGGTCATTCTGTGATGGTGCCCCTTGCCTGCCGCCTCCTCTTCCCCATAGAATTTACATCCCTGGAAAACTGGTAGCAGGAGGCAGGAACTTCTGCCTTGTACCCTGGAATGGTCTGACTTAAATGTCAAACAAATAGAAAAACCACAATAGGAGACAGGAAATTGCATCTTGGCTTAATAGGCTTTTGAGGTGAGTAATTTTTTTTTATGTTTACACCACTGAAAAAACTATAGACTCTAGAGCAGCGGTCCCCAACCTTTTTGGCACCAGGGACCAGTTTCATGGAAGACAATTTTTCCACAGACTGGAGGTAGCGGGCAGGTAGGAATGGTTTCAAGACGGTTCAAGCGTTTTACACTTATTGTGCATAGAAAAAGCAAGAGAGTTCCAGAAAAGCATCTGCTTCTGCTTCATTGACTATGCTAAAGCCTTTGACTATGTGGATCACAACAAATTGTGGAAAATTCTGAAAGAGATGGGAATACCAGACCACCTTACTTGCCTCCTAAGAAATCTGTATGCAGGTCAAGAAGCAACAATTAGAACCGGACATAGAACAACAGACTGGTTCCAAATTAAGAAAGGAGTATGTCAAGGCTGTATATTGTCACCCTGCTTATTAACTTGTATGCAGAGTACATCATGCCAAATGCCAGACTGAAGCACACGTGGGAATCAAGATTGCCAGGAGAAATATCAATAACTTCGGATACGCAGATGACACCACCCTTACGGCAGAAAGCTAAAAGGAACTGAAGAGCCTCTTAATGAAGGTGAAAGAGGAGAGTGAAAAAGTTGGCTTAAAACTGCATTCAAAAAACTAAGATCATGGCATCTGATCCTGTCACTTCACTTCATTGCAAATAGCTGGGGAAACAATGGAAACAGTGAGAGCTTTTATTTTCTTAGGCTCCAAAATCACTGCAGATGGTGTTTGCAGCCATGAAATTAAAAGACACTCCTTGGAAGAAAACTATGACCAACTTAGACAGCATATTAAAATGCAAAGACATTACTTTGCTGACAAAGGTCTGTCTAGTCAAAGCTATGGTTTTTCCAGTGGTCATGTATGGATATGAGAGTTAGACCATAAAGAAAGCTGAGTGCCAAAGAATTGATGCTTTTGAACTGTGATGCTGGAGAACACTCTTGAGAGTCCCTTGGACTGCAAGGAGATCCAACCAGTCCATCCTAAAGGAAATCAGTCCTGAATATTCATTGGAAGGACTGATGCTAAAGCTGAAACTCCAGTACTTTGGCCACCTGATATGAAGAACTGACTCATTGGAAAAGACCCTGATGCTGGGAAAGATTGAAGGCAGGAGGAGAAGGGGATGATAGAGGATGAGATGCTTGGATGGATGGCATCACTGACTCGATGGACATGAGTTTGCGCAAACTCCTGGAGTTGGTGATGGACAGGGAAGCCTGGTGTGCTGCAGTCCACGGGGTCGCAGAGTCGGACAGGATTGACTTGAACTGACTGATACTTACTGTGTACTTTGTTTCTATTATTACATCAGCTCCACCTCAGATCATCAGGCATTGGATCCAGGAGATTGGAAACATGAATGGATTACATGTAAAACCCAAAGGACTTTCCCCTCCACACTGAGAGAAAGTAGCTTTAATGCTCAGCTGCACCTTTAAAATCTTTTAGACAACTGCAAGACCTGAGTCTTGTGAGTGACACCTGATGCCCGCTAATCTGCCCTGTTGCCATTGAACCTGCTGCCAGGGACTTAGGAAGCTGGCATCAGAGTAAAAGGAAGGAGGAAAGCCAGGTGGTAGTGGTGGCAACAGATAGGCTGAAGCTTTGGGCAGCGGGGAACAAAGTGAGAAGATAAGCAGAAAGTTTTAGAGAAAGCTGACATTTTAGGATGTCTCAGAAACCTGTGCCAAGTTTCACGAGCAATCCCAATGTTGTGCTTTGGTGTATTGTCCATATCAACATATCTTGGATTTTTTAAATAGGCATTCTTGTTATTATAATGTCCTCAAGACAGTTCTGAACCCTTCTTTTTGCTGCTTAATAAGCTCATGAAGCAAGAGAGAAGGTGACGGCCTGACAATTACAGGCTAATTCACTGGCTAAAGGTGAGTAAGCACCAGCCTATTGTTAATTGTCGAAATACCAACAACTAAAGTCTTTATTAGTATTTTCTTCCAGGTAGTGACTAAGGGCAGGTCATTCTTGATGACAGGCTAGACTGTCAAAATTTTCAGTGTTTCTAAATGTGTGAAAAGTGAAAGTTCGTTCCACAGTATGTCCGACTGTGTAATCCCATGGGCTGGAGAGCCTGCCAGGCTCCTCTGTGGAATTCTCCAGGCAAGAGTACTGGAGTGGGTTGCCATTTCCTTCTCCAGGGGATTTTCCTGACCCAGGGGTTGAAGCCAGGTCTCCTGCATTGCAGGCAGATTCTTTACCAACTGAGCTACTAGCAGATAGCTTTATGAACTATCCGATGCTACCCATTTTTTATAGTTAACAATTACGAGGTTATAGGACTTCAGTGGGCCAGTGGTAAAGACTTTGCCTTCCAGTGCAGGGGCTGCAGGTTCCATCCCTGGTCAGGGAGCTAAGACCCCACATGCTTGGGGCTCAAAACCAAAAGGTAAAGCAGAGGCAATATTGTAACAAATTCAAGAAAGACTTTAAAAATGGTCCACCTCCCCCCAAAAAATCTTTAAAAAATTATGATTCTAGACCTTTTATCATATTTGAAACGGAGTAAATATTGATGGTAAATGTCAGTATCTCTTCTGCATCTTACTTTGGGACTGCTTAAAGCTTCAACTTTAAAAAAAAGTTAGCTTTTAACTACACCACTGCATTGCATTAATCGTAAAACAAACAAAATATAAAATGCACACACCCCCATAGTCAAGCTTCAAATAGCCCTTTGCCAACAGCACTTATGAGGCTGTTGTCTACTCAGCATGTGTTGCAATTACATGTATCATTTTCAACAGGTGATTTTTTTTTTCTTGAGTTTCAAGAAAAGACGAGTTTCTGTTAAGAACCTAAACTTAAAATTCTCCATTTAAGAGAAAGCAGTGTCTCTACTACAGATAATTTCTCTCTTAGGGCCTTTCTGGCTTTGCTATTTTTATTAATTAAAAGGCTGTTTTTGTGGGGTCTTAAAAGAGACCAGCTTTTAGGGGAGGGACTGGTTTTTGGATACGTCTCTATTTCCTCTCCTGGCCCGCAGACATCTTTACCCTGCATCCTGAACTTACCAAGGTGTGGCTTTGCTGGGGACTCTCTTTCTTGACTGTCTTACTAAATGATAACGTCCAGGATGAATTAATTTGCCTCTTGTGGATGTCACTGCCCTTCTGGCACATCCCCATCATGTCAGACATGAAAATAGAAATCGAAGGAATTTAAAAGTAGTAGCTAACTTTTTGCTTTGAAAATTCCTCTTCATCATTGGCTTGTTGTTGTTCAGTTGCTGAGTTGTGTCTAGCTCTTTTGTGACCCCATGGACTGTAGTCCACCAGGCTCCTCTGCCCATGGGATTCTCCAGGCAAGAGTACTGCAGTGGGTTACCATTTCCTCCTGCACGGGGCCTTCCCAGATCAGAGATGGAACCCACTTCTCCTGCACTGGCAGGCAAGTTCTTTGCCACTGAACCACCTGGGAACCCCTCCGTCATTGGCTGCTTGGTATTATTTTTATTCAGCAAGGATCCCGTGACTGGAACTGTTTTCAAGTACTCTTGATTTCCTCAAGATGCTCACAAGAAGCAACTCTTTCTTCTTGAGCCCCGAGTCACCTCCCAGTGGTGCATACAGCAGGGGACCTGGTGCCCTGAGTGGTGTCAGGGGTGGCATCTGGAGGTGACCGGAGAAGCTGTGCAGCACACCCTTTCATAGATTGGTGGCTTGGGTTCCTGGACTCCTAACACTTTTTTCCCCATTTCTGTCTCAGATATCTTAATTTTCCTCTTTCAAGTATACTAAACAGCAGGAACCATATTCTGAGGCTCAGTTCTTAATCTTAAGAACAAGTATGTCCTTACAACCTGGGGGAGGTGGCCCACTGACATCTGTGCACAGTGTGTGTGTGTGTGCACATGTGCTCTGGTGCTCAGTTGTGTCCGGCTCTTTGTGACCCCACGGACTGTAGACCACCAGGCTCCTCTGTCCATGTGATTTCCCACGCAAGAATACTGGAGTGGGTTGCCATTTCCTGCTCCAGAGGCTCGTCCCAACCCAGGGATCAAACCCAGGTCTCTTAAGTCTGCTGCATTGGCAGGTGGATTCTTCACCACCTGGAAGTGTGTGTGCATGTGTGTATACGTCTATAGAAATGACATACATAAGAAATACATATGTGTATATATATGTGTGTGTGTGTGTGTATACATATATTAATGTATGTAGACACATGTGTGTATATATCCGTATATTTCTTGGACCACGATGGATCTGGGGGGCACCATCTGTATTTCAACTTGTATCATCACAGATTTGTTTAGTTAGCATGCTATCATTTCTAAGATTTCCTTCAAACCCTTTGCTCTTTGTAAAACATGCAAATCTCTGCAGAAGTCCTGACAGACATTATTAATCCCATTTTTCATTTGAGTAAGAGAGTGGCCCCAGGTTATTGGGATTAACCAGGTAGGTAGGCTACCAACCACAGTAGCTTGTGGAGCTTGGCCCACAGGATGGAGAGAGAGCTGCTCCCCACTCCCCCGACTCAGTTCAGTTCAGTTGCCCAGATGTATCTGACTCTTTGTGTCCCCATGGACTGCAGCACGCTGGGCTTCCGTGTCCATCACCAACTCCTGGAGCTTGCTCAAACTCATGTTCATCGAGTTGGTGATGCCATCCAACCGTCTCATCCTCTGTCATCGCCTTCTCCTCCTGGCCTTCAGTCTTTCCCATCATCAGGGTCTTTTCCAATGAGTCAGTTCTTCAAAACTCCAAAGTATTGGAGTTTCAGCTTCAGCATCCCCACTTTCTCCCCACTTGGCCTGGTGTGTATTGATGTGTAGGACAGGTTCCTTGGGCATTGAGAAGGGGTGGGTGGAATGTGAGAACATCAGGGTAGATTGGCCTTTGCTTTTCAACTTGAGAGAAAAAAGAAATCAAGCAGTCTTCTTATTAGCAAAGCCCGGATTTAATTTTCCTTTGACTCACATAGCTGTGATCTACTGTAAAGCCAAGAGAAACTAGAGTCGTTCTTTGGAACCACCAGTTGTGGGCGCCACTGACTGATACTCTTTGCAGCCATCTTAGTGTTCCTCCTTTCTGTCTTAGATTTTCTTTAGCTTTCTTTTATGGGCCTTTTCTTATTTATTCATTTGTTCTACAGAGATTAAATATTTACCACATGCCAGGGACTGTGCTAGGTGCCAGGGATCCAAAGAGTAATAAGTCATTAAGTTTCTGCCCACGAGACCCTCACATTCTATTGGAAAAGTAGACTTTATCTAGCATTTGAATTGTTTATTCTGCCAATTCTAGGACCTCATCTGATTTTTAGAACCGTCTTGTAAGACAGCGGTCCCCAACCTTTTTGGCACCAGGAACCCGTTTCGTGGAAGACAAGTTTTCCACGGATGGGGATCATGGTTTCAAGATGATTCACGTGCACTTTATTTCTGTTGTATTTCTTACTACATCAGCTACACCTCAGATCATCAGGCATTAGATCCCAGAGGTTGGGGACCCCTGTTGTAAGAAGCAGCAGTTAAACCATGTTCTCTTTGTCGTTTATTTATTTCCCTACCCCAACATTTTTGTCTTTCTCCTTTCTCTGTGTTTTAAACCCTCTATCCCTAAATATTTACTGGCACTGCCTAGTTATTCATGTAATACTCATATTTAAAGATTTGCCCAGTTTCTGGTCTGTCTCTTCCTAAGTGAAACAAAATTTTTAATCTCCTTTGTGTCCTTCTACTTATGAACAGCCAAATGAATTTTGACTCTATTTCAGATATTTTCCAAAATGAGTCATTAATCATTTTTGATGAAATGTTTCCACTCAATTGTGGTGTCTTTTAAAAACCAGTTTGAATCCCTATGATTATTTTATGGAATTTAAAAATTCAAATCCTGGATTAACTTTCAGAAGACATTTTTCTTATACGGGAACAGAGATCTAGAAAAGACCAGCTTCTACTACTCAGAGACCACAAAATTCCAATTTTGTGTGACATGGAGAACTTACCTTTTCTTCATAGAGTCCATCTAGGAAACCAAAAGATATTTATACGTTTCTACACTTTTAGCTTTTTTCCCCATATGTTTATGTGCATCTTTTCATATTGAAATGTTTATTAAGTATATGATTATAGATGTGCTTCAAGATTTTATACATACACACACACACACACACACACGTATTTTTCATTTATGCGTTTGCAGGACTTCTCACTATAGCTCTCCTGGGAACTTAACTTTTCTTGGAACAAGGAAACAAGGCATTTGCTACCTACAGATTCGGAAAGGCAAAAGAGCCAATTTCACCTCCTTTTTGGTTTTAAGAGCAAGAGTTGAGAAAGCAAGGCAACAGATCCTTCTTTGATTCTGCAGGTATAGTGTCAGAAAATTGAGGCATCTCTAGGAATCGATTTTTCATAGCAGTTTATACCACAGCATCTTTATTGCCTTCTTTTTTGTTTTCCTTCAGTTCAAAAATGTAAAAGAATTCCCTGCTGTCAGCAGTTTTCCTGGGGATTGTATTGATGGAGTTAGTTGTTGTTCAGTCACTCAGTCGTGTTCAACTCTTAGCAGCCCCATGGACTGCAGCATGCCAGGCTTCCCAGTCCTTTACTGTCTCCCAGAGTGTGTCAAACTTATGTCCATTGAATTGGTGATGCCATCCAACCATCTCATCCTCTGTTGTCCCCTTCTCCTGCCTTCAATCTTTCCCAGCATCAGAGCTTTTCCAGTGAGTCAGCTCTTCCCATCAGGTGGCCAAAGTACTGGAGTTTCAGCTTCAGCATCAGTCCTTCCAATGAATATTCAGAGTTGATTTCCTTTAGGATTGACTGGTTTGATCTCCTTGCTGTCCAAGGGTCTCTCAAGAGTCTTCTCCAGCACCACAGTTTGAAAGTATCAGTTCTTCAGTGCTCAGCCTTCTTTATGGTCCAGCTCTCACATCTGTACATGACTTCTGGAAAAACCATCGCTTTGACTAGATGGACCTTTGTCAGCAAAGTAATGTTTCTGCTTTTTAATATGCTGTCTAGGTTGGTGATAGCTTTTCTTCCAAGGAGCAAATATCGTTTAATTTTATGGGTGCAGCTACCATCTGCAGTGATTTTGGAGCCCAAGAAAATAAAGTCTGTTACTGTTTCCATTGTTTCCCCATCTATTTGCCATCAAGTGATGGGAACGGACGCCATGAACTTCTTTTTTTTCTTTTGAGTTTTAAGCCAACTTTTTCACTCTCCTCTTTCACTTTCATCAAGAGGCTCTTTAGTTCCTCTTCACTTTCTGCTATAAGGGTGGTGTCATCTGCATATCTGAGGTTTTTGATATTTCTCCCAGCAGTCTTGATTCCAGCTTGAGATTTGTCCAGCCCAGCAGTTAGCATGATGTACTCTGCATGTAAGTTAAACAAGTAGGGTGACAACATACAGCCTTGACATACTCCTTTCCCAATTTGGAACCATTCCATTGTTTCATGTCTGGTTCTAACTGTTGTTTCTTGACCTGCATACAGGTTTCTCAAGTGACAAGTAAGATGATCTGATATTCCCATCTCTTTAAGAATTTTCCATAGTTTGTTATTGATGGGGTTAACTGTAATGTTTTCTGTTGAAGTTGAGAGGAAGGATCAAATTGGAAAGAGATTATCAAGTTTGTTTTGTATTAATTACATATAAATAGCTGAATAAGAAATAACATTGGTCATTTTAAAAAGTGACACCTGTAACTCAAAGAATACTTCTGGCAAAGTCACCCATGGCCCCAAAACAGTTCACTCTTGTATATCAGCCTTTTAGCAGTTTCTGAATACCTGGTAGAGGCCTGGAACTGTATTCTTTACAGAATAAAGAGGAAGCATGATCTACAGATTCCTTTATTACTTGTTTTCTTGTTTTTTCTTGTTATTACTTGTTTTCCTTTTCCTTTATCTGTCTTTTCTTACCCTCTTAACATGCTGGCTAACCTCCTTTGCTCCTGAGCCTACCATTCGTTCATTCATTCATTCCAATTTTGAGAACCCAATATATAGTAGGCACCCTGCTATATATTGAATATTCATCAGAAGGACTGATGCTGAAGCTAAAGCTGCAATACTTTGGTCACCTGATGCAAAGAGCTGACTCATTGGAAAAGACCCTGATGCTGGGAAAGATTGAAGGCAGGAGGAGAAGGGGATGATAGAGGTTGAGATGGTTGGATTATATCAGTGACTCAATGGACATAGTTTGAGTACACTCCAGGAGACAGTGAAGGTCAGGGAAGCCTGGCATGCTGCAGTCCATGGGGTCACAAAGAGTTGGACACGACTGAGCGACTGAATAACAACAAAATGGATACTTTGATCAAAAGTAAAGACACAACCTTTGCCTTCTTGAAGCTGTTTGCCCAGGTAATGAGGTCAACACAGTTGGAGAAGTGCTGTGACTGCAGAAGCTTAGGATACTGCAGGAATGTCAAAAGGGAAGCCTTCCTGGAGGAGGTGACTTCTAAGCTGTGATTAAAAGGTTGGAGGAAGAGGGGAGAAGGAAGTGGGCATGGTCAGAAGCAGTAGATGAGTTCAATGGCTGTTGAAATTGTCCAGGTGAAATGAAGGGTGACCTGAATTAAGGTAGAAGTAGTGAGGGAAGCAGATGGATTTAAGAGACAGAGGTAGAATGAATAGAGTCAGGAGGTTGATTCCATTAATAGGATTTAAGGGAAAAGGACAGGTTCTCTGCTTTCTGGCCTAACCAGTTGGGTGGTTGAAGGGCCCACCCTCAGAGGGGAGGCTGAGGTGAAGGGGAAAGCGATAAGCTCTTATGGACCTCATGAAATTTAGGTGTCTGTGGTTTATCCAAATGAGGATTCCAGTAGGCACCAGGGTGTATGCCTGGGGATTCAGGAGGGACATCTGGGCTGAAGAAAAGAGATCTGGAAGTTATCTGCTGGTCATCGGAGGCGTGGGAGTGTGAGAGATCCTCTGCTGTATAACTTGGCTTGGGAAGCGAAGCTGGCCTGGGATGGCCCCCCAGAGGGCACCGTCTCAAGTGGAGCGGCAGGAGAGCAGCTCTCAAAGGTGAAGACCACCTAGGAATGTCAGGGAGTCAAGCAGAAAGAGCAAAGAATAATGCTCTGCGTCAAACATTGCTGAAAGCTCACGGCAGCTCCTGGGTCCTGCTCACCGGCTTTGGTCGATGAGATGGTTGGTGACTTGGTCACAGCAGTTGTTTTAGAGTGTTAGAGAGTGTTGTAATTTATGGCACTGAAAGTGAAAGTTGCTCAGTCATGTCTGACTTTTTGAGACCCCGTGGACCCATGGAATTCTCCAGGCCAGAATACTGGAGTGGGTAGCCTTTTCCTTCTCCAGGGGATCTTCCCAACCCAGGGATCGAACCCTGGTCTCCCTCATTGCAGGCAGATTCTCTACCAATTGAGCCACCAGGGAAGCCCAAGAATACTGGAGTGGGTAGCCTATCCTTCTCCAGGGGATCTTCCGGACCCAGGAATTAAACCGGGGTCTCCTGCATTGCAGGCGGATTCTTTGCTAACTGAGCTATCAGGGAAGGCCCTGTGGCATGTAGTGGAGGTTAAGCAATACAGTATGATTTTAGGGGTTCTTTGTAATTAAATTTTTAAAAGATTTATTTCTTTTTGGCTGTGATGGGGCTTCACTGCTGTGCGCAGGCTTTCTCTGTGGTGAGCAGGGGCTAGTCTTCGTTGCGGTGCTCCAGCTTCTCCATGCAGTGGCTTGTTGCAGAGCTCAGGCTCAGAAACTGTGGCGCACGGGCTTAGCTGCTCTGTGGCATGTGGGATCTTCCCAGACCAGGGATCGAACCCATGTCCCCTGTATTGGCAGGCGGATTCTTAACCATGGCACTACCAGGGAAGCCCCGTAACTAAATTTTAAAAATACAAATCCCTTCACTAGGTCCCTCCCTGTGACCTATAGGTGGGAGAATTAATAAGCACCAAAGAAAAGCTTACCTACTACTTGCAATTTTTTTTTTAACCTGTAGTTAGTTGGAATTTGTTTTATGCCTTTGAAAACCATTGTCTTGTTTTCTATAGGCTAAGGCATTTTCTTTTCTTTTAAAATAAGGGATGCACAGTTCCTTTGACTCTTGCTCCAAATTGGAGTCTCCCTTTGATCATTAACACATATTTTAGAGAAGGTGATTACCTAATAGGAATTGTAAATAGCTTAGGACTTAGTGACCAGACGGAATCACAGGTATTCCCATTTTGATGTTCCCTGGTTGTATAGTGGCCCCTAGGGCTTGGGTCTCTCCACTCTTGGAATTGTGACATTTGTGTTATATCTCACCTGTCCCCACAAGAGCTTTATTTTATGAAAGCTAAATGGTGCTATGTTTTATTTTCAACTTGAAGTGAAAATTAATTGTTTCAAGACATTTGAGAATTTCATAACTGTGTGAGATAATTGGTCACACCCTAGGGAAATTGCATAAGAAAATATAGCTCTGAGTTCTGCATTTTCATTTTCCCTAAAGATCTCATTCACAGTGATGTCTTAAATAGTAGATAGTTTTATGGGTGATGAGAAAGCAGATCTACCTGTAGAGTGCACTTTCTTTGGCATGGTGAAGGGTTCACAGACCACCACGAAAGAAATTGCTCAAGTCAGGCTTTTTGTTTAGGAGGCAGCAATAGGTTATTGGGGATAGAGGTGACTTGGGAGTGTGTTTTCCTCTCTCTCGTTAAATACACCTTATTTAACCTCTCCATTGTACCCGCTGGGAAACCACTGACGGTATTTGTACTTACTGCCTCCCTAGTGACGTGAAGTAACCAAACACAGTGTGTGCGTGTATGTGTGTGTGTAGTTACTTTTTCTTTTTTTTTTTTTTAATAAAATGACACTATAGGATCATAGTATAATTGATTCATGCTCCATGCTGTTCGGTTCATATTTCTTGATTGATTGTACTATTTCAAATGTGTAATGTCTAAGAATTTTAAATAATGAGATTTAAAAAAAATGTTAGGATAATGAATGTGGCCTCTTTAAAGCACCATCATCAACTCAGTTGAATCTCATTTGGGTGAAGATGGGCTAATTTCATTTTTACATTTAGGACATGTGCCAAATATGCCTATGGGCTTCCCTGGTACCTCAGTGGGTAAAGAATCTGCCTGCAGTGCAGGAGACCCAGGTTTGATTCCTGGATCCACAAGATCTCCTGGAGAAGGAAATGGCAACCCACTCCAGTATTCTTGCCTGGAAAATCCCATGGATGGAGGAGCCTGGCGTGTTGCAGTCCATGGGGTCGCAAAGAGTCGGATACAACTGAAAACTAACACACTTGCCGGCTATGTCGGAACTTATGCATTGGTAGACCATCAGTGGGCTAAGTCACTTCAATTGTGTCTGACTCTGCGATCCTATCGACTATAGCCCGCCAGGCTTCTCTGTCCATGGGATTCTCCAGGCAAGAATACGGGAGTGGGTTACCATGCCCTCCTTCAAGGATCTTCCCAACCCATGAGGAAGTCAGCAGCTGCCCTGGTGGGTCTCCTGGCAGGATTTTGATTGACTTAGTTCTCTATCAACCTCTCCACTCCAGGACAGAGGAGAAAGGAGGAAAAGCCACTTCCAGGCCAACCTGTCTCTTACATCTCCTGCATTGGCAGGCGGGTTCTTTACCACAAGCGCCACCTGGAAAGTCCTCAGAGATGGAGGGGTGGTGGTCATCATTTATATGTTTTTTACTGAAGGATGTGCAGAGAAATTGGTCAAGTCTAATGAATATATTTGAGCTTTTCTCCTTGTTGCTGTATTGGTAGACAGCCTGACGGAAAATAAGAGAGGTGCCATTTAGCATACACTCAGTATTTCATGCTGGACAGGCACCATGCGAATCACTTTACAAGTATTAAGTCATTAAATCTATGACTCAGTGAATATTAAGTACTAATTCTGTGAGGGTAGCTATATTATTATCCACATTTTACAGAAGAATTGGGGGTAGGGGTTAGATAACTAGCCAAAGTTGTACAGCTATGGGGTGAGTTAGGGTAGTATTCAAGTCTCAGCAGTCTGGCTCCGGAGCCTGTGGTCTTAACTTTTTACACCACTAGCTTTCATTACAGTCTGCTGCTTTGTCTACAGATCTGCAGTTTGTTGAATCCGTGGACAGAAAAAATGGACAGAAACTGAGAATAAGGAGGGCTGGCAGTACTGGGCTATTTTCTGTAAGAGACTTGAGCATCCACAGATTTTGGCATCTGTTGGGGTCCTAGAACCAATCCCCACAGACTCTGAGGGACAGTGTCCTATTGATCAAATCTGAATGCTTTAACTCATCTGCATCACGCTGTTTTTACAGTAATGAAAATGAGTCTTGTGGCTAATAGATTCATTGGCCAAAGGCCAATAATAAATGAAAAGATGCTCAACCAGTAGTCAGGACAATGCAAATTGAAATGAATATTCCACTAGTTCTTTACCTGATTGGAAAAATGGAACAGATTCATAGCATCCAAGTGTGAGGGTAAGGACACATGCTCATATGTAACTCGTGGGAAGGTGGGAGTAAAAAAATTGCTTCAAATTTTTATTTAAAATTTTAAACATTTCATTTGACTGAACTCCTAGGAATTTATCTTGTAGACATAAAATCACCAGTACATAAGGATGCATGTACAAGGAATTTGTTTTTTATCATGCTATTTGTAATGACCCTAAACTGGAAACCACTTGGCAGTTGGAAAATGCTGGCATAAATTATTCTGCATTCCTAATTTTGGAGTTTGGGGAAACTAATCAACAATTCCTCTCCTAGCTAGCATGCATGCATGCTCATGCTCAGTTTTTCAGTTGTGTCTGATTCTTTGCGACTCTGTGCACCGTAGCCCGCCAGGCTCCTCTGTCCATGGGATTCTCCAGGCATGAATACTGGAGTGGGTTGCGTTTCCTCCTCCAGAGGATCTTCCCGACCCAGGGATCCAACCTGAGTCTCTTGCATCTCCTGCATTGCAGGCGGATTATTTATTTATTTATTTTTTAACCACTGAGCCACCTGGGAAGCGAACCAATTAGGAAATAAGACCCAAGGGACAGAGGGAGATCAAAGTATTGTCTTATTAGTGATAAAGCTGATTGACTGTGTTTCTTATTTCTTTATTCTTGAATGAGATGGACTTATGTTCCCAACTACTGGTGGTGATGGGGGAAGGGCAGCAGGGGAGGGAGCACAGATCAGAGAACGTCCTTGTCTGAATGCAGACTGGCCACTAAAGACCGAAGTCTCCAAGTGAGTCCAGCACACCCAGTGTCTCCTCTCAGACTCACCAGTTGGGCTAGTCATTTCCTCCCTCCCTGGATAGGAGGAAGTGCGGAGTCACAGTGGAGAGAAGGTGGAAATTCTCCTTTTGTATTTTCCCTCCTAGGGAAGGGAGTGGAGATTATTCTTCCTTATGGAAATCTATGAAGTGGGAAGTGTTCCCCTCTCCTCCAACAACAGTGTTTTGGAATATCATGCAGTGTTAAACAGTATAACTTAGCTCAGTGTGAGCAGACTTGGGAAGATGTCTGTCATATTTTAAGTGAAAAATTGAGCTATAGGTGACTTTTATATGATTTTATATGATTATATTAAAAGGAGAAACCATGTATATGGGTATATTTTTGTAAATATAGAAAAAAGTATTTAAACACATATTGTAGTTGCTAAGAAGAATGGTGTGTGGAAGGTTTTGGTGATGGGGAAACTGAGCTTTTCCCTTGCATTTCTCTGTATTGTTCAGTTGTTCAAATGAGCATTTATTAATTTTATAAGAAAACGTCTAGTTGAGAGTTGCTATGAGATACATATGGGCTTCCCTGGTAGCTCAGATGGTAAAAAATCTGCCTGCAGTGCAGGAGACCCTGGTTAGATCCCTGGGTCGGGAAGATCTCTGGAGAAGGGAATGACAACCCACTCTAATATTCTTGCCTGGAGAATTCCATGGACAGAGGAGCCTGGCAGGCACCAGTCCATGGGGTCACAAAGGAGTCAGACATGACTGAGTGACTAACACTTCATACTTCACTTCATGATATATATATACACACACACATATATGTATGTATATATACATATTTTCAGATTACTTTTCCATTATAGGTTATTACAGGATATTGAATATTGTTCCCTGTGTTATACAGTAACTACAGGGTAGATCTTGAAATTTCTGATTACAAGAAAAAAAAAGTTGTAACTGTGTGTGGTGATGGATATCAACTAGACTTACTCTGTTGATCATTTTACAATATTTGCAAATACTGAACCATTACATTGTAAACCTGTAAGGGAGTCTTAGTGGCCTAGCTGATAAAGAGCCCGCCTGCCAATGCAGGAGATGCAGGTTCCATCCCTGGGTCAGGAAGATCCCCTGCAGATGGAAATGGCAGTCTACTTCAATATTCTTCCCCGGAGAAGCCCATGGACAGAGGAACCTGGTGGGCTGAAGCCCATGGGGTCACAAAGAGTCGGACATGGCTGAGCTACTGACACATGTTGTACACCTGAAACTAATGTTATATGTCAGTTTTATCTCAATTAAAAATATCATAAAGTTGTCTGCAAATATTGCATTGTGTGTTCAGTGGTGCCTTCAGCAGCTGGTGTCCCCCTTCCCTTTGGCAGTTCAGGGGTCTTCACTGAGAACTTGTTTCTAGATGGGCCTGTCAGCTCCCCTGCACCTTGTTTTATTTTCACCCCACACCCAGGTGTGCATGCGTGTGCTCAGTTGCTTCGTTCATGTCCAACTCTTTGTGATCCTGTGGACTGTAGCCCAGCAAGCTCCTTTGTCCATGGGATTCTCCAGGCAGGAATACTGGAGTGGGTTGCCATGCCCTTCTCCAGGGCATATTCCTGACCCACAGATCGAACCTGCGTCTCCTGCATCTTTTGTGTTGCAAGTGGATTCTTTACCACCAAGTCACCAGGGAAGCCCCTACACCCAAGGCTGGTGGGGAGTTTTGGGAGGGTGCGCTGGACTGGAATCAGGCCAGTTTGTTGCTTGGTGACTATGAACTTGGCTGAGTGATTGGCCATCTCTGGGCTCCGCTTTTCTTGTCTGAAAAATGAGATGTTGGAATTACATGAGAAGATTGAACTAAATGAATCATTCTAGGGGGGCTGAGCAGATGGACTCTGAACCCTGTCTCCCCGAGTTTAAATCCCCATATTGCCACTTACTAGGTGTGTGATATTGAGTTTAAATCCCCATTTAAATATGTGATATTTAGGAAAATTTTGTAACCTGTCTATGACTTACAGGCAGAAGGACTTTAGAGCAGTGCTGGAATATATGGGGTTGGTCAAAAGTTCATCTGGGTTTTTCTGTAAGATGTGATGGAAAAACCCAAATGAAGCTTTTAGCCATCCCTCTAAATACTGATAGTGTTAGTCACTCAGTCGTGTCCAACTCTTTGTGATCCTGTGGACTGTAGCCCAACAGGCTTCTCTCTGGAATTCTCCAGGCCAGAATACCAGAGTGGGTTGCCTTTCCCTTCTCCAGGGGGTCTTCCCGACCCTGGCATTGAACCCAGGTCTCCTACATTGCGGGCGGATTCTCTACCATCTGATCCACCAGGGAAGACTACTCTAAATACTAGCTATTATTAACTGACTAACAATGAAATTAATTCTAATGGGGAAATGGTATCTCCAGGGAGGTGGATGACAGCATGCTTATGGGCAAGGTTTCCCAGGATTCCTCAAATAATCCTGAATTCTATCCAGTCTTCCCTGTCTACTTGGCCAGGGCTTATAAGGATGTGGTTTATGAGGTGGGAGGCAAGCTAGAGGGATATCCTTAAAAGATACTACCCACCTATATTAAGGTTTTTCTTTGCCATGGCTAAAGAGGTGGCTTAAGTATTTTCCCCTTTGTATACACTGGAGTCAGTTTCTAAAGGGTTTTCATTGTAAATTATAATAAATGCATGGCATGATGTTTACAGAATAAGGTCAGCCATGAGTCTTCCTGTACAATTTAAACCCTAAACAAGTATATAGGATACTGTTCTGAGAAGGTATTTAGTTGCTAAATTGTGTCCGACTCTTCTGCAACCCCATGGACTGTATCCTGTCCAGCTCATCTGTTGATGGGATTTCCCGGGGAACTATACTGGAGTGGGTTGCTATTTCTTTCTCCAAAGGATCTTCCTGGATCAGGGATCGAACCTGCGTCTCTTACATTGCAGGTGGATTCTTGACTGCTGAGCCACCAGGGAGGGTTATCTCATTCCAGAAGGACTGGATGACTTACTCTGAACTAGTGGAAAGAGGCTTGTTAAGTGAGTATAAAAAGTTGGGGAGCAGGACTTCCCTGGTGGTCCAGTGGTTTAGACTTTGCCTTCTGATGCAGAGGGTGTGGATTTAATCTCTGGTTGGAGAGCTGAGATCCCACATGCCTTAGGGCCAAAAAACCAGAACATAAAACAGAAGCAATATTGTAACAAATTCAATAAAAACTTTAAAAATAATCCATATTAAAATTTTTTTTAAAAGCTCAGAGAGAAAGTTTGCACAAGTTGAAGAGTTGTTGGAAATGACTTTGAGCAGCTTAATTAAAGCCTCCCCCTGGACAAGCCTGACGTCTTGGGAGACAACCACAGGCAATGACTAAGCATCTCGCTTTAACTCCTGGAGCTGCCCTGGAGCTGAGTGTTTGGGGCCATTTACTTTACATCTTGGTTTCCTCAGTAATCCTTGAGGATTGTTGGGAAGATTCAGTGAGATGATAGGGGTGAAGTGGTAAAAGAATCTCCTTGCCGATGCAGGAGATGAGGGTTCCATCCCTGAATCAGAGATTCCCCTGGAGGAGGAAACAGTAACCTGCTCCAGTGTTCATGCCTGGGAAATTCCATGGACAGAGGAGCCTGGCAGGCTACGGTCCATGGGGTTGCAAAAGAGTCGGAAGCAACCCAGTGACTGAGCACATACATTTAGAAAAACAGCCTGTATTTGTGTTGCTCAGTACACATACATGCTCAATCAGTGCCAATTGTTACTACTTACACGTGTGTGTTTGAAACAAAAGGCTTAGGGGTCATGAACTTTCTCAACAAGTGTGAACCCTTTGTGGGCTAATGAGCTTTTGACCTAAGTAGGAGCAGGGAGGCCAGGGCACTGTTGGGAAGCCCTCTCAGTCCCGTTTGCAGTGGGCTGAGACGTACCTCCAGGTGAGGAGGGGGCATCCCTCACAGTTTGGTTTGGGTGTTGCTAACTTCCCACCTGCAGGCACAAGGAAAATGAGGTCTGTTTCATTCCTTGTCTTTGAGTCGAGGGTTTTTTGTTGGGAAGTGTTACAGGCCAAATTATGTTCCTGCAAAAACCCAGTTCTGAAGTCCTAACTCCCAGATGGTTGGATGGCATCACTGACCCAACGGAGGTGAGTTTGAGCAAACTCCGGGAGGTGGTGAAGGACAGAGAAGTCTGGCGTGTTGCAGTCCGTGGGGTCGCAAAGATTCAGACATGACTGAGTGACTGAACAACAAACAACCACCTCCAGTATCTTAGAACGTGACTGTATTTGGAGATAGTATCTTTCAAGAGGTCACTGAGTTAAATGAGGTCTTTGGGAAGACCCTCTGGGAGGGAGACGTTGGCCGTCTGCAAGCCAAGGACAGAGGCCTCAGAAGAAAACAACCCTGCCGCCATCTTGAATTCAGGGCTTCCAGAATTGTGAGGCAACAAGGTTCTGTTGTTGAAGCCCTCCAATCTGTGATACTTTGACATGGCAGCCCTAGCAAACTAATACAGGTAGCTACTGAATTCTCCCCAGAGTGATAGTATTTCTGGGCAGACTATTTGAAGGTGAAGGAAGTGATATAGTATCTTCAGTGGGGACATAGGCCAGGTTTTAAATTCTGGCTCTGTTGCTCACTGGCTTTGTGAATTCAGCCTTTGTTTTTTCTTTTCCTCCTGTGTAAAGCAGGAGTAAGCTACTTCATAAAGTTGTGAAGCTGAAAGGACTTCGTCTGTATAAAGTTTATTACTCTGCCTGACACTTAGTAAGCACTCAAAAAAATAGTGTTGTTACAATGAGACGGAATATCAGTTAGGAGTTTGGTTATAAATTTGCACATTGATTATCACTTTTAAGTACTGTTTGCTTACCTACAAGCTTGGAAAATGGCTTATCACAGATTTGAAGGCGTTTCTTGCTGACCTCCCAAGGAGCTTGGAATTAAAGTATGACAAGGATGTCTTTGAAAGTGCAAAGTAGCTAAAGAGTATGGTACAGCCACTTTTTGTTTTGTGGTACAGAAAGGAATTGCATTTTTTGTTCTCTTCCCCAGCCACATTCATTTGTAGGAGGCAATGCAAAAGAGCACTGTTTGTGAGAGAGGGACGGCTTGCCTTTAAATAAGGAATTGTTTAATTAGGTTGGTTTCGTCTTGGGGCATATAAGGCAGTGCTGCTGAGAAAAACATTCCAGGCCTGAACAGCTGCCTTTGTCTCATTGGTGAGCCGCCGGTAAATCACTGTGGTAGGGAAATAATTTTGGATTGTTAATATTTGCTGTTTGTTAAAAATAGCCAGCTTGCATCTCTTCATTAGGAGGAAGGCAGTGTTTTGCGCTCCTGGCAAAGTTTGGGGGCTTTTTTTTGGAACATAAATCCCCAAGAAATGCCTTTCAAGCAGCACATGAGAGCAGAAAGATCAAAAACTTCCACTGGAAGATTGCAGCTCATTGTGATTGTTCTTCCCTGTGCCTGGTAAAGAATCCGCCTGCAATGCAGGAGACCCTGGTTCCATCCCTGGGTTGGGAAGATCCCCTGGAGGAAGGCATGCAAGCCACTCCAGTATTCTTGCCTGGAGAATCCCCATGGACATAGGTGCCTGGCGGGCTACAGTCCATGGGGTCATGAAGAGTCTGACACGACTGAGCGACTAAGCACTAAGTGATGGGCCTTTGGTGAAATAAGTCAAACCCTTGGGCATGTATTTTTTTTTTTCTTTTTAATGGGAGGATAATTGCTTTACAATATTGTGTTAGTTTCTGCCATACATGACTCAGCCATAGATATGTTGAATTCATATGTCCGTTGAACTCCCTCCCACCTCCCTGGGCACATGTTTTATTTCCTTGCCGTGACTTTGAAATCTTGCGAGAGTGGTGGAAATTGAGGTCTTGCTGAATACGGGTTGTGTTTGATCAAAACAGCTGTGCTATACCATTTCCTTCTGCAGAACGGCCTGGGCAATGCTTTCATTGTGAAGGGCGTGTTGTTGGACATCACGAATGGAAATGCAGCTTGCTTTCCTGCTCTAGAGGGAGGGCATCAGTAGAAAAACAAAAATTTGGCACACCTTCCTTTTCAATATGAACATGTAAAAGTGTTAGTTGCTCAGTCGTGTCCAACTCTTTGCTACCACATGGACTGTAACCCGCCAGGCTCCTCTGTCCATGGGATTTCCAAGAACAATGGAGTGGGTTGCCATCCCCTTCTCTAGGGGATCTTCCTGACTCAGTGATCAAACCTGGGTCTCCTGCATTGCTGGCAGATTCTTTAGTATCTGAAACCACCAGGGAAGGGTTTATTAAAAGTAAAGCTATCTATTTTCATCTTCTTTGCCCATCTTCATGGTTAACTCCTGACATTTTGCTGCCTGTAAAAAGCACGTTTTTCTTTAAGATGAAGTTTTTTTCAAGTTAACTTCTGTTTATGCCTAATTCCTCCCTAAACTTGATATATATAGTAAGTGCTAATAAATGCAGCCCTGAGGATAGAGTAAGCAGAATTAAATAAGAATTGTTATGAGTTTAAGTGCCCTGATTGTGTGTGGTGTTGTGTGTATGAGAAATTCCATATGGAAATTGCAATTATAAATTGGAAAAAAGTTTACAAAGAATTTGCCAAGATCCCTGCCATCCTGTTAAAACAGCCATATTCAATTTTACATGTCTTTGCCTTTTCACATGCTACTATTGTTTAAAATATAGTTGTACATATCGATACAGTTTTATCTTTTGCTTTTTATTAGTTATAGCAAATGTTTTTCATTTTATTATAGGTGCTTTGTAAGGCCCATTTTTAATACTGTTATACTGAACAGTACCATTAATTACTATCTTTCTATTATCCTACATGTAGGTAGATTTTGCTTCATTTTGTCTCATAAATACTATCTTTTGGCATTAAGCTTTTTGTCATTCCAATGAATAAATTTCCAGGAGTTGGTCAGAAGTGTTACTTGTAGTAACTACTATCTACCATATTCCTTTTGAAAGGACTATGGTGCCAGGTGTATCCTTTTTTTCACATGTTAACCAGTGTCTTTACTAAGTGTTGAACTTTTAGTTTGCTTCTTCTTGCCATTAGAAATAATATTGAGGTGTCTTTTTTGTGTTTGTATTAAAAATTTGGTGCACATTTCTAATAGGTAATTGTGGTTTTAAAATTTACAGTCACACAGACTGGATAGGAGGGGAGTTTGGGGGAGAATGGATACATGTTTATGATGTATAGCTGATCTCTTTGCTGTTTACCTGAAATTATCAAAACATTGTTAATCATCTATATTCCAATATAAAGCAAAATATTAAAAAAAATAAGATTTACAGCCACAGACAGATAATACAAAAAAATAGAACTTTAAACATTTTTCCCTACTAAACTTAATTTAGTTTTCAAGCTGAATTGCCAGTTTTAGTCAACTCACTTCCTGTTTAAGGCTATGAAGGTTTGTCTCCCTCTACACCTGGGAATGAGTTGCAGGCTTTTGTGTTCTTGGCAGGCATCGGGTGCCTGTGCCATTGGGACTTTGCTGGTCTCTACTCCATCTTTGTGTTCCTCTAGAGTGCTTCTCTATACAGTTGGCCATCTCCCCCGGCTGCATTCTGAGAAGCCAGGCAACCATCTCTTCTACTGTGATACCTGCATGCTTCCTCTAGGCTTTTCTAGAATCCCATCCACTTAATGGTCTGAGCATCTTTCCTTTTACCCTTTTGTCCGGGTGTCTAAGTGCTGGTCCTGTGTGGTTCTATGCTAAGTCGCTATGTCTAACTCTTTGTGACCCTGTGGACTGTAGCCCACCAGGCTCCTCTGCCCATGGGATTCTTCAGGCAAGAATACTGGAGTGGGTTGCCATGCCCTCCTCCTTGGGATCTTCTTGACCCAGGGATTGAACCCGCAGCTCCTGCATTACAGGCAGATTCTTTACTGCTGAGCCACTGGGGAAGCCCCAAGTGCTAGTTCAACCCCATGGAATCTCTCCTTCAGTCTGCTGGCCAAACACTTTTATCAACTTTTGTGCCGAAAAATAGCTCTTATATCATTAAGAGCTTTTCTCCCCTGTGGGATTATGGTAAAACTCCGTGCTTTAAATTCTTCAGTTTTGCTCTTCAGCTATGAAGATAAGCTTTCAGAATTAAAAAGGAAAAAGAAAAACTTTGCTAAGGTTCTGGAGACTGTTTTGACTTTCAGATTTATCTCTGCTTTAGGTTTAGAAAACTCGACTCAGGAACTGGAAAACCCAGGGATTGCCTCTCTCATCCTAGGCTGCATGGCTTGTCCCTGGGGAAGAAAGGAATGTGGAGGGCTTAGGCAGCTGCTTGAATGATGGGTGGGAAAGGGAATCAGTCCAAGGGCAACAAAGAGACTGGGGAAGCCAATTCTTAACAACACAGCAGTTCAGTGCTGTGACTTAACTGGGGACTGTGTGTTAAGTTTATCGAATGCACAGTTTGTGTGTTGTTATTGTTCAGTGGCTAAGTTGTGTCCAACTCTTTCTGACCCCATGGACTGCAGGGCACCAGGCTTCCCTGTCCTTCACTATCTCCCAGAGTTGGCTCAAACTCATGTCCATTGAGTCGGTAATGCCATCCAGCCATCTCATTTCTGTTGCCTCCTCCTCCTCCTGTGATAATTTAGTGGATATAGAATAATATTAATAGCAAGTACTTGTCAGTGCCAGGACTGTTTTGAGCAATCTTCTACATTAACTTCTTTAGTCCTCAAAACAACTTGAGAAGGACAACTACTATTTTTTTTTTTGTCCATACCACGTGGCATGAGGGATCTTAGTTCCCTGACCAGGGATTGAACCCTGCATTGGGAACATGGAGTTTTAACCACTGGACCAATTGGGAAGTCCCTAGTACTACTGTTATTACCTCCACCACATGCTCTAGGAGCCAAGATGAAATGAGCTTTGTAACTCTTCACCCTGTAAGTGGTGAGGCTGGGTCTTGCAGCCCGGTAAGACTGTTGTTGAGTCTCTGAGTTGTGTTTGACTCTTGTGACGCCATGGCCTGTAGCCCACGAGCCCACCAGGCTCCTCTGTCCATGGAATTCTCCAGGCAAGAATACTGGAGTGTGTTGCCATTTCCTACTCCAGGAGATCTTCCCAACCCAAGGATCAAACTCGTGTCTCCATTGGCAGGTCGATTCTTTACCACTGAGCCATCAGGGAAGCCCTGGTTCTATTTCTGGTCAGGGACTGGGAGGTGACAAGTACTTAATCTGATTATTATTGAAGGGAAATCCTTTTCTCTTGTATTTGTGACACTTTTGGCTTTCTTCTTTCAGGAGTTTGATCATTTCATAAAAGGTGGTTCTTTTCCTATTTAGGAAGGCATCATCTCTTTACTGTTTTGGTTTGTTCATATATTAATATGTATTTCCTCATTAATTTAGCTGTTTCTCTGATGAGGATAAAGAAACCTTCATTTCAACTACTTGGAATCACTAGGGTTTAAAATCTGTATTATCTCAGGTCAGTGACTGCTTTCCAGAGTTGTGTTATTTAAAAAAAAATTTTTTTTAACTTATTTGGCTGTGATGTATCTTAGTTGCGATACATGGGGTCTTCATTGCGGGATGTGGGGTTTAGCTCCCTGACCAGGGATCGAACCCAGGCCCCCTGCACTGAGAGCACAGTGTTAGCCACTGGACCACCAGGGAAGTCCTGGAGCTGTGTCGTTTTTAAAACCTATTTATTGTGAAAAAGGTTAAACATAAAGGTGAACATGGAGATGTCAGTAGAGCAAACTTTTCAAGTGCCCAACACACAGCCTCAACAATTTTAAACTCATGGCCAGCCTGGTTTCATCTATACCAGGGTTCTTCACCTTGGCACTATTGACATTTTAGACTGGAAAAGTCTTTGGATGGGAGGCTCTCCTGTGCCTTGTAGGATATTTAGCAGGATCCCTAGCCTCTACCTACTAGATGCCAGGAGCACTACACCCCTCCCCGCGTCCTGGTTATGACAACCGGAAGTGTTCCCTGGGGAGCACACCCTCCCGAGTTGAGGGCCACTGACTTATACTCACTCCACTCTCCCTCCCTGTAAGATTATTTGGAAGTAGATCCCATAGATTAAATCAAACCCGTTTGTGGATTTATTTCTGAAATGTAACATTGTATGTAAAATATAACGTCTAGTTTTGTTAACCCTTCAGAGAGGAAAGGAGGAAAGATCTAACAATGTTCGTGTATAAATTGTTGCCAGGTAGTCACTCTTGGCTGCAGAGATGGTCATAGTTCCTACCAGTTACCAGTATTGATATGAACTAGGAAACAGAAAGAAATGGATATTGTGCTCCAGCCTGTGTATATTTTTAAAACTGTAATGTATACATGATACAGGGTTTCCCATTTTAAAGCTTGTAGTACAATTCAGTGGCAGTAAGTACACCCACTCTGTCATGTAACTATTTCCAAATCATCCATCTCCAGAACTCTCTTCATCTTGTAAAACTGAAACTCCATATCCATTCAGTAATAATCCTATTCTCTCCACCCCTCAGTTCCTGGCAAACACCATTCTGCTTTCAGTCTTGATAAATTTTATTTTTCTAGGTACCTCATATGAAGTGAAGTGAAAGTCATGTCCGACTCTTTGCAACCCCATGGACTATACAGTCCATGGCATTCTCCAGGCCAGAATACTGGAGTGGGTAGCCTTTCCCTTCTCCAGGGGATCTTCCCAACCCAGGGATCAAACCTAGGTCTCTTGCATTACAGGCGGATTCGTTACCAGCTGAGCTATGAGGGAAGCCTGGTACCTCATATAAGTGGAATCAGATATCTGTCCTGTGTCTGGATTATTTCACTTAGGATAATATCTTCAAGGTTTATCTGTGTTGTAGCATGTGTCAGAATTTCCCCCATTTTAAGGTTGAACAATATTCCATTGCATGTATTTATTACCACATTTTACTTATCCATTTATCTGTTGATAGACATTTGGGTTGTCTCTGCCTTTTGAATGTTGTGAATAATGCTGCTCTAAACCTGGTGGGCAGATATCTCTCCAGGACCCTGCTTTCAGTTCTTTTGGGTATACGCCCCAAAGTGGAATTGCTGTATTATAATTTTTTGAAGAACCACAGTACTGTTTTCCATAGCAGCTGTACCATTTTCGATTCCCACCAGCAGTGTACAAGGATTCTAATTTCTCTAAATCCTTGCCAATGCTTATTATTTTGTTTTTAAAGTAATTACCATCCTAATGGGTGTGACGTGGTATCTAATTGTGGTTCAGGGTGTACCTTTTAGGATGTTCCTCTAGTCATTGAAAAGTAATTCTGCTAGAACCTTCCTGCTAGAACTAAGTGCTGCCATTGTGTATTTTCAGTTTCGCCTTAGAATAGGTTGCTCTGGAACCCTGAGGTTCCAGTTTGCTCTGGAACATCTGAGGACTGACTAGAGACTCATTGTTGGGAAGAAGGTTGGAGGGGTGGGTTGTATTTGTGTATAGGGGGGAAACTTTTAATCCATTGTGAAGTGTTGCATTTGGGCACCAAGAGTTCAGGGAAAAGATGCTGGTCAGATGTGGAATCAGAGACCATTATGGCTGGAAGAGCCATGAAAGACCACTTCAAAAGGAATTGATTTATTCAGATACTATGTCCTTGATCCCTTCTAAAAGCAAACTGATGCTGAAGTTTTCATTCTGAATACTCTGAAAAGTCTAAAGTACTTTTCTAGGGTTAATTTTTTTTTTCTCTAGGGTTAATTTAATGGTTAAACCTTTCAATATATTTTGTGTTAAGTCCCTTGCTCTTTCCTAAGAGTATCAGTTCAGTTTAGTTTGGTCGCTCAGTTGTGTCTGACTCTTGGCGACCCCATGGACCAGCATGCCAGGCCTCCCTGTCCATCACCAACTCCCGGAGCCTACTCAAACTCATGTCCATTGAGTTGGTGATGCCATCCAACCATCTCATCCTCTGTTGTCCCCTTCTTCTCCTGCCTTCAATCTTTCCCAGCATCAGGGTCTTTTCAAATGAGTCAGTTCTTTGCATCAGGTGGTCAAAATATTGGAGTTTCAGCATCAGTCCTTCCAATGAATATTCAGGACTGATCTCCTTTAGGATAGACTGGTTTGATCTCCTTGCAGTCCAGGAGATTCTCAAGAGTCTTCTCCAACACCACACTTCAAAAGCATCAGTTCTTCGGCACTCAGCTTTCTTTGTAGTCCAACTCTCACATCCATACATGACTACTGGAAAAATCATAGCCTTTGACTAGACGGACCTTTGTTGGCAAAGTAATATCTGCTTTTTAATATGCTGTCTAGGTTGGTCATAACTTTTCTTCCAAGGAGCAAGTGTCTTTTAATTTCATGGCTGCAGTCACCATCTACAGTGATTTTGGAGCCCAGAAAAATAAAGTCTCTCACTCTTTCCACTGTTTCCCCACTTATTTGCCATGAAGTGATAGGACTGGATGCTATTATCTTTGTTTTCTGAATGTTGAGCTTTAAGCCAACTTTTTCACTCTCCTCTTTCACTTTCATCAAGAGGCTTTTTAGTTCCTCTTCACTTTCTGCCATAGGAATGGTGTCATCTGCATATCTGAGGTTATTGATATTTCTCCCATCAATCTTGATTCCAGCTTGTGCTTCATCCAGCCCAGCGTTTCTCATGATGTACTCTGCATACCTAAGGGTATTAGGAAATTATAAATATTTTATAGTTTCTTTTAGGTAAAATATTTTTGAGAGAGAGGTCATTGAGATTTTTCTAAGGAAATATAGTGCCTATTTTACATAACTAGATAGTTTTGATATTGAAAGTTTAATACAGGGCTGTCTCTTTTTCTGAGCGTCTTTGGAATACCCCCTTGGATTTGGGCAATCTCTTATTTGGTGTTAATTTAAAATGAGAAAAATTAGAGTCAGAAAACAGCTGATGAGGGACTTCTCTGGTTAAGATTTCACTCCTTGCAGCGGGTTGCAGGTTTGATCCTTGGTCGGGGAGCCAAGATCCCATATACCTCAGGGCCAAAAAACCAAAACATAAAGCAGAAGCAATATTATAACAAGTTCAATAAAGACTTAAAAAAAAAACAGTCCATATTTTTAAAAAAATTTTAAAGCCCCCCGCAAACCAACTGGTGATTGTTTTGGAAAAGCATTTGCTTTCTTAGGTACCAGTGAGGGAAAGGGCTTCCCTTGATATCTCAGTTGGTAGAGAATCTGCCTGCAATGCAGGAGACCCCGGTTTGATTCCTGGGTCAGGAAGATCCGATGGAGAAGGGATAGGCTACCCACTCTGGTATTTTTGGGCTTCCCTTATGGCTCAGCCAGTAAAGAATCTGCCTGCAATGTGGGAGACCTGGGGTCGATCCCTGGGTTGGGAAGATCCCCTGGGGAAGGGAAAGGCTACCCACTCCAGTATTCTGGCCTGGAGAATTCCATGGCCTGTGTAATCCATGGGGTCGCAAAGAGTTGGACACAACTGAGCAACTTTTACTTCACTTCACTTCACAGTGAGGGAAGCCTCAAGGATTTGATTCATCGGCATCTCAAAAAGAATATGTTCTTTATCTTAGGATAATGCTAAGGGCTGAGGGTAGGGAAGACGCTCAGCAAAGTGACCTCACAGTCAACTAAGGCTCTTTCCAATAAGAAGTCTCCAGTTTGTCGGTGGGAAAGCAGCTTTGCCTCATCTCAAAGGATTGGAGAAGAAACCTTTGGGTTGGTCACTTCTTCTACCAGATGAGGGTATGGTTATCTTTTAACATCCTCCAAACGAGTGCTCTACCGAGCAAAACATCCATGTCTGAGAGGCATCTTGATGTAGACTCTGCAAGGAGGAGGGAAAGAAAATCCACGCTCGGGCCAAACAGCAAAGGTTCTGATTCTCGCTTCCCCGTCCAGGTGAATTTCGTGGCCTGCCAGCTCTCTGCTCTGTGTGCTGCTTTCTGGTTCCGCCTCTACTTGAGTCCCGGTGAAACCAGTCCTGCTGTCCGGCATGCATTTGCCACCATTTTTGGCATCTATTTTGTCATCTTTTGTTTTGGCTGGTGAGTATGAACCTCCTACGTTCTAAATGTTTATCATTTGAGTGTTTTGTGGAGATATTCTTGGCATTTCCCAGACACTAAGGAAGAAAAAATATGACATTTACTCTTATTGTAAAATAATGGGGATATTGCAGGAATCTCCAGAAACTGAAACCAATAAATTGACTCTAATAGAAGTTAATTCAGTGAATTTTTCTTAAAATTAGACTTCTGCTGATCTCACCCAAGATCATGTAAATGGAATTTTCCTAGCAAGGAACTTTTCCTAACTGTTATAGCTATTGGTGTTTTTCTTGCATCACTGCTAGAGATAGTGGCATTAATCCTGCACTTAGAGTAGAAGAAAAGTTTTAGGGCCAGTCTTCGGGAATGTGTCCTCCTTTAGCAGGGAAAGCCTTTTCTCTGCTAGGTAAGCTGGGCAGATCTCATGGGAGGGATACTTCTTGGGGAAGAAGTTCTAGAAATAAACATTTCTAGAAGTTCAACTTGAGGGAATTTGTTCAGAGTAGTAGCTTATGGCTCCTCCTCCTCCAGTGAAAATTTGAGAAAGGATGATGAGTATTTTGAATCACCCCAAGGTCAAAGTGTTGGTGTCTGGGGCAGCTCAGTTTTGGTCTTGATACTTTAAAGTTAGAAAGAACTCTCTTCTCTGCAGTTGGAGATCTATGTCATGACTTCCTAGTGTCGTTTCAAGGTATCTTATTTGCATAGAATGAAAATACTTGATTTATTTTCTCTTAAATAAACATGAGTTGACTGATCACTTGCTTTTTGGTGGGAGTGGAGGTGGAGACAGCCAAGAGGTATGTTAATATGAAATACATTCGGTGTCCTCCCTTTCTCCCCACAATGTCCTGCAGGTATTCTGTGCATCTTTTTGTGCTGGTGTTAATGTGCTATGGAATCATGGTCACTGCAAGCATATCCAATATTCACAGGTAAGACCCTGGGGATGAACAATGCAAGGTGAGCTCTTTCATGATCTTTGAAATCTGTTTCCAGGATGAAGAGATGCCTTCTCCATTAGCCACATATGGTATATCCTAAGTTCTCTGGGATATCTGAAGGGAGGGATGGAAAACCTTAAATTCTGGGGGTCTTTGGAGAAAGCTGTTTGGGAAAAAAAAAGTGTGATGCAAACTGGGACTCAGGGGAAAGAGAGTTTATCAGAATTAGGCAGCCTCATTTGTCATGGCACCAACCTGGAAAGTGGTCACCTTATGGAATACTACTCAGCCATGAAAAAGAATGAGTGATTGCCTCACACAGTGCCATGGATGAATCTCATCATCAATGTGCTGGATGAAGGAGATCCCACGAATTCTCTTCTCAAAAAAGCAAACTAAGCTGTAGTGACAGAAATCAGATTGGGGTAACTGGCAGCAAGATGGCTCAGGGAGATGTGAAAGGGATCATGAGAGGTGTGAAACAACCTGGGGAGGGGGTGATGGATATGTCTGTTATCTTGAACTTGGCTCTGATTTTCTGAGTATGACATGTGTCAAAACTTTGGATACTTTAAATGTGCCCAAAGAAGTGTTAAAAAGGGAAGAAATATTCTTACTATGATATTTTGATTTCAAAGTGCAGAAGTAATTTAATTCTACCTTGAAGGCTGCATGCTTGGACAATCCAGGAAAATACCTGGAGTGGCTGTCTTGTATTGTCTCTGATTCATGTGGTCTTTCTGAAACCTCAGAATTAATTCAGCCTCTCAGTAACACTGGAATGTGAGCTCTGTGAAAACACAGACTTTTCTCTCCACTGTTGTAGCCTCAGAGCCTAGAACAATACCTGGCACAAGTAAAGACTCAGTAAATATTTGTGGAATGAATGGCTGAATATACTTGAAAACACATTCATGCTTCAATGGCTTCATTTTTGATAACTTCTCTGGAAAAGCAAATGCCTTATTTCAACCTCGGAAAACTCTTTGATTAATAAGACTATTGGCACAATAGTTTTCCTTCTTAAAAGAATTGGAATTTAATTTTTTAGTGTATCATCTTGTAATTACTTCCAATAAAATTTTGGTTTGCAAGGGAAAATATTTTTGCCTGCTTTTAACTTGGATAGTCACTTAACTGTGTTCGAATGAACTTGGGAAATTTGAATTCTAGTCATCTCTCTGCTAAGTGTCTTCCTTAAAGAGGATAGAGTCATTCCTTCAGAAGGGAAATAAGAAATCGGTATTTCTATAATTTGTTAAGAATGGATTTGGGAAATGCTTCATGTTATGACAAAATGCTTTTTTTTTTCAGTAGGAGGTAAAAATGCGTGGCTTTTCCTCCACTTGACACTGGAATTAAATGATGAATAAAAATGTCACATCTCTAAAGCAGATTTCCAGCTACCTTACAAACTATAATTTGTCAGTTCTCCCTGCATCTGTGTGATGCTGGTGAGGTGGGGTCCATTTTTCAGAGGGTCCAGCTGTATTTTCAGGCTTGCTGTGTTAGTCTCCAGCCAGGAGTGGAATCCTCCGGCGTTGGTAGGGAGAGCCCTTCACGGGCAGGCTCTGACTGTTTCTTCATGATAACATTGTGGTAGCAGAGGGCCGTGTCCTAAGACTGGAAAGAAAAAAATGCCAGAACAAGTTCTTCTCCTTTTTCTGTGCTTGTGTGGTTGCCAGGACTGCCGAAGTCAGGAGTGGCTCACATTTCCCCATGGAGGGAAGTTGTTTCCTCTTGCTGCTGGGAAAGAACACCAGGCAAGGGTCAGGAAACCTGGCTGTTTGCAGCGGCACAAGGTTGGAAAAGCCAGGCGGCTTCTTTGCGTGTCGGGCTTCCCGCCTATGCGACGTGGGGTTTGTCGTGGTGTTTGTTGTTTAGTTGCTGAGTTTTGTCCGATTCTTTGTGACCTCATGGACCGTAGCCTGCCAGGCTCCTCTGTCCATGGGATTTCCTAGGCAGGAACACTGGAGTGGGTTGCCATTTCCTACTCCAGGGGATTTTCCCCGATCCAGGGATTGAACCCACATCTCCTACATTGGCAGGTGGATTCTTTACCACTGAGCCACCAGAGGATGGTTTGAGCTTGTTTGCTTCAAGATTGCTGGGTTCTTTGTGAATTGTGTTCCTCTGCCTTTCCCTGAGTTATGAGTTGTGTTCTATGCATAGCTGGGAATAGGAGGGGAAGATGGTGGTACTTGCTGCCATGTGGACCTAACCCACTGCAGAGCTGCCTGTTATTCAGGATTTATCTAGAGAGTTCATGAAGTACCGATGCTGTTTACTTCCCAGGCCACTCTGTTGGGCAAAAATCACAGGTGTTCACTTACTTTATATGAACCCACTGGAACAGAATACAGTACCTCCTGGGATGGAAGGCCTCGTGTGGGAACTTGGTGATGCAGTTACCAACTTTTGAGGCCAAGCTCTCTTAAATATGTTTCATTAAATTGATATATAAACTCTTATTGAGTATATCAGTATACAATTACATTTACTATTTCCTATCATTACGGCAAATATATTCTTTCTAGGAGAACTCTATAAGGTATAGATTTTTTTTTTTCCTGAGATGGAAAATGATGAAAGTTCAGAGAGGTGAATGGGTGTACGTGCTCAGTCATTCAGTCATGTCTGGCTCCTTTGTAGCCCTCCAGACTCCTCTGTCCATGAAATTTCCCAGGCAAGAATACTGGAGTTGGTTGCCATTTCCTACTCCAAGGTATCTTTCCAACCCAGGGATCAAACCCATATTGCTTGTGTCTCCTGCATTGGCAGGCGGATTCTTTACCACTGGTGCCACCTGGAAAGCCCCGGGTGTACAAATGGCTCTGCAGTTGAGTGAGTTTTCACAAAGTGAATGCACCCCTGCAACTGCCACGAAGGTCAGCGAGGACTGTGTCACCGTCATTCATGCTCCAATCTCTACCACACCCTTCCTTCCTAAAGTAACTACTAGCCTGACTTCTCACACCTGCAGATGAGTTTGGCCAGTGCTTGGATTTGAACTCATGTTGGTCTGGGCCCAGAATACATGCTCTGTCTGCGGCTCCTGGATTCAGGTTTTTCAGGGGAAATGAATGTATTTCTCTATTGTCTGGGGACTCAGTACTTGGCCCCACCCTTGGTAGGTGGGTGAAAGTATAATAATTGAATTGAACTTGCTTTTCTCTCTGGGTGAAGGGTCCCAGGAAGGCATGGGCGTAGCTCCTTTTGATTCGAAAGGATTCTGGAAAAGTCTCTCAAATCTTCTTTGTGCTACTGCCTTGACCCTTGTGAACTGGCTTGGGAGGGGGGACAGGTACTAGAGGGAAAAGGTCTAACTCCATTCTAGTACTTCAGCTCATAAGGGAGTTTTTTCTTAAACATTTGCTTTGTGCACCATCTTCTTGGTCTGGAAGGGGTTATGGTTGAACCCAGGGAGGGAAAAGTCATTTCTGTGTGGTAACATCTTTCTTGCAAATAATGAAGAGAACTAAAGTTATAGAGTGCTTTACTGTATCTGGCTTAGCATCCTGCTTTCCCTTGCTACCAGATGAATGTTTATTATCCTTTCTTTACTATTCCTGAGGTTGATTTAGTCTTGATGAGTTATTTTAATGTGAATTTGTGAATTTCAACATCATTCGGTATCAGAATATACATCTTCCCAGTTTTATTACATTTGTTTGAAAATCATCCTTGTGAATTTATGTCTGTTTATGATGGGCTCCTGAACCATTCAGTTCAGTTCTGTTCAGTTGCTTAGTTGTGTCTGACTCTTTGTGACCCCATGGACTACAGCACGCCAGGCTTCCCTGTCCATCACCAACTCCTGGAGCTTGCTCAGATTCATGTCCAGCGAATCGATGATGCCATCCAACCATCTCATCCTCTGTTGTCCCCTCTCCTCCTGCCTTCAATCTTTCCCAGCATCAGGGTCTTTTTCAATGAGTCAGTTCTCGTCAAAAGGTGGTCAAAGTATTGGAGTTTCCTGCTTCAGCATCAGTCCTTCCAATGAATATTCAGGACTGATTTCCTTTAAGATGGACTGGTTGGATCTCCTTGCAGTCCAAGGGACTCTCAAGAGTCTTCTCCAACACCACACTTCAAAAGCATCAATTCTTCAGTGCTCAGCTTTCTTTATGGTCCAACTCTCACATCTATACATGACTACTCGAAAAACCATAGCTTTGACTAGACGGACCTTTGTTGGCAAAGTAATGTCTCTGTTTTTTAATATGCTGTCTAGGTTGGTCATAGCTTTTCTTCCAAGGTGTTTAATGTTCTCAGTTTAGTTCATTGCAACTAACAGTTAAGTGAACCTCTTGGTGGCCGAGAGTTTGGGTGCTTAAGGTTACAATGAATTGGAGAAACAGATACATGTAATTTTAATGTTATGATGATGTGTTAGCATAGAGCACTGGAGAAACACAGGCAGTTGAGCAGTGAATTGTGTTGGGAGTTGGGGTGGGGTGGATGGAGCAAGACTATGCTAGGTGACATTAGAGCCCAGCCATATCAGATAAGCCATATCACCCAAGACGGGTGGGTCATGGTGGAGAGGTCTGACAGAATGTGGTCCACTGGAGAAGGGAATGGCAAACCACTTCAGTATTCTTGCCTTGAGAACCCCATGAACAGTATGAAAAGGCAAAATGATAGGATACTGAAAGAGAAACTCCCCAGGTCAGTAGGTGCCCAATATGCTACTGGAGATCAGTGGAGAAATAACTCCAGAAAGAATGAAGGGATGGAGCCAAAGCAAAAAGAATACTCAGCTGTGGATGTGACTGGTGATAGAAGCAAGGTCCAATGCTGTAAAGAGCAATATTGCATAGGAACCTGGAATGTTAGGTCCATGAATCAAGGCAAATTAGAAGTGGTCAAACAGGAGATGGCAAGAGTGAACGTCGACGTTCTAGGAATCAGCAAACTAAAATGGACTGGAATGGGTGAATTTAACTCAGATGACCATTATATCTACTACTGTGGGCAAGAATCCCTTAGAGGAAATGGAGTAGCCATCATGGTCAACAAAAGAGTCCGAAAGGCAGTGCTTGGATGCAGTCTCAAAAACGACAGAATGATCCCTGTTCATTTCCAAAGCAAACCATTCAATATTACAGTAATCCAAGTCTATGCCCCAACCAGTAAAGCTGAAGAAGCTGAAGTTGAATGGTTCTATGAAGACCTACAAGACCTTTTAGAACTAACACCCAAAATAGATGTCCTTTTCATTATAGGGGACTGGAATGCAAAATAGGAAGTCAAGAAACACCTGGGGTAACAGGCAAATTTGGCCTTGGAATACAGAATGAAGCAGGGCCAAAGGCTAAGGGGTTTGGCGAGAGAATGCACTGGTCATAGCAAACACCCTCTTCCAACAACATGGACATCACCAGATGGTCAACACTGAAATCAGATTGATTATATTCTTTGCAGCCAAAGATGGAGAAGCTCTATACAGTCAGCAAAAACAAGACTGGGAGCTGACTGTGGCTCAGATCATGAACTCCTTATTGCCAAATGCAGACTTAAATTGAAGAAAGTAGGGAAAACCATTAGACCATTCAGGTTTGACTTAAATCCCTTATGATTATACAGTGGAAGTGAGAAATAGATTTAAGGGACTAGATCTGATAGATGAGTGCCTGATGAACTATGGACTGAGGTTCCTGACATTGTACAGGACACAGGGATCAAGACCATCCTTATGGAAAAGAAATGCAAAAAAGCAAAATGGCTGTCTGGGGAGGCCTTACAAATAGCTGTGAAAAAAGAGAAGTGAAAAGCAAAGGAGAAAAGGAAAGATATACCCATTTGAATGCAGAGTTCCAAAGAATAGCAAGGAGAGATAAGAAAGCTCTCCTCAGCGATCAATGCAAAGAAATAGAGGAAAACAACAGAATGGGAAAGACTAGAGATCTCTTCAAGAAAATTAGAGATACCAAGGGAACATTTCATGCAAAGATGGGCTCAATAAAGGACAGAAATGGTATGACCTAACAGAAGCAGAAGATATTAAGAAGAGGTGGCAAGAATACATAGAAGAACTGTACAAAAAAGATCTTCACGACCCAGATAATCACGATGGTGTGATCACTCACCTAGAGCCAGACATCCTGGAATGTGAAGTCAAGTGGGCCTTAGAAAGCATCTCTACGAACAAAGCTAGTGGAGGTGATGGAATTCCAGTTGAGCTATTTCAAATCCTGGAAGATGATGTTGTGAAAGTGCTGCACTCAATATGCCAGCAAATTTGGAAATCTCAGCAGTGGCCACAGGACTGGAAAAGGTCAGTTTTCATTCCAGTGCCAAAGAATGCTCAAACTACCGCACAATTGCACTCATCTCACACACTAGTAAAGTAATGCTCAAAATTCTCCAACCCAGGCTTCAGCAATATGTGAACCGTGAACTTCCAGATGTTCAAGCTGGTTTTAGAAAAGGCAGAGGAACCAGAGATCAAATTACCCACATCTGCTGGATCATCGAAAAAGCAAGAGAGTTCCAGAAAAACATCTATTCCTGATTTATTGACTATGCCAAATCCTCTGACTGTGTGGACCACAATCACACACAGGAAACTGGAAAATTCTGGAAAAAAATGGAAAATTCTGAAAGAGATGGGAATACCAGACCACCTGACCTGCCTCTTGAGAAACCTATATGCAGGTCAGGAAGCAACAGTTAGAACTGGGCATGGAACAACAGACTGGTTCCAAATAGGAAAAAGAATACATCAAGGCTGTATATTGTCACCCTGCTTATTTAACTTATATGCACAGTACATCATGAGAAACGCTGGGCTGGAGGAAGCACAAGCTGGAATCAAGATTGCCAAGAGAAATATCAATAACCTCAGATATGCAGATGACACCACCCTTATGGCAGAAAGTGAAGAGGAACTCAAAAGCCTCTTGATGAAAGTGAAAGAGGAGAGTGAAAAAGTTGGCTTAAAGCTCAACATTCAGAAAACTAAGATCATGGCATCTGGTCCCATCACTTCATGGGAAGTAGATGGGGAAACAGTGGAAACAGTGTCAGACTTTATTTTTGGGGGGCTCCAAAATCACTGCAGATGGTGATTGCAGCCATGAAATGAAAAGACGCTTACTCCTTGGAAGGAAAGTTATGACCAACCTAGATAGCATATTCAAAAGCAGAGACATTACTTTGCCAACAAAGGTCCGTCTAGTCAAGGCTAGGGTTTTTCCATTGATCATGTATGGATGTGAGAGTTGGACTGTGAAGAAATTTGAATGCCAAAGAATTGATGCTTTTGAACTGTGGTGTTGGAGAAGACTCTTGAGAGTCCCTTGGACTGCAAGGAGATTCAACCAGTCCATTCTGAAGGAGATCACTCCTGGGTGTTCATTGGAAGGACTGATGCTGAAGCTGAAACTCCAGTACTTTGGCCACCTCATGTGAAGAGTTGACTCATTGGAAAAGACCCTGATGGTGGGAGGGATTGGGGGCGGGAGGAGAAGGGGACGACAGAGGATGAGATGGCTGGATGGCATCACCGACTCGATGGACATGAGTTTGAGTGAACTCCGGGAGGTGGTGATGGACAGGGAGGCCTGGCGTGCTGCGATTCATGGGGTTGCAAAGAGTCGGACACAACTGAGTGACTGAACTGAACTGATATCAGGTAATTTGTGTCCAGACAGACCATAGGAGGGAGCAAAGAGTTGCAGGCAGAGGAAGGAGAAGGAAATCTGGCCTGAAAATTCAGGATTTAATTGGAAGGGAGCAATCCGGTGTGGTTTAGCACATGATGGACATGGAACATGGCTGGAGGTGATCCAGAAAGGAACTGTTAAGGTAGAGCTTAGCATGTGCAGCAGCTGGAATGCTGTATTCAGGAGTTTTGATGTGATTAGACAGTAGGGAGTAGGCGTGGGGTGGAGGAGCAAAACACTTTTTTAAACGGCTTTATTTATCAGTCTATGGCTGCGCTGGGCCTTCGTTGCTGTGTCCAGGCTTTCTCTCATTGCAGACAGTGGGGGTTGCTCTCTAGTTGGGGTGCATGGACTTCTCATTGCCGCAGCTTCTCTGGTTGTGGAGTACAGGCTCTAGGGCATATGGGCTTCAGTAGCTGTGGGCTTAGTTGCCCCAGGGAAGGTGGGGTCTTCCTGAACCAGGGTTGAACCCTGTGGCTTTTAAGTCAAGAAACATTCATTTATTGTGTGTTCATTCAACACTGGCGACAGTCTCAGCTAGTGGTGAATGAAACACACGTGACCATCCTTACTCTCATGGGGCTTTCCGGCTTGTAAGGGAGACAGTGGTTAATCAGATGATCATATATCTTTATGTGTACAAGTTGATGAATGTTCTTAATGGCATGCATGCATGTGTGTGTGTACATTGCTGGTTTATACCATAGGATGATCCTCTGAAGGAGGCCAGGGAGTGAACAGGAGAAGGCGGAAATTGAAGCCTCAGGCATCAGCAGGGAGGGTTCTGAGCAGAGCACTGGGACTGCTGATGCCTAAGGAGTAGAGGGAGGAAGATAGGCTGAGCAAGAGCCTTGGAAGAACTGACCAGAGAGCTGGGAAGGAAACAAGGAGAATGGAAGCCAAGGGAACAAAGTGTTTCAGGAAGGGAGTGGTTGGCAACAGGATAATTTATATTTTAGGAAGATCACTGTGTAAACAGGATGGCTTGTGAAGAGGAGGATCTGAGTGCAGGACCTTACAGGTCCCCGGTTCCCAGCTCTGGCTGCACGTTGTAGTCACACCTGCCACATGTATCCCTTATCAATGAAATTAGAATATCCGGGGGTGGGGCCAGTTACTCCCCAGGTGATTCCATCATGCTGCCCCAGTTGAGAACGACTGCAGTGGTCCAGATGAGGAAAAATGAAGGGCTGAGAGCCGTGTGTGTGCAAGTGAGGAGCAGGGATGTGCTGGGAGGGAGGTGGACCAGGTAGGACTTGGCGGCTAATCGCATGTGGTGGATGAGGGAGAGAAGAGAAAGTCGATTGACTGCATGCACAATGATCTGATCCTCGGTGGTTTTTTTTGGTTCTAGATACTCCTTTTTTGTAGCAATGGGCTACCTTACAATCTGCCACATCAGTCGAATCTACATCTTCCACTACGGAATTCTCACTACAGATTTTTCTGGGTGAGTATCTTCATTTGCGTTGGGGTGGTTGGGTGGCTGACTTTGACTCAGTCCCCTGGGGTCTGTAAAGATCGAGAACACAGGTATGAGTCATCAGTGACTTGGTTAAATCATTCGGTGAGACGGTGCACGTGAGGTTGAGGGCGGTGATTTGATTGCTCCGTAGGATGGTGAGCTCTGCCGTTGTCGTAAGGCAGGGTTGCCAACCACATGCCATGGGCACTGTCTGGGCTGCCACTTGATTCTGTAGTTATATTGGAACATGCCCAGGCACTTACTCATGTATTTGTTATCTGCGGCTGCTTTTTGCACTATGGTGGTAGCACTGAGTAGTTATGACAGAAACCATATGACCTTACAGAAGCCAAAATATTTCCTATCATGCCCTGTACAGAAAAGTCTGCCAATCTCTATTCTAAGGTCCCAAATACAGCGTTGGTGTTTTATCTCTTACTAGTTAATAACACAAAATTCTTCCATAGGAGCTGATAAACATTGGGTTGGCCAAAAAGTTCGTTCGGATTTTTCCATGTGCTGTTACAGAAAAGCCAGATGAACTTTTTGGCCAATCCAACAGCTGTTCTGTGAGCCCCATTGAGTGACCCCTGGCTGCTCTGGCCTTCCCAGGTCCCCTCCCCAGCTCCCCCAGACTTCTGGCAACCAGAAGGGTAATGCATAGCAGGGGTCTCCATCCTTGTAAAATTTTGTCTGTCACTGCGGCCTTCACCCAGGGGGCCACCCCTATCCTAGTGGGTCGCCTGGTGAAGGTGATGGTGAATCAGTGAACAGTTTGTGCTCTGTTGATGCTCTTTCAGGAACAGCTTTTTGCGAATCTTGAGGAACAGGCACTAAAGGAGAGATCCTCCTCCTCACAGGTCATGTATTCTCCACGTCATTTCCTTAGGAGTTCGCTTTTCGTCTACGCAGGCGGCCTGAGGTGACCTGCCTTTCGTGGGCTGAGTTGGTAGAGAGTAATCAATGAAATAAGGGCTACAACTTACCACTCATTTGTATGAACTTCCCAGTTGTGCAACTAAACTCTCCCATTGTGACGAGACTTCAGGAGGCGAAGTGTTGCCTGGAACACAAAACCTGTTGCCTTGAAACTTCCACAACCCTAGTTTGGTCTCAGACTGGCTTTCTGGGCATAAGTTCCTCTTACCCTCAGTCCTCTGGGTTTTGCCTTTTTCTCTTTGAGTTGCATCCTTTCTTTATTCCTTTCCTCCCAGATTGTGGACCACTATCTTTCAGTTTCCTGAAACAGATTCACAAACTTCTTTCTGTTTTTTTTCAATGATGTGTATGGCTAGCAAAATATGGAAAACGTGGGAGCAACAAAGATTAGCAACACAGTCGCAAAGTTATAGCATTAAAAGTAATTTCAAAATGGTGGTCATAACTCTCCTTAGAGTTTAATCAACAGACTTCAGTTTTTTTGGTTTAACCCCAGAACTATGTCTCCCGTTCCCAATACTTAGAAGAGCTTCTGGTCTGTCATAGTGAAAGGGAAGTGGTTCAGTCATGTTCGACTCTTTGCGACCCCATGGACTGTAGCCTACCAGGTTCCTCCATCCGTGGGATTCTCCAGGCAAGAATACTGGGGTGGGTTGCCATTTCCCTCTCCAGGAGATCTTCTCGACCCAGGGATTTGAACCCAGGTCTCCCACATTGGAGGCAGACACTTTACCATCTGAGCCACCAGGGAAGAACACCTGGCATGTCATAGGTGTTCACTAAATGAATGAGTTAAATACTCTAGTATTTGAGAAAGCCAAAAGGGTGTGAGGCAGGATTATAAACATGAAAATCTTGCATTAAGATTGCTTTGCAAGCATCTTTGCTTCCCCTTACCTTCTCAATCCGTGTTGGAGAAAACCACTCCAGAGAAAGTGGATGGGGATTGTGTAAGAGCAAAGCCATCATCGATCAGATCCACACTCCAAGGAGTGGCTTGGGTTCTGCCTTGGAAGGTACCTTCATTCACCATTCAGCAGACCTGACTGAGAACCTGTAGATGGCAGGCGCGATTATAGGAGACAAAGGTGAGGAAAGACTGAGGAAGAATGCATGTGCAGTTACGCATTCCAGGTTTGTGTAGGGAGGCCGCATGTGAGCGCGTCACCATGAACTGGTTTGACGAGCGTGCCCCTAATTCGTGTCCACTTGGAGCCTCAGAATATGTTCTTATTTAGAAACAGGACCTTTGCAGGTGTAATTAGGTAGTGTGAGGGCATGCTAGATTAGGATGGGCCCTAAATTCACATGGCGGGTGTCCTTATAAAATGTCCACGAGAGAGAGAGAGATACACAGGAGGAGGGTGGCCACGTGAAGACGGAGGCAGAGATAAGAGTGATGCAGCCACAAGCCAAGGGACTCCAGGGGCTGCCGTCTGCCCCAAGGAGCCAGGGAGAAGCATGGAACATTCTTCGTCAGAGCTTTCAGAAAAACCCAGCTCTGCCAGCACCTTGCTTGTGGCCTTTCTGACCTCCAGAACTGGGAGAGGTTATGGTGGCTCTAGGAGATGAATATCCATTGTTCTGATTTCATATATATATCTGCTGACTGCAGTCCCCAGCTCTTGGTCAAACAGGACACAATGCCTCCCTCTCCACATTCCTCCCTGCCTTCATGACATGTCCTCCAGTGGTTTTGTCCGTAAAACTCTTGAACGGTTGTTACGTCATTTTTAGTATAATTGCAATTGTGGAAAGTTACCAAAAGGGAAGGATAGAGGGCAAATTATGGGAAGACAGTCATGCGTTTTTGAAACGGGGTGGATTTGGGGTTTGACAGCACTGGAGGATGGAAGTTCCTGTCCACTCCACTGTCAGCGGCGTAGGCGAAATTGTGCTACATTTCCTTATGTGGTGTTTGTCCTCCGGCATTTTTGGGTCTGCTTGTGTTAAGAAATCTCTTCTTTACATATAAAAGTGCAGACTGTTTGAATTAGAAAGGACACTTCTGTTAGGGAAAGGAGACAACGAAAATGTGTCTGCTCCTGTACATTGAAGGTGATTTAGAGCCCTAATTGGCAAGTGACCATACTTTATTCAGTTCCTGGAAGATATGTGTCTTTTTTTTTTTTTTTAATTATAGGGCATTCTTAGGCAGCAGCATTATTTTTTCCCTGTCATCCTAAATGCACAGTGCCTCACTGATAAAGATCCATCTTCTTGGGTAATGTCAGAAACGTAAATGGAGAGGTACAAACTAACTGGAAATTGACACAGTGTTTTACATCACACATGGTCAATAGGAGAGATTCTGACAGTCTGTTCTCATTGTGTTAGCTGCTCAGTCATGTCCAGCTCTTTGTGACTTCATGGACTGTAGCCCACGAGGCTCCTCTGTCCATGGAATTTTCCAGGCAAGAATATCGGAGTGGGCTGCCATTCCCTTCTCCAGGGGGATCTTCCCAACCCAGAGATCAAACGTGCATCAGATTCTTAACTGTCTGAGCCACCAGGGAAGCCCCAGTAGGAAACCGTTCTCATGATGAACATGCAAGCAACCAGCAGTTCTCTTTCAGAATGGAATTTAACACTCCTGTTTATGTTGGTCTAAGAATCTTATTTAGGATTTTGTTGAGGAGTCAAGCAGTGATTTGAAGTTACACTTGGTGTTTTAAGGCAGCAGCCTGATGTGATAGCTGTTCTCTTCTGAGCACGTGTGCAAACCTATGTGCCTAACACTGTTGTTTAGAGCAAGAGCGCAGACAGGAGGTGACCAAGATTGGATTATGTCCGTGTTGTTACAATGAGGTGTGTGTGTTAGTTGCTCCGTTGTGTCCAACTCTTTGCAACCCCACGGACTGTAGCCCACCAGGCTCCTCTGTCCATGGAATTCTCCAGGCAAGAACACTGGAGTGGATTGCCATTCCCTTCTCCAGCAATGATGTGTATGTGTTTCTAATTTGGGGGAGCACATAAACTTGTACTTCAGATTACTCTGGGTCTTGAAATTTTATCATTCTGAAAGTAATCAAAGCTGGTGTGAATGGCGAGCATGACACGCAAGATTCACTTTTATTAGTGATGCTGACGTCATTTGTGTCAGTACACACGGGGGCCAGCGCCCTCCGTGTTTTCTCTGTGAATGCAGGTTATTAAAAATATGGGAAGATTTAACTGTTCTCCCTGGGGAAGCTCAACAATTGCTTGTAATAAAGCTGATACTTGATTCCTTTTAAGTCTGTGATAGTGAACTGATTGTTTTTTTGCTCACAGAAGGGTGCAAATCAAGTTTTCTTCTGAGGGCAACAGCAAGAAGGAACCTTAATCCTTTTGCAGACAGGGCCAGATTCAGGCAGATAATTGCCCTGTCATCAGGATGGCAATTTGAGTTGCTCATGTTTTTTTGAAAACATCATGAAATGAGAACTTTTATACGCTGCTAGTGGGAGTATAAATTGGTACAACTGTTCTGGAAGGCAACTTAGCCACAAATTTTAAGCAAGAAATTTTTAAAAGTTTATATCATATTATAAATTCCTAGGAACTGAATTACCTGAAGGAAATCAAATTTATTCATATGTGTGTTCAACTTATGAATAGTGCAACTTGTCCATCATAGTGCAAAATTGGAAACATCCTAAAGGGTCCAAAAGAGGTGAGTGGGTAAATTGGGACACTAAACGGGGATTCCTCGGTTGTCCAGTGGTTCAGGCTCCGTGCTCTCACTGCTGAGGTCACAGATTCAGTCCCTGGCTGGGGAACTAAGATCCCACAAGCCACATGGTGTGGCCAAAAAAATTAAAAAATAAATTCTGGTACTAATATGCATCCATTAAAAGGATGCCTTCAAAGAATATCTAATAACACTGGAAATGCTTACAATATAATGGGAAATCAAAACCACACCAAAAAATACGTGTATTGAGATTCCATTTTCATGAATGTGGACATGTGTGGGGGAAAAAAGAGTGGAGGGAAATAAATACTAAGACAGTGATTCTGTGTAGGGTTGGGGAGTGGTCTTTATTGGTGATTTCAATAATTTTTTTTTTAATTTTATGTAATAAGTTCTAACTGTCATTTAAACATAATACAGTTGAATGCACACTGTGCATGCTTCTCACGGTGAGCTGCAGCCTACACCAGTGGAACAACAGCCATTTGTGTTCCTGGTTATCCTGTTGGGCATTCTAGAAATACCACTCACTCACACCCCCTGAGGTAGGAGAGTTTGTTTGCCCTGTTGTTCCATGGGAGATGTTTTCCTCTGTTGGTTTACTATAATCCCAATCACTGACCTGATCAGCCCGGTGGAAATAGGGGGTCTGTGTCTTAGATTATATTACTTTTTGATTGAAATGCAACATGGATGGTACTATGGTATTTGAGTTTTATCCTAAGTCAGTAACTCTGACGTCTCAGTAAGCTGTGCCATCTGAGTTTGGCATCTGATCTACCCATTGGCTTAAATAAATTGATGAATGAAAAAGTGTTCAGAATGGACATCCTCTGAGCAGGAGCGTATGGCTCCATTCCTTACACCCACAGGAAAGTAAGAATGGAGGAGGAGTCTAACCCCATTTCCTTTCCTACAGGTTGCCAGTGTGTTTTATAAGCCCATGATCCCACATGTGAGTTGTTTCTTATTTAAGTTGCTAGAACTTTCTTCAGATACTTCAAACAGAAACACTATATTATTGAAAGTATAGTCTGGGTGATGAGTAACAATATTTGACCCATAGCTTCTTTCTTTTGCCCCCCTAGAAGGGAGATTTTTTTTCATCAAGAATAATAACAATATGATTCTTACATAGACCTAAAGGTACAGATTTCATGTGGAATAACTGTTATTCATTTACATTGATCTAGATATTTACTATTATGCATTTTATTAGTCTGGGTTCTGTGAGAAGTGGATGCCAAGGTGGGAACAGAAGTATGAGATTTGTTGGGTGAAATACGTGTGAGGGAAAACATGGAGGTAACTAAACAGGGAGGTTCTTCCATCTGGGGGAGCCATCAGATGGACATGCATGTCTGACCCCTGAGATGGACAGGAAAGGAGGGGACTGAGGTCTTGGACTGCAGTGCAGTTCTTGTAATATTTCAGCGAGTTCAGGGATAAGTCCTCGAGCTCGGATCCCCAGCTGGGGAGCACCATACCTGGCCTGGAGGGCCTGCTGGGTACCCAGCTGTGCTCAGTCATTGACTGGACACAACCTCAGGAGGTGTGGGTTCAGCACCAACAAGGCGATGGAACCAGAGGATGGAGCTGGAGCCCGTCAATTACGCACCCCCAGCAGCCAATCAGAGAGCTGCTTTCTCATGCCCATTATTTCTGGGAATAGATACTAAATGCTTTGCTGAACGTGTGCCTAATTGTGAAATACATTAAATCTAACTCCCTGGTAAAGGAAAACAAATGTTACATTTCTTAAAAAAATTTTTTTTAAATTTTATATTAGAATATGGTTGATGAGCAATGTTAGTTTCGGGTGTATAGCAAAGTGATTCAATTATAAATATGTATCCTTTTTTCAAATTATTTTCCCATTTAGGTTATTACAAAATAGAGTTCCCTAAGTTATATACAGCAGGTCCTTGTTGGTTATCTATTTTAATTATAGCATTGTGTACATGTCCCTCCCAATCTATCCCCCCGCCCCCGACACCTCATTTTCCCCACTGGTGACCATATTCATTCTCTAAGTCTGTGAGTCTGTTTCTGTTTTGTAAATAAATTCATTTGTATCAATTTTGTAAGATTCTGCGTATAAGTGATATGATATTTGTGTTTCTCTGCCTTACTTCACTTAGTATGATCGTGTCCATGTCCCTCCATGGAGCTGTAAATGGCATCATTTCGTTCTTTTTAATGGCTGAGTAATATTCCATTATATATATATACACACCGTATGTTCTTTATCCATCCGTCTGTCTTCTGTAAAGAGAGAAGACCAAGCTAATTCTGTGACACATTTTCTTTATGGATATATCAATGTTATAAACCCTTTAAAAATGAAGTTATAAATTAAATGAAATGTAGAAACTAAGTTTGCAAAGTGCATGGTCATCAGAATGTGTGTCTCAGAATACAAAAAAAAATTGTGCTGGGCTTTGTGTAAAGAAGGCTGGGAGCTTAGGTCCTATTACTGATTCCTCAGACTTAGTCTTACAGGATAAAAAGGCTTTGGGGAAAAAAGGTCATAGTTGGCAACCACTTGGAATGTGATGCTTAGAGTGAGTCCCTTTCAAGATAAATAGCTCTCTGCATCTGTTATACATTCTGGGTTAGAAGTCTGGTAGAATATCAAGAAGATGAGCTGTGAGGTTATATTGGGTCTATAAGGCCAAATTGCTCTTACAGAAAGTTTTGATGTATCTTATTTTTAGGACCCAAACCTCCATGTTCTTGAAGCAGTTATTTTTTTTTTTCCACTATATAAGAGTGTAATCAAAATCAGTGTCAGCTGTGAGCTGTCTTGCTGCCCTAGAGTGACCACCCTGGGGACCCCTGTCCGACACTCCCATTTCTCCCCAGTCCCGGAGAGCAAGCCGCCCCTCCCTTCCACAGGCAGACCCCTCACTTCCCCTGCTCTTCACCTTTCACAGTGTGAGGACTCTTGTTTCAAATCTTGGCAGTGGGGCTTTTGCAAATGAGATATAAAGTTGGATGTAGGTGTTAAGATTTCAAAGGGCCTTTGTTGACATGCTCTTTAAAATAGTGTATCTTTCTAGCTTATACTGGTAGTTTAAAATATTACATGTTTATTCTTTTAAAGAGATGGAAAATGGCAATGGGAACGAGAGGAATTAAAGAAGAAAATGACCTCAGAGAGAGGAGGCTGAGTACAGTGGACACATCAGCTTTGGCCTAAGGATGCTTTGTGTCCATCCCATCCTCCCACACCTGGCGTGGCCAGAGCTCAGGGCCCAGAGGCTGTGCTGCACCCTAAGGTTATCTCAAGGATGCAGTCATAGACACTGACCAACCCTCAGCTTTGTATGTAAATGAGCCCTCAGAACATATGGGTTAGAGATGGCAAATTCAGGAAGAAGCCATGAGGATGGAGATCAGAAAACCAGGCTAAACTTGGAAGGTATGGTAGAGGTACTTTAGAGGAAGGTACGGTAGTTGGGCGGTGAGATTTTATCTTGTCTTATGGGGCAAGAATAGAGCTATTAAAGGTACTGAGCTAGACCAGATGATTGCAAAAACCAAACTGCAGCTTTATTGAGATATAATTCACGTACCATACAATTCACCCATTTAAAGGACACAATTCAGCAGGTTTTAGCATATACGCAGAGTGAATTTACAGAGTCTAACTCTTTACAGTGGTTAATTTTACATTTTCATCACCCTCCTACCCAAAGAAACTTGTATGCCTTAACTATCACTCCACATTTCCTCCCTTTACCCCAGTCTTAGGCAACCAGCAATCTATTTCATTTCCCTGTGGATTTGCCTATTCTCGGCACTTTATATAAATGGAATCATACAGTATGTGGCCATTGGGTCTGGCTTCTTTCACTTAGCATAATGTTTTCAAGGTTTATCCATACTGTAGCATTAGCAGTGCTTCATTGTTTTTTATTGAATTATTGAATATTCTGTTGGATGGACATGTGTGTGTGTGTGAGTGTGCTGTGCTCAGCCATGTCCGACTCTTTGTGACCCCATGGACTGTAGCCCGCCAGGCTCCTCTGTCCAGGGAATTTTACAGGCAAGAATACTGGAGTGGGTTGCTATTTCCTCCTCCAGGGGATTTTCCCGGCCCAGGGATCAAACCCACATCTCCTGCATTGCAGGCAGATTCTTTACTGCTGAGCCTCCTGGGGAGGCCCTGGATGGACAAACATATCGTGTTTTATTTGCCCATCAGTTGATGAGAAAGAAAAATATGTCTACACACAGACTTGTACATACATGTTCAGAGCAACACTTCATAACAGCCTGAAAGGAATAATCCAAACACCCATCAACTGATGGATGGATAAATAAAATGTACTTATGTAACATTTGGGTTATTTGGGTTGTTCCTTTGGGGCTGTTACGAATAATGTTGCTTTGAACATGAATGTACAAGTTTATGTGTGGACACATCATGGGTACATACCTAGGAGTGGAATTGCTTGGTCATATGGTCACTCTATGTCTAACCTTTTGAGAAACTGGCAGACTGCTTTTCAAGGAGCTGCACCATTTAATATTCCCACCAGTAATGTATGAGGGTTCCAGTTCTCCGCCTTGTGGCCAAAACAACCTGTCTTTTTGATTCTGGTCATCCTGGTGCTTGCCAAGTGGTGTCTCATGGTTTTGATTTGCGTTTCTCTGATGACTGATGACAGCGAAACATCTTTTCATGTGCTTATCTCTCTTCTTTAACATCAATGTCCATTCAGAGCCTTCTAAATTCAGGCCATCTAAACTGTCCATTCAGGCCATCTAAACTGGTTATTTTTGTCTTTTTAATTCGGAAGAGTCCTTTGTGTAGTCTAGTACAGGTTCCTTAGCAGATGTATGATTTTCACATATGTTTGTACATTCTGTGAAATGTCTTTTCACTTTTTCTTGATGGTGTGTGTCCTTTGAAGCACAAAAAATTTAAGTTTTAATGACAGCCATTTAATCCGTTTTCTTTCTCTTTGGTTGCTTGCGCTTTGGGTGTTATATCTAAGAAGCTGTTGCCACATTGAACGTCATGAAATTTTCTGCCGGTGTGTTCTTGTAAGAGTTTTGTAGTTTTAGCTCTTCCATTTGGGCCTTTGAACCATTTTTTGTTACTTTCAGTATGCTTTTTATGTGGCTGTCCAGTTGTCCCATCACGATTTGCTGAAAAGACTGTTCTTGCCTCCATTGAACTATCTTGGCACCCTTGTTGACATGGGTGTCATTTCTTAAGCTTTTTTTTCCCCTCAAATTAAGATTGTTGCTATTTTAGGTCACAAAATGCTTTATTTACAGGAAGCTACATTTTACAAATGTGTTTGTTTTTTTTACTACGTGTGCACGGAAGAATTGCTTTTAAATAGAACAAACCATGTTAGACCATATTAGGATGAAGAAGCCAACATATATACCCATCCAGGTGGAACCAGGGCACTGGATTGGGTGTTTCCCAGACAAGTGCTGCTTACGCTTAAATGTGCATTTGAATTCCATGGAGATCTTGTTAAAATTCAGGTTCTCATTTTATGGTCGGGGATGGAGCATAAGCTTCAGCGTTTCAGACAAGCTCCAGCAGATGCTGGCAGTGTTGCTTCTGGAACTTAGCTTCGAGTAAAAATGCAAGAGAGACTTTTCCGCGTGATCTTGCTGTTCACTTGTTCTACTTATTCAAGGTGATTTGGAAGGGGAAAATTGTTTTGAATTCCATGGTTTTTGTATTTTACTTAATAACCGTCAAGATGAGAAACTACCAGGGCCAGAGATGGAATAAACATTTTCTCCCGTGGCGATGTGGCCAGTCTTCATTATTTTCTATCTTCCTTTCAGGCCTCTGATGATTGTTACTCAGAAGATCACAACCTTGGCATTCCAAGTTCATGACGGTGAGAACAGCAGCCCTCCTTTTGGGTCTAAGAGTGAGCCTGACCTTCAGAGTTCTTCTTTTCCACTGTATACACAGCCTAAAGTTTAGACAAGGGCTGGCAGATCTTGTTATATCTTGTAAAAAAAAATTTTTTTTTTGCAACTCAGATTAATCATAGCTTTTTACTTTCCCAGCCGTGACCTACCATTCCATTGCTGAATCTGTAGCCTTTGCTGAAATATTTGCATCAAGAGCAGTGGGTTTTTGGTTTAGCTGTATGATGTTTTAAATTTCAGTTTAATTTTGTGGTACTCTCTGCCCTTGATTTCCAAATCTGTTAAGAAGAAATGGCATCCTTTTTCCTTTGGGCTCATCTCTGAGAAGCTCAGAAGGTAATAAAAGAAGAAACAGCATTGGCTAGTTAAGTTACCTTTATTTTTGGCTTGGAAAATTATATAATGAGATTGGCCCGAACCTATAAAAAGCTGGCAAGAGGAAGAATCCTCTGGTTGTCTAAAAACTGAACATTTTCTTCACTTGGGCCCTTGCTGATAATGGCCAGAACGTGTGATTATTTCCAGCGTTACTACCGGTTCCAGGAAAGGAGGGTGGCATTTCCACGCAAGAGGAAGATTTCAATATGGGCTTAAGAGAAGCAGGTGCGATTAGTAAGGATGTCTTCTTTGGGTTTGTAGGGCTCTAACAAATGGTTTCCGATTGTTGAAACTTCTTTATGTGTTGACAGATTGGGAAGATTTAGTCCCCACTAGCGAGTCTGCTTGTTTTTACTTAAAGCTTGAGAACTGGTTTGATTTCATTTTGACCCTGTTTATTCCCAGTTCATACTTGGTGATTAGTCATTCTCTAGAGAACTGAGTACTTTTATTCTGAGGATAGAGTCTTTCTACACTGACCAGCTATCCGAGTTTGCTCAGAATCCAAAGGTTTCCCAGGACAGGAGATATTTAGTGCCCCAGTTGGCAAAGTCCTGGACAAAATGGTGAGAGTTGGTCAATATTTTTGTACCTGAAAAACATTTGATCGTGGTTATAGACTCATACTAGTGCCATAAGTCAATAAGCTAAAATCAGTTTAATTCCTGAGATTGCTGGAGTGGGTAGCCTCTGCCTTCTCCAGCAGATCTCCCGACCCAGGAATCAAACCCGGGTCTCCTGCATTGCAGGCGGATTCTTTATCAACTGATCTATCAGGGAAGCCCTCCTGAGATTGCCAGAGCTGGACTATTTGATGAGATCTTAGAAAAAAGTGAGTGTAATTTTGTTTAATCAACATTGCTTCTTGTTTTTGATTTTAATACATAGGCTTTTTGCCTAAATTTACTTTTTAAAGCGTTCTCAGTTTACCCTGTTTTTTGTTTTTAGAATATCCCTTACATGCTGCAAAATGTTTATTTGCCTTTTTTTCTTTCTTGTGTGTAGGAGGAACAAGTAAATTCCAGAAACACTCTGCCTTCTCTTAGGCATGTTTTTGAGTTGTGTTGGTGGTTGTTGACCGTAATCTGTCTTAGCTAAATATACAGTTTTAAAGTCGAATTCTTTTGCTTTCAAGATGACAGTTTGGTTTCCTTGACTGTAAGTTAACAGACGCATTTTCTAGGAGGCACAAGTGTGATTGGGTTGGGAGTTCTGGCATGGGTGCGTTTTAAAAGAAGAAAAACCTCCTGATAATTCTTTGGTGTTTTCCCTGCATTCAGGGTTACATTTCCTTTTTTTTTTCCCTTTGGAAGAGGAAAGTGCCCTATTCCTTTCCCATTCCATTCCATTCTCAGTGTGTACCAGGTGTGTGTACCCAGCATAATCTGGGTGGCAGTTAGGCAAGTGCAGGCCGCAAAGGCAGGCTTGTGTGTCTCATGTAGCAGTGAAAACCTATACAGCGTGGTAAGGAATATATGCAGTGTAGATCCCTGTTCATACTGGTGAATTAAATAAGGGTAACCTCCGAATCCTCCCTCTTCCTAAGAACCTATAAAGACTTTCCTCCTCACTCATGTACTTATTGGCGGCTCTTTGATCCAGAGCACTTAAAAAAAAAAAAAAGGAAAACAGAGACTCTTTATGACTGATGAAATAAAAATGAATCATTTCTTTCAAAGGAGTTTTTATCAGCCTCTTTTAGGATGTAGTGATCTACTTCACTCGAAACCTCTTATTTCTAAATGTTTCTTTTCATAGGACTAGGTCGAAGGGCTGAAGATCTTTCCAGCGAGCAACATCGACTTGCTGTAAAGTAAGTTTGACGATATATTCTTGAGCCCTTTGGGCATCAGTATTCAGAGCTCTTCCTTGTTTATATGGATGTAATATTGTTTATGGAATGAAGCTACTTATGATGGACAATCGGTAGACTGGGTTGTCTTTGGCTTTTATAAGTGGTAAGCTACGATAACCTTGTTCATAGGTCATTTTAAATGGATTTGGGTGTAGTTGTGGGATAGGTTCCCTTGATTAAAGGGTCAGTGGCTCTGTAATTTTCTTAGTTTCCCAGGATTCTCCTTCACTGCGGTTGTTCTGTTTCTTCCAGGATTATTTTTATTGGGCATGTATCTGGAGTTGGGGGACATCCTCAAGAAACAGTCACTTACCTGTGCCCATCAGTATGATTATGCTGGCATGAAAAAAGATAGGATATAGGGTTGGAGAAAGAAATATGGGCTGGGCAAGAGGAGGAAGGAGGAAGCTAAAGTTTGAAGGTGGATTTTGGCCAATGTTATGTGAAGTAGAGAGGGGGTGGGCATCAGAGAGGAAGGGAGGCCGTGTAAAGAGGAGAATAGCGCTGATAAGGCTGTAAAATGGCATGTGGGGGAGGGTGGTACAGCCACGGCGAAGAGTTCCTACCAGAGAGTTCAGTTCAGTCGCTCAGTGTCTGATTCTGCGACCCCAGGGACTGCAGCACACCAGGCTTCCCTGTCCATCACCAACTCCTGGAGTTTACTCAAACTCACGTCCACTGAGTCGGTGATGCCATCCAACCATATCATCCTCTGTCGTCCCCTTCTCCTCCTGCCTTCAGTCTTTCCCAGCATCAGGGTCTTTTCCAGTGAGTCAGTTCTTCGCATCAGGTGGCCAAAGTTTCGGAGTTTCAGCTTCAGCATCAGTCCTTCCAATGAATACCAGAATACCAGGGAGTAGCAGGAGATAACCGGGATGTATGAAGAGAGGGTCCCCGCTTCATTCCTTCATTAAGGAATCGGGACTTGGAAGTGATGGAGACAGAACCACCGCAAGAGTCTCATGAACCAACTTCTTTGCTGAGCATCATAGCGGTGTAAACGCTAGAGGGCTAACCCTGTGAGGAATCCTTTTCCCACAACTCTGTCGTTAGAAGAGCATGCCCTTTGGTACTTATTTTTGCTCTCCAATGTTACGATTTTTAATGAAACTCTACTCAGACAATATCACAGCACTTCATTTATTTTTGGTTGTGAGGCATATGGGATGCTAGTTCCCGGACCAGGGATCAGACACACACCCCCTGCATTGAAAGTGCGGAGTCTTAACCACTGGAGCCTGCCGTTAACACACTAGACACAGCCGGTCTCTGCAGAGTGTTTTCCTGCCACTACCCCTGTCTGTTGGCCGGGACGTCATGCCCGGAGGCCAAAGCAGACAGGAGACAGCTACAGCAGTAGTTTGTGTGGCCTCTTCAAGTGGAAACCAGTTCCACCCATCATTTGTTTTGTATTTATTTTGGCAGTTGGGAGGGAGTTTTCCCATCTCACACCATCTCGACCAAGTCCCATTAGTCCGGGTTCCCACCCTGCCTGATGTTTATTACCTTCATTTTCTCGGGTGGACAGACAGCTGAGGTTGCCCAGAAAGAATGTTCCCCAGCCTCAAGGCTGCCTTTGTCCCGGTCTGGCCCTCCGCGTGTAGAGCTGCGGATAGCCAGCAGAGGGCGCCATAGAGTGCCGTGCCGTCTCTGAGCCACTGGCCTCCTTCACTGCCTTTCAACTACGTTTCACTCTTAGGTGGGTTTTTAAAGAAACAGAACAAAGAAAGAGCGTGTAGCATTTAACAAGCGACAGAGACAACACCTGTCTTTACAACGGGCGTATTTGCAGATATGAAAGAAAAATCAAAGACTGAAGACTCTTCAACTTTTCACTTTATTTTCGCAGAGCAAAACCCTCCTTTTTGGAATATGTGAGCTACCTTCTCAACTTCATGAGTGTCATAGCAGGCCCTTGTAACAATTTCAAGGATTATATAGCCTTCATTGAGGGGAGACACACACACATGAAGTTGCTGGAAGTGAACTGGAAGGAAAAAGGCTTCCACAGTCTGCCAGAACCTTCTCCTACTGTAAGTTGTTCAGTGCCAAGTATTTATCCAGAGGTCTAGGAAGTAGAGCTTTGCTACCAGGGCTGTCACTTTTAATTGTTCTAATTAAAAATCCAAACAGTTTACCAGAAAGCTTGGCCCATAACTTTTCCCCCCTGTTTAAAATATCAACATTGGTATTTATTTGCAGGAGTTCTCCATGTTGGTGCAACAGGAATTTATTTCACAGAGAAGCTCATTGGCCTGAAATATTACAGCAATTAATCTACTTGCCAACCAGCCAGTATTTACTGCCTATGATGTACCTACAATTGTGTAGTTAACACCTTCAAATGTGTCTTTACGAATAGAAATTCATAGACAGCCAAAGGATACTATGTCATAAATGGTGAAGAGGGAAAGAGTGGGAACCAGAATACATGTGCTTTTTATTGCAGAGCCTTACTATGGCAAGGGAAACCAGCTTTATCCTGGCATGCCTTATAGTCAGTAAGTTTCATCTTATTGACTTGTAGAAAGTTGAAGGTGTTTTTTTGAAATAATGTTTTAATTTGAAGTGTATTAATCTCAAATTAATCAACATGAGGATAACTCATTGAACTTTGCAAATCTGCTGAACATATCCAGATCAGATATCCTATATTTAAGAAAAATTTGTAATCAATGGAAGGAAGAGAAACATTGGAAAGGGAGAAATTGAGGATAATTTAAATATTTTTAAATGCCACTGTTAGGCAACATTAAGTATGTGAAAGTTTAAATGATTGATTAAGCATATGTTTTCTGAGAGTTTGACACAGTCAGGTCCTCTGCAGTTTATGGTGAATCAGAGACCTTTGTGGACAGAATCTAGGAGGGAGGTCACTGGCTGGGTGTCATCTGCGTAACCGCAAGTGCTTACACACAGGGTCTGTCACAGGAGTTCTGTGTCACATTATTTGGAAAATAATGGTATCAGAGAGTCTTCACGTTGCCCTCCAAGGAGACTTGCATTTTTGTGCACAGAGAACATGAAGCTCTGAAGTTGCATTTTGGCCAGAGACATGTGGTTGTGAGGGGCTGGCGCACACTAGTGGTGAACAGTTAGAAAAGCATGCTGTGCTCTACTGTGATGTGCCGGGAATCCGGCTCTGTGCCTAGCCCCTTGTAAACATTCCTGTGCTGAAACCCCAAGCCACCCTGTGAGGCAGGCGCTGTTAACAAATAAAAGTAGTCTCTTTTATAAAGCTGGGGACTATAATTCTTTGGGTGTTAGCTGACATCTCCTGGATGTCAGGGGATCTGGGCAAAATGACTCCATCCAGGGGAACTGAAAACCTCAGTACATCTCAACCCCAGAGCAGACTGCGTGGAAACCATCCAGAAAGGGTTTGTAAAGCTACCTGCCCATGTCCTGGCTTAGACATGTAATCACGTGCCCGGAATCCTTCCTTATTAAGCCTCTGTGCTCCTTGCTGGTGACTCAGATCCATTTCCTTGGCTCTGCTGGCTGCAGGACCAACCAGGTGGCCAGTGGCTCTTTCTTTCTGATGGAAGATTGCCACCCTGTAATGTTACTGATTTTGCATGTGTTTGGGGGCTTCCCTAATGGCTCAGATGGTAAAGAATCTGCGTGCAACACAGGAGACCCGGGTCCAATCCCTGGGTCGGAAAGATCCCCTGGAGAAGGAAATGGCAACCTACTCCAGTATTCTTGCCTGGAGAACCCCATGGACAGAGGAGCCTGGTGGGCTATACGGTCCATGGGCTCTCAAAGAGTCGGACCCAACTGAGCAAGTGGTCTCTCACTTGGGTAATAAAACCACCTGACCTTTGATGGTAGAATGTGCTGGTAAGAGTTTTCTTTTTTTTAAGATCCATCCCTTCCTGGGGTGTCAGAGGCGAATCCTACATCTAAATACAGCATGTATGCCCATCATCTGAAACTGTGCCCTGAGGAATAATGCCCTTTGCCTCTCCTTCTAGAGACTATTACCACAGCAGCCATGGGGCAGCTTTATTCTTAGCATCCCTTTGCTGAAATTGTTTTCCACGCACCAGTGTCTTCTGAATAGTTACTTCATTCTTCTCCCCCATTTCCAGGGAGCCGTGATGCACAAACTGTGCGTGACCTTGGTATCTCTCCTTTTGTTTCTGACGCTGACGAAGACCTTCCCTGTCACCTCCCTGGTTGACGACTGGTTTGTTCATGAAGCAAACTTTCTGACCCGACTCTGCTACTTATACATTGTCATGCAAGCCTCCAAGCCCAAGTATTACTTTGCCTGGACCTTAGGTGAGTTTGCTGGAGGGCGCTGAATGCATGAGGAAAAAATGCTACTTCTTGGAGGGCTTGGCCAGAGCAACATTTGGATCACTTAAACCAAAAAAAAAAAAAAAGACCGGTGTGTAATGGAAGGCGGTTGAGCCAGGGGGACTCTGTACTTTCCAGGGTAACCCTCCTTTCAATTATCTGTGATAAGGAAAAAAGTCCTGGCTATTGTTTAAACCCAGTGTTATTAGCAGATGTCAGACCTTGGAAGCTGCTGCATCCACCCATCAAACTTGGCTATTTAGGGTAATGGAAAGTTAGGGGAAAAATTCCAGAATGATCTGGCTTTCTTGTAATTTTTGTGGGTTGTCTGTAATACAGGATACACGTTGAAGTTTACCCATATATATGCTTATTTAGGTTGAACTTTTAAAGAAATGGTTGGTTAAGCTTTATGCTTTAGAAAGAAGCTGATTTCAAGTGATTTTTTTTTAAGGTAGAAAGTTCAACTTAATTGGGCATTATCATACTTTTCTTTTTCCCCCGTGAGGTAACTTTAGTCAATATTAAGCCTTTATATCTTTTCCTTTTAAAGAGTTTTACACCAGAAAAGTTTAAACCTTTGCTAAGGTGAGCGATAAACCTTCTATTTACATACCAAGAATGGTAAAGTATTTTGATAAGGCATGGTAACCATAGGGAATATCTATTTTGCATTTGGAAGACTTTCAGGAGGGGAAGTTTAACACCTTAGCTGCAAGTGACCTGGGGGCCTGATGTCAGGAACAGTGACTTGGTTTATGAAATCGAGTAGATTATTAAACTTGGTTCCTAGTAGACCATATTCCATAAGGGTGCGGCACTTAACTGAGTTCTCTCATTTCATACTCTTAAGTTTTTAGCACCCAGTTCAAGTTTATAACTACTGATTTATTCATTTATCATTTTTTTATTGTGGTAAAATAAACATAATGTAGAATTTGCCATTTTATCCACCATAGTGTACAACTTAATGGCATTAAGTTCGCTCACAACAATGCAACATAACCACCATCCATTTCCAGAACTCTATCACCTGAAACAGAAACTCTATCCTTTCAACAGAGCAGTGATCCCTATTCCTCTTTCTTCCCTGCTCCTGGTCCAAATGATTTTTTAAAGATCACAGTGTTCAGAGACAAGTGCAGCCCAATGCAGAATTTATGTCACACTTGACCACAGAGACACGTAAGAGCTTTTCCACAATTTGCTGTGTGGGAAAGTTTGTTCCCGGTCCCATTCAGTTTAACGCAAGGAGTTTTTGTTGAGTACCAGGCTCTGTGCTACGAGGAACTCAAAGTCGGACATCTCAGCCCTCATGGTCATTGCACTCAGTGGGGCCCCAGACACATATACCCACCAGGCAGTGCATACCCAGAGCTGCGGCAGTGACAGGATGGCAGAGGAGATGACGTGTACGGACTGGTCCTTGGGCGAGGCTCCCAGCTCCTTGTATCTGATTGCCTTTCCTGCCGATGCTTTACTGTTGAAGAGTCATTTCCTCAGTAGGTGGGCATTACTCCTCCTCTGGATGCAGCACCACTCAGAACACTGGGTGTGTTTTTCTACTGAAGTAGACTTCGCTTTGCTCCAACCTGGAGAGGGTGTGTGATAGAATCTCTCACTCCTTTCCTAATTTCTACTTCTTCGCTTTTCCTCCCTTTCTTCCCCCCTTCTCCCTCCCGTTCCTGCTCCCACATTCTGTACCCCAGGGCTTATGGGCTGGCTTCTGGACTAAATCGGCTCCTGATTTAAGGAGGAAAGAAAGGCCATTCCGTGGCCTCGTAGGGAAAGTCTAACACGAGGTGGGTTGTACTGGCGGGAATCTGGGCGGGGAGGTGGTTGCAGGGCACAGGGGTGTCCGGCCTCACTCGGTCCTTTGTGGAGTGACCCCAGATATTTAGAGTAGAGAAATAACCCTTGCCATGGATTGCTTTCTCTGTGGACTTACCTCTGTCTTTTCTTCCCCACCAGCCTTTCTTCATTGTTTTTGGTAGCTTCAGTAGAAACGCTTCATTAATTTGCATGGCCTCAATTTGAAGTTTGTATTAGTTTAGATTGCATGGGCTGGTCTGAAATTAACCTTTGTATTATTTATAAGTAAAGATGCAATGAATAGTGTAACGGGGAATATTTAAACTGCTTAACCGAATAATTGTTTAATGCAGCTCCTTCAAACACCATTTGCATATAATTGATGTACTAATTATACACAGTTATACATTCACTCCTTAAAGCTGGCCTCTCGATGACTCCCAGCTGACTTGCACTCTGTACGTCGAGTTCTAGTTACCGTTTCTATTGAAAGAATGGAGCTATTTTCTTTGGACTTAGCATATGAGGCTAGTGGTTTTTCTCCTGCTAATTAGTACTAATTAGTGAGACTCAGTTATAGCCCAGGCTGTGTTCTAAAGATCACAGATGCCCAAATAGGGGTGTCCAATGCATTTATCTTCCGTTATGTTAGAGCCGTGTGCAATGCAAGTGAAGCCGGTTTTGGATTGGTGAACTTAGAGATTCTAACTGCTTTAAGGCAAGAACAATCTTGGATAAAAGGTGGCAGGATGCACTAAGGGGAGCAGGGAATTCTGACCGTGTATAAATGCGGCAGTTCTGAGAGTCACCTCTTCTGGTTCTTCAGTTCAGTTCAGTCGCTCAGTCGTGTCCAACTCTTTGCGACCCCATGAATCACAGCACGCTAGGCCTCCCTGTCCATCACCAACTCCCAGAGTTCACCCAGACTCACATCTATCGAGTCAGTGATGCCATCCAGCCATCTCATCCTCTGTCGTCCCCTTCTCCTCCTGCCCCCAATCCCTCCCAGCATCAGAGTCTTTTCCAATCAGTCAACTCTTCACATGAGCTGGCCAAAGTACTGGAGTTTCAGCTTTAGCATCATTCCTTCCAAAGCAATCCCAGGGCTGATCTCCCTCAGAATGGACTGGTTGGATCTCCTTGCAGTCCAAGGGACTCTCAAGACGGCTCCTAGCCCCCAGGGATGGGGGAGCCTGATGGGAGGCCGTCTGTGGGGTCGCACAGAGTCGGACACGACTGAAGCAATTTGGCAGCAGCAGCAGCAGCCATTCAGGCTGGTGGAATCAGCCCTAGTGTTCAGAGTCTGGCACTGTTTACCACCTGAGCAATCTTTTCTTTTTTTTTTTTTTGATGTGGACCATTTTAATAGTTTTTATTGAGTTTGTTACAGTATCGCATCTGTTTTATCTTTTGGTTTTTTGACCTGAAGGCATGTGGGATCTTGGCTCCCCATCCGTGGAATCGAACCTACATTGGAAGGCGAAGTCTTAACCACTGGCCCACCAGGGAAGTCCTGCACACCTGGCGGGACTGAGTGATCTTAATGTTAACATCACTAAGCTTTAGACCTCTCACTAGCAAGATGGGGGTGGCAGTAATAATGATGATGGTGGCAGCTAACCATTCTTGAATGTTAACTTGGGCCAGGCCCTGTATTATGCACTCTACATATTTTCAATTCGGCCTAATCCTTTTAGCATTCCTTTAAAATAGGTACTGTTATAATATCTACTCATGAGAAGAGGTTCCTAGAAGTTGAGACAGCTCTCCCAAGGCTGTGAATTGACCCCGCTCCCAAGTAGAGAAAGGAACCCAGGAGATCACCGTTCCCACGACGATGGTAGTATGAACCACCATTTCCACACCATTGTGAGCACTAAATGAGAAATGTCTGTGGAATGCTTTACAGAATCCTGGGAAAATATTTAAGGATTCCGCCCCCCCAAAAGAAAAAATTGTTATTCTTCTGTGTGTTTTAGATCTGAGGCTGGAGACAGGACAAGGCATGCCTGGATTGCTGTGCTGGTTGCAGCACCATCAGCCCGGGCCTCAAGAGCGCGTCCTCTCCTGGTTTTAATTCTGTCCTTCGCCATCTGTGCCCACACAGTGTAAATTCGTGGTCTCTTAGCTGCTGCACCCTGGCTGTGTCCTCCTCCTTTTCCACTGAGTTTCCCTCCAGTCGGCATGGGAGGAAGAGATCTCAGGACTCGTTTCTTTCCTCCCTTTTCTGAAAGAAGCCAGATCGTTTTACAGTAAAGCTAAGCGTAAGATAAGCAGTTTTAAGGCATCAACGATGCCAAAAGGAAAGCAGGCAAACTTCGAGGGGGTGGTTTTTCTTCCCACTAGCCCTTAGAAGTCTAGCGTGAGCTGGACCTGAACTCCCCTAGAAACGGAATGAACAGAGCTATGGGAAGGGTTGCTCTGAGATCTCCCCCAGATCTCAGGCTTTACAACTTCATTAGTTTGATTTTTTTATGTTTGTAGCAGCTTTACTCATAACTATCAAAAGTTGGAAGCAAGCATCAAGTACATTTGCTGCTTTTTTATTTATTTGTCCTCTGTAGATTGCTTTGTTAAGTTAAACAGGTTTGCTTCTTTGTTTGCAAAGGTTTAGGGGTTTTGGTGAGGGGATGTTTGTTTTTAATTAGGAAAAGATGAGTTCTATGGAATGTCATCTCTGTATCTGTTAATATGACCATATTTTTCCTTTTAATCTGTTAAAAAGCTCATTTGATTATTTTTAAGGAAATATTCTGTTGCTCCATGTCCAGTTCTAACTGTTGCTTCCTGACCTGCATACAAATTTCTCAAGAGGCAGATCAGGTGGTCTGGTATTCCCATCTCTTTTAGAATTTTCCACAGTTTGTTGTGATCCACACAAAGGCTTTGGCATAGTCAATAAAGCAGAAATAGATGTTTTTCTGGAACTCTCTTGCTTTTTCCATGATCCAGCGGATGTTGGCAATTTGATCTCTGGTTCCTCTGCCTTTTCTAAAACCAGCTTGAACATCAGGAAGTTCACGGTTCACGTATTGCTGAAGCCTGGCTTGGAGAATTTTGAGCATTACTTTACTAGCGTGTGACTGATATGCAGAGTACATCATGAGAAACGCTGGACTGGAAGAAGCACAAGCTGGAATCAAGATTGCCGGGAGAAATATCAATAACCTCAGATATGCAAATGACACCACCCTTATGGCAGAAAGTGAAGAGGAACTAAAAAGCCTCTTGATGAAAGTGAAAGAGGAGAGTGAAAAAGTTGGCTTAAAGCTCAACATTCAGAAAATGAAGATCATGGCATCCGGTCCCACCACTTCATGGGAAATAGATGGGGGAACAGTGTCAAACTATTTTTTTGGGCTCCAGAATCACTGCAGATGGTGACTGCAGCCATGAAATTAAAAGACGCCTACTCCTTGGAAGGAAAGTTATGACCAACCTAGATAGCATATTCAAAAGCAGAGACATTACTCTGCCAACAAAGGTTCGTCTAGTCAAGGCTATGGTTTTTCCTGTGGTCATGTATGGATGTGAGAGTTGGACTGTGAAGAAGGCTGAGCGCCGAAGAATCGATGCTTTTGAACTGTGGTGTTGGAGAAGACTCTTGAGAGTCCCTTGGACTGCAAGGAGATCCAGCCAGTCCATTCTGAAGGAGATCAGCCCTGGGATTTCTTTGGAAGGAATGATGCTAAAGCTGAAACTCCAGTACTTTGGCCACCTCATGCGAAGAGTTGACTCATTGGAAAAGACTCTGATGCTGGGAGGGATTGGGGGCAGGAGGAGAAGGGGACGACAGAGGATGAGATGGCTGGATGGCATCACTGACTCGATGGACGTGAGTCTGGGTGAACGCCGGGAGTTGGTGATGGACAGGGAGGCCTGGCGTGCTGCGACGCATGGGGTCGCAAAGAGTCAGACACGACTGAGCGACTGAATTGAACTGAAGGAAATATTCTAACAGAGTGAACTTGAAAGAAAGTAATCTTGGACATTATAATACAAGTGTGTTGATTTCATCAGGTCTCTCTTTGAGTGTAAAAAATATCATTAAGGAACGGATTAGAAATGAAATACGGCAGGGGGATGGTTTCACAGAGTTGAGTGAAGTGAAATAAAGGTGGATACAGGAGCGTTGAGGCCGACTCTGTCGGTAGGGTGGCTTTGGTCATTGTGTCCACGTGTGGCCTCTTGGCGGGCTTCCCAGGTGGCGCTAGTGGTAAAGAACCCGCCTACCAGTGCGGAAGACACACGAGATATGGGTTTGATCCCTGGGTCGGGAAGATCCCCTGGAGGAGGGGATGGCAACCCCCTCCAGTATTCTTGCCTGGAGAAGCCCACAGACCCGTCCATGGGTCGCAGAGCCGGACACTGACTGAAGCGACTTAGCGTGTATGCATGTGGCCTCTCTGGCAGCTGCCTCCAAATTCCCAGCTCTGGTACTGTTCTTTTTTGTAAGTTCTAAATTGTTCTAACTGTATCTTGGCTGTCCCAACTGATATCCCTACTGACACGTCATGCTTAACATCCAGAACGAGCTCAGTTTCTCTTTCAGAGCTGATTCTCTTCCAGATGTGATGCTATCAGCCTGTGTCATGCCATCGTTAATGACAACTCTTGGATGGAGGTCCTTCTGTCTTCTGAGCTTATATGTAAATATTTCCACCTTTTTCCCTTTCCCCCCTTATATCTAGTTGGTCTCTAAATCTTCCTATTTCTCTGTTTTGTTTCTTCATCTCTCTTTTTCTCATTCTGCACATTCTATGAGCATCTTCCTTCTTACTTAGCAGGTGCTCATGAAATGCTAGTGAATGAATAAAAATGAATGAATAAAAGTTGACATCACCCAAGCGCCAAAGCTCTGACTCTTAGGAGTATCCAGGAGATCCTGATTTTGGTTTCTTTCTCAAGGAAACTGCAGCCATCTCTCTTCCTCTTAAAGCTAGACAGACATTTAGTTATCTTTGAAAGCAGCAATGTGACTTTTGTCCCACATCCTAATGTGTTGTTTTAAAAACCATAGCTGATGCAGTGAATAATGCAGCTGGCTTTGGGTTCAGCGGAGTGGATAAGAATGGAAATTTCTCTTGGGATCTGCTTTCTAACCTAAACATCTGGAAAATTGAGGTGAGTGTATCATGCTTGTGAATGACGCTGCCGTTGTGAGTAAAGCAAACGGTGTGCTGTGAGTGTGGTATACACGGGAGGTCCTTGTTAGTGTCCGAGAAAAAGCCCCTTTCAGGGAATCCTGGCTCCAGCAGTCTCTGAAACACTCTGTATGTCAGAACTTTTTTCCTTATATATATATATTTTATGGTACCTACTTTCTTGGCAGTATTAGTGGTTCTAGTAGTAATAATGATACATGGAAAATCTTTTTGTTGTTTACGCTCCTGTTGTACCAACTAGAAAGTACAGACGTCATTTTCTCTTGGTGACAGTGTCCTTTCTGCAGAGATCAGACTAGCGGTTGTATTGCCTGTGTTTCTCTGTGGTTCCTTTCCACGATGCCTCTGCTTTTAAGAATTGCAACAGTGCGCAGCTTTAAGGCCTCTAGAATTAGAGTGTTTTCTCTTTCACTAGCTTTGTTCTTGGACCACAGTTCTCGGTATTATCATTTCCATCTCTAGAGGTGATCTCTGTGGGGCCACATCCTTCTTGATCTCCTCCGTGTTGTCATCCCTCAGAGCTGAACGGACTGCCAAGCCTCTGGCCCTTTTCCTCCTTGCAGCCAGAGGGCACGATTCTCAACGTGCAGAAGTGCTGGTTCTCCAGCCAAGAGACTCATGACTGCTGTTGGCTATGGCACTGGAGAGTCTAGGCAGAAAGAGGGGCTCCGTGTAGGGCAGGAAGCCCAGGAGGTGGAGACTGACCCCCTGCTGCCTACATTTGGTGGGCATCCCCCACCCACTGGGAGACCCGGGGGACGGCCTCCACCTTCTTGACACCTGGGGCTTCTCTTCTTTTGAATGGACATGATCCAGCCTCCAGAACAACCCCTCTCTCTTGTTTTTCTATCTAGATGATGTCAGAGAGCGATGTGTTAGGACTTTCCTCCCTTTTCCCACTGAAATTCTTCTCGTCCTCAAAACTGTCAGACCCCGGCTGGCTACTTGGGCGTGCTGAGGGTAAATGGGCCTTCAGAGTGGGTCCCCTGGACCTCCGGCTGCCCGCCAACCCCTCCACTGTGGCCCTGAAGACAGAGACCTCTCACTGTGGGCATGTGTTCTGGGTGATGCTGAGTCATGTATTTATGATGAAAGAAGTGGAGCTGATATACAGCCAGGAGCTAAGTAGAACCGCCAAGGAAGTCTGATTTAATTTAGGCACTTTTGGCTCTGTGAGGATAGCCTTTTTTAGCCATGGACGATGGCTAAATGGATAAATAAAACTCCCTAGGACAGCGGCCCCCAACCTTTTGGCACCAGGGACCAGCTCCGTGGAAGACAGTTTTCTCCCGGACCAGGGGTGGGGAACGGTTTTAGGATGATTCAAGCTTGTTGCATCTATTGTGCACTTCATATCTATTGTTATTACATCGGCTCCACCTCAGATCATCCGGCATTAGATCCTGGAGGTTGGAGACCCCTGCCTTAGGGTGTTCAAACTAGAAGTTCATAGTACAGAAACCTGTCTGTCCATCACAGATGCGTTCTCCCTCTTCCTCCATTCCTTCCAAACATATTACATTAGGCCAACGTGTGGCCTAAGATTTTATGGTTGAAACAGAAAACAGGGACATCTACATTTTCCAACTTTATTAGGAATTCTAGGTCTTAAATGTTTGCTATGTGCTTTCTACAACCAGCCTTTATTAAATTTTTTTTTTTAATTAGAAAACCCAATTGAAGACTTATTTTGGAATCTTTCTGCATGGTTGATCTACCTGTGTCATGCCGGCAAGAGTGATATTTTGTTTTCTTTTCTGTATTGTGACTCCTTCGTGCGTGAAATCTCCTTACTATTCTAGATACAATTGGAAGCGTTTGAACCTGTATAGCTACTTGCAGAATAACTGCACCAGACTGACCTAGTTTACGGCTGGCCCCAGAGTGAAACGATGGCAACTGAATTCAAGGTGTCTCTGGAAGGACTCTGAATTCACAGGATGAAGCTTTTCCTGTGGCAAATCCCATTTTAGAGGGTTTAGTTTTAAAATTCAGATGACTTGGGTTTTGTGTTTAACCAGAATGGAAGGAAAACCCACAAAACATTCTTTTGGTCATCCTATAATTTGAAAATAGATTTTGAGAGAAATTGAGACTCTGCGAGCCAAGTTTTAGTTGCAAAGGAAATCTTGGGAAGCCCATAAAGTCTGACTGTGTACAGCGGAGCAGCTGAGCTGCCCGAGCCAGTTGTCACCGTGGAAATAGCACATCTAGTCTGTCGCCAGGGAAATTCTGGGGAGGACTTTCCGTTTCTGGGGATATTTAAAGCTAATGATAGGTGTTATTTTCTCCTTTCTAGACTGCCACAAGTTTCAAAATGTACGTAGAAAACTGGAATATTCAGACAGCTACTTGGCTAAAGCGGTAAGGAAAACAAAAACGACCTTGTTACTCATGGCGCTGGGATATGTTTAGATGGGCAGCGTTAGGTGAACAGCCGTAGTCTGCTGGGTCATGTCAGCTGGCACTTTGTAGTATATTAATTTTTTTTTGTAGTATATTAATTTCACTGTACCAAATACTTGCTAATGCCATTCCTGTGTACCAGCAATCCTCGTACCAATCCCAGGAAGTGATGGTACTTATCTCCATTTTACAGATGAGGAAAGTGAGGCACAGAGGGCTGTGTCACTTGCCAGTCACACAGCTAAGGAGTAATAAATATGAGGCCAGTGCATCTCCAGAGCCAGGCTCTTAACCTCTGTGACGTGCTGCTGCCTACCTCGAGGACAGTCTATTGCTCAGGGGTCAAGGAGGGTCAATGTCAGCATCATGTCACGGAAGACTGCTGTTTATTTTATCTGTAGCATTGAAAACTTTGTGGTACCCCCCCACATGTTGATGCTTTTTAACTTTGTATTTTTGGTATTTCTCTGTCCTTTTGTTTTTCTACACATTCCAAAATTAGAAATATTACTTCTTATGGAACTAATGACATGCTATCCTCAAAGCAGCAGACTCTAGCTCATGAATATTCCTATTACATGAGTGCAGAGAGAGTATACAAATATTAAACTGTCAGTTCTACTGTTTTTGATAAGTAGCATTTTCCGTCTTGTTAAAACACTGGGGTCAAAGAAGAGACAAAGGATAACAGTTCTACCAAAGTAAACTCATGCAATTCATCTGAATATGTACGTTTTGAAAATTTGCCCTTAAGTTATTGCTTTTAATTTTCTGAATCAGTTTAGCATAAACCTCTATTTCTGCCTATTGAATGACCCCAATGTATTGAGAATCCTATAGTCTCCACTAGGAGCTTGTTCTACATAAACATTTTTTATGTGAACATATATATAAAAAGTGAAATCTTTTTAAAAAATCACTTTAGAAAATGGAATGTTTCATTCATTCAAGAAGGTCCAGAGAGGTAAGAAACAAACACCCATGCAAAGTACCTCTCATTTCAAGAAGAAATATTTCACATGGAATTCCACGCTTGTTTCTTTCCTCAGATGCATTCCCTTTCTTCCCATAAAGAGACAGCCGTGACCCTTAGTTTGGTTTTAGCTTGGTTACTTTTGACTGTTGGGATTTATTTTCATCTGGGCTGTCTCATTTAGGAAGCCATGTAGTTGCTCCCCAGGGTACCACTGCCAATCTATAGACTGGATTTGGGAGGAAGTCCCCTGTCACTTCGTTTTAATAAACAACCAAGAAGCCAGAGATCTGCAGGGTTTTTACTGGCAGTTCCTGGATTCTCATAACGCCCTCGCTCTTTAAGGCAAATTCATGGGTTGGAATCCAGTGGACGCTGAGAACTGAAGAGGCCCTGTAACTGATGTGTTGATTTTGTGCTGGAGTCATGGCCAAGAGAGATGAGAAGGCTGCCGTGGTTTTGTTGTTGTTTTTTTTTTTTTTAAGGTGGCATTGGGGCCAGTGCGGAAAGTAAATGAATTCCACTAAATGAGGACCCTTACCTGGTTCTAAATGTTTTAGAGCCAATGGCACTTTTCCAGTCTGGAAGATCCCCTAGGGAAGGAAATGGCAACCCACTCCAGTATTCTTTCCTGGGAAATCCCATGAATAAAGGAGCTTGGCGGCCTATAGTCCTTGGGAGTCACAAAAGAGTCGGACACGACTCTTAGTGTTTAAGAAAACTAGAGTTCAAGGCTGCTTGGACTACACTGCAAGTCCCTGACGAGGGTTAGGCAGGCATGCCATCAATGGATCATCAAGTGATTTCTGCATGATTGGATCCAAAAAGATGCAGGTGTCAGTAAAAATTCCTGATATGTTTGACCTGTGGCTCATTGTACCTTCCTGTCTTCAGTGTGTGCTATGAGCGGGTTCCCTGGTATCCCACAGTGCTGACCTTCATCCTGTCTGCCTTATGGCACGGTGTCTACCCTGGGTACTACTTCACCTTCTTAACTGGAATCCTGGTCACTCTAGCAGCCAGAACGGTAAGCTTCCTCTGGTTATGGGGTCTTCTTGTTAGTAATCAGATGCCTGTGTGTGTGTTGTCTTTTAGGTCCCAGCAGGTTGGGGACCATGGTGGGAGTGATGTTTTGAGAAATCAACAGATGTCTTCCCATTAGAGAAATATTTCAGTATATAGGAACTTATGGTCATAAAATGGTTAATTACTTCATTTTCATATTACTTACAGGGAGTGTTTGCAAAACAAAAGGACTTTTAGGAACAATGTTTAGTACCTTAAGAGATGAAAATATTTTTAATCATTAAAGGCTACTAATTACAGGTGACTATCGTTATTCATCCATGGAGATTCCATAAAACTTCATTTTGCTTATACTATACATAATGTCCTTTTCATAATCTTTCACCTAAAAATAATTTGATCTCTGAGGAACTGTAAAAATTGCAGCCACAGGAACTGTTCTCTTAAAGATTTCTCGAACCTCTCGTGTTTGATCCAATTTAAGTTTGTGTAAAGTCCTTTGTGAATTTTATAAATTTAGTTCTCTAGGTTTTAGGAGTAGCCTTCAGTTTGTCCTAGACTGTTCCTGTGATTTGCTGGCTGCAGAGCAAGAATAATAATAATTCTGCAGAGCAGAATTAAAAAATAAAATGTCCTCAAAAATGAAGTGAACATGTACAAAAGTAATTACAAGTCAGTGTATTCTGTCAAATACAGAGCTTTTAATGAGATTTGTTGAGCTGGTATTTTAGACGTGGGTTTAGGAGCCCCAACAAAGCTATTCACTCTCATTTTTTTTAAATATGTTTATGGAGTGCCTCCTTGCATGCCAAGTGCTGTGATGGGTATTGGAGGAAAAAATGGAGAACAGAAGGGATGTGGTCCCTACTCTGGTCTACTGGGAATAGAGACGTAACATCTAGTGTAAACGGGAAACATCTCATATAAATGGATAACATCTTCCTGTTTGTTCAGTGGAGAAAGTGGGTAGAGTAGGATTTCTTCCCCATTTCTTTTAGCTGTTGACTCATTCATCTGTTCGATGAATATTTCAGGAGCCCTTTTATGTGTTAGCAGGTGCTGGGCTACTGCAGTGAACAAAAGTTCTTCACCCATGCAGTTCTTATTAGCTTGGCCAAAAAGTTCACAAATTAAGCACTTGTAGAAAAATTTGTATGCACCTTTTTAGCTGACCCAATATTTTATTTATATAAATGTTTGTTGTGTGAACAAGATGGATAATTGATCATTCTGATTAGCACAGTTTAAAGTTTCATAGCAACCCAGTTCAGTATTGTTGCCTGGGAAATCCCATGGACAGAGGAGCCTGGCTTGGCTACAGTCCATGGGGGTCGCAAAAGAGTTGGACATGACTTAGTGACTAAACAAGAACAATAAAAGTATATATTGTACATACTTGTGCGGTGAAAGCAAGCATTTTCTTTTTTCCCATTCATATACCAACTTGGGTCATAAAACTAAAAAACAGATGGAAAGACAAAGGCTAGAATTTTGTTTATACATTCAGAGTATTATTTCTTAAAACATCTTTCGTTCAGTTGATCTTAATTGGTATAAAAGCATTGACTTATTGGGTTGGCCCAAAAATTTGTTCGAGGTTTTCTGTAACATCTTTTTGGAAAAGCCCAAATGAACTTTTGGGCCAACCCAGTATATAAAGTCTGTCCGGTGACCTTGGAACGTTTTCCACAAATGAGTCAGATAAGAGATGGAGAGAGGGTTGATGGAACAGTGTTTCCATTCCCCTCCCTGCCGAAGGGAGAATGAACTCAAACAGTCATGAAGTGTCTCAGGCCCAGGAAGTTACTTAATAAAATCTCTTATGTGCTTCTCAGTACTGCCCATGGATGGACCTCCAGCCTCTGTCTAGAGGACCTTAGAGCCAAGGAAGAGTCCTTGCTGACCTGCCTTTAAACCAGCCATTGTTTCAACTCTGTCTTTGGTTCTGGCATCTGGAAATCGGGTGTCTTTCTGAAACCAAATCTGTGTCCAAAGACCTACAAATCCTTTGACACCCAGCATTTTTCATCTCAAAGAGTTCTGTTTCCTTGTCTGTAAAATGGGCATAATGATGCTTACATGATAGCCTTGTTGGGAGAATCAGAGATGATACCCATAAAGAATTTGCACAGACTTGGCATACTGTAAACACTCAATAAATGGTAGCTCTCATTATTACACTATTATATTTCACCGTTATTTAAAGGAAATAAGACACAGTGCAGAGACTTTTCTACAAGGATATACATCACAGAATTGTTTACAAAGTTTCCCATAATTAAAATTGTGTCAGATTAATATTGACATAGAAAAAAGTTCATGCTATGTTGCTAAATGAAAAAACAGGCTAACCATCTAGTGATGCCATTGGAAATGTAAACATGAATATGTATGAATAGAAAAGAGACTTGAAAGGGTTTTTCAACAATGCTTTTCTTGGGGAGATGTTAAAAAAAATCTGACTGCTTAGTTGTTCTTTAAACATTTTTCTACAGTGAATGGATGTGTACTTTTTAAAAATAACAAAACGATAATGGTAATTTTGGTTGAAAATAGAACTCAGATGGTTGGTAGTTTTTATCTCCTGTGTTCCTGAAGTATACTACGTGCATGCATGGAATAAAAGTTTTTATTTTTTGCACCCCGCCCCCCAACTTCCTTGGCGAGCAGGTGAGGAAAAACTACAGACATTACTTCCTTTCTTCAAAAGCCCTCAAGGCAGTTTATGACATAGTCACCTGGGCTGTCACTCAGCTGGCCGTCGCTTACACGGTGGCCCCCTTCGTTATGTTGGCCGTGGAACCCACCATCAGCTTATATAAGTAAGTTTCGCTTGCTCACGATTGCTCTGTAGAAAACTTGTCTGGTAACCTCTGTGTTTGGCTTAGGAGCTGGTGAGCTGAATCAGCCAGTACTGAGTTTCTATGTGTGGTTTCAATGGGAAAATGTCTAGAGAAGGCTTTAGGAGGAAGTGTCTGTCCTGGAGATGCTGACAGACAGTAACGCAGATGGGGCAGAGTGCCCTTGAACCATTCCTAAAGTAAGTAAGGGATGCTTATGGTAGCGAATTCCGAAGGCATGTGTCTGGATTACAAGCTCAGAGGGTGAGTTCACTGCCCTTACCTGTTTTTCCTGGGGTTAGGCTCTTTTGGAGGCCTTGGGGCACCCCAGGAGGGACAGAAGCAGGCAGGAGCTGGCTTCACCCCACAGACGAGGCCTTTAGGGAAAGGATGTCAGGCCCTTGTATTCAAACACCAGCCCTCCAGCTGAACCGCAAACCTCTTCTTGATTACTTTTATTGTCTCACTCCTCTGTTGAATTAGCCATATTTCTCTACTCTCAGAGAAGTGGTTGTGTGACCTCTGGCAAGTTATTAACCTCTTTTACCTGTGTTTTGTCAACTGTAAAATGAAGGCAAGAATAGAATTCATCTCAAAACACCTTTGTCAGGATTGAATGAGGCAGACATGCAAAGGGCTCAGCCCAGTGTAGTCTGTACTCGATAAATACTGACTTGCATCGTTTACTGATTTGCAGGAACTTTTGTAGGTTAAGTTTGGGCCACAGCTACAGTCAGAAAAGTGGCTTGGGAATAAACATGCAAACGTGCCTTATTGTATATCAGACTGTACACACCGGTTAGGAATGACCAAAGATACTCTCACTGCTCAGTCCAGGTATCAGTGTCTAGATGTAGGATTCTTTTTTTTCAGGTTGAAGTCTGTTTCTGTAATTCCAGTTAGGTCGTAGGCGTTATGTCCAGATAGCATGGAAGTTAAACTGGTTTATATACAGATTTTTCTAGACAAGGGATGCAGGAATAGTGGGAAAAGAATTATAATCTTCAGCCAAAAAACCCTCAGTTCAGCTGCTACAGAGGTAGGAGCCATGAGCTGTCCCACCTGCGCTCGGCTTCCTCTTTCCAGAGGTGCCCCCCCCCCCAAGCCTGCACCATCTCAGTTTTACCTCCTGTGCCCCCTCCCTCTGAGCAGCCCCACTTGCTCACAGCTCTGTTTTCTTTTCCCTTATCTGAGTACTTCCCTGGTGGGTGTCTGCCTGCAGTGCGGAAGACCTGGGTTCGATCCCTGGGTTGGGAAGATCCCCTGGAGAAGGAAATGGCAACCCCCTCCAGTATTCTTGCCTGGAGAATCCCATGGATGGAGGAGCCTGGTGGGCTACAGTCCACGGGGTTGCAAAGAGTTGGACACGACTGAGCGACTTCACTTTCACTTTATCTGAGTGCCCTCCAGCCAGCATTTGCCCTTTATCATCTTGTACATTTTAACACTCTCTGAAGCAGCCTTTAGGCCCAGTCCAGCTATCCTCCTGGGCTGTCCAAGTTTTGGGCTTGGGTGCTAATTGTCTTTGTTAGTGCTCAGGTTACATAAACTCTCATAAGTTTTGAGGTGTCTGCTTCTAACTGGTAACCCTGGGCTCTTTCCCCCGTTTTCTTTGGAGAGAGGAAAGAGGAGAGAGCTGCTAGTGAGGAGATGACCTTTTATAAAGAAGTGGAACTGTGAGGTAAACAAGGAATTATGTTAAACAGGTTATTTTTTTTTTAAACAGGCATCAAGACACATTGATTTGCATTCCGAAGTCAGATGCCTGGGGCTGAGGGTTCCCCCAGTGTTTGGAAAATCTAAGTTACTATGCAGATAAAGAAACAGGAACTGGGGAGAGGCGAAACATACCCACCCTAGCCCTGGCATTTTAAGCGTATGATGTTGCTAGATGCAATATTTTTTTCCCAGGAATATGTGTGTCATATTATAGCAGAAGTGCCTGTATTTAACTCAATATCATTTAATCGATCCCTGGGTCGTAACGATGCTCTGGTGAAGGGCATGGCAACTCACTTCAGTATTTTTGCCTGGAGAACCCCCATGGACCGAAGAGCCTGGCAGGCTGCAGTCCATAGGGTTGCACAGACACAACTGAAGTGACTTAGCACAGAACGACGTGCTAGGCACTGCTCTAGAAGCTGGGACTGGGATGGTGAACAAAAGAGAGAGCTCATTCCTACTTCCGTGGAGGAGATCGCTTGATAGAAGTGATAGGAAATAATTGACAGATTTATAAATATCCACGAAGATCAGACCCTTGAGTGAATGGTCTGGAGATTTTGTACCATGTAACATGTACATGGTGCGTGTAACAGGAATCTGACTCTTGAGAGAAAGCAGCGTTGAGCTTTCTTTCCTGGAGGCTGCACCAGGGGAGTGTGAAGCAGGTAGAGAGTGTGTAGGGATGCTGAGCGGGGCGGATGGAGCACTGTGGGCTGTGCTGCAAACCCTGGGAGCAGCACAGAGAAGCTCCATTGTAATAGGAAGAAGCCCTGAGAAACACGAGTGTGGGAAGACTGTAGAACCAATCCAAAGTAGAGCAGTGAGCTGAGGAGAGAATGGTAGGTATCACTATCCCTGTTTATTATTTATGGCCATGGAGGCTCAGAGAGGGTGAGTAATTTAACAGGTGTCACACAGCAAAACCCAAGTTTCACTTGCAAAGTTTTTTTTTGTTTTAAACAGCAAGAGGAGGAGTGCAGTCACTAAAAATTTCTGTAGGAGAAAATACTTTGGAAGAATGTTATCACTTGGGAGTCACACACAAGTGGTGATTTGTTTGTGATCACATGCATTTAACCAACTAAGCATGCCAAATTCTATTTGTAGGCAGGAGCTTTAGGGAAAGAAATCATTATCAGGCCAGATCACTCTCAGGAGATTTCCATTTCTTTTTAAAAACAACCTGCTTTACTTAAAACACACACAAACCTTTGTTTAGAGTGAAATTGACATTTCTGTCACTTTTGTCAGTTTCAAGTAATTCAGCCTAAGTGGTATGGTGTTTTCCTCCTTGCTTAGTATACCATCTAAATTCCCTACCTAGGTCAGCTCTGTCCAGTAGAAGTTTCTACAGAGACTGAAATGCCATCCAGTAGGGTGGCCACCGAGCTTTTGAAATGTGTCCAATGTTCTTGCCTGGAGAATCCCAGGGACGGGGGAGCCTGGTGGGCTGCCGTCTATGGGGTCGCACAGAGTTGGACACGACTGAAGCGACTTAGCAGCAGCAGTGTGACTGAGAAACAGTTTTCAACTTAAAATTCAAAGTAATTAAAGTTAGATTAACAGCTGCATAGCTGTTGCCAATGGCTATTATAGATTGCCTCTCAAAAGTGTTTTCAGAATCTTTTTAAAACAATTCTTTTTCAGAAACTCGTAGGAGACTCTCTGAATCTGGCAGAAGAAATTAATGGACATGGGCCTGGCCAGATCTGTTCCTCTCTAGGGGGTAATTTCAGTAGCTGGAGATGACTGGCAGTCGTATGCAAATCCATTTCTCAGGATACCCTTCCTTGATTGACATTTAAGTGTCAGACGGGCTTTGTTTTTCTGTCTCGTCACTTTTCAATCTGTAGCGACTGAAAATCCTGCTTTAGTCTAATTTTTTCCCTTGTAGTTGTAAGTGAGCCCCAAGTGAACATTTGACTGTGTTATGAAAGAACTTGTGTCTCCACAAACACGACCGAGTGGAAGGATTTGCACTCACTTCCCCTCAGGAAATCACCAAAATCACAACCAAGTGCTGAACAGCCTTCCACCGAAGACACTGGAATCTACCCCACATGATACATTCAAAGACAACGAAGGAGCCACACGAGACGGTAGGAGGGGTGCTTTCACAACACAGTCAAAGCCCATGTCCACCAGGTGGGCAGCCCATAGGCTGCAAGGTAATTATATCACAGAGGTTCCCTCACAAGATGGAGTGCTGAGCCCCACATCACGCTCCCCAGCATGAAGGTCCAGCCCTGCGAGGAGGGACCCCCAGAGCATTTGGCCTTGAAGGTCAGTGGGACTGAGTACAGGACTGGAGCTCCACGGGACTGGGGGAGACCGAGTCCACTCTTGGAGGGCACAGACAAGGTTCTGTGCCCCTGGGAGCCAGCCCAGTAGTAAACTCCATAGGAGCTGGGACTGGACCTCCTGTGGGTCCTAGAGGCTCTCCTGTGGCAACAGGGGTTGGCTGCGGCTCACTGGGCTGGGGGAAGCGTAAGGACAGTGGCGGCAGAAGCCCCCAGAGAATACTGACCTCTCCCAGAGGTTGCCATTTTGGCATCAAGACCTGGCTGTAACCAACGACCTACAGCTCCAGTGCTGGAATGCCTCAGACAGAACAGTCAGCAGCCACACTGAGGTCACCTGGTCCTTATGTTAGGCTCTCAGTTGTCCGACTCTTTCCAAGTCCATGGACTGTAGCCCGCCAAGGTTATAGACTCCTCTGTCCATGGGATTCTCCAGGCAAGAATACTGGAGTGGGTTGCCATTCTCTTCTCCAGGGGATCTTCACGACCCAGGGATGGAACCCCAGTCTCCTGAACTGCAGGCAGATTCTTTACCGTCTGAGCCACCAGGGAAGTCTCAGCCACACAGCCACCTCTAAACACACCCCTTGACACAATCCTAACCAATGCCAGACCACTTTACCTGCCTCCTGAGAACCTGTATGCAGGTAATGAAGCAACAGTTAGAACCAAACATGGAAAAATGGACTGGTTCCCAACTGGGAAAGGAGCATGTCAAGATGTATATTGTCACCTGCTTATTTAACTTATATGCAGAGTACATCATGAGAAACGCTGGGCTGGATGAAGCACATGCTGGAATCAAGACTGCTGGCAGAAATATCAATAACCTCAGATATGCAGATGACACCACCCTTATGGCAGAAAGTGAAGAGGAACTAAAGAGCCTCTTGATGAAAGTGAAAGAGGAGACTGAAAAAGCTGGCTTAAAACTCGACATTCAAAAAATGAATGTGACTTCATGGAAAACAGATGGGGAAACAATGGAAACAGTGACAGACTTTACTTCTTCGGCTCCAAAATCACTGCAGGTAGTGACTGCAGCCATGAAATTAAAAGATACTTGCTCTTTGGAAGAAAAGCTATGACTAACCTAGACAGCATATTAAAAAGCAGAGACATCACTTTGCCAACAAAGGTCCATGTAGTCAAAGCTATGGTTTTTCCAGTAGTCATGTATGGATGTGAGAGTTGGACTGTGAAGAAAACTGAGCACTGAAGAACTGATGCTTTTGAACTGTGCTGTTGGAGAAGAGCCTTGAGAGTCCCTTGGGCTGCAAGGAGATCCAACCAGTCCATCCTAGAGGAAATCAGTCCTGAATATTCTTTGGAAGGACTGAGGTTGAAGCTGAAGCTCCAATACTTTGGCCACCTGATGCGAAGAACTGACTCATTGGGAAAGACCCTGACGCTGGCAGAGATTGAAGGCAGGAAGAGAAGGGGACGACAGAGGATGCCATCCAATGATGAGTCGAATGGTATCACTGACTCGATGGACATGAGTTTGAGCAAGCCCTGGGAGTTAGTGATGGACACGGAAGCCTGGCGTGCTGCAGTCCATGGGGTCGCAGAGTCGAACACAACTGAACTGACAAGATCCTGACCACCTGAATGACAAGACCCAGCTCCACCCACAAGGAAACCTGCACGAACCTCAGGACCAACGTCAGCCACTAGAGGGCAGACATGAGAAGAGAAGCTATGATCCTCAGGCCTAAAGCAAAGAAAGATGACAGACAAAATTCAGTTAGTAGAAGGAAAGAAATAAGATCAGAGCAGAAAGAGAGATGAATAATGGAAAAAAACTAAAAGCTTTTTCTTTAAGAATGTAAACAAGATTGATGAATGTTAGCCAGACTCATTAAGAATAAAAGGGAGAGAACTCAAATCAATAAAATCAGGAATGAAAATGGAGAAGTTAAACTGACACTACAGAAATATAAAGGATCTTAAAAGACTACTACAAACAACTGCTGCTGCTAAGTCACTTCAGTCATGTCCGACTCTGTGCGACCCCAGAGACGGCAGCCCACCAGGCTCCCCGTCCCCGGGATTCTCCAGGCAAGAACACTGGAGTGGGTTGCCATTTCCTTCTCCAATGCATGAAAGTGAAAAGGGAAAGTGAAGTCGCTCAGTCGTGTCCAACTCTTAGCGACCCCATGGACTGCAGCCTACCAGGCTCCTCCATCCATGGGATTTTCCAGGCAAGAGTACTGGAGTGGGGTACATTGCCTTCTCCACACAAACAACTATATGCCAATAAAATGGACAACCTAGAAGAAATGGCTAAATTCTTAGAAAGGTGCAACCTTCCAAGACTGAACCAGGAGAAAAGAAAACAAACCTGTTCAAGTACTGAAATTGAAACAGTGATTAAAAATCTTCCAACAAATAAAAGTTCAAGACCAGATGACTTCACAGGCAAATTCTGTCAAACATTTAGAGAGGAGTTAACAACAATCCTTCTGAAACTCTCCCCAAAAAATTGCAGAGGAAGGAACCCTAATGTGTGTTGCAGCACTGTTTACAGTAGCCAAGATATGGAAGCAACATAAACGTCCATCAACAGATGAATGGATAAAGAAGATGTGGTCCATACACACACACACACACACACACACACACACACACAGGGTCCCCTGGAGGAGGGGCATGGCAACCCACTCCAGTGTTTGTGCCTGGAGAATCCCCATGGACAGAGGAGCCTGGTGGACTATAGTCCATGGGGTTGCAAAGAGTCAGACATAATGAGCAACTAAGTACATTACTCACCCATAAAAAGAATGGAATAATGCCATTTGCAGCAACATGGACGGACCTAGAGATCGTCATACTAAGTGAAATAAGCCAGACAAAGGCAAATACCATATCCCCCACATGTGGAATCTGATTTTTTTAAAATGATACAAATGAACTTATGGACTTATTATGAAGTCGAAACAGACTTACAGATATTGAAAACAAACTTATGGTTACCAAAGGGGTAATGTGGGGGTATGGAGGCTAAATCAGGGGCTTGGGGTTAACGAACACATACTACTATATATAAGATAGGTAACCAACAAGGACCTACTATATGGCCCAAGGAACTCTACTCAATATTCTGTGATAATCTATATAAGGACAGAATAAGAATGAATATATGTATAACTGAATCACTTTTTCACACATTTGAAACTAACACATTGTAAATCAACTATAATCCAATAAAAAAAAAAGAATGAAGTTGTCTTAGTTCAGGCTTCTATGACTAAATACTATAGACTAGGTGACTTAAAACAACAGACTTTTTTTTTCCTTTACAGTGGCGGAAGTTGGGAAGGTCAAGATCAAGGTGCCAGCAGATTTGGTTTCCAATGAGAGCTCTTTCTGGCTTGCAGAAGTCTTCCTTCTTGCTGTGTCCTCACATAGCAGAGAGAGAGACTGATGGAGACAGGGACAGCGAAAAAGATGGTTTGAGGGACAGTGAGAAGGATACAGAGACAGCTCACACTCTATTTCCCGTTATTTTCTAATAAACACACTAATCATGGGGACCCCACCCTCATGGCCTCTTCTAAAACAAGTCACCTCCCTAAGGCTACTTCCAGTACCATCACATTGGAAGTCGGGGTTTCAACATATGTATTCAAGGAGGACAGAAATATTTAGGAGCAGAACCCTTCTCTGAAATCATTTTCAAAAGCAAAATCTCCTAAGTTGTCTAACTAGATAATGCTTACTAAATTCAGTATATAAGAATGTTAGAATTTGTGTAGGAGTTTCTGTAGATAGCAAGCTCCTTGAGAGGAGGACTGTGCCCTATTCATCTGTATATCTGGACACCTAGTTCAGTGCCAGAACACTATACAAATGTTAACTGAGTTCTTCCATAATAAAAAAGATGAAGGGTTCTTTAACACTGGAGAGAGGTATGGAATGTCAGAATAGGTTACTAAACCTTCCTGGGAGGTTGAAAAGGAAATTTTAACCCCTTGACTTCCAGAATATTTGGTTGTAATCTAACATAACTGCTTCAGGGTAGATTTGACCACATGTAAATGATTCAGGCAAAAGGCAAAAACAAAGTCTGTTTTAGGAGAGCAGACTTTGAAAGCTGGAGTTGCCTATGCCTCAGATGTGCCTCAGAGAAGGCAATGGCACCCCACTCCAGTGCTCTTGCCTGGAAAATCCCATGGACGGAGGAGCCTGGTAGGCTGCAGTCCATGGGGTTGCGAAGAGTCAGACACGACTGAGTAACTTCACTTTCACTTTTCACTTTCCTGCATTGGAGAAGGAAATGGCAACCCACTCCAGTGTTCTTGCCTGGAGAATCCCAGGGATGGGGGAGCCTGGTGGCTGCCGTCTATGGGGTCACAGAGAGTAGGACACGACTGAAGTGACTTAGCAGCAGCAGCAGATGTGCCTATGAGATGTGAGATGTGAGAATCCCAGTTTATACTTGCAGAGCCAGTGTGTTTCCTTGTTGAACCGTTTTTCACTCTCAATAATGTGCTGGTTTAAATAGTAAATCAGATGACCACTCACCTGTGGCTGTTCACCCCTCTGCTGGCCAAATTGCTATTATTCTGTCTATACTGGTCTTTTCCATTCCCAGAAGAAGGGGTGGAGTCTGTGTGTTTGTATAGATCCCAGTTTAATCCTTCCTACATTCTAGGTGGGCTTCCCCAGTAGATCAGTGGTAAAGAATCCCCTGTGATGTAGGAGATGTGGGTTTGATCCCTGGGTTGGGAAGATCCCCTGGAGGAGGAAATGGCAACCCACTCCAGTATTCTTGCCTGAAAAATTCCATGGACAGAGGAGCCTGGTGGGCTATACAGTCCATGGAGTCGCAAAGATGACTGAGCAGTGGAGTGCACACACACAATACATACTTATTGAAAGAAGAAAAGGTATGCTTGCTTCTGCTGGAGCTCTTGACTATTCTGTTGACCCGACCTTATGATCACAGAAGCTGGGGGATGAGATGTAAATCAGTTGTGGGTCTCCTGCCCCTTAACATTATTTTCTTCTGCTCTTCAAAAAGCATTGGAGAAACGGAAAGTTCAGTTTTTCCAAATGGATATACAGCAATCATATAAAAGCTGTTCCTAATTACTTCATTCATTGATGTGTACAGATTTATTGAACATCCACACTGTGCCCAGTCCCACACTTAGGCTGTGAGTCCACAGACTTCAAAAGCAAAACGTGTTCTAGTTTGGATGAAAATTATTGAGTCATGGGGTAGGCTTTTGAAATCTGGACTCTTTGGGCTCATAATGTCTACAAGAACCCCGACACTTAGTGGAGCACATTGGCTAAAGTGTCAGTTGCTTTTGTGTTAGGGGAGCATAGGGTAAGGCTTGAATTTGCATTCCATGCATCCTTATACTTTTACTATGGTGAGTTTCTAGCTGTGGGGTTAATGCTCTTAATCTGCTTATAACATCAGTGGGATATTACCACGTGTCTGTCTGCAGACGGGCTCGTTCGTTTGCTCTGCCCAGCTCTGAGGTTTTGGTCCATCCTTGGCCTGCTCAGCCACTGTAGGGAGTTATCTGTGGAGTAGATCAAGGCAAGCCTGAGGGCGGTTAGGTCTGCCAGCGCCAAAGGAGGATGTGATTGCTTCATGTGACATTTCCCTTGTATATCCTCATTTGAAATACGTGTATGTTTCTTCCTAGGTCTATGTACTTTTACTTACACATCATCAGTCTCCTGATCATTCTATTCCTGCCAATCAAACCACAAGCTCATAATCAAAGGTGGCCTCAGACTCTGAACTCTGTTAATAAAAAAATGGATTGATACCTCCACCAAAAAAAACACAAAAAAACGCTGAACACTTAAGACTGCAAATCATTGGACGGACAAGATAAAGACTCCAGAGTTCTCCAGTGACTTAGAGGCGATGTTTACATGCATTTTCTTCTTGTTTTTGTTTTTTAAGTGCAGGGAGTATTTTTATACAGCCTTTTTGTACCATTGAATCAGCCATGCCCAGTTGATTTCATATTTCATAGGACATTTTAGTGGCATGGAGGTATGTGGAGAAAGTGCCAGAACTTGCAGAGACAATACATTCTGGGCATCTGGGTCTTTGTTTTTCTGGCATGATCTCCAGCCCCTGAAATCTGAATATTGGGAACCTGAGTGTCTGCTCCCAAAGTGAGAAGGGGAAGCTGAGATGACTTGTCTTCCAGAATACACCCAAGATGGCTGTGCCTCGGGAAGCCCCCAATCCTTTGACTTGTGACATTACTGTTCTCAAACACATTAACTACACTCAGAAGACTTCCGGGGAGGAACTGTGTGAAGGGAGGTCTGCAGAATACTGAAAACTCGATGTGCCAAGATCACCAACGTGAACGGACACCTGTATGGACTTGAAGTCAGGCATGTGCCCTGAAGGCGGCTGTGTTTTCTTCCCCCGCCCCCGAGGGATGTAACCTTCTTCTGCAATGAGCCAAGATTGAAAATCAGAAAGTCTCCTGTCCAGGTACAAAGAGGTCTCAGAGGGGTTACAGTTCCCCATTGCACAAGTACATGCCTTCCACTTACCCACACATGGTCCTGAGAAAACACCCAAATTTCACACTATGAAGGCAGGAGGATACCTTTTTATAATTTTTAAAAAAATAAAGTTACATTGAAGTTTGGGAAGAAAAGGCAGACATTTCTCTCCTCTTCCCTCACATCTTGGGAGTGTTCATGATCATGGCCGTGGTGTTCACTTGGGCTGGTTTCCATTTTTCAGTTTCAAAGCTGATTAAATTTGACATTGTTTGAGTTGAATCATCCTGCCTGAAAGCAGATTTAAAATGGTTTTCTTTTCTTTCCTGTCTTTGTCATGAATGTGCTATGGCTCCTTTGGGAAACTTCTGCTAGGTGATATTCTATGTGGGAGAAGGAAATGTGGTATTAAATGTTATGGAAAATAATAATAATGATAAAACATGCTATGATGTATTTTCAATCAAAACCCTTGGGAGGAGAGAATTTGTTCAAATAAAATGGTAAAAAGTTTCTTACTAAATGAATACTGTATTTCTATATAAAGGAAATATTTCTGAAAAACATTGCGTACTGTGTCAGTAGCATCTTGCCATTCTGAAGCATGTGTGTGCATTTTGCATGTGTGTGTGTGTGAACAAATGTGTACAAACTTAAAGGTCTTACTTGCTTAAAATTTGAGCATGATGTGCTCCATCTATACTTTATGTCAAGTGCTTGGGTGGTTTTGGTTTTTGGTTGGATTTCTGATCTTCATCCCCCTAAGTGCAGATAGGATTAACTTCCTGTTATAGATGAGCAAACAGTCAGGAAGATGGTTGCTACCTGCCCCATAGTCACAGACGTCATGGTTGAGCTACGATTGGAATTCACGGTGGTCCCAGGAAGGGTGCTGGCCATGGGATCTTTCCATGCTGGTGCTTCTCTTGGGACAATGAAATGTGAAATGGTGTTCTTGTTCCTTAGAGAGTCCAGGGTGGCCCTGTGCTGCTCAGAGCCTAAGCTCTAGTCCTGATGTGAGACAGTGGAAGTTAAGAAGCAGCACATTTGGGCCAGGGTAGGAAGCTCACGCCAATTTAACCAGGTAACTTCTGGGACTTCCCTGGTGGCTCAGATGATAAAGAATCTGCCTGCAATGCAGGAGATCTGGTTTTGATCCCTGGATCAGCAAGATCCCCTGGCAAAGGGAATGGCAACCCACTCCAGTATTCTTGCCTGGAGAATCCCATGCACAGAGGAACCTGGTGGGCTACAGTCCATGGGGTCGCAAAGAGTCGGACACGACTGAGTGACTAAACACTTCTTTCAATCTTCTAGCAACCCTTCTTAGTGTCCTGAAAGGAATCTTAGTGGATGCAGGGGAAAAAGGTAGGTGCCTAACATCTGTCAGAGTCTGCCTCCAACAGGAATATTTTGAGGTACAAGACCAAAATGCATAATCTTGTACACTAGCAAAAATGGTCTATATCACCATTGGCATGGAGTGTGTGGAATAATCCATCTTACAATGAAATCCTTGAACTTGCAATGTGATTTATGTCTAGGTTTCACTGTATTTTAAGTGTCTTCATTTCTGAGAGAAGAACTTTGGTGGTGAGAGGAGAGTTTATCGTCTCTCTGCTTTGCAGGGACTCTGCCAACCCCTGAGTCCTAGGCAAGTGGGGACCACTGGTCCCCTAAGTGACCCACCCAGAATCAACTATTCATTATAGAATAAAGTCAAGACTATGGAATCTGGGCTTATAGATTGTCTGTGTCAGACAGTGCTAGATCCTGGGACACGTTTTTGATACTATGAGGCTTTACTCAGTAATAAAAGGATAACACATTGAAGAGTGATTCATACCTACCCCCTCCCCCCCCCCGCCCCGAGAACATTTACCCATAGAAAAAAATTTCAATTTAGGACCCATATTTAGATAGAAGATGAGGACTGTTTCTATCGCCGTAGAGTTCCTAGTTTTTAGGTATGACCTAAATCAAACCCTTTGTGATTATACAGTGGAAGTGACAAATAGATTCAAGGGATTAGATCTGATCAAGTGCCTGAAGAACTATGGAAAACCATCTTCAAGAAAAAGAAGTGCAACAAGGCAAAATGGTTGTCTGAGGAGGCCTTACAAATAGCTGAGAAAAGAAGATAAGCGAAAGGCAAAGGAGAGAGAAGAAAGCCTTCTTAAATGAACAATGCAAAGAAAGAAGAAAACAACAGAACTGGAAAGACTAGAGATCTCTTCAAGAAAATCAGATACCAAGGAAACATTTCATGCAAAGATGGGCACAATAAAGGACAGAAATGGTATGGACCTAACACAAGCAGAAGATATTAAGAAGAGGCGGGAAGAATACACAGAAGAACTGTACAAAAAAGATCTTCATGACCCAGATAACTACAATGCTGTGACCACTCACCTAGAGCCAGGACATGCTGGAGTGTGAAGTCAAGTGGACCTTAGGAAGCGTCACTACGAACAAAGCTAGTGGAGGTGATGGAATTCCAGTTGAGCTATTTCAAATCCTGAAAGATGATGCTGTGAAAGTGCTGCACTCAATATGCCAGCAAATTTGGAAAACTCAGCAGTGGTCACAGGACTAGAAAAGGCCATTTTTCATTCCAATCCCAAAGAAGGGCAATGCCAAAGAATGTTCAAACTACTGCACGATTGTGCTCATTTCACATGCTAGCAAGATAATGCTCAAAATCCTTAAAGCTAGGCTTCATTAGTACATGAACAGAGGACTTCCCAATGTACAAATTGAATTTAGAAAAGACAAGAACCAGAGATCAAATTGCCAACATCTGTTGGATCATAGAAAAAGCAAGAGCATACTAGAAAAACATTTACTTCTGCTTTGTTTACTATGTGAAGGTTTATGCGAAAGCCTTGACTAAATGGATCACAACAGACTGTGGAAAATTCTTAAACAGATGGGAATACCAGACTACCTTACCTGCCTTCTGAGAAACCTGTATGAAGGTCAAGAAGCAAGTTAGAAGCGGACATGGAACAACAGACTGGTTCCAAATTGGGAAAGGAGAATGTCAAGGCTGTATATTGTCACCCTGCTTATTTAACTTATATGCAGAGTACATCATGTGAAATGCCGGGCTGGATGAAACTCAATCTGGAATCAAGATTGCCAGGAGAAATATCAATAACCTCAGGTATGCAGATGACACCACCTTTATGCCAGAAATCGAAGAGGAACTAAAGAGCCTCTTGATGAAAGTGAAAGAGGAGAGTGAAAGCTGGCTTAAAACTCAACATTCTTCTCCTTAAGGGCCAGTCACCCTCTCGTTTACCCTCTAACAAATTTCTTTTTCTTGCCTGAAAAAAAATTCAACATCCATAAGATGAAGATCATGACATCTGGTCCCATCCCTTCATGGCAAATAGATGGGGAAGCAATGGAAACAGTGAGAGACTTTTATTTTCTTGGGCTCCAAAATCACTGCAGATGGTAACTGCACATGAAATTAAAAGACACTTGCTCCTTGGAGGAAAAGTTATGACAAACCTAAGCAGTGTATTAAAAAGCAGAGATATCACTTTTGCCAACAAAGGTTCATATAGTCAAAGCTATGGTTTTTCCAGTAGTCATGTATGGATGTGAGAGTGGACCATAAAGAAGACTGAGCATCGAAGAATTGATGCTTTTAAATGTGGTGCTGGAAGAGACTCTTGAGAGTCCCTTGGACTGCAAGGATATCCAACCAGTCAATCCTAAAGGAAATCAACTCTGAATATTCATTGGAAGGACCGATGGTGAAGCACGAACACTTTGGCCACCTGATGCAAAGAGCCAACTCATTAGAAAAGACCCTGATGCTGGGGAAGATTGAGGGTAGGAGAAGGGGGTTGCAGAGCATGAGACAGTTGGATAGCGTCACCGACTCAATGAACATGAGTTTGAGCAAACTCCAGGAGATCGCGAAAGACAAGGAAGCCTGGTGTGCTGCTAGTCCTTGGGATCACAGAGAGTCAGGCATGACTGAGCAACTTAACAAAGAGTTTCAAGGTATCCTAAATGTATTATATATTTAATAAGTATGTGTTGAGTTGATGAGTTTTAGGTTTAAAAGAAATACATTTTAGGGTTTTGTTTTTTTTTTTTAAAGGCCAGATCTAGTCATCACTGAAATGAGAATCAAAACCACAGTGAGATAATCAACCTCATGCTAGTCAGAATGGCTATCAAAAAGGACACAAATAACAAATGTGGGTAAGAATGTGAAGATATGTGAAGATAAGGGAGCCCTCATATACCGTTGGTAGGAATGTAAATTGGAGAAGCTTCTGTGGAAAACAGTATGAAGATCCCTCTAAAAACTAAAAATAGAACTACCATATGATCTAATAATTCCACTTCTGGATGTATATTCAAAAAAGCCCCCAAACACTAATTTGAAAAGAAACATGCAATCTTTTGTTCCTAGCAACCTTACTTATAATTACTAAGGTATGGGAGCAACCTAAGTGTCCATTATCAGATGAATGGATAAAGATACAGTGTACACACACATACATAGAGACTATGCACACACACACAATGGAACGCCACTCAGCCATAAAAAGAATGGGAATTTTGCCATTTGTAGTACCGTGGAGGAACTTGGCACTGTGTGAAGTGAAATAAGTCAGAGAAAGATAAATACTGAATGATATCCCTTATACGTGGAACCTAAAATATACAACAAGCTAGTGAATAAAACAGAAAAGCAGCCGACTCATAGATGCAGAGAACAGACTAGTGATTACCAGTGGGGAGAGGGAAGGGAGAGTCAACACAGGAATAGGGTAGAAAAGGGGTTATTATGGGATTATATGAAGTCATGCGTGCAAAACTTTTGAAAATTATAAAACTTTAAAGAATCTTTCAGTTAATTCTATTTTAGTTTTAAGGTTGCCATACAGAACATAAACATTATTCAGTAGTTGCAAAGACTCAGTAAGTATTTCAGCCTGAGATTTTGACAGGCTAAGAGAGAAAAAGGCAGAAATTGGGAGGAGAAGAGAGAAATTGGTGGGTGGTCCCAGGACAGGTTGTGGGTGTGCCCCCTGGACTGTGTAGGCTCAAGGCAGTGAGCAGAGGTCCATTCTGTACACCCTTCTCCACACTGGCCGCACATTACAACCACAATAGGAAGTTGATAAAGAAGTGGTTGATGCCCAGCTTTGTGAGAGACTGTATCTTATTTCTCTTCTTGTCTCCAGCCCTTGGCATAGTGCGGGGCATGTAATGAAGATTCAGTAAGTGTTTGTTGAATGAATGAAGGATTGAATGCATTAGTTTAATGCATCGTTGGGTTTGACAGTTTTGATGGAGTCATTTTTGTGCTGGGAAACATCTTTTCTACTTGTCAGAATTAGTTTTTGAAATAAGGGCATGTGTTTTCAGGGAATTCTGAAAGCGCATTATGTGAAATAATCACTTAGGTAGGCAGTATACATATAGTCTGAACCCACCACCACCCCCACCATCCATTAACTAATGCATTTGCTTATTTATCAAATGTCAGGTCTGGCCACGTAAAGGATGCAGGTAAAAGATGCTGAAGACCCATTCTCTGCCCTCGAAGAGCTCACAGTGGGACCAGAAAGACAAGATCCGGAGCATGTGCTGCAGGTTGGAGGGATCCCAGCATTCTCAACCGCACAGTGACTGGTTGCTGTGTCCTTGTTTTCCTGTAAGTTCGGAGCCACCTCATCTCTTGGCGCCTGAAGGTTCCTCAGTAGAGCAACAGCACCCCTCAGCAGCCTCTTGTCTGGGTGAAGTAAAGCCTGCCCTTGTTCTGAAATTGGATGCTGCCTTTGCAACAAACCAGTACCAGTTATTGCAGTGACGGTCCAAAGGAGCAGACCGTGCATTCCCCGTTGCCCATAGAGGTCGTGGGGTGGCTAAGCCAGCCCCCAACCCCGAAAGATCTTCAGGAAAGTTCTAGGCTCAGTGAGTGATGTGCTGAGGCCCAGGAGGAAGGGTGTTTGCTGAGAGAAGGCTCAGCCCTCCTGCTGCTGCTAAGTCGCTTCAGTCAGCTTTGTCTAATCCCTAAACTTATGTTAGGCTATTCACTTTTCACTTTCATGCATTGGAGGAAATGGCAACCCACTCCAGTGTTCTTGCCTGGAGAATCCCAGGGACAGTGGGGCCTGGTGGGCTGCCGTCTATGGGGTCGCGCAGAGTCGGACACGACTGAAGCGACTTAGCAGCAGCAGCAGGAGCTCCAGGAATGATTGCAAGCTGCTGTCCCTGCCACCCCTCAGGCTCCAGGAGAGGAGCTGCTGCTGACCCCATCACGTGCTCTGCGGGCATGCATTAGCTACCCCTGCGGCCAAGAACCCCAGGACAGGGGACCAGTTGCCTCATCTGCATACTCCCTATCAAGGGGAAGATGGCCAGCACATGCCAAGAAAAGAGACAAGCGTCCACACTAAACACAGCCCTCACCCCAAATACATTAAACCCGCACAAGCTACATAGGGGTGTTCCCACATATAAATAACCTTGTAAGACCACAGTAAGATAATTGTTTTTCCTAAACTCACAGAATAAGAGAAATACAAGCAAAATGAAGAAACGGAAGAGCCACTCCCAGTTAAAAGACCAAGAGAATTCCCCTAAAAAAACAATGAAACAGACCTCTTCAGACTAATAGACACCGATTTCAAAAAGGAGATAATGAAGACACTGAAGGAGTTAAGAAAGATGATTGACAGAAATGCAGAGGAACTGTAAAATGAAACTGGAAACTATAAAGAGGAACCAAGGAAAATTAGAAAATTCATTTGCCAAGATGAAAGCTGAGTTAAAGGCAATGAATAGCAGGATGATTAATGCAGAACAACAAATAAGTGACCTGGAAGATAGAATATTGGAAGTCACCCATTCAGGACTGTAGACAGAAAGCCAAATTGAAAAAGCAAAATTATATAAATTAACTTATTTACAAACAGACTTACAGACTTGGAGAACAAATTATGGTTACCAGATGGGAAGGTGAAGGAAAGAGAGATACTGGGAGTTTGAGATGGGCATGTACACACTGCTATATTTAAAATGGATAACCAACAAGGACCTACTGTATAGCACAGGGAACTCTGCTCAATATTCTGTAACCTAAATGGGAGAAGAATTTGCAAAATAATAGATACTTGTGTATGTATAATTGAATCACTTTGCTGTACGCCAGAAACTAACACAACATTGTTAAGCAATGATACTCCAATATAAAATAAATTTTTTTAAATGAAAGCAATATAAGACACCTATGGGATAAAGTGTGCCAAACTATATATAAGAGGCATTCCAGTAGGTGAAGAAAGAGAAACAGGTATTGAAAATGTATTTGAGGAAATTATGGCTGAAAACTTCCCAAACCTAAAGAAGAAAACATATCCAGATACAAGCAGCACAGAGGGTCCTAAGTAAAATAAGCCAAAACAGACCTACACCAAGACATAATAAAAATGGCAAATGTTAAAGAGAGGATGCTAAAGGCAGAAGAGAAAGAGTTAATTACAAGGGAACCCCCCACATAAGGCTGTCAAGCTGGTTTCTCTCCAGAAACATTTGCAGGCCAGAAAGGGAGTGGCAAGATATATTCAAAGCCCTGAAAGGGGAAAATCTACAGCCTAGGATACTCTACCTAGCAAGATTATAATTTAGAATAGAAGAAGAGAGAATTTCTCGGACAAGCAAAAACTAAAAGAATACAGCAATACTTCAGTCGCTCAGTCGCATCGGACTCTTTGCGACCCCATGGACTGCAGTGCGCCAGGCTTCCCTGTCCATCACCAACTCCTGAAGCTTGCTCAAACTCATGTCCGTTGAGTTGGTGATGCCATCCAGCCGTCTCATCCTCTGTCATCCCCTTCTCCTACTTTCAATCTTTCCCAGCATCTGGTCTTTTCCAATGAGTCAGTTCTTCGCATCAGGTGGCCAAAGTATTGGAGTTTCAGCTTCGGCATCAGTCTTTCCAATGAATATTCAGGACTGGTTTCCTTTAGGATGGACCTTTGGGATCTCCTTGCAGTCCAAGGGACTCTCAAGGCTCTTCTCCAACACCACAGTTCAAAAGCATCAATTCTTCAGTGTTCAACTTTCTTTATAGTGCAACTCTCCCATCCATACATGACTACTGGAAAAAACATAGCTTTAACTAAACGGACCTTTGTTGGCAAAGTAATGTCTCTCTTTTTTAATATGTTGCTTAGGTTGGTAATAGCTTTTCTTCCAAGGAACGAGTGTCTTTTCATTTCATGGCTGCAGTCACTATTTGCAGTGATTTTGGAGCCTCCCCCAAAATAAAGTCTCTCACTGTTTCCATTGTTTCCCCATCTATTTGCCATGAAGGGATGGGACAGCAATACTAAACCTATCCTAAAAGAACTTTGGAAGTGTTTCTCTAAATAGAAAAGAAGCAAGCATCTATTAGGAAGAGAAAATCACAATTGGAAAGCAAGTCACCTAAATAACCCAGAGTGTGCTAAGTTGCTTCAGTAGTACATGACTCTTTACAACCCTGTGGACTGTAGCCCACCAGGCTCCTCTGTCCATGTAATTCTCCAGGCAAGAATACTGAAGTGGGCTGCCATGCCCTCCCCTCCAGGGGATCTTCCCACCCAGGGATCGAACCCACATCTTTTATGTCTCCTGCATTGGCAGGCAGGTTCTTTACTACTAGTGTCATCTGGGAAGCCCAAATAAGCCAGTACACAGATTAAAATTTATATATATATATATAAAAGTGATGATAACCACAATGAACAGCAAAAAGATGAATGTGAAGATATAAAATAGGACATCAAAATCACAAAGTACAGGAGAGGAGAGTAAGAAAATGTAGATTTTTTTTTTCACTTCCTAGAACATGTTTGTGGAGAAGGCGATGGCACCCCACTCCAGTACTCTTGCCTGGAAAATCCCATGGACGGAGGAGCCCTGTAGGCTGCAGTCCATGGGGTCGCTCAGAGTCGGACAGGACTGAGCGACTTCACTTTCACTTTTCACCTTCATGCCCTGGAGAAGGAAGTGGCAACCCACTCCAGTATTCTTGCCTGGAGAATCCCAGGGACGGGGGAGCCTGGTGGGCTGCCGTCTATGGGGTCGCACAGAGTTGGACACGACTGAAGTGACTTAGCAGAACATGTTTGAGCCTATGTGACTACCAAGTAGATACAGGAAGCAGTTCACATGCCTGAAAAACAAAGTAACCACAAATAAAAAACATACAACAGATTCAGAGAATAACCTAAAAGAAGAGAACAGAAGTATACTACAAAAGAAAATCATCAAGCCACAAAAGGAAAAATAAAGGGACAAAAAAGAAATATAAGATCAAGGGGAAAACAAGGTTTAACATTGCAATAAATACATATCTATCAATAGTTACCTTATATGCCAATGGGCTAAATGGTGCAATCAAAAGACATGAGTGGCGGGCGGACTGGATAAAAAAGAAACAGCGGACAAGAGACTCACTTTAGGGCAGAGGGTGCACATGGATTCAAAGTGAGGGGATGGAAAAAGATATTTCATGCAAACGGAAATGACAAGAAAGTAGGGGTTGCGATACTTAAACAAAATAGACTTTAAAACAACAATCCTAAAGATAAAGAAGGACACTATAGAGTGATAAAAGGGTCAATGCAAGGAGAGGATTTTACACTTATCAGCATATATGCACCCAGTACAGGAGCACTCAGTTACATAAAACAAACACTAACAGACATAAAGGGAGAAATTGACAGGACTACTGTAACAGCAGGAGATTTTTACACCCCACTCACATCAATGGGCAGATCTTCTAGACTGAAAAGCAGTAGTGTAACAGAGATCCCACATGATACAATAGAACAGTTAGACTTAAATGATATATTCAGGACATTACATCCAAAAAAACCCCCAGAATACATATTCAAGTGCACATGGAACATTCTCTAGGATTAACCACATATTAGGGCAGAAAACAAGCCTCAACAAATTTAAAATTATAGAAATTATCTCAAGCATCTTTTCTAACAATGACATGAAACTAAAAATTAACCACAGGAAAAGAAATGAGAAGATAGTGATTACACGGAGACTAATAATATATGTCACTAAAATATCAGTGGTCAGTGATGAAATCAAAGAGGAAATGTAAAAATACCTTGAGACAAGTGACAATGAAAACACAACTGTGCAAAATTTATGAGTTGCAGGAAAAGTAATTCTTAGAGGGAAGTTCACAGTAATACAAGCTTTCCTCAAAAAACAAGAAAAATCTCAAGCAACCTAACCTACCACCTAAAAGAATTAGAGAATGAACAAACAAAACATATCAGAGAGGAAATAAATAGAGACTTTAAAAGCAATAGAAAAAATTTTAAAAATGAATAAATCCAAGAGCTAGTTCTTTGAAAGGCTACATAAGATTGACAAACCTCTCACCACATTTGCTGAGAAAAAATGAGAGCCCAAGTAAACAAAATAAGAAATGAAAAGAGGACATAAACAACCAATACCACAGATATACAAAGAGCCGTAAGGGAATGCTATGAATAACTATTTAACAATAATATGCCAACAAATTAGACAGCCTCGAAGAAATGGAGAAGTTTCTACAGCCCACCAAAATTGAATCAAGAAGAAATAGATAATTTGAACAGACCAATCATGAAGTGAAATAGAATCTGTAATTTTAAAACTCCCTACAAACAAAAGTCTGGGACCAAATGGCTTCACAGATGAAGTCTACCAAACACACAAAGAAGAACCTATACTGAACCTTCTCAAATCCTTCCAAAAAATTGAAGAGGGAAAACTCCCAAAGACACTCTATGAAGCCACCATCACCCTGATACCTATACCAGACAAAGAGAACCAAAAGAGAAAATTTCAGGCCAATATCTTTGATGAATATAGATTGAAAAATTCTCAACAAAATATTATCAAACTGAATCCAATAACACATAAAAAAGATCATACACCATGACCAAGTGGAATTCAACCCAAGTTCACAAGTTTGCTTCAACATACACAAATCAATGTGGTATGCCATAGACAAAAGACAAAGCCTACATGATCATCTCAGCAGATGCAAAAAAAGCAGCTGACAAAATTCAGCACCCATTAATGATAAACTCACCAAAGTGGGCACAGATGGAACATATCTCAACATAATAAAAGCTATTTATGGCAAATGCACAGCCAATACAACATTCAACAGTGAAAAGCTGAAAGTCTTCCCACTAGTCTTAGCCACAGCTATCAGGAAAAAGAAAGAAAAGATCCAAATTGGAAGGGAAGAGGTAAAATCGTCATTATATGCAGATGACGTGATACAATATAGAGAAAACCCTAAGGACACCACATAAAGACTACTAGAACTGAAATGAATTCAGCAAGGTAGCAGGATATAAGATCAACATATGGAAATCAGTTGCATTTCTTTAACAATGAAATATCAGAAAGACAATGTTAAAAAAAAAATTTAAATCACACCCCCCAAAAGTAAAATACTTAGGAATAAACCTGACAAAGGAGGTGAAAGATGTACATGTTGAAAACTATAAAACATTAATAAAGGAAACTTAAGATGATCAAAGAAATGGAAAGATACCTCATGCTCTTGGATTAGAAGAATTAGTATTGTTAAAATGACCATACTACCCAAGCAATCTGCAGATTTAATGTGAGCCCTATCAAGTTAACCATGACATTTTTCACAGAACTAGAATAATCCTAAAATTTATATGAAACCATAGAAGACACAGAATTGCTAAAGCAATCCTAAAGAAAAAGAATAAAATAGGAGGCATACCCTCCCAGACTTGAGAAACTACAAAGCCACAGTGACCAAAACAGCATAGTATTGATACGAAAACAGACATACTGACCAAGAGAACAGAATAGAAAGCCCAGAAATAAACCCACATACCCACAGTCAATCTTCAACAAAGGCAAGACTCTACGATGGGAAAAGACACTCTCTTCCCCTAGTCGTGTTGGGAAAGTTGAACAGCCACATGTAAATTGGTGACATTAGAACACTCTCACCAGACACAGAAATAAACTCAAAATGGCTGAAAGACTTAAACATAAGACACGACACCATAAAAGTCCTGGAAGATCTCATAGGCAAGACATTTCCTCACATAAATCATACGATGTTTTCTTAGGTCAATCTCCAAAGGCAAGAGAGAGAAAAATAAACAAATGAGATCTAACCACACTTACGAGCTTTTGCACAGCAAAGGAAACCATGAGCAAAACAAAAGACAACCTACAGAATGGGAAAAAATATTTGCAAATGATGCAACTGACAAAGGCTTAATTTCCAAATATACAAACAGTTCATACAATTCAACAACAGCAACAAAATAACCATTAAAAAAAAAAGGGTTCAGAAGACCTAGACAGACATGTATCCAAAGAAGAAATGCATATGGCCAATAGGCACATGGAAAGATGCTCAACATCTCTAATTATTAGAGAAATGCAAACAAAACTACTGTGAGGTACCACTTCATTCCAGTCAAAATGGCCATCATTAAAAACTCTACAGGGACTTCCCTGATGGTCCAGTGGTTAAGGCTCCATGCTCCCAATGCAGGGGACACTGGCTTGATCCCTGGTTAGGGAACTAAGATCCCACATGCTGTGTGGTTCAGTCAAAAATAAATAAATGTAACCCCACCCCTAAACCAAAAAACTACAAATACAAATACAGGACAGGATGTGGAGAAAAGGGGACCTCCTACTCTGTTGGTAGGAATTTTAGTTGGTGCAGCCACTATGGAAAACGGTATGGAGGCTCATCAGAAAGCTAAAAACAGAGCTGCCATAGGATCCAGCAACCCCACTTCTGAGCATCTATCCAGACAAATCTCTAATTCAAAAACATAATGTGCATCCTGTATGCACAGCAGCACAATTCGCAATAACCAAGACATGGAAGCAACCTCAATGGCCATTGACAGAGGAGTGGATAAAGAAGATGTGGTGTGTATACACAACGGAATACTACTCAGCCATAAAAAAGAACGAAATGATGGCATCTGCAGCAACATGGATGCAGCTAGAGATTATCATACGAACTGAAGTAAGTTAGAAAAAGAAAGAAAAACACCGTATCACATCCCTTATACATGGAATCTAAAATATGACACACGTGAAGCTATCTACACAACAGAAGCAGACTCATAAACATAGAGGACAGCTCTGAGGTTGCTACAGGAGGGGGTTGCGCAGGGGTGGAGTGGGAGGCTAGGATTAGCAGATGTAAGCTGAAATATACAGAATGGATAAACAAGGTCCTACTATATAGCACAGAGAACTATATTCAATATCCTTTGATAAACCATAATGGGAAACAATATCAAAAAAGAATGTTTAAATATGTAAAAATCAATTTGCTGCACAGAAATGAAGATGACATTATAAATCAAGTGTACTTCAATTTAAAAAATAGCATTAAAAAAATCTAAAACATATGTGAGGCTACCTCCCATATGCTGAGAGGAAGAAAACTAGCAGTTACCGGCAATTCCTTTCACATTCATTACTTAATACAGCCTGGAAACTTGCCATTCATATCCTCGGCCAGGATATTTTTATGGTGGAAGCCAGGGCTTAGAGACTAAGTAACTTGCCCCAGGTCACCCAGCTTGTTCAAGTCGGTGAGCTGGGGCTTGGATCCTGGTCCAGGTAACTCTGAAGTCATCCTGCCTCCTTGTGAACAATCCCTTTAACAAAAAAATTTATTGCTGAAAGTAACTCTACAAGTTGTCTGGTCCAGTGGTTTCTGAATGCAGGTAGGCTGGCCCTGTCTCTTAGACATCCTGCTAAAGAGGCAGGATGGGAAGGATGGATCTGCTGTTGACAGAAAAACAGTGACTGCCACCGTCTAAGGGAGCAGCAGAAATCCTATCAGTGGAGGCTAATGGAAACCTTGCTCTGCTCTCAGTCTGTATGGATTAGAAAAGTGAGAGTCGCTCAGTCTGGTCTGACTCTTTGTGACCCTCATGGACTATACAGTCCATGAAATTCTCCAGGCCAGAATCCTGGAGTGGATAGCCTTTCCCTTCTCCAGGGGATCTTCCCAACCCAGGGATCAAACCCAGGTCTCCTGCACTGCAGGCAGATTTTTTACCAGCTGAGCCACAAGGGAAGCCCCTGTGGGTTAGAAGGGAAGGAGTAAACTGGTAGAGTGGGAACCACACCAAATCACTGGACTCTGGTCAAGAGATGGCACACTGAGGGACTGCCCTGGTGGTCCAGTGGCTAAGACTCGTGCTTCCAGGGCAGGGGCCTGAGTTCGATCCCTGGTCAGGGAACTAGATCCCACATGCTGCACAATATTGAATACTTAAGATCCCACGTCCTGCAACTAAGATCTGGCACAACTCTATACTGACTGAACGACTCTCGGCAAGCTGCTTAACCTCTCTGGGCTTCAGGTTACTCATCTATCAGATGGGAATAACAACTGGATCTCCTTAGTAGGTCATCACGCTTTCGAATTGTGGTGCTGGAGAACACTCTTGAGAGTCCCTTGGACTGCAAGGTGATCAAACCAGTCAATAATTCTAAGAGAAATCAACCCCGAATACTCATTGGAAGGACTGAGGCTGAAGCTCCAATACTTTGGCCACCTGATGCAAATAGCTGACTCATTAAAAAATACCCTGTTTCTGGGAAAGATTGAGGGCAGGAGGAGAAGGGGGCGAGAGAGGATGAGATGACTGGATGGCATCACCGACTCAGTGGACATGAGTTTGAGTAAACTCTAGGACACAGTGAAGGACTGGGAAGCCTGGCATGCTCAGTCCACGTGGTCTCGTGGAGTCAGATACAACTTAGCAACTGAACAGCAACTAGGTTATCATGAAATAAAATAAGAGAATACATAAAATGCTCTGAATAGTGGCTAGTGTTCAGTCAGTACTTAGTAAAAATTAGTGACTAGTATTACTGACATGTTTATTAAAATAATTTATGGATTTAAAAAATATTTGCAATATTATAATAAAGAGACTTTACCCTGAAAAAAATGATCTGGCAGAGTCAAATAAATAAATATTAAAAAGAGAGACAGAAGGCACTTTGAAGCTTCTGTCTGTGCTTGTGCTGCTACAAGACATTTTGTTTAACGTGAAATATGCAAAGGTTGGCCTAGACCTTTGGGACCTGATGTATGTTGTGGGGAAAAAAACTACTTTGCTGGAGAAAGGAACAGAACTTTGGGGGGATTAGCCGTCCCTGCTTGGGAGCAGAAGAATGAGGCAGCAGACATTTGGGACCTGAGAAGAGGAATTCCCAGAGGGTTGACTGATCAGGGTGACATTTAAGAACAGAGCAGAATTGTTGGGCTGTTCTGGAAGGTTCGTCTCTTACTGCCATAGCTAGGGACACTTTTCAGTTTAAAGAAAGGGGGAATCCCTTGTGCTTCACTTGGGGCTGGTGTTGGGAGGAGAGAAGAGGATAGACAGAAAATGCAGTAGACATAGAGCTTAGAGCAAGAAAAGCCCAGAAGCGACCTAAGTCCATGAGAACCCCCTAAATTACTGGGGGGCAGGGGGGCTTCCTGTTACCCTTGTACTTAGAAACTTGTTTCTTATAAAGTGAGAGATCCTCAGGGATATGCAGGGAACAGACACCTTAACAGACACTTGGCTACAAACAGACTCCAGGAGGAGCCCCCAGATCTTTTGGTTCAGCTGGTTTGGAGGTGTGCTCAGGAAACAGTACTCCTGGGTTGGGAGTTACTGGTTTATTATGACTATTACATCCGAGGTAATTCCCAGGGAGTTTCATGACCTGCCTGAGGCATCATGAAGCTCTCCTGTAGCTGATTTGAGGGTAGAAGCAAATTCTCTTGTTCCAGTAGAGCTTGTAAGTCCCACAAGTTCACAGTTCCTCCCCAACAGACACCCAGCTCTGCGCATTGCATGGACAAACAGGACTTGGAGGAGCGATCTTAGTTTTCTATGACCATTCCTCGGACGAACACGCCCCTGGAAGGCCTAAGATAGTACAGGTGAGCATTGGTCCTGCTTCCGCGGACCTGAACATCTGCATCTTCTGGGTACCAGCTGGCCCTCCACGTGCTGTGGCCTAACATCAGCTTCTGAGCCACCTCACAGTCTTTCCAGAACTGCTGACCCAGCCAATGGAGGCAGACAGGGAGCACTTTTCTGGACAGTACAGCATTTTTTTTTTCCTTCTATGCCTTTCTAGATCCACATAGCCCAACAGATCAAATGGCCTCTTTTGTTCCCAAAGCAAATTCATCCGGAGTAAGCACTTTTGACATTCAAATATACACGGTCTAAGCAGTTGCCAGCTACAATCATCCACTCATTGCAGGCCTCCTTTCTGTCCATTGTCTTGTGTTTCACAGGCAAAACGACCTTTCAGCATTGCCAGCTGCAGTCCCAGGGTGCAACCGTCTGTGGGTGTGCTGGCCCAGAAAAACCTCAAAAGCTGGGAGAACTTTCCTGCTGGGTCACCAGGCTCCTTCTCCCTCCCATCCTTCTCCAAGCCGCTCCCAGAGAAACTTTCTGGATGGACCATCAGGCCCGTTCTCTGCAGCAAACTTTCTGTCGTCTCCTACTATGGACAGCAGAAAGCCCACCCCTTCCCGAGTGACCTGATCTGTATCTTGGACTGTCACCATCAGAGGACTTGCCCTTTTTGAGTGGGCACTTCCCAAAGCAAAAAAAAAAAAAAAAGACAGGCCTTTCCAGCCAAGAAAACAGATGCTGGTTGCTCTTTCACTGGTCGTCACCCTCCATGGGCCTCTGCATTCTTCTCAGAGACACCCAATGACACTGTGTCCCGAGTGACCTGGTTTCCTTTGTCTGTTCCCCAACCTGACTGCCCGCTGCCTGACAACTCCATGCTGTGTTTATGTCTTCCTGCCTAGCAAGGCGCTGACTCACAGGGTCTGGAGTCAATGGTTCATTGAACTAATGAGGGAAGGAATGGATTCCATCCCCTCTGGCAGGATTGATTCCCTAGGGTGAGGGGCTGCCTGGGGAGGTGGGTTGGGTTTGGGGCTCTGGCCCCTGCGTTTAGAGACCAGCCCTAGAAATGGCCCTTGGAGATGGAGTTTGATCCCTGGATGGGGAAGACCCCCTGGAGAAGGGAATGGCAACCCACTCCAGTATTCCTCCCTGGAGAATTCCATAGACAGAGGAGTCTGGTGGGCCACAGTCCATGGGGTGGCAGAGAGTCAGACATGACTAACGACTACTTTCACTTTCACTTTCCTGTAAACAGCACTAGTCACAACCAAAGGCAACAAGTTCCCTTGTCTCTGAGCGCCCAGGCTTCCCCTTGAATAGGGTGCAAGACCAAGCTTTTCTGGCCTCTGGGGTTCCCGTAGGGGTAAGGTCACCATTGCTGGAACCAGGTCCCTGGGGGCTGTTCACTCACTGGGCTCCATGTCGCTGGAATCTTCATCTTTTACAATTTGTGTGGTTAGTGCTTTTGTTTCCTGCATAACCAAGTCTTCATGTATCCATCCCTTGCTGTTGGGCTTTGTCTTCAGCTGCTTGGGCTGCCATCAGAGTCCCACCATCCCCGTGGCTTAAACAACAGAAAGTGTGTGTCTTACAGTCAAAACCAGAAGTTTGAGATCAAAGTGTCGGCAGAGTGGACCTTCTGCGGTCTCCCACCCTTCCTGGCAGACAGCCGTCTTCTCCCTCCATCTTCACAGGGGCTTCTCTCTCTGTGTCTGTGCTCTGCTGCTGTTGTTCAATCGCTCAGTTGTGTCTGTCTCTTTGCAACCCTGGGGACTGCAGCACGCCAGGCTTCCCCGTACTTCATCAACTGCCGGAGTTTGCTCAAATTCACACCCATTGAGTCGGTGATGCCATCCAACCATCTCATTCTCTGTCACCCCCTTCTCCTCTTGCCCTCAATCTTCGCCAGCATCAGGGTTTTCCCAGTGAGTTGGCTTATTGCAATCAGGTGGCCAAAGTATTGGAGCTTCCGCTTCAGCATTGGTCTGTGTTCTAATCTCCTCTTAAAAGGACAACAATCATATTGGATTAGAGCCCAGCCACAATAACTTCAACTTAACTATTAATATGTCTTTAAGGACCCTATTTCCAAATACACTAAGTTACATTCTGAGGTACTGGGATTAGACTTTACTTAAGAATTTGGGGAGGCCACGATTCTGCCCATCACAGACCTTCAGGCTAGTCCCAGTGTTTCCATGGTAATAAACGAAGCGAGGTGAACATCCTTTCATAGTTCTCTGTGTACACGGGGGTGATAAGGTAGAAGCAGGGACATGGAATTGCAAGAACAAATGGACCTAGAGCTTGCCTGTATGTATTGGTCTCCAAATGGTTACAGGAATTTCCCCCTAACCCTGCAGTCCATCCTAAAAGAGATCAGTCCTGAGTGTTCACTGGAAGGACTGAGGTTGAAGCTGAAACTCCAATACTTTGGCCACCTGATGCAAAGAGCTGACTCATTGGAAAAGACCCTGATGCTGGGAAAGATTGAGGGCAGGAGGAGAAGGGGACGACAGAGGATGAGATGGTTGGATGGCATCACCGACTCAATGGACATGAATTTGGGTAAACTCCGGGAGTTGGTGATAGACAGGGAGGCCTGGCGTGCTGCAGTCCATGGGGTCGAAAAAAGCTGGACACGACTGAGCGACTGAACTGAACTGCGGGGTTTGGCAGTTCTTTGTCCACATTCTCATCAGACTTGGTGTTACCAAATTTTGTTCTGTGGCAATCTGATCATTGTGAAAAAATACTCTCTGTCCTCAGTACTCCTGTTTCAGTTCCTGGGGGCGGCCACTATCATCTTCTGTACACAGCCCATCAGAGTAACTCTGTGCCCCCACATCTGACTTTTCAGAAACATCTGAACATATCTCACATATCTCCATGTTATTATAGAAACTTCTTAAAAGTTGTTTTAAATGGCTGCATACTCTTCTGTGAGTGAATGTGTCATAGTTTTGAAAAACAGCCTAATTGTTGGCTATTGGTTGTTGCTTTGTTAAAAATATTCCTCCCAGAATTTTTAAAATTCATAAAAAGAATAAAGCAGCCATAAATCCCAGTACCTGTTGATATTTTATTATATTCCTATTTTCTTCTGTAGTTATAAAATACTTTTCTTATTCTTCTTCTTATAGGCACTGATTTGTACAAAAGCCCAAGACTTCTTTTGGAGCTTGGAATTCTGTGTATTATTTAACTTTACAATGTGAGCAGGTCTACAAGCTGCTAAATCCTCCATGCCTTCCTCCTCTGCTCCAGTAAACACTTTGAGGAATGAAAACCAGTGAGGCCATAATGGGGGTGGGCTTGAACTTGGCTCATAATTTTCTAAAAGGTAAATTAATTACTAACTGAACTCTTAATTATTATTAGTCTGAAATTACTTTGACTTACCCCACAGCTCATCAGCCCACAGAGGCTGAGGCCAGCTTCTCTGAGACTTTTAACCCACTACCTGCCAAGTGACCCCCACTGAGCTCCTCAGTAAGTAGGATGTGTTTGTGGAGGAGATATGGGCCTTTAAAGCAAAACAGCTTTCTTGTTCTATAAAGTGGACTCCTCTTCTGAACACTACCAAGCAGAAAAGTTTTTTTTTTTTTTTTAAATGAAATGAGTTCACTGCCTTCTCAGGGTGGCCAGACATGAACTGCCATTAGTGAAGATTTATTGGTGTTTAGTCCCTAAGTCGTGTCCAACTCTTTTGTGACCCCATGGACTGTAGCCTGCCAGGCTCCTCTGTCCACGGGACTTTCCAAGCAAAAATATTGGAATGGCTTGCCATTCCTGTCTCCAGGGGATCTTCCCAACCCAGGGATCTAACCTGTGTCCCCCGCCTTGGCAGGCAGATTCTTTACTGCTAAGCCACCAGGGAATCCCCCATTACTGAAGATTATTCATCTCAATTTCAGCTTTAAAAAAGACAGAGATTAGGAGAAAGAGTCTCAGTAGTGAGCACTAATAAAGTTCACAACTTTGAAACACGATGGGACCTTTAAAAAATCTGCAATCTGCAAGCACTTTTTGTACCAATAAATTTCATATGAATAATAAAGTATTTAAAATAAACTTAAGGTTTGTTAATGCTCAGTATAGCTGAAGTGGAAATTGTAAGCCTGGTTAACGTATGTGTGGTCTGTTTAAAACTTTTAAAAACTTGAAATAATGATTTGCAAACTGGGTTCTAATTATATAGGGGGAAAAAAAACCCAGTGAACACAGGACAAGTCTGATCTGAATTATGAGTGTGCTGTATAAATAGATGACACATAACTCACTAGTCATTGGAACTTCAGTCCCGGTAAGGGAAAGTAGAGGGAATATTTCAAGAAGGAAGCACAATTTAAAACCCCAAGGTGCCATCTTTTGGGTGTTGCTAAATCACTGTTTTGTGAGTCCAAAGGACTGAGGCTGGTAGAATTACAAAAAAGTGCTGATGAGAGCCTTGCAGCTGAGCAGATGAAGGGCTTGGAGCAGCCTGGGAACCTCCTGAGAGGGTGACTTCTTGGTTAAAGATTCCCAGCATTAGCCCATTCAGTCTCAGGCCTTAATTAACATCTACATTTTTGCAGACTCTTTCACAGTAGATTTAAGAGAAAACAAGGAAGCAGCCAAAGGTATTAGAAATGACGGAGCTTCTTTCAATTACAAGAGAGAAATCATCTGTGTCCAAAAGATCAAAAATTCTTGAATGTGGATGGCTTTTCTAAAGTGGGGTGAAGTAGTGACATCTTGTGGACAGTTAAGGTAATTGCAAGCAACTCAGACAACTAAAAATTCAAGCATTCGTTCATTTGTTCTTCAGTTCTTTAAGGTTCATTCATACATTCTTTCACTCACTGTGTGAATACATAGCAATTTCCACTTTAACCTCTGATGTTCCTTTTAAACAGTAAATGACAATCTTTCAGAGTAAATGTCAGATTTTTAATGACTCTTCCAGTAGGGTCAAATCTACCCAGACTTCTGCTTATCTTAAAAACAAGAGGATGTATGGACTCAAAGAAGCCTAGATGTTGTGGGCAAATAGCTTTAAGACATGTTCTGCTTTTTATTTGCTGTGTGAATGTGGAATGAGTGGGCCAACTCAGGACTTTTCCTCTTATGCAGAGTACCAGTCAGATTGCAGAGGTTAAACATGAGTTCAGTCATAATGTGAATTATTAAGCTAGCTGATTTCTGAAATGATGATATAGTGGAAATAAGTTATTGGGACATAGGGCTATCTAAGCTCTTTGGATGTCAATTTTCTCATCTGTACAAGATGAGTGTTAAACGAACTGAGTAGGAAGATTGCTTCTAATGGTCTGCAATTTGATATTTTCCTTTACACCCTAATGAGTCCCTGTTTCGAGGATTAAGCTCTCCAGCCTGTGGTTGTACTGGTCTGGCCTAACTTATTTTTGGCCTATAACTTGGAAGTGTTTTGTTCCCTGGATAATAAGTGCTAGGTGGCCAGTTTTGAAAGGAAAATATTAATAGAAGCATTTTATGCATTCTCTTTCATCACTGATATTCAGTATTATAGTGAGGGCAGTTAGGCAAGTTTCTTAATTTAGAAAGAAACAGGTAAATATTTTGGCAAGCATTTAGATCTCCTCTGTGTCTGATAGACATGCTCTCACAGGTAGGTCAGGGGCACCTGCCCCTCGGGCCCAGGATTACTAGGACGAGCAATGCAGCAAGTGGATCGATCTTTCTCGGTCTCCCTTCCCACCTCATTTGTTCCTCAACATTACAAGGCACTTGGATAAAATTCCCAAATCAAGTTTATGCCTCACTGTCAGAGGGAAAAATATCAGGAAGCAACATATATTTTGGGCAAATTTGTTCTTTCCTTCCCCCACCTCTTTCCCGCTTTTTATTTCTTGCAATTAGTTTTCTAAACATTACCAGAATACTTTCAGTACCTCATGAGAAAAGACAACAATTCCATTTTACTTCATGTATTATTTGTAATTGACAGTTCATAAAAACCCATTCCCATACATTCTCTCCTTTGCTTCCCAAACCAAGAATATGAGGTTACTGGAATGAGTTGTTACTATCCATTTTTAAGTTAGGAACCTGAGATCTGAAAAAAATGAATGACCTTCCTGTGGGCAAACATGCAGTGAGTGATGGGGTTGACACTGGAACCCTGGGCCGTCCTCCTGGGCTTAGGTCTGGAGTCACCAAACTGTGTCCATTCATTTCACAAATTGTCTCATAAACTCTTCTCGTGCTATTAGCTTGAATTAACTGTCGCTAGAATTTGTTTTTGAAACCTTGTAAATTTCCAAATGAGGATGATCCCTTTCGAAAGGCAGAAAGGCCACAGATGGCCTTGGGGTGTGTCTACCGAGAAGCAGACCTTCCTTGAGCCGGGGATGTCACGCTGAGCAACAGCAATTTGTTTGGCAAGTGATAACAGGAAGGACTTGGAATGGGGAAGTGAGACAGGGGAGGGATGAAATCTAATATCGGATGCACTCATTAGTGGATGAGCACTGTGGGCAACTGGAGCTCAGTCTGCTGGGGACCCTGGAGACAGTGGACAACATACCCCAGAGTTCTCCTACCCAAGAACAGGAGATCGAAGTACTGAAGGACTAACTCTCGTTTGTCACTGGGACCACTCCCCAGCAGCATGGCAGGGCCTGCAAACTGGCCAGACATGCTCAGCAGGGAGAGAGGGTCCCCAGCAGAGATGCAGGGGGATTGCAACAAGCAGCTGCTGCACTCCCAAGAAAGGTGAGTCTGAGAGCACGTGGGTGGCCGTTGACCACGCCCCTGTCAATTTCCCTGGCTCTTCCTGTATCTGGTGATAGGACTGTGAGTCACATGTTTGGCACCATGCAATGTGGTAAGGGAAGCACAAAATACATTTGAAGATCTAGAATCTCTACCTATCACAACAGACTAATTTAAAACACACACTTGAAACAAGTAACACTGGAAGATACTTATTAGCAAGTGTCACAATGAGTAAGATGGAAATCGAATACTGTAAGAATTCAGAGAAAGCAGAGATTGGAAAATCCTGCTGAAAAATAACTCCAAGGGCTTGGATTTGGGTAGGAGAGTGAGACTGAAGGTGTGATCAAAGGAAAAGCACCGGCAGGCGTGCACCTATTTCTCCTCTGTCCTCCAGATAACAGGAAGCTGAAAGCGTCTCACCCCATTTTTATTAAATGACTAGGTGGATATAGCTTAAAAGAAATCGTTTAGAGACTTATGATGCGATGTAAATAAAAGTAGTTCCAATATTTTTAAAATAAGTGATAAAATACAGGCTTATGCATGTAGAACTACATAGGCATTACTGCTACAACAGATGAAGGGAACGCAGTGAAAACCATGCCTCAAGTCTGTAGCTTTAAATGAAAAGAACAAGATCTAAAAATAAATGACCTAAGAATTCATCTCAACAAGTCAGAATAAAAAAAAGCTTAAATAGCAGCCCCCCACCACCACCAAAAAAAAAAAAAAAAAATAAGTAGGAAGAAGGAAATGAAAGAGAAAAAAAGAAACAGAAAACAATCAAAAAAAGATCAGGGCTTCCCTGGTTTCTCAGTGGTGAAGAATTCACTCGCCAATGTAGGAGACATGAGTTCGATCCCTGGTCCATGAAGATCCCACTTGCCACGGGGCAACTAAGCCCATGGGCCAGCACTGCTGCGACTGTGCTCTGGAGCCTGCGAGCCCCAACTCCGGAGCCTACGTGCTACAACGACTGAAGCCTGAGTGCTCTGGAGCCTGTGCTTTGCGGCGAGAGAAACCAGCGCAGTGAGAAGCCTGCACACTGCAATTAGAGAGCAGCCCCCACTCAGGGCAACTAGAGAAAAGCCTGCACAGCAAGAAAGACCCAGCACAACCAAAAACAAATACACAAATAACAAATGTTTAAATGTCCCCATTATTGAAAAAGGTCAATAAAGCTAAAAGTTGGTTCTTGGAAAGGACTGATGCCAATTCATAAACTCTACCATAGACTGATTGAAAACAGGCAGAAAAGGCAACTAATATCAGGAATCAAAAAGGAAACAACACTATAGATCCTGCTGTAAGACTTTATGTGTATTATGAACAGCTTTAAACTTATCTATTAAAGTTAGGTAAGTTAGATAAGATTGACACCTTCCTTATTATTAGTGGTGACTTTGCTCAATACATTATTAGTGGTGACTGACTAAACTGGATCCAAGAAGAAACAGAAATATCCGAACAATGCTGTAACTATTTGTCTAACTCTTTGAGACCCCATGGACTATACAGTCCATGGAATTCTCCAGGCCAGAATACTGGAGTGGGTAGCCTATCCCTTCTCCAGGGGATCTTCCCAACTCAGGGATCAAACCCAGGTCTCCCACATTACAGGCAGATTCTTTACCAGCTGAGCCACAAGGAAAGCCCATATAATTAACAAGCTTCCCATAAAGAAAATTTATGCTCTGAATTCTCATTGCTGAATTTTACCAAACATTTAAAAAGGAGTTAGTGGTAAACTTTAAAAACTCTTTCAGAGATTAGGAAATGACAAAAAAGGTAATTTCCAATGCCTAAATAATCTTGATACCAAAACATAACAAACATTATAGGAAAAACTATAGTTGAGTCCACTCAAAAATCCTTAACAAAATATTAATAGAGTGCATTGAACAATATATAAAAAGATAATAAATCTTGCTCATATTGTTATATTTGAGAATGTTGATTTGATCCAGTATTCAATAACTAATCAGTGTGATTAACATGCTTACAGAATAAAGGGGAAAAAAATACTGATTATTTTAACAGATGCATAAAAAGCAAATGGAAACCTTCCATATCTACTCATGACTTAAAAAAGCCTTATAATGCCACACAAGTACAAAGGATCATTAGAGACTGCTGTGAAAAGTGTACGCCAACAAATTGGACAATACAGAAGAAATGGATACATTCCTAGAAACATACAGCCTCAGATCAGATCAGATCAGTCACTCAGTCGTGTCCAACTCTTTGCAACCCCATGAATCGCAGCACGCCAGGCCTCCCTGTCCATCACCAACTCCCGGAGTTCACTCAGACTCACATCCATCGAGTCAGTGATGCCATCCAGCCATCTCATCCTCTGTCGTCCCCTTCTCCTCTTGCCCCCAATCCCTCCCAGCATCAGAGTCTTTTCCAATGGGTCAACTCTTCACATGAGGTGGCCAAAGTACTGGAGTTTCAGCTTTAGCATCATTCCTTCCAAAGAAATCCCAGGACTGATATCCTTCAGAATGGACTGAAGGAGATGGTTGGATCTCCTTGCAGTCCAAGGGACTCTCAAGAGTCTTCTCCAACACCACAGTTCAAAAGCATCAATTCTTCGGCGCTCAGCCTTCTTCACAGTCCAACTCTCACATCCATACACGACCACAGGAAAAACCATAGCCTTGACTAGACGGACCTTTGTTGGCAAAGTAATGTCTCTGCTTTTGAATATGCTATCTAGGTTGGTCATAACTTTCCTTCCAAGGAGTAAGCGTCTTTTAATTTCATGGCTGCAGTCACCATCTGCAGTGATTTTGGAGCCCAGAAAAATAAAGTTTGACACTGTTTCCACTGTTTCCCCATCTATTTCCCATGAAGTGATGGGACCGGATGCCATGATCTTTCTTTGTTTTCTGAATGTTGAGCTTTAAGCCAACTTTTTCACTCTCCTCTTGCACTTTCATCAAGAGGCTTTTGAGTTCCTCTTCACTTTCTGCCATAAGGGTGGTGTCATCTGCATATCTGAGGTTATTGATATTTCTCCCGGCAATCTTGATTCCAGCTTGTGTTTCTTCCAGTCCAGCATTTCTTATGATGTACTCTGCATATGGGTGACAATATACAGCCTTGACATACTCCTTTTCCTATTTGGAACCAGTCTGTTGTTCCATGTCCAGTTCTAACTGTTGCTTCCTGACTTGCATCCAGATTTCTCAAGAGGCAGATCAGGTGGTCTGGTATTCCCATCTCTTTCAGAATTTTCCACGGTTTATTGTGATCCACACAAAGGATTTGGCATAGTCAATAAAGCAGAAATAGATGTTTTTCTGGAACTCTCTTGCTTTTTCGATAATCCAGCAGATGTTGGCAATTTGATCTCTGGTTCCTCTACCTTTTCTAAAACCAGCTTGAACATCTGGAAGTTCACGGTTCACATATTGCTGAAGCCTGGCTTGGGGAATTTTGATCATTACTTTACTAACGTGTGAGATGAGTGCAATTGTGCGGTAGTTTGAGCATTCTTTGGCATTGCCTTTCTTTGGGATTGGAATGAAAACCGACCTCTTCCAGTCCTGTGGCCACTGCTGAGTTTTCCAAATTTGCTGGCATGTTGAGTGCAGTGCTTTCACAGCATCATCTTTCAGGATTTGGAATAGCTCAACTGGAATTCTATCACCTCCACTAGCTTTGTTCGTAGTGATGCTTTCTAAGGCCCACTTGACTTCACATTCCAGGATGTCTGGCTCTAGGTCAGTGATCACACCATCGTGATTATCAAGACTCAATCAGGAAGAAACAGAAAATCTGAACAAACTGATTAGTGATTAAATCTCCTTCAGTCCAGTTGCTCAGTCGTGTCCAATTCTTCGAGACGGCATGACTCACAGCACGCCAGGCCTCCCTGTCCATCCCCAACTCCCAGAGTTCACCCAGACTCACTTACTAGTAATCAAAACCTTTCAACAAACAAAAGTCTAGGTCCTGATGGCTTTGCTGGCGAAATCTACCAAACACTTAAAGAAGAATTAATACCAGTCCTTCTCAAAATCTTCCAGAAAGTGGAAAAGGGGACACTTACAAATATATTTTATAAGACCATCATTATCCTGATACTAAAACCAGAAGGGAGGCCGACAAGGAAAATTACAGGCTAATATCCCTGATGAACATGGGTGCAAAAATCCTCAGAAAGTATTAGCAAACCTAATTCAATAGCACGTTAAAAGAATTAGACATCACGATCAAATGGGATTTATCCCAGGGCTTCAAGGCAGGCTCGGCACCTGTAATTAGTCAATGTGAAACACCATGTTAACACAATGAAGGATAAAAAGCCATGATCATCTCAGCAGGTGCAGAAAAAGCATTTGACACAATTTAACATGCATTTAAGGTAAAAACTTTCAACAAACAGAGTTATAGAGGGAAGGTACCTTCACATGGTAAAGGCCATATATGACAAGCCCAGAGCTAACATCAGACTTAATTGTGCAAAGCTGAAAGCTTTCCTCTAACATCAGGAATAAGACAAAGATGCCCACACCCCACTTTTATTAAACTTTGTATTAGAAGTTCTAGCCAGAGCAATTAGGCAAGGAAAATAAATAAAATCATCCACATTAGAAAGGCAGAAGTGAAACCATCACTATTTGCAGATAACATTATACATAGAAAACTCTAAAGACTCCACCAAAAAAAGCTCTTAGAACTAATAAACAAATTCAATAAAGGATACAAAATCAATGTACAAAAAAGTTGTGTTTCTATACACTAATAATGAACTATCAGATAAGGAAATTAAGAAAACACCCCCACTTAAAACTGCATCAAATAGAAGAAAATATAAGAATAAATTTAACCAAGGAGGTGAAAGACCTGTACACTGAAAATTCTAAGATATTAATGAAAGAAACTGAAGAAGACACAAATAAATGGAAAGATATTCCATACTCAAAGACTGAAAAGTTTAACACTGTTAAAATGTCTATACTACCCAAAGCAATATACAGATTCAATGCAAATTCCAATGGCATTTTTCACAGAAACAGAACAAATGGTCCTAAAATTCGTATGGAATCACAAAAGACCCCCAAGAGCCAAAGCAATCTTAAGAAAAAAGAACAAAGCTGGAGGCATCACACTTCATCATACTCATCAAAACAGTATGCTATTGTCATATAAACAAACACGCAGATCAAATGAAGCAGAATAGAGAAAGCCTCAAGAAAACTTATGCATATATGGTCAAGAAATTTAGAACAAAGGCCCAAGAATATAGAATGGGGAAAGAATTGTCTCTCCAATAAACGGTGTTGGGAAAAGTAGACAGTCACATGTAAAAGAATGAAATGGAATGAATGATGAAGAATGAAAAGAATCTCTCATACTACACACAGAAATTAACTCAAAATGCATTAAAGACTTGACTATAAGGTCTGAAACCATAAACTCCCAGAAGGAATTTTGAGGGTAAGCTCCTTGACATTGGCCTTGGTAAGGATCCTTTAGAGTTGACATCAAAAATAAAGACAACAAAAGCAAAAATAAACAAGTAGGATAATATTAAGTTAAAAAGCTTCTGCATAGCAAAGGAAATCATCAAACAAAAAGGCAACCCATGGAATGGGAGAAAACATTGGCAAATCATATATCTGATAAAGGGTTAATGTCCAAATATATAAAGAACAAGTTAACAGCATCAAAGTAAGCAATGTGAGTTACAAAATGGGCAGAGGAATTAGACATTTTTTTCAAAGAAGACATACAAATTGCCAACAGGTATGTAAAAATATACTCAACATTACTAATCACCAGGGAAATGCAAATCAAGGAAGACAGCAATGAGATATCACTTCTACCTGTTTGAAGGTCACTTGAAAAAAATAAAAAACAAGATAGGAGATTGCAAGTGTTGGCAAAAATGTCAAGAGAAGGGAATCCTTGTGCACTCTTGGTAGAAATGTAAGTTGGCTCAGCCACTGTAGAAAACAGTATGGAGGTTTATAAAAATCTTAAAAGTAGAGCTACCATCAGTTCAATTCAGTCGCTCAGTCATGTCAGACTCTTTGCGACCCCATGGACTACAGCACACCAGGCCTCCCTGTCCATCACCAACTCCCGGAGTTTACCCAAACTCATGTCCATTAAGTTGGTGATGCCATCCAACCATCTCATCCTCTATAGTGCCCTTCTCCTCCTGCCTTCAGTCTTCCCCAGCATCAGGGTCTTTTCAAATGAGTCAGCTCTTCGCATCAGGTGGCCAAAGTATTGGAGTTTCAGTGTCAACATCGGTCCTTCCAATGAACACTCAGGACTGATCTCCTTTAGGATGGACTGGTTGGATCTTCTTACAGTCCAAGGGACTCTCAAGAGTCTTCTCCAACACCACAGTTCAAAAGCATCAATTCTTTGGCGCTCAGCTTTCTTTATAGCCCAACTCTCACATCCATACATGACCACTGGAAAAACCATAGCCTTGACTATCCAGACCTTTGTAGGCAAAGTAATGTCTCTGCTTTTTAATATGCTGTCTAGGTTGGTCATAACTTTCCTTCCAAGGAGTAAGTGGTCTTTTAATCTCATGCCTGCAGTGATCTTTTAATTTCATCTGCAGTAATTTTGGAGCCCCCAAAAAATCAGCCACTGTTTCCCCATCTGTCTGCCATGAAGTCATGGGACTGGTATGCCATGATCTTAGTTTTCTGAATGTTGAGCTTTAAGCCAACTTTTTCACTCTCCTCTTTCACTTTCATCAAGAGGCTCTTTAGTTCTTCACTTTCTGTCATAAGGGTGGTGTCATCTGCATATCTGAGGTTATTCATATTTCTCCTGGCAATCTTGATTCCAGCTTGTGCTTCATCCAGCCCAGCGTTTCTCATGATGTACTGTGCATATAAGTTAAATAAGCAGGGTGACAATATACAGCCTTGACGTACTCCTTTTCCTATTTGGAACCAGTCTGTTGTTCCATGTCCAGAGCTACCATATAATCCAGCAATTCCACATTTGGGTATATAATTATAGGAAATGAAATCACTATTCCAAAGAGATATCTGCACTTCCTTATTCACTGAAGCATTATTTCTAATAGTCAACGCATGGAAACAACCTAAATGTTATTGACAGCTGGATGGACAGAGAAAATGTGTGTGTATATATACATATATATGTATATACACATGTATCATGGAGTAGTATTGTGTCAAAAAACGAAAGTAAATCTTTCTATTTGTGACAAGATGAATGGACCTTGAGGGCATTATGCTAAGTAGTGAAATAAGTCAGGCAGAGAAAAACAAATATCATATGAGCTTGCTTATATGTAGAATCGAAAAAAGACCAATGACAACAAATTTACAGAAACAACATATTGGTGGTTGCCAGAGGTGGGAGATGAGGGGTGAGGAAATGGGTGAAGGGTAGTCAAAAGGCACAAACTCCTTGAGTGAGATAAGTAAGTTCTGGGTATGCAGAGTGCAATATAGTGACTAGTTATTACCATTGCTTTGTATATTTGAAAGTTGCTAAGAGAGTGAATCTTAAAAGTTCTCATCACAAGAAAAATAGCTATAAATATGTAAGGTGATGGATATTTACTAGACTTGTGATAATCATTTGACAGTGAACACATCAGATAATTATGTTATACATCTTAAATAAGGTGTTATGTGTAAATTATTAAAACTAGAATAAAAAAATAATCAGTCTAGTTTTCAACCCTTTCAAAAAAAAAGTCTTGAGAAATTAGAAAGGAACTAATAAACATAAAAAAACCTATGGTATTTGTCATACTTAGTAGTGAAAGGTTAAAGGCTTTCCTCTTGAATTTGGAGAAAATGTGTACAGGAGTTCCTACTCTATTCAATAAGGCAATAAAAAGAAATAAAATATGTAAGGGTTGAAAGAAGAAGTAAACCTTTTATTAAATGCAGATGCTATACTTTTATAAACAGAAAATCTTTAGAAAATACATACAGATAAATTTTAGGATCGATAAAGAAGGTTAGCAAAGTCATGTCGTACAAGGTCTATATACAAAAGTATTTCTATGATAACAGAAAAGCAAAAGCAAATGAAAGACACAAAAGGAAAGGAAATAGCTACCACTCCAGTACTTTTGCCTGGAGAATCCCATGGGCGGAGGAGCCTGCTGGGCTGGCGTCCATGGGGTCGCTAAGAGTCGGACACGACTGAGCGACTTCACTTTCACTTTTCACTTCCATGCATTGGAGAAGGAAATGGCAACCCACTCCAGTGTTCTTGCCTGGAGAATCCCAGGGACGGGGGAGCCTGGTGGGCTGCCGTCTATGGGGTCGCACAGAGTCGGACATGACTGAAGCGACTTAGCAGCAGCTGCAGCAGACACAAATAAATACATATTATAGAATCCAAAAAGCAAAAATGCCCAAAGTGTATGATCAGAAGTCATGGTAATTACTTTTAGGAAGGCTGCAGGGGCATGACAGGTCCTTATAGAGAGCTGACAACACTGTTTCTTGGTCTACATGGTAGTCACACAGATGTTCACTTCACGATATAATTGAGTTGTACCTTTGTTATTTTCACTTCACATATGTTAAAATTAAACAAAAAACCCAGATGAGTCAATTTAATAAGCAATGGTATCTACAAATATATGTATTATAATTTTGGTTTCAGAAACAGGAAATGATTTGAATGTAACTGGAAGAAAACAAACAAGAATTAATTTATAATCACAGAATTCCCCCATCATATTGTGTCAAAAAAAAAAAAAAAAAACCAACAGAACAGCAACAACCAGGACACAGTAATGCAAGAATTCATAAACCTAGTGTGGACACAGAAGTCTACAGTGCCAGGTGGTGTGACATCACAAGATGGTGACATAGGTCTTTCCTGACTTTGCAACTATTCACAGACAAGACACCACTGAGAGAATTCTAGAATGTGGGAGTGAGTTTGAAATACCCGCTGCAACACAGAGACCAGAGCAGACTCCATGAGGAGGGTGAGAGGAATGACGACCAGCTAGACACAGTAGCTCCAGGCCATTGGAGCACCAGGCTGAGAGGTCTTCCCTGAGCCTACATTTCCTCTGCTGGAAAGAGAGACACTGGGGTGACATATAGCACCTCGGTTGTTCTGTAGGAGCCCCTACTCTGGTTTTGCCCTACAGGGACTCTGCTGGGCTTCCAGCAACATCATTCAGATCTTGGCAGGCCACGTTCCTACCTGCAGAGCCCACGGGTAGCCCCAACCACTGGGTTTGCTCATCTGTAGAACCAAGTCAGCAGCGTAGTCTGATCAGGGAACTCAGTGGGTTCCAACCCTGCCTGATTTCAGTCTTCAATGGAGATTTGCTGGCCCTAAAGCATGGTCTGCTCCTGCTCAGGCAGAATTGCTGAGTCACAGCTAAACCCATTGTAGAGTAAGCATGCCTTCAGGCCCCGGTTGACTAGAAAGACTATTTGGGAAAACTTGGCAACTGCCAGAAGTGGGTCCTCCAACCCTACCTAGGCAGGAGAGCTAGGTCCTAGCCTTGTCTGCTACAAAACTCAGCTCCCAGCCCCATGTGACATGAGGGCTGCAGAGAACGGATAAGCCAGCAATGCTTGAGCTGAGAGGAGGGCAGGCAGAGCTGATCACCCACAAAGCAAAGCCAGTATCAAGCATGGAGGTTTCACCTGCTACAGCCAGATGTAGCTTCCCTGGTGGCTCATGGTAAGGAATCCACCTACAATGCAGGAGACCTAGGGTTCAGTCCCTGGGTTGGGAAGATCCCCTGGAGAAGAGAATGGCAACCCACTCCAGTATTCTTGCCTGGAGAATCCCATGGACAGAGGGGTTGCAAAGAGTCGGATACAACCGAGCGATGAACACTTTCATGCTACACCCAGGTCAGGGAGTTAATTCACAGCCCCACCTACTGTGGAGTATGGTGCCTAGTGCTATTTGACAGGAAGGGCTCCATGAAAATGCCTACAAGCTGCTATATAACCCAGCAACGCTTGAGCTGAGAGATAGGAAGGCAGAGGTGATTGCCCCCAGAGCCAAGCCAGTGGACCTGTTCAGCCAAAAAACTTGGGGGAAGGATCATCTTGGGTCAAGAGCACAAAGAGTCTGAGTAGCTATGGAGCTGCTTTTCTTGTGCTCAGACAGGGAAACTGATTCATAGCCCCATCTATTGCTGAATACGAACTTCAGCTCACCTGGCCAGGGAAGTCTGCCCAGGGCGCACGGGTGGCTGAAACACACCCAGAAGCTGTGCCTAAAACAGTGGACAAGCAGCGCAGCTTGCGGCTTTCCCTGTCTGCAGAGCAGAACTAGTGACCTCACCTGACCGGGATACTCAGTGTGTGCTCCTGTAGGGCTCTGGGGCTCATCCTCCCACCCCACCAGGACAGGAAAGCTGATTCATTGCCCCACCTACTGCTGATTATAGTTCCCAGTTCTGGCCACCCAGTAAGCCAGATGAGAGAATTCAGGCAACTTGGCAGGGAACCAAGCCAGAAGTTCTATACAGTTGTTCATAGCAAGTGGCACCTTCCATCCCTGATCTCAGAGCTTGAACAGTTTCCTCACAAAAATAGACCCTAATGGCAGGCCCCATGTGCCCAAGGATGTTAGCCAGAAAACACTTCCAGAAACCCAAACTGAATTGACTGGTGAAGAACTATCTCTATCAAAGCAAACCTGCAAAGCCTGAAGGAAGAGACTACTTAAGTGTCAGATACCATATAAAGAATAAAAGAGCATGAAACATCAGATAAATATGACACCACCAAGGTAACTAACAAACTTCTAGTAACTGACTCTAAAGATGTGCAGATCTATGAACTGCCAGAAAAAGAATTCAGAATAATCCTTTTAAAGAAGTTTAGTGAACTATAAGAACACACATAGAAGAAATTAGGAACATAATGCATGAACAAAACAAGACATCCAACAACAACAACAGAATAGAATCTATAAGAACAAAGAAATCCTGGAGTTAAAAGTACAATAATGGAACTGAAGAATTCAAACAGGGAGCTTCAAAGCAGAGTCGGCCATGTATTAATTGAAGAAAGAATCAGCAATGTATAGCACTTGAAATTATTCAGACAGAGGAACAAAAACTAAACAGAAAGAAAAGTGGAGAAAGCCTACAGTACTTGAGGGACAGACTTAAAAGAAATGATATTTGCATTATGGAAGTTCCAGAAGGAGAATAGAAAGGGACAGAAAGAATATTTAAAGCAGTAATGGCTGGAAACTTCACAGACATGAGAAGAGAAACAGACATCTAGATCCAAGAGGCCCAAAGGACCCCATAGGTTGCACCAGGATAAGGCTGTATTGAGACACATTGTAAATAAATTGTCAAAAGTCAAAGAATTTTGAAAGAAGCAAGAGAGAAGTTACATACAAGGGAACCACCGTGCAACCGTTAGAGGATTTGTCACCATAAACATTCATGAGAGAATGGGGTCATATATTAAAATAATGAAAGAAAAAACATTAAAGGCAGAATAAAGCAGTACCTTGAGACAAATGAAAATGGAAACTCCAAATACCAAAATGTATGGGATGCAAACACGTTTCTAGGAGGGAAGTTTATAGAAATAAATGCCCTGTGTGGAATCTAAAAGGAGGGATAGGTACTGATGAAACTATTTGCAGGGCAGCAGTGGAGATGCAGACATAGAGAACAGATGTCTGGACACAGTGTGGGAAGGAGAGGGCGGGACGGATTGAGAGGGAAGCATGGAAACATACACATGACCATACGTAAAATAGAGAGCCGGCGGGAAGTGGCTGTGTGACATGGAGCTCAGCCCAGTGCTCTGTGACAACCCAGGGGGTGGGCGGTGGGAAGGAGGTTCAAGAGGGAGGGGACATATGTATACCTGTGGCTTACTCATGCTGATGTACGGCAGAAACCAGCACAATACTATAAAGCAACTATCCTCCAATAAAAAAATTAAAAAAAAAGAAACAAAGATCCCAAATAAACAACTTAATTCTATGCCTTAAAGAATGAAAGAAAAAATTCAGCCCGAACTTAGTACGAGGAAATAATATTAGAACAGAAATAAAGGATATAAAGAACAGAAAAACAAAAATTAACCAAACCGAGAGTTGGCTTTTTGAGACCTAACAAAAATTTGGACATTTTTAGCTAGACTAATCTAGGGGAAAAGGAGTGAGGATCCAAATAAACAATGCTATAAATGAAAAAGGAGACATTGTAGATACCACAGAAATGCAAAGGATATGAGGCTATGATAAAACTCTTACACCAACAACATTGTGTATGTACACACACACACAATGCAATACTACCCAGTCGTAAAAAGAACACAATGTTTTCACTTGCAGCGACATGGATGGACTCGGAGGACGTCATACTAAGTGACAAAAATCAGAAGAGAAAGATGAATACTGTACGGTATCACTTATACGTGGAATCTAACGAATCCAACAAACCAGTGACTATAAGAAGAAGGAAGCAGACACAGATGCAGAGAACAAACTAGAGGTCACCAGTGAGGAGGAGGGCGCTATGGGGGTGGGAGAGTGGGCGGCACAAACTGCTGGGTGTAAGACAGGCTCAAGGAAATTATTGCACAATACAGGAAATATAGCCAATGTTTTATAATGAGTATAAATGGAAAGTAACCTTCAAACACTGTATGAAAAAATTTAATTAAAATTAGTTCACAGAAAAATTAATAAAATGTGTTATCACCCAAAGATAGCAATAATTATCCAAAACCCAAGTTCAGAGTGTGGGATTTTGTGATCTAACTGATAAAGAATTCAAAATGATGGTCTGGAAGAAACTCAATGAACTACAAGAAAACTCAGATAATTCAATGAAATCAGGAAAAACATACACGAACAAAACGAGGTATTTACCAAAGAGATGGGAATCATAAAAACAGAAATTCTAAACAGGAATTCAATGAACTAAATGAAAAATGCGGTAGAGAAAAACTGCAGTGGAGTAGAGCAAATGGAAGATAGAATAAGTGAACTAAAGAAAAGGAATTTTAAAATAACCCAGTCAGAATAGAACAAAGAAAAAAAATGAGAAAGTAAAAAAAGCATACATGATCTAAAAGATTCCATCAAAACCACATAAATATTAGAATAATAGGGTTTCCACAAGGAAAGGAGGAGAGAGGGGCAGAAACTTTATTTAAAGCTCAGAAATAATAGCTCAGAACTTCCCAAACATGGGGAAAGACTTGGACATCCAAGTGCGCTAGGCTAGTGGCTCACCTTATTATCTCCATGCAAAAAGAGTTTCCCCAAGAAACTTTTTTATGGTGAAACTGTCAAAAATCAAAGAAAGTTAGAATTTTAAAAGCAGTCAGGGAAAAAAAAAGATTATAACCTACAAAGGAGCCCCATTAGGCTAACCACAGATTTTTTTAAACAGAAACCATAGAGGACAGGAAAGGATCAAATGACATACTCAAAGTGCTGAAGGAAAAAAATTGCCAGTCCAGAATACTCTACCTGGCTAAATTACCTTCCAGATATGAAGGGGAAATAGAAACTCTCTCAAAGAAAAGCTGAGGGAGCCTGTCATCACTAGACCTGCCTTGCAAAAAATTTTGCCTTGCAAAAAATATTTCATTTCAGGCTGAAATGAAAAGAAGCTAATTAGTGACATGAAAAAGATGAAAGTAGACAACACACTGGTAAATACACAGACTTAGAAAACTCTAATTCTGTAACAAGATGGTGTGTTAACCACTTATCCATAGTACAAAGATTCCAGGAGAAGAGTGTTAAAAATAATTATAGCTACTAAATTTGTTAATGAATATAGAGTATAACAAGCAGTAAAGAATGACATCAAAAAGATAAAAGCTGAGGAGTAAAAATGTGAGGCGTTGGTAGGCAATAAAAATTAGGTTTCTATCCGCTTAAAATAGACTGCATCATTTGAGATATTCTAAGTAAGCCTCTTGGCAACCACAAAGCAAAAACCTAGAGTAGATTCACAACAGAGTTTTAAAAATTCTTCTAAAGGGGATGAGAGTGTCATCAGCAAGATGGAAGGCAAGGAGGTCCCGATACCGATCTCCCCGTCTCACACACACACACAACAGGAGCAGTATATAAGTAACTACAAACGGAGGTGAACAGGGAAACCTCTGGACTACAAAGAACCAGCAGACTCCCTGTGGATTCAAAAACCAAGGACGGCAACACAGAAAAGTACAGAACATACTTGGCTTGTGTCATCCCATACCCTAGTCAAGAGCAGCTCAGCACCAGGAGGGATCCCCTGGGGGAAGCTCACCACAGGGGGAGGAGAGCAGGCGAACCCCAGCAAGCCCCACGTAGACATCTGCAGCCTTTGCTGCAGGGATCTCCCACCATCCTCGCTGACACTGACCCCGGCTGACTGAGCAGCCACAGAGTGCCTTCTTCCGCACCAACTCCCAGAAGCTGGAGCTGCTGCTGAGATGAGATCCGCCCTGGGGGATCTCAGGAGGGCCCTGGTTTCTGCTGTGTCCCTGGTCTTAGGTGTCACACGCAGCACCTCCCCATAGATGACACCAGAGCTGGCGCTGCCCACCCCGTGAGGTCTGTGATTGTCACTTGGGTTAACCAGTTAACTATTTTCTTAGTCACTGTTTCACAGTGCCCTGGGATCCTATATGATCAAATCTTTTGAAATCTTTTGATATTGTTGACAAACTTCTCACCACCCCTCCACCCAATCCAATTCTACACAAAGTCTTTTTGACCTCAAATTAATTTTAGGAATTTTCAGAGGGTCCTTAGAACATTTCAAAAGATTTGTTCTCTCTCCTTCTAAAACGATGTTGCCCTAAAGTAGAGCTTATTTGGTATGTTAAATCACGTAGGAAGCATTATCAAATAAGTAGTGCAAAACTTTTCTTAGATTATACTTATATTTTTATTATAAGTATTCCAGAAATTGTATGGAATTCCTAGAAATCTGATGTGTCCTGATATGTTATCATTTGTAATTATAGTTACTATCTTGAAGTGTTATGTGGCACAGAAATAATCAAATTCTTTATTAATTGCAACCCTCATTAGATTTTTAACTATGGCCCTTTTAAAGTCTTGTCATTTACAGTTAATATTTTACTCTAACAATTTTACAAGTGTCCCTACAAAAGTGCTTTATCTTTAGGTATTCATGGAGGATTCTAACAAGTACTCTACAATACAGGTTTCTGATAACTTTTCAGACATTACCACTGAACTAAATAACAATTTACAGAATCCTAATGGAGAGACTGATGGCTTTGTAAAACTTCTAGCAAAAGATCAAGACTAACAAGCATTAATTACATGGGACTACATGAACTGAGATAGATGATTATAATTTATTACGACTTTCTAACTTAAAGTACTGCTGTTTTTTAAACGTGTTTATGTTTTCCAGATTTAAGAAAACTTTTTCTTAAGTGATATGATTTACAGCAATTTGATGAAATGTAACTTTGTAAACAAAGATGAAACATTTACTTTTCCCTCTGCCTAATCCCTCCAGCATTCAGAAACTCTCAGTGAATATTATTTTCATGGCAATACAATTGTCTGCATGAGTTCAATAAGAATCTGTTCTTCTTGTAAGATGCTTGCTCCTTGGGAGAAAAGCTATGACAAACCTAGACAGCATATTAAAAGCAGAGACATCATTTTGCTGACAAAGGTCCCTAGAGTCAAAGCTATGGCTTTTCCAGTAGTCATGTACAGATGTGAGAGTTGGACGATAAAGAAGGCTGAGCACAGAAGAATTGATGCTTTTGAACTGAGGTGCTGCAGAAAAGCCTTGAGAGTCCCTTGAACTGCAAGGAGATCAAACCAGTCAATCCTAAAGGAAATCAGTCCTGAATATTCATTGGAAGGACTGATGTTGAAGCTAAAGCTCCAATACTTTGGCCACCTGATATAAAGAGCTGACTCATTGGAAAAGACCCTGATGCTGGGAAAGATTGAAGGCAGGAGGAGAAGGGGATGACAGAGGATGAAATGGATGGATGGCATTACTATCCACCTCTCAATGGACAGGAGTTTGAGCAATTTCTGGGAGACAGTGGAGGACATGGACTTCCCTGGTGGCTCAGACAGTGAAGCGTCTGCCTACAATGTGGGAGACCCAGGTTCAATCCCTGGGTTGGGAAGATCCTCTGGAGAAGGAAATGGCAACCCATTCCAGCACTCTTGCCTGGAAAATCCCATGGACAGAGGAGCGTGGTAGGCTACAGTCCACGGGGTCGCAAAGAGTCGGACAGGGAAGCTGCCGTGCTGCAGTCCATGGGGTCGCAAACAGTTGGACAAGATTGAGTGACTGAACAACTCCTTGTAACAGGACACAATGGAACATGTTGGTCATGTTACCAAGGTTTTGACTGAAATGTCATACTTAAGATTTTGCATTGACTTAAATGTGACTAGACAGCTTTCAGGAACTAAAATTGAGTTTATGGAGCCAATAAAGCCCTTGGGGAAAAAGCCTGGTATGTTGCTTACAGGGTTTCTAAGAGCCTTGGCATGTAAGGAAGGTTACTTTTTGTTAGGTACAAGAACCTCAGGATATTTGGAGGGCCTTGAGGAGAGAGACTTAATGCAAGGGAAGTCTTTTTACCCACAAGAGGCTTTTACAAGTTCAATCTGCAGTTCCTTATGAGAAGTTCCAGGAAAGCAAATTAAAATATGGATATGGTCAGCTGCTATATTTGATGTGCTTATGTAAATAATCAAGCCAAGTTTAATAAAACTCGATTGAATAAAACTTGATTGAATTTGCAAGCAAATTAATCTTACTGTGGTTTATCTTTGATAGAAACGGGAGAGACTGTAGAGAAAAATGATGTTTCAGTAATATACCTTTATGGATATTGAATTCTAGATCCCTGGTGGTTCAGATGGTAAAGAATCTGCCTGCAATGTGGGAGACCCAGGTTCAATCCCTGGGTAGGGAAGATCTTCTGGAGAAGGGAATGGCTACCCACTCCAGTATTCTTGCCTGGAGAATTCCATGGAGAGAGGAGTCTGGCAGGCTACAGTCTGTGGGGTTTCAAAGATTCAAACACAACTGAGCAACTAACATTTTCACTTTCTATTAATCTTTGAGGTTTTGTTTTTCTACCTGTAAACTGGACTAGAACCTGAATTCTTCTAGTTTCCTTGAAATTTGGCTACAACTCTCCAAACTAATATTTCCAATTTTTCTTCTACCCTTTAGATTTGAAATCATTAAGTACTAAAACTTCCCTTTTTCTAAAGCTATGCAAACTAAAGTTGGACAACTTGATAGAAACTTCAGAGAAATCACCACAACTCACGTACAGACAATCTTCATACGGGTTGCTGTGTGGGCTATTCAGAAGACCAACTGCAAGGGATTCAACTGCAAACCAGGAAAACCTATCAAGTCCTCACTGCCTGTCCTCACTCTGGGGAATGCTTTGAGTCCAATATCTGGTAATTTTCTCTACTGTCCAACCCCTGGATCTCAGAAACTGGTTTATAGTTTGCTGTAATCATTAACCATTGATTTTCTGTTGTTTCCACCTAAGTGCCCAGGTGGCGCTAGTAAAGAACCCGCCTGCCGGTACAGGAGACATAAGGGGCGCAGGTTCCATCCCTGGGTCAGGAAGATCCCCTGGAGGAGGGCATGGCAACCCACTCCAGTATTCTTGCCTGGAGAATCCCATGGACAGAGGAGCCTGGAGGCTACAGTTCCATACGGTCACAAAGAATTGGACACAACTGAAGCTACTGAGCACACAGTATGCACAGCTTATTAAATACCTGATTCTTTAAGATTTTTTTTTTTTTTTGATGCAGACCATTTTTAAAGTCTTTATTTGATTTGTTACAATATTGTTTCTGTTTTATGTTTTGGTTTTTTGGCTGTGAGGCATGTGGATCTTAGCTCCCCAACCAGAGCTCAAACCTACATCCCCTGCATTCCAAGATGAAGTCTTAACCACTGGGCCACCAGGGAAGTCCTGATACCTGATTTCTTGCACAATACAGGCCTAACTTTGGTAATGATGCCCAGCTGCATCATTACCTCATAGAATGAGACATTCTTGTTTAACTGAACTGACCTATTTTTAAGACGAAGAAATTAAATGAAATAACTGAGCAATATACCACCTCAGCTTCTAACATGTGAAGCTCCCAGAGGAGGGAACTGATGGGGTTCAAGGATGAGCTGCTCCAAATATGCCAAAGTAGCATATTGTTTTGAATAAAAGTTACTTGAGAAACAACCAGTACAAAAAGAACACTCTGACTCTTCTTTGCTCCCTTGAAAACAGTAAACTCCCATGGGAAGTTTTCCTCCCTGTGCCAGGGGGATGGAGGGCATCCTAGTCCCCAGAGAGAGAGAAATTAAGAAGGTTAAAGAAACAAACTTTGCTACTTCTGCATTAGCTTGTTATTCCAAGCAATAACCCCTTGGTTTTGTCAAAACTTTACAAATAATTGGTTCTTTGTCTAAAATGGTGTATAAACATCCTGCTTCAGTTACTTTTTTGGTTCCATATCTATGGAACCTCCATAAGTATGAAATTAATTTTTTTTTAATTTAATAACATGTCTTATGTTAATTTTCTTTAAAACAGCCAAAACAACTAGAAGGGTAGAGAAAAATGTTCTCTCCCCTACAAAATATACATGGAACATTCTTCAGAATAGATCACATGGTAAGCCACAAAACAAGTCTCAATACATTTAAGAATGCTGAAATCATATTAAGCGTCTTTTCTAATCACAATGGCATGATGATTGAAGTCAATAAAGGCCATATATGACAAACCCACAGCTAACATCATACTCAATAACAAAAGGTGAAAGCTTTCTAAGATCAGAAACAAAACAAGGGTACCCACTTTTGTTGCTTTTATTAAACAGAGTATTTCGGGTCCCAGTTGTATCAGTTACAAGGAAAAATAAATAAAAGGCAACAAAATTGGAAAGAAAGAAGTAAAACTGTCACTATTTGCAGATGACATGATGCCACACGTCACATGTATAGGAAACCCTAACAACTCCACCAAAACACTAATAAATGAATTCAGTAGAGTTGCAAGATACAAAATACATACACAGAAACTGACACATTTATATATATTAATAACAAGCTACCAGAAAAAAAAACCCAAGAAAACAGTTGCACTTATAATTTCATTAAAAAGAAAAAAAAACCTAAGAATAAATTTACCAAGGAGGTGATAGACATGTACCCTGAAAACAATAAGATGTTAATCAATGAAGATAAAGATGACATAAATGTTGGAAAGATACACCATGCTCAGGCATTGGAAGAATATTGTTAAAATCCATACTATACAAAGCATTATATAAATTCAATGCAGCTATCAAAATACCAAGAGCATTTTTTTCACAGAACTAGAATAATCTTAAAATTTGCATGGAACCACAAAAGACCCCAAATAGCCAAAACAATTCCAAGAAAGAACAAAACTGGAAATGCCATGCTTCCTGACTTCAAACTATGCAACGTTGTTGTAATAATGCAATCCATGTGAAAATTCCAATAGCATTTTTCACAGAAACAGAACAAACAACCCCCAAATTTGTATGGAGTCACAAAAGACTCCAGGCAACTAAAGAAGTCTTGAGAAAGAAGAACAAGTCACACCTTCTGATTTCACACTATGGGTGTTAGTTGCTTAGTCATGTCTGACTCTCTGTGACCCCGTGGACTGTTGTCCACCAGACTCCTCTGTCTGTGGAATTCTTCAGGCAAGAATATTAGAGTGGGTTGCCATTCCCTTCTCGAGGGGATCTTCCTGACCCAGGGATCGAACCCAGGTCTCCTACATTGCAGACAGATCCTTTACCATCTGAGCTACTTGGGAGGCCCGATTGCACACTGTATTCCAAAGCTATCCTCTATAAGACAGTAGAGTATTGGTGTGAAAGTATGCACATAGAACAATGCAACAGAACAGAGAACTGAGAAATAAGCCCACACATATGTGATCAATTAGTTTACAGCAAATGAGCCAAGAATATACAACGGGGAATATAAAATGTAAAAAATGGGGAATATACAAATATACAATGGGGAATATACAAAGAATATACAGAAGATAGTCTTTTTAGTAAACTGTATTGGGAAAACTGGACAGCTACATGCAAAAGAATGAATCTGGACCACTATCTTACACCATACACAAAAATCAACTAAAAATGGATGAAGACTTGAATGTTAGACCTGAAACCATAAAACTCCCAGAAGAAAACATGGTGGGGGTGAACTTGACATTGTATTGTCTTGTATGGTATTTTGGATTTGACATGAAAAGAAAAGGTAGCAGAAGCAAAATAAACAAGTGGGACTCCATCAAACTAGAAAACTTCTGTACAGCAAAGGAAACTCTCCAAAAAGGAAAAAAACTCAACCCATGGAATGGGAAAACATTTACAAATCATATCTGATAAAATGTTAATATCAAAATACTTTTTAAAACTTACATCACTTAGGGGAAAAGTCCAGTTAAAAAATGAGCAGTGGATCTGAACAGACATTTCCCCAAAGGCATAGAAATGACCAATGGTTGTAAGAAAAGGTGCTCAAAATCACTAACCAACAGGGAAGTGCAAGTCAAAACCATACTGAGATACACTTCATACCTGTTAGAACGGCTCTTATTCAAAAAGACAAGAAATAAGTGTTGGCTAAGATGTGGAAAAAAGGGAACCCTTGCACATGCTTGTTGGGAATGTAAATTGGTGAAGCCACTATGAAAAACAATATGAAGTTTCCTCAAAAAAATTGAAAAATTGAACTCTTAATAGCATGTGATCTAGCAATTCCACTTCTGGGCATTTATCTGAAGGAAACAAAATCACTGTCTTGCATTCTCATGCTCATAGCAGCCTTATTCACAATAACCACAACATAGAAATAATCTGCCCATCAACAGAGGCATGGATAAAGACAATGTGGTGTATATGTACAATGAATGGCATTCAGCCACAAAAAGAAGATAATCCTGCCATTTGTATCAACATGGATGGACTGTGAGGGTATTATGCTAAGTGAAATAGATCAGAGAAAGACAATACCATATGATCTCACCTATATATGAATCTAAAAAAAAAAATCAGAATTAAAAAAAAAAACAAAAAACCATGAAGTCAAATATATAGAGCAGATTGGCCGTTGACTATAAGTAGGTTATATGGGTTTGGGGAAATCTGTAGGTGCAAACTTCCAGTTATAAAAGAAGTAAGTTACGGAGATATCATATACAGCATGGTGACTACAATTAAATGCACCATATTGTGTGTCTGAAAGTTGCTAAGACTGTAGACTCCCAAAGTTCTCACAGCAAGAATAAAAATTTCTAACTACATGTGATGATGTTAACTTCCTGTAATCATTTTGTAACATTGAATCACTATGTTGTACATCTGAAACTAATATATTACATGTCAATTATATGTTAATTAAAAGATAAAGTAAAGAAGGTATACAATGGAAAGAGCAAATGAATTTCCAGCTTCTGACATAAAGAAATAGATTACAGAGCAGGAGAGTAAATAGCTTATTGTTCTCAGCTTTCTAGGTAACTTGACTCTTTCCCTCCCATATATCAAGGGGCCTGGCCATCCCAAGACTGAAACTTGTAAGCAAAAGGAGGATGCTGCAGGGAAAGTAGAAGGAAGACAATTTTCTCCAGCCCTGGATGATGGTGGGAAGGAAACTTAAGGGAGATAAAAGGAGGCAATTAAGACTCTGACCACTCTGTCCTGATGTCCGTGGATCAGGGCCCTGGGATGGAGAGATGTGTTTTATAAGCACGGGTAAAAGGCAGAAACAGGTCCTTGTCCTGACTCCTGGTTCAGGGCTCTGGGAAGGGAATCTCCTCTCAGTTAGCCCTGACCCAGCCAGGATACATCTGCAGCATCACAAAAGTGAGTACAGTCAGACCAAGGGAGGCCTGAAGTTTGCTTCCTGATCTCCGAGTTTCCACATGGGATGGACACTGGATGGAGCTCCAGTGGGCCTGCTTTGGGAGTTTCCCCAGGAAGGGTCCAATGACTCAGCTGCAGAGGCTAGGGTGGGCCATCAGGCCTGCAGACTGGATGGAGACCTCGGCGGAGACCTGGGGTCTGAGGCCCATGAAATTTTAGGTAAATCCAATTTGGGCAGGAAGGAGCTCTGGTTCTGGGATAGCTGAGAAAGAGATCAGCAGCCTGTGAAGCTGGCTCAAGATCTGGCAGGAAAAGGGGATAGGGCCCCATTCTCAGAAGATCTGACTCTTCCCTGTACCATCACACACAGTCCTCAGATCACACACCTGGGTATCACCTGGGGAAGAGAGGTGGGCAAAGGAAGTTTACTTAGTAAGGATTCTCCAGAGAAGCAGAACCGATAAGAGATATTTCTACACCCATCCATCCTCCCACCCACCCACCCATGGAATTTGCTCCCATGATTATGGAGGCTGAGAAGCCCCAAGGTCTACAGCTGGCAAACTGAAGACCCAGGAGAGACCATGGTATAACTATAGTCTGAAAGCAGATGCAGACTGATGCTCTGCTCAAAGACAGCAGAGAGAGAGAGTGAATTTTCTGTTCTTCAGCCTTTATGTTCTTGTCGGGCCTTCATCAGATTGGATGAAGCCCACCCACTGGGGAGGGCAACCTACTTTGCTCAGTCTACCGTGTATGTTAACCTCATCTAGAAACACCCTCACAGACACACCCACAGTAACATTTGGCCAAATATCTGGGCCCCTGTGGCCCCATCAAGTTGACGCATGAAATTATCACAGGGAGCCTTCTAGAAACAGAAGTTTATCTAAAAGAGTATGAGCTGAAAGGACTGTTTACATGATCAGACTGGACTAAATTTAACTAAGATTAGAGACAATGATTTTTTTTCTTTTTATCCCACTAGCTACTAAATGGGAGATTATGAGGAGGAATAGATGAGCTCCAAGGGAAAATAAAAATCACATTTTCTCTGCATATTCAGCCACAGATAATGATATACTATGTCAGATCACACTGTTTTACTATTGTGTAATCTGTTTCTTTTGTACATACATACATCCTGGACAGCTTTCTGGATGAATAAATCTGGATCTCCCTAAAAGTCATATTTAATATTTGCTGAAGACAATGGCACCCCACTCCAGTACTCTTGCCTGGAAAATCCCATGGACAGAGGAGCCTGGTAGGCTACAGTCCATGGGGTCGCTAAGAGTCGGACACGACTGAGCGACTTCACTTTCACTTTCCTGCATTGGAGAAGGAAATGGCAACCCACTCCAGTGTTCTTGCCTGGAGAATCCCAGGGACGGGGGAGCCTGGTGGGCTGCCGTCTATGGGGTTGCACAGAGTCGGACACGACTGAAGTGACTTAGCTAGCGTAGCATAGTATTTTATTGTCTAAAAAAGATCACAGTTGAAATACTCAGACTCCTGTTGATGGCTATTTAGGTTGTTTCTAATTTTCACTCTTATAATAAATGCTGCGATAAACAAGGAGAGTTTAAATGTACAGTTCACCCCCCTCCCCACCAGAGAAAAATAATTCATATTTATTCTTTTTACATCGGGGTATGGGAAGAAAAAAAGGAGAATAGGAGTTGGACAAGGAGCCTGTGGATGGCCGGGGGATGCCCAGGGATGGGCCCTGTGTGGGCCTAGTTGCTTGTCCCTTCCCAATCGTGACCACACGGGAGAGATAACGGACCACAGGGTGGTAATGGCTCCTGCCATGCTCACACTTTCCACCCTGTGCTTGCCATAGCAGACTCACAGGGCTCTCCCGGGACCAAGAGAGGGGAAGAGGGTACAGCAGGGTAGGAAGGAGCCTTCCTGCCGAGATAATGAACCAGTGGACGCAGGAGAAGCCGGACCACCTGAAGGCTGGCCAGCAGCTCTATCTGCGCGGTCCAGAGCGCGGGCTGCTGTGGGCCAGCTCTGTTTATCAGGAGCCGCTTGCTCCCGATTGCAGGCTACTGCACAGCTTCAATTAGACTTTTTGACTGATGGCCAGTTTAATGAGCCTATTTACAGAGGGTCATTCAACATGGCAATTACACCTATAAATCTATTTGCAGCAGGACTCGAATAACCTTCTGCACACAGCCCTGTATAAAACTGCTGTCTGATTAATTAACATTAATTTCCCCGCCGTATGGAAGCAGCTGCAGTTGGCGTGAATGCTTCCAGCTCCTCTCTGCAGGCCCTGGGCGAATGGCAGGGGTTCTCTGGGTTGGGGGCGGGGGCGCGTAACGGGGCTGGGAGGGTGGGCGAGAACCCAAGAAGTAGTTGCTATTCCAAAGAAGCGCTTCGTGTTTCTTCCGTCCCTCTGTTCTTTCTCTGGTCCTGTTTGATTGATGTTTCAGGGCAGTGTCATATATAGGGGCCAAAATTCAATTAATTGGATATGAAATATTTATAACCCTGCTGTATGTGTCTATCAGAGAAGAGCCCTTTAATAGATCTTCTCATTAGTATGAGCTGGTGACTCATTTCTCTGCTTTCACAGTCATTCGGAATTAAAATCCAATTAATCTAATATCCCTGTGAATGTTATTAAATTATTGGAAAAACTGCACTGAGGAGATAGGGTGAGGGGAACAAGCCAGCCTCATGGGTACTCATTTCCTCTCTGCAAAGCACACAATGTTCGGTGGGAGGTGGTTACCAGCTTCCCCCCCTCCTCCTGTGGGCTCTTCTAGCTTCGGGTTATGTCCACACTTGGCAAATAAAGCACAGGACTTTGAATCAGGGGCTCTCAGCTGCCAGGGCTGATACTGCCAAAGCTCACAACACAACCGTCACCACCAAACCCAGAAAGCTGGACGCTGAAACCACCAAAGCATTTGCCAGACTGTAATGAAGTGAAAAGGTAAGATGGGCACTGCCTTAAAGCAGCTCTCAATGAACTTCATAAGGCAGAGGCAGTATTAAGAACGAAGGCTGAATGGGAAGCTCCAAGGCTCCAGTGAATTTCTAGAATGTTGTGGTTTATGAATTCTCAATCTGGGTGCCCTATTTAAAAAAAAAAGTCAGCACATGAGACCATCTGTACCATTTTTCTAGATTTTACATGTGTGTGTTAGTATACAGCATTTCTTTCTGACTTGCTTCTCTCTGTAGGACACTCCTTAGGTCCACTCATGCCTCTACAAATGACCCGATTTCATTTCTTTTTATTTTAGATGATCTTATTTGCAAAGCAGAAAGAGACACAGACACAGAGAACAAATATATGGATACCAAGGGGGAAAGTGGGGGTGGGGTGAGAGGAACTGGGAGATTGGGATCAACACATATATGCTATTGATACTGTGTATAAGATGGATAACTACTGAGAACACACTATATATCACAGGAAACTCTAATGCCCTGTGGTGACCTAAAAGGGAAGGAGGTTCAAAAGAAAGGGGATACAGGTGTATGCGTGGCTGATTCATTTTGCTGTAAAGCAGAAACACAGCATTGTAAAGCAACTATATTCCAATAAAAATTAATTTTAAAAAGTCAGCAATAATGGTCTAGGATTTCATAGGAATGATGAGAAGAACAAAACGACAAAGGCTCCTGCCTGCATTTGGAAAGACAGGGACTATTGCGGTAATTAATTTTCATACCACAGGGCGTTCATTTGTCCAGCGGTCTATGGAGACACTTAAAGTATTTGCATTTGTGGGACAGGGGAGAGGAAAAAGACGTTGCAAGAATGGTGAGCAATGATGTGAAATTTTGCCAATTGACTGAAATGATAAAATCCTGATGCAGTATCTGGAAATCTCCAGCTCCAGACTTCAGTTATAGCTGAATGATGTAATGAAATAATAGTGACATAATGATTCTAGATACTGGTGACAAAGGCTCTCAAATTCCTCTCTCCTCCTCAAACCTAACACTGAGATTCAGCAAACACTGACTGAGTCTCTACTGCACGTCAGGTATTACAGTGCTCGGTATTACTTGTTCAGTTGCTAAGTTGTGTCCGACTCTTTGCGACCCTTCAGACTGTAGCCCATCAGGCTCCTCTGTCCATGGGATTTCCAAGGCAAGAAAACTGGAGTGGGTTGCCACTTCCTTCTCCAGGGGATTCTCCTGACCCTGGGATTGAACCCACATCTCCAGCATTGGCAGGCAGATTCTTTACCACTGAGCCACCAGGGAAGCCCACAGGTCTTTCTTACTATACATTTTTATCACCTGAAATGCTCCCCAAAGGATGCAGTGGTGAGAAAGACTTGTCCCCTGACTCTGAGAGGCTTCTAGATATGAAGACAGATCATTAAAAATATGACGGGTTGAAAGACTTTGCTACAGGTGCACAGTAGGGAGACCTGGAAGCCAGGGAGAGCTTCCTGGAAGAGGTGAGTGATGGAGATGTATTCCTGCATTGGCTTAGGCTATTGTGAGTTACGACATCTTCCCCCTCTTTCTTCCTCACCTTCCATCCTTTTCAAGTACTGTCTTTTTAAGGATGCCTTCCTTACTAATGCAGTCCTGTACTGGACCTGTCCATCACTCATCTTTGTCACTCATTCGGCCACTCAGTCAGAGATTGCATCTACTGTTAATGGGTTTCTGTGTACTCACTGCCCCTACATTATAAATTGTTTGAGGGACAGGACTGTTTCTTATATTGTGCATTGCCTCTCATCAAGAGTAAGCACTCTACTAAGAACATAGGTGACACTCAAAATTCATTGAGCAAAAGGTTACCCAGCATTTGGTTTCTGTAGTAAGGATTTCCCCGAATTTAATGCACAGGGAACTCTGCTCAGTGTTATGTGGCAGCCTGGATGGGAGGGGAGTTTGGGGGAGCATGGACACATGTATATGTATGGCTGAGTCCCTTTGCTGTCCACCTGAAATTATCACAACGTTGTTAATTGGCTATACCCCAATACAAACAAAAGTATAGAAGTATAAGCATCCCAACCCCTCTTAGAATAAATGTGAATTAAGTCTCAATATCTTTAAATGAAAGTGCACACACACACACATACAAGCTTATCAAAGCAAGGCATAAATCAAACCAATGGTTTAGCAATCAGCTTCCCACAAAGTTTATCCCAATGACCAAGAAGTGACACATTTCCAGTGGGTTCTGCTAGGTGGGAAAGGTCAGCCTGTTGCTAAACCTGCTTTATAGAAAGGATTTTGATAAACTACTTATACCAAAATTTAATAACCTACAATGGACCTTATAACAAGGAGGCAGTGAGTCCTAGACGCCCTGAGAATCTGGTTAAATCGGTCATCCGCAAAAGTTACGGCACAAAAAGCTTCAGCAAGTGTCTACAACCAATGTCAGAAGGCAGCAGCCCTGAAGTCGGTAAGCACCTCCTCCCAGAAACAGCCAGCATTTGTGAAGCAGAGACTTAGCTCATTCCAGCCACGTCCTTCAGACTCCAACATTATTCACTACCAGCTGAGTTAAATCTATTTCAAGCATACTAACGGTAGGCTTGGTTTTTTGTTTCTTAAAGGAATTTAGTAGTTGCTATGTCACATCAGATTAACAAAGTCTGCAGGTTTTATGGTTTATCTCAAACATCCTTGCCAATAATAGAGAACTGTATAGTAATACAAAGAAAACACAGGAGTAGGCATGAGACAGAGAGATGTGGTGATGTACATAAGCATGCTGAATGTTCAACTCATTTCAGGTTTGAAAGTCAAAAAGTCTGGTTAAAAACACAAAACCAAATCTCTTCCTGCTGTAGTCATGATCACCACCAAATGATGACAAAGCCATTTGACAGACGTCCGTTTCCACCACTAACCTGTTTCTGGAATGAAGCAAGATGTCGCCTCTGCTTTAAGCTATTTATCAGAATAATTCCAAGATAATATCAGCATCTTTTTGAGAAAAATGAATGTCATATATTAACTCTATGTGGAATCTATAAAAGATGGTACTGATGAACGTCTTTGCAGGGCAGCAAGGGAGATGCAGGCATAGAGAACAGGCTTGTGGGTATCGGTGGGGAAGGGAGAGGGTGGGACGGATGGAGAGAGTAGCAGGGAAACATATACAGTACCATATGCAAAATGGATAGCTGGTGGGAACTGGCTGTAAGACTCAGGGAACTCAAACCATGACTCTGTAAAAGCCTAGAGGGGTGGGATGGGGTGGGAGGTGGGAGGGAGGTTCCAGAGGGAGGGGACATAAGTATACTTATGGCTGGTTCATGTTGATGTATGGCAGAAACCAACAAAATATTGTAATGCAATTATCCTTCACTTAAAAATAAAGTTATCAGTATCTTTTAGGCATTTCTAAAAAGTAAAAACATTTGGAAGCCTATCCACACATGGAAAAAAAGATACTGTTGATCTCTTGTCAATTTTGAGTGACATGATAAAGGCTGAATATGTGAGTGATGGTGTCTATGTCAAAGAAAAATTATAAGCAATAGTATATATAATGAAGAAAAGTTTTCTCTCTCGTTTATTAACTCCATAGCCAACAGGATCATCATTGCCAAGCACCTCCTTTCTCTTAGTGATTCATCTGTTGACAGGAGTAGTTGCCTTAGTTACTGAAGTTTTATGTGGTTTAACTGTGTTTTACTGTATGTGTGCTATTTTATGGAGGGTATTGGAACAAAAGGACCTCTTCCACGTAGGGAAAGATCTAAAAGGAGCGCCTTCACATAAAAAGGAGGTCGGCAATTTGGTGGCACATACTTGAGACTACAGGGATCAGGGGCTTCCCCAGTACCCTGGAAAAGTCAGCATGACACCATCTGAGAGTAATAACAGCTTTATCACATGTAAAAACAAACGCCATCTTTATATCTAACAAGCGGGGCTCTATTTAGTGGGAAAGAATCAGGCAGGTGAAATTTCTAAGTCTAAACACACTGAATTGGGTGCCTGGTCTTCAGGGCAAATGCTTATTGAAGTCAAGCACTGATTCAGTTAATTTGATAAATGTGGCTTTGTTCTAATCACAGTTAACTAGAAAGAAATTTAATAAAATCTTATCCAGGCATATATTTCCATGACTTCAATGCTTGTCTAACTAATGCCTTCACCTTTCCTTCCTTGTGGACATCATCGAGAACCACATTCAAACCCCCAAAGACTTTGGGGGTACACTGGTGAGTGGGCTTTATCAGGGAAGAGAGCAGAATGGGGCCTCACTTTTCCATGTCTTTGCTCGGGCAGGGTGTGGGACGGCAGTGTCTCCTCTCCCCTCTCCCACAACGTGGCAGCCTCCTGTCCACTGAGAACAGTTGGTTCCACTCTGGACTGGAAACTTGACGATTTGTTACCTTAATGCCCTGAGACCAGTCCCTCTTCATTCAGAGGCATTGCTGCGGGGAGTTTCTCAAACATCTGTGACTAATACACATTAAGAACCTCCTGTTTCCATGCCCATCCAAGAAAAAAAAAAAAAAAAAAACCTGGTATGACCTTAAATACCACTTTCTAAAACTCCTTTATATATGACAAAAATGTTAAGGAGAAAAGATATTAATATTTCAAGAAAACAACTATTTAATGTAATTTTAATCAATTCACTGATAACTGTCATGCCCAACATGGTGGAAAAGGCAATCAGGCTAAGCTTGTTTAGGCAAGCAGCTTCTGAGTAACATCCCAGAGGCTGGCATGCTGGACCACCTTCAGACCCGCCCTTGAGGAGTGTCCCCAGGATGATTTACATGAGAAAATGTTTTTCTACTTGCTGGGACTTCTGGTTGGTCTTGCTGAGGCCACGGAGAGGGCTGCCTTTCTCCCAGCTTCAGAATCCTTTAGCTCGTACGTTTTTCCTCTTTCGTCAACTCAGCCCCTTCTCACCTTCTTCTATGGATAACCTGGAGCCTTTCTGGGTATGTCTTGCCCCCCAGCTCCCCAAAACTGCCTTGGAAATGATCTGGCTGGCCTTTCCTTTTTTTTAAAAAAAACCCTACTCTTCTGGTTAACATCCCCGGCCCCTGGTGAGAAGGTGGCTTCCTTTCTGTTCCCCACCCCACGCCCCACCTTACACCCGCTGATGAGGTGCTGCGCAGAAAGTGGGCAGGACTTCTCTATGGCTTAACCACACTGCAGAGTTAGCCTGTGATTTCAAAACGTCTCTGGTGCTCTGCTTTTTATGCTGCTTATGAGCCTTAATTGACATTATCATGGAGCCTTAGACAAGATCACTTTTGTGGTTCATTTTTTATAATAATAAAAAAGAAACTTAGAGAACAAGTATATAATGTCACTTATATGTGGAATCTAAAACAAATGATAAAAATGAACTTATTTACAAAGCAGAAAGAGACTCACAGACACAGGACAAAATTTATGATTACCAAAGGGTAAAGGAGGTAGGGGAGGGATAAATTTGGAGTTTGGGATTAGCAGATACAAACTACTGCCTATTAATAGATGAGCAACAGATCCTACTGTACAGCACAGGGAACTATATTCAATATCTATAATAAAACATAATGGAAAAGAATCTGAAAAAGTAAATGTAGATCTAAATCACCTTGTTGTACACCAGAAACTAACATTGTAAATCAATAAAAATTTAAAAAAGAAACAGCATTATTAATACAACAAACAAATGTGTAGTGTATAAAAATCAGGATATTAAACTTGTTTTCTTTATAACTTGCTCTTTCACATAGAAATGTACATATATTTTCCCCCATGTTATCAGATATATTAGCCATCTGTTGCTGTCATAAATTAGCCCCAAACTTAGCAGCTTCAGACAACAAGCATTTGGTATTGCAGTTTCTGAGGGTCAGAAAAACCCTTCACAGGGGGTTCTGGTTCATGGTTTTTCATGAGGTTGCAGTCAAGACGTTAACCAGGGCTACAGTTGTTTGAGACTGACAGTTGTTTGAGGGCTGAAGCATTTCCTCCCAAGCTCGCTCACAAGGCCTCAGATTGTTGTGACGTGGGGATCTTCGTGGGATTGCTTTAAGGCGTGGCAGCTGGCTTACCCTAGGGTAGTGATCTGAGAAGCAAAGCTGCAATGTCTTGTATAACCTAACCTCACAAATGACATACTGTTGCTTTGTCACATTCCACTGATTACACAGACCCATTCTGGCAGTGCGTCAAGCGATTACCCCAAAGTATGAATCCCGGGAGGTGGGACCTCCCACCCTGAAGTCTAGCTACCACTGTGTGCGTATTTCATCTGTAACAACTCTGGCTCAAAGGTCTCCCCACACCCTCGGCCTTCCTTAGTCCACACAGAACACAGGGCTGCACGAGCTCCTGCCATCACAGCCTCTCCTCTTCTTCCCCCTTCACCGTCCAACCTTCAGTTATGAGTTTGCAGAATGGCTTGTACTTTCATCCTTAGGCTTTTGTGAATCCTGCATCCACATCCCCCTCTTTCCCTGCCTAGTTTCCATCTGGATATCAGCTCCTCTTAAAAGCCTCTCCTAACCCCCGTTTGGATTAAGCACCCTCTTTAGTGTTCTCCCAGCACCCCTTTCTTCCTCTGCTGAATACTTTCACAAACTAATAATTATGTGTTGATATCCCCATCTGCTTTCAGGCAGCTTCATCAACAGGGGGTCTGATGTCTTACTATGGACTTTGGATGGTGCCAGTTCATACTACGTGGTCCTCAACTTGTGCTGAATGAATAAATGAGCACACTGCGAATGAGCGTCAGGGAGCTGTGGTCCATGAGAGCTCGACTAAGACTCTCTTCTCCACCATCCTCCCCGCCACTGTAACTGTTGCTGATCCCCCAAGCTGGCTTCAGCGGTCTGTTTAGAGCTCCACTGTGTGAGCTCTTCCAGATCCAGAGAGCGCCAGCCAGCACTGCAATCGAGCTTTGTTTTCATTATGCAGGCTTCCTGGGAAGTTTCAAATTAATTTTCATCCTCTTCTCACTTTTAAGGCCTCTAAAAAGGGCTGTGTTCCTGCCTTCTTGGTGAACCAGGGCCCCTCCTGTTCCCTAGGACAGCGCTCAGCCTGGTGGGGTCTGCATGGCCACACGTCCCTGGGCCTCCCCCACACGAGGTTGGCGGCTTCCAGACCACTCTTCACTCGGGCCCTGGAAAAGCCAACCCTGCTCATGGTAGCCGGGCCAGCACCCACCTGGATCTGATGGAAACTGAGCATTTTGTTTTTAAATTCACCCCACAACATGCACTATTTTATTGTTTGTTTTTACCCCCTGTTAAAAGTAGACAAGATGAAAACAATGACTTCACTGAGCTTTAAACTTGAAAAACCACCACCTCCAGGCAGCCTACCATCTTTGCTCTGAAGTGGACTACGGTACTGAGTAATATGTACACAGCTATTAAAGTCTTTTTTTCTGCTTGATGTAGATTTTCATTTCTTGCCAAAAAATCACTCAAGTTATCCACAGACCCACTCAGGAAAATAAACATGGAGAAATGACAGCTACTCACCAACTATTGGTCTGGGCTTGGTGTAGTCTTCAAATCCTTGGTCTCACTGGAACTTCTTACTGTCCTCTGCGGTAGATCCTAACACCCCCATTTTGCAGCAGTTCAGGGGGTTGACATAGGGTTCCCATGGTCACGGAGCTCCCATGTGATGGCACTGGGATCTGGTCTTTTTTTTTTTTTTTTTCCGATTCTAGAGCTCACTCTCTCATCACCACCCTCCCCCCAACCCCAGTCCTCTGCACCCCTTCCTCAGCTTTCCAGCTATCAACCTGTAGGAATTGCCTAAAGACTTTTTTTTTTTTTCCACCCAGGCAGACAAGTTTAGCAATTTGAGAAATTCTGGCAAGTGAATTCAGGAGAATATGGTACCCATTAGCTGCTGGGCATTCAAAGGGAGAAGTGAGAAACACAGGCTGCCCGAGCCTTGGAAGCCGCGCCGTGGGAAGGGCGTTTCTGGGGTACGGAGACAGCAGCCAGAGAGAGGAGGCCCGAGGTAGAGAATCCTCCCCGCTCCCCTGCGGGGTTCATTCTCCCCCTCCATCCATTCGGACGCTGTCTCTGTAATATTTTCCCCAACATTTCCAGCATCCAGAGACTAGTGGGTGGTAGGGAGGGCTGGATCTCACACCGGCTGATGCTGCTCACATTATAAACTGCGGGGTGCCTCAGTTTCCCCAAACAGCAGGCTTTTTGAAGAATCGGGAGCGAGCTGGTGGTCCCTCCAGGTACCCATTGCCAGGTTCCCACCATCAGCTGCTCACATAAGAGTCCTAGATTAATCTCAGGCTTGGGCCTCCCGTGTGGCAGCTGAGCCATCAGGCTGGCTGTGAAACGCCTTATTTTATTTTCTGCCTAACATCAGGCCGCAAATGAAAATACCTTTTCAACCCCAGTATTATTACCCCTATGGATGGCACCTTTAATGCGCGCTATTCATTGTTATAATGGCCGCACCTGTGTAGAACGCGCACATTGGAACCACAGCAGCTGTGGACCGTAATTGCTAAACATTATTTTCTGTTTCTCCCTGAAAGCTTTTGTGCGTGCGTGCATGTGTGTGTGTGTGCGTGTCTGTGTCCGGGTGCGTGTGTGTGTGTGTTTTTAATCTGTAACGACTCTGGTCCAAAGATTCCACCCTCCTCCTTTTTGAAAACATAAAGTGAAGTGTAAATACATTTATTTCTAAATGCATGTTTTCAGAGAAAGTCAGATGGAACCCCCTCCATCACCCCCCGCTACATACACACATACTTAGTAATGAGACTTCAGAGAGCGACTCCGGCGCGTGTGGTCTGCGGCGAGGTCCCCACGCTCCCCGCCGCGGCGAGCATGGTCTTTATTGCGCCTTGGCACACGGGCCCTGCCATGATGAATGCATTTGTTCCCTGATACTCAGCCCCTGGGTGTCTGCAGGACAGTGAATCAATTTAGCGCCTGCAGGCCCAGATTATCACCCGCACCAAAGACATTTCTGCACCAGGAACTTCCCAATTCAAAACAGGATTTCTAAGAACACCATCCCACCCCCCCGTTCGTTCCCTTTGTGCTTTTCCGAGCAGTCACTCGAGGCCCCCGCTAGAGCTGCCGCCACTGAAAGGCTGCAAGTCGCCCTTTGAGACAATGCTTTTAAAGTCAGCAGTGCAGCTAGCAATTTGAGATTTACACGAGGCAGGCGTCGGGCCGCCTCTCTGTGCCTGTCTTAGCACCCCCAGGGGGCCTGTCATGACACACACCCTGACCATTGGCCTTACAGGTGATATCTACTGTAGTTATCTCAGGCAGGGTCTGGTAGGCGACAAACAGAAGTGCATGCCTGGGGGTCTCAGCAATTCACCTTCTCTCCTCCCCTTGCACTTACCTCCTTCACGAAGAGGACCCTGCTGTTGCCTCCGGCCAGAAGGTGAGCGCAGAAGAGACATGCTTGCACAGGACTGCCGCACAGGGGTGAGGTGACCGGGCTCCTGGCCGCCTTCCCGGAGCTTTAGGGAAGAGAGGACCAGGAGACACTCTGCCAGCCGTCTGCGGGACGCGCTCAGGGAGTGAGAGCCGGTCTCCCCACAGGTGTTGCCCTGGGATAAATACGGGGCATCCTTGATTGCAGGTGTGCAGGGTTGTCAATCACCATCAGTCATGGGCTCACAGAAATGAGCAGAGTTTCTCAGAGAAATGGTATCTCGTTTCCCTAACCCCTCTGGCAGTTCTGCACGAAGGCAGATATTGGCCTTACCATAGAAGCCTGCAGTTACAGGGCTTAGATAAGAATGTGGGTCCTTTCTGCTGTGGTCACTCAGCTGAGAAATAAGCTTTCTGGGCTTGCAGGCTTCTTCACATTAGAGACTTCAACAGCAGAAAGATGACTTTCTGCTTTTGGGGTGGTGGCATGTCCTGGGCAGGCTGCCGGTTCCTTCTTCGATTATGATTTTTCTTTAGAGGAGCAAATACATAGGTGGTCAAATAGAAACACATGTGCATTCAATTGCCTTGTGTATTGACAACACGTTTGCTGGTGAACAGTGACTACCGGGAGGGGCACGCTATGAAGGTAAAGCATGGGCATCTTATAACTCGGGTCAGGATATCAGCTTTGGCATTTCATTTTTCTAATGCTCCAAGTATATGACTTTAAAATACTAAAATCTATTGAAAAAATCAAATTCAAGGTTATTTAGCTAAGCAAACCCGAACCCATTTCTTTCTATCTTGTTAAATTGAAGCATAGTTGCTTTACAATGTCATATTAATTTCAGGAGTGAAGCAAAGTGATTCAGTTATCCACACATATATATGTCTATTCTTTTTCAGATTCTTTTCTCTTATAGGTTACTATAAAATACCGAACAGAGTTCTCTGTGCTACACAGTAGGTCTTTGTTGGCTATCTGTTATATATATAGTTAGTGTGTCTATGTTAATCCCAAACGCCTAATTTCAACCCATTTTTGAAAGAGAGTATTAATTTTAAAACTAAATAATAAAATAAACAGTGAGAGATAAATGAAAACTTGATTGAGACTCTATCCACCTCTCCTCAAGTCCTATAGAAGGTAAGGAGGCTGTGAATGAGATTGAAAAAATCTGGTAAACTTCGTCAACGTGATTGATTATTCCTGTTTTGAAGAATCTGCCTAATTGGTAAAATGGGCTTTCTGATCTTTTATGCATATGATTCGTGCTGGTATAGTGACTTTTTAAAAGTGAATTAGTGTTGTCTAGACATAGTGACAGAAAAGACACCAGAGCAAAACCCTTCCTGACTAACGCAGGTAGATGAGTTTATAAACAGGTTGGATGGCAAGGCTGTGGCGGCTGTCTATTGTACCTTTTGTCCAGAAGGGGGCAACATTTCCTTAAGAATTTGTAAGAAAACTGGAGCTTCAGACGATGACAATTTATCTCTGGACATGGTGTTTTGTTCTCTTTTCAAAAGCACAGCACAGAACGCGTGGTGCCTCTCACCCATCCTTCCTGATTATTCTCACCAGATTAAAGGCAGGAATATTGTTTCTTTCTCCCATTCTCTCTCCCCCGCTGGAGAACAAATTTGCATTGTCAAGATTTTCAGGCTGAAATGAGTTAATGCTGAAAAGAAATGACATAGCTGACAATTTTAGATGGTTAGTCCTTCTACTCCACCTCACCTCCCAGAGAGGGGATGTCTTTCTGGAGAGAGCATTCTGTAGGAAGAACCACCTTCACCTACAGCAGGTAAGTCAGACGTCCACTCACAACCATGAGCATCCCTTGCTTTCTGAAAACCCCAGTGAACCCCACAGGAATTCTTTGCAATGATCGCTCTTCTCTTTGCTCCATTTGGCTGCTTGCTTGTCTCTTGATACTTGATCATGCCGAGATTCAGGAGCAAGAAGAAAGATAGTGGACATGCTTGTTTGGGCCAAGGTAGCAAAATCAACCAACGGAGTCGGTTGTCCAGATCCAAACATTCATCCTGCCTGTGGTCCAGTGTCTCACTGGCAAGTCGGGGACTGTTATTCAGGAACTGAAAACATTGCCACGTTCTTCTTCACCCCACCCTACGCCATACTCCCCCATTTCCAGTGTATTTTACTTTGCCGGGGGGAGCATGGCTGTTGTAAACACACACACATCCATACAAGCAAATGGGTCTGGTCTAAAATGACTTTGAAAATTGTCACTTTCTGTTTCTCACCGGCAGTATCTTCGTGGCATACACTTTGTTTCCCTATTAGAAAAGAAAGCGAGAGTTAAATATTACTTAGCTGTGGAAATTGCTCCAAATTATATAAAAGATTAACATTACAAAATGTATTTGCAGGGATTCTTTGTGTGGTGTAAACTTGTGACCTTGCCTTTCACGTTGGGAAGAGGGACAGTATGTCCTTTCCCAGGAAATACCTGACTAGTCAGTCTTACTGTTTCTCTCTCTCTACACCCCCACACCCCCCCCCCCCCCACACACACACACACAGAGTATCTGGTAGGATGTACAGTATAGGCTCATGCAATCCATAATTCCCCTTGGTCAGAGACTAGGCAGAGGCTTCTAGAATATTCAGGTGGCTTCTCCCGCTCCCCACGCACACACAGACATCTTCACTCTTTCTTCCTATGGCCACCTGCATGGCTACCTCCCTTCCACACCTCAGGAGAAGAGTCTTCATCCTGAACAGGCTCCCTCGCCTCCCTCGCCCGCAGGTCTGAGCGCCCCCTTCTCCCTGTGGCCCTCTCTTACCCCGTCTCCAGTGGTTCTATTCCTGCCTCTTCCTGGGTAGCCAAGGAGCGTTCCTCTGACCTGCCCCAGGGTGGGTACGTGTCTGGATGACCTAGACACAGCAGGAGAAGGAGGAGACAAAACATCCTGCCACATGTGCTTGTCAACTTGAAAATTTTGTAAAAGATGTCTAGGTTATACGTGAACATGTAACACAGTATAAAACTAATACCACAACACAAAATAACATCGTTAAAGAATGAACTGTTATGCTCTTCAAATCAGGGATGTTGACTTTTCCCAAAGCTCAGAAATTTCCATTTATACATGTAGCTGACTTTGACTTTTCTTGAAGCCAGTGGAACCGAATCTCAAATTGTGGAGCTCCTGCTACACAAGGGAAAGGTGGCCTCTCTATGGTCCTTACTGTGTCGCGAGCCCCTGTCTGCTGGGTGGTGCAGGCAGGGAGAGCAGGGGACTTCTCCTTTTATTTAAGAGTCTCTGAGCTGTTTGATGTTTAGGTTGACCTCTGCCTCTTTGGGTCTCTCAGATTTCCCATCCCTGACTCTGTTCCTCCGCCAGATAGCATGTGCCCTCCTGGAAGTGAGGTCCTCTGTAGCCCAGCTAGCTGTCTTCCAAGACAGAGTGGCTGGCCTTTGCTGCTCCTGGTTTGATGACCAGTGAGTCACTGGTTGCAGCCAGCTCTGGGCAGGGGGGCTGATGTGCTAGTATCTTCCACAGGTTTGGGCCATTTGGCCCTTTCTTAAGGCCCCCTGAGAGCCTGTGCCGGTCCCCGCTGCATCTTCACACATGCACCAAGTTCTTCTGGAATCCCCATGTACACCCCCGGGGCAGGGGGATGTTGGAAGACCTGTCCTGCCCTTTCCACTGATGACACTTCCCGTCCCCCAGGGTGAGGGGGACAGAGCTCCCTGCTACATCCTGGGAACTGACCACTAGCCCGGAGTCAGCTGGATTTCCCACAACTTTCTCATTTCAAGAGATTTCCCACATCCTAAGGATAACAAGTTGGAGAAGGCAATGGCAACCCACTCCAGTACCCTTGCCTGGAAAATCCCATGGGCAGAGGAGCCTGGTAGGCTGTAGTCCATGGGTCGCGAAGAGTCGGACATGACTGAGCGACTTCACTTTCACTTTTCACTTTCATGCAGTGGAGAAGGAAATGGCAACCCACTCCTTGGCAACCCAGTGTTCTTGCCTGGAGAATCCCAGGGACTGGGGAGCCTGGTGGGCTGCCGTCTATGGGGTCGCACAGAGTCGGACATGACTGAAGCGACTTAGCAGCAGCAGCAGCAGCATGGATAAAGAGTGGGATCTTGATGTTGAAACTTGCTTTCTTGGGGTCTCTCAACAATTCCCATGAGTCCCTCTGAGAAAATCCAACCTCCAGATTTTTCTTAAAAGCTCAGAATCTTCCATCTACACATTTCCCACTATGGCATACCCTCCTTTCTACTCTAGGGCAACAAATGTAATGGCCCGATGATCATAGCAAAGGGGGAATCTTATCTGTGTTATGAGAAAAAATACAAGATCTAAGCCCCTGGGCTTGGTTCCTAGTATACTAAAACAATTTAGAAAATTTGCTTTCTCTCTCCCCCTTCTCTACCAAGTCCATTTTTCACTCTGTTGTGTTTCTCAATTTTGAATGCCGAAGGCTAAATACACTTTCTCTTTGAATTTCTGCTTGAATAAACTTAATGTTTTCTATCCTACCCCAACCCTTCGGTAGAAACTTCCAAATGAAAGTATATATACAGAAATGCAGAAGAGAAAAGCGTATTAATATTTATAGTCCCCTTCATACTAATCTCACTCATGCCTACAAAGGAGACCATATCCTCCCCACCCGCTCCCCAAGCTCCACGCAGAGGAAATGCTAGTAGTCCTGTCTGTGCAAACACCTCAGCTGCTTTGTCTGGGTGGACGGTGATGAAGGGTAACATGACAAAATGTGAGCTTGCTTTTATTGATTTTTAAAGTTGCTGCCTGACTTACTCTAATTCCCTCTCAAAGAGTATCCTGTAAATCATTTCCACCTGGTGAATTATGAAATAGTTTATGTGTGTGTGTGTGTGTGTGGTGGGGGGTGTTGGGTGTGGCAAAGTATTTCAAGGCATCCCATTTGTACATCTATTCAGTCTTTGGTTTCCTACTGAACATGAGGAACACATTTGGACTGGAACCAAACTCAGTTTAGCACTTCAGTTCTTACCAGTTTTGGATGACATCTAGATAGATATATTTTTGGTCAATCTAGGGACAAGAGTGGAGAAGAAAATGGCAACCCACTCCAGTACTCTTGCCTGGAGAATCCCATGGACAGAGGAGCCTTAAGAAAGGGCTAAATGGCCCAAACCTGTGGAAGATACTAACACATCAGCCCCCCTGTCCTGAGCTGGCTGCAACCAGCCAGGACTCACTGTCATCAAACCAGTGAGTCTGAGCAGCAAAGGCCAGCCACTCTGTCTTGGACTGGTAGGCTACAGTCCATGGGGTCGCTAAGAGTCAGACACGACTGAGTGGCTTCACTTTCACTTTTCACTTGCATGCATTGGAGAAGGAAATGATTGCAATCCGCTCCAGTATTCTTGCCTGGAGAATCCCAGGGATGGAGGAGCCTGGTGGGCTGCTGTCTATGGGGTCGCACAGAGTTGATCACGACTGAAGCGACTTAGCAGCAGCAGGGACAAGAGAGTCTCCTAAATAAAAAGCTACTCCTCCTCTTTATCTCTAGGGAAATGCCCAAGGGTGAAATTGGGTATATCACAGGTCCATGGAAACTTCCAGGAGCTCCTAGCCTCCCAACCTCCTCCTGGTACTTTGTGAGGCTGAATCAGAGAGAGGACTTTCCCCACTAGAAGTCCTAAAAGTCCCCAAATGATGAGGAAATACCAAAAGTCTCATGCAAAATGCCCAGATTGTGTGTAAAATGTAGAAAAAAGTGACTACAAGATGTATTGACCTAGGATCACGCCTGCACTCCCCCCATCAACACACCCAGTTGTTTGTTTGGACTGAGAGATCCCAGTTTAGTTCATTACTGTTAGTTAGTGGGAGATGATAAACTTGAATTTCCACGGCATGCTCAAGGCTCAGCCTTAGTCAATATTTACACATAATGATAGTTCTCATCAAGGCATAAGGACTTAGATAGTTATGAAATGATTATACATCACAACCCATCTATAAACAGGATTTTAATTATCGGCAGCGGCAACAACCACCATTTATTGAGGAACTACCCTGTGCCGTCACTGAATTAATGAATTTGTTCATCATAGCCTCCTGTTCCCATAAATATTTGCTTAAGTTCAATCTCAGTAAATCACAGAGGCACCAGATCCAGATACCTGGTCATTTAAGAAGATTAACTGACTTCTGTTTTACAGTTTATACTTGTGTTTGAAAGTGCAGCTGGAGTTTCCTTGGCAGCATCAGACTCCGAGGGCCCAGTCAGAGAGGACTCTGTTCCCAGGGGCCAATGCATTAGACGTGGACTTTTCTAGAACCTCCAGCAGTGGGGTCCCTGGATGGGGGGCCCCAGTTCCTTGGCAGAGTCTCTGAGTTTTGCGTGTGATAGTTTTGCGTGTGATTGCCTAGCTTGTCCTCCTGTCCCCCTGCCCTGCCGTCTGTGTGCCTCCCGCAGGTCTCTAGGTAGCCTGGAAGAAACCTGATTTCTTTGTCCTGCCTGGGTCTCAGGTTCCCTACAAGCTGGCCCTGGGAAGTGACTGAGCTCTGGGCAATTCTGAGCCCAAGTTCCTTCCTCGTGGGCACCCGTCTTGGCCTGGATGTGGTCATTGCTTTGGCCACTGATGCAGTGACCCCTTTCCAAATATCCAGTTGGGTTTTAGGTTCAAAGGTAGGATGGTCTTGTGTTTGCAGACACCTGCTGCGCTTTTGGTATCATTTCATCTTCCCACTTCTGTTGAGTCCACTCCTGCTCCTAACAGGTGTCAACCTCTGCCCAGAAACACTGGGATGGGATGGAAGTACCCAGGGTGCTGCCCTGAAATACCCATGGGTATTTCTCAGTTCTCACCCTCAGCCAGTGTAGAGCTGGCGCATATAATTGTGGCTCCAATTACTTTTCAATCAGGAACATTCGGTCTACCCAGTTTCCAGGCCAAGCAGTCAAGGGTAACTCTTGTCTGCTGCTTGACTACGAGGCTTACAGGATAGATAATTTTCTGAGGTTTCGGTTTTGCTCTCTCTAAGTCACTCCTGCCTTTCCTATTTTGAACAGAAACCTGAAGTTTGTCATTTTCTTTCCTCAGCAATAGCAGCTCTTCCTCTTTTTGTAGAAGCCTCAGAATCTCAGGTGAAATAGGTGTCCCCAGAGAAGATGGGGTGATCTGGCAGGGCCTCTAGGAGCACTGGCAGGGAAGGCAGGAGATGGTTCACATGGACTGCGTGGAGGTTGGAGGCTGGTGAGTTTCAGTGGTAACGGGGAGCATGGACCCCAGTGGCAGCTGTTTAAGCAAAAAGTGCTATCAGAAGGCTGTCTGCCAATGCACACAGCAGGACTCGGGGTGGAGTGTTCCAGGTCATCAAAGATTTTCTCAGCCCCATGAGTGGACCAGAAGCAACTGAGTGGCCATATCCCAAGGGGCTGGGACCATGGAGCCCCCATTGGTATTCTGTGTCCCCCAACATCTCATGGCCAGTGGGGCCTTTACTCCTACTTAAGACCCACTGGGATTTCCCAGGTGGCACACTGGTAAAGAATCCACCTGCCAGTACAGGAGATGCAAGAGATGTGGGTTCGATCCCTGGGTTGGGAAGATCCTCTGGAGTAGGAAATGGCAACCCATTCCAGTATTCTTGTCTGCAGAATTCCATGGACAGAGGAGCCTGGTGGGCTACAGTCCATGGGGTGGCAAAGAGTCGGACATGACTGAGTGACTAAGCACACAGGCAAAGTCCACAGACTTCAGGCCACCACCTGTGTGGCCTGAAGGTGGGACACTCCCATAGGGACTGAATTTGACTTTTCTATGACTCAGAGTCTGGAACTTAGAATCTGACTTGGGTTGATTTAAAGGGAAAGGAGGAAATGCAGGATTCCTTGCACTCTCTGTCATTGGCTACATTCTATCCAATCTCCCCCCACCCCCGCCCCCGCCCCGGGAAGGCTTATCAGAAATGAAACCACTGCTTTTTCGCCTTGACAGGTGAATTTCATGCTGAATTTCACCCCTTGATTTCATGCTGTGAGCATCTTCAATGGACAGCCTTGTGGGACCCTCACAACTTAAGAATGACCAAATATTTAGGATCTGGGCTCTATATTCTTACTACTGAGGAATTTCTAATTGTGATGCTAAGACTGGGTTAGAAGACTAAGAAGCAGGTTGAACTTGTTAAGTGAGACAGGTTTGCCTAATGGTTTAGCAGCTTGTGAACAGAAAAATAGGACAGACGGTGAGAAGCAGAACAAGTGGGAGAACAATGGTTTGGATTGTGAAACCAAGTTAGACTTTCCGTTTGACAGCCTGGTTTGGGAATAAACCTTTGTTCATTATTCATTAGTAACTCACTAACTTTATGCTGCATTCTAAAGGCTGCCCACGCCACCCTGGACAGAATATACGGAACGGCCACAGTGAGAACCCTGTGTTACCTTAAATGCCAACGCTGATCTGAGAACACCAGCATAGTGGTGGCAGGTCTCTATTTTCTACGTGGAGGTCTTCTGTACATAATAGATGATTATTGTCACGGGAAGTACAGGAAGCCTGGGGACCCTTCCTTTAGGAGTTTCTAAGAGATAGGCATGAATGAGGAAATCCTAGTAGCACAGTGGGAATTTATTAATCCCCATCCATTTCTTTCTTTACTAAGAAAATTTAGGTGATAAGATATGATGGAGAATAGCATGCATGTTCTGTAATACACGCATTTAGGCACTATGCCTTCCTCTGTATTATTTGTCCTGTTAGGAGGGTATAGACTTTCACTGACCACCGCCCATCCCAGTAATAATTACCACACACATAACAATAAAAACATACAAATAATCTTCCTTTCTGGTGATCAACTAAGCACATTTGCATGCTTGATCTCCCACCCCTTTTTACTAATTAGTCTTTGCAGAAACGAAAGACATAAATTTGCTGCTTCTGCACTGTGCTTTGACCACGTGGATTAATGAGCCACAGTCTGGTAAATGAAACAAACAAACAACACTAACAAAACACTATTCTCAATGCAAAGGAAACAAGTGATCTCATTTGAGAGCAAGGAAACATCGCAGTCATGAATTAAGTGGTCTGCTTGTACCAGGCATTTCACACACGCTATTTTATTTAAGGTTCACCACAGTTTTACAGGAGGGCTCCCCAGGTGGTGCTAGTGGTAAAGAACCCACCTGCCAATGCAGGAGGCACAAGAGATATGGGTTCCATCCCTGGGTCAGGAAGATCCTCTGGGGCAGGGCATGGCAACCTACTCCAGTATTCTTGTCTAGAGAATCCCATGGACAGAGGAGCCTGGTGGGCTACAGTCCACAGGATTGCAGAGTAAGAAATGACTGAAGTGACTGAGCATGTGTGCACACAACTTTACAAGACAGGCGTTAGTGTAACCATTTTACAGAGAAACTGAGTCTTAAGGGGGTTAACATTTTGCTTAGGGACTCATACAGGCAATTCCATGGAACCAGAATTCAAATGTGTGTCTATTTGAACAGAAAGTCCACCCTCATGTAAACTCGGAAATTACAAGAGAGAGCAGAGTTACACAGAAAGAGAAGAGTTGAGAAGAAATCTGGAACTACAGGGTTGAAGAGAATTGGGAAGGAAACGGAAACTACAGAATAACTGGCCAATTATCTGATCACGTTTTGAGACAGAGATTTGACAGCTCATCCCGAGCCTGGTCTAAATTGTTGGGTTTAGATTAAACTGTTTAAGAAATGCACAAGAGGGTTAAAGTATAATCGCTTTCATTGCTTTATTTAAGTCATAAAAAAGATTAACATGTACTGAGCTGAACTGAAATTACAGGGGCAAAGCTAACAAGAAGTAATTTTGCTTTTGACAGATTCCCTTCCTTATTCCTCTACTTGCTCCAGACGGAGGATTATGTAAACTTTGTATCACAGGAATAAACGCCTATTGATTGATTAAACATTGATGATGGCACTCTGTCTCCATCTGTATAGGGAAGTGGCTGTTTTCAAAATTAACCCTTTTATAGGTCTGACACATGCTATCAAGATGCATCCTGAATTTTGGAAGCCAGACTGCCCACAGCTGTGCAATTATGTAAACTAGGCTAGTTTCCAGACATCATTTGCATGCAATGGTAAAAAGCTACTTTTGTAGTTTAGTTTAGATACAACACACATTGGAATACTGTTATTGACTTCCTCTCTTCCCCTGTGCAGGATGCTTCCTCATTATTTGGGACGTTCCATTTATTTCACAATAAACAGATTTTCCCTGAGTACAAGTTCGCCATCAAGGAGTTCCCCATATAGTTGCAATGAACATCCTTCCCTTAAGATTTCTATTTCTTACCTAGGTAGTCTTTTGGGCTTGATGAGAAATACATGGATCCTCTTCCTTGCAGTCAGAATAGAAACTAACTGAAGAATTTGTATCTATTTTCTTTTCAAGTTCCAACAGCAGTTTTTCTCTCAGGTACAATCCCTCATTTGGCCTGTAATTGTGAAGGGTGAGAATTGTGCCTGGTTTCCACCTGCAATTCTTCCCACCCATGGCTCTGACTTAGGATTTAGTTTATGGGTAGGTCTGGTTCTACCGGCTTCCCTGGCAGCTCAGCTGGTAAAGAATCTGCCTGCAGTGCAGGAGTTCCCTGTTTGATTCCTGGGTCAGAAAGATCCGCTGGAGAAGGGATAGGCTACCCACTCCAGTATTCTTGGGCTTACGTGGCAGCTCAGCTGGTAAAGAATCCGCCTGCAATGTGAGAAACCTGGGTTCGATCCCTGGGTTGGGAAGATCCTCTGGAGAAGGGAATGGCTACCCACTCCAGTATTCTGGCCTGGAGAATTCTATGGACTGTGTAGTCCATGGGGTTGCAAAGAGTTGCATACGGCTGAACGACCTTCACTTTCACTAGTTCTACAGGATGTGAATCTTAGGCTACTGATGTAAATCCAAAGTATTCTTTTCTTTTTCTTTTTATTTTTATTTAGCATCATCTTATGAGCAGCTAGCATGAGCAAGGCATTGTTATGCACCACAGAGGACAAACAACATATGAGACACAATCACTGCCTTTAGAATTTCGTAGGGAAAATAAAATGGGCATGTTTGTGTGTGTTCAGTCGCATCCAGCTCTTTGTGACCCCCGTGGACTGTAGCCTGCCAGGCTCCTCTGTCCATGGGATTTTTTTCCAGCAAGAATACTGGAGTGGGTTGCCATTTCCTCCTCCAGGGTATCACGGACCTAAATGTAAAGCAGTCAATTATAATTGCTATGAGAAAAGATAAATTAAAGTGGGGGAGGGATGTTCAACCAAGATTTTTAATATAAGGCCATAAATTATGGATACATTGTGCATAAATTTAATCTAAATCCTTGGACATTCTCCTTTCCACCCCCTTCAAAACCAGGCTTTCCTTTTATTGCCTTGTGGTCGGTCTACTGAATGACAGGTCATAAGTTATGGTGTCCTCAAAGACAAAGTTTCAAGTCTGATCCCCCCTTATTTTTATAATGAAATTATTTAACCTAATATACAGCTAGGTGCTGACCGACTACAGAGTCCTAAAAGGTCGGCATACAGGATGTCACCAGCCATGAGTCAGAAGCAGATTAGCGTGCAAACAGGCACCTCTAGGTTAGCAGGAAGTATGTTTTCACAGGTAGGATGAATTACTGGTGCTATTTCCAATTCTGCCCCTTGTTCACTGGGTAGTCACTTAACTGCTCTATATTTTACTTTTCTTAGCAATAAAATGCAGATAATAAGATGTTAACAGCCATTATAGGGAATTAACAGTAGAAAGGTCTTTGAAATCCTAGTATTTATAATAATAATAAAAAAAAAAAAGCACCATTTGGTCAATGCCCAGGTATAATATACAGGGAGAGAACGTCAAGTTGCTTCAAAGCAACAATATGAACATTTCACAAACGTATAAAGATATTTTAAAAAGTAGATGACTGGTGTTTAGTCATTGCTGTGTTATCTAATGCACACTGTCTTCTTCCTTTTTCAAGCATCTCATTTTCTTTGAAAGTTCATATTTTTTAAGACTATAAAAAATGGTCTCTGGACATCCCACCTTCAGCTGCCCCCGTCTCTGTTGACCATTGATGTCATCTGAACTCAGACTTGCCTTTAGGCAGGAGGAGAAGACCCACCTGAAACGAAGCCCAGTAGTCTTTGTGATGAGCAGATTGTTTTCAAGGTGACCTGCTTACAACACTGCGGAGGACTCCTGAGCCAAAATCAGGTTTAACAGCTCTCTGGCTTTGAAGTAGGGGGTGTGGTGTACTTTCCTTTCCCCCTTTTGGTTCATGCTTTTGTCACAAAGCAAACTTTATGGGGTGATTGAGGTGGGCAGGTAGGAAGAAAAAGATCTATCAAGTGAATGCCTATAAACTGCAGCACCTTAGGGACTGTAATCAATATTTGATTGCCTGGAGCATGGTTCTTCCTCAAGCTAGGAAACAAACTCTCCTGGCAAACTGCTTAGATACTATGTTTCCCAAGAGTTAAAAGAACCAAACAGTCAAGGTGGCATTCCTCTAAGTGGATTTCCACCCAACCTGTCTGAGCAAATAACTTGGCTTTTTTCATGTTTCACCAAGAAAATGGAGGCTGTCAGGCTCTTCTACCCATAGCCCTGGGCGAGAGGGGCCCTGCTCTGCACCTGTGCTGTAAAGAGCACCATGCTGGCCTCTGCTGCCTGGGCTTCTCATTTTAGGGCCCAGGGTATGTGAAGCTAAGGTGACACATCCATCCAGAGCATACACTTTACTTTCCTGTTTCATTTCTCATTTCCTCATGGAGGCTGACCCTAAAAATAACCTATCAAAGCTGGTTTTCTGTTCCAATCTCTGACTTGTCACTTACTGTTTAACCTTGGCAAATTACTCAACCTCTCTGAGTTTCAGTTATCCGTTTCTTAAAAATGAGAGCATTGATACTCAAAATACCTTAAAGACTTAAATATAAGATATGACACCATAAATCTCCTAGAAGAGAACATAGGCAAAACTTTCTCCAGCATAAATTGCACCAATGCTTCTCAGGTCAGTCTCCCAAGGCAACTGAAATAAAAGCAAAAATAAACAGATGGAACCCAGTGAAACTTACACGCTTTTGCACAGCAAAGGAAACCATAAATAAAACACAAAGACAACTTGTGGGCTGAGAGAAAATATTTGTAAATGACAAGGCCAACAAATGCTTATTTCCAAATACAGAATCAGCTCATACAACTCAATAACAAAAAACAAACAATGCAATTTAAAAAATAAGCAGAAGACATAAATAGACATTTCTGCAAAGAAGAAATACAGATGACCAATCAGCACATGAAAAGATGCTCAACACCACTAATTATTAGAGAAATGCAAACCAAAATGATAATGGGGTACCCCTTCACACTGGTCAGAAAGGACATCATTTAAGTCTACAGATAACAAATATTGGAGACAGTGTGGAGAAAAGGAACTGCTACACTGCTGGTGAGAAGGTATATTGGTATAGCCACTACAGAAAACAGTATGGAGATTCCTCAAAAATCTAAAAGCAGAGTTACCATACGATCCAGCAATCCCACTTTCGTGCATATATCCTGAGAAAACTCTAATTAGAAAAGATACATATAACCCAACATTCATAGTAGCACTGTTTACAACAGTTAAGGCATGGAAACAGCCTAAATGTCCACTGACAGACAAATGGATAAAGAAGATGTGGTGTGTACACACACACACAATGGAATACTACTCAGCCATAAAAATGAACCAAATAATGCCACTTGCAGCAACCTGGATGCAATGAGGGATTATTATACTAAGTGAAGTTAAGTCAGAAAGAGAAAGACAAATATCATGATATCACTAATATGTGGAATCTAAAATATGACCCAAATGAACTTATTTGTGAAACAGAAATAGGCATAGCAAACAAATTTATGGTTACCAAAGGGGAAAGGGGGTGGGGAAGGAGCAACTTAGGAGTTTGGGATTAGCAGACAGAAGCTACTATAAATAAAACAAACAACAAGGTACTACTGTATAGCACAGGGAACTGTATTCAATATCTTAGAATAAACCATAATGAAAAAGAATATATATACGTAATATATATATGAATCATTTTGCCGTACACCAGAAACTAACGCAATGTTGTAAATCAACTATACTTCAATTGAAATAATGAGGGGTATTTTACAATACCTACCTCCCAGGCTGTGGATGAGATTAACGAAACCATGCGTGTGAAGTACTTAGCCCATGCCTAGAAAACAGTGGCACTTAATCAAGAGTGTGGTGGTGGGTCTCAGGCTGAGAATCACCTCTGGAATCATGTTTAGCTTCTGGGCTTTAGGGAAGTACTGACGCACTGACATACATTTGGAGGAAAGAGATGTGAGTGACTCTTAAAATACTAATTACCCTACAATGAGGAGAGCTAAGCATCATTTACATTGATGGTCTTCAGGCCCTCACGTGGATTTGGGTCTGGATGAAAATGGCTCTTCTTATTAAGAGGCCCTGGTCTGGTGTGGGGTTATAATTCTACCATTACAGGCCTGGTCATCTCCTTCTATTTGCACGATTCTTGCCCTACACTGAACAGGAGAGCCCAGGCAAGATAATGTCCTCATTTGTATCAGTTAGGGGCTCAACCTGCTCTGAGATGTTCTTCATTAGGCTTGTAAGCTGTATTTATTTTCATTAGCCTTGTACTTGCAGACCTGTTTGCCGCTGCCTTCTTCTGGACATTTCTCCCTGCAGTGCTCATTCTCCGTGTGAGAAATGCATCTTATTTCTTCCTGCGCCATGCGTTCTGTTTTTAGAAATCACATGGCTCTTCTAATCACTTACACACATATTCCCTGGGTCCACGTCCATCCTTAGAGAGGCTGGGCCAAGACTTCTCTAAGATCTCTGTGACCCTTGAGAGTCCCTCTACCCAGCGTCTATCTTCCCACCTACTTTAGTGCCCTGATCTAGCCGGCATCTTCCTTGAAATGTGCACACAGATCGCCGAAGGTCTGAATTTGCGGGTGGGGGGCGGTGAGGACAGGGGGAGGAGGAGGTAGATTTGGGGGGGACATACATAGTTAATCAAGGATTTACCACTAAGTATCCTGTGACAGGAACTGGGGCACCAGAACTGCGGGTGCTCAGGGCCTCAGGTGTAACTGGGCCAGGGCTCCAAACCCAGAGACTGGGTGGTATGTCTCCAGGGTCAGCAAAGGAAACCGGTTTTCTTCTTTTTCTGATTGAAGTGTAGTTGATTATAAGGGTTTGACTCTTTCAAGGGCTGTGTGCTATGGGGAGGAGCGCCCAAGCCAAGCATAGTGAATAAACAGAAAATATCGAAATGGAAAAAACACTGGCTTTCCCTTCTCAAAGCCATCAGACAACCAATCAACCAGAAGGAAGGTCTTCTGATTTTGAGGTTTGCGTGGAATCTCCAAGGAGAGAGACCTCAGCACCAAAGGCATGAAAGCCAAGGGCATGGCTGTTGTAGGAGCTGTGACGTCGCTTGGTGGAAAGAAGTCTGAGACCCAGACATGCTGAATGCAGGCTGGGAAAGTGAGACCTTTCCAAGGCCCTGGTTGGGAGCAGTGATTCTGGCATCTCCTGTCTCTGTACAAGGTCTCTGCATTCCTGCTGGTCGCCAAAGGCGCCACTCAGAGCGGCAGCATCACAGAAAACCGCTTCTGAGGAAACAGAACTCTTTTCCAAGGTGCCACTGCTGAAAGTAGAAACATTACTTGGTATTTACTACAGCCCTCGCTCCCACGTGGTCTTCTCACAGTAACAAATGTAATTCTGCTAGTAACTGTTTTGGTAAATGAGTCATATTGTAGCAATCTTCATGAATCAAAGCTAATTATATTTTTACTCAGCTAGCACTGGTTAAGAAAACTCCCTCATTCTTCAATTAGCTGCCTTTTCACTCTGCTATTTATCTAGAGGGTCTTCCGCATAATTTTAACCTAGTTCCTTGCTCCCTTTTCCCTATCAGTTGACGTCTTTTTGATTTCCATGCCTCCCCATGTGTTCTTGTATATTCTTTGTCATTGTGCTTCTTTTTGCATTTGTAGGAAACCACAGCAGTGAATTTAACTAGGCTTGCCTGGAGGAGACAGAGATAGTAGTCTTTAATAGCCAGGGGAGTTATTTATAAACCACAATGTTAGTTTTTCATTCTGTAAGGAGAGGATTATTGTTCACATTTGATCTGTCTTTAACTTAAAAACAGTTTTGTTATAGTTAATGTTTCTTGAAAAGTGAGGTGAAAGCCGCTCAGTCGTGTCCGACTCATTGCAACACCATAGGGTACAGTCCATGGAATTCTCTAGACCAGAATACTGGAGTGGATTACTTTTCCCTTCTCCAGGGGATGTTCCCAACTGAGGGATCGAACCCAGGTCTCCCGCATTGCAGGTGGATTCTTAACCAGCTGAATGGCAACCCACTCCAGTATTCTTGCCTGGAAAATTCCATGGACTGAGGAGCTTGGTAGGCTATAGTCCATGGGGTCTCAGAGTCGGACATGACTGAGCGACTTCACTTTCACTTATAAAAATCTTCCTCAAAATGACCGTGGAGCTGAAATTGAATTACCACTAAAGACAGCTACTGTTTTTGCACATGAGTACCCCAAACTGTCAACAGCCTTATTTAGCTCCTGACAGGTCACAATGGCTCCATGAATGAATTGCTATCTTCTCCATTTTACAGATGATCAAACTGAGGCATGGAGGTTAAATAATTTGCCCAAGGCCACAGAGCTGCCGCAGAGCTAGTTTTGACTCTAGCAGCTATTCCATCCTGCCTCCCTCCCTCCCCTCCCTTACATACCCAGGGTGGTGCATGGAGACTTTAAGAGCCATCTTGCCGTTCTTGCCCTGTGTCAAAGTGAACCCAGAATCATCACCCTTCCGGTCGAGATCACAAGAGTCTGCTGTGACTGGCTCCAGGTCATAAAGTTGCCAAAGGATGAGATGATTGGATGGCATCACTGATTCAATGGACGTGAGTTTGAGCAAACTCCGGGAGACAGTAGAGGACAGAGGAGCCTGGTGTGCTGCAGTCCACGGGGTCACAAGGAGTCGGACACGACTGAGGACTGAACAACAACACAAAGTTGAGCTGAGCTGGACCATCTCTCTGGGCTCCACTTCCTCACCTACATTTCCTTTTCCTGAAGACACCTCAGTTCAGTTCAGTCGTTCAGTCATGTCCGACTCTTTGTGACCTCATGAATCACAGCACACCAGGCCTCCCTGTCCATCACCAACTCCCGGAGTTCACTCAGACTCACATCCATCGAGTCAGTGATGCCATCCAGCCATCTCATCCTTTGTTGTCCCCTTCTCCTCCTGCCCCCAATCCCTCCCAGCATTAGAGTCTTTTCCAATGAGTCAACTCTTCGCATGAGGTAGCCAAAGTACTGGAGTTTCAGCTTCAGCATCATTCCTTCCAAAGAAATCTCAGGGCTGATCTCCTTCAGAATGGACTAGTTGGATCTCCTTGCAGTCCAGGGGACTCTCAAGAGTCTTCTCCAACACCACAGTTCAAAAGCTTCAATTCTTTGGGGCTCAGCTTTCTTCACAGTCCAACTCTCACATCCATACATGACCACCGGAAAAACCATAGCCTTGACTAGATGGACCTTTGTTGGCAAAGTAATGTCTCTGCTTTTGAATATGCTATCTAGGTTGGTCATAACTTTCCTTCCAAGGAGTAAGCGTCTTTTAATTTCATGGCTGCAGTCACCATCTGCAGTGATTTTGGAGCCCCCAAAAATAAAGTTTGACACTGTTTCCCCATCTATTTCCCATGAAGACACCTGGGCCTCTGCAAATTGGAATACAAATGAACATGTCTTTGAGGCCCTTGAACTTACAGTTTGTGCCCTGCAGTCCTCTCTGAGGTCCTCGCCTCTCTAAAAAACCACTCATGGCAGGCCTTGACCCTCAGAGACTGTAACTGCTTTAGCCTGGACTGTGGCCTGTGCATCAGGTGGCTCCAACATGTAGCCCAAGCCTGCTTCTTAAGTCTTGGCAGGCACAGGAATCATCCAGATTCTGACGCCATTGGATGGCAGGGTGGGGGTGGCGGGGGCCTGGCTGAGAGTCTGAATTTCTAACAAGCTCACAGGGACTGAAAGGCCTGACAGATTGGGATTCAAGTTGTCAGAGGTGTGGCCCAGTCATTAGCATTAAAAAAAAAAACCCCTCAAATGACTATAATGAGCAGCCCAAGTTGGGTCCCTCCTGTGTGGGGCCTGCTGTCTCTCCCAGTCAGAACTTGTTCTCAGATGTGTTGTGTTTCCAGGTCAAAACCTGGCACAACCTGAGTTAGGAGGGTTTTCTGGGTATCTCATGGGCTCTGCTCCACTAACACTGCTGTCTGAGATCTCCCTTCTGCCAGACCTTGACCACAGCATGGACCAAAACGGCTCCGCTATGTCCCTGCTGGGCGACACTGGCCAAATCTGTCCACCACTCTGAGCCTCGGGTTCTTCGCTGATAATAAGAATTGAGCCAAATGTGCAGGAAAATTTGTGATTCCCCAAGAAGCTTGAAAGTGAAAGTGTTAGTGGCTCAGTCCTGTCTGACTTTTCACAACCTCACGGGCTGTAGCCAGCTACGTTCCTCTGTCCATGGGATTCTCCAGGCCAGAATTCTGGAGTGGGTAGCCATTCCCTTCTCCAGGAGATCTTCCTGACCCAGGGATTGAACCCAGGTCTTCTGCATTGCAGGCAGATTCTTCCATTGCAGGCTTCCCTGGTGGTTCAGACGGTCAAGAATCTGCCTACAATGCATCTGCCTGCAGTGCAGGAGACCCTGGTTCCATCCCTGATCCCCTGGAGAAGGGAATGGCTACTCACTCCAGTATTCCTGCCTGGACAATTTCATGGGCAGAGGAGCCTGGCAAGGCTACAGGCCATAGAGTCGCAGAGTCGGACGTGACTGAGTGGCTGACAAGACAGTCATACTGGGACAGGGTTGTCCTTCATCTGAGGGGGAAGATCTGTGATCGGCGGGTCTTGGGGACAGGGTGTGGGGGCTCCCTGCGAGGGTGGAAAGGCAGGTGGGAGGAACAGGAGATGGCTGCGGCCTGACGGAAATCCTTGGCCCAGCACACAGCCACTTCCAGGCCTGTCATTTGGGCCTCAGGGAATATCTGCTATAAAATACAACTGAAAAAGACCTGGGGGCCCCTCAGCCCTTTTCCAAGGTGATATTCACACGGGGGAGGCGAGGAGCGTCTGCGATGACGGGTTTCTCCGTCTGAGAGCTAGCCCCGACGGCACATGGATTCCTCCTCGTGAACCGAACGCGCCCGCGGAGGGATGGGACTGCAGGCTTTTCCAGGGAATTCGCTCAGTATCTCTCCTGTCAGTGATATCTGTGAGAAACAGGAAACTGTTTTCCCATCTCATTCACATAATAGATAAGATGAGAAATTAGCTGCAGGACGAGCGACCAGGGGGCTGTTCATTTTATCACAATAAAGAAGACTGCTGCTGTGGCGCCGCCTGTGAGCGTGCGTCTGGGAGCACGGGAACGCATCACATTTCTCGTTGGGGGTCCCCCTCCCCCAGATGCACCCCCTCGGATGCTTCCTTCTGTGTTTCCCCCTCTGACCCTACTGAAGGTTTTTCCAGCCCAGAGACATTGGAATCTGCGGAGGTTTGTAGCCACTGAAAGCTTTGCCTCCGGGCCACCAAGAAGGACCACCCCTGTTCTAAGCCCCCTTCCCACACCTCCACCTTGTGAGGGTCCAAACCCTGCACCCCAGGCGTGGTCCACGCGCCAGCAGCGTGGGAATCACCCAGGAGCTTGTTGGTAAAGCAGCTTTGAGCGGGTCCCACCCCATACTTAACTGAGTCAGAGCATTTCAACAGGATCCCCGGGCGAGTCACTCCTACGCACGTTCAAGTTGGAAGATCACGGATCTGAAAGAGCGCAAATGCAAATACCGGAGCTGAGGACCTGGAGATACAGCATCCTGCCTGATTGTTCGGGGCTTCCTCCCCTGGTCCCTCTCGAGGATGGGCCCTGGGTGGCTGCTCTGCGCTGGCACCAACCAGGGACCACAGAGGGGAAGCGGCTGCATGTGTGCAAGGGCCCTGGTCTAGGCACCCGGTACCCATAAATGCCTCGGGGTGCTAGGTGGGAGGGCTCCGAGCCTCTCATACCCTCAGAAGCGGGGATAGCGCTGGGCCTTCAGGGTTCTCTTTCCCTCCTTTGCCTTCTTTACAGTTTCACCTAAAGGGATGAGAAACTGCGGGGAGCCGGGCGGGGGCGGTGGGGGAGGTGGGGATGTGAAGACATTGAGGGGAATTGGATTAAGGAGACATTCGGGGTAGAAGTGAGGGTTCCTTGATCCCTGGGTGTGTTGGACGTAGATGCTGGGTTCGTTTGCTAGGACTGTCCTAACAAAGCACACTGATGGGGTGGCTTAAACAACGGAAACGTGTTCTCTCACAGTCCTGGAGACGAGAAGTCTGAGATCAAGCTGTTGGCAGGGTTGGGTCTTTCTGGAGCCTGAGGGAGGAGCTGCCCTCTGCCTCTCTCCTGGCTGCTGCAGTTTGTCCATTACCATGGAGTTTCCTGGCATCTGGATGCAGCACACAGATCCACGCCTTCATCTCCAGGTGGCATTCTCCCCTTGGACCTGTGTCTGGGTCTAACATTCCCTTTTTATAAGGATAGCAGGCAGATTGGATTAGAGTGCACCCCCAACGACCTCATTTTACCTTGATAACCTCTGCAAAGATGCTCTTTCCAAATAAGGTCACATTCTGAGGGTAAGGACTCCAGCATCTTTTCTGGGAAGAATGGCACAGTTCAGACCCTGATGGACACTGAGTGTGAGGATTCATGTAAATGGTACCTTGTGTCTCTGGGCAAAGGGAATGTCTCCTGCTCACTCCTACCCTCTTTGTGGAAGCTTTCGGGATGAAGAAGGTGGGCCTGATCCTGAGGACGGCGTTGGCAGTACAGCTGGAAGAAAGAAAGTGTAGCCAAGTCAGGCTCGTTGTTGTTGTTTAATGTTTAGAAAACTAAAGAAAGGGAAATCAATTATGGGGCCTACCTGAATTTTATTTCCTCACCAAAAACCAAATTACTCAGCAAACTTATCGCTTGCTATTGCAGGCTTTGGTATTAAAGAAAACAATCAGGCGGGCAGGATTAATCTCTGACAGCTGCCTTATCTTTAACTTGCACCTTTGTTATTTTCTGATGAGCTTCTCCTTTTTTGCTGCCACGTTGTACCATACCTCACTGGTTCCTTTCATTTTATCATCAGGCAAGAGCGGAGGACCTTTCAGTTTATTAAAAAACCTTTATTTGTGAAGAACAAAGAGGGGGGGAAAAGGCAAACAATGAGGTCAGACAATCTCCTTCCAGCCAGGAGTCACTCACCTGTTATTTAGAGTGTTATCAGTTAGAGGAGACTTGCCTCGTGGAAAATGAGGCTGTGACAGGCGATTCGGTTACACACACACACACACGCACACACACACATGCACCCAAATCTGACTGACGCACATCAACCTCCACAAAAGGCCCTTGACTGGCAGAGCAGCAATACTTTTGTTTCTAAGCTTCTAAAAAAAATTAAAAAGCCTAACAAGCCTGTCCCTGTTTCTCCCCACTTTCTCTTTCAATGCAGTTGAGGCTTCCTGGAAAGGATAAAGCCCTGGGCATTTAGTGACCATGTCCTGTGTATGAGCTGGAGCAACTTGGCTCTCAGAGGAGTTTGAGTGTCTCTTTTGCATCTTATTTGCTGTTTATTAATTTGGGGATCAGTTGTTGGCACACGCCATGGATTTCTGTCTGGAAGGGCAGTGGCACACGTGCCATTATTTGTTAGGTGGCAGAACCTGTGCTTTGTCACAGCTTCCTGAACTGGAAAGAATGTTGCAATCCCCTAATCTCTCCAGGCCTCAGTTTCCTCCTGTCTCGAAGGCAGGGGGCTTCACCCGGATGATGTTGAAGACTCTTGCAGTTTCTAATACTCTGCATTCTTGACCTTCTTGACCCATTTGGCAGCAGATCTTTCCAGGTAAGGGCATGTTGAAGTCTGACCACTGCAGTTGCCACTAACTTGCAGAGTGGCCTTGAGCAAGTCATCTAAGCCTCTCTGAGGGCTGGAAATGATGTTCTCTGTGGCCTCACGTGACGCTGTGAGGCTGTGAAGTGAGTACTGATCAGCTGTCGTGCATTACAAGGAGCGAATCAAAGACACTCAAGGTCCTGGTTACACCTACTGCTTATGTCCTCCATCCAGTGGCAAGGTGCATTCAGGTTTTACTGCTGAAAATTCTGACCATGGTTTCTCAGGGTCAGAAGCCCAGGCATGGGTTAGTTGGGTCCTCTGGTCCAGGTGAAAAGCAAGGTGTCAGCCAGGACTGTGATCTCATCTGAGGCTTGGGTGGTCCTCCAAGCTTGTCTGGGCTGTTGGCAGCATTCACTCCCTTGGGATGTAACACTGAGGCTCCTGTCTTGTTAGCTGTCAGTGCCCAGGCACTGCCTGTGGTGCCCGCCTGTGTGCCCCTCACTCCCAGGGCAGTTCAAAACACGGTGCTCACCTCCCTCCAGCCCATGGCAAGAAGATCTCTCTGATGCTTCCTCTTCTTCTAAAGGCTCCTCTGATTAGGTCAAGCCCACCCCGGACATCCCCCTTTTTATATTAGGGTGATAGCCCGTCATGTTCCCTGGCCCCACCCCTGCTCAAGGGGAGAGGTTTATATATGCATGTCAGATGATGGGCATCTCAGAATCCCACCTACCAGCCAAGTCTCCAGATTCTCTGCTGGCTTTTCTCTAGGACCCTTCACCCGCCCTAACCAGGTTTAGCATCTTTCTCCAGTATGTTTGGTGGTGGGGGCAGACCCAATTTGACCAGGGTGAGAACTCTTCCGTGTGTGCTCTCTTCACTCCACTGAAGAAATGAGAAATATATGTAATGGTTTGTTTAATAGCTTTTTGGAATAACCGCAAGGGTGTTATCTCCCTCTAGCGAGAGTAGGGGCTTTGCAGGTGGCACAGTGGTAAAGAACCAACTGACCCATGCAGGTAGACACAAAAGGCATGAGTTTGATCCCTGGGTGAGGAAGACCCCCTGCAGTAGGAAATGGCAACCTGCTGCAATATTATTGCCCAGGAAATCCCATGGACAGAGGAGCCAGGCAGGCTACGATCCATGGGGTCGCAAAGAGTCAGGCATGACTGAGCTGCTGAGCACAGGGATGGAAGATGAGCTCGTGAGAATAGCTGTCAACTGGGTGGAAAAAGACACACCACCAGGCATAGCCAGGGAGTTGGGGGACCTCAAAGCATGTTGGAAATCTGCTTCTCTGTGCTTAACGGCTCTTTGTCAGTGACCTTGAACCCTACTACCTCCTCATTTTTTTTTTCCTGCCTCTAATTTCCTGTGTAACTGATCCCAATTTAGAAGCTCAAATTGGACCTTCTGGTTTTTTGACCTTGTTTCCTGTTATTTTGCCTCTACTTTAATCCAGATCCTAATCTCTGAGGTTTTGACCTCTCTGGTAACCTTACCCGGATTCTTGATTTCTCCCCTGTTAGTATTTGATTCTATCTTGGAGTTCGAATTGGACCCTGCCTGCCTACAATTAGCTCCAGCAGCTCAGTGAGAGGACCCAGTCCTGTGTCCTAGTAAAGACTCTCGTAGGCCTGTGTGTCCCTCTGCTGGGCCACACTGGGCTCTGATGTATGATCTTGCTCCTTCTGTCTCCTCTGCCCTACACACCCCACTCCCTCTCCCTCCATCCCACTCCCTCTCCCTCCAAGTTTCTGAAGAATCTTTAGGAAATGAGTTTGAAAAGATATGGAAAGATGCCAGCGCCTCAGCCTAACAGGCTTGTGAACTTGCTCACAGCCTTTGGGCTGCGATCAAGAGCTATGTCCTTTCTCTGGGGACTGCTGTCCTGGCCTTACTGAGAGCATGGGGCTCGGAATCTAATGACAGAGGTCTTTTCCAGCCCCAAGAGAGGAAGCTCCTCTCTTTCCATCTTTAGCAAGTCACACACACACGGAGGCAATCAGAACCTGGTAGTGAGACAGATACCACTTTGCATCCGTTAAGATGATATTTATTAAAAACAAAAAGCCACAAAAAAAAAAAATCCAAAACAGAATGGATATGCCAAGTGTTGGTGAGGATATGGAGAAAGTAGAACCTTTGAGTCTTGGTGGGAATGTGAAATGGTACAGCTGGTGTGGAAAGTAGTGTGGGGTTTCCTCGGGAAGTTAAACTTGGAATTACCATTTGGCCAGCAGTTTCCACTTCTGGGTGTACACCCAAATGAACTGAAAGCACAGACTCAAACAGATACTTGGACTTCAATAGTCAAAGCCTTATTCACAATAGCCCAAAGGTGGAAGCAACCCAAGAGTCCATCCACAGATGTATGGATAAACAAAATGTGCTCTGTACACACAATGGAATATTATTCAAGCTTTAAAAAGGAAGGACATTCTCACATGTGCTACAACATGGTTGAACCTTGAGGACATAAGCCATACATGAAGGACAAATATTCTAGGAAGTCCCTAGAGTAGTTAAGACTGATAGAGACAGGAAGCAGAATGGTGGTAGCCAGGAATGAGGAGAGGGGAGATGGAGAGTTACTGTTTAATGGATACAGAGTCTCTATCTGGAGAAAATGAAAAAGTTCTGGAGATGGGTGGTGGTGATGGTTGTACACCACTGTCTTGTCAACGTATTTAAGTGCCTGTGAATTGTACATTTTAAAATAGATAAAATGGTACATTTTCTTTTTATGTATATTTTACCACAATAAAAATAAACACCACATAACCAATTTGTGTTCTCTGAAAGCGTACAAGATGCAGATTATGTAGTATTTTAGAGATATAGAATTCTTCTGGAGAAATGCTGTACTTTAGTTCATGACACCCTGCCAAGAGGATATACGGCAAAAGGAGAGCATCAATGTGTGTGCGTTCTTTCCAGCAAGCTGACATCATATGCAGTTCTAATTATTTCATATTTATAATCAAACACACCAGCATCATGCTAAGTAAACCATGGTGTTGTTATGTTCAATTTTTCAAACATGGGAAAAGTTTATTTTGAATGTCAAGAATTACCTACTCTGTTCTTCTCTTACAGAATATGTTTAAGAGGATATAAAAATGACCCTAAAAGAAAAGATAAAATAAATTGGCCATATTAGCTCAGAGAAGAAAAGGCCAAAGAGCTCTGGCAGGGTGGGGTCAGGGGAGGGTGGAGCCCACCAAATGGTGGGCTTTGGTCAAAGGCTAATCAGTTCTATGACTTTTTAACAACTCCTTTAACTCCTGGGGATCTCAGTTTCCTCTTATATAAAATAAGTGGGTTGTACTAAGAGTCACTTGGGCTTTCCTGATGGCACAGTGGTAAAGAATCTGCCAGCCTGTAGGAGATGCAGGGGATACAGGTTCAATCCCTGGGTTGGGAAGATTCCCTGGAGAAGGAAATGGTTAGTCACTCCAGTAGTCTTGCCGGGATAACCCCATGGACAAAGGAGCCCAGCAGGTTAAAGTTCATGGGGTCGCAGAGTCAGATATGACTGAGCGAGTGAGCACTAAGCATCTCTAGAGTCACTTACTCATTCCACGTGCATTAAAATTAACTGAGCATCAACTTTGGGCAAGAGAATCTGCTTGGGTCTCAGAGCCACTGGGGAGCATATGGGGGACCCAGGGCTCAGCATGCTGGGCTCTCAGCCCAAGGCTCATCCTCTCCGGTCTCTGGACTCGTCCAGTCTCCACTTTATTCATTTTTGAATCTTCTGTTTGCAGGCGTTGCTTACTTCCCTCCTCTCGGCACTTACCACGTTTCACTTGCACACTCCATGTACACTTGGTTCATCAGCCCCACTAGACCATGAAGCCCTTGGTGGCACAGAACCATCTCTTGTACCATCCTGTCCAGTTTCTAGTGTCTGATCGTACATGACACAAAATACATGCTCATCCATGTTTTCATGGCTGGCTTTTCTAATTATGAAAGCCATCCAATGAGCAGGCGAGAAAGAGTGGGTACAGGAAAAGTCAGGCTGGTGAGGAGGTGATTGCCATAGTCCTGGAGGAATGATGGGGTTTCAACAAAGGGAGTGGCCGTGGGAGATGAGGAAGCTGGTGGAACGACATTCAGCAGGTGGAATCGGTCTGACCTGGAGCCCTAAGTCCTTTGAATTGCAGGATGAGGATACCTCTGGCCAAACTACTGGCCGCACCCAATAGTGCCAGGCTGCAGGGAGCGTGCAGGCTGGCGGGCGGGGTTGGCTGTTCAGGAATCCAGAGGCAGGTGGCATGTGGAAGCAGAGGCAGGTGGTGGGCGTTGGGAAGGGGCAGGGCTGGAGCGGGTGGGGTGAAGCACAGGAAGCAAGGGGCGGGTGAGAGCCATCTCCCTGGACTGGCTGCGATGGGAGGGCTGATGGGTGGGCCTGCCAGGCATGAGGCAAGGACCAGGCTTGAGAGAACAGGGTAGGTCTTCAGGGCAGAGACCCAGACGTGGGGGTGTCAGACAATGAGCCGGGTTACAGGGTGGGGACTTGATTACGGAGAAAAAGCAGAGGCAAGAATAAAACAGGGTTTGATGTTTATCCAGTCATTCCCTCATTCCATAAATGTGAGTTGTGTACCTGGTGTGTGCCAGACACACTGCCAGGCCAGAGGGGAGGTGGTGGGGAGGGCTGATACTACAAGAAAGATCCCCAACTTCATGGACCCCCACATTCTAGCAAAAGGAGGCATATGGCAGACAAATCAATGACTGAGAAAGTATCAGCCAGATCAAAACATCACATTGTACAGCTAAAATACATACAACTTCTATTTGTTAATTGCACCCCGATAAAGCTGAAAAACAGAAAAATACCAGATAGTGGTGAGCACTGTTAAAAAACGAACACTGAATGGTGAACGTGGCCATGAGGGATGGGGAAGCACGGCCTAGCAGCAGGCCCTTGGTGTTGCCCCAGAAGGATGGGGTCTGGCCGTCTGTACGGAGATTCGAGTCCAGGCAGAAGAAGCAGGCCAAGGCCCAGAGGCCAGTGAGAAATAGCGAGGAGACTGGCAGGGGAGGAGGACTACAGTGTCTGTGCCGGGCTGGAGGATGACCCAGGGAACAAGGGCCAGGTCTCAGCTGTGGGATACGGCCAGGGATTTGAATTTTATTCTAAGAAAAGTGGAATGTCATTGAAGTTGGCGGGGGGGCATCTTTTGGTACCAAGAGTGATTCTAGAGGAATAGAAATTTATTTCTCACAGTTCTGGAGGCTGGAAACCTGAGATGAGGGTGCCAATCTTTGGGTTCTGGTGAGGACCCTCTGCCTGGCGTGTGGACGGCTGCCTTCTTGTCCTGTCCTTGAGTCACAGGGAAAGAGCTCTGGTCTCTTTTCCTCTTATAAGGACACTGATCCCATCTAAATATAATTACCTCCTGAGAGCCCTACCTCCAAAGAGCATCATGTCAGGGGTTAGGGCTTCAACACATGAGTTTAGTGGGGGACAAAGACATTTGGTCCATAGTGGAGTGACTTGACACTTCGAACTGTTCAGCTGTGTGCTGTGTGTGAATGGAGTGTGTGTGTGTGTGTTTGAGTGAGGTAGGGTGACAGGCAGAGAAGGCAACAGCACCCCACTCCAGTACTCTTGCCTGGAAAATCCCATGGACGGAGGAGCCTGGTAGGCTGCAGTCCATGGGGTCGTGAATAGTCGGACACGACTGAGCGACTTCACTTTGACTTGTCACTTTCATGCATTGGAGAAGGAAATGGCAACCTACTCCAGTGTTCTTGCCTGGAGAATCCCAGGGACGGGGGAGCCTGGTGGGCTGCTGTCTATGGGGTCGCACAGAGTCAGACACCACTGGAGCAACTTAGCAGCAGCAGTTGCAGCAGGGTGACAGGAGTTGCTAAGAGTCTGAGATACGGAGTCACTTAAGTTTTCGCAATAAATTCCTTTTGCAAAGGACAGGAAAATCTTCCATAGTATGAGTTTCAGCAAATGAGAGCTGGAAACAAGCTTGATCAGTTGCGGAAGCAGGCTGCCTATGGGTCATGACACTGAGTGACCGAAAGAACTGTGTGTATGTGTGGTGAGCGCATGCACTTCTGCAGGGGTGCAGTCAGAAAAGAAGGAGAAAGGAGATGAGGGAGGGAGAAAAAGTGCAAACTGACTCCAGACCCCGGCATTTGAATCATAGCCATCATAGGAGAGGAACAGGGCAATAACAAGTCTCAGCAGTTTCCACAGAGCCTGAATAAAACATAACGTATAGACAGAAGAGTGTGTCTATCACATGAGTGAAGTTCAATGTGTTTTCACAAGGTAAACACTTCTGGGTAGTCAGTATCAAATCAATTCCAGAACCTTCCAACACTCTTCACACTCCCTTTTAGTCACCACCCCCCATCCCCAAAGGTTACAGCTGCCCTCATTTCCGACAGCCTGGATTGGTTTTGCCTGTTTGTGTACTTAAAATAAATGATATCGCTGGATGCTATTTTGAATTTGTTTTCAAAGCTGTTTTGAAGCTTTTCCCAAAAGGCCACACTAACTTGGAAAGAGGGAAACCAGGGGTAAATGAGACATGCTGTTGAAATCCACAAGAGTTATCTATACAAAGGGCTCTGGCTTCAAAGTGTCTTTAACTGGAGACAGTAGTCCACCATGGGCCTCTAACTCCTAAGGCTGGTTTGGCCTTGGAAACTCTGTTCTGTGTCCTGCTCTATTGAAAATCTGCCCCCTCAGCTGTGAAGAGAAGCAGAATACAATAGGGGGTCTCTAAACACTGACCAGTTGAACGGGTCCCCTTGAGCATATCATGGTGCTGAGTTTAACACTTGGTCTTTGCAAAGCCAAATATAAGAAGATAATAAAAGGAATGGGAACCAATCAGTTTTTATTTCATAGGTAACTTATTTAGTCTTTATAGCAATATTTTGAGGTTGACATTATTACAATTTTACGGTTGAAGAAACTGAGGCTCAGAGAGATTAAATAGTTTGCTCAAGATCACATAGCTGGAAAATTCCCGAGTCATTTTCCTGCTTTTTAATCTATTTGCCTTTAGTTAAACCAGGATATCTCAGTGTGACTTTCTCCCTTTCCCTTTATCAATTATGATTTTTAAAATACAGAGAATAATTATACTTAATATAGTCACTCATTCATTCAACAAATGAAGTGTCTCATGTTACTGAGGTTCTCCTATGCTCTGGGCAGCATTCCTAGTATTAGAGAAACTAGTGAACAAATACAGACATGATTTCCATCTTCGTTGGTCTTAGACTTTAGTGGCAGAGATGTAAAAATAGAACAGCTATGAAACAAATGTAGACATTGTGAAAAGTGCAAAGAAAATGAGAGATACAAGTGTTAGGAGAAACTATTCTTTCCCTACTCTTTCCATCCACAAAGCCTACAGAAGCACGCACACACACACACACACACACACACACACATACACTTTCACATCAGGGATATCAGAGAAATCTTCCTGGAGACCAGCTTTTGAGTTGAGTTCTTAGGGGATTGAACAGGGTGAAATGGGAGAAGGAAGGGCATTCCAGGTAAAGTGAAGAGCAAATGGAAAGGCCCTGAGGTAGGAGGGACACTCTGTATACACGAGGGGAGGAGAAAACTGGTGTGGCCACAGTGAAGAGGCACAACAGAGTAAATAAACAGGGAAACGCAGGGTAACGACCCACAGAGACCAGACCACCCAGGGCTTTGTGAGTCCAGAAAAGAGCCTGAAGCACATCTCACTGTGAGCTTTTACAGAGAGACAGGAAAAAGGAATGCAAGTTTTCAGTATCCTTTATCATCTCATATTTTAGAGAACGCTTTGCTATTGAGTGTGAAGTCCCTTGGAATTAACATTATTTGTTGCCTTTTGGGAAATATGTTCATCCCACAGGGGTCTATAGAACCAAATTAAAAATAAATATCTAAACTCAATCAGGCTGCCTAGGAACACTGATAATAAGAGCCAAACCAAAATCAAGTTGAGATGCTGAGTTCGTGTCAGGTTAACATCACTGTGACTCGACTGGTGATTTATCATATTTAATTTTAGAAAATGCTCGCTGTGTCCATCAGTCACGAAGGCTTGTGTGACTTGCATTGCACAGTGAGGGAGGCAGCATCATCATTCCCCGTGGGCCCAGCACAGTGTCCTTAAAGGCTGGTTCCGAGAGGTAGGTGCTTTTGTGATTATGTAAATTGATTACATGTTGTCCTTTTTAGTCTTACTCAGTAGAGAACAGAAGTATAACTGCTGTCCCGGAGGTGACTCTTACAAACTGTTGACACTTAAAGGAGGCCTCATGATCAGAATGCTTCCCAAGTGGCTCAATGGTAAAGAACCTGCCCGCCGATGCAGGAGACACAAGAGACGTGGGTTCAATTCCTGGGTCAGGAAGATCCCCTGGAGGAGGAAATGGCAACCTGCTCCAGTATTCTTGCTTGGTTGATCCCACGGACTGAGAAGCCTGGGAGGCTACAGTCCATGGGGTGTCAGAGAGTCCAACACAACTGAACACACACACACGCTCATGATCAGAAAGTATATGAAGCCCTTGCCTGTTGAAGGAATTGGTATATCTGTACTTGACAAATATCTGGTGAGTAATCAAATTACTTATCCTCACAAGAGGTCAGGGATGCTGGTCTCAGGGACCAGCAAACTGATTTGGGGCATAGCCATGGTAGGTAGCAGTAGATGAAATAGCATCATTTGTAGGGATCTGGTGAGAGAGATGCTTATGCAACTCAATCATTGCTAAGATTTACCTATGGAAGCTGTGCAATCAAAGTGCCTTCATCCATGACTAAGTCCCCGTCTTAATGCACATGTGAAAATGCACATCCATATGTGTGCAGAGTTGGCTGTGAGGCTGAAATTGGGTAACCTCACAAGCACTCCCAGAGATAGGTGGAAGTCAAATTCCAGATTCATTTTCTGCCAAAACATCTCCAGTACCCTAGGTGGGAAGCTTAAGATTTGGGTTGTCTTCCTCCTCCTTTGGGTCGGGTAGTGAGTAGCCTCTGGTACTAGTGGGTCCCCAACCTCAATCAGAGAAGTATTTTTCACTACCAGCCCTCCAACCACATGTACTTTGCATTAAGCCATTGCCTTTTGTAAGAAAGACTGATTTTTTTTTTCATCTTCTTGGTTGGCAAAGCAGAACCCAGGTATTTCACTCCTATTTTCAAGAGACAAATGAAGATCCTGGGGTCATGAGCATCCTCCCTTCTGCTCAGGCAGTTCCCAGAGCATGGTCACCCCAGGGGTAATTTAGTAGAGGTTGGGGAGGAGCAGGAAGGTAGCTAATAATTGAGTGTCCTTTGCATACCTAGCTTTTTCTGTGCTCTGCTGCTGCCGCTGCTGCTAAGTTGCTTCAGTCGTGTCCGACTCTGTGCAATCCCATAGGCGGCAGCCCACCAGGCTCCCCCATCCCTGGGATTCTCCAGGCAAGAACACTGGAGTGGGTTGCCACTTCCTTCTCCAATGCGCGAAAGTGAAAAGTCAAAGTGAAGTCGCTCAGTCGTGTTTGACTCTTAGCGACCCCAAGGACTGCAGCCTACCAGGCTCCTCCGTCCATGGGATTTTCCAGGCAAGAGTACTGGAGTGGTGTGCCATTTCTGTGCTCAGCCTCATGCAATTCTCACATCTCAACAAGGCCAGTGCTATCTTTCCATTTTATAGTTGAAAAGACTGAGGCAGGTTTTGCTCAAGGTCTTGTAATAATTTGCTCAAGGTCTTATAGCAAAGAGAAAGAGCAGGGATCTGAAGCTGGGTCTGTCCAACTCTCGTCAGTGCTCTTTCGTGAACACCCTGCTGCCTCCATTCACTCTTAAGCAAAGGGAAATCTGGAAAGTTCTGTCCCCAAAGCCCCAGTCTGAATGTTTCAGCTTACTCACAGAACGTGGTAGGACACCCTTATCTCAAATGTCCTTCCCCCACCAAGCCTGCCTGCCCCGTCGGCCAGATTGTGGCGGTAAAACCCTGGCTGGGTCACTAGCAACAAAATTAATTTCAATTCCCATTAATTTTAATGTGTGTGTACATATGTCACCCAGTCTTTTCTCCCCTTGGGTGATTTTCAAAACTCTGTTGCAAAAACAAACAAAAACAAGGAATGACAAGCCAAAACAGGTTGAGAATCACCAGGGTATGGATGAAATTAGGTTTCTTATTGGCAATCTCAATGCCTCCTGCTTCAGCATAGATTTATTTCACTTTTTTATTTTCTATCTTTCCTGTGGTTGGTGGAAATGAAGACTTATCTCCTTGGGTAACTGAAGACTATTATTATGCCATTTCCTCACCATTTCTTCCCTAGATACAATAATCCACTTAATCTTTCCTCCGAGGTCCAGTTTTCACCTCTCTAATCAATGTCAGGAAAGCTCTGTTGATTCATGTAAATCTTCTGGCAGACGATAGTCTTTAGGTATTTGGCTGCCATGTGTGGGCTGGCCCTTTCCCATTTGTATTTTTTTTTCTAGGTCCTTTTCCTTCAGTTCAGTTCAGTTGCTTAGTCGTGTCTGACTCTTTGCAACCCTGTGGACTGCAGCATGCCAGGCTTCCCTGTCCACCACCAACTCCCAGGTCTTGCTCACACTCATGTCCATCGAGTCAGTGATGTCATCCAACCATCTCAACCTCTGTCTTCCCCTTCTCCTCCTGCCTTCAATCTTTCCCAGCATCAGGGTCTTTTCCAAGGAATCAGTTCTCCACATCAGGTGGCCAAAGTATTGGAGTTTCAGCGTCAGCATCAGTCCTTCCAATGAATATTCAGGACTGGTTTCCTTTAGGATGGACTGGTTGGATCTCCTTGCTGTCCCAGGGACTCTCAAGAGTCTTTTCCAACACCGCAGTTCAAAACCACCCTTTTCCTTACTGCTTCCGAATTTCTTCCCAAATAATCTTAGAAGTGTGAAAGCAATCAGAAATATCTCCAGCAGGGATTTTGCTCCATCTGGACTTTATCATAATACTAACAAGGCCTCAGAGGCTCAGGAAGGTAAATACCCTGAAACCACACTGGTTTCAGAGCAGCAAGGATGCTGGTGGAGCCATCAGCATCTCTCCTTCTAAGAATATTCACAGAACATGCAATAGCTCCTATAATGGTGCCCATCGCTCAAGGTGAAGGGCTTCCCAGGCGGTGCCAGTTGTAAAGAATCCACTTGCCAATGTAGAAGCTGCAAGAGACTTGGGTTCAGTCTCTGGGTCGGGAAGATCCCTGGAGGAGGAAATGGCAACCTGCTCCAGTATTCCTGCCTGGGCAATTCCATGGACAGAGGAGCCTGGTGGGCTCAAGTCGACGGGGCTAATGGAGAATCAGATGCGGCTGAGCGACTAAGCACACCCGAGGTGAAGATCTGATATTAATGCCCACCAAGGCAAGTATTGCATGATGGTGAGGACAATTCATGTGAGGATTTGAATCTCACTTGGGGTTTGGCATTTTGAAGAAAGATTGTCACATGTGTCATTAATTACTGTTTTGGCTGCTCTTTTTTAATGGCTGTTGTGAATGGGCTTTCTCTAGTTGCGGTGAGCAGGGGCTACTCTTTATAGGTTGATCTGATCTGATCTGATGGGCTGCTCACTGCAGTGGCTTCTCTTGTTGCAGAGCACAGGCTCTAGGTACATGGGTTTCAGTAGTTGCAGCACATGGGCTCAGTAGTTATGGCTCAGGGGCTCAGTTGCCCCGAGGCAGGTGAGATCTTCCTGAACCAGGGATTGAACCGGTTTCCCCTGCATTAGCACGTGGATTCTTACCCTCGGCAGTGCCAGGGGAGTCCGTGTCACTAGTTACTGACTGGCTGTGTGACTAATTACATTTAACTCTTTTGAACTTGTTTATCTATAAAAGGGAGATTAAAAACCACCTACTTAAAGTCTTATGAGTATGAAGTGAGATAAATGATTACTGACCTCCTAGTGGAGTGACTGGTTCTTCAAGCATCCCACCAGGGATTGGATCTGCAAGGTTAGGCCCCAGCTTCGTGGAGCATGCAGTGCAGAGAGGATACCAGTGAGCACATAGCTGGTCTAAAGAAGCTGTTTCACACATGCTTCTAAAATTGGATGTCACTGTTTTAAAGTCAAACCAACCATAAGCTCTGTAAAATGAAAATTTATCAAAGTATCTACTTTGTTTAAAAGTTGTAAATCTGAATATGGTGTATATATATATATGCTGCTGCTGCTGCTGCTGCTAAGTCGCTTCAGTCGTGTCTGACTCTGTGCGACCCCATAGATGGCAGCCCACCAGGCTCCCCCGTCCCTGGGATTCTCCAGGCAAGAACACTGGAGTGGGCTGCCATTTCCTTCTCCAATGCATGAAAGTGAAAAGTGAAAGTGAAGTTGCTCAGTTGTGTTCGACTCTTCACGACCCCATGGACTGCAGCCTACCAGGCTCCTCCATCCATGGGGTTTTCCAGGCAAGAGTACTGGAGTGGGGTGCCATCGCCTTCTCTGGTGCATGTGTATATATATATATTCAGTGTTAATATCCTTTTTGGACTGACTGAAGGGTTATAGAATGTTCTTATCTCTTGTTCTTACTATTTTAATGAGTGTGATTTCATTCTGGAGATTTGTGGGAAATACTTAGTTTTAGTATAGTTAAACCATTAAATACACACACACACACCCCAACGGCACACTTCTTACAACTCACTGTGATAAAAAGATGTGCCTACTTGCAGCCAGCAACAGCTTGTCCATCACCTGCCTGGTTGCATCTCAGGGTCTGGACACCTCACCAAGCAGGGTATATTAGCAAAGCAAATGCCCGGTGCATTTCCAGTGCTAACTGGAAGGAGAGGGTCAAGGTGGCCTGAAGGATGCTCTGGCTTGAAAGAGGCTGGGCATTGCTCATCCCGCAGCCGGCTGGGCCTTTTGAGGTAAAAAGAGTTGTTTCTCTTGCTGGAGCCAGGAACCAGACAGCTGGAAAACAGGTATTTCATTTCATCTCTGACTTATTCCATACTTCCTGGAAGGCTTGTTTGGTGGTGCTATGCTTTCTCCCAGTCCTGTTTCACCTATGACTCTCGGAGGGTGGCTTAGGGAATATTTTATTCTCATTAACTTTATGTGCCGGGCAGTTTACATCCTATAAATTCAGCATCAAAGCCTGCTATCAAACAGCTTATGCTTTCTGTTTTCCACATCTTTTTGTTATTGTTGTTGTGAAAATCCCTCCATTTTAATGATTTTTAGCCTCAATTCATTTTACATATTTCCATTTTCTTACTCTGCTTTCAATTCCAGATCTCCCTTCACAAACTGAATTTTGATTTGGGGAAATATTTTGGTTTTGGGTACTGAAGACAGATTTAGGCCAGAATTGTCTCATGAGTGGTAAAGATCTCTGTACATTCTCATGAATTTCTGATAAAGATACAAGATGTCTCAACTAATAATCTATGAAAATACACACCCTGTGTATATTTTACATCCTTTATGGCATCTAGATTTATAAGAGCATTATGGCAAAGAAAAAATGGTAGTTTTTTTCATTTTAAAATTTTAATAAAGTAAATAAGTAAATGAATAATGAATAAGTATGCCATTTGTCTCTGTTTAAAAATTAATGAATTGTTTTAGTGACTATTTCTAAATGTATATATCTGATAAATGAACTTTATAAATATTGCACTGATATACTATGAGCTGGATTTCCAGGAATATAAAGGACATGATAGTTGGCAAAAAATTTTCACTAACTTTGCAGAAAACAGAAAAACAGGCAAGGAGTGTGATTTATTCATTCTACTTCTACTTGGTATTTATAGGAATTCTCCTATCTGATAAACTCAAAGCCCAGCAGGTGGGTCCCTGCTTATCCTTATGGTACTCCTGAGTGGCTCTTAGGCCATAGGCATGAAGCAGGCAGTTGAATCCAGGTCAGCAGGCTGGGGTTCTGGACCTTGCAGATCATTACTGCTCATGCCTTGTACCAAAAAGGAGCAAAAGGAGATCAATTCAGTGTCCTTTTCTCTAGGCATTCCTTTAACCCCAGCCCTCAAACCAACCGCTCCTTCCTGGAGTCCCTGTTACTACAGGGGTAGCACCTGCAACATCCTATCAATTTCTTACCTGTTCCCTCACTTGACTCATGGGCTCCCTGATGGCAGGGGTTCTCTTAGTCGTCTTTCTGCCCTGGCCCTAGCCCAGCACCTGGCACATGAATCACAGATGTTGAATAAATGCATTTAGTTGCCTAAAGTGTTAGTTAGGCTTCTCCAGAGAAACAGACAACAGGGGAGAGTGTGGGGGGTGGGGTTTGGAATTGGCTCATGGGATTGTGAGGCATAGCAAGTGCAAAATCTGATGCAAGAGACTGGCAGGCTGGAGACTCAGGAAAGACTTGCATTTCATATCCAAAGGCAGTTGGCTGGCAGAACTCTTTTAGCTTGGGGGAGGCTAGTCTTTGTTCTGTTTAGGATACCCATCCACATTATGGAGGGCAACCTGATTTACTCAAAGTCCACTGGTTTAAATGTAAATCTCATTCAAAAACACCCTTGTAGGGACTTTCCTGGTGGCCCACTGGTTAAGAATCCACACTCCCAGTGCAGGGGGCCTAGGTTCAATCCCTGGTCAGGGAACTAGATCCCACATGCTGTGACAAAGATCCCAAGAGCCACAGCTAAGACTTGGGACAGAAAAAAACAAAACAAAACTCTTATAGAAACATCCAGAACAATGACCAAATTTCTGAGCACTGTGGTCTAGACAAATTGACACATAAAATTAAATCATCTCATAAAATGAAATCATTGCACTTGATTTAACTATAGTTTAATAGGCACTGACATTATTTTCTAGGCAACCTTGAAAATATTGCTTTCATTGGGGAAATATTTATCTGGCTGTAATATATTTTACCTAGGCAAATATTCTAGCAAAAATAAGACTGGCAAATTTTGATATCAGGGAAATAATAGATTTCTCTTCTGTTTCAATTCTGATTCTAAAAAAGACATGCTGTGTAAAATCAGACTGTATGCAAGAAGTAGGGAATTATTTATTTAGGGTGTTTCTAATGACAAGAGGAAAAAGTGTGGTTACTTAGTTTGACATTTCTATTTCATTTTTTGGAATACATTTATACAGTTTGATAATTAAATATTTTAAAGAATTTAGCCAAACTTCCCTGGTGGTACAGTGGATAAGAATCTGCCTGCCAATATAGGGGACGTGAGTTTGATTCCTGGTCTGGGAAGATTCCACGTGCTGGGGAGCAGCTAAGCCTGGGTGCCTAGAGCCTGTGCTCCACAGCAAGAGAACCCACCACGGGCACTAGAGAGGAGCTCCCGCATTCTGCAACAGAGAAAAGCCCGCCCAGCAACAAAGACCCGGCACAGCCCCAAAATTAAGAAATTTCTTCGTGGAAACTCTTGTGCCCATTTCTCTCCCCACATCTGCTTAGTTTTCCATCCTGCCCACTGTAGTTGAATTTCTAGATTAATTTTTAAGGTATATTTACAGAGTTTCTTTGTGCAATTACAAACACAAACAAACCTATGACTTTATTTTTCACCCTTTAAAAATTTAACTTGTTAAAGAAGAAAAACACTCATACATTAAGATCAGACTATATAAATTTTAGTCACTAAGTGCAATCAATTAAAATTTTAATATTAAATTTCAGTGTTCCTAAAAAGTTCAAGATTGAGGAAAGAAAAGGAAGAAAATGCAGTAGAGAAAGAGTGTCTCAGGAAAAGTAAGAGACACAGGAAGAGAAAGCCCGAGCCACAGAGAAGACATTAGAGGCTGCATCTATATCCATCACAGAGCAAAACACACCAGCGGAGCCACATCCTGAGACAAATAAAGCTTTCATGGGTCCTTGTGGACCTTCAGGGACCTTTGTGAACTTTCTGTTCATCTTTGTGGACTAATGGCCTCATACTCTGTTTTTCTAAGACATTTCCATGAAATAACTTTAAACAAGCCCATTAAGTTTTTTCATGAAATAACTTTAAACAAGCCCATTAAATTTTTTCATCGTTAGGTATAAATGCTGCTATTCTCTTTTGGTATCAGTTATGCAGGCTCTTGGGCTTCCCTGGTGGCTCAGTGGATAAAGAACACGCCTGCAATGCAGGAGATGGCAGGTGACGCATGTTTGATCCCTAGGTCGGGAAGGTCCCCTGGAGAAAGAAATGGCAACCCACTCCAGTATTCTTGCCTGGGAAATCCCAAGGACAGAGGAACCTGGCGGGCTACAGTCCGTGGGGTCTCAAAGAGCTGGACACGACTTAGTGACTAAACAACAACAGGAGTACAAGAAGGTAAACAGTAACTCACTAAACTGTGGCAAATAATGAGGTAATAAATTCTCTGTCACTAGAAGAATTCAAGCCCACCTGAAGAAGAGACCGCCTCTTCAAAGAGCTATAGAGGGGATTTCAGGATCAGAAGGGAGAATGCAGAGTGGATTCCATCACGAAAGCAGTCATTCATTGGTTTCAACTTCTGGTATGAAATAGAACACTTGAAATTCAAACCTGAAATGCAAACAACAATTTCATTTTCTAAAGGCCTGTGAGTGAGAATAAACTAGCAATTTTATTGGTTTGGTTATTGCTTATTATTATCATTAAAGTTGGTTTTTTGTTACTTTTAAGGTTCACTAGCATGTATATTTTGGAGAAGGCAATGGCATCCCACTCCAGTACTCTTGCCTGGAAAATCCCATGGACAGAGGAGCCTGGTGGGCTGCAGTCCATGGGGTCGCTGAGGGTCAGACACGACTGAGCGACTTCACTTTCACTTTTCACTTTCATGCATCGGAGAAGGAAATGGCAACCCACTCCAGTGTTCTTGCCTGGAGAATCCCAGGGAAGGGGGAGCCTGGTGGGCTGCCGTCTATGGGGTCGCACAGAGTCGGACACGACTGAAGCGACTTAGCAGCAGCAGCAGCAGCAGCATGTATATTTAGCCTTAATACAAATCAAAAAATAATAGGTCTATTTAATAGCTGAGTAATATTCCATTGTGTATATGTACCACAGCTTTCTTATCCAAAAAAGGATGGGGAGGGAAGTGGGAGGAGGGTTCAGGATGGGGGACACATGTACACCCCTGGCTGATTCATGTCAATGTATGGCAAAACCCACAATATTGTAAAGTAATTAGCCTCCAATTAAAATAAATAAATTAAAAAAATAACGAACCATTAAAAAAAATAATGATAATAGGTCTAGAGCTTCATTGGTGGCTCAGTGGTAAAAGAACCTGCCTGCTGGTGCAGGAGACACAGGTTCAATCCCTGATCCAGAAAGATCCCACAGCTAGGCATGTGCGCCACATCCATTGAACCTGTGGGTTAGACTCTGGGAACTGCAACTACTGAGCCCATGTGCCGCGACTACCGAAGCCCTTGAGCCCTAAAGCCTGAGCTCGGCAGCAAGAGAAGCCACCGCAATGAGAAGCCAGGGCACTACAATAGAGAGTAGCTTATGCTCTCCGCAACTACAGAAAAGCCCGTGCAGCAAGGAAGACCCAGCACAGCCAAAAGTAAATAAATACATAAAATTATACATTTAAAAAAAAGGTCCAGAAAAGAACATTCTTTTGAATGTTTGTGCCAATTGCCTAGAGAAGGCCTGGAAGTCACTGGGCCTGTCCTTGAGGTGTAAGGGTCATACTCATGGACTTGCCAGGCATGTCCCTTCTGATTAGAATCAGATAAAAAGCCATGGGGCCGTTATGCATAGAGTGGGATTTTTTTTTTTTTTCAAGTCTAAGGGAATCCGTATTGAATGCAGATGATATAATTCCAAGGTTTCAGTTTTGACTCTTTTCATTCCAAAGTTCTTACAATTGTTGGAATTTGTTCAGAACAGCTGAACTTTTGGATGTGAAAATATGGGTGTAAATTCTAGTTTGTTCAAGTTCTCAGTGTAAAACCATTTAATGTGCTTCCACTGGGAAATTTTCAAATATTTGTTTATGAATTTTTGTGTAAGACTCTAGATAAGTAGAAAGAAAAAAGGACATCTAGCGATAAAGAGATGTGAAAACTATTCTACTTGTGCTTATGAGATTTTTTTAAAAATGAATGCATCCTGATTGCACACATTTATAGAATTAACTCTGCAATACTTGCTATGTGAGAAGGGTAACTTCTTGAAAGACTCAGTAATTTTTACAAAATTATCTTAACTAGCTAAGTACTAAAGAAATCCAGATTATGGATTAATGTCTCATCCAGGTGAGACTTTATCCTCCAGTTTTGCTACTTGTGAAATAAAATGTTTCCTGGGAAATCATAGTAGAGTACTTTTGCCTAAGCGGCCACCAGGGAAATAAATAAATATTACTTAGTCATACAGCACCATTATGATCAAAAACATTTCTTAGGTAACTGCACGGAGAGGTAGCTTTTGACCATGTGGGGCAGATGCACCAGCCTCTGGAACCAAAACTTGAGCTCTGTGAGAGGAGAGGAAGAAACAGTGGAGGGGTTTCATGGCACGTGAGTGGTGCACTTGGAGACAGGAGGTGGTGAGCAGTCCTGGAGTCACCCCAGGCCTCTTGCTTGGGTGGCACATGAGGGTGTAATGCTGCTCCCTTGGGCGAGGAAGCTGGTTGACAAGAGAGGCTCATGTCTGCCTTTGCCAAGTTTCTTTTAGATGGTAATCAGAGCATTCTCTAGCTTTGCAAGTTGGGAGGATGTAGAGGCCTGGCTCAGAGCAGTTTTTGGAATCAGGCTGACTTAGGTTTGAATTTTTTTTCCCCTGCCACTTATTACCTGTGTGCCCAGACACTGTATCTGTGCCTCGGGTTTCTTAGCTGAAAGATGGATAGTGCCTACATGATACGGATGTTGTGAGAATAAATGAGACGATACAAGTAAAGCACTGACTGATCCAAGGCACATGGTAGGTTCTCAGCAAATAGCAAAAAGCAACTCATGACACACGTAAGACACACACAGGAAGAAGTGTACACACAACAATGCCAGTAGCTGCTGCTGCTGCTGCTAAGTCGCGTCAGTCATGTCCGACTCTGTGCGACCCCATAGATGGCAGCCCACCAGGCTCCTCCATCCCAATGCCAGTAGCAGCCCCTGGGGATAAGTGGAAAAGCAGGGTATCCAGAAATGGGTCAGATGGAAATGAAGACAACGGTTGATTCCAAGTAAAAACCGTGGAAGAGGCAGGATGACAGAGAAGTGAAGATTCTGGAATCCTACTGCCTGAGTTCAAGTCTCTGTTCTATTACTTAACAGATGTATGGCTGGGACAAGTCACTTTGCCTCTCTGTACTGCAATTCTATCTGCCTCACTGAGCTGTTGTGAAAATGAAAGATTACCCATCTCCTGGGTTTTTGTGTATTTAGAATAGTACCTGGAACTAAGTGCTTTGAAAGAAAAGATGAGCATATATTAGATTGCCTTTACTTATAAGACAAAAGAAAGGCAAATGATAGATTACATGCTGTGAAAAACATAACATAGGGTTAACATCCAAAATACGTAAGTGCTCATCAGTTCAGTTCAGTTCAGTTGCTCAGTCCGACTCTTTGCGACACCATAAATCGCAGCACGCCAGGCCTCCCTATCCATCACCAACTCCCGGAGTTCACTCATACTCACATCCATCGAGTCATCCCTTTCTCCTCCTGCCCCCAATCCCTCCCAGCATCAGAGTCTTTTCCAATGAGTCAACTCTTCGCATGAGGTGGCCAAAGTACTGGAGTTTCAGCTTTAGCATCATTCCTTCCAAAGAAATCCCAGGGCTGATATCCTTCAGAATGGACTGGTTGGATCTCCTTGCAGTCCAAGGGACTCTCAAGAGTCTTCTCCAACACCACAGTTCAAAGGCATCAATTCTTCGGCGCTCAGCTTTCTTCACAGTCCAACTCTCACATCCATACATGACCACTGGAAAAACCATAGCCTTGACTAGACGGACCTTTGTTGGCAAAGTAATGTCTCTGTTTTTCAATATGCTATCTAGATTGGTCACAACTTTCCTTCCAAGGAGTAAGCGTCTTTTAATTTCATGGCTGCAGTCACCATCTGCAGTGATTTTGGAGCCCCCAAAAATAAAGTCTGACACTGTTTCCACTCACTTGTAAAAAAAAAAATCTAATATCTCAATAGAAAAATGGACAAAGGGCATGTATGAGTGGACAATTTATAGGGAAAAAGTCCAAATGGCCAATAAATTTGTGAAAAGATGATTCATCTTCTTAGTAATCAGGAAAATGCAAATTGATGTGCCAGTGTAATTAAAATTTTTTTCACTCAACTATTTGCCAAAAGTTAAGAAATAGCGCTAAAACTCAGTGCTGGTTAGAAAATGGGGAAGGGGCATTCCACTTATTGCTGGTGGGACTGGCAAACACCATAGCCTTTTTGGAAAACAATCTAACAACATTTATTTCGATTACAATTACATGTATTTTAAAATACATCATTTTAAATATACCTACTATAATCACTTTTACTTTAAAACACATGTAATTGGCCTAGGAATGCCATTCTTAGGAAGCTATTCCATAGAAACAAAATTCAACTTTTAAGGACATGGAAACAGGCATTTTCAGCAACACTGTTCATAGTGGTATTCTTTGTAGTGTGTGCATGCGTGCTCAGTCGCTTTAGTCTGTCTGGCTCTTTGTGACCCCGTGGACTGTAACCTGCCAGGCTCCTCTGTCCATGCATTTCTCCAGGCAAGAATTCAGGAGTGGGTTGCCATGCCCTCCTCCAGGGGATCTTCTGGATCCAGGGATCCAACCCATGTGTCCTTTGTCTCCTGCGTTGCAGGCGGATTCTTTGCAGCTCAGCGACTGGAAGCCCTTTTATAGTGCAAGTAACCTCAGTTATCATTAGTAGAGAAATGATTGAATGAGTTGATGAACACATAACCATAGAATACAATGTGTCTATCGAAGAGAATGAGAACTATATCCATTCACCACGGGGGATATTTATCATGCATTGCTAAGTGAGAAATCAAATAACAAGGAAACTAACCTAGTATGAATTCATTTTTGTAAAAGAAAAAATACAAAAAGGAAAATTCTTACGTATACTTAAAAACATTTGTATGTGTTCATATGGCTATGAATAAAGACGTGTCTTTAACGCTGAAAACTGGGAGGCAGTGATGCTAGAGAGAAGGAGGAGGTGAGAGGGAATATAAATCAATACAAAGAGGGAATTCACCAAAATTCCAACAACCAAATAAATACCAAGTAGACTCCTGGCAGTTCTCACCTATACATACTGGAGTGATTAGGTGGTAAAAACAGTTTCCCTGCAGGCTGAAGGCAGAAGACCCCCTTCAGAAAGATGCCCGTCGGTGGTACTGGTGATTAGATACTTTCGTTTACACAAGATTTCTGGACGTTGCTACTTGGAAATCCTACCATGACTCAAAGTGCCCATTCTCTTTATCCTGTTTCTCTCAGGACTCAGCAGAGTGCTGTGCCCAGGTGGATCTCTGTAAATGGGACACTATTGTGGAGGAGGACAAGGACGCAAAGCAAGAGAGATGAATGCGGATGGGGTGGGGCGGTCTCACTGTGTCCTGGTTCTCCCTCTCTGGGGCTCAGCTCACAAAACAGAGTCTGCTGGGCTTTCTGCCTGGAGGCAGCAGAAGGAAAGGCCATTCCTGGACATGATCTCAATAGGTGTATTGAGTCTTTGCACAAAAAGTGAGTTTGGAGCTGGCAAGTGCTCTGTCCAGCAGCCTGAACAGAATGAGATGGGGTGATCAGGCAGCATTTTTTTCAGGCTGTGCTTTGGCCACAGGATGCAACAGCCTTGGATTTGTTTCCAGGGTAGGGAATCCTCGAGTCCTGGTATGCTGGTATGCCTTTCATGTGCTTTGTCGGATTCAGCCCCAGGACGGAGGTGGAGGGCTGACAAAAATGTCTATCAGGTGAAGCAAAAACCATCTTTGTGAGGACAGCAGCACTGTAAGGAGAATCTCTGCCTATGGCAACAAAGCTGGAGCCAAACTCCCCTGTTTCTGTAGTCTGGGTCCCTGCAGAGATCCGCCCCCCTTCTCTTCGTCCCCCTCCTGCACGCCCTCCTTTGTGCAGTGGTCTGAGTTCACTTGTTTGGATTCTTTTCATTGCAGATTTCAATTCAGCCATCAAACTGAATTCTGCTTGAAGAGGAGGGAAGGAAGAGTGCTCCCATTTCTTGTGGTCTAACTGGGGAAGTAAGACCCGTGTACAGAAGCACTGCCCTTCCCAAGGGCCACGTGCAATTCTTGGGACCCAATACGAGCTAGAAACCTGAGGGGGCGGGGTGGGAGAATTTCTGAACAATCTCGAAGGTGCGAGTTTGTTTTTGATCATATTTGTGGAACAGCCAGAGAAGGACTGCATCACATCGCAGGTGCAGTAGGGATGTCTGGGCCATCTGGACCTCCAAGTGCTGAGGGAAAGGAGAACAGCGGAGAGCGTAGGGAGGTGTGCTGGTTCCTAGGTAACCTGGGTGGGGTAAGAGCATTCTGTCTGGGGGGGATCTCCATCCTGTACAGGTGTGACCTTAGGCAACTCGTTTCTCCTCATTGGACTTCCGTTTTCTTATTTGCAAAATGAAGGGGTCAGGTCTTATGGTTTCCAAGGTTCTTCTCAATTCTCATTCTGTGAGTTATTGTGAGATAGTAGGAAATGGTTAAATCAAGGAAAGAGCAAAGGTAGAAAATGAGCAAAATATGTAAAGCAAGGAGGAGCTAAAGAAGTTAGTTATTGTCTTTCTTGCCCCATTCCTACTCCTTCCTCCAGAAACAACCTCCAAAGAAAAAGCAGATTTGTGCCTGTTTGGACAACCTGTAGCAGAAGACAGTGAAGCAAAAGAGACTTACACTGAAAATAATCTTGCCATTCAACGCAAGATTCGTGACATCCAGGAGCTCCTGAACCTGTGGCATCTTCAAGGAGACCCAGCATGCTTGGAAAATTGCCTGATAAATATGCCGCGTCCCTCTGCACAGGTTCAGACACATCCCTAGTCACGTCAGTTTTTTGATGCTTCCTGGGGCCCTTCTCTTATGCATTAGCATTTTCAGAAGGTTACAGGACTCAGATCTGTTAGTCAGATACCCCCTGCCCTCACCAAGTTGTGAGGGGCTGGAGAGAGAGAAGACACAGGACAATGAACTCAAAGGAGACTCACACCCCTGCCCCACATTCTTCTCGGAGCTGGAAAAAGTCTGTGTCTTCCGTGGTGAGAGAACGGGTTACGACCCCTTCAGACACTGTCTCCGGAGAAGCAAAGTTCACAGGCTGCAGAGGAGGGGGCCCTCAGTCTGAGGGACCCGGGCAGCTGACTCCACCTCTGTCCTTGAAGAGACTTTTTTCTTGCTTCTCTAGACACTTGCAGGCACCCTGGTGAGTTGACCCCAGGGACTCACATCTCATTTCACGATCAGCCCTTGGGCTGTCACATTCACTTCAACTTAAGCCCCTCCTTTCATGAGAATGACCTAGAGGTGACCCTCTGAAGGAGACAGTGTGTCTCTGGTGTTTGGCGAAACAGATAACTATGGTCTGTTCTCAAGAGTAGCAAGGAGGGATGAGGGGGAAGCACAGACACATGGGTGCCTCTGTCTAGCTATTCAGGAGTTGAACTAAAACACTGATTTGAGAAAAGAGTAGCTCAGAGCAGAGCAAGGCTCTCATGCTGTCTGAGGGAAAGTGAGCAGGAAACAAAAGGTTTTATGTGCTCGGTCACATTCGACTCTGTGACCCCAAGGACTGTAGCTTGCCAGGCTGCTCTGTCCATGGGATTCTCCAGGCAAGAATGCTGGATTGGGTTGCCATTGGGTTGATCTTCCTGACCCAGGGATCAAACCCCCACCTGCAGCGTCTCCTGCACTGCAGGCAGAGTCTTTACTGCTGAGCCACTGGGGAAGCCCAAAAGGTTTTAAGTCAGGAGCAAATTTGACTTGAAAGGAACTGGTAACTTCTTTGAACCAGACAATAAGTGGATTTGGAAATAAAGATAGATTAAAAAAAAAATCTGCTTAAAATAAACCTGGGAGGAGAACAGCCTGGATGTGAGTCCTTAATAGAGGTATCTAGAAGAAATTAAGTGATTATCTTTTTCTCATCTGGGTAAGGCTAGGGAAGGTATTGATTCTCTCTCTAGGCAAATGCAGGTTCATCAGCATGAACTCATTTACAATGTGTGCAAGGAAGTTGTCTCCTTTCACATGTATAGTGGTTCACAACAGGCTTTAGGATAAGAAACCTGGTGCTCTCCAGCAGAATGGGTTTGGGAGGAAAAGTATGGAACAGGAGGTCATTATAAGACTCTTGCTATTTAACATTAAGATCATGAGAGCCTGGACCTGCCATGGTAGCGCTGGGACTGGAGAAGAATTTGTTACAAGTCCAAAAGTATAGAATTACTGGCCTTGCAAAAAAGCTCCTCAGTGAGAAAGAAAAAACAGGCAAAATGTGGGGGAAATATTTGTCATAAATATGATGGACAAAAATGAATATTCTAAATATAAGTGACAAATAGATTCAAGGGATTAGATCTGATAGAGTGCCTGAAGAACTATGGACGGAGGTTCATGATATTGTACAGGAGGCAGTGATCAAGACTATCCCCAAGATAAAGAAATGCAAAAAGGCAAAATGGTTGTCTGAGGAGGCCTTACAAATAGCTGAGAAAAGAAGAGAAGTGAAAGGCAAAGGAGAAAAGGAAAGATATATCCATTTGAATGCAGAGTTCCAAAGAATAGCACGGAGAGATAAGAAAACCTTCCTCAGTGATCAGTGCAAAGAAATAGAGGAAAACAACAGAATGGGAAAGAGTAGAGATCTCTTCAAGAAAATTAGTGATACTAAGGGAACATTTCATCCAAAGCAATGGCACCCCACTCCAGCACTCTTGCCTGGAAAATCCCATGGACAGAGGAGCCTGGTGGGCTGCCATCTATGGGGTCGCACAGAGTCGGACACGACTGAAGCGACTTAGCAGCAGCAGCAGCGAGGGAACATTTCATCCAAAGATGGACACAATAAAGGACAGAAATGGTATGGACCTAATAGAAACAGAAGATATTAAGAAAAGGTGGCAGGAATACACAGAAGAACAATACAAAGAAGATTTTAATGGCCCAGATAAACACGATGGTGTGATCACTGACCTAGAGCCAGACATCCTGGAAAGTGAAGTCAAGTGGGCCTTAGGAAGCTTCACTACAAACAAAGCTAGTGGAGGTGATGGAATTCCAGTTGAGCTATTTCAAATCCCAGAAGATGATGCTGTGAAAGTGCTGCACTCAATATGCCAGTAAATTTGGAAAACTCAGCAGTGGCCACAGGACTGGAAAAGGTTAGTTTTCATTCCAATCTCTATGAAAGGCAATTCCAAAGAATGTTCAAACTAGCACACAATTTCCCTCATCTCACACGCTAGGAAAGTAATGCTCAAAATTCTCCAACCCAGGCTTCAGCAGTGAACTTTCAGATGTTCAAGCTGGATTTAGAAAAGGCAGAGGAATCAGAGATCAAATTGCCAATATCCACTGGATCATCAAAAAAGCAAGAGTTTCAGAAAAACATCTACTTCTGCTTTATTGACTATGCCAAAGCCTTTGACTGTGTGGGTCACAACAAACTGTAGAAAATTCTGAAAGAGATGGGAATACCAGACCACCTGACCTGCCTCCTGAGAAATCTGTATGCAGGTCAAGAAGTAACACTTGGAAACGAACGTGGAACAACAGACTGGTTTCAAACAGGGAAAGAAGTACGTCAAGCCTGTATATTGTCATCCTGCTTATTTAACTTCTATGCAGAGTATATCATGCAAAATGCTGTGCTGGATGAAGCACAAGCTAGAATCAAGACGGCCGGGAGAAATATCTATAACCTCAGATACGTAGATGGCACCACCCTTATGGCAGAAAGTGAAGAAGGACTAATGAGCCTCTTGATGAAAGTGAAAGAGGAGAGTGAAAAAGTTGGCTTAAAACTCAACATTCAGAAAACTAAGATCATGGCATCCGGTCCCATCACTTCATGGCAAATAGATGGGGAAACAATGGAAACAGTGACAGATTATTTTGGGTGTTCAAAAATCACTGCAAATGGTGACTGCAGCCATGAAATTAAAAGACATTTTCTTCTTGGAAGAAAAGCTATGACCAACCTAGACAGCATATTAAAAAGCAGAGACATTACTTTGCCAACAAAGGTCCATCTAGTCAAAGTTATGGTTTTTCTAGTAGTCATGTACGGACGTGAGAGTTGGACTACAAAGAAAGCTAAGTGATAAAGAATGGATGCTTCTGAACTGTGGTGTTGGAGAAGACTCTTGAGAGTCCCTTGGACAGCAAGGAGATCCAACCAGTCAATCCTAAAGGAAATCAGTCCTGAATATTCATTGGAAGGACTGATGCTGAAGCTGAAACTCCAATACTTTGGCCACCTGATGGCCACTGATGCGAAGAACTGACTCATTTGAAAAGATTCTGATGCTGGGAAAGATTGAAGGCAGGAGGAGAAGGAGATGACAGAGGATAAGATGGTTGGATGGCATCACTGACTCGATGGACATGAGTTTGAGCAAGCTTCAGGAGTTGATGATGGACAGGGAGGCCTGGTGTACTGCAGTCCAGGGGGTCGCAAAGAGTCAGACATGACTGAGCGACTGAACTGAACTGATACAGGCAAAACAAGACACTGAGACCTAACCCCCATAAGGGCCGAGGAAGTGGATGGAAATTTTTCATAGACAGGACATAGATCTATTAATAAACCTGAAAAAATGCTTAACTTCACTCATGGTTAACAAACTAAACATTTAAACAGTGATTATTTATTTTTTAGTAATCACATTATTCATTTAAAAACACAATATTGATAACAATAGTAGTGTGTGCCTTAACTGGCATAATCTTTCTGGATAGGAATTCGCTGACATGTATCAAAAGATTTAAAACAATTTCAGTCCTTTGATTCACATTCTACTTTTCAGTAACTCTTCCAAGGAAATAATAGCCGAATTGTTAACAGATTTACTTGTTTGTCAAGGTGGTTTTTAGACTAGCATAAGCAAGGAAGAGGGGGAAATGACCAATCATTCAATTCTGGGGACATGTTGAATAAATCATGACATATCCCACCATATGATGATCCATTAAGGGATCATTACAATTGTATTTTCTTAGTAGATAAAAAAAAAAACTTTTTTTGGCCACAATGCTTGTGGGATGTTAGTTCCCCAACCAGCAATTGAACCCAGGCCCTTGGCAGTGAAAATTCAGAATCCTAATCACCAGACCACCGCAGAATTCCCTGAAAGTATTTTTACATAATGTTAATACATATTTTTATGTAATGTTTTATACAGTTATTTCATGATATGATCTCAGTTGTATATATATGTACATATATCATACCATGAATATACATAGAAAGATATGATCAAAACAAAATTGAATTCTACATTTTCATCATCTATTATAGAAAATAAAGCACTGATGCCATTTGCAACAGTGATAATGGGACAGAATGGTAAGTCTTTCTGTTAAGGATTGCAGCATGCCTTTGAAATTTTTAACTCTAACATCTCTCATCTCCAAAGCTAAACTGCCAGCCAGGAGGCCACTGTTCTAAACAGTTACTACAGTAAGTAATTTTGGGCAAATTGTTTCATGTTTCTGGGCATCAGTTTCCTCATCTTTAAGCTGGAATCAATGATAAAAAAAATACCTATTTTTGGAGCTGTATTGCCTTAAAATGAACAATGACAGCTTATAAAATGCCAAAAAACATTGTTTTAAATTTCTGACAAGTGGGTGAATAGAAAATATCTCATGTGGTTTCAATCTGCATTTCCTTCCTTACTAGAAGGTTGATGCAACTTCACATGTTTATTGCTAAATTGTAACTCTTCTGTGATTTCAGTCTTTTCTTATGATTTCAAGGAGTCCTTCATTTATTCTAAATAGGAAGTTTTGTTATATACGTTGGAAATATGCTATCAGTTTCTTTACTGTCCTTCGCTTCATCATACAGAAGTATTCATTGTATAGGAGTTTAAATTTTTATGCATTAAATCTAATTGCCTTTTTCTTTAAACCTACTATGGAAAGAAACTCTGACCTTCCAATTAAAAAAATATTCTCCTACATTTTTCTGATGTTTTGTGTAGTTACATTTTTATAGAGCTAGAAATAAAGATCTAGAATCTTGCTACTTAAATTGTTTCATAAATCAGCAGCATCAGCATTATCTTAGAGCTTTTCATACAGAATGTGGAATCTCAGGACCCATTCCAGAGCCCCTTGGGTCTGCAACTGTATGGCTGTTAGCATAACGACTGCCATCTTGGGCCAGCACAGTCCCTTCTGTCATTCCACTCACCTGACCCAGGACTATACTGTGTAGCAAATCACTTCTCTGTCCTGAAGGGCTTTGTAGTTAATAGATATTATTTAATGATTGTTAGGGCCAGGTGGGGAGAAGGCAATGGCACCCCACTCCAGTACTCTTGCCTGGAAAATCCCATGGACGGAGGAGTCTGGTGGGCTGCAGTCCATGGGGTCACGAAGAGTCAGACATGACTGAGTGACTTCCCTTTCACTTTTCACTTTCATGCATTGGAGAAGGAAATGGCAACCCACTCCAGTGTTCTTGCCTGGAGAATCCCAGGGATGGGGGAGCCTGGTGGGCTGCTGTCTATGGGGTCGCACAGAGTCGGACACGACTGAACTGTCTTAGCAGCGGCAGCAGCAGGGCCAGGTGGCCTCAATGCTCTGTTAGTCCCCAAACAATGATGAAGGCCTTTGCTGAGGTATTCGCAGCACGCACGAGACTAGTTACCCACTCATAAATCTTGACTTAGGAATGCACATACTGTTTCCAAGCACATACCTTATACCCTAGGTTAACTATAAAATTGTCCCTGTGGATACTTGGTGCGGGGCACAGCTGTGGATGCTTCTGAATCCTTGCCCCCCCAGTCTTACCCTGCAAGTGAGTTGCTCTACAATAAATGGATCCATTGATCACATGGAACTGCCTCCCTCATTTTTTGGTCTCAAGATAAGTTCTCAGTTTGGTAAGCACTTTACTTTCGCGTCCTCCAATAGCAATTTACAACACCTGCCTATGAACATTAATGTTTAAGAAGCACTGGTCTAGAATATAATTTTGTTTGTGAGATAAAGATATATTATGTTCTGCTTTTTCTGTATCACCATTTAGTTCTGCATTTCTTTGGATTTGATTGCCATTTTGTTCAACACTGCCAGAGTCAGTGTAGGGGAGGAGAAAATGAGTCTGAAAAAGTTGAAATCTTCACTTTGAGTACTCAAGAAATCAAATAGGAAACTCTAAAACATGGGTCTACCATGTGTATTCATTCTGAAAGAGCAATCAGAAGAGAGAGGAAAGATAACTTGTTTGGGATGCCTATAATTTGGGGGTGTAAAACTTGAGTGTAGTTTACCATTGAGCAACTTGGAGGTTAGATGCACCGATGACCTCCACCCCATACATTTGAAAATCTGGGTATAACTTTATAGTCAGCCCTCTGGATCTGTGGTTCCTCCCTATCCAAGGTTCCACGTGTATGGGTTAAACCAACCCCAGATCATGTAGTCCTATGGTATGTATTTAGTGAAAAAATAAATCCACATATATGTAGACCTGCTGTGGTTCACACTGGTGTTGTTCAAGGGCCAGCTGTATACACTAGTATAAGTGGAACCAAAGTTTTTCAGACAGAAGTGACAACTGATACATTTTCCAAGGCATGTGTTATGTTGCCTTTTGGATACAATTACAGTTGTACATGGGGCTTCCCCAGTGGCTCAGCTGTAAAGAATCTGTCTGCAATGCATGAGATCTGGGTTCGATCCCTGGGTCAGGAAAATCCTCTGGAGGAGGAAATGGCAACCCACTCCGGTATTCTTGCCTTGGAAATCCCATGGACAGAGGAGCCTCATGGGCTACAGTCCATGAGGTTGCAAGAGTTGCACATGACTTAGTGACTAAACTAACACTACCAGAGTTGTGTATGTATAGAGTTTTGAGGGTATCCTCTTGTTTTCATAGTGTTTTTTTGATACTGACAAAGACCAAAGATCATAATAATTCACTAGGTGAACTCTGAAGTGTAGAAATCAGTTATACTGACTGTAAACTTACAAATACCTTAAAAGCAACATGACCAAAGAATGTACTGCCAACTATTCCACAATGGCTCCAAACTGCCAGATTTCACACCATCAGATGCTATGTAAAAATCCCTAGAAATATAGAATCAAATACTGAATGAAATGCAAAATATTTTTGTATGATTAATACAAAGCAATTTAGAAATATTTTTTATTCCCACATAATGCAAATACTTTGCTTTCCTGGAGATCAGAGTAAAAGAGAGCACGGACTGCTTTTGCTGGTCTTGGTCCACAATAGGGTTTCATTTGTTGGAACCACACATTTATGTGCAAAATTACCTTGTACATATAGAGTAAATTTAGTTTGGATCAAATTATTCAAAACACAAAGTGAAAATTATCTCCGAATTTTTGTTCATGCTTTGGAGGGTTTTTTTTTTTTTTTTTTTTGACCACCTTGGGATGTAGGGATGGGGCTCGTCTGACCTCAGTTACCAGTGATCAGAGGAGAGGGGGCGCTGTGCTAGTTTGTTAGGGCTGCTCTGCGAAACAGACTGGCTGCTTTAAATAGAATTTATTTCACAATGCTGGAGGCTGGAAGTCTAAGATTGAGGTGTGGGTTTCCTCCTGAAGCCTCTCTGACTTGTTGATGGCTTTCACCCTGTGTCCTCACAGAGTCCTCCCTCTGTGTGTTTCTGTGTCCTGATCTCTTCTTATTCTAAGAACACTGGTCACTGGATTAGGGCTTCCCCAGTGGCTCAGTGGGGCAAGAATCTGCCTGCAATGCAGGAGATGTGGATTCAATCCCTGGGTCGGGAAGATCCCCTGGAGGAGGGCATGGTAACCCACTCCAGTATTCTTGCCTGGAAAATTCCATGGACAGAGTAGGCCTGGCAGGTTACATAGTCCATGGGGTCGCCAAGAGTCAGACAAGATGAAGCAACTTAGCATGAGCATGAGTCATCGGATTAGGGTCCACTCTAATAACGTCATTTTACTTTAATTACCTGTTTTAAAGACCCTATCTTCAAATACATTTCCATTCTGCAGTACTGGGGGTTAGGACTTCAATATATAAAATTTGGGAGGACACATTTCAGCCCGTAACAGACGATGCTCTGGGAAAGGCCGTGACCAGAGAAGCAGGTCACTGAGTTAATCCCAGCCTTGCCGCTAGCCTGTTCCTTGCTTTTAGTCTTAGATCTCAGGGCTTCTGTTCCTGCCTAATGTCTTTCACTTCATCCTAAGACTCAAAGACTAATATCAGCTTTATTAGTGAGCTATTTTATATTGTTTATGCATTCCTGACATCTCTCATTTCTGAAAAATTCTGTGGTCATTCTTTACTATGCAGATAAGATAGTTTGAGTATCTCACAGGTTACAGAAGGATTCTCTGATGTGCCTGCCTTTTCTGAGGGGCTTCACTCTCTAGGGCTCCCAGGGCTGCAACTGGTCATTGGTCTTGGCTCTGACACCTCTCTCTTCTTGGATCAGCTTGCTAATGCAGGACTCAGCCTCAGTCCCTTCTCTCCAAAGTGTCCCAGCAAGGATGGTGGAGCAGATTCTGACCCAAGGTTTTAGGGAAAAGGGAAGGGACGGGGCGGATGATAACATTAGAGGGCACTGCAAGTAAAAACCTTTAAAGTGCATGGTAGACCTCCCTGACTTACGGTTCCATGGTCTTTTCTTAATTCAGGGCATTTCTTACTGGGCCAGCATCTCCCATTTTTACTTCAGCTTATGGATGCCACTCAAACCCCTTTCTTTTCCTCAAGATCTTCCTTCTATTTCACCTCTTTCCTCCTTCCTGGTTCCCACATCTACCTCACCCCAGTTTCTCTCAAGTCATCAGTGAACAGCTCCTAATTCTGTTATTTTCTTACCAAGAAATGCAGCTCTTTTCCAGTTTCATCTTTTCTTTTAGTTGGCCCCTGGGAGCAGCAGGTGGGGGTGGGGCTCACTTTCCTCAACCAAAGACCCATCAAGAAATATTTGTGACACGGTCATCTCCTCTGCTATGAATTACGCCTCTAGCGTGTGAGAGCTGTTCAGTCTCTTTAAGGTCAGATCCTCATCTTTTTTTCCCCATATCTCCTCTTACAAACTCTCTACAGTGGCTTTAGGAATCACTCTTCCTTCTGTAGTGTAACAAAGTTGATACTATAACCACTTTGAACACGTTTTGGTGCTTTTGTGTACCATGAATATCAACGGTAAGAGAAGACACAACTTGTTATCCTGGTTATGTAGTACCGATGATTATTTCAAACAGAAAAGCATTATGGGGTCATCTATTTAACTCTCTCCTCATCAAGAATTAAGTGGATCAAGGAAGAAATAGTCCATTTCATAGTTACTATTGGTGCAAGGTGCCAACTCTTTTTTTTCTCTCTGTCTGCTTATAAAGACAAAACAACAGCCCTGAAACCCCTGAAAACTCTCAGCAACCATGCTCATGTTTCAGCATCTTCACCTTGACCAATCCTTCTGTAACCAGTGCTTTTAATCTCAATGGATTGAAGGGGTGCAGAGCATAGATTCAAAAGGCAGAAGGTTTGAGTTTCGGCACTTAGTCTATGACTTGTAGATTCTGAGATCATGGGGAAGTTGGTGAAGATTTCTAAATCTATTTCCCTTGTCTGTAACATAGGGAAGACTCCCACTCATAAACTCTCAAGACTGAATGAGATTTTATTACTTAGAAATGCGTCTTGGCTAGAAAGACTGGAAGCCAAGTATCCGAGCTGGGTATCGTGGCTGTGACCAGACATGTTTGGGCAAGTCTGGAAGGTTAATTGGCACATTGGCCAGGTTTGAGCTTGTCTGACAGCTCAGGGGAGCCATAGTGACTGGTTTTTATTAAATCAGACAATTTGTCCCCAAGAGCATCACCTGGCACCGTGTCTGACGGGGAGCTAGAACACAGGTGCTCGTGCTGCATCCAGGAATGCTGGTTAGGAGGGAGGCACTGATCTCTGTGAGCACAGATGAGAAGAAGCCTCTGTGCTGGCTTTCTGTGCAGCCTCAGAGAACCTGCCTCCTATCATCTGAGACAGGGAACTGGTGTGAGAGCGGCCCAAGGGACACAGGTTCCTCCCTGGAGATGCCCTCGGCTACTGAGGTCGTCAGCACGTCCCCCTCGAGACACAGTAGCCCGGGTGGCACTGAAGGTGGTGAATCGCTAGAATAGTGCCAGACGCTGTGTCAGGGCTGGACTTAGTGGGGCCAGAGGGTTATAAAATGTTGGGGGCTCTTTAAGAAAGGAATACACAGTTATAAATATAAAACTTGGCACAAAAGGGACTATTTTTTAGAATAATTAGGTCAATCCCAATAACTTAAACTTTTAAAAAGCTTATTTCCAAAACAGAAATAGACTTACAGATGTTGAAAACAAACTTATGGTTACCAAAGGGGAAAGGGGGGATAAACTGGGAGACTGGGACTGACATGTTAATACATGTACCAGTATATATAAAATAGGGCTTTCCCAGGTGGCTTGGTGGTAAAGAATTCGCCTGTCAATGCAGGAGATGCAAGAGACGTGGGTTCGATCCCTGGGTTGGGAAGATACCCTGGAGAAAGAAATGGCAACCCACTCCAGTATTCTTGCCTGGGAAATCCCATGGATAGAGGAGCCTGGTGGGCTATAGTCCATGTGGTTGCAAAGAGTCAGACATGACTTAGTGACTAAAACAACAAATATATAAAATAAATGACTAATAAGGACCTATTGTATAGCACAGGGAGCTCTATAGTCAGTACTCTGTAGTGACCTATATGGGAAAAGAATCTAAAACAGGTGGACGTGTGTATATGTATAAACGATTCACTTTGTTGTACAGCAGAAACACAACACTGTAAATCAACTGTACTCCAAAGAATAATAATTTTTAAAAAGCTGATAAATAGTACCAAGCCCAGAAATGTAACAATATATTTTTACTAGTTGCCTGACACATCTCTTTAAGACTTCTTTTCCTTACTCTCTTGGGTGGCATACTTTTGATCACTTCTTCATCTGATGATGATTTTGTAATATCACTTTCTGCAGAGAGAATGAAAACATAATTTGGTCTTTTTTTTCTAGAATGGTTAATCAGAATTAATTCTCAATTATTGATTGTTAGGGTGAATAAAAGAATGAAGACAATGCAAATGATGTACTCTTTGTAATATTCCTACCAGCTTGTGCTCAACAAACAAGAATTCTGAAAGATTTTGAGCGATTTCTATAATAAAAGGGGGAGGAAATGTATGGCATATTTATAATTGCATACACTCACCAAAGACAATCACTGTTTTGACTAGGTGTTGTTGAGAACCAAATTGTCTGCTTACACATTTACATGCCTAAGGATTAGAAGGAATTCTCACAGAGAAGCTTCTGACAGGGCACATTTCAAACTTTGTGCTCTATTACCCATGGCTCTGATGCCAGGAGCCACAGAACCTGTACATGCTGCATTAGAGCTCTTTTATGTTTGGACACCAGGTAGGTTGGCACAAAGGGCACTAGGAGAATTCCTGGAAAACCATTTCTATCCTGGTTCAGCCAGCAATAACTTCGATATACCTGGAAGTGACTTTGAACCAGGTAAATGACCCCATGAAATCCAAAATAAACTTCCTTTAGCCAGATTCCAAAAATGCCCCCTGGACACTCCAATGCCATTAGAGACAAAGTGACATATAATAGAGAGGGAATTAAAGAGGAAAAAGAACGTGGGCTTTACCACTTGTAACTAAAACATTTGACTTTTGCAAATTTTAGGAAAAAAACAAAAATGACCACATGAAATCATTTCCAGGGACCTTTCTTGGTTCTTTGAAAGGGGCCATGAATGTGAGGGGTCCCCAGACTTAAGCTTTCGTTATCTTTTCATGAAATATACCCCTGGCTGAAATAGAAAAAAATCTGAATTTCATGGCTTCATGTAATGATTCACGTTTTGTTGACACAAAGAGCAGTTGGTAGGCAGTGGTAGTGAATCTGGAGAAGCGCGTGGAGGCAAAAAGTAGGGAAGACCTTGCTCGGGGCAGTCATTCAGTGATCCAGGCCAACAGAGGCTCTGGCATCTTCAGCAAGTTCTGTGGACACCAATAACTAGCTGCCAGACAGAGGGAGAGAGAGTGAGAGCGCAAGAGGTCACAAGGGAGGTTTTACTGGCCAGGCCCGGACATGGTACTTCACTTCTTCTCATAGTCTACCTGCTGGAACTCAACCCCAGGGCCATGCACCTGAAAGGAGGCTGGGAAATGCAGTACACCTGTACCCGGGGAAAGCAGAAACGCACTTTGGCAATTCACAATAGTCTCTGACATGAGAAGAGACAGGACATGCCCTCAATCGGGGTTGGAGTGACACACGTATGGCAAGCCCATCTGCTGGAGCCACAGGAGGCGCCGAGACGCAGTAGGAGCTTCTCTGCACTCAGTCACTTTAGCCATGTCCGACTCTGTGCGACCCCATGGACTGTAGCCCGCCAGGCTCCTCTGCCCAGGGGACTCTCCAGGCAAGAATACTGGAGCGGGTTGCCATCCTCTTCTCCAAGGATATTCCCGTCCCAGGAATCCAACCTGTGTCTCCTGCATTAGCAGGCAGGTTCTTTACCACTAGTCCCACCTGGGAAGCCCCCAGGAGCTTCTGGGAATTCCCAATACCCTCTCTCTTTTTTTTTTTTTTTTTGCCCCTTAGGATGGAAGTAATGGAGTTTTTCTACAAACATATTTATATAATTGTAAAGTCTTTGCTTCTTCTATTACATATGCTGCCCAGTTTTTGATGTAAGATACATAAGCTCTATTTTCTTCCTTTACTCTCCCCCCACCCCATCCAATATCCTCTTGAACTAGGAAAAATGTCTGGGGCTTGGCACTGTGGGACTAGAGATGTGTTGTGCTGTGGGTGTTCACAGAAACTATCATTTTGTTACTAGTAGTTTTACTCTTTGTACCTCCCATTTCGCTATGATTTAAGGAAACCTGCTTGGAAATCAGTCTAAGGGATGATGATAATAATGTAGTCAGCACTGAGCAAAAAGAGATTTTTAGGGAGATGTTTGCAAAGTCACATCACTCAGTTCTACCTACCACCATTTACTGAAGGGATCCTCAACCCCTGACTCATTAGACTGTTCCCTCTTAGGAGAAAACATGTTAGGCTGTTTATTAGACTTATTAGACTGTTCCCTCTTAGGCGAAAACAGTGACGAGCTGGGTGCTATACTGGATTGTCAGAATTTTCCTTTTACCCTCCTAAATACAAGCATTAAACATTTTTTGATATGTAGTACTGTTAAGAGCCTTGTCAGAATAAGACATTAATGCCCAGGTTCAACAAATATGTTTATTTTGATCCACAATTCCTGGATATTCCATAATTAATTGAACTGGGGGTCTTGCTTTGAGATTCTTTCCGTCTGACCTTTTCTACAATAATTAAACATAAGGCTTATGTGTAGAAATTATTTTTGGATTTCTTAGAATGTGGAAAGTCTCTAAATCAGTTGGAAAAGGTAAGTTCTTCATTTCTTCTGGCAGATTGAAAAATTACTTTTCCCTTGAAGCTTTTCTCTCCACGTAGGTTAAAAATCCATTAGCGAATTAGGCTTAGGTGGGTCCATTCATTGATATTTGATCCTTGGAACCTCTCAAGGAAAATCAATGTGTGGCTTTTCAGTTAATTAACATAATGTTAATAGAATGCATAATACCAGCAGAGCTGGAATCCTCGCACTTAAGTCTTTGGCTCAGGCTGAGTGAGCAGAAATGCCTGATCGATATTTCTGAGAAGAGAGCATATTTGTACCACTCAAGGGAAGACAGGCACAAGGAGACTCTTAGGTTAAAGCCATACCTGTCTGCATGGTCCTGCGTACTTGCTTGAACAGGCTTGCCAAAGCAGGAAGAGAAAGCTAGAATAAAGCTAAAATGAGAAGGCTTGAAATTCTGTCCACATATGGGCAATTGTGTCAGCAATGAAATCTGAAAAACAGATTCAAATTCAGCCTTCTGAGACATCAAGTTTGAGGAAGGATGTGATGAGAATGTGGGGGCTAGTGAATGAATTTCTTATATGGTTTCTCTGGTTAGAGACTGTAACCATGAAAAATAGCCTCATAGTACAAATAGCAAACACAGCCCTGATCCCAAGGTGTTCAGATATTTCCCTACTTTTCCTGCACCCACTTAAAAAAAACTGTGATGAAATACACATCATATAAAATTTACCCTTTTAATCATGGGGAGGGGGTGGGGTCAACATTTTTTTTACTCACTGGAAGAAACAATTCAAAGAGAGGAAAACACTGAAAGGAGAAAAACCCTGCTCTGCATACTTTTAAACTGGTATCATTGTTGCAATGATAAAAAATTAAGCTGTGATATAGTGGTCTTCATAAAAGCATATTGACATGCTAGGCTTTGGAAGGAGTTCTAGGCTTCCCTGCTGGCTCAGATGGTAAAGAATCTGCCTACGATGTGTGAGACCCAAGTTCGATTCCTAGGTCGGGAAGATCCCCTGGAGAAGGAAACGGAAACCCACTCTAGTATTCTTGCCTGGAGAATCCCATGGACAGAGGAGCTTTGTGGGCTACAATCCACTGGGGTCATAAAGAGGCAGACATGACTGAGCGAGTAACACTAGCTGGCCCAGCAGGCAGCTTACAGGAGACTCTAGACTGAGTGCCCTGGGCTGCCCTTTTCATTCAAGTGGATTAAGTACATTCATTGTTGTGCAGCCATTACTATCATTCATCTCCAGAACTCATTTTATCTTGCAACACTGAAACTCTGAACCTGTTAAACAATAACTCTCCTTTCCCTTTTCTCCAGCCCCCAGAAACCATCTCTCTACTTTCTGTCTCCATGAATTTGACTACTCTGAAGTATCACATATCAGTAAAATCATACAGTATTTTTGTGATTGGCTTACTTCACTTAGCATAATGTCCTCAGGGTTTATCCATATTGTAGCACATGACAGTATTTCCTCCATTTTTTATGCTAAGTAGTGTTCCCATGGTTTGTACATATACCCTGTTTTGTTTATCCATTCTTCTGTCAGCGGACTTGGGTTTCTTCCACTTTTGGGCTATTGTGAACAATGCTGCTATGAACACGGGTGTACAAATATTTCCTTGAATCCCTAGTTTCATTCTTTGGGGTGCATGCTCAGAAGTGGAGTTGCTGGATCATATGATACTTTTATTCTTGAGTTCTGAAAAACCACCATACTGTTTTCCATAGTGGGTGCACCATTTTACATCCTCATCAATAGGGTGTCAGGGTTCCAATTTGTCCTCATCTCTACCAACCCTTTTTCCTTATTTTTCTCCTTTCTTAAAACATTTTTTATAATAGCCCTCCTAATGGGTAGGAGGGTGGTCTCAAGGTCAGAGGCTCCAGCCAGAGACCACTTGCTGACCATTTTCTCTCCCCACCAGCCCTTCTCCTAAACCCTTTCTGTCTCCCACACCCCACACCTTTCCCTTTTCCCCTCTCTCTTTTCCAAATCTCCCAAACCATCTGTCGTGACTAGTGTTCTCATTCACCTTTTCCTGCTTATCTCCTCTTCAGCAGGAAAGTGCTTCTGAGGCTGACAGCCTAATCTCCGCGCTGATCCTGTGTTTCTGAATTCATCATCCCGCCCCTCGGCCTGCTGCCCCTGCTCTGCTGTCCAGGCTGGGCGAGGAGGCCGGACCGGATCAAAAAACTACGAAATGTAGGGGAGTGATCTGGGTACCGGGAATGATGCTGTTGAACCCCAGAGGGCCCCGTGGTTCTGATGGGGCCCTTTTTTATTTTTCTTCTTTTGGTCATTGCAAACTGTTCACTAAAACATGAAACAATAGGCAGTGAAATATACCCTGAATTTTTCCCCTACTCTTTGGTGGCAGTGTGGTGGGGCCTGGTAGAGGCAGTGACGGATGGAGGCAGAAGGGAAGACAGCTCTGTCCACCCCCTACTGCTTGCCTCCCCAGCTATGTTCAAAGCCCTCACTCAGTTCTTACGGTGGCAACAGATAGCAGGTTGGTTTGGCCCCTGCAGCGGGAGGATGGACATCTAGAGCAGGAGTTACAAGGACTACTGAGAACTTGATGCTGTTCTCCAGAACCAGTAGAGAGTAGAACAGCCAGACCCGATCTGGGGTGCGGTGGAGGGGAGGGGTGCTGCTGGTTTCTGACAAGCCAGGTTAGATCCAGGAGAGGCTGCCCTGAGCTCTGGGTGGGCAGCTGCTCCTCACTTGGGAAAACTTGGTGGAAGGACAATCCAAGGACGGAACTAATCCAGGGTCAACTTTCTTTTCCTTCCGTGAATCAAACGTGACACATCAGGGACAATCATTTCTAGATTGGCTGTAATGTTTCTCCCGGTCAATTCTCTCCTCCCGCCTGGCAACGCCTCTCTCTGTTCCTGAAAACTGTGCTTTGAAAGGATGAAAAGAGCACTTCAGTTTGCTGTTGTTTTTCCTTGTACTGAATTAAAACCCCAAAGCTCATAGCAGAGCTGAGATGGGAACTGTACTTCCCTAAGCGCTGTGTGCCCTCATCTTGATCTTTGATGTATTATGTGAGATGTACCATGTAATTGGCAATGTATACATTAGTTATATATACTGTATATGTTACTTCATATATATACATATTATTTTATTATATATATTCTTCTTACCTGACTATCTATCTCTCTGCTTCCAGGAAGGAAGCTGCTCATGGCTATTTAAGCTGTGAGAACTGCCCTTTTTTGCTCTGCAATTCATACCTTGAGCAAGGTCACCAGCTGAGTGGGCTTTCTGTATTGCTATCCAGAAGGTAGCTGTAAATCATTTTTTCCTTTTTGTCTTAACTGGGAGAAGCTGAGACTCATCACCTAGGGAAGAGGGCAGGAAACTGAATTGCAAAAAAGCTACCTTAAAACAGAGACCTATAAAGTCAGGCCATTACCGTGTATGGTGCTACTACAGATTTTCCTTGGACGTTCATTTTTTTGTTTCTGTTCTACTTCAGCTCATCCACTCCCCCTCTCCCACTTCCCCTACCCACGCCTCTAATCACCCCCCACCCTGGAACCATGGAGGATGCAGACTCTGCTTCATATACATTATTAACATCTCGTGATTATAAGATCATTTAATATTTCCAGAACAGTCTCCTTTTATTTTCTCTTTGACATGTATGCACAAATTCTTCCTATATTCCTCCTCTCTTCCAACTCTGACAGATGGGTTAGACCTTTTTTTTTTTTTTCTTTTTTGGCTCATTTGAGTATGCTCAAATGAATAGTGTAAAATAGGTATGCTTTCAGCACAGTATTGAAGCGCTGAGGAGTGCACTTTGGGGAAATGAAGCTCAGGTAATGTCCACTCTCCGGGAAGGGGGAATTATGATAAAGTGCTGGAATTCTGTCTGTTAATGAACCGGCATGTCTTGGAAGGAAGTCTTTGTCATTACCGCAGCTGTTTTCTTCTTGCTCCTCTCTCCCCCACCCTAACATATCATATAATAAAATATATTTCTGGAACAAGTCTAAAAATAAACAAACAAACTGTGCTTGGGGAGTGGAAACTGAAGCTGATAAAATAATGAAACTAGGCCGGACCTTTTATTATCTTTTTAAAAAGTTACTTTCTCCGGCAGCTAATACATATCACTTGCTCCAGTTCAATTCTTTGAGTTCCAAAAGTTTCACTTCATAAGGGCACTGCCCTCTATTACAGTAAGTCATTTGTCCATTGACAGTGCAAAGGCTGAATTTACAGCATTAGGGTTTTAGGATTTTTTTTTTTTTGTCTAAGTTTTCTTCTTGTGATCAAGTAAATCTCACCCAATGGACATGAGTTTGAGTAAGCTCTGGGAGTTGGTGATGGACAAGGAAGCCCGGGGTGCTGCAGTCTATGGGGTCGCAAAGAGTCGGACACGACTGAGTAACTGAACTGAAACCTAACTCATGAATCACGGGTTGCTGCAGCTGTCAGGAAGGAGCTTAAAAAATCTCATGTGTAAATGCCATGATCAGCAAACGGTAGTCTCAGGCTCTGAGTGGGAAGGTCCCAATTCTTGTTTAGCTTCCTGCCTGGGAGGTAGTAACAGTAATACAATCTTTGGTCAAGGGAAAAGTTGTAAGGGCCACAGAACAACTCAAAATTCAATAGTAAGAAGCTGGATAGTTTCTTATGAAATTAGACCTATATCTACCCTATGACTCAAAAGTATTTACTCAAGATAAACAAAAAAAAGTATGTTCATAAAAACATTTTTACAAGACTGTCCATAATAGTTTTTCTAATAAAGCTGGAAATGTCCACATGTCCATCAAGAAGAGAATGGATAAATAAATTATGATATATTTGTGTAATGAAATACTACTCAACAATAAAAAGGAATGAGCTATAGATATACTAAAGAACATTGATAACTCTTACAGAAATCATGTTGTGTGAAAGAAGCCAAGCATTCATGCTAAGTTCTAAAACAGGCAAAACTAATCATTAATGATCAAAATCAGAAGAGAGTTGTCTCTGGGTAGCAGAGAGTAGGGATCAACTAAGAAGCAGCATGAAGGAACTTTCTAGAGTGATGGAACTGTTACATATCTTAATGGAGTGTAGGTGATGTGGAATTTGTATTTGTCAAAAGTCATCAAAACTTGGACATAAAACGTCAGATTTTCACATTTCATGAAATGCAAATTTTCTCTCAAAATTTAAAGTGGACTACAAATATATATATATGTGTATCAGTTCAGTTCAGTCGCTCAGTCATGTCTGACTCTTTGCGACCCCATGAATCGCAGTACGCCAGGCCTCCATGTCCATCACCAACTCCCAGAGTTCACTCAGACTCACGTCCATCGAGTCAGTGATGCCATCCAGCCATCTCATCCTCTGTCGTCCCCTTCTCTTCCTGCCCCCAATCCCTCCCAGCATCAGAGTCTTTTCCAATGAGTCAACTCTTTGCATGAGGTGGCCAAAGTACTGGAGTTTCAGCTTTAGCATCATTCCTTCCAAAGAAATCTCAGGGCTGATCTCCTTCAGAATGGACTAGTTGGATCTCCTTGCAGTCCAAGGGACTCTCAAGAGTCTTCTCCAACACCACAGTTCAAAAGCATCAATTCTTCAGCGCTCAGCTTTCTTCACAGTCCAACTCTCACATCCATACATGACCACTGGAAAAACCATAGCCTTGACTAGACAGACCTTTGTTGGCAAAGTAATGTCTCTGCTTTTCAATATCCTATCTAGGTTGGTCATCGGAGAAGGCAATAGCACCCCACTCCAGTACTCTTGCCTGAAAATCCCATGGACAGAGGAGCCTGGTGGGCTGCAGTCCATGGGGTCGCAAAGAGTCAGACAGGACTGAATGACTAAACAACAGAGCCAATGTGACTGTAGTGTTCCACAACTGGAGGATCTTTTATGAATTCCTGGAGCTCTGGTTGTGATTCCCAAACCTGGCTGCACATTAGACTTCTCTGTGGAGCGTGCATTCTTCAGGATGCCTTGGATTGACTTATCACCAAAGATTCTGATTCTGCGGGTGTGGTTTAGGAATCTGCATTTCGGGGCTTCCAAGGATCACCCTTCAGGGAGAGAATTCTAAGGTTTAGATAGTGGTAGACGTTTTTAAGCATCTGGTCACAATCACAACTACCATTTTTGAGTTAAGACACCAGTGAATAAAAAGGTAAGTGTTTTGATTCAAACCTATGTGTATCTTTAAAACAGAAATGGGTGTGAAGTGAAGACAGAGGGAAAGAACTAACATGTATTCAGGGTCTAGGATGTGCCAGGGAGATTGTTAGGCATTTGATATAGATAATTGCATTTAAGTTCTCTAAGAAGCATACTTATTTACTGTCTATTTTTATTGCAATCACCAGAGTCCAGACACCAGCAAAAGCAACTTTCTTGCAAATATCCTAATAGGATGGGCTATTTCAGGGCCCCAGGCCTTTGCAATGCCTGGGATGCATTTTCTCTTAGTCTGTTAGATGTATTTCTGCTCATCTTCTAAGAACCAGCTTAAGTATCCCACATTATATGAGTCCTTCTTGCTCTTTCCCTTGCCCTGTTGGAGGAATTTCATTCCTCCTCAAGTAGAAATTTATCTGCTATCCTAGGAGTCATACCAAAATGTAACTGGGAGTTTTTTCTCATGAGTTAGAGACACTCATTGGTAACTGATTTAATGCTGCTAAGTCGCGTCAGTTGTGTCCAACTCTGTGTGACCCCATAGACAGCATCCAATAGGCTCCTCTGTCCCTGGGATTCTCCAGGCAAGAACACTGGAGTGGGTTACCGTTTCCTTCTCCAATGCATGAAAGTGAAAAGTGAAAGTGAAGTCGCTCAGTCATGTCTGACTCTTAGCGACCCCATGGACTGTAGTCTACCAGGCTCCTTTGTCCATGGGATTCTCCAGGCAAGAGTATTGGAATGGGTTGCCATTGCCTTCTCCATGATTTAATGCTAAATCTACTTAAATGGAGAACACACTATAAATGAAACTTTTGAAAGGCAAATGTAGGTTTGCATTCGACTGATTTCTCCTTTTAGTATTACATCTGTCACATGACATTGTAATCTTTAATGTACATTTCTCTCTCACCACCTTTGTACATTTCTCTCCCACCCTCTTTGAAGACAGGACCGTATCTTATTCATCTTTGTAGTCCCAGGACCTGGCACAAAACCTGGCACTTAATGCCCAATAAATTATTGTTGAGTAGAGTAGATGAATGAACAAGATTAACTTGCTTTTCCTTAAATCCAGTTTGTACCCAGTGAGTTTTCAATACTAACTCACTGACCTCAAACCAAAATGTAAACCCTCAAAATGAATTTTAAGGGTTCCCGTAATTACCATCTGCCTTACCCAATTCTAGCTCTAACTTAACTTGGGGGCTACTGATTACTAAATTAAATCTCCTGGTCAAGATATATCAACCCATTCCTTGAATATCATATGCTCATTTTTTTTTCCATGCCCTTCATTAAATTGCCATCTATTCCCTGGTATAATGGAGAGTATATGATGACTGAAGAGCTGAGAATGATTCTTGCTGCTGCTGCTGCTAAGTCACATCAGTCATGTCCAACTCTGTGTGACCCCATAGACGGCACCCAACAGGCTCCTCCATCCCTGGGATTCTCCAGGCAAGAATACTGGAGTGGGTTGCCATTTCCTTCTCCAGAGAATGATTCTTACTTCCCACCATATTATCTGCGTAACTGTGGTCAAATGACTTAACATCTCTGAGCCTTGTTTTTTTTTCTTATTTATGAGATGGGATAATATCTGAAATAATGTATATAGATTTTCCTGAAAGCTGTGCAAAATGATTAATATTACATTACTATATTGTTATTATATTATTACAGCTATAAAAAGAACTAAGCAATTATTATTCATTATTGTCATCATGCATATCCTTCAGTATGAAGCTTAAGGCCCAAGTTCCTTTTTAAGTTTGGAGAACCTACATTTTTTTTATGAACTGTCTGAACCACTAACTATGTTACTTCATCATATACTATCATAATTATTATTTAACTGTTTCATGTATATGTGGTCTTTCTCTTCAACCTGATTAGAAGCCTCTCAAGGGCACGAGCAGGGAGCTTGTGTTACCCTTAATTTTGTGTCTCCAAATCACTCAGTGGAGCATAAAATATCTTAAATTTTATTAATATTAAATTGTGTTAAATAAGGAAAATGGAAAATATATCGAATCAGAGTGTTAGAGTAATAAGTTCTTAAACATTGTTTAATATAACATTCTATTTCTATTGAAACTGTAACTTATATGTGTCATTCCTAAAATCACAGTTAATAATTCTAGCTAGTGATTCGTGAGAAAATCCTGGCATCGTGCCAAGTAATTTAAATTATTGATATAATTTAATGACATTGGAGTTATCATTATCCCCATTTTATAGATGAAAAAAAAAAACAAAACAATGCTTTAAAAGTTGGGATTCAGATAGGCATCTTTTCTCCCAATATCTCACCCTTATTCTTGCCTTTGGCATTGGCATTTCATGATTCTCACACCAGTGTGCTTCCCGCTACTGGGGTAACCCTTATCTTCTCTGTAGGGCAGTGGTTCTTCAATATGACTCCGACTAGCAGCATCAACATCATCTGGGAAATTCTAACCCCACCAGCCTCATTGAACCAGAAACTCTAGGGGTGATGTTTAACTATCTGTGCTTTGACAAACTCTCTAGGTAATCTGGATGTACACTCATGTTCGAAAACCATGGCTTTAGAGTGAATACTGAGCTTGTCTTTTGCTTCTTACACTGCTCATGCCATTGCTTAATAGAGTTTCATATTATATGTTTATATAACGAGGGAGAGAAAGCCTACACCTCTCAAATAATATTCAATGAGTCCTACATCCTGTATATGAAATTCCACTCCAGGAAAAAGAACGAACAAACCTGAAATTTGCTGCCATGCAGCTTATAATTTTAAGAGCCTTAATTGATTTTGTTTCTTTTTCTTGTTTTTACATTTATTTTTGTATTTTACTTAACTCAGTTATAAGTAACAGTTAGATTTTCCCCTGCACGGTGTCTGGAATTTTTAACAAAAGTTGCATCTTTCTCATCTCCTTCCAGAAAGTTTCTATTTTGGTTTGAATCCTTAATAGGACTTTAAAACTTTTAAAGACAGAGCAAAAATGTTTTGTAATAAAATTTTGGCTAGATTTCATAATGAACGAGATATATACAATATAGAACAATTAGGGAAGAAACCCAGACTTGGTTTTTTATGTAACATATATACTGCTAAAAATAACAAGTTACTTTAGCCAATATTCATATACTTAGTTTACAGGAAAATATCCAGAACAAAGGTTAAATGATATATGTGGTTTCTTTAGAGAAGCTTGATTTCTTCAGAGCCCTTAAAATTTCTTGCAGTGATTTTTCTAGAATGTAGTACTGTGCAAATCTAAACACATGACTGTTCCGAGACTTGTGTATGTTGTCATTCAAGTACTTTTAATATTAAAGCAATGACCACTTATTTACTTAAAATGAGTAGGTAACTTAAGGAAAAGACTATCCTGTTTTTGATACTAATCTTAGAAGGGCAACAGTTTAATGTCCCTACCACTGACAATTTTCTGACAGTTTAAAGATTGCATCAAAGGACCTCAGATCCATTGGGAAATGTTAAACATTCAAAATTTTTATTTTGGAATTCTAGAGAATAGAAGGTTAATGACTCCATTTTCCACAGAAGTAAAAAGGGAAAAAAACCTAGTGGCTAGCCGAATGTCATTGTTAAGATTTCAAATCAAGTCCTTAATTTCAAGTTAAGTCCTTAATAGATCATTTCACAAAAAAAACTTGTTATGTACTTTTAATAAAGTTAATGCAAATATTGTTCCTCTTATTTAAGGCAACAATTACTGATGTAATGAAGAATTAATTTGGAATAATAAATATATATTTTTTGTCTTCTAAGAGGAAAAGCCATGATTGCTTACCAGAAAGTGTGCCTTCAACTGCTTTGTGTAAGCAACCCATTGTGAAGGGATACTAAGCAGCACAAATAAATGGGACTTCAGGTAAATTTCACAGAGTTGAGCATTGTAGGAATGTTAGCTGAGATCTAGTCTAACCTCCCTTATAACTCCAAATCTCTTTGGTAAAATCTCTGATGGAATGTTATACAGCTACTACTTGAATAACTTTCCCTTTATCTTAGAAAGGCAACCCATTCTATTCTTGGATAATTCAATTCCATATTCTTTTCAGTTCCACTCACTGGTATGAGTTCTGCCTTCTGGAGACACACAGAAAGGTCTAACCCTTTATGCATAGTCACCAACACCAACAGCTGTTGGTGACTATTGTTTTTAGTTTGCGAGTGTCCCTCTCTAAATGAAGTTTCCAGAGCAAACATAATGAACTCAATTCAGCTGATGCCTTAATGCAAGTGGGCAGGACTGACCATGATCTGCCCTGAAGTTATCAAACATATATTACTCTTTCCTCTGATGTCATTTTTTTTAATCATCTGGTTTACTGACGAGTAATTTACTTGCAGTATAATTATAATATACAGTCCTATGACTTTTGATGAATGTGTACCACTGTGTAACCACCAGCACAGTCAAGATATAGTAGAGTCTCATCACCTTCCTCCCTTTGTAGCTAACTCCACCCCTCACTCTCAGCCCCTGGCAACAACTAATCCACTGAGTGTTTCTATGGTCTTGCCTTTATTTCTTCTATGCCATCTTGATTACTTAGGGAAAATATTGTTTTAGTTATGAGGGTCCTCATTAGGACTGCACAAGGTACATGACAAGGGATAGAATAAAGAATTTTTAAAAAAGGAAAAAAGGATGGGGAAAAAATAAGTAAGCAAAAGGCTTATTTATTAAAAATAAGTAAAGTGAAAGAGAATTTTAAAAATGAGAAAAGGGTCTGGAGAGGGGCAAAGACAGACCAAAAGAAGGGCCTATAGTTGTGATAGAAGGTACCTTGGGTATTGGTGTCAACATCTCTTTGAAAACATTATATGCCACAGTGGTGAGCCAACCCATCATACTGATTGGAAATTAGAGAGAACATGAAGCTGGTTCACAGAGGGAAAAGCTAATTTTTGAAAAGTCACAATATCAAGAACAGTGAAAAGGAGAATGCCTCCTCTATGGCAATAACAACCACTGTCCATGGTGCTGAATATTTATCTTCTGTTAGCTCATATTTCTAGATCTTACCTTTGGATTCTGGTGACTTCTAAGTGATCTGACCTCTCCTAGGAATTCACAGAGGTGATGGTCAAAGTTTTTGTAAAAATAATCAAATCTGGGTTTCAGGAACTGAGTTTTGGAGAGACATTTTCAGAAAATGAGACATTTGTTGTTTTAAAATAATTTTCAAGCAGTTGCAGCTGCCTTGCATTTTTTTTCCCTTGGCCAGTTGGGAAGGTATATTTCCCCTTCTCCTCCTGACTCATTACTTTTTTGGGTTAATGAATTGCATCTCATATTGGCTTAGCTGAAACTTTCCTCCTAGGTTCCTCTTTGGAAGGTGCTCATGGTTACGTGTCTAGAGATTTGAGTTCTGATCTCAGCCCTGCATCAATTACCTGGCTACCTGTTCTGCTTCCTCTCAGGACTTCGGGATAGGGTTGTCAGATTTAGAAAGTAAAAATGCAGGTTGTCCAGTTAAATTTCAATTTCAGGTAAGTAACAAAGGCATTTTAAATCGTAAGTATGCCCCATTCTGAGACAGATGGCTAAAACTTCCTGAAATATGCAAATGTTATGAAATGTTAAGTAGTTGCTTTGTTTAAAAAGGTGTTCTTTACTTGTGGGTGACCCCTACTGATTTGGGAGAACAAACAGTATATGTGTGCTCAGTCATGTCTGACTCTTTTTGACCCCTTGGACTGTAGCCCACCAGGTTCCTCTGTCCATGGGATACTCCAGGCAAGAATACTGGAGTGGGTTGCTATTTTCTCCTCCAGGGAATCTTCTCAACTCAGGGATCAAGCCTGAGTCTTCTGCATTGGTAGGTGGGTTCTTTACCACTGAGCCACCTGGAAAGCCTCAAATTATATATAACCTTTGCCAAAGAGGTTACTTTTGAAATTCTAAGTATTGAAGGTAGCATTCATCAAATTGTACTAGCCCCTATTTTGGGGGGCTCCAAAATCACTGTAGATGGGGCCTGTAGCCATGAAATTAAAAGACACTTACTCCTTGGAAGGAAAGTTATGACCAACCTAGATAGCATATTGAAAAGCAGAGACATTACTTTGCCAAAAAAGGTCCGTCTAGTCAAGGCTGTGGTTTTTCCAGTAATCATGTATGGATGGGAGAGTTGGACTGTGAAGAAAGCTGAGCACTGAAGAATTGGTGCTTTTGAACTGTGGTGTTGGAGAAGACTCTTGAGAGTCCCTTGGACTGCAAGAAGATCCAACCAGTCCATCCTAAAGGAGATCAGTCCTGGGTGTTCATTGGAAGGACTGATGTTGAAGCTGAAACTCCAATACTTTGGCCACCTCATGTAAAGAGTTGACTCATTGGAAAAGACCCTAATGCTGGGAAGGATTGGGGGCAGGAGAAGGGGACGACAGAGGATGAGATGGCTGGATGGCATGACCGACTCAATGGACATGGGTTTGGGTAAACTCCGGGAGTTGGTGATGGACAGGGAGGCCTGGCGTGCTGTGATTCATGGGGTTGCAAAGGGTTGGACACGACTGAGTGACTGAACTGAACTGAACTTGCAGTTCAATAGGGGTGGGAGTTGGGTAAGGGGTCTACAAAAGAAAGTATAAATGGTAAGGAAACTTCTAGGGTTATTACTATTTAAGATGATGGCTCTGTTCCTAGTTTAGGTGAATTGTAATGTTTTCTATAATTTTTTAAAATGTCTTTTATTTTACTTCTTTTTTTCTGTTTGCTCATCAGTTCATTTTGGTCCGCCATTTGTGTTTTAAATCGTTGCTGTTTCTTTTAATTTAGTATGCCATCCCATGAAAAACAGTTTTTAAAAAATTCTGTGCCCTGGACATAGTATTGCTGATTTTTATTTATTTATCCATCTTTATCCTGCCTGAGGGAAAACAAGGATTTAAAATGCATTGTTGTCTGCATCTGTGAGTAGATAAATTTAGTATTTACTTGCTGTAGTGCCAGAGTGTACTTTCTCACTCTTAATTTTGCCACCAGCAATTATTTGGCCACAATCTTAAGCAGATTGTCTATTCTCCGAATGTCTCTGCAGAGTCTCACTAGCTACTTAGTCATGGTAAGATGGGTAAGAGTAGAACAAACTATGGAAATGGATATTGGATAATGAAGGTTAATTCTTACCAGAGAGTAAATCTGGTTTCAAGTTTTAGCTTTTTAGAAAATGACTATATTAAAAATTTCCTAAGTTCATCTGTCCATCAAAAATCTAGTTAGTACAGATCAGAATAACAGATTAAAGGGAAACATGATTTCTGAGTGGCAGGAAATTTTGTTCTAGATGGAGCTGATGTCTCATCCGTACGTGACTGACAGGTTCATAATGGCACAGTACATTTACTCTCCCACTCCTCTTGTGTGTAGATTAAAAAAAAAATCATTTACAACAAAGGTAGTCACATTTCCAATAACGCACTGTTAACTCATCGTGTAATGGGAAGTCCTTTCAAAGAATACTCGAGCAATATATTACATATTCATTTTCTCTTGGTGATGCCTCTGACTCCCCAAATCATTAGGTATTAACTAAAAGAAGGAAGTTACAAAAATGAGATTATGCTTTTCTGAGCATGGGCAACTCAATGCTTTGGTGAGTAGAACCTACTAATAAAAATCGGCCTTTTAAATGTCACCTGGAAAAATAAATAAATAAATAAATGTCACCTGGTATTTATAGGCCCCACAGCTGGGCATCGCCGGATCTATGAAGGTCGTGTCAGGAGACTGTCCCTGAAGGGGAAGTTCAAAGGTAGGATGATGAAGGTCCACACACCTCCTGGGGTTGGCAGTGCTGGAAATCAGAACAACACAGCATGCTTAACACAGGACAGAGCTCAGAACTGAGAGACAGAAAGGTTTTTCTTTTTTTGCCCCTAATTATGGAAACAACTTCAGTTACCTAGTTTGTCTTCCTTTTATAAAATGGAGAAATTTTGAGCTAAGAGAGACTTTAGCAACTCCCAACTCCCAATAACCTCATTATATTCACAAAGAATCTAATATCCAGATGTGTTAATCGAGCTACTCGGTGGCCAGATAGCTAGGATCAGAATTCCATTCTCAGATTCTTAATCTAATACTCTTGAAAATGTAATTGAAAGGAATGAGCTTGGCGTCTAGGTTTGAGTCTCAGCAGTAACTACTTGGGCTAAATGACCTTTTCGGGTAACAAAGTCCTTGAACTCAGTTTCCCATCTGTAAAATGGGCTTAAAAACACCTGCTCTATTTATCTCTTAAGGATATTATGTGTTTCTAGGCAAAAATACAAAAAAGAGTACTGTATTATTTATTACTGCTGTGTAACAAGTTACCCCCAACTGCGCATCTTAAACAACATCTATTATCCCATAGGTTCCTTGGATCCAGAATCTGAGCCCAGCTTAGCTGGATGCCTCTGGGCTCAGCATCTCTCATAAGCTTGTTGTCAGTCCATCAACCAGAGCTCTGGTCTCATTTGAAGGCTTGACTTGGGAGCTGTGGGGTGAGGTCTTTTTCTGAGCTCACTCATGTGATTGTTTTTAGGATTTAGTTCCCTGCAGTCTGTTCACCAGGGGCCTCTCTCAGTTGCATGTGGACCTCTCTTTAGAGCTGCTCACAGTGTGGCAGCTGGCTTCATCAGAGCAAGGGAGCGAGAGAGCAAGTGAGCAGGAGCAGGATGCAAGCAGGTCTTTCTGTGACCTGATCTTGGAAGTAACATCCCATCACTTTTGCCATCCTCTCTTCATTAGAAGCAAGCCACCAGGTCCAGCCCACACTCAAGGGGCACAGATCACACAGGCATGATGAGGGCCACTGGGGGCCCCAGAGGCTCCTATCACACAAGGGGCACAGATCACACAGGCATGATGAGGGCCACTGGGGGCCCCAGAGGCTCCTATCACACAAGGGGCACAGATCACACAGGCATGATGAGGGCCACTGGGGGCCCCAGAGGCTCCTATCACACATAGTGTTCTCATTTTTATGAGTTGCTACAAGGAAAGGACAAGAGATTCGTTGCATACCTGCTTTAATAAATCAAAAGCTTTTGCAAAAAGAAAGCGGCATCAGTATTTTAATTTGGAATTACTGATTGCCTCTGCTTCCAAAGAAGGTTTGAAGTGGCATCCACATTCACCTACTTTGCATGTGCGAGTCCTCCTGTTCAGAGAACACTCCATCTCAGCCCTGTTCACCTGAGACCTGCTAAATAATCTCCTGCAAATGCACTTAAATATGGCTTCCTGGATATGTTACTGTGGTTCAGATACTATGTGTGTGAGTTGCTCAGTAGAGGCTGATTCTTTGTGACCCCATGGACTATGACCTGCCAGGCTCTTCTGTCCATGGGATTCTCCAGGCAAGAATACTGGAGCAGGTTGCCATTTCCTTCTCTAGGGGATCTTCCTGACCCAGGGATCAAACTCAGGTCTCCTGCATTGGCATGTGGGTTCTTTACCATCTGCCCACCAGAGAAGCAACTAGACTTTCTAATATGAATTGGTTGTAGGACAATGTCCAACCTGGACTACAGTTGCTTTTTCTAGTTGTCCCATAGTTGATGTGTTCACTAATTACTAAATGTGTCTTTCCATAGGAACAGGAGGGAATGACTTTGGGCAGGAAGACATAAATAATAAAGGTCAATACTTGTTAGTCCTTTTTTGAAGACTAGATCTTCAGTGATTTGTAAAGAATTATAGAAAACTTTCCAGTTGCCTTTCTAGGAATGGAGAAGCATTTTAAAATGTTTTATCAAATGGGGCAGAGGATTACTTGGACCCCAAATATTGGGAGGCTTTAAAATTGCAGATTTCTGGCCCTTGCCTTAGACTTACTGAATCAGAATCTCTGGGTCAATCCCAGAAATGTGTGTCTTGACAAAGTGATTCTGATGTAAAGTTTGATAGACCTGGGTCTACAGGAACCCTGGAAAACTTATGAGGGACAGCATCCATACGGGTGTTCTTATTTGCTTTATTTGGCTATGGTTTGTGATTATAACTCTTCTAAGATAGCAGTGATTGTAAAATGCACCATTATATTATGCATTATTAAGAAAGGAAACTCTTCAGATTAAAATTTTAAGGATCCATAAACATCCATTCCATCTGAGAGATGTTAAAATATGAGAAAACTTCAGAACTGAAGCAACATGACAAAATGCTTTTCTTCTGTGACCTAACCAGGTCTATAAGATAGCAACTCTATAACCCACTCCAGTACTCTTGCCTGGAAAATCCCATGGACGGAGGAGCCTGGTAGGCTACAGTCCATGGCGTCGCAAAGAGTCGAACACGACTGAGTGACTAAACTTTGTGCTATATTCCATTTCCTAGAAATCTATTTTTTTTTATTCATGTGCTCATCTATCCAACCATTCATTCATTATTTCACGTATAGCTACCAAAGGCCTACTGTGTGCCAGGCCCTATGCATGGCGGTTGGGATATAGTGGTAATGAGATGCCTCGTGGGGCTTGCACCCTAGAACATAAGACAGAAACTGAACACGCACACAAATAAATATATACCTGCTAATTAGGATAAGTGCAATGAAGGAGAAAGAGGAATTGTCACCTAGATGGATAGACAGAGAAGGTCAAAGTAATTGGTGAATGTCTGAGTATACACCCCTCTGTGGGGCTGATGGGGGTTAATGAGCAATTGTTTCTGAAGAAGCAGGAAGGGATGGCAGATGTGGGGTGTTTGCATTTGCTGGGCTCACAACCGAGACTTCTCCAGGAATACACTTGGGCTGTGCATTGTGTGTGTTTTCCTGCCCACAGCCCTACACAGACACAAGAATGCACAACAGTTTACTCTCCTTAGCATCCAGTTGACTGACATCTGCGAAGGCCAACTGCTGACGGTTTAAATGTAATTGAGGGTGGCTGACGAAATGGTCAGAAAGAAACAGTGAGGGGAAGGGGAAGAGCCTTAACTCCTCTGCAAACAGCCTTTCAGAACCGGCCACAGTGCTGTGCCTGGTCTCCCCTCTCTCAGCATGCTCTGGGCCTGAATTCCCTGTTTACTTCTCGGCTTACTGCCACGGTTTGTCTTATTCTGAACTTCACTTAATACCCTGAATCATCAATGTCATTCTGAGATGGATTCTTTACAATCCTTAATGTGACAAACTGGATTGATCCCCTGCCCACTACCTGCCAGCTCACTGCAATTTCTCCTTAAATCTCTTCCTCTCCCTCCCTTTTACATCCTACAATGCGTGTGTTGAAGGAGAGGCATTGTCCGACAAGCACCCAACAATTACAGTGTGCTTAGGCAAGATGGTACGGTGTTGAGTCCACCCTCGCCCTCATTTTCCTTTTCATGCTAATTTGACGCGATGGAATCCTACAGCCTTGTCAGCGCCCTGCTTGTACTTCAATCTTTATTTTGTGAGAATTTTTGAATCAATCTAAGTGTCATCTGGCAGCCTAAAACAAATGATATTGTAAAATTGTTTATTGCCAAGTAGCAATTTGAATACCACCTCCCCTCCCCACCTCCCCAAATCCCTCACATAGAAGGAAAGCAGATCAGTTGTCTCTGGGAGATTTAAAATGAAAGGTACTTTTCATCTTAAAAATAGAATTCAGGATGCTGTTTAACTAAGTGCACGGTGCATTCAGTATTCACAGGGTAAAACATAAAAGAAATAGCATGGATTTTTAAAAAGATACTATTTTCTGCTGCATGCTGCTTCTATCAAACCACCTGAGAGGTGATTTGAGAAGGGCATTTTAGAATAAAGACATTGTTCTGACAGCAAATACAAATGAAATAAAATTGGCCTAAGGCTTTGATGCCGGAACCCACATGGAGAGCTGGGACACAGCAGCACTCTGGCTGAATGCACTGGAGAAACAGAACCAGCATAATTTGTGGTAGTGTGTGAAGCAAAGATGAAAGAGGAAATTTAAAAAATAAAACAAAGTACATGCATGCAGATTAAAACAGACTTTTCCAGTTGCATTCATTCCTTGATTGTAAGAAGTTATCCATAAATTCCATAAATTTAACAAGGATACAGAAGTTCGGCTATAATCTCTTTGTTCCTAGTGTCAAGGGAAGATATGTGAGTCAAGAGGAATAATCTGTGTTCCTCTAATTTTTGAGACCATCAAGAGAAGAGAGAGTAGAATCTTTTTGGGGGTGGGGGGTATGAATGAGATTCTGGCTTCTGGCTCAAGCATGTGACACACCTAGAAACAAACCTGAAGCATCTTGGCTTACAGAGACTTTAAGTGATTTTAGTCACCTGTGAGCTTTGCCCTCAGAGTGAGGAAAGTACTTAAAATGGCATTTAGCAGTCAGTTAGGTATAAACTCGGAGAAGGCAATGGCACCCCACTCCAGTACTCTTGCCTGGAAAATCCCATGGACAGAGGAGCCTGGTGGGCTGCAGTCCATGGGGTCGCTAAGAGTCGGACACGACTGAGCGACTTCACTTTCACTTTTCACTTTTATGCACTGGAGAAGGAAATGGCAACCCACTCCAGTGTTCTTGCCTGGAGAATCCCAGGGACGGGGGAGCCTGGTGGGCTGCCATCTATGGGGTTGCACAGAGTCGGACACAACTGAAGCGACTAAGCAGCAGCAGCAGCAGTAGGTATAAACTGAAGCTTCCCTGGTTTCTCACCTGTAACGTAGGAGACGCGACTTTGATCCCTGGGTCAGGAAAATCCCCTGGAGGAGGGCATGGCAACCTACTCCAGTTTCTTGCTGGGAAAAATTCATGGACAGAGGAGCCTGGTGGGCTGGAGTCCATGGGGTCTCAGAGTCGGACTCAACTGAAGCGAACGAGCATGCACTCTCATAGGTATAAATTAAGTAACAAAGGAACCAAAGGAACAAGAACACAGGAGCAAAGCTATCTCAGACTTCCCAAGTGAACCTACATCCATGAGTTGTTTCTGATGCACAGATGTGCAAGAGGCTTAAGAAAGAGGAATCTAGTCACTTAACAGACTTGAAGGCAGTCTCCTACCCAATCTTTTTTTTAGACGAATCAGAGAGTATCACAGAAAAGGTCTGTAGGAAAGATTTTGTGTGGCCTTACTGTTTTACTAGTGAAGGATGTATTTTCCATCCAGAGGTGGTATTGCCAGATGAGGCATGTAGAAAGAAAACAAGGGTGCCTATAGACTGCTAGCTGTTTTGCTCTCGTTTGAAAAGCTAAAACAACACTGCCTGATTTTAGAAAAGACACTTCTTGAAGTCTTTTGCTGCTCATTAAATCTCTAAACAAAACAAACCAAGGCAATGCAAAAGCTCAAATTAAAAGCACATTTTAATCTCATTCCTTAAATAATTAAATTTGTAATTATTTTTCTTCTTAATAAATGACTTAACCCGCAAGGGAGGTCACTTCAGGTGTGTCTAGCATTGGTAATGATGTGGAAATAATACAGCATTCAAAGACTAGCTCTAATACTTACAATGTTGGGCAAGATACTTAAATTTTTGAGTGTTAGAGGTTCTTCATACATAAAAAAGGGATGAATATCTATTTTCAGGATTACCATAAAGATTAAATATGTCCACTTGCTTAGCATAGTGCTTGACACATATGGGTTACAATAATTTCCCTTCTAAGGATTAATATTTAGAAAATTTCATTTATCACAGAAGATCTAAAGTAGGAAAAGTAAAAAATTCCAGCTTTCTAAGTCCTTTAAACCCATATTTTCCCTCAATTGTGAAAGTAACACATATTCTTATAAAGAATTAAAATACAAAATATTAAAAAAAGATTATTGTCATAATCTTACCACTCAATATTTGTCTGTTAACAATTTACTGCATTTATGATAGTCTTTTAAAGGTATTTTTACATGCGATATTATATATACATATGATTAAAGTGGGAGAGCATTTTTCCTAAAATGAGCCAAATGAGAGTAAAATATTTACAATACTATATTCTATTTTTCTCAGAATATAGTGCCATTAGCATTCCTTATATTAGGAAAAAACTTTTGGCATGTGTAATTTTTACTGGTTGTATATTCCATTTATGTACATGTGTATCATAGACATGATATTTTCAATGTTTTGTTATAGAAATTCACATTGAGATAAATATATTTATATTTTAAAAAACTTAAATAATTTCCAGATATTTTCCACAAGGGAATTTCAGGATAAATAAATATCATTTTTAGGAGTTTTGGAACATTGACAAACTAATTTCCTATAAATTGGATCAATTTATATACCATCAGGAATGTGAGAATCTCAGTTTCCCCTTAACTTTACTGAATAGTAGTATTCAAAAATTTTTGCAAAAGTGAAGAAAGGTATTTTGCCCTATTAATTAACATTTCTTTATTATTGTGTTTGAATGCTTTGCTCTTCCGAATTGTCTGTTCACACCCTGTGCCATTTGACTATTGGGACCCCCAGATTTTCCCATCCATTTAAGTGTACTTTCTCTATAGAGAAGTTGAACACTTGGTCACACTTGCTGCTGCTAATTCTCTACCTTATCTCTTACCTTGTTTTATACGTATGGAATTTGCTTTAAGTTTTTAAAGTTGCATTTATTCTTTTCTCATGAATGTCTCTTTTCTCTTAAGGTTAACCCTCTAAGAGAAGGTCTTGGGGTTATTATTTGATTTTCTTTTAAAAATTGTGCTGACCCAAGGGTTTCTATGCTGTACCAAAAAGTCCATTCTTTCTCTCTTCTTTTTTTTTTTTTTTGATGCCAGTTAAAGGAACTAAAGGGCAGAGAATGGGAGAAAAGATCACAAAGAGGAACTTCAAACATGGTAGAACAGATTTGTAAGTTTTTTTTTCTAAATCCAAATGCAAATAAAATTCCATTGTGTGGTTTCAAGGGTTGGAGAGAATAGGAAGAGCTGCTGACAACAAAACGGAAGGTTAAAACCAGCAGGCTTGACAGATGAGGAGCTGTTCGAGACAACAAGAGACAGTATAGAAAATGGCAGAATCTACCCAGACTTAGCTACTCGCAAACACATTTCCCGTTTGCGTTTGTCTGAGCCTGCCTGTGACATATCGAACTGAATCTGGCCCCAGGAATCAGCGAACAGCTAAAGGGAGATGAGTAATTTCCCCATGGGAAAGCATCTCCAAGAATGGGATTCTTCCTCAGCTCACAGGAACACAGAATGAAGAGTCTTTCTCAGATTATGGTCCCAATTAAGATATCTCAACAGATTTTGTAGCAAATTCCGTAAACCCCAACAAACACAGTTGGCTACATGTACAGATTTCAATAAGCAAGACATTTTTCTGTTTGAAAGTTTCTCTATTTTCAAGTTTTCTTTTCAAACATTAGTTCTAGTGAAAGAGAAATAAAACCAGAAACCCTATACTTTTCAGTTTTACCAAATGATAATCAAATGCAGTCATGGATTTGGCATGCAAATGAGCAAAGGAAATTACACAGACATCATACCTGGCTGCCAGGTGCTTACAGTACAAGGGACCAAATGGACATCAGTGCTTCTGAGTTGTTTAAAACTCAGAAAGAGGAAAATGGCGCTCGGTGTTGAAGTGAGAAAGGAAAATAATAAAAATCCAAAGCACATTTTTCTAAATGAGCTGATGTACACTGTATTTTATGATTCAAATACACAGGTGGGATGATAATTTGTCAGCTTGTCCTAAGTTGATTGTCTTCATGGTTTTGACTTTTGACCTCATCCTTTGGTGGTGGTCATGAGGGGTTGTGAATTTCCTGAATCCTTTTGAAATCTGATTTTAGAATGGAATGAGTACATTTAATGAAGCTCTGCCAACCTTTGGTAACAAAGGTTTCTATAAATTGCCTCTGAAAAGAAACTACAACTATTACTAGTCTCTAAAGATTAAGATCCACAAGACATAAAGTCTAAACAGAACAGTTTCACATTCTGAACTTTTTCCTACATGCTTTCAACTCTTTGTGTCAAATGTGAAATATCAGCAGTATACAAAGAGACTAGGGGGTGAAAAATGCCTTTGCTTTCAGGAAAGCTTGCTGTTTTTCCTTTTTATTCCTGTCCATTTGGGAGCAGATATTAGCCCTTCTTGTTCTGCAGCTTTTATTTGAGGGGGAAAATACAAATAGAAGCCAAGAGTATATTTTAAAAATTGAAGAGCATCAAGACATCACAGCCTGAGTTGGCCATAAAGATTTACAATTACATTTCCATCACAAAGACCCTGGCCCATCATCTTTGGCCATGACCATTTATGTTTTGATTTCTATTTCTTTGGCGGGACAACACCCCAATTAGACAGATGAGCATTCAGTTTGGATTTTGGAGCCCATCCTTGCTGGCCTAGGTTACTCCAGGGCTCCAATGGCTATTCTCCCCCATTTGTGCCTTGATGGTTATAATCCTGCTATCCACCAATTCTTAGCATATAGGAAAACTGTGACAGTTAATATACTAGTGGTCATTCGACCTTGATTATGCCTGAATTCTTCTACTGCCTGAGCCACCAGGGAGACCTGTTTCCCTGAATTCTCTAGGTTCTTGCCTCTGAGCCTTTTTCACTCCATGCTGTGTAAATTGAGTGGCGGTGACCTGGGGACGAAGAGGAAAAGGTAGCGAATTCATTTTTCTCTCCCGAAGACTGGTAACTGGGTCAGACTGTCTATTGTAACCTCCTGGTAGCAAACTGTGTTCTCTTAAAAAATATCACACCAAGTCATCGCTGGAGAATTATTATTATAAAAGCTGAGTTGTTACAGCAGATTCTAACTTCCATGGAAAAAGAACCGTTTTCATTCAGAACTCATATATTACTAACACAATGTACAGCTCACCCTTTCACAATTATATACGATGTGATAGGTAAGTTCACCGTTCATCTTCAGGAAAGGAGATATAAAAGGAGAAACCACCCGATTTCTGCTCGCAAAGAGTGATACCCACTGTCACAGGGCTTTTTTCCCCTGCATTTCACACCATTCCAAGAAGAGGGAAAAAGCGAGTCTGTGGACACATTTTCCTTTCATTAGGATAAGAGCCGCATTTCATTACTTTAAAAATCCTCGTTCATTTAAGCAACACTAAATGCTTCCTGGTCTGGATATATAAAATTATTGGATGGCCACTTCTGGCCATCCGTCTGAGACCCTGGTGTGCCACAGTCGATTTTTGAGAACTGCTCTGCCACTTAATGTGACAAACATCCAGCCTTGCAGTTTAAGAGATCTTTGAGAAAGGCCATCCCCACATGAAATGAATTTAACAGCAGCAATTTGTCATTTTGCCCTTCCTTTGCTGGGGGAAAAAAAAATGCTGGTGATTTCTTTTGACTTAAACTGGGCATTCAAAAAGCTGTTTTTATTAATGAATCATATTAAGCCACTAGAGAAAGGCTCCCTGACTCTGTTTAAATAACAGGCTATGATTCCTCTCCCCTCAAGCTCCCCCCCACCCCCATTTGGCTCCGCTGCTATTAATTGAGGAGTTTCTTTGTTTCTTTCCTAATGAAGCTAACAGAACACATCTGTCAGGTGCTCGTATTCTTTGCCTGTCTATAGTATGTAATAGACCAGCTGGAGGCTATAATGCTACACAATACCCCTGGCCGTTACAGCAACTATTTATTCCTGGGCTTTTCCTCCGAAAGGGATTTGAAAAAAAAAAGTCTGAAATTTGGGCCTAATTGCTATTTACCCAGCGATAGACACCTGTTCTAGCTGAGACATTGGCTCATGAATCCTACACCTGAGACCTTCGGGAGAGTAGAGGGGGAAATTTCAAGCAGCTGCCAGTCCATTTAGATATAGAGAGCTTTAACTTACAGGGTTTGTGTGTTTACACGTATAGGCATATATTTAAAAATACTGTATGTTTAGTATGCACACCCATAACCAGAGGGTATATATTAAAAGCCATGTACTATTATTTCACGGTCAATTGCTTATCTGAAGGCTATACACATACTGGCATACAGCTACGACTGTGACTGCTTTAAAAATAGTGCACTGAAGCTGAATTCAATATCAATAACAGACATGTGTCCTTCAGAAGTCCACTCCAGGCCTTGGGGAAAAATAGCTTCTTAGGATGAATCAGAGGAAAAAGTTTAATCAAACATAACTCTTTTTGGAGAGATTCAACTTTGTCTTAGCCATTCCCTTTGCCAAATAGCTATGACTTCTTTCTTTTGACATATTGCAATTGCTTTCGTTTTCTGTCTTGATCAGAGGAGCACAATGTCCTGTTTATTTTTTGAAATCAATAGATATTTATCCTACTTTTCATGGTTGGCCTTCATAATGCCCGCTAAAGCTAAAAGAGTCCATGACCATAATGACAACATTTATTTCCTTGGGACAAAAAAATACAAAACCTAAAAAGCTTAAAGGAGACTCCATGTAATGTGTAATAATGTCACCTAATGTTTAGTTAGTAGTTTATCTTATTCAGGATTATTTTTAAAAGTATTAGAGCATAAAAAGAACTCCCTTGCACTTGTAAAAGAGTGAAAACGAGAGGAACAGTATCTGTATATATACATATATATGTGTGTGTTTACCCTGACTTCACACACTCTAATCCCACTGCCCTATTCGGGCTTGAGATGTTTATGTGAAGAGAGGAGATAAGAGGGACGTAGCACAAGCTCATTGGCAACAGAACAGAAATAAAACGTTACTGCTCTGCTATTTTATCTGGCCTCTAATCAGAGAACATTCCTGCTGCAGAGGGCTCGCGGGGTGGGGGAGGTGAGAGGATTAGGTGGGGAAGAAGGAGAAAGGAGAAGCAGGGATTTTTTTTTTTTCCTTTTCTTGTCTTTGGTATTTGGTATGACTTCTGAGCTTTTTGCTGCGGACTCTCATTGGTATTTCTAAAATAGCCTCCCCCTTACATACTGTTTTGAGAAATTTGACCTTTCTGAACAAATCAAATAATGCTGCCAAGTGACACCTAATTTGTTACCAAACTAGAAAATTATTTATTATTTCTCCCAAAGGGTATATGAGCTATATTAGATGAGAATTCATGAAATGAAATTAAAAGGGTGAAAGTAGATTTAAATAAAATGTAGAAAGACAAGTCATAAATGAAATAAAAATTATCTGAGAGATATTGTTCACGTGCGTGCACAGACACACACAAAATCATGCTGGCTAAGAAACTCCCCTTGGTCTCATCTGCAGCCAGAGATGACCGAAAAGTCAGAGCCTTCGGAGGTGGCTGGCAATGACGGGAGAGATGGACAGTACTCACATACAAATGAGTGCTTCGCCTCAGGGCTCACACGGTTGGATAGTGAGCTGATGCTGAGACAGAAATTCATTTCCCAAGAGAAAGGAGAGAAGTGCACGGGGAACTCAGGGTCACATCAGAACAGGTGATAATGAAATTAGAGTTAATGAAGGCTGGAAGAAACCAAGGCCAGATGGGTTGGTGAGACGGTCATCGGAGATGCAGGCTAAAACCAGACATGGTATCTCAGAACGAGAGACAACAATTGTTGAAGGCACACATCAGAAAAGTTCCGGGAAATATAAGAATCCTCCTCTCAACTCTGAGGTGGGCCATCCCTGTGTCTCCACGTGACAGCATTTTGAAAGTGGATGATGCTAGGAGGCAGATGGTATGACTAAGGGGAAGATAGATAATGTTTCTGAGCCTCAGTTTCCTCTCGGGTAAGTGGGGATAATAATACTTAACATTCTTTTCGCTGGGAAGATTGAACGAGATAGTGTTTGTAGAATGGCTAACACAGGTGCACGTGGTTGGTGTCAATTATATGATAACATAATTATAATCTTGTATAAGTGATTAAGTCATTCTCACAAAAAAATGCCAGTAAGGGCTTCCCTGGTGGCTCAGTAGTAAAGAACCTGCCAGCAATGCAGGAGACATGAGACGCGGGTTCAATCCCTGGGTCAGGAAGATCCCCTGGAGAAAGAAATGACAACCCACTCCAGTATTTCTGCCTAGGAAACCCCACAGACAGAGAAGCCTGCTGGGCTACAGTCCGTGGGGGTCACAAAAGAGTTGGACACGACTTAGTGACTACACAACAAGAGCAATCACAGTTAGCCTGTCCGTGTGGTCCTTCACTTCCGGGAATCTTAATAGTGAACATGCCATGTCAGAAAAGAGATATGAATCCTAAATGTATCTTGCTGTTCTTAGTAGGTTTTCATATCTCAGTATATTATGAAAGATAAGGATCTTGTCAGAAGGAATTGAGAAACTAAATGATGCAGAGAAAATACACGGAATTTGTTAAAATAGAGTGTTTATGTCATGTCAGGGATCACTGTTGGTCCTATATATTGTGAGCTTGATGGCAATATAGGTTAAAATTTTAGGAAGCCTTTCTTTCCCAGCACTCTGTTCATAACTCCACCTTATTAATTGTTGTGTGAGGCATTTAATGAACACATCCTTCTTTCTCTGGGCTAGGACTGATTTACCTTAAAGTACATTCTCCTGGGGGTCTCCCAGGTGGCGCTAGTGGTAAAGAACCCACCTGTCAATGTAGGAGATGTAAGAGATGTGGGTTCGATCCCTGGGTTGGGAAGCTACCCTGGAGAAGGGCATGGCAACCCACTCCAGTATTCTTGCGTAGAGAATCCCATGGACAGAGGAGCCTGGTGGCCATCATCCATAGGGTTGCAAAGAGTTGGACGTGACTCACGCAACTTGGCACACATGCGTGCACATTCTCCTGGATCTCTACAAGCAGGGAGTAGGGTTGCATGCGGGACTACCTCTTGTGGTGGTACACAATCTTCTGGATACGCTTCTTACCTTCGGCTTTCCCCACGTGGAATCCCCACCATCACCATACTCCCTCGGGGGCTAGGGTTCTGGCACATGGTCTGGCTCTGCCCATCAGACTTCCACATGTAAGTGCACATGAAGACATTTCTGGCATCACTGAAGATGAGCCTCTCGGCAAGCGTGGTGGCAAAGGTGTTCTGTTTCTTGGTGTCGGTGCTGGCAAAGTGTCTGGTACCCAGCTCTGAATGCCACAGTGCCAAGTGGTATTTACCAGGTGTTTCCATAGCAAAGAACCTGCGTGGCTGCACAGCTCTCTGGTCAGATCTCTGACCCTTCGGAAAATCCTGGGAGTTATCTAACACCCTTTAATAAAAGCCTTTTCTTTTCCCATTACCCAGAATGGATTTTGTGTGTTTGCTTGCTATTAAGAATCTTAACCATTGCACAGGTGTTACATGCTTTCTAATGCAATTAAGAGTAATGGAACAGTTTTTTAAGTAGTATCGCAGAGGCAGTACTTATCTCCCAAGCATCCATTTGTCCTTCTCTTGGCAAAACAGCTCTTTCTCTTGCCTTGCATATTGAGCGAGATAATTCAAGGAGTTGCTTGCTGCCTTATTTCAGCCACAAGAAGGGAGCCAGATCCAGGGTGAATATGATACAATGGAAAATGCAGCAAACAGCCAGAAAGAGATCATGTCCTTGACAATATCCTTGGGCTACCAGATCAACTCAACTCTGAAGTCCACCTAGATATGGACTTACTTGACATGGAAAGTCTCTTAACTTACTGAACTCTCTATCTCTCTTTTTTTTTTTTAAAGCAGCAATGTGAAGGACAAGGGAAGCCTGGAATGCTGTAGTCCATGGGGTTGCAAAGAGTCAGACACAACTTAGCCACTGAACATGACAATGATGCTACTGACATGACTCACCAGTATTTTATAAACTATGAGGAAAGTAAAAAGGCTTCCAGTTAAACTGACACCATGTTTTTGTAATTTAGAATTTTTGTTTTGTACTTCTTGCAGCAGCTCTTTTATACATATTTAGACGTTCGTGTTTGTCATTTATGACTTCAGTGCTTAGATACTTGTAAAGGAAAATGTCAGGGAAATAAATTTGTCAAGTATTCTAACACTCCTTCACATTCTCTGTTTGGCCCTTCAGATCTGTTTGCTTTTTCCTGCCTGGCTCTGTGTCGTCTGTGGCTGACCCCTGTGGACTGGATCTTCCAAGCTTGGTGCCAACTGGATGCTGGTTGGTTCAGCCAATGAAAGGCACCATCTGGAGCCCAGAGGACACAAGGAAAGGGAGACTGGGGCATTTCTTCCAGCTGTGCCAGTGTCTCTGTTAGTAGCTGTGACCCTCCAGGACTACATCTTCTCCAGTTCTCACTGAGTTTCCTATTAAGATTTCCTTCCCTTATTTCCTCTAGGGCTTGCTTTGTGGCTCAACTGGTAAAGAATCCACCTGCAGTGCAGGAGACCCGGGTTTGATTCCTGGGTCAGGAAGATCTGCTGGAGAAGGGATAGGCTACCCACTCCAGTATTTCTGGGCTTTCCTTGTGGCTCAGCTGGTAAAGAATCCACCTGCAATGCGGGAGGCATGGGTTCGATCCCATTACCCTGGAGAAGGGAATGGCTACCCACTCCAGTACTCTGGCCTGGAGAATTTCATGGACTATATAGTCCATGGGGTCACGAAGAGTTGGACACGACTGAACAGCTTTTACTTTCCCTTATTTCCTCAGTCTTAGGAGTAGTAATGGCTTCTTGGTGGGACCACATTTATTTATTTATTTATTTTTTGGCCATAAATATCTACTTTTTTTTTAAATTTAATTTTATTTTTATTTATTTATTTTTTTAATTTTATTTTTAAACTTTACATAATTGTATTAGTTTTGCCAAATATCAAAATGAATCTGCCACCGGTATACATGTGTTCCCCATCCTGAACCCTCCTCCCTCCTCCCTCCCCATACCATCCCTCTGGGTCGTCCCAGTGCACTAGCCCCAAGCATCCAGTATCATGCATCGAACCTGGACGGGCAACTCGTTTCATACATGATATTTTACATGTTTCAATGCCATTCTCCCAAATCTTCCCACCCTCTCCCTCTCCCACAGAGTCCATAAGACTGTTCTATACATCAGTGTCTCTTTTGCTGTCTCGTACACAGGGTTATTGTTATCATCTTTCTAAATTCCATATATATGCGTTAGTATACTGTATTGGTGTTTTTCTTTCTGGCTTACTTCATTCTGTATAATAGGCTCCAGTTTCATCCACCTCATTAGAACTGATTCAAATGTATTCTTTTTAATGGCTGAGTAATACTCCATTGTGTATATGTACCACAGCTTTCTTATCCATTCATCTGCTGATGGACATCTAGGTTGCTTCCATGTCCTGGCTATTATAAACAGTGCTACGATGAACATTGGGGTACACTTGTCTCTTTCCCTTCTGGTTTCCTCAGTGTGTATGCCCAGCAGTGGGATTGCTGGATCATAAGGCAGTTCTATTTCCAGTTTTTTAAGGAATCTCCACACTGTTCTCCATAGTGGCTGTACTAGTTTGCATTCCCACCAACAGTGTAAGAGGGTTCCCTTTTCTCCACACCCTCTCCAGCATTTACTATTTGTAGATTTTTGGATCGCCATTCTGACTGGCGTGAAATGGTACCTCATAGTGGTTTTGATTTGCATTTCTCTGATAATGAGTGATGTTGAGCATCTTTTCATGTGTTTGTTAGCCATCTGTATGTCTTCTTTGGAGAAATGTCTGTTTAGTTCTTTGGCCCATTTTTTGATTGGGTCATTTATTTTTCTGGAGTTGAGCTGTAGGAGTTCCTTGTATATTTTTGAGATTAGTTGTTTGTCAGTTGCTTCATTTGCTATTATTTTCTCCCATTCTGAAGGCTGTCTTTTTACCTTGCTAATAGTTTCCTTTGATGTGCAGAAGCTTTTAAGGTTAATTAGGTCCCATTTGTTTATTTTTGCTTTTATTTCTAATATTCTGGGAGGTGGGTCATAGAGGATCCTGCTGTGATGTATGTCAGAGAGTGTTTTGCCTATGTTCTCCTCTAGGAGTTTTATAGTTTCTGGTCTTACGTTGAGATCTTTAATCCATTTTGAGTTTATTTTTGTGTATGGTGTTAGAAAGTGTTCTAGTTTCATTCTTTTACAAGTGGTTGACCAGATTTCCCAGCACCACTTGTTAAAGAGATTGTCTTTAATCCATTGTATATTCTTGCCTCCTTTGTCAAAGATAAGGTGTCCATATGTGCATGGATTTATCTCTGGGCTTTCTATTTTGTTCCATTGATCTATATTTCTGTCTTTGTGCCAGTACCATACTGTCTTGATAACTGTGGCTTTGTAGTAGAGCCTGAAGTCAGGTAGGTTGATTCCTCCAGTTCCATTCTTCTTTCTCAAGATCACTTTGGCTATTTGAGGTTTTTTGTATTTCCATACAAATTGTGAAGTTATTTGTTCTAGCTCTGTGAAGAATACTGTTGGTAGCTTGATAGGGATTGCATTGAATCTATAAATTGCTTTGGGTAGTATACTCATTTTCACTATATTGATTCTTCCAATCCATGAACATGGTATATTTCCCCATCTATTAGTGTCCTCTTTGATTTCTTTCACCAGTGTTTTATAGTTTTCTATATATAGGTCTTTAGTTTCCTTAGGTAGATATATTCCTAAGTATTTTGTTCTTTCCATTGCAATGGTGAATGGAATTGTTTCCTTAATTTCTCTTTCTGTTTTCTCATTATTAGTGTATAGGAATGCAAGGGATTTCTGTGTGTTGATTTTATATCCTGCAACTTTACTATAGTCATTGATTAGTTCTAGTAATTTTCTGGTGGAGTCTTTAGGGTTTTCTATGTAGAGGATCATGTCATCTGCAAACAGTGAGAGTTTTACTTCTTCTTTTCCAATTTGGATTCCTTTTATTTCTTTTTCTGCTCTGATTGCTGTGGCCAAAACTTCCAAAACTATGTTGAATAGTAATGGTGAAAGTGGGCGCCCTTGTCTTGTTCCTGACTTTAGAGGAAATGCTTTCAATTTTTCACCATTGAGGATAATGTTTGCTGTGGGTTTGTCATATATAGCTTTTATTATGTTGAGGTATGTTCCTTCTATTCCTGCTTTCTGGAGAGTTTTTATCATAAATGGATGTTGAATTTTGTCAAAGGCTTTCTCTGCATCTATTGAGATAATCATATGGTTTTTATTTTTCAATTTGTTAATGTGGTGTATTACATTGATTGATTTGCGGATATTGAAGAATCCTTGCATCCCTGGGATAAAGCCCACTTGGTCATGGTGTATGATCTTTTTAATGTGTTGTTGGATTCTGATTGCTAGAATTTTGTTAAGGATTTTTGCATCTATGTTCATCAGTGATATTGGCCTGTAGTTTTCTTTTTTTGTGGGATCTTTGTCAGGTTTTGGTATTAGGGTGATGGTGGCCTCATAGAATGAGTTTGGAAGTTTACCTTCCTCTGCAATTTTCTGGAAGAGTTTGAGCAGGATAGGTGTTAGCTCTTCTCTAAATTTTTGGTAGAATTCAGCTGTGAAGCCGTCTGGACCTGGGCTTTTGTTTGCTGGAAGATTTTTGATTACAGTTTCAATTTCCGTGCTTGTGATGGGTCTGTTAAGATTTTCTATTTCTTCCTGGGGACCACATTTTTTTAAGTAGTCCTTTCATCAAAGTCTTTTTTATTTGACTCACCGATAGGGAAATCTGATTCCTGACAGTTCTCCGAATGGCACAGAATCCGGTCTATTCCAAATCTTTTTCTTTCGTGCTTTGTCCCATTACTTCATTCCCTGTACCATTAAGAATGTTGATGAGGCAGCATTTATCGGAGGAGTGGTCATTCTTTACTACAGTAATATCATCAAGATTTAACTTGAAGAGGCAGTCACATTCCTCTTAAGTACCTAATTCTGCTGCTCATGTGCCTGTGTGCTCAGTCGTGACTGGCTCCTTGGGACCCCATGGGCTATAGCCCGCCAGGCTCCTCTGTCTATGGGGATTCTCCAGGCAAGAATACTGGAGTGGGTTGTTATGCCCACCTCCAGGGGATCTTCCCGACCCAGGGATCGAACCCACATCTCTTAAAAGTCTCCTGCATTGGCAGGCAAGTTCTTTATCACTAGCACCAAAGCCAGGCAAAAACTTCTAATCATTAGAAAGAAGACATTTACATGCTCTACATAAAAGTAGTTGTTTTAGTTGCTCAGTCGTGTCTGACTCTCTTGCGAACCCACGGACTGTAGCCTGTCAGGCTTCTCTGTCCGTGGGATTTTCCAGGCAAGAAGACTGGAGTGGGTTGCCGTGCTCTTCTCCAGGGCATCTTCCTGACAGGAGTGGAACCCGTACCTCCTGCAGTGCGGGCAGATTCTTTACTGCGGAACCACCAGGGAAGCACATGTTGTTGCCTACGTGTGTGCTCAGTCGTGTCTGACTCTGTGCAACCCTATCGACTGTAGCCCCCCAGGCTCCTCTGTCCAGGGGATTCTCCAGGCAAAAATGTGCCAGTGGGCACATCCTCCAGGGGATCTTCCCAACCCAGGGACTGAACCTGCATCTCCTGCATTGGCAGGCAGGTTCTTTGCCATGAGTGCCACTGGGTGCCCATATGGCTGCTTTGCAATAGCAGATTTCTCTTATGCTCTCGTGCACATCTGTGCCATCTCTCCCATGTCTGTAGCTCTCCTACTCAGGTTCAGGCCTGGCAAGTGTTCTCAAAATAGCCCTGCCTCCAGCCTGTCTATCCTCCTGCTCGTCTGTACACCACTGTCACCACTACTCCTCTGGCCAGTGCTACTCAGAGTGTTGTCTGGACATCATTCCTGGTCTGCTGACGATTAGTAGTCTGGATGAGAGAAGCACAGATACTGAAGCAAGTGTTTAGAACCTGACGAAGGGCGAACTGGTAGACCCTGTCCCCACTTTCAGCAAGTCTTACAGCCAAGAAGCAGACATAGACTGTAATGGGGAAGAAGGAGGTGCTCTGGAGCATGCAGTGGGGCTCTGTCTCCGCTTTGGAAGCACAGGGCAAGCTTGTGGAGGAGGGCCATGTCAAGCCTGGGTCCGAAGAGATGGTTCCTGTCGGTTGTGGGTGGAGGGCAATGTGTGTTCTCCTGGTAGAGAGGTTCGGTGGGTTCCAGGCTGGAGTGTGAGGCCGAGGAGATAGGTTGGAGTGGCCAGACGGGGCCCATCACGCCCTGTCGTGGACAGCTTTATGTGAGTAGTTAGCAATGGGAACACTCTGAAGGGTGCTATAGAGGGCAGTGACAAGTACGGACCACTCATTCCCAAAACTTGCTGATCAGATGTGTAGTTCAGAGAAGTGAGGAATCTGGATTTATGAACTGGGATACTGAGACTGATGTATGTGCACTGCCATGTGTAAAACAGATAGCTAGTGGGAAGCTGCTCTGTGGCACAGCGAGCTCAACCCAGTGCTCTGTGATGACCTAGATGGGGCGGGATGGGGTGATGGGGAAAGGACGTTCAAGAGGAAGGGGGTAGATGTATACATATAGCTGATTCACTTCGTTGTTACAGCAGAGAGTAACACAACATTGTAAAGCAACTGTACCTCTAATAAGAATCAAAACAAAAGAGAAACTTGGGTAAGACTTGAAAATTAGGTTTAGTCACTATTAGAAATCCATATCAAAGAGGGTTTCAAGCAACAAACTCTAAATTATGGCTATATTAATAGAAAATTGAGTATAGTAATATAACAAAGTTTATGCTATGCTATGCTAAGTCACTTCAGTCGTGTCCAACTCTGTGCGACCCCATAGACGGCAGCCAACAGGCTCCCCCATCCCTGGGATTCTCCAGGCAAGAATACTGGAGTGGGTTGCCATTTCCTTCTCCAATGCATGAAAGTGAAAAGTGAAAGCGAAGTTGCTCAGTCGTGTCCAACTCTTAGCGACCCCATAGACTGCAGCCTACCAGGCTCCTCCATCCATGGGATTTTCCAGGCAAGAGTACTGGAGTGGGGTGCCATTGCCTTCTCTGTAACAAAGTTTAGGGAGCCAGTTAAAAGAGGTAAAGACTTCAGCACATTTACTGAGTCTATGAGTCACTGCATTAATCATGCAGTCATAACATCGGTGGGCATAAGGAGACATGTTTTGGTTTTCTTGTTTAAACTTGCAAACAACAAGGTGGGATTTTCGGTGTGTTGATTTGTTTAGTTTTGATCAGCCAGATTGTTTTTTTTTAATGAATTTATCTATTTGATGGCAGCAGGTTTTAGCTGTGACACAGGATCTTCAGTTGTCATTAAGGCATGTGCGATATTTAGCTGTGACATGTGAGATCCAGTTCACCAACTAGGGATCGAACCCAGGCTCCCTCCATTGGGGAGGGCAGAGTCTTAGCCATTGGACCACCAGGGAAGTTCCCCAGATAGTTTTTTTAACTCATTAAAATAGTGTCTTGACCTTAATTGCTTTAAAATTTTTAAGCCTTTTCTCTATTGTGGATCCATTAATTTGTAGGTGGGCAAACTACAAAAGAAAAGAGGTGGACTTCTAGATTTTGCCTTTTTCTACCAAGTCTCATATGTCAGATGCTATGCGAGCTCTCCTTTGGAGCCCTGCATTAGTTTTCTCAGGCTGCTATAACAAATTATCAAAGCCTAAAGGCGTGAAACAATCCAAACGTATGATGTTCTGGAGGTCAGAGGTCCAAAGTGGGTAGGTAGGGCTACTTTGCTTCTGAAGGTTCTAGGGGAGAAACCAGTACCTTGCCTTTTCCAGCTGCTAGATACTGCCTGCATTCCTTGGCTCCCATCTGCATAGCTCAGTACTCCAACCCTGGCCTCTGTGTTCACATCTTTTTCTGCCTTTCACCCTCTTGCGTTCCCTTTATAGAGATCTTCATGATTACATTGGGGCTGCCCAGATAATCCACAATTATCTTCCATCTCAAAGTCCTTAACTTAATCACACTGCCAGGCCCCTTTTGCCCTGTAAGATGAACATATTTACAGGTTCTTGGGAATAGGGCATGTGCATCTTTTGTGGGGGTTTCTCTGGTGGCTCAGTGGTACAGAATCTGCCTGCCAACGCAGGAGACACAGGTTCAATCCCTGGTCCGGGAAGAGCTCCCGGAGAAGGAAATGGCAACCCACTCTAGTATTCTTCCCTGGGAAATCCTATGGGCAGAGGAGCCTGCTGGGTTACAGTCTATGGGGTGCTAAAGAGTTGGATACGACTGAGTGACTAAACCACAGTCTTTGGTGGGGCAGAACACTATTCAGCTGAATAAACTAGAAATTTATTATTTTTGTTATTTAATGTTTGGAAATAAAGCAAAAAGTTAGGAGACATGTTCTTTTAATGTTAAAACTGAGGCTTTAAAAAACAGGTTCACCCCAACATTACTTTATCTAAGGTGTATATCTATGTTTGACTTTGCTGTTATTGTTAATGAAAGGTTCAGACACTGGGCAGCACATGAAAGCTTGTAAAGCTATTCAGGGAGAGATGCAAGTTAACTGTTGCCCAGTAGAAAGGATAATTCCAAAGGTTTTGATTTTATAACTCCATGGGTGACTTCCCTGGTGGTCCAGGGGCTAAGACTCTGCACTCCCAATGCAGGGGGCTGAGGTCTGATCCCTGGTCAGGGAACTAGATCCCACCTGCCCCAACTAGGAGTTCAAATGCTGCAACTAAAGACTCCACATGCAGCAAGGAAAACAGCTAAAACCTGGCGCAAGTGAGTAACTATTTATAACTCTATAGACCATTAGCCAGTTTCTCCCTCTATTTCAGCAAACTTACTTAAACTTTTTTCCTAGTAATATATCTCTTCTTATTATTTTCATTTTGATCAGTTTTACCATTTTAATGGTTAAACTCAATTAGCTGGATACATTTTTAACACCGATCCATTTTGCATTTGTATGAGGGCCATGGTTTTAACTTTCCGACAATTATACTTTGACAGTGAATTTGTCTGCTAAACTACATTAGGTGGCCCAGTAGGAAACTGTATATTAGAAGATATTCACTAGTCCCTCCAACTCTAAGAGTCTATAATGATCTCTCCCTCTGATCTGTACTCCCAGACCAATAGTACTCTCTCAGGGAAATAGAGTATAGACTGAATTTTCTTTCTACATGTTGAAGTTTCAGTTTTATTCTGTGGAAAACACGATTAATTTTCTATATGTCACCATTTTTCTGACTGATCTATGGAGTTGTTGGCAATTGTGATGAATAGCTGATCTGGCACACTATAACATTTACATAATAATAACTTACTTAATGGAGCTTGACAATCAGCACAACTGAAAGGTGGGTAAGAAAGAGAATCTAGCAGGCTGGGAACTAGGGAGTTGGCACGTCTGGCTTGAATTCGAGGAGCAAAGCGATGCTGATGTGACTGTTAATAGGTAACGAAACCAGCGTGCAGTGTGAGAGGTGCAAGGTAGTCTACCATCATAAACTGTTGGGGAACAAAGATTAAATACTCTTGGTTTAGAAATAAAGAGGGGAATTCACTACTGCTGACCTTCTTTTGAGAAGTAATTAGAGATGAAATGTAAATTGTCATATAGAAACGGTTTAAAAGATGTATGTTACCTGTTCCGACAGTTTAAAGTGTGGCATTTTTAAAATAGTAAGAATTTAGATATGTCAATAACTGCAGAAAGACATAAAAGGGTATTGTATTAGAATTCTGTGGACAAACTTGCACCCCATCAGCCACTCAGACAAACATAGCACATTCCTAAAGCAAAGGAATGTAGCAATGCAATATTAAGACGGCACAGAGTCTATGGTGGTTCCGTGTAACTGTTCTCTGATATTATTTACCAGAGAATATAAGAGTTGGGCTGTGAAGAAAGCTGAGCACTGAAGAATTGATGCTTTTGAACTGTGGTGTTGGAGAAGACTCTTGAGAGTCTCTTGGACTGCAAGGAGATCCAACCAGTCCATTCTGAAGGAGATCAGCCCTGGGATTTCTTTGGAAGGAATGATGCTGAAGCTGAAACTCCAGTACTTTGGCCACCTCATGCAAAGTGTTGACTCATTGGAAAAGACTCTGATGCTGGGAGGGATTCGGGGCAGGAGGAGAAGGGGACGACAGAGGATGAGATGGCTGGATGGTATCACTGACTCGAAGGACGTGAGTCTGAGTGAACTCCGGGAGTTGGTGGACAGGGAAGCCTGGCATGCTGGGATTCATGGGGTCGCAAAGAGTCGGACACGACTGAGCGACTGAACTGAACTGAACTGATTCTTAAGAAAGGGCTTTCTAAGTGGCTTAGTGGGTAAAGAACCTGTCTGCAATCTGGGAGACGCTGAAGATACAGGTTCGATTCCTGGGTCGGGAAAATCCCCTGGAGGAGGGTGTGGCAACCCACTCCAGTATTCTTGCCTGGAGAATCCCAGGGACAGAGGAGCCTGGCAGGCTACAGTCCATAGGTCACAAAGAGTCAGACGTGACTGAGCACAGCATATTCTTAAGAAGGAAAAAAAAAAAAAAAAAAAAAACTGCCACTCAGTAAACACTACAAGGCTGTAAGGATTGTACCCTCTCTGTATAATATTTTTCTTTCTGTTTAATTTGGTAAGAAACATGAAAAAAGGCAAGTAATGCCTCAGTGATGAGGCAGGGTAAATGATGAGAGGAGATATTAGAGACATTGGATTAAATAACACCGACTGGTATCCCCTTGCCTGCAAATTGCACTTCGATTTTTCTTACCTCTGTTTTCATTGGACTTCTCAGTCACTTTCAAATTTGCACTTGTACTTTTTTGTTGTTGTTGTTAAATTCTCAATTATAATCTTTACTTATTTTTTATGTATCTTGGCTCTCCATTAAGCATTTGTTTCTAGAGATATCTTGAGCCCCTTAGAAGTTCTTTTTTTTGTTTGTTTTTTTTTGCTTTTTAAATTTTTTTTTCCACCACAGGTATACATGTGTGCACTTGTACTTTTGATTTACATGGCGTATGTTTATTTTCGTATATTTCAATCCAATCGGTACTGTTTATCTCTTACTAAAAGACAAATCCTTTTCTAGTAATGCCCATACAAGCAGCTGCCCCTGTGTGTCACTGCCGTGAAGACAGAGTTACATGCGCTGGGTGGGGGTGAGGACGTATGAGAGGGTCCTAACCAGACAGACCACCCCACACAGCTTTCTTTGGTAGGAAAAACCACTATTGCCTCCCTGTTACCTTAAGGCAAGAGTCTAAGAAAGGGCATGTTCTAGAAGTGGGCAGAATGTTCAAGGGACTACAGTGGTGGATTTTTTTAATGTCAGAGAAAGCAAAGTCTAGTAAAAACGTTCAAGATACTCCCTTGAGATGATGGTATTAGAAAATGATTTCTGGTAGAGCGAGGCAGAATTTAAATTAGGCTGCTGCAGATACCTATAGATAGCATCAAACAACTTCCATTTGGCTGCCTAGGTAGCAAATGACGGCCCCTGGATGTGATCAAAGCCCCCCTCCGTTCTCGGGGGTTCCCCCATGAATTGAACCCATCGTAGCTCATTTAGATGCCGCACAGCGTTTGGCAGGGCACAGGAGTTGCTTTTCCTCCCAGTGCTTAACCTCTTTTCCCCAGATACAAATGTCAATATTGGATTTAGTCTGGTTGAATGAATGTGTCAGAGGGGAGATTAGTGACTGGCAGCCACAAAAGGGTTTTTCAATTGGCAAAAGTAAATTTCTCACAAATGAATCAAAACAGTTTGAGGTGGAATAGAAGCAAGGGGAAAAAAAAGCCTTGCCAAGTTGAGTCAGGATGCCTCATTAAATGGATCTGAAAACTTCAGCATGGGCATTTTATCGAAGCTCCTGGACTCACACAGCAGGGAGCAAGGGATGAGGGAAAGAGGACACACACACTTTAATATCTTCAACAGGGCATTTCTGTGAAAAGTCTCAGTGTTTTATTTATAGCATAAAACCATCCACGTGAACCATTAACTTCAGATGACTGCAGTGCCGAGCTCATTATAAAAATTCTTAGACCACTGAATGTGATCAACTAAAATGATGTAAGTTTTAATTTTCACCTGTGATTCCATTCGTGTCTTTTGAAATTGGTTGTACTGCTTGCTTTATTGTTTGCCTTGGATGCCTTTTTTTTTTTTTTAAACAGTCTTACATCTCTAATGTGACTGGTTGAGAATAAATGCTGGTGGTTCCCACTACAGAATCACCTTTCTTACCCAATTCCCACTTCTGGCATAATTACTAAAGTCTTTGTGTCTGTGCTCACGTTAAAGCTCCTAGTTGTTTTCAATATTATGGGCGTGTTTACCTCAGGAAACCTGTGTTCTAGGGTGGAAGGAAAAAGAATAGATAGGCTTTGGGATGTAGTTATTGGATAAATAATAAAAAGCAGTTCTGAATTATCCTTTTTAGGTTTAGTGAAACATGTTAACAGTTATAAACTTAGACATCTCAAGAAAGGAACTTGAAGGTTATGGGAGAAGGGCACAAGTATCAACTTACCTTCTGGTCTACTCTGTAGACTCTCTGAGAGCTGATAACAGAATGTTTAGAATGTTTCAAATCCTCAGGAAACAGCATTTTCATTACTACCCACTTCAGTTAAATCTTCTAAATTTGAAGCTTTTTTCCCAAAGGACTGAAGAAAGCAATCAGTCAATTTGCTAGTCTAGAGTCAGAGACTGAGCACGCGCGCGCGCACACACACACACACACACACACACACACACAGTCGGAGCATATGGCTGGCCCTTGCTGACTCCCTGACTTTTTCTACATCAAAAAATACACAACATCCAAAAAGTCTCTATTTTATAAGGTGAATTAGGAGGCTTTATTCTTCTAATAATAAAGAATAATCAGGCTACATGAGTGAGAGTGAGATTTGTACCAAAAAGAGTGTGATTATGTGACCCAAAACCGATGTCTTGACCACACAAGGTTCATTCTCCTACCTGGAGCAGATTCAGAGGTTTGACAGTGGAAGACTGGTATGGTGGCTGCATATTTAACTGAGAATTTTGCTACTTCTCTCTCAGTATTCTGCCACCCTTAGCCTGCCGCCTTGACAGGAGACAAGGTACTTGCAATCTAAAAGCTTGAAGAGGCTCTTCTGTAGGAGACATGTACACAGAAATTTAATTATAATAAATTAATAAAATTATAGGGACATAGAAATAAGAGGGATTTTTTTCTTTCTAAGAGAATTTAGGAAAAATCATAATGAACAAGTAGGAAATAATGTGTGCAGAGGGGAGGAGAAATAACGTAATTATTTTTTTGCACTCCTCTTTCTCTCTTATTTCTCATAGTTAACCAATGAATATGACCTGACAATTCTTTCTACAAAGTTCCTTTTCAGTTTTTTCTTTCCCTTCTTCCACATCTCCATTGCTACTGCCCTGCCCCACCCCCTCCTGAGCTAGTGCAGATTTTGAAATGGTGTTCTCCAATTTTTCTTTAATATTGTTCTCATAGTGTCATTTTCCTTTAAAAATAACCAGGAGCTGTCATTGATTATAGAACAATTTTGAAATGCTTTAGCTTGGCATCCAAACCTCTTCACAATCTTTCCAGTGTTTTCTATAAAGACCCAGCTAAATTATTCCCTTCATAGTCCTTCGGATCCTGACTTCTGCATCTTTATACATATTCCTTTTTCTCCTTAAAATGCCTTATACATTCATGTTAAGAAACTATCAATTCCTCTACCTCAAATCCATTAAAATGGCTACTATTAAAAACAAAAAAACAAACAAACACACACACAAAACCCCCGAAAGTAACAAGTATTGGTAAGGATGTGGAAGAACTGGAACCCTTGTGTGCTGTTGATGAGATTAAAATGGTGCGGCTGTTATGGAAAATAGTATGGCAGTTCCTCAAAAAATTGAAAATAAAATTATCACATGATCTAGAAATTCTATTTCTAAGTATACACCCTAAAGAACTGAAAGCAGGTACGTCAAGAGAAACTTGTACATTCATATTCATAAGCAGCTCTATTTATAATAGCCAAAAGGTGGAAGCAACCCACGTGTCCTTCCATAGATAAGCGGATAAACAAAACATGGGGTATACACACATGGGAATATTATTCACCTTTGAGAAGAGGGGACAGACACTCTGACACGTGTGACAACACTGATGCACCTTGAGGACATTATACTAAATGAAATGAACCAGTCACAAGAGGACAAACTCTGTGTAATTCCACCTCCATGAGGTACCCAGAGTACTCTACTTCATGGAGACAGAACAGGGAATTGTGGTTGCAGGGACTGGGGGAGGGGAGACAGGGGAGTCATTGTTCAACAGTATGAGTTTCAGGTATGGAGTTTCAGTTTTGCAAGACGAAAACAGTTCTGGAGATGGATGATGGTGATGGTAGCACAACAATGTGAACGTACTCAATGCCTCTGAGCTGTATGCTTAAAAATGCTAAATTTCATGTTATGTGTATTTTAACACAATTTATCCAGTCCATCCTAAAGGAAATCAGTCCTGAGTATTCACTGGAAGGACTGATGCTGAAGCTGAAACTCTAATACTTTGGCCACCTGATGCAAAGAACTGACTCATTTGAAAAGACCCTGATGCTGGGAAAGATTGAAGGTGGGAGGAGAAGGGGACGACAGAGGATGAGATGATTGGACGGCATCACCAACTCAATGGACATGAGTTTGAGTAAACTCCGGGAGTTGGTGATGGACAGGGAGACCTGGTGTGCTACACTCCATGGGGTCGCAAAGAGTCGGACATGGCTGAGCAACTGAACTGAACTGAACACAATTTAAGAAAAATCTACTGATTCTTTTGGAGGCAGCTCACATTCTACTTGTATTTTGAAGCTTTCCCCAATCCATTCCAAGTTGAAATATCTGTTTTCCCCCAGATCTATGTTGGGGGAGCACTTTTCTTTGCTTTAAAATGGGAACATCTGTTTTTCCTCATCCTGTGAGTCACTCCTCTTCTGATAGGTGAGTTTGGGAGAAGAATCTGAGCTTATTTAAGCCACAGAGATGAGCTTTTCTCCCTTATCTTCTGTTGTGAGAGGGTGTGCTCTGTGGGTAAACTCAGCAGGGTGAGCTTTGCCCCACTGGAGCAGTCCATAGCTGTCTGTTTGTGTCATTCATTCGGGGTAAATCAAACTCTTGGAGATATGAGGAGCATGTCTAGCCACGGAGCTCTATCACATTATTTATCATTAAGAAAGTTGTTTTTTTTTCATCATTTTATCTGTCTCCTGTATCTTACATTTCAAGTGTATCCAAACTCTGTAGAGAAAGGGGTGTTTTATATTGACTGTCTGCAACCTTAACAATACATATATCACATTAACTACGTTTGTCAGTTTCCTTCAGCTTATTGCTGTAGTAACTGCCCACTGGTCACAGGCACTGTGGCCTTGCCCCAGACTGTTGTGCCCTGATGGATTACAAAAGGGTTACAGATCCATGTTTTAAAACAAGTGGAAATTGGCAGCCACAAGCCAAAGGCAACCGGTAGTGATGAGTTTGGGGTTCGGTTTTTTTTTTTTTTTTTAATTAATTACCAACATTTACAAATGGAAAGATTTCAAGGAACAACTTGACTGCTGGATTCTCTTGAAGAAGTAGATTAGCTTTGGGTCTCTGTGTGTACAAGTCTTCTGGAGTTGATCAACTGCAGCCCCTTGAAACAGACATTTTTTCCAATTTCCCACTGATCTAATCTCTCCTTACTCTATATTACCTACTTGGCTCTGTAGGCACTCATATGTGCAACTTTGGTCTACCATTTTTGATGTTCCCTATAAGCACATCCTGAGGCCAGCAAGTTCTTTGGGGGCTGAAGTGTCTGCACCAACTTCTTTACAGCTTTGAGACACCTCTTTTTATATTTCTTCTTAATAGTGCTTTTGGGACCTTGAGAATGGATCCTCACAGCTAAAGTAGCTTAGATTTGCTGGGAGGCATAGAGTACAGAAATGACCCACCTCTCCCCCTCAGCCCTCATGTTTACCTAACAGGGGTTATTGGGTCATCTGGAAGCTCTCCTTTATCCTACTGCTGCTGCTGCTAAGTTGCTTCAGTCGTGTCCGACTCTGTGCGACCCCACAGACGGCAGCCCACCAGGCTCCCCCGTCCCTGGGATTCTCCAGGCAAGAACACTGGAGTGGGTTGCCATTTCCTTCTCCAATGCATGAAAGTGAAAAAATAAAGTGAAGTCACTCAGTTGTGTCCAACACCTAGCAACCCCATAGACTGCAGCCTACCAGGCCCCTCCGTCCATGGGATTTTCCAGGCAAGAGTACTGGAGTGGGTTATCCTAGACCACCTTTGAAAGCTCTGGGAGGTTCTCTGAACCTACCCCTGTACCAGGGTTATGAACCCAGAGTGGTAACCACTGGGCACTGAATTTTGGTACTCAAGCAAAGACGACTGGGACTTCCTAACAGTCCTCTGCTGTTTTGCTGTGGCAGATTCCACCCTGGAAACTTGCAGCATGGGGCCTCAGCTGTCCTTAAGTGCCAATGTCCCCCAGAAACCTTCTGCAATGAAATAATTAGGAACATCTCAGCTAAGTGTCTTGGACGGCCAGTTAAACTTAGAGAATTCTCATTAACTTTGACCATATTGCCCTCTCTCAGTATGAATCAACTGAGGTGTCCACAACCCCAAGCTATTACCTTATTATTGCTAAACAACTCTATAATCTAATAATTTTCACTAGGACAAATGAAAAAGTTAGTGACCTACTAGTTACTCTCTTTGCTTCTTTGCATTCTGTATGAGTTTCCAATGCATTTAGCAAGCAACTAACTCAGCTGTAGCTGATATTACTTCATTTATTGGGTCTGAGGTCAGAGCTAATATCAGCTATATCAATCTTTGTGTCAAAAATATTTGCACAGTTCAGGACACTCTACTTTGATTAGGTGTAGCTGGTTATGTCCCAGGAAGAGGGCAAGGCAATCCACTCCAGTATGCTTGCCTGGAGAATCTCATGGACAAAGGACCTGTCAGGCTACAGCCCATGGGGTCTCAAAGAATCGGATATGACTGAAGCAAATGAGCACTCACGCACGCGTGCAGCTGGTTGTGTGAAAGAGAGTATGGAAGCCAAAGTAACAACAGAAAACAATCTGAGTGCAATATGTAACAGGTAGTGTGTCCTAGGGACTGCTGAAAGTGCTTGATCCTTTGACAACTCTGGCAGTAGGTGCTACACTGTTTCCCCATTTCCCAGATGAGGACACTACGGCAAAGAAGAGTTAGGCAGCAACTCAGGCTCATGAAGCCAGGAAGTGGCAGAGGTAGGGTTTGAGCAGAGGCAGTCTGGCTTGAGTTCACACTTTAAAACAAAAATCTATCTTTACCATATAGAACTGGATGGGTCTCCATGGTGAAGCTGAACTCACTTTAGCCTCACTTTGTGGTAGTTTCATGAAAATGAACATATATATAATTTTAAATATAGTGATACAGAATATAAATATATTATCAATCAATATATACAATAAATGGCTTTGTATCTAGACTATGCAAATAACTTTTACAACGCAATAATAAGAAGACCAAAACTGGGAAAAGACAATTGATAAAATGATGTATGAATGACCAGTTTTGTTGTTCAGTCACTTAGTTGTGTCCAACTCTTTGCACGCCCCATGGACTACAGCACTCCAGGCTTCCCTGTCCTTTACCATTTCCCAGAGTCTGCTCAAACTCATGTCCATTGAGTCTGTGATGCCATCCAATCACCTCATCCTCTATCGTCCCCTTCTCCTGCCTTCAATCTTTCCCAGAATCAGGGTCTTTTCCAATGAGTCGGCTCTTTGCATCAGGTGGCCAAAGTATTGGAGCTTTAGCATTAGTTCTTCCAATGAATATTCAGGGTTGATTTCCTTTAAGATTGACTGGTTTGATCTCCTTGCAATCCAAGGGACTCTCAAAAGTCTTATCCAACACCACAGTTCAAAAGCATCAATTTTTTGGTGCTGCGTCTTCATGATCCAACTCTCCCATCTGTATATGACTACTGCAAAAACCGTACATTTGAGTATATGGAGCTTTGCTGGCAAAGTAATGTCTCTACTTTTTAATATGCTGTCTAGGTTTCTCATTGGAGAAGGCAATGGCACCCCACTCCAGTTCTCTTGCCTGGAAAATCCCATGGACGGAGGAGCCTGGTAGGCTGCAGTCCATGGGGTTGCGAAGAGTCGAACACGATTGAGCTACTTCACTTTCACTTTTCACTTTTATGCATTGGAGAAGGAAATGACAACCCACTCCAGTGTTTTTCCCTGGAGAATCCTGGGGATGGCAGAGCCTGGTGGGCTACCGTCTATGGGGTCTCACAGGTCGGACACGACTGAAGCGACTTGGCAGCAGCAGCAGCAGCAACTAGGTTTGTCATAGCTTTTCTTCCAAGGGGGAGGGTCTTTTAATTTTATGGCTGCAGTCACCGTCTACAGTGATTTTGGAGCCCAAGAAAATAAAATCTGTCACTGTTTCCATTTTTCTCCCCATCTATTTGCCATAAAGTGATGGGACTGGATGCCATGCTCTTAGTTTTTTGAATGTTGAGTTTTACGCCAGCTTTTTCACTCTCCTCTTTCACTTTCATCAAGAGGCTCTTTAGGTCTTCTTCACTTTCTGCCGTAAGGGTGGTGTCATCTGCATATCTGAGGTTACTGATATTTCTCCTGGCAATCTTGATTCCAGCCTGTTCTTCATCCAGCCCAGCGTTTCTCATGAAGTACACTGCATATAAGTTAAATAAGCTGGGTGATAATATACAGCCTTGATGGACTCCTTTTCCTATTTGGAACCAGTCTGTTGTTCCATGTCCAGTTCTAACTGTTGCTGCCTGACCTGCATATAGGTTTATCAAGAGGCAGGTCAGGTGGTCTGGTATTCCCATCTCTTAAAGAATTTTCCACAGTTGATTGTGATCCACACAGTCAAAGGCTTTGGCATAGTCAATAAAGCAGAAATAGATGTTTTTCTGGAACTCTCTTGCTTTTTCCATGATCCAGCGGATGTTGGCAATTTGATCTCTGGTTCCTCTGCCTTTTCTAAAACCAGCTTGAACATCAGGAAGTTCACGGTTCATGTATTGCTGAAGCCTGCCTTGGAGAATTTTGAGCATTACTTTACTAGTGTGTGAGATGAGTGCAATTGTGCAGTAGTTTGAGCATTCTTTGACATTGCCTTTCTTTGGGATTGGAATGAAAACTGACATTTTCCAGTCCAGTGGCCACTGGTGAGTTTTCCAAATTTGTTGGCATGTTGAGGGCAGCACTTTCACAGCATCATCTTTCAGGATTTGAAATAGCTCAACTGGAATTCCATCACCTCCACTAGCTTTGTTCGTAGTGATGCTTCCTAAGGCCCACTTGACTTCACATTCCAGGATACCTGGCTATAGGTGAGTGATCACACCATTGTGATTATCTGGGTCGTGAAGATCTTTTTTGTACAGTTCTTCTGAGTATTACTGCCACCTCTTCTTAATATCTTGTGCTTCTGTTAGGTCCGTACCATTTCTGTCCTTTATTGAGCCCATCTTTGCATGAAATGTTCCCTTGGTATCTCTAATTTTCTTGAAGAGATCTCTAGTCTTTCCCATTCTATTGTTTTCCTCTATTTCTTTGCATTGATTGCTGAGGAAGGCTTTCTTATCACTACTTGCTATTCTTTGGAACTCTGCATTCAAATAGGCATATCTTTCCTTTTCTCCTTTGCTTTTCACTTCTCTTTTTTCACAGCTATTTGTAAGGCCTCCTCAGATAGCCATTTTGCCTTTTTGCATTTCTTTTTCTTGGGGATGGTCTCTATTCCTGTCTCCTGTACAATGTCACAAACCTCCGTCCATACTTCATCAGGCACTCTATCAGATCTAGTCCCTTAAATCTATTTCTCACTTCCACTGTATAATCATAAGGGATTTGATCTAGGTCATACCTGAATGGTCTAGCAGTTTTCCCTACTTTCTTCAATTTAAGTCTGAATTTGGCAATAAAGAGTTCATGATCTGAGCCACAGTCAGCTCCTGGTCTTGTTTTTGCTGACTGTATAGAGCTTCTCCATCTTTGGCTGCAAAGAATATAATCAATCTGATTTTGGTGTTGGCCATCTGGTGATGTCCATGTGTAGAGTCTTCTCTTTTTGTTGGAAGAGGGTGTTTGCTATGACCAGTGTGTTCTCTTGGCAAAACTCTATTAGCCTTTGCCCTGCTTCATTCTGTACTCCGAGGCCAAATTTGCCTGTTACTCCAGGTGTTTCTTGACGTCCTACTTTTGGATTCCAGTCCCCTATAATGAAAAGGACATCTTTTTTGGGTGTTAGTTCTAAAAAGTCTAGTAGGTCTTCATAGGACTGTTCAACTTTAGCTTCTTCAGTGTCACTGGTTGGGGCATAGACTTGGATTACCATGATATTGAATGATTTGCCTTGGAAACAAAAAGAGATCATTCTGTCATTTTTGAGATTGCATCCAGTTACTGCATTTCGGACTCTTTTGTTGACCATGATGGCTGCTCCATTTCTTCTAAGGGATTTTTGCCCACAGTAGTAGATATAATGGTCATCTGAGTTAAATTTACCCATCCCAGTCCATTTTAGTTTGCTGATTCCTAGACTGTCGACGTTCACTCTTGCCATCTCCTGTTTGACCACTTCCAATTTGCCTTGATTCATGGACCTAACATTCCAGGTGCCTATGTGATATTGCTCTTTACAGCATCGGACCTTGCTTTTATCACCAGTCACATCCACAACTGGGTGTTTTTGCTTTGCCTCCGTCTCTTCATTCTTTCTGGAGTTATTTCTCCACTGTTCTCCAGTAACATATTGGGCACCTACTGACCTGGGGAGTTTGTCTTTCAGTGTCCTATCTTTTTGCCTTTTCATACTGTTCATGGGGTTCTCAAGACAAGAATACTGAAGTGGTTTGCCATTCCCTTCTCCAGTGGACCACATTTTGTCAGACCTCTCCACCATGACCCATCTGTATTAGGTGGCCCCATACAGCATGGCTTAGTAAGGTGGCTTAAAAAAAAAGAATGACTGAAATGACATGCTACACATTCAACTTAAGAAAACCCAAAGTAAATTTAAAGAAATGATAAACAGAAGAAATTAGTAAATAATAAACAAAGATATGAGAGGGAATATCAATAAGGCCCCAAACTGGTTTTCCAAGAAACTAAACAAAATTAATTTCTGAAAAGAAAAAGAAGAAATGACACACATATCCAGTATTAAAAATGAAAAGGGTAGATGTAGAGATAATAAAAACAAGGATGTTGAATTAATAACTTTAGGCCCAAAAAAAAAAAAAACCACATTCAAAGTAGACAATATCTTAGAAAAATCTGAATACCAAACCTGACTTAAGAAAAGATGGAAACTCTGGAAGGATTTGTAACCAATAAAGAAATTGAACTGGGAGTTAAATATATACTTTCTCTAAACTTTATACAAAAATATTTAACAGGAAAGTTCTAAAACACATCTCATGATCGAAGATTCAGATCCTGTGAACACTTCTACAGGATAAGAAAAAAAGGAAAATCCAAAAACTCATTTGAAAACTAAGCTCACTTAAATGACAATGTAATAATAGAATATTACAGGCTAGTCTTACTTAAGGACATAGATCCTGAAATTTCCAACAAAGTACTAAAAAAAAAAAATCCATCAATGTATTCAACTATTTGATTTATCTGAGACATTAAAGAATGGCTTAATATTTTTTAAAAATGTAATTCACTATTCATTCCATTAAAAAATCTAAGACTAAAATACATCTTGGTAAATGCGTGGTAAAAGCAATTGGTAAAATTCAACACACATTTAAATGTACTCTAGATGACTAGAGATAGAAAGATATATTCTTTCCTGATGGAGGACTTTTACCAAATATCATACTTAATGGTTGTCAAAGCTTATTATTAGGTCAGATCATACAAAATTTCTGCTTCTTCTCTATCAGTCAAGATTAGTATTAGAATATGTAAAAGTGGCTAGAAATCAATAATAAATATACAAACAACTCAACAGAAAAAAAAGAGCAAAATAAGCATTGTTGTTTAGTCACTCAGTTGTGTCCGACTGATCTTTGCAATCCCACAGATTGCAGCATACCAGGCTTCCCTGTCCTTCACTATCTCCCAGAGCTTGCTCAGACTCATGTTTGTTGAGTTGGTGATGCCATCTAACCATCTCATCCTCTATCATTCCCTTCTCTTCCTGCCTTCAATCTTTCCCAGCATTAGGGTCTTTTTTCATGAGTCGGCTCTTCGCATCACGTGGCCAAAGTACTGGAGCTTCAGCTTCAGCATCAGTCCTTCCAATGAATATTCAGGGTTGATTTCCTTTAGGACTGACTGATTTGATCTCCGTGCAGTCCAAGGGACTCTCAAGAGTCTTCTCCAACACTACACTTCAAAAGCATCAATTCATCAGCACTCAGTCTTCTTTATGGTCCAACTCTCACATTCGCACATGACTACTGCAAAAAACCATAGCTTTGGCTATATGTACCTGTGTCAGCAAAGTGACGTCTCTGCTTTTTACATTGCCATGATAAGACCTAGGTGGCTGTGGTTGGAGCAGTGACAGCTCAGTCCCACCTATCATTCAAAAACTCCTGAAATATTAATCTGTCATTCCAGTAAGAATATTTTCCCTACCTTCTGAGCATGTGGAGGAGATTGCTTCCCAATTACAGTTCATGCCCTCTTCCCTCACCTTCCCACTAAATGTCCAGATGCTTTCACCTAATTTGTGAGTTAATTTCATTTAATTTGGAGAAGGGAATGGCAACCCACTCAAGTCTTCTTGCCTGGAGAATGCCATGGACAGAGGAGCCTGGCCGACTACAGTCCATAGGGTTGCAAAGAATCGGACACGAATGAGTGAACTAACAGTTCAATTAATTATTTTTATTGCATGTTCTCAATATTTACTAGCATCCACTTGATTGACAAGTCAGTCTTCCATCTGCTCTATTCATTCTTTCAAAGCATTTCTCACAGATACTCCTTCAGCATCTGCTTGCAAACTTCTGCTGAAACTGGATCACTACCTTCCTGCCATGTAAAGGTATTAAAGGGTTCTACTAGAAGAACACAATTCTTTATTTTAGAAATCTGACCTAGAGCAAGCTTATGAGATACATGAATACACTGTGGCAACCTGGATCGGTATAACATAGAATAGGTGGTTTAATCAGCAGAAATTTATTTTCTAACTGGGAGCCTGGGAGACTGCGAAGTCCAAGATCAAAGCCAGCAGAACTCAGTTTCTGATGAGGGCTCTCTTACTGACTTACAGATGGCCGCCTGCTCTTTGCATTCTCACTTGGCAGGGAGAGAGAATTGTTCAGTGTCTGTTCTTATAAAGGTACTAATTCCATCATCGGGGTCCCACTTTATGACCTCATAAACAACTACCTCTCAAAGGCCCCCATCTCCTAATACTGTCACATTGAGGGTTAGGATTTTAACATGAATTTTAGAAGGACACAACTAAGTCAAGAGCACAACTTATAAAATGACTCAGAACTGCTTTTTGTATTTGAGATCAGAGATTTTTATTCTTTAGGGAATATTTTTATTCTGTATCCCTTTAGGGAGCTCATCTCTGATGCCTTGGTAATTACTTTTGCCAAGAAATGATCATGAAGTAAAGATTCTTTCTCCTGAACTCTGGCATTTTCTGCCTCAACTCTGGCACTGTGTTTGGGGTGATGGTATGAAAAGTGAAAGTCACTCAGTCGTGTGCAACCCCATGGACCCCTGTCAGGCTCCTCTGTCCATGGAATTCTCTAGGCAAGAATATTGGAGTGAGTAGCTGTTCCCTTTTCCAGGGAATCTTCCCAACCCAGGGATTGAACCCAGGTCTCGTGCACTGCAGGTGGATTCTTTACCATCTGAATCACCAGAGGTTGATGGTATGTATACTGTGGGACAGTCTTCGCTTCCACGAAACAGAGAAAGCAGGAAAATTCTCATTACTGGATGCTGCCCCCGATTCTTCAGCATATGAGTAATGAGTTAGTACTATTTACCTAGAAGGTTTATAATGATTATTTCATGTTTTAAATTCAATCCTGATTTTTCTGCAAATGCAGCATTCAGAGGAAAAGAAAGAACTCAGCTGTCTGTACAAACATATGGAAATCAATGATAAATGGGCAGAGATTGCACAGTATATTTATTAACCAAGCTTGTATAAATCATAATTTTTCAACCATTTATTAAACTAATAGGATTGTTTTGGGAACATCAAAGAAATCTTTATTAGGTAAATAATCATGTTTATCCACTCAGTTATGGGGAAAAGCAAATCATTCACACTGCATTTACTCTGCCTCATCAGATTTCATTTCTCTTAAATGTCAGCCGTTGATAATTTTTACCAAACAACCTAGGAAAAAAGCCAAAATTTCCATCACCTCTTTAGTGCAGGAAAAGGATTGCTGTTTGTTTCTCAGATTCTCATTTCTTTCTTAATGATTCTTCCATATGGAACTCAAATTTAGGTAGTTGGCTTTGCTGGCCAGCTCTCTCTTCCTTCTTTCTTGATTCATCCTATGCCAGTCTTTATATTATCTAACTACCCAGGCACATCTCAGTGGCTGCTTTGTTAATTAAGCATGAGCCAGATCCCCTCAGCACCTGAGACGATTCCCTCTGTTTCCACTCTTCTCCATCATGTAACCAGATGATGTGCGCTGAGAGAACACTGACTTTTTCCAGTGTTAATAGGGAGAAAACATAATTAGAAAGCTAAGTCAGCTGCCTGACAGGGAAGAAACATTCCTTATTTGTTATTTTGATTTGTAATATCAATGTTGTCCTGAAAAAAAGATTTTTATAAATCAGAATTTTACAAATAAAACTGTACTTTAGCCATATCAACATGTATTGTGGGAGTTAGACATTTCATTCATTTAGAAAATAGTTATTGATCCCTCGAAGACCAGTCATTAGACATAGTGGGAAATGTGAAGATTCATTGATTTACCTGATAAACATTTGCTGAGTACCAGCTGTGTGTCAGACACTGTTTGAGATACTGGGGACAAGAAACACAAGACTCCTGATCTCAAGAAGCTGCTGCTCCATTGGGAAAAGGCAGATGATAAACAAGTAAATAAGCAAATAAAAATAATCATCCAGTAATGAGTGTTATAAAGAAAATTCAACAGAATAATATTTTTTTAAGTAACCAGTAGCAGTGAGGAGAGCACTCGTTTAGACCAAATAGTCTATAAAGGCATCTGAAAGGTGACATTTGATCTAATATAGATGATGAACAGAGAAGGGCACAAGCCTTTCCTTGGAAAATTTACAGTCAAGAAAGATTCTAAGATTGCATTCAATTTAGTATATAATCCCAAGCATGTGACTGTGAATTTTATGTTAAAAAGAGAGACAGATAAACATGACACTACCAAAGGAAACTAATATAGTTCCAATAACTGACCCTAAAGAAATGGAGTTGTATTTCTATGTACTAACAATGAGCTATCCAAAAGAGAAATAAAGAAAACAGTCATTCACAATAGCATATAGAATAAAATAACCAGGAATAAATTTGTCCAGGGAAATTAAAGGCCTGCATAGTTTAACTATAAGACATTGATTAAAGAAACTGATGAAGATGCAGATAAATGGAAAGATATCCATGTTCATGAACTGGAAGAATTTTATAGTTAAAGTGTTCATCCTACCTGAAGCCATCTATAGATTCAAAGCAATATGTATCAAAATTCTAATGGAAAGTTTTACAGAAATAGGACAAACAATTCTGAAATTTGTATGTTTTAGAGGTCACAAAAGACCCAGTATAGCCAAAGAAATCTTGAGAAAGAACACAGTTGAAGAATCACACTTCCCAATCTCAAACTAAAAATAATCAAAGCAATATTGTATTTGCATAAAAACAGACACATGGACCAAGGCAGCAGAATTGAGAATCCAGAAATAAACTCACTCATATATGGTCAGTTAGTATTTGACAAGGGAGGCGAGACTATCCAATGGGGAAAGAATACTTTCTTCAATGGATTGTGTTAGGAAAATTGGATATTCACATACAAAAGAATGAACCTGGACTCCTATCTTAAGCCACTGTTCTATGTCCTATGCATGCTTGCGTGCCAAGTCTTTTCAGTCATGTCTGGTTCTTTGCAACTCTATGGACTGTAACCCTCCAGGCTCCTCTGTCCATGGGATTCTCCAAGCAAGAATACTGGAGTGGGTTACCATGCCCTCCTCCAGGGGATCTTCTGGACCCAGGGACTGAACCCACATCTCTTATGCTTCCTGCAATGGCAGGCAGATTCTTTACCATTAGTGCCACTTGAGAAGCCCTGTTCTATGTCCTAGTACCACCAAATAAAGGAGAAAAGCATGGAGATAACAAAGCTGCTCTTTACTGCCTATGCCTAGAGATGATGTATATTACCTCCTCTTACATTTTATTGCTAATAATTAGTTACATAGTCATACCAAAATCCGAGAAGGATAGGAAATGGATTGTAGTAGTACATCCAACAAGAAGCAGAGAATATATATTTTGGTGAGTCCTATTAGCCTGTTACAGTTTTTGTTTTTTGTTCTCTACTTAATTAACTTTTTTTTTTTGGCATATATGAAGTCCCTTTAACCACACTATAGGCTCTGTGAGAGCAAGGATGGGCTTTTTCACACATGTATGGTAGCTCCAAGATGGCGCCCAATGTTCTGTACATCCTGTACTCATACTTCTGAGTAATACTCTCCCATCGTGAATAGGCTTGACCTATACAACCAATAGGATACTGTGGAAAGGATAGGGTGGAATTTCTGAGGCCTGGCCATAAAAATCATTATGGCTTCTGCCTTGTTCTCATCTGGATCACAGGCTCAGGGAAAGCCAACAGCCATGTTGCAAGGATGCGTAAGCAGATCTATCTTCAAACAACCAGCACTAAGTTGGCAAGTATGTGAATAAGCCATCTTGAAATGGATCTCCCTCCATCCTCAGTCAAGATTTTCAGGCCTACAAGTTAGAGCTGTCAAAACATTTTACTACAAGATTCACATCCATCCATCCAATACTCTTCATTTATTTCTTAAGACCTTACCCAAGAAGAGATGGTGATTTGGATTCTTCTTACACTTCAGCTCCCATTGGTTGGAAAGTGAGTCTGTCACTAAGTCGAGTCCAACTCTTTGCAACCCCCTGGACTGCAGCCTGCCAGGTTCCTCTGTCCATGGGATTTCCTAGGCAAGAATACTGGAGTGGGTTGCCATTTCCTTTTCTAGAGGATCTTCCCCACCCAGGGGTCGAACCCAGATCTCCTGCATTGCAGGCAGATCCTTTACTGTCCGAACCACCAGAGAAGCTCAAGTGACTGCTAGTGTTGTTTCTAAGTCTTTAAGTTTGTTTCCAAGAATAAAGGGTGCAAACCTTTATTCATCAGCAAGACTTGCTAGGGAAATGGAAGTAGTAGTAGGTGGTTCATGAACTACAAATGTATTTGCTGTCTATTGTCCAGGTATTCTGATTTGTGTTTTTCAAGTTTACATCCCCAATTAGGAGCTCACAGACTGGTTAAGTATCACTTGGCCTGGACAAGGGCCCAGAGCCGAGGCAGGCTTGACAAATGGCATAAGGGGGAAGCTAAAGCCAGACGCTTTTGGGCCTTAAGTCAGTCAATTAATCTGATTCTATTTATTGCCTAACATGTGTCTTATACTACGTAGGGATTCAAACTGGTTTCTGAGAATCACATGGTTCTTGACTCTTGCAAAAGATCCCACTTCTTAGCTCTAACCTCATATTCTTACGATAAGATTTTTCTAGCACCAGAGTCAAGGGCAAAAATATTTGTTAAGTAGCTGCCGGAATTTGAAAGAAGCATGAGATACATTCTATCCTATCAGGGCTCATTTATATTCTTGGCAGAGTCTAGTGGCCTAGGTTTGCTAACTGCATAAATTTTCAGGTGCTTGCAAAATGCCAGGGTCATAAATCTTTTTAAAAAACAAAGCTTATTTATTTTCCTTGAAAATAAAGTGCTTTATTTTTTCATGAAAAATAGAGAAACTCTCAAAGAAGAAAACAAAAAACCAATGATCCACCATGCTTCCACCTGTCAGAGGCAAGCAACGTTTCGCTGTTGTGCAAGTTAGAAAACACCTATAAGTGGGATAACATCATAAACAGACTCTTGTTCTGATTTCTTCAGTCAGCACCATAACAAAAACATTAGCAGCATTGCTATGAACTCTTCACAAGTATCATTTTAAAATTATTGTCTATTTCACATTCCATTATCAAAATGTACAGATCTGTATTCCTAATGTTATGTTATTTTTGTGGAGAGAAGAAAAGCACTCAATTGCTGTAAGTCTTCAAATAAGCAAAGGCATTACTCTTTCAAAGTGAGATTGTTGGTTGACTCATGGAGTCTTAAACCTGCAAACCTGCCTTTAAGTGAGTGGATTATAATGCTTTTCTTTTGTATAAGAGGAACTTGAGGCACCAAGTCTCTCTAGGATTACCCAGGCTCTCTAGGATTTCCCAGCCAGCCAACAGCAGAACCAGGTTTATAACCCCTTGCTCCTAGCAAGTCTACAAATATTAAAAGGAGAAAGCACTTTTCCTTAGCAGATATTCATCGCACGCCTAAACCTTTGAAGTAATTGTTACCAGCAGTGTGGCTTAATCAGAAAGCAAAGTGGCCTGCCTGTTCACACAAGTTTGGATTGTCAGTAAGAAGGGCTTGAGTCCACATCTATGGTGGGAAGAGATCTCTCTGGGAACATGGGATCCAGCTGTGCTTTCATCTGACCGTGTGGTTTGAGAAAGTTCAGCATAAGTAAGTTCATCTCCCTGACCTCAGCTTTCTCACTTTTCAATGATTCCATTATACTAGTTGATATTTTCATGGTCTGACATTTCAGCTCCTTAGCCTGATCTTTTGTGTCAATTTCAAACTCAATGGACATTTTGAATCCTGTGGGTGGGATTTAGCAGGCTTCTGCTGCTGCTAAGTTGCTTCAGTCGTGTCCGACTCTTAGGGACCCCATGGACTGCATGGGGTCCTCCTACGAGGCTCCTCCATCCATGGGATTTTCCAGGCAAGAGTACTGGAGTAGGGTGCCATTGCCTTCTCCAGATTTAGCAGGAAGTTGCAACAGAATCTGTTAATGGGATAAGAATCTTACCCAAGCTTACCTAGCTCCTTACTCAGCTAGGGAGTATAAATTGGTACAGACTATGGAAAGCAGAATGGGGATTCCTCATAAAACTAAACATAGAACTACCATATAATCTAGAAATTTCACTCCTGGATATATTTCTGAAGGAAACAAAAACACTAATTCAGAAAGATACATGGAACCCAATGACCATAGCAACATTATTTACAATAGCCAAGATATGGAAGCAATTTCAGTGTCCATCAAGAGATGAAATGATGAATTGATGCTTTTGAACTGTGGTATTGGAGAAGACTCTTGAGAGTCCCTTGGACTGCAAGGAGATCAAACCAGTCAATCCTAAAGGAAATCAATCCTGAATGAATATTCCTGGAATATTCATAGTCCTGGAAGGACTGATGCTGAAGCTGCAATACTTTGGCCACCTGACTCATTGGAAAAAACCCTAATGCTGGGAAAGATCAAAGGCAGGAGGAGAAGGGGATGACAGAGGATGAGATGGTCGGATGGCATCACTGACTTGATGGACATGAGTTTGAGCAAGCTCTGGGAGTTGGTGATGGATAGGGAAGCCTGGCGTGCTGCAGTCCATGGGGTCGAAAAGAGTCAGACATGACTGAGCAACTGAACTGAACTGAAGAAATGAATGGATAAAGAAGATGTGGTACATACATATACGATTGAATACTATTCATCCATAAAAGTGAATAAAATTTAGTCATTTGCAGCAACATGGATAGACCTAGTAGTATTATGCTTGGTGAAATAAGACAGAGAAAGACAAATACTCTGTTAATACTTATATGTGGAATCTAAAAACTAAGCAAGTGTATATAACCAAACAGAAACAGACTTACACATATAGAAAATAAACTTGTGGTTACCAGTGGAGAGAGGGAAGGGGGAAGGGGAAAATAGGGGTAGGTGATTAAGAGATACAAACTACTAAGTACAAAATAGATAAGTGACAATGATATACTGTACAGCACAGGGAAATAGAGCCATTATTTTGTAATAACTTTAAATGGAGTATAATCTATAAAAATATTGACTCACTCTGTTGTATGCCTGAAACTAATAAAATATTATAAATCAACTATATTTCATGTGTGAGTGCTAAGTCACTTCAGTTGTGTCAGAGGATTGTAGCCCACCAGGCTCCTCTGTCATGGGATTCTCCAGGCAAGAATACTGGAGTGGGTTGCCATGCCCTCCTCCAGGGGATCTCCCTGACCCAGGGGAGATCCATGTCTCTTCTGTCTCTTGCACTGGCAAGTGGGTTCTTTAACAATAGCACCACCTGGGAAAACTCAACTCTACATCAATTAAGAACAAAAAAAGAGAAAGAGAGAGAAACTCCTTCTCTTAGAAAGGAAATGCTCTTGATGCAGTGTTCTTAACGTTAGAGGGTAAAGGTGGCACAGTGATCCTTGAGTAGGATTACCCCCAAACTTGCTCCATTTTCCAGTTGTTTAGACCAAAATCTTCAGAATCAGCTTTGATCTGTTCATCACTCCTTCTCTCATGCTCTGCCTTCAAACTACGAGAAAATCCTGTTGACTCTTCAACTCTAACCAGAGTCTGACCACTCAACCACTTTTTCCCTATTGCTACCATCCTGGTTACAACCATCATTGCAATAAGGACATCATTTCCTGCTGTCCTTCCCCTTGCTTACTTGCTCTAGCACACTGACCTGATTTAGAGCTTTCAAACTGGGCTTTTCCCTCTTCACAGAATATTTTTCCAGCAGTCATACACTTGCCTACTTCATTCACTTCCTTCAAATCTTTGTTCAAAACTCACTTTTTCAATGACACCTATCTGGACTACTCTATTTCAAGCTGTAAAGAGAATCCCTACCAAGTTCTCTCTGTTCCTCTTAGCCTGCTCTATTTTTTCTTTATTACATAAAACCTACCTCCTTCTAACATAATAAACTTTCATTGTTGATTACATTTATTTTTATTATCTGTTTTCTCGCATCCATGTAAGATCAAGTAGGGTAGGAATCTGTGTGTATTTTATTCATCGATGCTTCCTAAGTGCCTAGGGCAGTGTCTAGCCTGTAGCAGGTGATAAAGAAACAGTTCCTTCATTTAAAAGTCCATAAACACCTTGAAATTGATTGCAAGATATATGTATGAAATTTTCAAGGAAGCAGTGTAACATAGCTTTTATTAGATAATCAGAGGGAATTGTGATCCAAAAAAGTTCTAAAACCACTATGTTATGCTTACCTATAATGTAGTTGATTTGAGGATTTCTTTGAAATAATTTAATTAGGAAAAAACCCACGTGTAATTGTAACAAGTGTCTTATTGTATGGTTTCTTGACTCATGTACTGGTTGTGCCTAAAAATCCTTGTGAGGACCAATTGTAGAAGAAAAGAGCAGATACAAGAAATGTCAGGAGTGTCTTAGCGCACACACACACGCACACACACACACACACGAAACAAAAAACCTACAGCTTGAATGATAATGAAGCTGGTAATGAATGTTGCAAGTTAATAATAATGCTAATACTTGTAATTATTGTATGTGGAATTTTTCATTAGAAAGTCTCTTGGTGCTTTATAAACATTAGTTAGTGACACTTCACAGCACCCTAGTGAGATAGGTAGTATTATTTCACCTATATTATACCTTTGGGGGCTTCCCTGGTGGCTCAGATGGTAAAAAAAAAATTCTGCCTGCAATGCAGGAGACTCAGGTTCAATCCCTGGGTTGTGAAGATCCTCTGGAGGAGGGAATGCCTACCCACTCCACTCCAATACTTGGGCCATATGATGCAAAGAGCCTACTCATTGGAAAAGACCCTGATGCTTAGAAAAACTGAGGACAAGGGGAGAAGGGGTGGCAGAGAATGAGATGGTTAGATGGCATAACCAACTCAATGAACATGAGTTTGAGTAAGCTCCAGGAGTTAGTGATAGACAGGGAAGCCTGGTGCACTACAGTCCATGGCGTCTCAAGGAGTCAGACAGGACTTAGCAATTAACCAACAAACAACAAAAAGCCAGTCCAATATTGTCTGGAAAATCCCATGGACAGAGGAGCCTAATAAGCTACAGTCCTCGGGATCACAGAGTCAGACAGGACTGAGCAACTAACGCTTCACTTCACTTCATTATACCTGTAGATAAAAGAGTTTCTAAAGGGAGTATAGCAAGATAAGAATAGAAACTAAAGTAATTCTTGGAACCCACCCCGCTCCCTGCAACTCCAGTTCATCTCATGCCTGTAGGGGTATTGAGTCTCTCTCTCATAGGACTGATCTATGGACTCTCATGAAGGTGGAATGTTCAAGGTGACACAGAGAAACAGTACTCTACCGTGGCCTCAAAGGAGCTGCTGGAGCCACATGATGGACCTACTGCTTTGTTTTTATTTTAAAAGAACTTCGCAGCAGATGATATTCCCTGTGCCCTTCTTTCCCCATCTCTGTCTTTTCTTTTGCGGGTTGAACATGCTTTTCACTATTTTGTCCCTGTTCTGTGTATTACCTCTCCAGCCTTTCATCCAGCACCTGTGCTCCAGTCCTATAGCTGTCAGTGCCTCAAATGAACTGTGGGACCCAGGCACGTCCCTGAGCCCCCTGAAGCTCAGTTCTTCATCTATTAATGGGCACACTGGCTTCAGCATCTCTGCATTTCCTTTAACAATGAAAGAACCTGGTTCAATCTAGAGAAACACCTGGAGAGGATTTCTTCAGGGTGATGTTCACACTGGAGGAATAACAAGGCCAAAAGTTACGGGAGAGATGCTTCACCAACCTGGAAGAGAAGACTCAAAATGTTCTATTATAAAAAATGGTCTAGGGCTACCCTGGTGGTTCAGTGGATAAGAATCCATCTAGCAATGCTGGCGACACCAGTTCAATGCCTGGTCTGGGAAGATCCCACATGCCCTGGAGCGACTAAGCCTACAAGCTGCAGCTCCTGAGCCCGTGTGCAGCAAATACTGAAGCCTTCGTGCCTAGAGCCTGTGCTCCACAACAAGAGAAGCCATTGCAATGAGAAGCCCACTCACCACAACTACAGAAAGCCTGAGTGCAGCAACGCAGACCCAGCACAACCAAAAATAAACAAATAAATAACATTTTTAAAATGGTCTAGAATAGGTTTTATGGCAGTTTTCATTCACTTCTGAGACCCTCTTATTGATGATCACAAGCTTTTCTTGTGGGCAGGTTTAGAAAACAAGGTTGGTTCCTAGTTCTTTTTGGGTCTTTGAAAAAAGAGTATTTTTTTTCTTGGGAACAGCTCTTCCTCTTATACTTCACTCACTTCTGTTTCTGCTTCTTTAGCAACCTCATCGCCTCTCATGGGGAGTGTCAATTCACATCTTAATCACTCTGAGTGTAATCTCATTAAAGATAATCCCATTTGCCAAAGTGTCAGTATCTTTCCTTGGTACTGAGGAAGGGATTCCTACCATTTGTTTGGAAACCCAATCCAGCTCCAGTTAAAAATAGAGTGATCATGGCTGAATGCTTCCTCTGACTTTTGATCTTGGCGCTGAAATATATGAGGTGGATTCTTTAAACCTGTCACACTAAATTTCTATCAGTCTTGGCTTTAGACATAAAGGGCATAATAAAAAAAAATGGTTTTGTTGGCAGTTAAATGAGGAAAGCATTTTGTTCACTTATGAAAAAATCTAAAGGATGTTAATAGATTAGGCTAGTGGCGTAGTCTATGAGGTCGCACAGAGTCGGACACGACTGAAGAGACTTAGCAGCAGCAGCAGTGGCGCTAGTGGTAAAGAAACCACCTGCCAATGCAGGAGATTCTTCTAAGAGATGCGGGTTCAATCCCCGGGTTGTGAAGAGCCTCTGGAGGAGGAAATGGCAACCCACTCCAGTATTCTTGCCTGGAGAATCCTATGGACAGAGGAGCCTGGCAGGCTACAGTCCATGGGGTCACAAACGGACACAACTGAGTGACTAACACCTTCACTTTCTTAATAAATTAATCTAGTAATTATGTCTTCTTTAGACTATTCTGCTTTTCTTTATGGGGATAAAAGTACTCATAATAAGCAAACAAAAAAGCAAACACATATAGAACACACACATGCATAGAACACACACAAGTACGAACACATGTGCAAAAGACCTCCCCTTCCCCTTTTTTTACTTTGAACACTTGTGTTATAGTGATTTTCATCAGGCAGTGCTGAGATGGTAAAATTCCAGATCATTCAAGCAACCACATTTGGATGGTTGAAACCTTCTTTCAAGGAGACGCAGGATTGAGAGTACGTGAAGCCGGATGATGGGAACAAGCATCCATTTTTTGCAGGAAGTGCCGATCCATGTAGCTCCTTGTTTGTCATGACATACACTGCATTAAACGTGTGGAACCAACTTTTACGGAAACCCCATCTCTCTCCGCAGTGCCCCTTCCCAGTATGCAGCAAATTTAAATCCTCATATTTTTAAAGTTGGGGGGAGGGGGCAGTGGTGAACAGCAGTCATTCTCATTTGATGGTTTGAAAAAAGAAAAGATGTTGGTACCACTCACTGACTGGCTAATGAATAATCAGATTTCACAGCGAGAGGGCTGGGGTGGTAATTTGGTTGCACGCCATGCCGCAAACCCATGGAATAGTGCTTCATTAATGTGAAGACCTGTATAATCAAACAATTAGCAGTCTCTCTGCAATGAAAGCAGCTTTTCATCAGCATATATACTTTGTCGGAAGATGAGTCCCAAGTCAGTGAATCTGACAGCAACTAGTCTTAACACTAACTCCACAATAGTATCGTGGAAGGTAACGTGCGTTTTTCACCCTTAACCTTTACTTAAGGATCTGACAGCAACATGGGTTTCAAATAGCACTGAATGGTAGCAAACGTGTAGGAAATGTGACATTAGGAGAACATCTTTTATCTTTATTCATATAATCTCCTATTTTATAGCTTCCATGTTTTTCCTCAGGTTACACTTTTTAGGGTTAAGAAGCTTGGGAGGGTCCTTTGAATTATCATTGGGAAAGAGAAAGCTTTTTTTTTTTTAAAAAAAAGGACTCCTGCTTCTTTCATTTTGCTTATTTACATCAATGATTTGTGTCATCTTCATTTTAATATGGCTGATTAGCCCCTTTGGAGACTTTCTCTTGGTAACCATGGAGAAAGGATGCTGTTTTGTGGTGAAATCTCTCTCTTCTGCTGTGTTGACTAATTCACATCAAATGAATGCCCACTAGGAGGGTTCACAGAACCAGGAGGCAGAGACCTTGGGTTCCTGATGCCCTATGGTTTCGAGTCTATTTCTACCTCCTAAACAAGCCCTGAATATATTGGGTCGCTTTCAACATATTGCTTAGTGGCAAGGAGATGAGAAGTGCTAACTCAATAATTTTTTTTAAAGGTAAAATAAAAATTATCAATAAATTTCAGTAAATTGGTGATAGTTTCATGATACGTTTGGCTATTCTGAATCAGGAACAGGGAATTTTTTCTGCAAAAGGCCAAATAGTAAATATTTAGACTTCACAGTTTAAGGAAAAAAAATCAGAATTATTGTATAAGAAAGAAACCCTCAGAATTATTAACTAAATAATAACTACTTAGGCTTTGTAGGCTAAGAAAAAAAATCAAATAAAAACCAGGATTATCTGAATTATTATAGTTTTCAAATAAAACAACTATGTGTGTGTTAATCACTCAGTCATGTCTGACTCTTTGTGACCCCATGGACTATGGGCTCCTCTGCCTCCAACAGCCCTCCAGGCTCCTCTGCCTATGGAATTTTCTAGGCAAGAATACTGGAGAGGATTGCCATTTCCTACTCTAGGGGATCTTCCCAACCCAGGGATAGAACCTGGGTCTCTTGGGTCTCCTGCATTGGCAGGAGGGTTCTTTATCACTGCGCCACCTGGAAAGCTCCATATAACAACTACCTGAAAGCTATTCTTAGTTTATGAAACTTACAAACATTACTGTGGGCCAAATCTGGCCAGCAATCCAAATGTTTGGTCTAAATCACAGGCTTGAAAAAATATCTGTTTCTGTCATTAGCAAATCAATAGCTTCTGCATATCTTAATTTCCTGCCATACATTATTGAGTTTTTATTGAGGATAATGAAAAGTTTACAAATATTGTGTATTTGGGTGATACAAATGTTTAGCAATAATCAGCAAAAATGGGTGGAAAGATGAGAGTCTATTGAGAGGTAAACTTGAATAAACCTGGAATACTTTCTAAGCACCTTTTCATTGACTGAGATTGGTAGTGGATCAAGACACACAGGGCCCTTGAGTCTTTTGTTTCTAGGGATGAACTCCAGTTCAAATGATGGAGGGTGGCACTGCCCAGGTCAAGGTTTGGGGTCTGATCTCTGGATAGGTGTGATAGTTTCACGCAAAGGAGAAGAACTGTTGTATGGCCACAATCTGCATCTTTACTCAAGTCAACTCTCTAAAAGCTGGATGGACTATCTATGAAAACACGGTTGAACTAACAACAGTTAGCACCAACCCTGGAAAGAGCATGCTCTTTCTGACTGAAATCTTAATCAGATTCTACACTTGATTATTAAGACAATTATTTGTGAACATAATTACTAGCAAGATGGAGCAACAGTTCTCCAAGTGGGAGTTATCTACTCGATCGAAGGTAGATTATCTAGTAGAATGTTAGATTTCAAAGAGTGCTGGCTAAAGCTTTCTTTTGTTTGTTTGTAAGTTACTGTATATTTTATTTTTTAAATTAATTTATTTTAATTGGAGGCTAATTACTTTACAATATTGTAGTGGTTTTTGCCATACACTGACATGAATCAGCCATGGGTGTACATGTGTTTCCCATCCTGAACCCCCTCCCACCTCCTTCCCTATCCCATCCCTCAGGATCATCCCAGTGCACCAGCCCTGAGTAGCCTGTCTCATGCATCAAACCTGGACTGGCAATCTGTTTCATATATGATAATAAACATATTTCAATGCTATTCTCTCAAATCATCCCACCCTTGCCTCTGTGTCTCTTTATACAGCCTTAGATAAAGATTTCTAGAGACATGCCCATTGGAGGCTGTTTTCACCCTGTTCTCATCCACGTTTTAAAATTTAAAACTTGTATGAGGACAAGAAGGTATTCTTATCAAGTCTGTAGATGATGAAAAGCCTGGTGAGCTCACAAATTCAATGGATAGTAGGGAGAATCAACTAAGCCACTACAATTTACTAACTCTACATTTACTGTGAGTTAAATCCAACACAATACAATTTAGCTGCAGTAAACGTACAATTTGTTATTTGAATTAGAATAACAACAACTGTTATTGAAAAGCAGAGACATTATTTTGCCAACAAAGGTCCATCTAGTCAAGGCTATGGTTTTTCCAGTGGTCATGTATGGATGTGAGAGTTGGACTGTGAAGAAAGCTGAGTGCCGAAGAATTGATGCTTTTGAACTGTGGTGTTGGAGACGACTCTTGAGAGTCCCTTTGACTGCAAGGAGATCCAACCAGTCCATTCTGAAGGAGATCAGCCCTGAGATTTCTTTGGAAGAAATGATGCTAAAGCTGAAACTCCAAAACTTTGGCCACCTCATGTGAAGAGTTGACTCATTGGAAAAGACTCTGATGCTGGGAGGGATTGGGGGCAGGAGGAGAAGGGGACGACAGAGGATGAGATGGCTGGATGGCATCACCGACTCGATGGACATGAGTCTGAGTGAACTCCGGGAGTTGGTGATGGACAGGGAGGCCTGGCATGCTGCGATTCATGGGGTCGCAAAGAGTCGGACACGACTGACCGACTGAACTGAACAACAACTGTAACAACAACAAAAATAACTAATTATGCAAGTCCTGGGTGAGAGAGTCCTTAGGAAAAGCAAAAATGAAAACTTGATTTCAGTTTTCAGTAGTTTCAGTGGGCTCACAGGGTAATTAACATTATCTGTGACCACATTCAAAATTCAGTTATCTAAACAAGTTTGCTTATAGTATTAAATTTTACTCTATTCCATTCAGAGCATATTAAGACCATGAATACAACAAAAAGTAAATAAAAGTATATTTGATTAAGAATTACTGCAAAGTTGAGTAGTTATGAAAAGTTAACTCATGTTATACTCTGTGAATGAAGGACTGTCAAAGAAATTGTCTCTTCTATCAGATTCCCCTTGGACATCAAGGAGATCAAACCAGTCAATCCTAAAGGAAATCAACCCTGAATATTAACTGGAAGGACTGATGCTGAAGCTGAAGCTCCCAATACTTTGCCTACCTGATGCAAAGAGCTGACTCACTAGAAAAGACCATGATGCTGGTAAAAATTGAGGGTAGGAGGAGAAGAAGGCGACAGAGGATGATATGGTTGGATGGCATCACTGACTCAATGGACATGAGTTTGAGCAAACTCCTGGAGATAATGAAGGAACCTGGCATGCTGCAGTCCATGGGGCTGCAAAGAGTCAGACACAACTGAGTGACTGAACAATATCAGATTCCTGGACTCTACCATGTGCCCGCTGAATTGGAATTCCCAAGAGTGGTGCCAGGGAATCTGTAGTTCTAAAAATCTTTCCAGATAATTCTGATGAGAAATCCAATTAGGGCAGCCAAATCATCAGGAAAAAAAAAAAAACAAAAACAAAACACTATCAAACTAAGTGAAATAATTACTTAACAACTTAGATTTGACTCAGTAAGTTTCAGTAACTTTTTCACTTTTCTTTCATTTGTTTTTGAAAACTCAACACTAGACTATAGCTTGTCTATTTGGGGACCAAGAAGTTAAGAGTTTAGAATTCTTTCTCTATGTGGCTAATTAACTCTGCTTGTTGATAGGCTCAGACTACACCCCTAATTCTAGCTATTTGAATAGATAAGTATACAGGAATTACTGGAAAAACAAGCTGGAATCAAGATTGCTGGGAGAAATATCAAGAACCTCAGATATGCAGATGACACCACCCTTATGGCAGAATGCAAAGAAGAACTAAAGAGCCTTTTGATGAAAGTGAAAGAGGAGAGTGAAAAAGTTGGCTTAAAGCTCAACATTCATAAAACTAAGATCATGACATCTGGTCCCATCACTTCATGGCAAATAGATGGGGAAACAATGGAAATAGTGAAAGACTTTATTTTGGGGGGCTCCAAAATCACTGCAAAAGGTGACTGCAGCCATGAAATTGAAAGACTCTTGCTCCTTGGAAGAAAAGTTATGACCAACCTAGACAGCATATTAAAAAGAGAGACATTACTTTGCCAGAAAAGGTCCATCTAGTCAAACTATGGTTTTTCCAATAGTCATGTATGGATGTGAGATTCTGACTATAAAGAAAGCTGAGTGCCAAAGAATTGATGCTTTTGAACTGTGGTGTTGGAGAAGACTCTTGAGAGTCCCTTGAACTGCAAGGAGATCCAACTAGTCCATCCTAAAGGAGACCAGTCCTGGGTGTTCATTGGAAGGACTGATGTTGAAGCTCAAACTCCAATACTCTGGCCACTCGATGAGAAGAACTGACTCATTTGAAAAGACCCTGATGCTGGGCAAGATTGAAGGCAGGAGGAGAAGGGGATGACAGAGGATGAGATGGTTGGATGGTATCACCGACTCAATGGACATGAGTTTGAGTATACTCTGGGAGTTGGTGATGGACAGGGAGGCCTGGCGTGCTGTGATTCATGGGATTGCAAAGAGTCGGACACGACTGAGCAACTGAACTGAACTGGATAAATCAATATAAACCTGTCGCTTTCTCTTGGCAGAACACTTCAAAGATGTTTTTTCCACAGATAGTTAATCAGAGTTAATACAGAAAGAGGAATATATAGAGAATCACAGTGCTGTAGGACTTCACCATTTTGTGTTGTTATGTATATGTACAACCATATTCCATATATAATATCTAAACTTATTAAGTTAATTCTTCAATGGACTTCCCCTTCGTAAACAGCCACCTAAACTCAAAGTCCAAGACTTCTTTCTTTTGCTTGCTGCTCACATCTAAATATTTACAATGTCTGATAATTCTATCTCCAAAATGTATTTTTAATCCATTTTTACCCTTATGTTGTTATTGTCTTGCTAAAAATCTAATAAACTATTACACTAGCCTTCAACTTCCCAATTCTCTCTCTTTCTTTCTCAAGGATGCGTAATTCATCGTCTTAAAGCATGACTCTGATCCTGCTGCTGTACCAAAAACGTACAGGGTAAAGTCTGAGCACCTAAGCATGCTATGAATTACGCCCTCAGGTCAGGTTCCAAATTTGTATTCAGTATTTCATTAAAAAATAATTTACTGAGTGCCTATTGTTTGCCAGCCATTGGGGTCACAAAGTTGAAGAAGCAATTTTACATCTCATAACACTAATTCCATGTTTTTGCTCTAATTCCTTTGCTCTCTTACCTCACTCTTTGACTATCAAATACCTTCCAACCATAATCTCTCCAGTCCCTAATGAACTCTTTCCCAGTCTCAAAGTTGAGAAATGACCTACTTTTTGAACCTTCACAGTGCATTGTTATTATTACAATTATACATTATGTCAATGTCATTATACATTGACAATTATTACTTTTTAGTAGTTTGGATATTTAAACATATTATTTTTGTTGAGTACAATCATCATTAAGTGTAGAGACTAGACCTTGTTTATCTCTGCTGCCCAATAGCTAAGACAAGCTCAGTACATATTTGTTGAAAAAGCAAAGGCAACAAAGGAAAAATAAGCAAGTGGGACTACATCAAAGTGAAAAGCTTTTGGATAGCAAAAGAGATGATCAACAAAATGAAAAGTCAACCTATGGTGTGGGAGAAAAAGCTTATATCTGAGAAGGGGTTAATATTCAAACTAAGGATGTCATATAATTCAATAGCTAAATAACAAGTAATCCAATTAAAAAATGGGTAAAGGATCTGAACAGATATTTTTTCAAAGAAGACATCCAAATGGGCAAGAGGCACATGAAAAAGTTGCTCAGTATCACTAGTCACCAGGGAAATGCAAACCAAAATCTCATTCCTTGTAGAATGGCTGTTATAAAGGAGACAAATGATAAAAAGTACTGGAGAAGATGTGGAGAAAAAGAAACCCTTGTACACTGCTGGTGAGAATGTAAATTGATTCAGCCACTATGGAAAACAGTATGAATATTCCTGAAAAAATTAAAAACAAAACTACCAGCCATCTTACTTCTGAAGGAAAATGAAATTAGTATCTTGAAGCAATATCTGCACCATCATGTTCACTGAAGCATTATTTACAGTAGCCAAGACGTGGACACAGCTTAAGTGTCCACTGACAAATAAATGCATAAAGAAGATGTGATGTATCTGTATGTGTATACAATGGAGTATTATAATACACAATTAAGTATTATCCAACCATTACAAAGGAAGGAAACCTTGCCATTTGCAATATCAAGGGTAAAACTTGAGTGTATTATGTGAAGTGAAATAAGTCAGACAGAGAATAACAAATACTGTATGATCTCACTTATATGTAAAATCTAAAACAACCGAACTCATAGAAACAGAGAAATAGAGACTAGATTGGTGGTTGCCAGGGGTAGGAGGTGGGTGGTGGAGAATGAGAGAAATGGGTAAAAGTGGTCAAAAGCTACCAACTTCCAGCTATCCGATGGATAAGTTACGGAGATATCACGTACAGTATGGTGACATTATTAACAATATTGTAGTGTATATGTAAATCTTGCTAAGAGATGAGGTCTTGAGTATTCTCACCACACACACACAAAACAATAACTATGTGAGGTAATGGATGGGTTAATTAGCCTATTGTGTAATCAGTTCACAATATATCCATGTATCAAATCATCACACTGTACACCTTAAACCTACACAATGTTATATGTCAATTAAATCTCAATGAATAAAAGAAATAAAATAAAAAATAACTTACTTGATACAAAAAGAGGCCTCTGTTGAAATAATAGATGCTTCAGCTGGATTTTGACAAGAGTTTTTGATTTATGATATGTGGTAACCACAAGAGAAAAAATAAAACAAGTAAACTCTTGTTTAAATAGATGTGTACCAGAGTTCTCTTTATGAAAATCAGCCTTCTTACCAAGAACACATCATAGACGGGGTGTCACTCTCCTGTTCTGCCCTTCCTGAGCACCACTAACTCCTTAAATTGGTCAGTTTCTGGAAGGACTTGATGTTGACCCCTTAGTAGGCTTCTGCTTCCACACCCTAGAGTCAGTAGAGGGTGGGTGTGGGAGAGTCTGAGCTCCATTTAGCAAATGGGGTCCTTTATTTTCCACCCAGCATATGGCTATTTGAATGTGTCAGACTTTACTACCATTCAAGAACATGGAAAAGATTACACTGGAATAAGGGAAACAGTGTAAAACACACTGAACGCTCCTGTTCTAAAAGGTCCTTTAGACGCCTTTCTCCTCAGGCTCTATCTAGTCTCCTGACAAGTTATTAGTCTTGTGTTTCCATTTTTCCTAACCCAATTCCTGACCATCCCTCATCCAAAATGGTGAGCTGGCTTTTTATTTCTATCTCTTTCAATGTTAGCTTTTTCCTTCCCTGTAAAAACGTAGTGAAAGAAAGACAATTTGCTCTCTCAGAGGTATCTTTGACAGTCAGTCATAGACACTTTCCTTCCCAAATACAAGGAAATCAAACATAGAAATCGGATTCTGGAAAATCCTAAAGCATTACAGGGTTTGGGGCTGGTCTTTTTGATCACACGGTTTTCAAACACGGTTATACACTGGGTGTATAACCCAGTGGACTACGCTGGTGGTTCAGTTGGTAAAGAATCAGTCTGAAATACAGGAAATTGGGTTTGATCCCTGGGTTGGGGAGATTCCGTGGAGAAGGAAATGGCAACCCACTTCAGTATTCCTGCCTGGAGAATTTCATGGACAGAGGAATCGCAAAGACTACAGTCCATGTGATTGCAAAGACTCAGACACAACTTAGCGACTAAACCACCACCATAACCATATAACCCAGAAGTGGGATGAGCAGTCATTCAGTTCTTCATCTTAGTTCTTCAAATTGGAATAGAATGAAATAGAAAATACCAGCATATTCCTGCCTATAGGAAGGGTAAGTATTGTGTTAAGGTTCACCTGTTTCTGTTGTGTGTGTCCTGAGCTGCAACATGAAAAGTGTCTCAGATTTTTAAAGACACTTCTTTGACCGCCTGAGGCTCAGCTTCCTCATCTTTTGGCTAATGAGGAGAAGGGAAGGTGGAGAGGACTATGGGAACACTCTTGCATCTCTCTGAATCTTTCTAGGTCAGTTTCTTACTGGGATTTTTACCTCTTACTGGTTTCTTACTGGGCTCACACTAGGACCCTGATTTTGGACACAGATACGTCGTTGCTGATCACTTCTAGCTTATAGTTTGAAGGCGAAAACCATGTAGCTTTAAAAGCCACTAAATAACTTTCCAGGTTCTTGCAGAACTTTAAGAAAGCACTGACCATTGTTATTTGGGTGTGGGGGTTGGGGCTGAGCTCTGGCGTAGACACACAAGCAGGACTCCTGGAAATGTGTGGGTCTTCCTAAATAGAGGCTTGTTTAAGAACTGCCTTTATTAGCAAAACAGGCCACTGACAGACACACTGATGAAACATAAAGGCCGACACGTCTCCCTTCTTTTTCTCCATTGGAACTTCTCATCTACTCTCCTCTCCCAGCCCCAACTCTAGCCTGGGGACAGGCAAGCTGATGCTAGAGATTCCAGGCCACTTACTGGATTAAATCCAGGCATGGTGAAGCCAGGGACAGACACTTTTCTGATTGATATCTTTCTCCCTCCCAGTTTCTTGCTCAAATATAGCCCTGCTCTCAGAGCCTCGTCACTGACGTGCAAGTGCTAAGTCACTTCAGTTGTATCCGACTCTTTGCGACCCCATGGACTGGAGCCCGCCAGGCTCTGCTGTCCGTGGGATTCTCCAGGCAAGAATACTGGAGTGGGTTGCCATGCCCTCCTCCAGGGGATCTTCCCAACCCAGGGATTGAACCTGCATATTTTACATCTCCTGCATTGGCAGGTGGGTTCTTTACCACTATCGCCCCCTGGGAAGCCTCGTCATTGATGGCGATGGACTTTATTCTCTAGGCAGCAGGCCTGAGAAATGCCCTCCCCCGCAGGGGCAGTGTTTCAAAGGTTCTGAGAGAGAAGCCGCCAGAATTTCCCAGTTGTTTCACCCCTAGCAGGTCCCTCTTCTCCTGTCATTTCCTCAACACCCTGGCAAGAAACAGGGTATGTTTTCTCTTCCCCGAGTGTTCCCAGACACTGGGAAAAAATCAGGAAGGGAAGAGTGAGGGCAGCTGTCCACGTCTCCTGCCCACTCAGGCCTCTTGCCCTGCCCTGCTCACTGTGCCCAGCCCTGCCTCAAGCAATAGGAAAGTGAAAATGCAGCCCAAGTTGAAAGAGACCATTTCTGTGTCACAGGGATGTGCTACTGGGCTGAAAATTAAGAGATTCTAATACCAGGACCCACTCCTTTTAGCGTACCGTGTTTCAGTAAAAAGGATATTTTAGGGCTCACAAGTAATGACTGGTTGGCCCTTTAAAGACCAATTTCAAATAGGAAGTAGAATAAAGATGGGGCAGTGAGACTCACTGTTTTTGAAGTGCCACCATAGAAGAGTCAGTCCTTCAAATTAGCAAAAGCTCTGTCATCTTGCTGGGCTTCCCTGGTGGCACAGATGGTAAAGAATCTGGCTGCAATGCGGGAAAGCTGGGTTCAATCCCTGGATCGGGAGATCCCCTGGAGGAGGGCATGGCAACCCACTCCAGTATTCTTGCCTGGAGAATCCCCATGGGCAGAGGAGCCTGGTGGGTCACAGTCCAAAGGGTCTCACAGAATCGGACACGACTCAGAGACTAAGCACACACACTTGTCATCTCACCAAACAACCACAGTGTGTGAAGACGCCTTGGCATTTCCAACAGACACACCAGCCATCCCTCACATGGAGGCTGACCCAGCATCAACACAGAGAAGCAGAGAACAGAAGTGGATCACAAGAAAAAAAGGAGAAGGTGACGCAAACTTCACTCTTGAGATTCAACAAGAAAATCAGTCTTGACTTATTTCTAGAATTAACTGTCAGGGCAATAATAATTAAACTTCTTTTTTTCATTTGTAAAAAATATAATTCCAGAAATAATTGAGAGAAAAATGTAAATATTGGGAAATCTAAGCATTTAATAGCTATCTGCCAAGCTTAGAGTATACCGAACCCCTCTAAACTGTGTGATTTGATGTCGACATGCTCATGAATATAATGCTATAATGTGTGAATATAAGAAAACAATGGGTTTTGATGGTTAAGCTTATCACCAGAGGGAAATGCATTATAATTGGTTTATAGTTAATAAATATTGAAAACTAGAATAAAGTTAAAGCCAGTCTTTTATCATAAAACCCAGCATTTTTCTTCCCCCTCCTCTAACCCTAGTAGAAATATATTCTTTTTCTTTCTTTTTTTGCATTTTATAACCCAAAGAAATACTCTTTTTTTTTTTTTTACAGAAAACTTAGGGTTACAAATCATTGCCATGAGCTAACCCACATCTGAATCTAGAAAATGCACTTGGCATTATCCTTTTCTGTTCACATATATTTGAAGTAAATTACATCAAATTGTATTTGAAATACCAAACTGGCATTAATGGGAGATTTTTTTGCTCCAGGCACCATTTTAAAATAGATGAGCATAAAAATGCAGTCTGCATCATTAAGTTTATATGAAACTAGTGAGAATAAAAATCACCATGTAAGTTCTAATAAGATGTGTTTTTCATTCCAGTTTAATAACCCAAGACTATATTCATCTTCCTGTATAATAAATACACCGAGAGGAATGTATTCTTTTGTGGGCTTAACATGTTAAGGTTCCGTTTTTTTTTCCCCCCAAGAAGATAGAGTTTTCTGGGAAGCTGGGTGAAGAAAATTCTTTAATATGGCAGTGCGGAGTATTATTATCATAAATAATTAATGTGCACAGCAGAAGAAAGCCGAGCTTCATTAATAATTCTTATTTTTAGTTGGCATAAGCTAGAGGTGCTGTGTCTTCTTTCATCCTATCTATGTCAATTTCCTTGATTTTAATTTCATAGATGTTAAAAATTTTAAAGATATGGTGCCTTATGCAGTGGGTTTTTTGTTTTTGACTAAATAACATCCTACCGCTAATTCTTACCTGCCCAGATATTTTTAGAAACAGGCAAAAGGAAGGAGGAAAAAAAAAGAGTTGTGATGAGGCAAGGTGCAGTGGGCATCAATGTCAGTGCCTTTCATCTTCCATTTCCCTCTGGGGCCAGTTAAGATGATCCTTTGATTAGAACCTCAGGAAATATTAAGAAGCCCTGCCATGAATTTCAGTTCATCAAACCTGCCTGTTTATTTTTCAGATTCAAGGCTCATCTACATTCTATAGGCCGAAAACAAAGGTTCTCCCTAACACAACCTTGCATTTGTGATCAACTAAATCACTTGTCAAAACCTCCAAATCTCTGATAACAGGCATTTGTAATTTATTAATTCAGCATCTGAGCAGGAAAGCAGCTAAGCATTTCTGATGAGCACAATGGGAGGAAATAAAGAGCCTGCAACAGAGGGCAGTGTGTTTGTACTTTACGAGGAAGAACAAGGAGCATGCACACAACATTCCAACTTAGGTGGATGGATAGCTAACCCGAACAGCCGTGAGATAACTACTGATTGTCACTTCACAGGGGCTAAAGCCAGGAAGGAGGAGTAATTGACAAACCTTGGGGGGAAAAGAATTCTGACATAAGAACCCAAATCCGGGGTTCATGCACCTATGTTGGCCTCCTTGCTCAATACCTGGGCTGAGATTCTTATTTGCACCTGAGCTCTTTACCTAGCTGACCTTCACCTCACAGGTATCAAGTAGTTTTCCATACAGTTCAGCTCAGGTGAGGACGGAAATCCAAGAAGCACTTATAATGGGATATAAGATCCTCCTGCACCGTCTCTTGTATCCGGATGATTCAAGTGCTCAGTTTAATACCATTTGCCTGAGTATGTATTGTCAGTCCTAGAATTCACTGCCATTGTCACATGCTTTCTGCAGATCCCCAAGCCACACCTGGCACCTGGGCTCATCCTTAGAGCTGCACCACAGATGCAAAAAGGACCTGGGGTTAGGCAAAGTCCTCTACTTGCTTCTGAGGTGGATTTTACCTGGATCAGTAGGAGGCAGTTTACTTGCAAGTGTGGGTCCATCTTTAATCTGGGCTCAAGGTCCGTGGAGCCTTGACTGCCCCACAGCAGGAACTGAGTCTGGGCTGATAGTACACAGCCTGACATTCTAAGACCAGCCTCTGCTGTTAGATGGCAGACTAGCTATTTTATACCTAACTGTCTTTGACCTCACAGACTCTGAGCCTTGCCAGTGGTCTTCTAGTCTTTGCAGACATTCCTGCAGACACAGGTCCTAGGCTGGACATGCTCTGCCCTCTTTCCACCCCACACTGTCCACCTTGTCCATTTTGCTGTCACTCTCTTCCTACTTCTCTGGTGGGCCTGCTGCTTGGAAGTTGATTTCTGGTCAAGCCAGGTTCCTGAGCTAGGCTACACTTTTGCTGAGGGCAAGAGACAGCTCCTGTGTTTTTCAGCACTTGGAACATAGTTGGCCTTCAATAATAACATGTTTTTATGAATAAATAAGAGATTTAAGAGTTCACTGTGGAAGATGAACAACCCCTTCAGGCTACAAGGTCTCCTGCTACTATTCCTGTCTCACCAACCTGGTGTTCCGTTCAGTTCAGTTCAGTCACTCAGTCGTGTCTGACTCTTTGCAACCCCATGAATCGCAGCACGCCAGGCCTCCCTGTCCATCACCAACTCCCGGAGTTCACTCAAATTCACATCCATCGAGTCGGTGATGCCATCCAGCCATCTCATCCTCTGTCGTCCCCTTCTCCTCCTGCCCCCAATCCCTCCCAGCATCAGAGTCTTCCAATGAGTCAACTCTTCACATGAGGTGGCCAAACTACTGGAGTTTCAGCTTTAGCATCATTCCTTCCAAAGAATACCCAGGACTACTGCCTAAATCCTCGAGTTACTTTTGTTACTGTTGTTCAGTCACTCAGTGTCCAACTTTTTGCGACCAAATCCATGTACTGCAGCATGCCAGGCTTTCCTGTCCTTTGCTACCTCCTGGCGTCTGCTCAAACTCATGCCCATTGAATTGGTGATGCCCTCCAACCACCTCATCCTCTGTCATCCCCTTCTCCTCCTGCCTTCAATCTTTCCCAGAATCAGGGTCTTAACAGAATCCAACTGGGTTCTGCGTTGTCTTGGCTGGGCCTGATGGCCTCAGTCCCCTCCACGGGACCTGTCTACCCGCTTAGGCAAGGCCTGTGGCTGGAGCACCTGTTTCATGCAGTTTGCTGCGCAGGTGCCCCTGGCAGGCCATGCAGAATGCATTGTCAAGGTCACGCTCTGAGATCAGTGTGTCTCTTTAGAGCGCCCCATCCTTCTTGTTCAGCGACATAGTGAGGTTACCTTACTCTCCCTGGGTGATATCTTAAAGAATTTCCACGGCAAAGACTCCAGTGAGACAAACACACCTGTGTTTTAATTGTGTGTTTGCTTCAAGAACAGCAAGGGAGAGAAGTTTTTGTTTAACACTCCCAGGGTCAATAATTGGCAAAGGAGAAAAATGATATAAGCTGAAAGTGGCTGGCAGTGTATCCACACTGAAAAACAAATAAGAATGGCAGCCGGGTCCTGCCCTTCTCTGCCTTTCTCTGACCCAACCATAATCTTTGCATTGCAGGGTATTTAATTACTCATAGTAAACTTGCGGTTGGAAGTCAAGGGGTTGATCTGGCAAAGAATGTATCACATATCAAAACTGTGACCTCAGACACATTGGAGGCATGAAGAAAAGATATATTCCTCAATACAAAAGTCAAAACAGGGTGACAGAATGCTAGGGAATGCTACTGCAAATGGAGAAGTCTTCCTTCACTTAGTAAAACTTTTTTCTGGCTTGATTGGAGAATGGCACAGGCTACTCAATGAAATATTTATTTAATAGAGAGCTTTTGTCTAGTGATTAAGAGGATGGACTGAAGATCTTAAGAGCCAAGGCTCAAATCTTGACCGTGCCTTTTGCTAGCTGTGTGATCCTGGGCAATTTATTAAACCTCTCTGTGCCTCCATTGTCTGATCTGTAAAATGGGGATAAGGCATGTGATGAGGATTTTAAAAAAATAACATACATAAAAATCTTAAATGAGTCCATGACATGAATCAATAACTAGAGTGATAACTGACTTAATAACTATTAGGTATTAGTATTATTATTATCTAAATCATGATTCTCAGGGAATTACAAATATAACATAATTTCCATTTAACATGATTTAATGTTTCTTGGAAAATGTGCGCAGAGCCTTGCAACACTTTGGTGGTAACATGGGAATTCTGTTAGAATCAACATTGGTTTATGCTGGACCTCACTGCATGATGGGAATCAGGACTCTAAGTCCCTCCAGCATTCAGCACAACATGAATCTGTACCTGAATGTCAATTTACTAATTTAAAACGAGTATAATTTACCACCAAATTGAATGACTGATTTGCTTGGCTCAATCAATGTATTTCCTTTCTTTATCAAGAAGCCAAATTAAGATTCTGTTGCTGTCCCTGGTGGCTCAGTGGTAAAGAATCTGCCTGCCAATGCAGGAGACACGGGTTCGGTCCTTGGTCTGGGAGGATACACCTGTGGCAGAACAACTAAACCCGTGTACCACAACTATTGAGCCTGATTCCTTAAACCCCTGCACCCTAGAGCCCGGGCTCCACAAGAGAAGCTTCCACAGTGAGAAGTCCGAGCATCGCAACTAGAGAGTAACCCCTGATCTCTGCAGCTAGAGAAAAGCTAGCACAGCAACGAAGACCCAGCACAGCCAAAAATATAAATAAATAAATGTTAAGTAAAAAAAAAGAAGATTCTCTGGCTGGTTTATGGAACACAGGGAGTTGAGAGATCTCCAGGTCATTTCCATGGCGTGGTGGTGAATTGCTGAATTACCTGCATCCAATTACCTGCTTGGCCCACATCACAGTACTTTCAGCATTCCAACGAGCTTTATCTTTGCACTGAAAACAAGCAGTTGAAAATTTCTTACACCCTCCACTCTACATTCCTAGATTCTGTTTAGGGCCATGCCTCTCAGATCTGTTTGCCATGGCAATTCCTTATCACGAGTGTCTCAAATAGGTTATCATTTCAAGTGTATACTGACTAAATTTTCACTTCCTAATCACATCAAAAGGGGCTTCTTAATTCCAGTATTAGAAATACCCCAGAATCACACCCTGAAGTCCTACAATAAAGAGGATTTTCTTCCCTTCGATGAGTGACACTTTCTAATGTTCCCTGCCCCCAAGGACCACTTTGGTTTCCATCTGACTTTTTGACTTATGGCCCACTGTTCTCTATCATCCGTGTAAGTAACAACTATCATTTTGCTAGCAAACTCAGAAGCACCATTTACTGATAATTTTGGTCAATAAAATGTCAGATGTACTATATTTACTATGTCTTTTAAACTAGTAGCCAATAAAATAAAATCCAGACCAGAAAATGGCTTACTAAAGAAAGAGATCTGTGAAAGTAACAAGGGGCAATGCTTCATTCTTAAGGTAACTTGGGCCTGTTTATTATTCCATTTACATTGATTTCAGCAAAAGAAAATCATAAGAACTGTGCCCCTCCCTGCTTTTTTAAAAAGTATCTTGCTCCAGAAGATTTTTTTCCAAAAATAATATAGTCAAACTTGGGATTTTTAACAGTATTTGTGCCATAAAGCGTTTCACTTTTGATTAAAACATGTAACACTTGAGCAATGATTGAAAGTCACAAAAATATTAACTATAATGAACTCAATTAAATAGAGACAGACATGCATCCCCACTGGTTGTCAAAAGTTCTTAAAGACAGTTTTCAAAGACAGGGTCCTACAGACTTTATCCATCTGTCTTCACTAAAGAACAGCTTACAAGTTATGGAAGGAAGTGGTCCTATAAACACTATTTGGAATTATTGAGCTCTTGATTACTTGTAGATCTCAGTGGGATATCAGAACAGCCATGGGCTCAGACGGGAATGTCAAGAACATTTTTTTAAGATTTGGATTAATAGGTGACTGGAATGAACATAAAAGCACACTTATTAAGGAGGAAATGTGTTTCACTCTTCTCTTTGGATCCTGTAATGGGATTGTTCTAGTCTTCTCAAGTCTTGCTTGGTCTTTCCTCATCATAGTGAAAGAAACAGAAGTAAATTGTATTCCTTATGTCAGCCCCTCTGTCTCTAGTTCCTAAATTCCTGGTCTCCATTTCCGAAGATGCCTATTTTAAACTAAATACTTAGCAGGGCTCTAAGAAATAAAAATCTAGGTTCTTGCTTAATTGTCGCTGATGAATTAGAAAAAGCATTATGACTCCTAAGGGCATTTATAAGAGGTTTGATGACACTATGCATGTTATCTTCCTGCTATATCCTTAAACCCAGACCATACAATTCCAGGGGGAAAAAAGGGAGGGAGCTTAGATATTAAACTTACCCCTACTTCATTTTGCATAGAAGTGAAGGCCCAGACAAGTGAGAAGAGATTTTGTATTCTATGCTTACTTTTTCTTTAGGGAAAAAACTGTCTCGATTTAATGATGTGGAAATCTGACTTTGCAAAATAAAATATAAAGAGATTGGCTTTAGAACCTACTGAAAAGCAACCCTCGTGAGTTATCTTTCAGAATCTCCTTTGTGGTTATAGATAGGTCTCCAGTATCTAGGAGCACTCATAAATATTTGACGAGTGATTAAGTAAATGAAAGAATGTGTTCTATATCAGTATTACAAATAAGTTCATGGGTTATGTTGATACATAGTTCATGAAAATGTGTGAACTAGTGTTAAATTTTGGAAGAAAAAGGCAACAATTATAACTGTGTACAAACGTATTTTTTAATGTTACTGAAGCCCCCAAAAGAATGCAAAGTCATGTATGATTTAAGGTTTTCTGAAATTTTTTTTTTTTAATATTTTTTTTAAATTTATTTATTGGGCTTCCCAGGTGGTGCTAGTGGTAAAGAACCCACCTGCCAATGCAGGTATTTGGCTCTGCCAGATCTTAGCTATAGCATGCAGGATCTTCAATCTTGGTTGGTTCATGTAGCATATGAACTCTTAGTTGGGACACATGGGATCTAGTTCCCTGACCAGGAATAGAACCTGGGCCCCTACATTGGGAACTCAGAGTCTTAGCCACTGGGCCACCAGAGAAGTCCCCTAAAATGTTATTTAAATCTATGTTAAAATGATTTTGGTTTCAGGATTAAGTTCTTCCTTGGCTTAACTGCATGATCGTTTTCTGTGGGTTTTTTTTGTTTTTTTTTTTTTGCATTTTGCTTTAGAGGTGTGTGGTGAGGAAAAATAAACTAACTGGGACAAACTTTACTCCATGTTGCTTTAGAGGAGTGTAGGAGGAATTCCTATGTGGAACACAGGTTCCTATGTTCATCTCATATCCATCTTCACCGTCAAAGAAATACTCAGTCTGTCTTCCTAGCTGTTTCTCTGCCCTGTGAGACTCCCAGGAATGGTTCCTACACAAGGCATGTCACACACCATTTCCCCTGAGTCAGCTCAGAGCTGGAAGGAAGTAGTGTGTGAATAAGAGTGCCATCTGCGGTAAACGCAGCTAACACCTCTATCAGCCCAGATCACTTCCTGGGTGCCACCCGCGGGGGCCATGTCCGTGCTTTCTTCTTATCCCAGGCTCTGTTTATATCACCTGTTCAAAGACACTGCCAGAGCCAGCTCTCCTCCCCATTCAGATGCTAATCCAGCACGAAAAAGAAAATGAGCCTTACTTAAAATGAACCACAGCTAAGGAGGCTTGTTAAACAAAGCAAAAGGCACTTTGAAAAAATAGTAATTGGTAGAGAGGAAAGAAATGTTCAGTTTCTATTTTATTTTTTTTCTGCTTGGCAGAGGACTGTCTATGTAATAAGGACGAAATGGATTTTAGAGGGTAAGGACCCAACAATGCTTGAGAGGCTGGCTAGGGGAACAGCCTCTAAGGCAGAGCCATTCAACTGCCTTCAGTCACTTCCTATTTTTAATATTAAAGGAATATGGAGAGAAACAGGACAGAACATAGCGTTCTGGGAAACCAGTAATCAAATGGCCTAAAGCTAATGTTTACTTTTTGGAATGTTTTACGAAGGCAATACTTGGAGATGTAGAAAAGAGAGAGAGCACCTAATAATAGCCTTTCAGTGGCGGAAATAGAAAAGCAGCACAGACATGATAATTGAATTTGGTTTAGATGGTCAAAATCTGTGTGATCCTACAGCTGTATTTTCTAAACCATCCGCTTGACTTTTAATACATGTTCTACGTTTTGTTTCCTTTGCCCATTGCTGCATTTGAAAATTGCTAATTACCTTAAAGCCTGTTCAATTTTCCTTTGCTACTCTGTTTTCTCTTTCTGTCTTACAAATGGAGATGCTTTGCCTTCATGAATCCTCAGTCCTCAGTTCTCTCACCTAGACCTCAAAGCAGGTCAACAGGGGATTTGGGTCAAAGCAGAGCCTGAAATTATTTTTGTGGGAAAAAATATGAGAGAAAAATCAGTAAGTCCAGCTCTAACCCCCAGAAGCATGGCTTGACACCTACTTGCATGTTGCCTTACATAATTCAACTTGGTGCACACAACAGGCAAAGGAATGGGAGAGTTGTTGTTGCACTTACTTCAAGATAAGGTATCATTTGAGTTATGAAAAGTTGTAACTTCCAGAGTAGTAATATAATTCTGCTTATACATTTTGAGTCCTTATTCTGTTTTGTATAAACATTTATGTCCACAAGCCCATTTTGAAATCTTCCAAGAGAAGAATCTCTCTGTCTTCCAGTATATGTGTATTTGACCTTGGGTTGTCATTAAGAGCAGTGCCATGTCCGTGCTATAAATTAATATCACTCTCTAATGTTTGTATTACGAGTTCTGGACATCCGGGAGTGCTTAGGATGACTCTGGAATTTGAACAGTAGTCCCAGATATGTGGGCTTGCCTTGACTTGCAGTATTAAGAAAATAAAAGATCTATTATAGTTGGGCTCAGAAAAATGACTAGACTGTTTGTCTTCTTTACTCTTTGTTTCTTGTTAGCCCAGATTAACAACCTTTGATATTTGAATGAAATGTTCATAAAGTATTTCCAAATATCTTCTTCCATTTGAATGAATCCCAATGAATCAGAGCACTATCTTCACAGACTCCTGAAGCTCAGGTGGGAGAACTGAGCTGCTCAAGGTAAAATTACTAAGAAGAGGTAGAGCTGGGGCAAAGTGCCATGTGTTCATTGATACTTATTGAGCACCTATTATGTGCCAGGTATGATGTTAGGCGCTGAAAACACAACCCAATTCTGGCCCTCAGGGAGTTTGTCATCCAGTGGAGATGACAGATACACACTAAAACTAAACAATTATTTAGTTGCAGTTGTGACATATACTATGAAGGAAAAGTATAGTGAACAATAAGGGTATAGAACAGGAGACCTGTAATAGTTAATTGCAAAAACAGGATATCCTCTACCTAGCCTAAGAAGAAAAGAATTTTTAGACAATAGAAGTTTCAGAAACTTCAGAAGAGACAAGTAAACAAGCTAGGATAGAACCATCAGGAGTTAGAGCAGCCAGAAGAACCACCCAAACTCCTCTAGATGGCTCTAGTAGAAATCTCACTGCTGCCTCCTTTTGTTACTCATCACAAGGTTCCTATGATGTTCAGTTCAGTTCAGTTGCTTAGTCATGTCCAACTCTTTGCTACCCCATGAATCAAAGCACACCAGGCCGCCCTGTCCATCACCAACCCCCAGAGTTCACTCCAACTCATGTCCATCGAGTCGGTGATGCCATCCAGCCATCTCATCCTCTGTCATCCCATTTTCCTCCTGTCCCCAATCCCTCCCAGCATCAGAGTCTTTTCCAATGAGTCAACTCTTCACATAAGGTGGCCAAAGTACTGGAGCTTCAGCTTCAAACATCATTCCCTCCAAAGAACACCCAGGGCTGATCTCCTTCAGAATGGACTGGTTGGATCTCCTTGCAGTCCAAGGGACTCTCAGGAGTCTTCTCCAACACCACACTTCAAAAGCATCAATTCTTTGGCACTCAGCTTTCTTCACAGTCCAACTCTCACATCCACACATGACCACAGGAAAAACCATAGCCTTGACTAGACGGACCTTTGTTGGCAAAGTAATGTCTCTGCTTTTGAATATGCTATCTAGGTTGGTCATAACTTTCCTTCCAAGGAGTAAGCGTCTTTTAATTTCATGGTTGCAGTTGCCATCTGCAGTGATTTTGGAGCCCAAAAAGTAAAGTCTGACACTGTTTCCAGTGTTTCCCCATCTATTTCCCATGAAGTGATGGGACCGGATGCCATGATCTTTGTTTTCTGAATGTTGAGCTTTAAGCCAACTTTTCACTCTCCTCTTTCACTTTCATCAAGAGGCTTTTTAGTTCCTCTTCACTTTCTGCCATAAGGGTGGTGTCATCTGCATATCTGAGGTTACTGATATTTCTCCCGGCAATCTTGATTCCAGCTTGTGCTTCTTCCAGCCCAGCGTTTCTCATGATGTATTCTGCATATAAGTTAAATAAGCAGGGTGACAATATACAGCCTTGACATACTCCTTTTCCTATTTGGAACCAGTCTGTTGTTCCATGTCCAGTTCTAACTGTTGCTGCCTGACCTGCATATAGGTTTATCAAGAGGCAGATCAGGTGGTCTGGTATTCCCATCTCTTGAAGAATTTTCCACAGTTGATTGTGATCCACACAGTCAAAGGCTTTGGCATAGTCAATAAAGCAGAAATAGATGTTTTTCTGGAACTTTCTTGCTTTTTCCATGATCCAGCAAAACTCAAACCCTGACCGGAACTTTAACCACAAAAGGACCCAGTGTCTCTGCAGTTGTGCTTGCCAGAAGAGCTAAGAAGCCCAGTGCCCTTCATCTGCCCTTTCCTAGGCCCCTGCCAGCACTGCTTTTCATGGCTCATTTCTTCTGCCAAGTCTGTTGTGGATGCCTCTACTTGGCAGAACACAGATCGTGTCCAGATCTTGTTGCAAGAGCTTAGAAAGTATAGTTTTATTTTTTTAGCTTTCTAATATTTGTAACATTTTTTAACATTACCATGATTCCACAACCAGGAAAAGAAACTACAAAAAGAGAAAATTACAGGTCAATATATCTGATGAATATAGATGCAAAAATTCTCAACAAAATATTTGTAACCGAATTCAACAATATATAAAAAGGATCATAAAGCATGACCAAGTGGGACTTACTCCAGGGAAGCAAGGATGGTTCAATATTCATGAATCAATTAATGTGATATACCACATTAACAAAAGGAAGGATAAAAATCACATTATTATCTCAATAGATACAGAAAAAGCATTTGACAAAATTCAACCTGTTGATTATAAAAACTCTCATCAAAGTTGGTAAAGAGGGAACATATCTCAACATAATAAAAGCCATTTATGACAAACACTCAGCTAACATCTTACTCCTTAACTTGTTTCTAATTTTAGAGGAAAGACTTTCAACTTTTTACCATTGAGTATCACAGCTGAGATGTTAAACTGTCAGATGTGGAAATCAGTCCCTAGATTTCCCTCAGCATGCAGCTCTCTAAGATAGTTGGTTGAACTAAATTTTAGAATAACTCACTTTCTCTGAAGAGAGTCTAGCAATGAGATTATTGATACCATAAGATTACAAAACCTATGAGGAAGAGTGGAAAGACCAATAGAATAAGACTCTGAGGACCTGGGTCACACTCATGGTTAGAATACACTAACAGTTTCCCACTAATTTTAGGGAGCAATTCAAATTACTTAATCTGTTCCCAATGTCCGTTTTGACCCCTGTCTACTCCCCTGATACACTGGCTACACTGGGCTTCTTTTAGTAACTTTAATGCATAAAGTTCTATCCTGCACTGGGACCTTCCGACAGGCTATCTCCAGCACGTGAAATGTTTTTTCCTCCAGTCCTTTCTCCCTTCACCTACCTATCTCAAATTTCCCTACATCCTTCCCATGTGAGCTGTACTCAAGTCTTGGCAAAGACAACCATAACCTCCAGACTAGATCAGGGTTTTAAAGCAGTATGGTGGATTGACTGCCTAACAACTCCCCAAACCCCACTAGAGGTCTTTCCTATCTACACATTTATAATCTTATTCACCTTTTAAAGAATCATGGTATATGTTAATACTGGGAGAAATTCTACAACAAAACAGCAGCAAGCATGAACTTTAGTAGTTCTCAAACCTGATGAAATTGGAATTCTGTAATTAATAGAACATGTAATGATTAACATCTAATGGACATATTTTAATAAATGCTGATCTGCAGTAGGGGAACTAATTTTACCACAAAATCACAAAATCTTAGTGAGAGGAGCCTCAGGAGGTCATCCTGTCTTTTTAACAGAATTACAACCTAGCCATTGTTAGCAAAGGAGAATATATCCTATTTCCAAGCATGATCCTTTTCTATTTTTACAGTTCATTTTTTTAGGGAGGAGACATTTCATAAGGCTTCCCAGGCTAGTCATAAAGAACCTGCCTTCCAATGCAGGAGACTTAAGAACCACGGGTTCGGGATTTCCCTGGTGGTCCAGTGGCTAAGGCTCCATGCTCCCAAAGCAGGGGGCCAGGTGTTCGATCCCTGGTCAGGGAAGTAGATCCCACATGCTGCAACTAAGACCTAACACAGTCAAAGAAATAAATTAAAAAAAAAAAAAAAGAACCATGGGTTCCATCCCTGGGTTGGGAAGACTCCCTGGAGGAGGGAATGTTAATCCATTCCAGTATTCTTGCTTGGAGAATCCCATGGACAGAGGAGCCTGGCAGGCTACAATCCATGGAGTCTCAAAGAGTTGGACACGACTGAAGCAACTTAGCAAGCACGTATGCATACATTCCATATTTAACAACATTCTTCATCACAATATTGTCTGTCAGAGTAAATGTAAATGCTTCTTCCTCTGATGAATACCCTTTTCTCTTTCTCCTTGTCTCCCTACCCTCAACCCATGGAGTTTAGAAACAACTCACCGTGCACTGTTGTAACAAACAGCTCCTTTTGGGGAACTGTAGACCTCTCTTGGAATGGCTTACAGGGGTTCCCTCTCCTCTGGCAACTACTCCTAAAATATAGGAGTTGACGCCCATGCGCCATATCTATATTCTGTCCCTGTTCTTGCTCCTGGCCTCACAATCAGTCAGGACTGCTGGTAGACCCAAGAGACTTTTCTCTCCCTGGGGCCAGAGAGATATGCCTTAGAACAGAGGACTTGAGTCATCTTGATATCAAAGGGAGAGAAGGCTATGGGCTTTGTCCTTCCCCAAATTGTTTCACATGGTTTGATAACTTCAGCTTTCTTTTGCATTCAGTAAGTTACCCCAGCCCTTCAAGTAAGGTCCCTTTCAGTTTCTGTTAGTCAGATTTGTTACTTGCATCCCAGAGAACTTGAGCCCAATAAGATGTCTTATCTGCCTGCTAGCATTGTACCGTGGCAAAGTGTAGCAAATATTAATCAAATTCCCCAGATTTCTGGAGAAAAGTACTACGGATTTGAGGATCCATTCCAATTTGCCAGGAGATTAAGCACAAAATTGGATTCATGCTCGGCCCTTCCCACCCGCTCACTTTAAGTTACTTATTCCTTCACCCACTTTCCTCTGGCTCCTAAGGGGCTTGTGGAGGTTTTAGTTTAACTCCACCTGGGAAGAGATTTTATTTTCACTTAGCTCTCTTCTATAAGTAGAATAGTCTTATCTAGTTTTGTGGTTTTTTTTCTTATAATACTTCTTTTCTAACTTTTTAGCCATTTCCAGCTTCTCTGAAATTCTCCTCCAGGCACTTCACATCACACTAAACACTTTAGGAAGTGACTTAGTCATGTAGAGATGTGACGAAGTTCTCTAGTACGGAGTCCAAGAAAGATCTTAATTTTATCTCAACATCTGGATAGGCGCATTTAACTAAACTATGCATTTTGGAATGCTTCCAAAGCACCTGAGGGTAGTTGTAGTACCTTCGAGGTTTGCAGTAATGCAAAGATTTATATGCAGCATTTACCCCATGCTGGTTCAGAGTGTTATTCTTTTTCATCATTTGATTTATATACCTGCTCAAAGTTTTTTTCAGTTGTAGGTGAGATCTTTGTGTCAGCCTCTGAACAGAAGCCGCCCAGAAGACACATTTCATTTTCCACAGCCCTGCAGTATCCAGCACAAAGCCAGGCACAGAACTAGGTGCTAAGAAACTATCTCCAAAACAGTCATTGTATTTGCAAAGTCTAAAACATAGCAGCCAAGTACCACTACCCAAGGGTCTTGATGCATTCTATTATCAAGCATCTTGCTGCTGCTATGCTGCCGCTAAGTCACTTCAGTTGTGTCCGACTCTGTGTGACCCCATAGACGGCAGCCCACCAGGCTCCCCTGTCCCTGGGATTCTCCAGGCAAGAACACTGGAGTGGGCTGCCATTTCCTTCTCCAATGCATGAAAGTGAAAAGTGAAAGTGAAGTCACTCAGTTGTGTCTGACCCTCAGCGACCCCATGGACTGCAGCCTTCCAGGCTCCTACATCCATGGGATTTTCCAGGCAAGAGTACTGGAGTGGGTTGCCATTGCCTTCTCCGTATCAAGCATCTTGGTATTTCACAATTCTCAAAAGAAAAACACACACATTCACACACTTAACTAAACTTCTTTAGATATGACCAAAGCTTTATAAGGAGATATTTTAATAAATCTAAATAATGTTGATGCAAGTTTTTCTAACTCCCATTGTAAACCTCAGATGTGTCTTTCTGTCCTGGAATGCATCTTCTTCCTTCAGCCACTCCCAAAGCCAGGTGAAGTGGATTCATGTTTTTGGCAATGTTAGCAGATTCTGGCCTTGTGGCAGATTCCTCCTCATGCCTCTTTATCAGGTTCTCACCTTTGATCCTCCACCAGAAAAAATAGAGAAAGTGTCATAATCCAGTTAAGGAGTTCGTATTTGGGAACTTTGTGCGAAATGACCAGCAGCATTTGTTTTACATTTAAAATTTAAGTCCTTACGTTGGAAGAAATTGTATGAACACATCAAGACAAATGGTCAAGGAAATTTGGGGAAATAGTCACCCTTTCATATGAATGAGCTCAATCACAGCATGGCTTGGATGGCAGGCTTGAGCAGGTGTCATCCATACCACTCACATGCTGTCCACGTGCCAACCTGGATGCTGAGGTGGGACACTTGCAGCCTTAGCTTGCAACCCTCTGTGCAAGGCTGGTAGTGCCCTGTGCCCTAGATGGACCTTGTTCTCTGGTTGGTCTTCCTGGCTTGACCCTGAGCCCGTGGTAGACAGACAGGGCTGTGAATTATTTGTATGACTAGCGTCTAGCCTAGGTAGGCATTTAATAATCATGAGCTGAATGTTGGCCTTTTCAGGTATACTTGGCTAACTCCATCATTTAGCTTTATGTATTATTTGGAATTGGATTACTGCCTGTGCCACTCAGTAAAAAGAAAACATCCTCACATGCCATGTGCGCCCCAGAATAACTGCTCTTTTTATCCTTAGGGGCCACTAGGGACTAAGCTGCAGAAGGAGAGAGAGGATTGGACGATGAGTAACAAGCATCCCAGCTGGTGGCTCATACCTGAAAGCTGCTTGTTCATGGTCCATCAGGCTCTGGCCTTGAACCGGTGACATCTCTTTGACATTAAGGATGGAGCTGGAAAAAATGGAAAAAGGAAATTCACCAAAGTTTCCTATGGAAGGGATGTAATGAAAACAGACCTGAACTCCCAATTTAACCATTTTTAGGACAGCTGTTATATATTAGGTGCTTGCTGTGTACCAAAGGGTTAATCACATTATAAACACTGTCTCATTATAAACCTCTGCAGTTAGTATTATCTTTCTGTTACAGATAAACTGAGGTTAAGGAAGAGGAAGAAATTTTTCCAAGATGACCCAGTATTATATATCTGTCTCAGAGCTAGGACACAGATGTAAGAAGAACTCCAACACACATAGTTTAGCTCCTGATCCATATACCTTTTATGACAAAGGAAGATCACTTGAAAGCTATGTGATGTTAGCCAGACATTTTAACTCCTCTGAGACTTGGTTTACTGGAATGAAATTTAGAAACGGCAATGTGTGTCTCACAGGATTATTATGAGGTTTAAGTGAGATGACAATACATGAAGGTAGAAACATAATCTTGGCACATAGAAGGCATTAAATACAATATATATTTTTGGATAGCAAGGAGATCAAACCAGTCAATTTTAAAGGAAGTCAATACTCATTAAAAGGACTGATGCTGAAGCTGAAGCTGCAATACTTTGGCCACCTGATGCAAAGAGCCAACTCATTGGAAAAGACCCTGATGCTGGGAATGATTGAGGGCAGGGAGAGAAGTGGGTGACAGAGGATGAGATGGTTGGATGGCATCACCGACTCAATGGACATGAGTTTGAATAAACTCTGGGAGATAACAAAGGACAGGGAAACCTGCCTGGCTGTAGTCCATGGGGTTGCAAAGAGTGGGACACTTGCAACTAAACAGTGACAACAAATACTTTTTCTCTTCTTTAGGGTTGAACACACTTAGACACTCAGAAAACTGACTGAGTGATAAATACATTGGCACAGAGACAGAGGTGGTGTGATGATTTTGGTCCCTGTGGAGCTGGCATGGCCATGGAGATGGCCCTTCCTAACACTTGGGACAAGGGACTGGGGTGTGCACACAGACAGGTCAGAGGGCCTATGGCCTTCTCAGGAGTGATTTCATGAGGTACCATGACTATATAGCCATCACTCCACACCTGCATCTCCCACTCACAAATCTGCCATTAGGGTAGAATGGATACGTGAAAGTGAAAGCATTGGTCCCTCAATTGTGTCTAACTCTTTGCGGCCCCATGGTCTGTAGTCCAAGGCCACCAGGGTTCTCTGTCCATAGAATTCTCCAGGCAGGAATACTGTAGTAGGTAGCCATTCCCTTATCCAGGGCATCTTCCCAACACGGTGATCGAACCCAGGTCTCCTGCATTGTGGGCAGATTCTTTACTGTCTGAGCTACTTGTATGTGTAACTAAATTCATGCTTGTGCACATGTAAGTGTGTGTGTGTGAAACAGTTTTCCATCATTATTGCCAAGATTCCCTCATTGAGAATATTTGATAGATTCAATGCCACTGACTCATTATTACCTTTTGCTAAACATTAATTCTGTAAAGTTTTCAAAAATCGATTTAAGTTCACACAGAGGAAAATCCTGATTTCATTTTCACCTTCAGCTAGGGACTATGAATAAGTAGACAGGACAAGTTAACCCACTGTTTGCTCACTGCTGTACTGTTATCACCTACAACTCATTTGTGAAACATTTCCAGTTTTCCCCTGGTTCAGTTCAGTTCAGCTGTTTAGTCATGTCTGACTCTTTGCAACCCCATAGATTGCAGCATGCCAGGCCTCCTGTCTATCACCTACTCCCAGAGCTTGCTCAAACTCATGTCCATCGAGTCTGTGATGCCATCCAACCATCTCATCCTCTGTCATCCCCTTCTCCTCCTGCCTTCAATCTTGCCCAGCATCAGGGTCTTTACCAAGGATTCAGTTCTTCTCATCAGGTGGCCAAAGCATTGGAGTTTCAGCTTCAATGTAAGTCCTTCCAATGAATATTCAGGACTGATTTCCTTTGGATGGACTTGTTGGATCTCCTTGCAGTCCAAGGGACTCTCAGGAGTCTTCTCCAACACCATAGTTCAAAAGCATCAATTTTTCGGTGCTCAGCTTTCTTTATAGTCCAACTCTCACATCCATACATAACTACTGGAAAAACCATAGCCTTGACTAGATGGACCTTTGTTGGCAAAGTAATGTCTCTGTTTTTTAATATTCTGTCTTGGTTGGTCACAGCTTTTCTTCCAAGGAGCAAGTGTCTTAATTTCATGGCTGCAGTTACCACCTGCAGTTGTTTTGGAACCCAAGAAAATAAAGTCTGTCATTGTTTCCATTGTTTCCCCATCTATTTGCCATGAAGTGATGGGACCAGATGTAATGATTTTCGTTTTCTGAATGTTGAGTCTTAAGCCAACAATTTTTCACTCTCCTCTTTCACTTTCATCAAGAGGCTCTTCAGTTCCTCTTCACTTTCTGCCATAAGGGTAATGTTATCTGCATATCTGAGGTTATTGCCATCTCTCCCAGAAATCTTGACTGGCAATCTTCCCTGGCAGAATAAGGGATTCTTATTTCTTCTGCTCCCAAGGCACTCTGTATCTGTCTCTCTTCTAGCATCAATTCTTAGTTCTGTTACTGATAATACTGTGATGCTCTTATGTTGATTTCTCCCACCTACCATCATCTCTAGAGGGCAAGGAGTCTCTTTGTTCCATTCTCTAGGGCAATACCTACAATTACTTACAGAAATTGTTGGTTGAATGACTAAATGGAAAAAAGATAGTTGAAAGGAGTCAATGAAATTCAATTGAAAATGTAAAGGATAGGGAATATGATCTAAGAAAACATGGAATGAGACAAGCCAAGTGGATACATCGATTGATGTTCTTTGCTCACAGAATCTGATGAAAAGAACATGTATCCTAAAGAATTCCTCTTTACTTTGTACATAAAACACCAAATTATAGGCCAGTCACAAAAGCAGTTGTGGTTTTATAATTCAGACTCACCCTAATAAGAGAAAACCGAGTAGAGGGAAATTAAACTTTGAGCCTCTCTCTAGTTATCAGGGAAGAAAAAGGCTGAAATGTTGGTAAATACAGAGGATCTGGGAAGAGTTGCAAGTAAGTTACACAAAGGGGTCAACTTCTATTCAGAATTTTCTGAGCAATGATTAGACAAACAACTGTAATGTTTAAAACTGTGTGAGGTATACAGGACCTAGTACTATATCCATTTATCTCCTTCCTTTTCCCAGATTCTACAACCCAATAGTAGTGCTAGTTTCTGGAGAGGCCAATACCTGTAGTGAATGTGAGCTGACTCAAGTCTCTGGAGTCTTGGAAACTTCTTTGGTTTATTCACACTGACTCAGTAGCCCTGGCTTAAAGGTGAATCCTTAGACCCCAGGTAGGACCCTCTAGAACCAAAGGAAGACAAATGGTAGACCAGATGTCCAGACATCATTGCACACAGAGTATGGGATTGAATGAATTTTCTTGTGGACTCTTATAAAAACAGACAGATTCTGAAAGGCAGCTCAAAGCTGAGCAGATCCTAATTTGTCCACGTATCTTTGAGATGTGACTCTTCCTCAGCTTTCTGGCAGTTTGCCTGGTGCTCTAAGGGAAACTCAGTTGGCCAGAGTTCACCTGGGTTTATCAGTCCCCCAGGGGAATCTGTTTTCTCTGTGTGCTTCTTTTGTCATTCTGCGGGAACTGGGTCAGCTTTTCAAGAGTGGAAATGTCAGAGGAATAAAGAGACTCCCTTGAAAAGATCTTTTCCATCGCAGAAAGGAAACATCTCAGCATACCCCTTAAATAACAACATACAGCGTGACAGCCTTGCTTCCGACCCAAAGAAAGAAAAGAGGCCGAGAAAACACTGGGTAACATTTACACACACACCCCTTCACTTGGGAGACAGCTGGGCTGGGGCTGTGTCATCCCAAACACTGAATTAAAGGAACGGAAACATCAACTCTGTGGAATCTTTTGGATGGCAAACTAGGCTAGCAAGCAGACAAAGGAAGGCTTTCAGCAAAAGCCCCGATTTTTTTTATATTGTAGCACACTTGGACCGTAAGGCTGCTGCCCCGAGAAGCATGAATCTGTGCCTCCTGGGGAGAAGCCCCATCCAGGCCGCTGTCTCCCGCAGACCCCAGCACAAACAGAAGGTCCCTGTGGAGGGCAGTGAGCTGTGGCTGCACTGGTCCATTCAGTGGTTCTAGAAAGATGCCCCCACTGGTGAAATAGATTTTACCATATTCACTGGGCTGTTAGGAAGATAAATATTGCAACAGTCTGGCTGAAAGATTCCTAGGAAGCATTGATCATGAGGTTACCTGCATTGTGGTAGCGGGCTTTAAAAAGACTTAAGCCCAATTCACCAGCATATATATGCTGAATTCCTTCCAAATTACAAAATCATTCACAATGTCCCCAAGTTTATCAGCACTCTCGGCCAAATATATCATCACCCAACAATCCAAACTCCCATAACTCGCAGAATTTATTATTAGGAAGCGTCTATGGCCAAATCACCCTGAACACACCCGATCTCGTCTGATTATTGGTAAGAAACAAAGGGAGGGCATGCTGGTGGTGTTGCTCTTAGGGTCTCAGCCAGTGTTTGTTTTTTTTCTCTTATGAACCCTGATATGATATGTAATACAGTATCAGCAAGTTCTCGAAAAGCCCCTGTGTGTCAGGATTTCTCCAAAGCTTTGACAGCAGGGGCTGTTTTCAAAAATATCCATGTCTATCCCCCGTGTCCAGTGTAAACACAGTGGAGATAGACACCAAGATTTCATAGACAGAGCAAATAAGAGAAAACAAAGGTGTCTTAATGCCAACTGAATTATCTGGAATAACAAGGAATTATAGGAGGTCATACCAAGTCCTGGCCATACCTGCGAGGCAGATCTGGGAAGTCTGTGACAGACCTGTGCCTCCTGGGCTCTGGTATCCTCATTTCAGTACCACCTTTCAAGACAGCCTATTATTGCCCATCCTTAACCCAAGTCTTATTAATGATGCATGATGTGCTACTGCCTCAAAAGCTGACCATCTGAGCAACTAGTATTTCTCAAACCTAGATTCATGTACGAATTAGCTGAGGAGCTTTTTAAAAGCAACGATTCTGAGCTACAGATTCCTGATGGGATAGGATCCACACTTCTCAGGTCTGGATGTTTGGGAACATTTCCTGAGCAAGTATGCATTAGCATCGTATCAGATCCCTGGACAACATGACGGGTGGGACAAGAAAGAGGGCAGAGGTGGTGGTAGAGGTGATGACGGCGATTCTTCAAAAAGAATTCCATGTGATTCGGATATGCAATTCTTCTCCTGCAGTCCCCCCTGCACTTGAGAACTGCTGGCATTTTGTTTGAGTTAAAAATGTCTTAGAAAAAAAAAATGCCTTAGACTAATCCTGACTCTGCCACTCATGAGCCCCGGTGGCCTTGAGTACATTACTTTAGTGGCCTGTATGTCCCTGTTCATAAAATAAGAGCAGTTGTCACCTCGGTGTTAGCCAACTGTCACTGAGCCTCATACACAAGTGCCTGGGCCCCATCCACCCAGTCTGATATGTCATCTCATGTGGGGCCCTGGCTTTGGATATTTAAAGCTCCCCAGGTGATGCTGCTATAGGCACAGCTCTGAAGGTGACTGCTTACCTGGAGCCCTCCACCGATGATTAGCGGGCCTCCATGTGACATGTCTGCAAGGCTATTTTAAAGACTACGTGAAGAAGCAGTCACGAAGTCAATACTTGAGTCAACATTTGAGAAGCAGTATCTACAGGAGTCAAAGGAGTCACTTTACTGGATGAGGGACTGTATGGGGCTTTCTGATCCACTTTTAACATATTAAAGATCCATGAGTAGTGTAGCTTTCCCCAGGCATTTCTCATAGGATAACTAAGTCATATTCTGATTCTAAATCTGTTTCTTCTCAGAGAGCAGGTATAACCAATAAACTTTGTTAAGTGTGCATATGTGTGTGTGATTTTCTTACTATAAAATAAACTGGTGCCCAGAGACTAGAGTTCTGTTAGTGTCTTAGTGTTCTGTGCAGCCACGGTTTCCTGTTAGGACGCTAGAGGAGAATTTCTGAATTCTTAGTATGAGCTCTAAGGACTTTAACCACCTCACTTATCCTCATAACAATTCTGTATGGTATATACCAATAATATTTCCACTTTACAGATGAGAAAACTGAGAAGCAGCATGTTTAAGTAACTTTACTGAAGTTGTTTAACATTTGTAAATTCTGGAGGCAGGATTTGCCCCCAGGCATTTTGGGTCCTGAACATTTATTACCAGGAGGAACAGAAATGAAGATTACTTCCCATAAAATCGGTAGTTCAATGTTTGTCATGGAGAACTGGTAACAAATCCACAATTTGTCTGTATATTGCTTACTCTTAGCTCTTCTCAGTAGTTGAAAATCATGAGGCTTTTAACAGCCAGTGCTGGTTGTCCTTGATTTTGTGAAGAGTGGAACGAGATGTACCAGCTGTGGTGGGGAACCTTTTGTGCCTGTGTATTTGCAAATTTATCATCGCTTTCGTCTTTCTGTATGAAACCTGAACCAGACTGTGAAACAGCTGATCCGCTCTCTGCAGCCTCCTTCACAAATCACACCTGTTTGGGGGCTGCTGGGTCCCGCCTTGGACTCCATCCATCCCAAGCGGCTGCTTGGCGACCCAGCCTTCCTGAAATCTGAGTCTTCTTGTTGCATTTTCTGTACTTCCGCTGCTGGAAAACCAAGACAAGCAGGTTCACACACCTCTGTTCACTGATGGAAGTTGTGCTGTTACATTATAGAGTTCAAGGAGCAAAGTGACGATACACACACAGCCCTTGTTTTAGGAGGTTCTGCTCCACCCTTTGCACTGCGGACCCAAACACAACCAGCGGCAGCACTAAGTGCACAACAATGCCTTTTGCTTCTCCTCTTCTTTCTCTTCTTTTTGTAATGACACCATTCCCCGTAAGTCCCACTGAGTTAAAAGCACCACACTGTGCATATTATCATTTGAAAACTGCATTTTCTTGTTCTTTATTGTACCAGTCATAAAATGTGACGGCGGGTTCTCACTCACACTGAAAGTAATTTTACAACATGTTCAGTTGAGCCGGGGTAAGCTGGTTAGTGGACGATGTGGAGCATGGGGTCACTCTGTGAAAGGGGGAAGCTAAATAAATGCTAAAGAGAAAAAGTCAAGAGTCAGGTACACGCCTAAGTGTAAATCTTGATGAACTGTATATTAATTTCTCTCTTGAGTTTAAGCATCATTCAGTCTAGAGAACAGCTGGAGAATAAATTCACTTCCTATTACCCCCAAATTTGCCACTTTTCCTCCTGAATATGTATCTGCCTCCTAATCAATATCCTCAAATGTAGACTGAGAGTTTACCAGGTTGGATAATGCTTTGTAGAGATTCCACTGGAGAAGAAAAAAATGTATGAACATATAATTAGGGCAGATATTCCTCATAGTATTAAAGCTTTTTGCATATTCTTTATAAATGTACATTACATATTTCATGTATACTTATGGCATACCATTCCCTTCTCCAGGGGATCTCCAGGGGACTGTAGCCCACCACATTGCTCTGTCCATGGAACTTTCCAGGTAAGAATACTGGAGTCAGTTGCCATGCCCTCCTCTGGGGGATCTTCCCAACTCAGGCATTGAACTAAGGTCTTCTGCATTGCAGGCAGATTCTTTACCATCTGAGCCACCAGGGAAGCCTATAGAAGCAACAGAGGACAAGATTACACTTTTCCAATTTATATTTTATCTTAGGGCTTTTGCATTGGAAATTTCTACTCATTGGAATGTTATTTTCTCTATGGAAGCTCAGAGCATAGAATCCTCCTTTTGCTACTTAGATCACAGATTAAATGTTATCTCCTCAAAGAGGTCTTCCCTACCACTCATTTAAAGTACCCATGAGCACTCCTTATCACATTAATTATCCACAATTCACTATTGCACATCTTGAATGATCATTTTCTTGTTTAACAGTTGATTGTTGTCTCTACCTTCTAAATGTAAACTCCATAAGCGTCAAGACCTTATATGTCTTATTTACTCCTGTAACCCAGTTCCTTAAAGAATGAGTGCCCGGTGCACACTAAGAACTCATTAAATATTTGCTGAAAAGGAAAGGAGGAAGGAAGGAAGGAGCTGAGAGTTAAGCTTAGATATTAGTGCTGACTTGCACAATCAGGGCAAACTAAGAGATGTGACTTGACTTATATCTTAAAATATGTCAGAGGTGTGGTTTCATGGCTGGTAGGAGGAGGAGAAGATTTTCTAATCAGAACCTCTGAACACTGAGCAGTCAGTTGTGCTAGAGACAGCATATTCACTGGGTGTTACCCCAAGTTCAGAAGAGATGTTACAGGCAGTGATCTGGGGAAATGGCAAGGTAGAGGGACTTTGGAGAAAGAAAACTCAGGACTTGTGTGAAACTGTAGGGACCAGTCTGAGATGAGGAGGCAGGTGGATTAGAAAGCAATCTGAAACAAATTGGAGGAAAGACTCAGTGGGTGACTGCTGAATCCCAAGAGGATTGGAGGTGTCTCCCAATTATTTGTCTAAAACTATATTACAAAGCTGATTGACAGATGGATAGAAATTCATAGAGGCCTCAACTACAGATTTGGTGGAAAATGAGCTCTCACCTCCCCAAATAAGAGGAAACTGCATTTTTGTTAAAATACTGGGATGGCTATTTCTGTCTTTCTTCTGTGGAGGGTAGCAAGTGCCAGGGAAGGTGTGGCATGGATGAGGCTGAAAGGTAAAAAGGTGGTAGGAAGCTGGAGAATTGGAAATCGGGGCTATGCTAAAAAGCTATTCTCAGGAAAATAAAATCTCTATGATAGAATCATTCTCTTCTCTTTAGCTCCCTGGCTTTCAGCGTATGTTTCTAGAGAAAACAAGCCCTTGATCATTTGAAAACTGACTAAAAGAATGGGAAAAGCCTTGAGAGTTTAGACCCACAGCTCTTGTCAGACTGCTCAAATGTACTGATCTGCAGTGTACACAGAACCCGAGGTTGCTTTCAAAACCTTGTTAGGCTCCTGTAGGAACCAGGGGTGGCAGTAGGGACTTATCATTACAATTAAAACATACATGCTCACAGAAAGGTGGGTTTTTAAGAAGTGGTCCTCCATCCTGCTGATTCTCATCTTCAAACAAGACTTAGCTATTAACTTCTTATCCCTGCAATAGATCCCCATCTCTTAATCCCGTTGATCCTCAATACTCTCCTGGAACCTGGTCGTCTCTGTTGGATTCTGAATTGACCTCTACATTGGTTCCTCTGTCCCAACTACTTTCTAGTTTACCTGGAACATTAGTTTCCCCCAGCCCAGCATTCAGCTACTAGCAGCTCAGAGATGTCCCACAGAATCACCCCACATGGACCCTGACTTGGTTCTTCATCCCAGCTCGGCAGTCAAGATAGTCATCCAACTTACAAAGTCAAGCTCCAATTCACAAAGGAGTTGACAATCTTACAAATATCTTCCTCAAACCAGTTATTCAAGCTTTCACCATTTTTAGAGTCTACTCTTGTTTCCATTGTTGCACTCCCCCGGATACACAGGGGCCTCTCTTGTTAACAATAGCAAATATCAGCATTGTGTCTTGAACCAGTATAGTCCTCTCTTTATTCCTGCCATGCAAACTCAGGAAGAAAAAGAGGAAAAAACCTTTCAAAAAATCCATTATCATTGTAGCAGTTTCTTTTCCTTTTTGCTCTAACTTTGAAGTTGCTGCTACCTCACCTGGATTAGAATGAATTTATTTACACTAGCAATGCTATAGCCTCCAAATTAGGCAATGGTAAATGTCATTTGTGACACAAAACATTAATTTCATCTTCTTCTGAAGCTATCTGGCCTGCTAACCACTGTACGGGGTGCCATTGGCATTGGCTCTGGGTGTGGGGACGGGAAACCATGCTGCCTCCCACACTAGGGCCTTGGCAGGTTGCATGGTGGTGTACACAAGGAAACTGAACCGCGTCTGCATGGCTCACTGCTTATCAGGAGCACACACTGGCTGCCATGCTGTAGGGCAGCAAAGGAAAACAAAACAACAATAAAGGGAGGCCTTTGTCATGGATTAAAAGGGTTTAGAAACATCTGAGCCATGCAGTTTTCGAACACCGACACTGCCAATGACTTCATGACAGGATGTTAGAAAATGTGCTAACTGGGTTAGATAGAGTTGGTGGGGCCGCCAACACCCGTGCTTTGTAAATGGCTTCTTATCTGTGTGAGTGTGGATGCACAATTCAGAGTGAGAGGAATAAGGTTAATGACAGTTACATACTGCTGCTTGTGATTGCAGCTAAGGTTGTCCCTAAAGACTGTCATGACTGGACAAATTCTTTTTTCACGTTGGTTAGTTTCATGTACATTCTCAACTTGTTTCATTAGAAAATTCATCACTGGCACAAATAGAAGGGTCCAGTCTTTATTCAGAAGTAGAATCATTGGTTACCTTATTAAGCATGCTTGAAGGCTCAGATCTCCTCCCACACCTTCAATTCTATACCTAGCGATTCATTCCTTTGTGTTAACTGATGTCCCACCTTCAAACTTCTCTCTTTAAAAATATAATTATGTGGTCGTCTTCTTCGATTTTGTTACTCGATTTGCCTCTACATGTCTTTGGCTGGGTTTATTTTGAAACAGTCAGAGATGTCAATGCATGTCTCTCAATAATTGATAAAATAAAAAAATAGTAAAGATATTAAAAATTTGAACAATACTTTGAACAGATTTGATCTACTTGACATTTATAGAAAATTTTCAAAAAAAGTAGAATAAACATTCTTTTCAATCACACATGGAACATTTACCATAATGGACTATATTCTAGGCCACAAGATAAGTCTCAGTAAATATAAAAGAATTCAAGTCAAACTATGTGTATTTTCTAATCACAATGGAATTAAATCAGAAATCATTAAACAGATCTCTAGAAAATCCCCAAATATTTGGAAATCAAGTAACATATCTCTAAATAATCTAATGGGTCAAAGGAAAAATTACAGGGAAAAGTAGTTATCATTTTGAACCATATAAAGCAAATATACAACTTATCAAAATTTGTGAGATGTCACTAAAGGAGTAATTAGGGGGAGATTTATAACACTAAATGCCTGTATTAGACAATGAAGAAAGATCTTCAAATGAATGATCTCAGTTTCTATCTTTAAAAAATAGAAAGAGAAGAGCACAGGAAACCCAATGTAGAAAAAAGGAAATAATAAAGATCAAAGCAGAAACAAAGAAATAGAAAAATACAGAAAAAACTAATTAACCCACAAACTAGATATTTGAATGAATTTTTAAAATTGAGAAAGTTCTAGCCAGATATATTGGGGGAAAAAAAGAATAATGAGACAAATCATCAATAACAGGAATTGAGAGAGTTGACATCTATACAGAATCTACAAATATTAAAAGGATAATAAGGAAATAAACTACTTTATGCCAATACATTTAACAGTTTTCTTTTAAGACACAAACTACCAAAGCTCATTCAAGAAAAAGAAAAGGTAACTTGACTAGCCCTATATGTATTAAATACATAGAATTTGTAGTTAAAAACCAACTTTCAAAGAAATTACCATCACTGTGACTTCACTGGTGAATTTACCAAACATTTAAGGAAGAAATATCACCAATTTCACAGAAGTATCATAGAAAGTTGAGGAGAAAGGACTACTTTTCAGCTTATTCTGTGAAGCCAGCATTACCTGGTATCAAAATCAGATAGACATACAAGGGGGAAATTGGTCACTGTAAATTGGTGCAGCCACTATAGAAACAGTATAGAGTTTTCTCAAAAAATTAAAAACAGAACTACCATATGATCGAGCAATCCCACTCCTGGTATTTTTTCAAAGAAAACAAAAACATTAATTTGAAAAGATATATGTACCCCTGTGTTCATTGTAGCATCATTTACAATTGCCAAGATATGGAAGCAACCTAAGCGCCCATCAAAAAAAATGAAAGGATAAGGAAGGTGTACAATGGAATATTACTCAGCCATAGACGAGTATGAAATATTGCCATCTATAACAATACTGATGGACCAAGAGGGTACTATGCTGAGTGAAATAAGACAAAGACAAATACTGTATGATTTCACCTATATGTGGAATCTAAAATACAAAACAAATGAAAAAAACATAACAAAGCCAACAGTCATAGAGAGAACAAAGAGATGGTTGCTGGGATGGAGGTGGTGGGGGGAATGAGTAAAATAGGTGAGGGAGATTCAGAGGTACAGCCATCTAGTTACAACATAAATGAGTCATGGGGATGATATGTACAGTGTGGGGAATATTGTCTATAATAATGTAATATCTCTGCATGGGTCACAAAGGTGGTCAAAAGATATAAACTTCCAGTTGCAAGATAAGTAAGTACTAGGGACATAACATATAACATGATTAATACAGTTAACATTACTGTATGTTACTTCTGAAAGTTAAGAGAGCGATTCCTAAGAGTTGTCATCACAAGGAAAAATATTTTTTTCTTTTGTTTCTTTTTTTCATTTGTTATTTCTTTATCGGAGTATAATTCAATGCATTAGTTTTTGCTGTACAACAACGTGAGCCGGCTAAATGTATACATATATCCCTTCCTGCTTGGACCACCCTCCCAGCCACCCCTATGCCACCCATCTAGGTCATCGCAGAGCTCTGAGCTGAGCTCCCTGAGCTACATAGCAGCTTCCCACAGCTGTCTATTTCACACATGGCAGTGTATATATTCAGTGCTACTCTCCCATTTCATCCCTTCCTCCTCCCTGTCCACCCCATGTCCATCTGTCCACTCTCTACATCTGCAACTCTATTCCCACCCTACAAATAGGTTCATCTGTACTATTTTTCTAGATTCCATATATATGAGTGAATATTTGATATTTGTTTTTCTCTTTCTGACTTACTTCACTCTATATGACAGACAAACTCTAGCTTCATCCACACCACCTCAGATGACTCAATTTTGTTCCTTTTCATGACTCAGTAATATTCCATTGTATACAGGTCCCACATCTTCTTTATCCATTCATCTGTTTTTTGTTTCTATATGAGATGATAGATGTTTACTAAACTTATTGTGGAAATCATCTCATGATATATGTAAGTCACATCATTATGCTATGTGCCTTAAACTTGCTGTACCATAATTACCTCTTAATAGAACCAGAAGAATGTAAATAAATAAAAATTCTTTACAAGTATTAGATAATGATTGACATGAAGAACCAAAATGATCCAACATGAAGATATTCAGCTATCCTGTAGCAGAAAAATAAAACAAATAAATAACAAATATAGTATGCCCCAAATGTTTTGAAATTATTTTTGTTCATGAGGACCATTTGTATGTTACATTTAAGACAGATGTCTGGAATGACAGGCATGAAATGTTGGTCAGCTATTTCTGGGTATTTGAAGTCATTTGTTAATTTCTTTACTATACTTCTTATACTTCAGTGTTGCTTGACTTTAAAAAAAGAAGCACTCATAATCTTTTAAAACTATGATAGTTTTTTAATTTAAAAATTTCTAAAAGAAACTAGAGTTAGTGAAAATTTTTAAATAAAAATTTTAAAAATAAAATATTTGAAACATTTTAGATTATAAATGATTTATGTAATTTATACATTGTATATTTGAATTCAAATTAGTAAAAATAGTTTCTCTCTTTATTTCTAGGATATTCATCATGAGATATTATAGAGGTTTATTTTCATTTTCTATAGTTTAAACTTACACCAATTTCACCCAAAGCTTTCTTTCTGTCGTTATATACATTGTATCTGTTCATTGTCAGGCCAGTTTTTTTTTGTTTGTTTTTCAAGATTTTTTTGACCTGACCATTTTAAAAAGTCTTATTGAATTTGTTACAATATTGTTCCTGTCTTTCTGGTTTTGGGTTTTTGGCCATGAGGCATGTGGGATCTTCGCTCCCCAACCAAGGATCAAACCTGCACCCCCTGCATTGGAAGGTGAAATCCCAACCACGCGACCACCAGCTTAGTCTCAGTTGATTGTAAATACATCCCTGTGTCTACAAAGACATTTAGTCAGCAATCATTTCAGTGAGGAAGAGCAACATTGGCAAGACAATCAAATAGGACAGTAATACAGTCCAGTTGCAAATGGACCTCTGAGAAAGACAGCTGACAATGGGTTGCTGGAATTTGTGCATAATCCAGACTGAGAGCACAGCGCTACACTGACAATTGTGACATTAAACATCAGAAGTTAGACACGCAGACCAAAGATCAATCATTCTATTCCTCCCTGGGACAGGACCAAAGCCCAAAATATTTATCTAAGTAGTGAAGACCAGCTAAATACATGGCAGAAGACCCGCAGCAATCGATGTGTGGTTATCATGTGGCAACTACATGCTGCTCCCCTTAGTAGGGCTCTTCTTCTTGGCGCTTCGTAAACATTTGGGATCTTAGTTAAACATCTTAGGCCCACAGAAACTAAACAAGAAAGGCTAGGAACACCCGGCTTAGAAGCTTTCAAATGTAGATTGGTATATATATTTAGTATGGCAGTTTCAAATACAATGGGAAAATGAGTAGAACAGCAAATCACTCAGTCAGTTGGATTTGCTTCAAGAGTTTATATTAACTAGACAAAGGCAGAATGAAAAGCCTGGCGGGGGGAGTTGTCACCATCACATGTCCAGCATTAGTAACCTATCAGTGGAGTGCGAAAACCGCTAGTTGACTCATTCCCAAGTATCTCTAGCTATCCATATGTATATGCATGTCTATCTCTACATACCTCTATATCTATACATAAACACTAATGTCAATTTAGTAGAATAAGAATATTTTTCTCAGTGGTTGGTTAGTAACTTGTGAACAAAACAAATGATTAACTGAATATTTCACTGTTCAACCAGCAGGTGAAGATTCAAGAGAGAGGTAGAAAAACAGAAAGATATACATATAGACAGTCAGAATTATCTACTTATCAAGCAGTCCAAGATGTCTTGATAAATCTAGCAGTCCCATTCAGCTTTGGATAAAAAATAATTGCAGAAAGGAAAGTGTCGGGTTGAACCAATCCTATGATTGTCCAGTGTGGCCAGGGAAAGTAAAGCCAGACTACAGAACCCACAAACATGAGGCTCCTAGAGGAAGGTGTCACGGACCAGAATGGCTGTGAAAGAGTTCTGATTCTCTTGCAATCTGGCTTCTTCTGGTCATGCTCAGGTCCTTGTCCACATACTAGTGAAAGCATCGTGGTCACACCTTAATGAAGAATCCTAAAAATCTGCATGAAAATTTGAGATCAAATTGACAGCTTGCTTCTCAATCTTGAAAGACAATATAGCTAAAAATGCAATAAACTATCAGTTAATGTCTAGAACCAAGATATCAATGTAAGTATTGAGCATGGGATTTGAAAAAAAAGAATTCCCTGTGAAAGATGCCTTGTCCTAGGGTCACAGCAGGGACTCAGAAGGAAACCGGTGTGGGCGAAGAGAAAGAACACTAAGTCACCTGTGGTCCCTCACTCATGACTTACCACCCATGTCAGCAGGGAGATGGCATTTTCCAATAATGACAATTTAGCCAGTGTTTTACACTTGATCTTAGCCAAAAGGCCAAGAAGCGATTCACCAGTGTTCTAATATGAGCTCTAGTAATATTCAGGGGACTGTATTCATCACTGAAGCTACTTTTGGATTACAGTGAACTATAAAAACATTCTGTTTTCTTTTCCTACATAGCCAGACTTATAGGTAAGCAGACTACAAAGCATAATGTTAGGCTGGGAACAGTCTTCTCATTTCTGAATGATGCCTGAGAGTCTACCATTAGAGCACTATCTCTTTCTCTCTCTTTTTTTAATAAGGTTTTGGTCTCTATTGAAATTAGGATATCTCTTTAAATATTGTATTTCTAAGAAGTGAACCTGATGATATGTTCTAGCACTTAAAGCTCATTTGCTCCCCAATCGTCACAACGTCTAAAAATCTTATACAAGGGATGTGAGGCTCTTTCTGATCAGAGACCATGACTTGAGTCTGTGTCTTTTCTTACCAGACCTTTCCTTTGGTCTAATACCGTATTCGCCAGTCATTTTGCACTACAAGAATTTTCCTAAATGGACCACACTGTGCCTGCCCTCTCGTTTGCTCACTTGCTGGTCCCTCTGCCGGGAGCTCCCTCTTTCCTCTTTGCCTAAAATCTCCTGCCTCAGTAGCTGTCTTGTGCTCTTTTCTCAGTGATCCTTTCCCTGACTACTTTAGGGAGATTCCAGAACTCCTTTCTCTACTTCTGTCCTTTGTGTATCACCTTCATGATTTTTTCATACCATATACCACATATGCTATTACATTTATTATTTTTCCCAAGAAACAATATTAAAATAAATTTCATTTAAAAAATCATGTTGTCACATTTACCAATTAAAAAAAATTAAAACAAAATATAAGCTATACTAAATGGATCTTTAAAAATATGTAACAAGCTACTCCTGGAAAGTATGAACTTGTTTCTATTAGTCAACAATAAGGGATATTGGGCTCCATATGTCGCTACGGTGAAGATGAGATGAGTAAGGTAATTCTAGACTTCAGTTTTATGTTAAGCACATCCCAGCTCCCTTGTGTATAACAACAACAACAAAAAGAAAATATTTAATTGATGTAAATGGTACATGTTGTTAGTTGCAAACAACAGAATTCACTGTGGCTACTCTAAGTAGGCAAGGAATTTATGAAAGGGTTTTCAGTAACTCACAGATGGCTCATTAGGGCCAGAAAGCCCAGACTTTAGGGCTATACAGTTGTGAATAAATACCCAACCACACTGAGGCATCTTTTGTAAAAAAAGACCATTGCTGCTGAGCAAACATGACTTTTAGTACTGGGCACTGATGCTTCAGAAGCAACAACATTCCTTGCCCCTGAGTTGTACAAAAAATTAATACTTCTACCCAGCCACTTCTTCATGATTCTTACTCCTGAACCCAGGTCTCTCATAGATGTTCTAATTGGCTGAAGTCAGGTCAATCATTTTACCCTCACCACAAAGCATTCTGGGAATGTGAAGTCTACAGAGTTTCCACCTATGTAGAAAATTAACAAAATGTGAAAAGACCTCGAAAGTGCTGACAGCCAAAAATGACAAATGTTTGCAGCACTAATCAAATGTCTCCAGCTGAGTTTTGCTTCAAGGAGCTATTGAAACACTATTGTTTGTATTGAATACAAGGTGATCTCCAGCATCTCTTCTTTTGGAAGATATCAGATTATCTGCTAAGATCTATGATGTAGTAGGAAAACTGTTGCTTATCTAATGTTCTCTGCCATTAGACTGAGTTGGGAAAATACTCATGAAGGTTTTTCATCTAATCCATTAAGACTTTATTAACAAAGTTAAACACATTTTCAACAAATATATCAGATAAGCATATAACCAGGAGGTTTAGACCATGGAAATTGCCCAACTCACCCCCTAGAGTGTATATCCCTCAGCTCCAGATTAGAATTACTGTGTTTTCTTTGACCTATACTTGGAATACTGAAGTGAGCTTGTTTTGTAAGGATGGACAAAAGATGCTAACTTGAAAAGCCATTTTTAGTCATGCATGCCATCCCCAGATTGAAGGTTTCATCCAGAAACACTTGAAGTTTTTACTGTGACTCAGTAAAGTGAATGAGAAATGTTCTTGGCACTGAGCATCGATATGAGATCATATGTTTTTTACAGACACTGCTCATCTCCTTGCCTAACTGAAAAAAAAAAATTTCAACAGGTCAGTAGGTTGCCCTAAATTGATGAACAATTTTAACAGTGTTAAAATTGTTAAGCATTCTTAAATCTTCATGAAAGTCTCAGGTGACAAGGGCTTCTCCGTTCATTCCTCAGGGGTACATCTAAAATGCCTGAAACAAATCCTCATTTTGAACCAACCTATCATGAGTCATGTTTCTCATCTATGTCATTTTTTCTTATGCTTTTATTTTGTCCATACAATTTTTCACTAAGCTATCAATATCCCCCAGTTTCAATTTCTCCTAAAGTTATCACCTTTTATAACCATAATATAGTTGTTAAAACTATGGATTCCCTGGTGGCTCAGACAGTAAAGAATCTGCTGCAACGCAGGAGACCCAGGAATTAAACCTGGAAAGATCCCCTGGAAAAGGGAATGGCTTGCTACCCACTCCAGTATTCTTGCCTGGGAAATCCCATGGACAGAGGACCCCAGCAGGCTACAGACCATGGGGTTGCAAAGAGTCATACATGACTGAGTGACTAACACTTCCTTTCAAAAAAACTAAACTAGCTTTATGCCAAATTGTAGGAGGAAATCACTACTTGCCTTCTGGGTTACTGACTGAAAGAAATGTTTCCAAAGTCTACATCCAAACTAGTCTCAACAGGCAAAACTAATACATGGTGTTAGAGATCAAGATAGTGGTTAGCCTTTAGGGGGCCATTGACTTGAACTGGATACCAGGGGTCTTCTGTGCTGAAATGGTTTATTTCTGGATCTGGGTACTAGCTACATAGGTGTGTTTATTTTATGAAAATTCATCAAGCTGTGCATTAATGATTTGTGTTCTTTATTCTACACCATGTTTATTAAAAAGTTTACTTTTAGTGGTATATCCAAACAATGGAATATTACTCAGCACTAATTGGGCTTCCCAGGTGGTTCAGTGATAAAAAGAACCTACCTGCCAATGCAGGAGATGCAAGAGACACAGGTCTGAGCCCTGGGTCAGGAAGATTCCTTGGAGAAAGGCATGGCAACCCACTCCAGTATTCTTGCTTGGGAAATTCCATGGACAGAGGAGTCTGGCAGACTATAATCCATGAGACTGCAAAGAGTTGGATATGACTGAGCACACAAAAAGAAGCTATCAAACCAGGAAAAGACATGGAGGAAACATAAATACATATTATAAAGTGAAAGAGGCCAAATAGAAAAGGCTAAGTATTGTATGATTCTACCTATATGGCATACTAGGCAAAAAAAAAAAAAAATTGTGGAGAAGACATAAGAAGGACAGTTGTTACCAGAAGTTTGGAGGTAGGCAGGGATGACTAGGTGGACACAGAGGGTTTTTAAACAGTGAAACTATTCTGTATGTGAATATGTGTCATTGTGCATTGAACTGATATACTCTAGCTCACCAAGAGTGAACCCTCAGGCCAAGTAGGGACTTTGAGTGATAATGATGTATCAGTGTAGGTTCATCTATTAATATAAGTACCATTGTGGTGGGAGATGCTGATATGGGGAAGTTCCATGTGTGATGAGGCCGGGAAATTTCTGTATTTCCTACTCAGGTTTGCTATGAACCTAAAAATGCTCCAAATATAAAATCTAGTGACTTCCTTGGTAGTGCTGTGGTCAAGACTCTGCCTTCCAATTCAGAGGCACAGGTTTGATCCTTGGTCAGGAAACTAAGATCCCGCATACCACATGGCACAACCAAAAGAAAAACTATATCTATAAAGTCTATTTAAAAAAAATCATACACATATATACCAAATTTCCTTTTGAACAAAGAGCCCTTCTTTTTTATCTTTAATCTCTCAGACACTTAGGCCATGCAGTACAAAGTTGTGTGAAGAGTGATGAGGAAAGGAAACTAGCAAGGGGATCTTAAAGCCAATTCCTTCCTCTTTATGGAAGGCTGGCCTATTACAAGTGAATAAACATCTTTTAAAATAAAAATCATTTTACCATTGAATTATTTATTAAAACTCATTTTTCAGAGCAGCAAACAGAAGACTGGGGTAAATCAACACGTCTCTGTGTAAACTGGTTACAGAATCCCTAGACTTTTGCTTGTTTTATAATTATTTAGTGTAATTTTAAAATATCTGGAAGAGAAATTAGATAGGAAAGTCACCAGCTATGTGCATAAGCAGATAGATAATAGTAATAGAGCATGATGTGCTATTACAAGACAGGTGTTGTAAGAGTTCCTGGGGACCCTGAACTAAGCCAGGAGAGAGGTCTTGAGAGGCCTCTTGGGGGTGATGGCACCTGCCATGGACGTTTGCACAAGAGTAATTGTAGACTGTTCTCTCAAAACACCAGAACAGAGTCTCTGGTGACACTGTATGCACACAGTGGAGCAGAAAGCAGACCAGAGAGTACCTCTCTGTCCCCTGTGTGCAATTCTCATTGGTTCAAGAAAGATAAAGAAAAGTTGGAGATGTTTTGGAGAAGAGTAATTCAAATAACAAAAGGGATTAACTTCCACGTGGGGACATTGTGTATTTCAATGTATGAATCAATCTCATGAATACATCTCTTGATATCTGGCCAACTACTTTCTTCCATCCCCAACCCAGTCACCAACTGCTGCTGCTGTTTCAATTACTGATGGATAAAAACCAGCAAGCTGCAATTTTGTTTATGCAACGCTCTGAAGAAGACATCCTAGAAAGATGCTTTAGTAGCAAGACTGCTATTGATCTATGCAGTGAAGAGAGGCTAAAACCTGAATGTTCAGGTTTTAGAATTTATGTCTAAATAAATATACCTTGGGCTTCCCTGGTAGCTCAGCAGTAAAGTATCTGCCTACAATGCAGGAGACCTGGGTTTAAGCCCTGGGTCAGGACTATCCCCTGGAGTGCACGGCAACCCACTTCAGTATTCTTGCCTGGAGAATTTCATGGACAGAGAAGCCTGGTGAGCTACAGTCCCTGGGCTCACAAACAGTGGGAAAGGAGTGAAGCAACTGGGTATGCACAAATACACCTTATGTCTTATGATACTGTAATAGAGTAAAAGGAAATTCAGACTGTTCTTCATCTGAAGCATTTCAAACAAATGAGGAGAGGATTTGGTTAAACTTTATAAAAATCACGAAAAACAGAACTGGCCTGTCTTTTCATGTTACATACCTCCAGGGGAACCCTGCATGATCTGTACAGTGTTCAGTACCCCGTGGGGCTCTGCAGTGTGGTGTCCCTGGAGGTGCCATACATTTGTGTGGCAAATTTCAGAATCTGAGAACTATGGGGCAACCACTGAAGCTGGGAAAATGTACATGCAAGAGAAACTAAATAATAAGAAAATCCTAAATCTTAATTTCTCAAAAAATTGTGCATGCTGAAAATATAAATAGCACAAAATAAATAATACAGTATTGGATTACAATCCAAAAAAATAAAATGAATATCCACGAGTCTATAATGATAACAACAAATGATGGAGTAGATAAATAAATAGGGGAAAAGAGACAAATCTTCCTCACAGAAGAATTCCAAATACTATGTAATACTTTCCCTCCAGAAAAGGGAGCTTAATTCTCCTTCCTCTGAAGTGTGGCATGGATTTGGTTACTTATGGCCAAAGAATTGAACATGGGGAGTGAAAAAGAGAAACTTTACGGTGAAGAAACATGGCAGACACAACATTTAAGTGATTGAGGTCGGCATCAGCATGATAAGCCATGTCAACATCATGTACCCCTAATGTCATGGGAAGAAATGGGCACATTAGCCTTTGGTTTTTCTATCCAAAAGCTCACATCCCTAGTCTAACCATGAGAGAAATATCCAACAAACTCACACTGAAGGTCATTCTACAAAATACCTGACCAGTAGTCTTCAAAACTGCCCAAATTATGGAAAACAAGGCAGGTCTCAGAAATTCACAGACCAGGGGAGTCTAAGATGACATGACAACTCAATGCAATGGGGTCCTGGGACAGAAGAAAGGCACTAATAGAAAAACTGGTGAAATCCAAGTGAAGTCTAGAATTTAGATAATAGTCTTGTGTGTGTGAGATGAGTGCAATTGAGTGGTAGTTTGAGCATTCTTTGGCATTGCCTTTCTTTGGGATTGGAATGAAAACTGACCTTTTCCAGTCCTGTGGCCACTGGTGAGTTTTCCAAATTTGCTGACATATTGAGTGCAGCACTTTCACAGCATCATCTTTTAGGATTTGAAATAGCTCAACTGGAATTCCATTGCCTCCACTAGCTTTGTTTGTAGTGATGCTTCCTAAGGCCCACCTGGCTTCATATTCCAGCATGTCCGGCTCTAGGTGAGTGCGAGTGATCACACCTTCATGATTCTCTGGGTCATGAAGATCTTTTTTGTACAGTTCTTCTGTGTATTCTTGCCACCTCTTCTTAATATCTTCTGCTTCTGTTAGGTCCGTATGATTTCTGTCCTTTATTGAGCCCATCTTTACATGAAATGTTCCCTTGGTATCTCTAATTTTCTTGAAGAGATCTCTAGTCTTTCCCATTCTGTTGTTTTCCTCTATTTCTTTGCATTAATCACTGAGGAAGGTATCTCTCCTTGCTATTCTTTAGAACTCTGCATTCAAATGGGTATATTTTTCCTTTTCTCCTTTGCTTTTCACTTCTCTTCTTTTCACAGCTATTTGTAAGGCCTCCTCAGACAGCCATTTTGCTTTTTTGCATTTCTTTTTCTTGGGGATGGTCTTGATCCCTGTCTCCTGTACTATGTCACAAACCTCCATCCATAGTTCATCAGGCACTCTGTCTATCAGATCTAGTCCCTTAAATCTATTTCTCACTTCCACTGTATAGTCATAAGGGATTTGATTTAGGTCATGCCTGAATGGTCTAGTGGTTTTCCCCACTTTCTTCAATTTAAGTCTGAATTTGGCAATAAGGAGTTCATGATCTGAGCCACAGTCAGCTCCCGGTCTTGTTTTTGCTGACTGTATAGAGCTTCTCCATCTTTGGCTGCAAAGGATACAACCAATCTGGTTTCGGTGTTGACCATCTAGTGATGTCCACGTGTAGAGTCTTCTCCTGTGTTGTTGGAAGAAGGTGTTTGCTATGACCAGTTCTTAGCAGAACTCTGTTAGCCTTTGCCCTGCTTCATTCTGTACTCCAAGGCCAAATTTACCTGTTACTCCAGGTGTTTATTGACTTCCTACTTTTGCATTCCAGTCCCCTATAATGAAAAGGACATCTTTTTTGGGTGTTAGTTCTAGCAGGTCTTGTAGGTCTTCATAGAATCATTCAACTTCAGCTTCTTCAGCATTACTGATCGGGGCATAGACTTGGATTACTGTGATATTGAATGATTTGCCTTGGAAATGAACAGAGATCATTCTGTCACTTTCGAGACTGCATCCAAGTACTGCATTTCGGGCTCTTTTATTGACTGTGATGGCTACTCCACTTCTTCTAAGGGATTCCTGCCCACAGTAGTAGATATAAGGGTCATCTGAGTTAAATTTACCCATTCCAGTCCATCTTAGTTCACTTATTCCTAGAATGTCGACGTTCACTCTTGCCATCTCCTGTTTGACCACTTCCAATTTGCCTTGATTCATGGGCCTAACATTCCAGGTTCCTATGCAATATTGCTCTTTACAGCATCGAATCTTGCTTCTACCACCAGTCCCATCCACAACTGGGTGTTGTTTTTGCTTTGGCTCCATCCCTTCATTCTTTCTGAAGTTATTTCTCCACTGATCTCCAGTAGCACATTGGGCACCTACTGACCTGGGGAGTTCATCTCTTAATGAACTAGTAAAGTAATGCTCAAAATTCTCCAAGCCAGGCTTCAGCAATATGTGAACCATGAACTTCCAGATGTTTAAGCTGGTTTTAGAAAAGGCAGCAGAGGAACCAGAGATCAAATTGCCAACATCTGCTGGATCATCAAAAAAGCAAGAGAGTTCCAGAAAAACATCTATTTCTGTTTTATTGACTATACCAAAACCTTTGATTGTGTGGATCACAATAAACTATGGAAAATTCTTCAAGAGATGGGAATACCAGACCACCTGACCTGCCTCTTGAGAAATCTGTATACAGGTCAGGAAGCAACAGTTAGAACTTGATATGGAACAACAGACTGGTTCCAAATAGGAAAAGGTCACCCTGCTTATTTAACGTATATGCAGAGTACATCATTAGAAACGTTGGGCTGGATGAAGCACAAGCTGGAATCAAGATTGCTGGGAGAAATATCAATAACCTCAGATATGCAGATGACACCACCCTTATGGCAGAAAGTGAAGAAGAACTAAAGAGCCTCTTGATGAAAGTGAAAGAAGAAAGTGAAAAAGTTGGCTTAAAGCTCAACATTCAGAAAACTAAGATCATGGCATCTGGTCTCATCACTTCATGACAAATAGATGGGAAAACAGTGGAAACAGTGGCTGACTTTATTTTTCTGGGCTCCAAAATCACTGCTGATGGTGATTGTAGTCATGAAATTAAAAGACATTAGCTCCTTGGAAGGAAAGTTATGACCAATCTAGACAGCATATTCAAAAGCAGAGACATTACTTTGCCAACAAAGGTCCATCTAGTCAAGGCTATGGTTTTTCCAGTGGTCATGTATGGATGTGAGAGTTGGACTGTGAAGAAAGCTGAGTGCCGAAGAATTGATGCTTTTGAACTGTGGTGCTGGAGACGACTCTTGAGAGTCCCTTGGACTGCAAGGAGATCCAACCAGTCCATCCTAAAGGAGATCAGTCCTGGGTGTTCATTGGAGGGATTGATGTTGAAGCTGAAACTCCAATACTTTGGCCACCTGATGAGAAGAGCTGACTCATTTGAAAAGACCCTGATGCTGGGAAAGATTAAGGGCAGGAGGAGAAGGGGATGACAGAGGATGAGATGGTTGGATGGCATCACTGACACAATGGACATGGGTTTGGGAGGACTCCGGGAGTTGGTGATGGACTGGGAGGCCTGGCGTACTGTGGTTCATGGGGTCGCAAAGAGTTGGACACGACTGAGCGACTGAACTGAACTTGTGTGCGTGCTGTGTGCTTAGTCACTCAGTTGTGTCTGACTCTTGTGACCGCATAGACTGTAGTCTGCCACGCTCCTCTGTCCGTGGGATTCTCCAGGCAAAAATACTGGAGTGGGTTGCCCTTTCCTTCTCCAGGGGATCTTCCTGACCCAGGAATCGAACCTGGGTGTCCTGCATTGAAGGCTGTTCTGATCTATGAGGGAAGCCCCAATAGTCTTGTGGCAATGTTAATTTATTAGTTTTAACAAATATACTTCAGGTAAGACATAAAAATTTATATATAATTCCTGAATGAGTTATACAGGAAAACTCTGTGCTCTCTTTATAACTTTTCCATAAATCTAAAATTATTCCACAATAAAATGTGTATTTAAAAATATATAAACAGATTCTAGCAGTATTTGTTAGGTTAAATGATAGATTCATGATGTGACATTACAGGAAGCTAGAGATATATGATATAAATCTTTTATCCTTGGGGTATTTGTCAGAGTGAAATCAACCTCTTCCATCACTTATCAACTATAAAATCTTCAAAATTCATATTCTCTTTCCCTAACTTCATTTCCTACATCTTTAAAAACTGGGACACCATAATCTACTTTACAGGATTTTTAAGTGAATCAAATGAGATAAGGTGTATAACATGCACAGTGCTTGGCACATAGTAGGCACTGAATAAATAATGTTTTCCTTATTTTTTTGTAATACCTATCCCTAACGTTCACTATTCGGCAAGGTCTTAGCTGATAGCTCAAATGGTAAAGAATCCGCTTGCGACGCAGGAGACCTGGGGTCAATCCCTGGTTCAGGAAGGTCCCCTAGAGAAGGGAATGGCCACCCATTCCAGTATTCTTGCCTGGAGAATTCCATGAACAGAGAAGCCTGGCGGGCTACAGTCCATGGGACTGCAAAGAGTAAGACACCACTGAGGGACCAACGCATACACATCAGGCAGGGTACTATTTTTCATATCATGAAACTAACCCCAAATAACAACTTTTACAGGAGAATATTTTAACCCTAGGAAGAAAGATCAAAACAAATAAATTCAGTCCTTGAAGGAACTATTTTAGTAAGACAGACTGAAAGTGAAAGTGAAGTCACTCAGTCATGTCCGACTCTTTGTGACCCCGTGGACTGTAGCCTACCAGGCTCCTCCATCCATGGAATTTTCCAGGCAGGAGTACTGGAGTGGGTTGCCATTTCCTTCTCCAGGGGATCTTCCCAACCAAGGGATTGAACCCGGGTCTCCCTCATTGCTGGCAGACACTTTACCATCTGAGCCACCTGGGAAGCCCAAGACAGACTGAATATACAGAAAAACTTCATTTTAAAAATATGCTGAAAAGAAAACCTCTTGAACAAGTGGAAATGATATAAAACCAACTGAGTAAATGTCAAGGACATGAGGTGAAAGGTAGAATAAGTCAAAGAAGACTTCCTGGAGGAGGTGAGACAGGGAAAGAGAAGAAAGGAATGTGTTTCAGGTTTGGGGAGGATTACATTGGAGGAGGAGAAGGGGGTGACAGAGGATGAGATGGTTGGATAGCATCAGTGACTCAATGGATATGAGTTTGAGCAAACTCCGGGAGATAGCGAAGGACAGGGAAGCCTGGCATGCTGCAGTCTATGGGGTCACAAAAAGTCGGACACTACTTAGCAACTGAACAGCAACAACACTTCGGAGGATGGAAAGTTGTTTCTGAAGCAAGAGAACATAGAGGCTTGGGCCCCTAACACATAGACAATATTGTGAAAAGTTCAGTGTGATCTCAGTTTTCTCCTTCTTTCCTTTAAGGACTCTTCCTAATCCCTCCTGGTTTGGCTTTTCTCTCTTCCCTTAGCTAGAAGATCCCTCATGCCACCTCCCAGCTATTGAGGACCATGCCCTGTGGGATGTTACCTAGCCTTGTTCATGGACTTCCCTGACCTCTGGCCATTTGTCACAAATTATCAGCCAGGTATCTCTTGACTTCTAGACTTTAAAGCTAACCTTCATTGTGAATGCCTGAGAATGGATTACTATGCTTTCCTTCCCAGAGAGCGTTTATTTTTCAAGTTTCTTTACTTCAAAGAATTACTGTGATATAGCCAAAAAAAAAAAAAGAAACAATTTTATGCAGGGACCAACTGTATAGGTATGTAGCTTGGCTGAAGCTTGGATCAGAGAGTAGAAAAGCAATATAGTTAATGATAAGAGAGGCCAGAGTGAAGAGAGAAGGGGTAGGAAGGTACTGGAAACATTAAAAGTCAGATAGTGTAGTGCATCCAGAAGAGGCTTTCTCAACCTCAGCACAATGGACAGACTCTCTTCTACAGGGGCACAGGATGGGACATTAAAAGGGGGTGGAAGCATGCCACAGTGACCTTCCGTAGGTTTTTCTCTTGCAAGGTATCACCTCTTGTTTTCTTTTATTTCCATCCATATGTGGGCTTTCCAGGTGGCATAGTGGTGAAGAATCCACCTGCCAAAGCAGGAGATGCAAAAAACATGGGCTTGATACTTGGGTTGGGACGATTCCCTGGAATAGGAAATGGTAACTCACTCCAGTATTCTTGCCTCGAAAATTCCATGAACAGAGGAGCCTGGCAGGCTATAGTCCGTGGAGTAACGAAGAATCAGACATGATTGAGCAACTGAGCACACAACATATGCAAGAAACCTGTCTTTGAGGTGGAGTATGAAAAAGTAGCATGACGTTTTAAGATGCGGGGGAGAATTTTCAATTAAAACTCTCATTCATAGCAGACAGTAACTATGATGACACACTTCCCCTCCCTCCGTCTCCTAAAGACCTCTGTCCATATTTTTATTCCCTTTTTCTTCCCATTCCCTGTTCTTTTATATATTGTCACAGTATTTATTCAAGAGATAATTATTGTGTGTTTATTATGTGCAGAGCCTGTCAGACCAAGAACTGCCAGTGCCGAGAGACTCCTTGCTGCCCTCGGGCCAGCAGATGGTACAAGCAAACCTGGGCAATAGCAACAGGAGAGGGAGGGGTGGGTCCAGGAGAGGCAGGTAGGATGCGCAGAGGAGGCCGGCAACTGGAGACGGGCAGAAGTCCCAGCTTCAGTCCTCCAGCCTGAACTGGGGTCAGGAATCTAGTCTCCTATGAAAAATGGACCTGACAGGAAACTCTCCTGAAAGACCCGGGGTCCTAGGTGACTTATCCATACAGACACTGAGAAGAATAATGCAGAGCCCAGTGATAGGAGCCAGTCCCCAACTGGCCAAGACCCCAGCTCCTCAATAAGGGCAGGGACACTCTGATCAGAGGTAAACACCTCTGCTGCTTCTGCTACTGCTCACTAGGTATAAAGTTCAGACTGACCGATACTAAGCTAGTGCAGCTTCTGGCCTCTGCTCCCAGCATTCCAGTGGTCCAGGAGCAGGGCTGGCCCCAAGCCTTCTGGGGAGGCCAGCATCCAAGTATATCCTCATCCTAAATGTAGAAGAGGGAAGCAGTATTGAACAAAATAGGAAAGAGAAAGGAGAATGCTGATGCCTTGTGATGCTTAGAACTCTGCTTTCTCAATCATCTGTATCCTTAATAAGAGAGCTTGGGTTAGTGTGTGTGTGTGTGTGTGTGTGTGTGTGTGTGTGTGTGTGTGTGTCTTAATAAGAGAGCTTGGGTTAGTGTGTGTGTGTGTGTGTGTGTGTGTGTGTGTGTGTCTCTCTGAAATAAGAACAAGTGATTTCTTCTCTGGTACCACAAAAAGTCTCATAATATATCCATTCTCTGAAATAAGTGTGCTTGACCTGATTTCCATGGCTGGGTTTGGGGAAATCTGTGACTCTGAAACTGTAAGCTCTAGTAAATTCTTTCTTCTTAAAAGAGAGGTCCTCAGCTTTCTTCAGCTTTCCAATGAATCTGTGACCCATGTAGCTCAAAAATAGCTGTGCTGTGAGAGGATCTTGGGAGACTGATATGTGACAGAGAAAGACCTCTCTATTCATTTCACCCCTTCTTTTCCTCATTTCCTCCCCTTTTGAAAGCCCCTTTACAGCGAGTATTCTCTCGAAAATCCTTTAGAACACAGGAGTATATCAGTAATATAGGGTCTGATTCCATCCAAACAACTTTGAACACTAGCATACCATACCAATGACTTTCATTTACATTACCTTAATTCTCACAACTACCCTAAGGATTAGAAGTTTTCCCTCTGTTTTTGCTGACAAAGAATCTGAGGCTCAGAGAGGTAAAGTGACTTGTCTAAAGACACACAGCAAGTAAATATTGTGCTGAGACACAAAACCTTTCCTCTGATCCTGGGAACAGCAAGTCATGTTTCCAACTATCCCATAATCCTGCCAGGCTGTAGCATGAAGACAAAGATCACCGTGATCAGAGATTTACCAGGGTCTGTTATACTCCAATGACAATTCTTCATAACCACATAAGTCTCTGCATCATCCTATGCAGATACATTTAACTAATACAGAAACTGAGGTCAAGAAGAGACAGTGTCAGCAAAGTCAAAAGTGCAGGGGACTAGATTTATTGATCATTGTTTCTCCTGAGTCCTTCAAACAAATAACAACAATGGAGAACAGTCACTGAAAGCTAAAATTCAGTGTACAAAAACCTGTGTTAATAATCTCAGAGTTGGACTGTCTTGAATCTCTTGGGGCTTGTAGGGTTCCAAACAGGCAGGTCTACCCAGCCAAGAATTAGGGCCGTTAATCAGATTACTCAAAGTGAAAAAAAAAACACTATTGCCTCTATTACCTGGAGACTTCAGGCATCTTGTTTTTCTTAAGAGGTTTCTTTGGTCTGACTTATCTTGATAATCCCCTGCCTCCCAGCTTTGTTTTGCTTGATACCACTCTGATCATAAAGGAGTTGGTATTTTTGCAGCAAAATAATTTTTTATGGAAAGAGTGCTATGAAAAATCATTTTCAGCAGGGAAGGGTGTCTGTTAAATAGGCTTCTCAAACACACACACACACACAATTAGGGATTCTTTTGCTATGTGGAAAGAATACCTTTATTTTATCTATAACCTTCTAAAGCTCCCTTCACCTCACGTAGAAATGATTCATAATATAAACGTAGATCATGTTTATGATCAGTTCATTTTGCCCTTGTTCAGTGATTTCCTTCCCTCTCCGCACCCCCTCCCCCGCCCTCCTTCATTTCTTCTTGCCGTTCAGGGCTTCTAAAAGCCCCAACAAACATCTGAAGAGCTGCGGTACCCACAGCAAGTCCTCGTTCTGTTATGAGCTCGCAAGACACACAATGCCAGCCCCGCTCAGTCATCTCCTTGTCAAGTCTGCCTCTCCACCTTCCCATCCTCATTCCAGGAGCCTATTAAATTAATGAGATAGAAGTCCGCGCTACAGCGGTCGCCGTGTTATTGGTGTAGAGCGCCGGTGCTGTTACAGTGTGCCTGTTTTCTCTCCTGGGACGTTTAATTTCCGCTTCTCAAATGAGCTGCGAAGCTGTGAGGCCTGGCAGTGTTCGTCCCCGGCACTCCGTGATGCAGATAATGAGGATACTGATAGGTGCCTAGGAGACTGTGATGGCTCCGAGCGCAACCATGGTCTGATAATGCTTTACGCCAGCAGTGTCACAGCGGAGCCACTATCATCCCGCAAGGAATGGTTCATCTTTATGTGTAATACAGCAGCTGTCACCTAAATGGCTAATGGGGAAGCAAAGTAGAACCAGAGTGCTAGTCATCTTTGTCACTTAATAATTTTAAAGTATCAGACTTCGCTCCCGCAAGTTCCAGTAAAAGCGTGCTTGCCGGTTTTATGCTGTTTGTGGTGGCTTTAAACATGGATGGAGAAATCCGTGGTGCTCTTCTGTGCAAATCTAATTTAGTATCGTTTGAATAGCCGAGTAATTAAAATGTATTATATGTATAAGACGCTGCGATGGTGGAGTGCCTGCATTTAAGAGGAAGATTTATTGGGCTTGCAGCCTCCACTGTGAACCTCCTACAACCACATTAGCTAACATCTGTTGGAAAATGTCGACACCAGGGCAGAAGACATGCACGCGGAATGTATGCTTTCCTGAGTTGGAACAGCAAACCGGAAACACGGCTTGCAATTGCAATTTAAATTAATTAGTCATGGGACCTGTGTCTGCATGGGCACACGCAGGCATGCGTGAGGGTATATGGGTGTGTGAAGGGTCATGAGTGTGTACAGCCAGGTACATACAAACACGCATCCTTTCTAATTAACATCCAACCCCTGCAGAGTCGGAAGTGAAGTTTGATTGGATTTAAGGAGCAGGGTAATAAGAATGGGACAGTTAATACAAACGATGTCGGTGTTGACACTGCCCCATTAGTATTTCCTGGCAGATTATTTTGTTTGCTTTGCCTAAGTGCACAAGATTATAGGGGATGATTTAGTAGGCTAGGGCACTGGATTCTGAAGGCAAGCCAAGCTAATTTCAATCACACCTACAACCAGACTGTTAATCTTTGGGGAGTTACTGCACCTGTGCTGGCAGAGGTTAAGAGGCGAGAGATTCTAGAAGGCACAGATAGAGCAGTTGTCCAGGGGAAGGGAGAGCAGTAGAACGGCCTCATAATTCTCTTAGGGGATAAACTGACAGACATTTCAAAATCTGAAAAAATATGCTCCTAGATAAGTGTGAGATATACTTTCCAAACAAACACAAAATTTGTTCCAAGGAAATACCGGTCAGGAGACAGTCAAGAGTGCTTGCTAACTGATGGGAGGGAGTCACATGCGTGTGAAATGTGTTTAGGCAGCACTACATATTGCTTTCCTCTCTTTGCATCACTAATGGTTTGGACGTATTGTCAAGTGTGTGTCCTGCTAGGAGAAAAATAACCAAGTGGGCTGGGGGAACTGAGGTTCCGAATGATATTAAACATTTTCACTTCATCTCTGCCCTCCTAACCATTTTGCTATTCTGTTTGTAAACCTCTGGTCAAAGCTACTGAGAAACTTCAATACTGTGATCAGCCTTCCTCTAAAGACTGAGCTTCTCCTGCTGCACTCACTCACCGGAGGTCCTTAGGTGATCATGCACTGAGGTGGGGCGGGGGGGGTGGTGGTGGAGGGGGGTCCACAGGTATAAATGTTCAGCTCAGGTCCGTAAAGTCTCCACCTTGTTTACAGCACATCTCAGAGGATGCAGTCATAGCTGACTGTTTTGAATAAATATGTAGATTTTAAACAAGGTTTTTAAAAGCACTCTCAGGTTTGTGAAGCCTGAGCCAAAAACAGGTATTGACACAAGTGTTGGAAACGTTTACTAACACCCGCAGTCAGGCTCCTCGGTCCTGTGTCTCTTGGCAAGTAAGAAAAGAAACATAGATATAACAGAGTCATCAAAAAAAAAATTAGACTGGTAATGCAAAAACAGAAAAAGTTTGCTTTTGCCTAATGGAATAATAACACAATGTTCAACATATATTAAAATTGGTAAAAATTTCTTCAGTATTCATGAGAAAATTGTTAATCACCATGAGCTCTTTGGGAAAAGAGCTTATGGATGTGATTAATAAACTCTACACAAAGTCCATTCAAATTTAGCCTTCCTTAAAGCCCACTTTGGAGAAAGAAATGGCAACCCACTCTAGTATTCTTACCTGGAAAACCCCATGGACGGAGGAGCCTGGCGGGCTACAGTCTGTAGGGTTGCAAAAAGTCGGACACGACTGAAGCGATTTAACACACACACACACACACACACAGTCCACTTAATATAAAATGTTATATTTTAGGTCAGATCTTCATGTCATTGCCATTTCAATGGGAAGCACTGTATCTGTGCTTTGAAAATCACAGAAAAGATGATTTTTCTCGAGGTAGGAGTTTGAAAGTCAGTATTATCAGCATTTTTAAAAAAGAAAGTGAACATATGAAATGTCTTACTTTTCTCATTTATTCAAAGCAAAGGTTGGGCTCCACAAAGAGCGCAGAGGTAATGATTGTGCATCTGTTGCTGTAATACAGCGAACTGGGAAGAACTAACTACGTGCAATTCAATAAAGTATATTTAGCATATTTTCATTGCACCAAATATCAGCTGATCCACCTCTTATTAGTATAAATGGCATAGATTAGTGTCAGGCATTTTCAACAGTGAAGAAATTACAGGAGTCTGCAAGGCTCATTAGGCTCTGCCTGCATGTTAACGAGGGGCCAGGCCTTATTAATAAGAAGAGGAAAAAATAAAGCTAAGCTGAGAGGAAAAAAAGGAACAAAATTCTCCTTTAAAAATTCGCCAGCATTTAAAAAGTAACTGGACTGCACTGGACGATTCTTCTCCTTCCTGATTTTCTAGACATTTGTGAAGATCTATACTGCCCTGTATTTATTTTTTGCCACATGTAAAAAACATTATTCTGTCTCAGTCAATGTCAAATACATAACAGAAACCATGTTATTTTAAACAAGTGAGATGGCTGTCAACTTATGCTTTCAATTAGCCATTCTGGAGTCAGGTTCAGGTCATGTGTTTACAGCTCCACTTTCTCCCACCGCAATCATTTAAAGAAGATAGGGAAATAACCTGCCTCAGCCTTCAGCAATAAGAGCATCTCCGTCTCCTCCCAGCTTCCACACCTCATTGTTTGAATATCTCAGTGGCAATATTAGAAGAGCAATCTTCCTAGGAAAGGAAGGTAAAGAAGAACCTTTGGGGTCACATCCAATGAGGATTGTCTCTATTAACCCAAAGGTCAGTGTGATGAATTCTGATTGGAGAAAAACAACTCCTTAATTGGCATTATACTTAAAGTTTGAGAAATTATCAATAAAGGCTAACACCAGAGTACAGGGAAGATAAGAACTATAACAAAACAGAAAAACTAAGGGTCTTGGCTAGAGGCCATGTTGATTGGGAATTGCGTCCAAAGGCAAAGAAGTGCAAGCAAAGGAAAACCCTCCAGGTTCAGTACATGCTACAAGATGCTTTTGAAAAAGGGAGAAAGAAAAAAGTTAGGTACTTGTCAGTCTTTAAAATCATACACATTCACAAGCATTCATGTACACACACTTACATGGAGCAATTTTATTGCACAGCTTTTTAAAAGCAATACCAGAATAAATATAAATGATCAATTTTTACCGCAAAAATTAAAACTGCTTACACACTGCAGTTCTGTGGAGCCTTTCATCCAAGCATATGTCAATGTTTCTTTTAGGCTACATTCTTATAAAAAGATATGGGATTCCTAGGTGGCACCAGTGGTAAAGAACCCACCTCCCAACGTGGGTTACATAAGAGCCATGGGTTCAATCCCTGAGTAGGGAAGATCCCCTGGAGGGGGCATGGCAACCCACTCCAGTACTCTTGCCTGGAGAATCCCCATGGACAGAGGAGCCTGGCAGGCCATAGTCCATGGGGTCGCTGAGAGTCGGACATGACTGAAGTGACTTAGCATGCATGCATGTTATAAAAGATAAGCTTTACATTAAAGGAAAAAAAACTGTGCTAAAGTAATAGTCTATTATTGAACAGTCAGCAGTAATTAATTTAGAGTTTCAGGATGTTTCGAATCATTCTTCATTATGTTTATAATATTATCCCCAAAGCTGAAAAAATCACATTTCTTTCCTATCCATTTCCCTTCATTCTGGTTCACCTTATTGATTTCTCCCACTGTGTTCAAACTGAAAGTGAAATGACCATGACTCCTGAGGCGTGTCTGAACCAGCATCATCACTGCTGTCCTTACCGTTCCAAAGCACTGCCGTCTTTTGTGGGTGATGGTTGTAAGGTGAGATGGCTAGATCTCAGCACCATCTGTAACTGTGACATGTCTGCATCCTATGTACCAACAGAAATGAGTGGATTCTGGAAGGTAGAGAGCTAAGTATTCAAAACCCTCCAACTACCACTGCCTCAAGTTGCTTGGATGATTGAGGCAGTGGTAACTGGCATCTTAACCTACATTAATTTTTTTTAAAGCTTCTTTTCTCTACTTCACATAACCTGTTTTCACAGACCAACAATTGGTTGCAAATTATTGCAGATATGCAATAATACATTTAGAAGTATTTCCTCCTGGTAAAATTGTGTGTATATACAAAATTATACCTTCACATATTTGAATATATGCTTATATCAACACTGTAGTTTTTAGGTACTGGATAAGGCATTTTCTGAGATAGTTAAAGCAAGTTTCTAGAAGGCAAATTTTTTAAAAATTAAGAATTACGTGAATGTGTCCATTTTAACCATATCATCAAGGCAACTTCTGTGAAATAATTCCCCAAAAGTTCCTCACAGAGTCAACTGACGGAAGCAATTTTCTCTATTTTCTTTTTAATCTTTAGTATGGAGACATAGAAATATTTTCTGATCGTCATCTTTCAAAGCAGGTTTTCCCCAATAGAACTGGAATCCAGTTCAAGGAAACACTGAGAAGCTCAAACCTCCCCAATCCCTGTCATGAGAGATGGTGTGTATTACTTGATTTTCTAAAGTGACAAGACATACATTAAAAAAAATATATTTCTCTTATTGTTACATTTCAGGCACGTTTACTGTTAGCTGCTTGGCTTCATTATGTATCATAGTCTGAATCTACAAATCAAGTATAATTAGACTTAGCGAACTGATTGGATTTCTAATTAAGCTACATTGGAAACAATGCACAATCAGTAAATACTCTGACTAGGTACATTTTAAAGAGCAACTCTTGGGCTTTTTGCTGATGACTAGACACCAGTGTCATTAAATTTGTTGGTGGCAAGCAAATTTTAAAGCTAAAATAGAGGCAATTAGTAAAGATCTTGAAATATTTAATCACGTTTGTCCAATTAGTGTGCAATTAGGCAGTGGTGTGGCGTGGGACAGGCATTCTGCTTCCGTGCTTGGTGCAGAAGGATCCCTTTGAAATTTTGCTGTTTAGTTTATTGATATATAAAAAGGAAGTTATGGTTGTAATTTCCAATTTAAAAAAAATACTGTGCAGATGGTCTGACTATATATTTAACAATGTTAAACAAATCCAAACAAGGGAAGCATGTTACCTGAAATTACACAGCTGTGATCTGTGAATAAGCTCTGGATCATGGTAGATTACAGCTGTGCTTATCTCGATCCTTGAAACCGCCAGGCATTTCTGGAGAAATTGGGAACCTGATAAGCTCGCCCAACAGGTCTTAGAATGGTTGGTAGTTCCTTACTTGACCAGAGGCACCCTTCTTGGTGGTTAGCTTAGCTTCTAGCTCAGGACCTCTGAGTTAAATCTGATGAAGGAGAGATGGGAAGAGATCCTATAAGAAGTTGACTTGGGATGTATCAGTAAGCTGGACAGCAATGTTATAATACCTGGTGTTCCCATTGCAAACCAACAACTCCTGTCTACTCAGCAATACCTTTAGGAAGGGGCCATGTTAGTGGGAGGTTTGGTATGCCCACTGCAAAAGAAAAGAAGAAATGTCCCTTGTTTTAAACACTTAATTTGCATTGCTGTGTGATGTGCTTAGTCACTCAGTTGTATCCAACTCTTTGCAACCCCATGGACTGCAGCCTGCCAGGCTCCTCTGTCCACGGGGATTCTCCAAGCAAGAATACTGAAGTGGGTTGCCATGCCCTCCTCCAGGGTATCTTCCCAACTCAGGGTTTGAACCCAGGTCTCCCACATTTCAGGTGGATTCTTTATCGACTGAGCCATCAGGGAAACATAATTTGCATTGCTCTACCACAAAACTTTTTAGTTTTGCAGGAAAGCATAGGGCATTTTCCTGACATCCTTATTTGGATAATCTCTGAAAGGCAATAACCATTTCTCTTTTAAGAGAAGGTTATGAAAAGGTCACAAGGCCATTTGTGTCTCAGGCGGCCAATCAAGGAGGGTTAACTGACCTCAAAGATACCTGAAAAGTGTCATTCCATGAAGCTGTCAGATAAGACAATGAGATGACGGTAAGAGAAAGCAAGGAACATAAACGGTGGGAAGGGGTCATTGGGGGTAGGAAGAAGAGGGGATTCGAGGGAGTAGAAGGATGTACTAAGGGCTCCCCAACCTCCAGGATCTAATGTCTGATGATCTGAGGTGGAGCTGATGCAATAATAATAGAAATAAAGTGCACAGTAAGTGTAACGCACTTGAATCATCCCAAAACCATCTCCCTCACCCTGCTGTTCATGGAAAAATTGTCTTCCACGAACCTGGTCCCTGGTGCCAAAAAGGTTGTGGACTGCTGATGTACTAAGAACTCATTATATACCCAGGTATCCTGTGGACTTTGCTTGAGACAAAGGAATGTCTTCCATTTTCTTCTGGGATATTGACTTCATGCTCGGTCAGATGTAACCGAGGAAATGAAAAAATGTTCATAGATAAATAAGCTTGTCTGTCTAAAGCCTGGTAACATAGTAGGGTAAAATATGTTGAATCTCAGGAATCTAAGGATTTCTGGATGTAGATCCAGTTCTCCCCGCTAGGTGCACCAACATTTCATGTTACCCTATGTAAGGATACTCTGTTTGGATAACTTGGAAGCCAGTGAGAGGAAAACCCCCTAGGTACCTACAAATGTAAAGGGAAGGGGTTCAAAAGAAAAGCAAAATAAAAACTGTCCTTGAAAAAAAAATAACGAGTGAATTTATGTGGAGGCTGGGATTAGAGTACACAGAATACATGACCTTATAATAGGTTTACTGGGAATATAGTTTAGGAAGCCTTTATCATATTTATTTACATATCTACCTTCTTTCTCTCATTCTGAAGGCATTTTTTTTCTTTTTAACTTTCTGAAAGCAGGTTACAATTATCATAAGTCAAAGCCAGACATTTGGAAAGCTTTGAATATAATTAAATTTTATACTGAGATTTAATTACATTCTTAATTAAATTCTATATTTAGAATTTTCATAAATGTATAGTTCTAAATATAGTCAATTCTAAATTAAAAAATTTAGAACATCAGTGAATATATTAGCGATGTATTACATGTCTATTGCATTGGCCATAAAGTTTGTTTGGGTTTTTCCGTAGAATGCTATGAAAAACCCAAAAGAACCTTTTGGCCAGCCCAGTATCTTGGTCTTCCATGAGCAGGAGAGGGATTCTAGACGCAAGACGTCTGCTGCTGTGCCTGGTCGAAGTCAAGTCTTGAGGGATAATGTACACTCTGCCACCTAAGATGGTGAGGTAGGGAAGATTATGTTGATTTTTACAAAGATGTGGCAGAATGGTACTTGAGTGAGTTGGATAAGGCAAGTGATTTTGGGCTTTGCATTGTCCTTCTTTGCTTTGTGGTCTTTCTGCACTATTCCTTGTGCCCTCCCCTCAGGGTCTCCATGTTTCTCGCTGTGCTTTTTCCATGCCCCATTCTTACAACCTGCCCTTGGAAAGCTTTCTGGATAGGACTGACCACTTTTAGCAAATAAAAATATTGGATGCCCTGGTAAATTTGAATTTCAGATAAGCCGTGAATAATTTTTTTTTAGCATGAATATACCCATATATTACATGGAATATACTTATTCTAAAAATTATCTGCTTATCTGAAACTCAAATTTAGCCAGGAGTCTTGTATTCAAGAGCTGTCATAGCTCAGTCAGTAAAGAATCTGCCTGCAGTGCAGGAGACCCGGGTTCAATCCCTGAGTTGGAAAAATCCCCTGGAGAAGGAAATGGCAACTCACTCTTGGAGTGGAAAATCCATGCCTGGAAAATCCATGTATGGAAGAGCGTGGTGGGCTACAGTCCATGGGGTCACAAGAATTGGACACCACTTAGCGACTAAACTACTTTGTATTCAATCTGGACCACATTCACACTAAGATATAAGTAATTTAAAAAAGCATCATCTTTCACCCAATGACAAGTCTTTTTTTGGTGTCAATCAGGAACTTAAGTGATAAATGAATAGCCTAATATTGAAATTTTAAGCATCCATTAAGGTTCTGATTTTCAATTTTGGTTGCATATTGTAGTCACCTGGGGAGTTTTTAAAAACTCAGGCTAAAACCCTAAATAATTAAATCAAAATCTCCAAGGATGAAACCCAGGCATCAGTATTGTTTAAGGTTCCCTAGTGACTCCAAGGTACAGCCAAGTTTATAAACTATTGAACTAAGAAAGGTATTCTAAACTAAGACTGCACATGAGAACCACTAGGGAATTAAAAGGAAAAAAAGTGCTTATGCTTGGACTCCAACTCCAGAGGTTCTGACTTACCTGGTCTTGGTGGGGGTCTGGCATCCATAGTTTTTAAATAATCACTGAGTCAGAAAATATTCAAAAGGGTCTTTTGACGAGCAATGGGTCATCCTAGCACTTTAGAAATCACACCAGAGTCCTTCCATGCCCATATAAAAAGCTATACGAGATATTTGGTTTCTGGGGGAAAAGATCCCATAGAGATTCAAATTTATCTGCTACCCAATGTAAATCAGGGTCCTTTTTATTTTTTAGCCATGCCCCACATCATGTGAGATCTTAGTTCCCAGACCAGGGACTGAACCCATACTCTCTACACTGAAAGTATGGAATCTTAACCACTGGACCACCAGGAGGTCCCAATCAAGGTCATATGTTTGGGGAACACTTAGGATGCCCCTGACAGTTGCCTTGGGAAAAAAATCAGATGTGACTGTACAGTATTGAAGGCAATTAAAAAAAAAAAAAAAGAATAACATAAACTATATCCTGCTGGGCCAGATGGGTTGATGAAGGAGTTGCCATGGAATAAATGACTATCAGGACATCTAGATGATCAAAGCTAGGATGAGGCTGGACACACACCAAAAAAAAAAAAAACCACACACAACAATTTAGAGTCAGATGGGAATGAAAGTATTAAGAAGCTTTCATTGAACGCACGTGAAGGTTAGCTTGGTGGGAGATATTTTTGTTTCATTGTTTTTTTATTTGTGCAGGAAATGGCAACCCACTCCAGTACTCTTGCCTGGAAAATTCCATGGATGGAGGAGCCTGGTAGGCTACAGTCCATAGGGTCACACAGAGTCGGACACGAGTGAGAGACTTCACTTCACTTCTTCATTTTTGCCACAAACCAAAACAAACCCTAAGAATTTGATGTGTGTGAGTGACAAGCAGCAACTAGGAGTGACTAGTGACAGAATTGGCTGAACTCATACTAGCATACGCTGTTGAGCAAACTGACTCTAGACAGTTGATAGACATCGGCTCCGCATCATTCATGACCCAATGTGCCCTTACAGCAAAACGTATTTGTCCATCTGTCATAGACAGTGTGGTTCAGAAAACGGAAATTCCTTCGAGGCACTGGCCCTGACAAGAGAGTGAAAAGTGAAAGTGTTAGCTGCTCAGTTGTGTCCGACTGTTTGCAACCCCATGGACTGTAGCCTGCCAGGCTCTTCTGTCCATGGAATTCTCCAGGCCAAGAATACTGGAGTGGGTTGCCATTCCCCTCTCCAAGGGATCTTCCTGACCCAGGGGTCAAACCCAGGTCTCCCTTATTGCAGGCAGATTCTTTCTCATCTGAGCCACCTGGGAAGCCCTGACGAGAAAGAAGCTAAGCTAACAACAGTTTGGGTTGAGGTCAGATGCGCGGGGAAACCCAGACCATGTACCAAAGTCCCCTAAGAAGAAGAGTGTGAGCAGATCTGATAGACAATAGGAGAGGCTTACCCCGAAGTGAGGGGCTGCCCTGGTGGCACAGTGGCAAAGGACCTACCTGCCAATGCAGAAGATGCAAGACAGGCAGGTTCGATCCCAGGGTCGGGAAGATCCTCTGGAGTCGGAAATGGCAACCCACTCTAAATATTCTTGACTGGGAAATCTCATGGACAGAGGAGCCTACTGGGCTGCAGGCAATAGGGTCCCAAAGAATTGAACATGACTGATGAGCACACCAATGTGAGTGCAAGTGTATGTGTATGTTGAGGATGATTCCAGGTGGAGAGCCAGCAGGAGGTGAAGAGCAGGCCAAACAAGAAAAAACTGGAAATGTACGCTAAAATTCCAGAGGAAGTTGCTGGGCAGCTTTCTGCTGAATCGGAGCCTCCTTCCAGTCCCAGTGAGCCTCCTCTGAGAGCACGGTCCTACTGCCAGATCCAGACGTGGGTCTAGAGGGGCACCAGGCTGGCTGGCAACACTGGCCTTGGACGGAGTCTCTTTGAATAATATAAGTTGCCTTGTTCAGGTGGCCTGAGTGGTAAAGCACCTTCTTGCCAATGAAGGAGACATAAGAGACATGGGTTCGATCCCTGGGTTGGGAAGATCCCCTAGAGAAGGGAATGGCTACCCACTCCAGTATTTTTGCCTTGAGAATTCCATGGACAGAGGAGCCTGACAGGCCACGAGTCCATGGGGTCGCAAAGAATCAGACCCAACTGAAGCGACTTAGCACACACCCAGCACACACGCAGAAGCAGTAGCCCTCAGGCCCATGTTCTGTGCCGTGGGACCCCCACTGTCTCACAGCTAACTGGGACAGGTGTGGGTGTCCCACTGAAGAGCAGAAAACTCTCAGGTTGGACAGTGCCTATACCTCTGTTCAGAAAAAATTTCAAACCCAGATTTTCCCTCTTGGAAATACAAACAAAGACACTGTAACACATATGTTCAAATGGTGGGAAGGGGGACTACTTGGCATAGAGTTGGGGCAGGAGAGGCCACGGTGGGCCGTGTTTAAGGGGACTGGAAACCTTCATGAAGCAAAGGCAGCCAATAATAGGAAAGAGATAGCGAGAGATCTGGCAGTGAGATGCGGAGAAATGACGAGACACGTGGACAGAAAGAGAAGATACTGCCTTTGAAAGGAAGAGGAGCTGATGGCTGGAGCCTCATGGATTTCTAAAGAGTTTTGCAGTTCATGGTCCAGTTCCAATCTGTGGGCATCCTCCCAACAGCACTGTCCCCTTTCCTCTTATTCTGAATGGGTCTCTGTTGCCCTACCCACAAGTACCTAACTAAAACAGAAGGGCATAACACAGTTTGTAGTCTTCAGTGGAAAAAAGAGCTACTAGCTAACAGGCACGTGGGAACCGCCCCTTGTCAACACCCTTAAGGAGTCACCAGTGGACAGGACAGGTGTTCTCTACTTCAGACCCTTCCCCTCCCTGCCCCCTCCCCCACACCCCCCAAATCCTCCTGGCTTGGGAATGTTCCACCAGCTTCCTCCAAGCTTCCAACTAGAAGTGGCTATAAGTTGTAATCTCACAACAATATTTTAAGCCATTGCTCATTTCAGCCCCAGTCCCGAGTAGAACACCTATCTTGATGGTCTTAGTAGCTGCAGAGCTGTCACTCAGGTTGACAGGAAAAAAGAATCTGTGCCCTTGGACTTACCCTGTCTGTGCCTCATGTTTCTTATTTGTAAAATGGGGATTGTAACCGTAATTATGAGAAATTAAATGAACTAGCACATGCAAAGGATTTAGGAGAGCATCCAGGAAATATTAAACACTATGTCCAACACCGACTCGATGGACATGGATGTGAGTGGACTCCGGGAGTTGGTGATGGGCAGGGAGGCCTGGCATGCTGCGAGCGGTTCATGGGGTTGCAAAGAGTCGGACACGACTGAGCGACTGAACTGAACACAAGCAATGGTGTTCTCCATTCCCTTATGCTCTCGGGGGACTTCCATTCTTGCCATAAACTCTCCTTGTTGTTTAGCAGCGCAGTGGTGTCTGACTCATTGGGACCCCATGGACCCTAGCCCGTCAGGCGTCTCTGTCCACCGGATACCCCAGGCAAGAATACTGGAGTGGGTTGCCATGCCCTCCTCCAGGGGATCTTCCAGACACAGGGATCAAACCCTCGACTCCTGCATCTCCTGCATCGGTTTCTTCACCACTGTGCCCCCGCCTCGCCCCGCCTTAACCTGGATGTCCATCAGAGGTGAAGCGGTCCCTTTATAGTTGGCCTGATTGTCACAAGCAAAGCCCTTGAACAATCCCCTCAGGGAATAAAAACAGAATCCGGATAATAAAGTCTAACCTGCTTTTCTCTTTTCCTTTGTCCTTCCGGTTTCACTTGCTGACAGGGAGCCGAGTGCAGAGGCCCGGCAGCGGGCGCCTCAGACCAGCGTTCCTGGTGTAAAATGGCTGCTGCGCACACCTCCCCTCAGTGCGCAGTGCGCAGACTCGCTGCCCGGAGACCAAAGTCCCAGGTGAGGGCGGCGGGCCGCGTGCAGAGACTGCGGGGCCGCGTGCAGAGACTGCGGGGCCGCGTGCAGAGACTGCGGGGCCGCGTGCAGAGACTGCGGCGCCGCAGCTCGGCCCTTGACCGGTGGGGCGCTCTAGATCAGTGGTCCCTGATGTTTTTGGTATCAGGGACTGGTTTTGTGAGAGACAACTTTTCTACGAACTCTGGGTAGGGGGTGGGGTTTCAGGTTGATTCAAACGTATTGCATTTATTGTGCACTTTGTTTCTAATGCTATTACATCAGCTCACTCCTTCTCTCGATCATGAGCTCATACCGCTCCATTCTTTCATTAAAGAATGACACTTTGCTTCTAAACCAACTCGGTCTCCTATTGGCTCCAGCAGCACCAGGCAGAAGGAGCCTTGTTGGAGACCGACTCCAGAGGGTGGGCAGCATAAAGTCTTTGACCGACCCCTGCCTTATGCCGCCTACTTCCTCATTCCCTTGCTGAACTTGTTTTGTGTGGTGTCTCAGCTCTGGAAAGCACTTTAATATGCGAATGGAGACGATATCCCACCTTTGTTAAGCAACCCATTTGAAATTCCAATGAAGGGAAGTTCAGGCTACTCTGAACAGGATTACTTTAGGCGTGGTTATTTGAAATAATCATAGACTTTCACCCCCGTTTTACCTGGTGGGAGGCTAGAAAGCATGGGCACTGTGTCAGCATCCCAGCTCAGATGGAGTCAATGTTGGTCGATGTCTCCTCTGGTTATTATCCAGGCTGCAAAAAAAAAGAGCGAAAAGAAGAGTCATTAAGCATAGCAAAATGACTAACCATGACTCAACAACATCAACAGAATCACAATGACCATTTACTATTGACACCCACCAAAAATAAGGCATTATGCTGACGGATATATACAAATGATCTCCCTTAGCCCTTCAACAAGTCTGTGAACAAGTCAGTGTTTCAACTTTATTTTTATTGATGGGAAAACTAAGCCCTCAAGAGGTTAAATGGCCTTTCCAACAAAATACTTTAGGAGCTTCCCTGGTTGCTCAGCAGCACAGAACCTGACTGCGATGCAAGAGCCACAGGAGGCGCGGGTTCGATCCCTGGGTCAGGAAGATACTCAAAAGAAGGGCACAGCAACCGACTCCAATATTCTTGCCTGGAGAAGTCCATGGACAGAAGAGCTTGGCAGGCTATAGTCCATGGGGTTGCAAAGAGTCGGATACAACTTAAGCGACTTAGCATGCAAGCACCTAGCAAGGGACAAAGCTGGGGTATGAGTCTCCATCTGTGCTGTTCTTGGCCTCCTTACTGCGCAGGACATGAGCACCTAAGTGATTATCACTTGGTGCTGGTGCAGAATTTCTGCCTTGCATGTATTCATGTCCTATTCTGGGTGCCTTAAAATCCACAAAAAAGAGGGAAACAGACTTTAGAAATAAACAGAAGTATGTTGAGCACCTCTGCACTTTTTAAAAAATTTTAATGTTCTTGTTTTTAAGGACAGTGATACATAATTGAGCAGATTTTCCTTTTCGGACAGACTGATTTTAAGCTAAAACATTATGTATATTTTGGGGAAATCCAAAAAGTTCAGAGCAAAGATTTAAAAACAAAGCAGGTCATTGCTCAGAAATACACTTAGACAGGTTTCCTGTGAATTTTCTTTGGCTTTAAGAATTCTCTGTGAATTTCCAGAGGCCCCTTCAAGTAAATGATGGCTCTCTGGAGGGTCATGAAAACAGTCAGGGAATCTTTGTCCCTCCTCCCCAAGCCCCTCCACCCTCAGTTGGTACTCTTGTTTTTGCTACACATTTTTGAAAGGGAGGGGGTGATCACAAGCAGCTTTAGATTTTATTCATGCAAGAGTGTAGTTAGGAAGTAGGCAGCTTCCTTCTAAGAGTGATGGCTTGATGTTGCTCTGTGGTTAGTCCCCATGCTTCCTTAGTGAGCATTTCCCAGGAGACTGAATATAGTACCTACGAGCATTGTCGTTTTTGCTGGTCCAAAACTTTTTGGTGGGGAGATTCTTGTGCATCAAACTCAATCTCTCCTACAGCCTACAGTTGCCTGCCAATCTGTGCAGCTGGTGCAGGACTCAGTTACTTTGAAAGAGGAGGAAAGATGGCTTTTTTCCTTCACTCTCCCCCCAGCCTCCACCTCCTCCTGGTAATACTTCTCCCCCTCCCCCCCTCCCCATATTGTACAAAACCATGTGGATTTGCTGAACAGGTCTGTAAAATTAATTATACCGTGAGTGCTTGGTAACCAATGAATTGTAAATTGTACATTATTAAAACAGCATCAGAGCTCTGACTGATCTATTATTCTTTGGGGAATGAACAAAGATAAGAGCTCTATGTGCTTTAGAGGTCTTTCTTGCCACCATCCAGCAGGCACAGAGAGGAAATATCAAGTAGTCTTTTTTTGGTTTGGTTTTGTTTTTCTGCAAGCCGAATTAAATAGAAAGAGTATCTTTTTTCCCCCCGTTATTAAATTGTTATATGTGCCCTCACAAATCTGTCTGTAGCATCTAATAAGGTAGTGGGCACTCAATAATACTATTCCCCCGTGATTGTGGTAATATGTATCCATATATACTCGTACACAAATGCAATGCCTTGTCAACCTACTGTGAACAGGAGATATACGATATGACATGGCATCGTAATGAAATAAATTGTGTTGATGTAGTGCCTCTCTGCAACAGCTCGAGAAGGATTCAGAGTAAACAGCAGGAGACATAAAAAACATCGGCTGAGTGTGTGCCAGGGGCCTCGTGGCTTCAGTTGAAAAGGAAGAATCTGGAAGAAAAGGTTTTTCTTGTCTCTTTCTTCTAGACACAACAGGATGACCCCTGGGAGTTGTTTGTGAACCTCTCTTTTTACTGAACTATCTCCCTGGTGCAGAATTTCTCAGTATCTTTCTTCGTGCTACAATGATTCCTTCCAGGCACATCACACAGTTCTCCATGGAAACTTTCTCTTTCCACAGCTGACCAAGCCTGCCGGCCCTGGGAATAGAAGAGTCAGGCACGTAGCATTTGGGCTCACAGGCAGGGGTTTGGACTAAGAGAACCAATGCAGGTAGAAGGTAAAGCTCACATCATTCCGCCACCCACCCCCCAACCCCTGCCAAGTAGGTAAATGTTTCTCAACCCACCATTTCAGGCACAATAGGATACTTCAGAACTAGGCTGCAGAGGAACAGATAGGCAATTTGTAGGGCCCAGTGCCAAGATAAAATGCAGGCCCCATGCTCAAAAAGTCTGAAAAATTTCAAGACAATGACAGCAAAGCATTCAACTAAGCGTGGGCTCTTCCAAGGGCAGGACTGTAAACAACCCCACAGGCTACACACCCAGGAAGCCAGCCCTGGTGCAGAGAGACATTTGCACGATGGCTCGTGAGGGCTTCTGAATGTTCGCTGCACTTTAATCTTCTCGGGGCCTGATTGGGCCATCAGACAAATTCAGGATTTCTTTCAGCTGGGGGAAGACAGTACCATCCATTCTTTTCCCCACCTGGAGCTACAGTGGGATTACTTTTCCATCTCCGTGGTCTGAGGGCAGCCGTTCTCAATAAGAGACTGCCATGGGGGTCGGGTGGAGCTCAAAGAAGCATGAGAGAGACACACAGAGAGATTACCATAAAAGAGTAGACAGAAATCAACTTTCTGATAGACCGGTATCCTTAGCCATGGTTTCTCATGGTTTTTCTGAGCACTACGTTGTTGCCATCTTCTCATTCTCCAAAGAACTCCCGTGACATTGAGGGAAAGATGACAATTGTTTCTTCTGTTTTACTTTCAGTCAGCATCTTCTTACCTATTGCTTCCTGTTTTAGTTTGGTACAAGGAGACAGGAGAGATGACCAGCAGACATGGGGACAGAGTGGTGAGAGGCTAACAGGGAGGATTGGGGGAAGAAACCATTATACAGATGGTCTGTGGGAATGATGCAACCACAGCCAAGAGGAGCTGGTAGACAGGCAGGAGGGGGATGGGGCGAAGGTGGTATTTAATGAGTTGTACCCAGCCCAGCAGGTCTAACTTCCTGCAAGACCTTCTGTTCTGTTTGTGACTCTGTCCCCTCTGAGGCTTCCCTGTAGCTCAGATGGTAAAGAATCCACCTGCAATGCAGAAGACCCAGGTTCGATCTCCAGGTCGGCAAGGGAGAAGGGAATGGAAACCCACTCCAGTATTCTTGCCTGGAGAATCCCATGGACAGAGGAGCCTGATGCGCTACAGTCCATGGGGTCACAAAGAGTCAGACAAAACTGAGCTACTAACACTACTTACTACTACTGTCTCCTCTGTGAGGATTTGAACCTGATTATTGTCCTAGAAGGGCACATGTGTTCAATGGACGGGCATTGGGAATGTATTCAGGCACACACCTTCCTTTCAATATCCTTAGAGCCAGAAACATATGTGAGCACTTTAGGGGAATAAATAGATCAGCCCTGAGGGGCACTGGTCCAGGTGACAAATTGGGTTAAGATAAGAAAAGAAAACAAAACGGAACAATAGCCTGTCTTATAATTCATCTGCTGCTTTGTTGTAGAAAATGGTTTTTGCTGTCACCACAGAAGAAAACCGGCAGAGTGGTTAAAGTACCATTATAACACCACTGGAATAGCCCTTGCTGGTCATCAGAAAACTAAGCTAGAAGCTTCAACCTGCCCATCCACCCACCCCGACCCACACAGGCAGAAGAGGCTCCTGCAGGAAATGGGCTCTGTTTGTGATTGCAGTGTGCCCTAAGACTCAAAAGAGGGCAGCAGATAGCTGACACTGCCTGTCGGACCAGGAAAGCCTGTAACCTGAGGAATGTCAATAGGAAAATCTGCAGGTTTATCAAAACTCACATCCTGCAAGGGTTAGCTGAGCCAGAACTGTGTGCTTCTAGAACTGCGTGTTTAATATCTGTCAAAGCAGATATTTGATTCATGGGATCTAATGAGCTTTGGTGATATGGAGGGCAAATGGCCTCTTGCCCACCATGGCAGCCTCATGCCACGTGATTTAGGGATTGAAAACCTGTGATGCCGATGTCAGCAAAATCACGGCTGAGACACAGGAGCAATGGCCATGCAGGGTGGTGTGGAGAGACTGCCTGAATGCTTTGGCAGCCTTGTAAGAGAGTTGGCTGATATTCTGAAATAAGCAGGACCCTCCCCACAAAGAGGGTGCAGTCTCTCCCGACCTGGTAAATTGCACAGAGACTGAGAATCACAGGATGTGGGAGCAAAGGATTCTCTTACTCTCTTTGAGATTTTCCAGTGCTTGCAGAAGAAAGCTTGTGATGGGAAGAACATGCCCCAGCTCCTGGGAGATTGGGGTTTCAGGGAGGCTGGGGGCAGGTAGGGTGAAGGAGGAAAAACACTGCTGGAGGGGAAGAGGCGTGAAGCACTCGGGCAGAAAGCAAAGCAGAGTCCTCAACCCAGTCTTGCAGAGTTTAGGATTTCATCCCAGGGTTCATCTCTGTGATCCTGTTTCCTAAAAAGACTAATAATCAGGTGTTGATTCCTAATACAGCCTCCCAGAAAAGTTCTTTTGTGTCATTTGGCAGGGAAAAACCGTGAACAGCAAGGAATTGTATTTTTAAAGTCAACCCTGAAATGATATTGCAAAGCTCATAATGATCTTTTAAAAATATCTGACCTGGTTTTAAGTAATTATTTTCACTCTAGTTCCTTTTGTATAAAAAGCGTTTTAAAATCATGTTGAGTTACCTGGAAAACCTCAAATACTTAAAGAATCTAGAAGATGTTGCCTTTTAAAAGTTGAACTCCATTGATTTTGAGCATATTTTTGATTTTTAAAAAGAACTGAAGTTAATTTTTTTTTTTACTTCTTCAACAAGTTCGATTCCACTGAAGAATTTCCCTTGTGCACTTAGTTGCTCTTTCCAACCGTATGAACTGTAGTCCACCAGGCTCCTCTGTTCGTGGGGATTCTCCAGGCAAGAATACTGGAATGTGTCGCCATGCCCTCCTTCAGGGGATCTTCCCAACCCAGGGATTGAACCCAAGTCTCCCACATTGCAGGCAGATTCTTTACCATCCGAGCCCCCACGGAAGCCCAAGAATACTGGAGTGGTTAGCCTATCCCTTCTCCAGGGGAACTTCCCAACCTAGGAATCTGCAGATTATCTTTTTATTTTATTTTTGTTTCTGTAACCTAGAATTAACAGCTGCTATATTGTCTAGGTCCACAACTGATGTTAGACAAAGGGTTTCTGAGAAACATGCCCTGAAATTTTGGACTGATTTAATATTAAACAATTACCACGGAGCTGAGGAAATCAGTCCCTTTATAGATGTTGGCAAATAGAGGATTCTCTTCATATGTATCGTATTAAAAACCAGACTTGGCAAGAGCTAACTGGTCTACAGTGATAGTGTATTTCTCTGTATTCCCCAAAATATTGAGGCAGGAGATTAAGGAGATTATTTTTTACTAGTGTTTCACATGTCATGAAATTAAAGCTGAAAATTGATAAACAAATTAACAGGGTCTCTATTATTCCATAGGACCATGAAGGACGTCTGGAGCTTTCTTTAAGTGTCCTGGTAGTCTATTTGTGGGCTACCCAGGTGACGCTACTGGTGAAGAACCTGCCTGTCAGTGCAAGAGACTCAGGTTCTATCCCTGGGTTGGGAAGATCCCCTGGAGGAGGGCACAGCAATCCACTCCAATATTCTTGCCTGGAGAATCCCACGGACAGAGGAGCCTGGTGGGCTATGACCCATAGGGTAACAAAGAGTTGGACACAACTGAAGCAACTTAGCATGTACCCATGGAATCCACTTGTAGAATAATAGAATCCAGAGTAATCCTAAGATCTTTCATCTCAAAATAATTCTAGGCAAAACGATACATTTCTCTTTTCCAGAGCAGTCGTCACCAGAATTTAAAAAAAAAAAATTTGTTCTCCTGAACATAGCTCTCTCAGGAATAACCCCAGTCAATCCTCAAATTATAAGTGAAGAAAAAAAGCAAGAAAGAAAAAGAAAAGAGAAATGGCTGTATTTACACAATTTTTATGAGGGGAAAATGATCCACAAGAAAAAAGAAATATACATGCAACAAATAAGAACCTGATAAGATAAATAACCATAAAGCCATTGAACTTAATAAAGTTAAGGAGACTGCAGGTTGGAAGTCCTGAATTTTGCTGGCAGCTCTGCCCCTCCATTAAGTCATCTTACAAAAGGCTCATTTTTACATTTTAGAGTCTCAGTTTTCTTCTCGGTAAAGTAAGGACATTTGAATTTATTTCAAAATTCTTTTATGATTCAGTGAAGTATGGCAACTGACCTTGATTTCTTTACCTTATTGAATGAATCTCGGCTTTAGTTTATGATAAAGCATAGCTACCAGAAATTATGTTAGACATGCATTGTAAAAGGTACACTTTTCTAAGCCATAAGAGATACACAATTTTTAATGGTGTTTTTAATCTTCGTTTCTCTCTTAAATACCACCTGGACTCTTGTGTACCACTCCAGTGGTATGTGTTTGGTTTTCAAAATTGTGTCACTACCAGGAGAGTATTTTTGGGTGCCAGATTATTCAGCCCTGAATCTGGGAGTTTAGGTAGGGAGTTGCTCACTCTGGCCCATCCTTAGCATCTGCCTCAGTCCAGTAGCCCTTAGCTATCTACTAATATCAGAAAATAGATCACAAAGCAAACAAGCCTTCTGCCTGACCATGTTAACAGCAAGATCAACAGCTATTAGGCCACCGTTTTAATTTCCTGAAAGCCTTCATCTATTTTTCTCTGCTTTCTCACCACGGCAGTTCTTTCTTGCTCTTCAGACTCCCACCTTTCCTCAAATCCTTTTTTGTCCATCAACATTTAGGTCATTTATATCTTTTGTATGTAGGTACCTCCGGGTTATTCTGGAGAAAAAGAAATGGCACAGAAAATAGTTTGTGCGTTTAGAAGGTTTGAAATCTCGATCTCCCAGAAAGGTTGATGCGTTGTTGAAATCCTTGCCCTGCATCCTGAGGACCCAGCTGCACACACATCCCTTGCTCCTCCATGCTTGTTAATCCTATTTTCATGTGGGAGGAGGGCAAGCACATTCTTCGGTCTTATATGAATAGAGGTGGGAATGATTAGAAGAAAGGAACTAGCTTGTATTGAATAGTTCATGTGGCTGGCACTAAGTTAGGGGTTTTGCACACATGATCCTCATAAAGAGTCATAAAGACTCTTATTGATAACTTTTGTAATCCCTTTATAAAAAAAAAAGTTTTAATATGGCTCAGAGAGGTTAAGTACCTTGCCCAGTGCCACACAGTAAGTGGCAGAGTTCACAACTTAATTCCACAGACTTCCTAATGCTTCCTTTTTTAAAAGTTCTTATTCACAGCTTTAGAAGAATGGAAGCCATTGTCTCCACTGCTTTTTATAATTCATAAAAATCATATAATTTTAGCAAGAAGAAATCTATTATGTGAAATGAAGGTACAATTATATCGTATCCCAATTTTACATGCATATGGTATTTTAACATTTGCTAGCCATGAATTAGGACATTTCGAAGTCTAACACAACAGATTGGAGCAGGACCAGTTAGACAGTATTTTTTTTACATCATGTTAAAGTTAGTCTCTTAGAATGATATATAATGTACCGGGAGAAATGAAACATTTTTTCCTAAATCTGTTTATCCAGAAGAATCTCTTTACCATTAAAGAAATACAGCTCATTGTTGCCTGTGCAGGCGCACCTTCTCCAAACATTTTTTAGGTCAATATATACACGTGGTGAGAGAACCTAAATTTTGAAATGATGTATAAGAGGGTAGAAATTGATCTCTTTCTTTTGTATCTTTCCTTAGAAAATTTAAGATTCAGTGGGATGGGTAAAACAAAGTGTATTGATATTGTATTAATCTCTGCTTTTTACTTTATCTGGAAAGTGAGAGTGTTAGTTGCTCAGTCATGTCTGACTCTTTTGGACCCTGTGGACTGTAGCCCACCAGGCTCCTCTGTCCATGGAATTCTCTAGACAAGAATACTGGAGTGGGTTGCCATTCCCTTCCCCAGGGGATCTTCCCGACCCAGGGATCAAACCCGGGTCTCCCGCATTGCAGGAAGATTCTTTATCATCTAAGCCACCATGGAAGGAAAAATTGGAAAGTGCTATAAAAAGAAGGAGAAACCTACCACGTGTGGCATAGCAACAACAGCCTAAACCTATGTGGCATTTTATGGCTTACAGTTCTGTTTCTTGAAATGGGGTTCCTGGGAGACTTGCCTTAGATTCTTGGGGGAACACTGCCATGCAGATTCCTGGTTCCGACACTATACCTGATGAGTCAGTCTCGGTGGAGGGGAGGCACGGAGGGGTGGAACTCAGGAATCTAAAATTGAAAACTCTTTCCAGATGTATTTTTTTTTTGGCTCTGTCAGGTCTTAGTGGTGGCTTGTGGAATCTTCACACTTGCACTCAGGCTTCTCTCAGGTATAGTGTGTGGCATGCAGGCTTAGTTGCCCTGCCAGCATGTGGGAATCTTAGTTCCCTGTCCAGGGATGGAACCCACATCCTCAGCATTGGAAAGTGGATTCTTCACCAATGGACCACCAGGGAAAGTCCCTCAGATGATTTTTTTATATATACCAAAATTATAACCATTGTCTTATAAAATTTTCACATGTTACTTTCTTTGTATCTTTCAAGAAACCTCTATGCAATAATAGGTAATTATCATTTTACAGATGAGGCTATTGGAACATGGAAAAGTTACTTGTCTGAGGGGACACAGCTAATTAGTTGCAGAACTCTGAGTAGCATCCACCTCTTTTGCCTTGACCACAGAGTCCGTGACCCCTCCCACACCACGCTGCATATGTTGAGTGGATGCAGGGGATAAAATGTTGGAGGATAACACAGGCATGGGCTTCCCCGGTGGCTCAGTGGTAAAGTGTAGGAGAGCCAGGTTTCATCCCTGGGTTGGGAAGATCCCCTGGAGAAGGAAATGGCAACCCACTCCAGTATTTCTCCCTGGAGAATTCCATGAACAGAGGAGCCTGGCAGCTACAGTCCATGGGGTCACAAAGAGTTCGATATGACTTAGCGATTGAACGACAACAACCTAGGGTTCAAGTTTCATGCTTTCTGTGCTGGATCTAAAAATTCATCACCAAACCAAAAGTCACATAGGTTTCTTCCTATGTTTCCTTCTGGAAGCTTTCTAGTTTTCCATGTTACATTTAGGTCTATGACCCATTATGAGTTATTCTTTGTGAAAGGTGTAAGCTCTGAAACTAAGTTCATTTTTTTTTGGCACGTGGACATCCAGTTGTCCCAGCATCACTCATGGAAAAGACTATCCCTGCCTCAGAGAATTGCCTTTGCTCCTTTGTCAAAGAGCTTTGATTCTTGCTATAAAAGTACTTTACCTCTGTTCTCCTTTTTAAAGGGCAGCCAGAATACAACAATTGAAAGATCTCTGGAGAAGGGAATGGCTACCCACTCCAGTATTCTTGCCTGGAGAATTCCCTGGACCGAGGAGCCTGGCAGGCCACAGTCCATAGGGTCTCAAGAGTTAAGAGTCGCTAAGATACAACTTAGCGACTAAACCACCAACCATAAAATAAATAAAAGGCAACCAGATCAGTCCTGCATTTAATGATTACTTGCTTAGGATTTGGACTCCATCTTTTTAGGAAACAACATGGGAGCAATTCGTAGATGAGAATATGAACTGAAAGAACCCCCCTGAGAGTATACTGGGACAGAATGCATCCATACTGAAGTTAGTGGTCCTGGATTAGAGATGGAAAAAAACAAGTTCTAGATCTGACTCCACCATTCACCTCTGGGTCTTATTCTGTCTCCTTCACTGGAAAATGGGAGGAGTGTTGTAAGACATATGCTGCCTCTGCTGCTGCACTAAGTCGCTTCAGTCATGTCCGACTCTGTGCGACCCCATAGATGGCAGCCCACCAGGCTCCCCCATCCCTGGGATTCTACAGGCAAGAATACTGGAGTGAGTTGTCATTTCCTTCTCCAGTGCATGAAAGTGAAAAGTGAAAGTGAAGTCGCTCAGTTGTGTCTGACTCTTCTCGACCCCATGGACTGCAGCCCACCAGGCTCCTCCGTCTATGGGATTTTCCAGGCAAGAGTACTGGAGTGGTTTGCCACTGCCTTCTCCGTATAAGACATATGGCAGGTTACTAGTTATCCAATTCTGCTTCTAGGGCCCTGGATCATAGTAGAGTTAATGAAGCTTCCATCTGGAAAAGGGATTCTTATTCGGGCAGCAAGTGTGTTCTTTCAGAACTGACTCATGAGGACTCACTGCATTTCTTGTGGCTGATGTACCCCACGTCCTGGAAAACAGAATAGCCTATGACACACTTAGAAACCCCATTGCACCATCTTCCTGCTTACACCCCAGACCCATCACATCCCACACCTGTATGTGGTCATCGCCCCATGTTTTCACATCTGGCACTGAGGTGTCTTTGTTTATTTATCCCAACTTGGGTCAGAAATGTCTCTTGTTTCTTGGAGATCCAAGATCTGTTCAGCTTCTCCTCTCTTCAGCCCTTCCTTCTGATTCTCTCTGCCCAAGGCTGACCACACACTCCCTCACTCTCGAGAGCACACAGCTTATCTATTTTCCACATTTAAGTCAGCCAAAGGCTTTCAAAGATAATGAAAATCTCTCAACTGCACTGTTGAGTTGTAAGGAATTTGCTAGATTTGCTGGCACGGAGAGTTACAGGAATGTTCTTCTAGTACTTTGTGGTCTGGAATCCCTAGAGGGGTCAGGAAGCTACAGGAAACACAGACATGTGAAAATAATTATACTATAGCATGGGGCATGTTGGCTCTTTGGGGGATGAAGGGGAGAGGCATCTTATAATTCTTGCAGAAGAGGTGACGGTTGGGTATTACAGGATGGTGAGGAGGTCAGCAACAGCCTAGACTGGGAGTGTGGATGATGGGATCCAGGCCGGGGTAACACCACTTGCAGCGAAAGGAAAGCACAAAAAAGCTCACCATTTTGGATGCAGCTAGTTCAGCCCTACCCACGGATGCACAAGTGGACTTAGTTGGCTTGGCTGGCAGGGCAGGTCCCCCCTCCCACTCCCACTCTCCATGTTGCATGTATGTCCTTCTTGAGCCTGCTCTTTTGTTAACTCTCAGGAAATCAATCATACTCTGTCAAGACGAGAGAGAGAAGCCTGCTCTACTGGCTAGTATCCACGAGATGAGAACTTTGGTGCAGCTGAAGCATGCAAAAGTATTAATTGCTCAGTCATGTCTGATACACTTTGCGACTCCATGGACTGTAGTCCATCAGGCTCCTCTGTCCATGGAATTCTCCAGGCAAGAATATTAGAGTGGGTAGCCATCCCCTTCTCCAGGAGATCTCCCCAACCCAGGGATCCAACCCAGGTCTCCTGCATTGCAGGCGGATTCTTTACCATCTGAACCACCAGGGAAGCCCGCAGCTGAAGCATAGACCATGCTTAAAGGCAGCCAGAAGTAAAGGAGAGAAAGGACTGATGGAAATGCCAAGTTGAAAGATCCTTCCATCCAGGTCACAGGGGCAGGAAGAGGACCTTGCTTAGCCCTGGGTTCTGTTTCTATCTTATGGTGCAGCTCCAAGGAGGAAGCCAAGCATCCTGTGTGACTGTGGGGATTTGAAGGAAGCATGAGGATTGCTATGCTCATCCTGCAATAGTAGCGACTTTTAGGAACAGAACTGGCTGGCTCCCTGATCTTGGACTTCCCAGCCTCCAGACCAGGGAGAAATAGACGTTTGTTGTTTAAGCCATCCAGTCAATGGTAGTGTCGTACGGCAGCCCAAATTGACCAAGGCAATAGGAAATCCAGAAAGAAGGACAAGTTTGCAGAAACCTTAAATGCTGTTTCAACTCTACTGCACTTCAGTGGCAGAGAGGACCAGAAGGCAGTTAGATATGCTGGTCTCAAGTTCAACTGTGACTCAGTGTAGATGAAGCAGCAAAGGAGTAACTGAGAGCATTGGGAAGACAGATCCTCTGTTAATGGGCGTCCCTGGCAGCTCAGATGGTAAAGAATCTGCTTGCAATGCAGGAGGCCAGGGTTGGAAGGATCCCCTGGAGAAGGGCACGGCAACCCACTCCAGTATTCTTGCCTGGAGAATCCCATGGACAGAAGAGCCTGACTATACTCTGTAGTTTTGCACAGAATTGGACACAACTGAGCGACTAAAACTTTAATTCAGTGCAGCGAATACTATAGCAGGCCCTGGTAAAGCACTGTAGGACAAGCAAAGAAGAATCACATATAGCCTAATGTTTTAAGGAGCCTGTGTGTGTGTCCTCAGTTGGGTCTGACTCTTTGCCATCCCATGGACTGTAGTTCCTCTGTCCATGGAATTCTTCTAGGCCAGAATACTGGAGCAAGTTTGCATTTCCTACTTCAGGGGATCTTCCTGACCCAGGGATCCAACCAGCGTCTCTCGTGTCTTCTGCATTGGCAGGCAGATTCTCTACCTCTGAGCCACCAAGGAGCTTTAAGGAGCCTACTTTGTTTTAATTATGGCCTCGAACTCAGGTTTAACATGTGCAAAAGTATTTCGAAGATTTATTGCTGAAGTAAGGTGTAAAATTATGTCTACAAATTTAGGTCTCTTTCTCTGGCTTTCTCTGAGGTTTTCTATATAAGTTAGTCCCCCTTTTTTTCTTTCTTTTTTTCTTCAGATTTCTTATGGGATTAAGCCAAATTCTAGGAGATGATAAACATGAGAATTAATTTACTTGCTCTTTATTTTCTATCATTCTTTATGCTTCAACATGACATGACTAACTCACAGCAGTCCAAACAATGAAGGGTACATCTTTATGGAAATCACCAGTCTTAGGAATTAAAGTCGAGAGAGAATGGAGGAAGGTTAAAACAATTTACTTATTTTTTAGTAAACAATTTACTTATTTTTTATTTTTCTTTTTCAAACCTATTTTTCTGTATGTTGGTTAACTATTTTTAAATAAACACACACACATACACACACAGTTACAGTCTCTCCGTTGACTGCAAGAGTTTATGAAATGGGCAGTAGATGTTTTTAAAAATGCTTAAAATATTTAAGAAAATATTTAAGGAACATTCTAAAATACATGCATTTGCACGAAGAACAACTGTGGGACTGCAGTACCTTCTTTTGGAAGTTAAACATTGGAATAAAAGATGAAGTTTTAGAATTTGAATTTAATATGCATGCTAAAAGTGCTAATACGCACTTTTTATCATCATGAATTGAGAAAGTCATTTAAAGCAAATAATGGTATCCTGTTTCAACAGGAATTTGCATATTTTGCCAATACCTTGATAATATTTTAGGAAATCTCTTTCTAAAGTATGAGATTTCCTATTGGAAAAACATTCAGATTCAGTGAATTCATATGGAAAATTTGTCTTCGGTCTCTTTATTTAAATATTTTAAGTTCCTTTTCAATCAAATTTAGCCAGTGGAATACAGGTAACATATTTTGTTCTTCTTCCCCGAGAAACTGATGTGTTTACTCTTTTAAGGACTCAAAGGGGCTTTTCAAATTAACTTCAATTTTTATGGCCCCTTTTTCATATCCCTTGTGTGAATTTATTGTGGAGACTTATGAATGACGGAATCAATTTCAGCAGCTGACTACTGAATTGCTTTGCTTGGGTGAGTATAAAAAAACTTTGGCAATGTGTTCAGACCCGAGTTTAGTGCCTAAGCAAAACTTTTTATAACAGCCAGGATATAAATCATCATGAAGGAGGCACTTGAACACAGAAACACACTTTTAAAAAATTCATCAAAAATTTGAAAAGCACTTTCAATTGTTTATACGACTGCAGTTCATCTCTCTGGAACAAATGAGTTCCCTTTTGTAAGAGTTTTATCTTTTCAAGTATCTATTGTATCATTGCTCAAGGTAGAACTCGAAGTAAAATTACAATTTTAAAACCTTTTGGGCAATGGTTCTAATTAATATAATTAATATTTTAGCAAAATGTCATGGGTTGTAATTGAAAGAAACCATCTGGGTCTGAAGAGTACCTACTGAGGGCAACCCTATTAAGATTAATTCTGAGGTGAGTAAATTAATTTCCTGGACTTGCAAAGCAGCAAGGGGAAGCTTTTCCCTCTTCAGAAACCTGGAGGGGTTGGTCCTTGGCCCAGTAGAGACCCAAGGGCTATCTGGGCTGATTAACATATATATAATTAAAGTACATCAGCTAGAAAGACAGGGCCAGTTTTATTTGGTTCTGCACTACTGTGAAATAATTTTTGTCAACATGACTGTGTGTGTGTGTGTGTGAGAGAGAGAGAGAGAGATCTAGTTTCCCTGAGTATCATTCTGTTGCCTTTTTGGAATTCTTGCTCCCTCTCCTAGCAGATACCAAAGAGTAGACAAGATTTCTCTAGCATTCAAACTAGATTTCCTTTTCATTCATATCACCATTTTCAAGCCACATTTTTCATCACCTGGTAAGGAACACTGTAAATAATTGAGGTGATCCATCAAGAGACCCATTCTTGATAATGAAAAATTGCATAACTCAGTAGAAGTCAATTAAAAACCACAAACTTCAGAACCCTTTGCTCAGTGAAGATTTATTATTATAGAAGGCATTTAATACAATAGATTATGGGGTGAAAATTTTTAAAAGTTCTAAAAATTCAGTTAAAGCTTGACAATAGACTTAAGATTTATACAATGTCAAAGTATATTAGTTCTTTGAAATGAAAGTTTTTTCTCCTTCAACATGAAATGTCTTGAGATGTTCAGGATTTTAAAACCACAATGAGAAACAACATCTCACCATGAGATTTTTTTTTTTCCCCTTTGCAGGTGTAAACGATTCTTTGGTTGTGCCTATACATTAAAGGCAGACAAACTAAATGAGAGAAGTCAGAATATTTTTCTGTGAAACCAATTATCTGAATCATTAAACTACATAGATAAATGACAAATGTTTTTGTTATTTGGTTACTTGGTTAGGACACAGCCAACATTTAATAGAATGTATTATCTTATACAACTGCATATTAATTTAGTGAACAGTGACTTTGCTTCTTTAGAGACATTCAGTGCTGTGTGAGTGGCTGAGGGGAAAATGTCAAGTCTCTCAAATGTAACATCCATAATACTTTTTTCCCTTTTAGTGGTTCTTCATGCCCCAAATATGAAATTAATTAAGGAGCAAGACTTATCTTCAAAAATCAAGAATATTCATTTTGAGATGTACAATCTCCCAGCATAAGTTTAAGCTCTGCTTAAAAACTTAGGTAGGATATGGTAGTTAGGCCTGACAAATGCCTAACTCCAACCAACAGAGCACATGTGACTTGCTTCCTACTGAAATTAAGCTGCCAAATAAAAAGGAGGGATTGTCCCCTTTCTTAATAACAAAGAATGCAATCGTTAGAATTCTTCAGACTTGGAATTCCAGCAGTGTTCTTGTGTTTTCCTCGATGTGTGACAAGAATGAATAATATAAAAAATAAAAATAAACCTCATCTAAACAAGTGGTCCTTTGACTTTGTAAGTCACAACATCAAATACATCAAATTCTAAAAATACCTAAGACCAGTGAAATGTCAAAGCTGAGGGGGTAACATGATGGAGATAGGGGACAGATTTTTAAAAATCTTTACATTTTTTGGAATCTATCAGCATTAACTTTGTTCATTTCTGTTGAGATATTGCCATTTCAACCGACTACTAGAGGCCATATTTCATATTCATATAAATATTTGACTTTGACCTCATAAAAAGTCCCTTGGGTTTGTAATACTTTTATTCTTGTATAAGCTGAAACAAATCCTTTCCTTTTAAAAATCAAACAGACCACGTTACACACACAGTTGACTAACTATTTACAAAGCACCCAATTAAATCCTACTTAATTCTCTCTCACTCTAAAAATTCCATCTAACTGGTGTGTAGAGCACTGATCACATTAAATGTATAATGTTCACAAGCCCTGACAGTCCTATCTAACCCAGAATATACTACCTTCCTTCAAGAGAAAAGAAAGTCTTAAAAATAAGTGTTAAGGTTTTGAAGAAATGAGACCAGAAATCACGGTACAAGACAGATAAATCTACTTTAATATTCACATGTAAAAGTTACACATCACAAGAGATTGGACAGTAGTTTAGCAGTTAACTAACATAGCTATAGTGAAAATCATTTTTATAAAAAAATAATCTAGATGCGGTCATCAGAATTTTTGGTCTACTTAAGTTAATGTTTGAAGATCGACTTTTATCCCTGCTTGAAGGATTTGCCATTATGCCTTAAAATTTTTTTTTTCTCCCACTGTTGCCTATTAATATTCTTTGGAGGAAGGAAAGCAGAAAGTGTTCATTGCCAAGAGTTTGTCCTTTGGTAGCAAGCAGAGAACATTTTTCATTTCTATGATTTAAATAATCTGTACAGACATGAAACTCAGTGACATTAAGCTTTAGTGTAAAATGAAGAATGATAAGCATTTTTCCACTTTGATAAAACAGTAGATTTCATAAACTCATCAGGATCCAAGCATTTCCCCATCCTGTAAGCAAAATCATTCCGAATCCATCTTGACCTCCGTTAAAAAAGGAAAAACAAACACTTACTCTTTATATATTACACTATCAAACCCTGTACTTAAAAACTGATAAAGCGCATTTTCCACATGTAGGCTTCAAATACAAAGATTTCGATCTAGGTTAAAGAAAACACATTTGAATGGACTCAGAACAAGTTTATTTTGTGATTAAACATCTCATGCAGTCATGCAGGATCACTAGCTATAACTGTTACTTCCGAGTCTACAGGACACCAGGCAAAACAAAAACAAATTAAGAGCCAGACCAAACAGAAAAGACATTCAAGATTATCAAGAGCTCTTCAACTGAGCTGAAAAATAATTTTCCAAAAGAAATATTCCCACAGATTAAAAAAAAACACACACATAATATTTACAAAAAATATTTAATTAAAAATATCTTATAATTACAGTAGTCTATTAAAGCATATACTTTCTCACACTTATAGAGCATCTCTATATATACATGGTATGAAATGTCACTCAGTTATCTATACAATATGTAACATTCTTGCAGGGAACACAAAGTTCCCTGCCCCCGTATAAACATCTATTTTAAACAATAGATGTCAAAAAAAAAAAAAAAAATATCTACAATGCTCTGGTATATTAGTAAAGCTTCAAAACAAAAATTGAGCTCCTTGGTCACAAAGTCGGTTTCTAACAGTCGGATTTACTCTTGATTCTTCTATTTATCAGTCCTGTCACACTTAAGCTTAAAAGTTTAACTGCACCTCCAAAAAACACAAAAATGTACAATTCACAGCGGTTATAAATGGGACAAAAGAGAATACGTATGTAGAATGTTTATGAACGTGCAAAAAAATTTTAACAAAGATGAAAAGTTTTATTTTTCTTCCCTCTCTCTTGGAATGACGAATGAAACGTTTCTAAGATTTTCTGATCTTTTTGTTATTTTTCCTTCCTCCGGTTGGCTTTTTCTCTAACTTCTGCTCTCTCCCCCTCCCTCTCTAGGGCTCCTGGCTCGGGCTCAGGCGGCCGCACACCTGTGGAAGAGCAATGAATAGAGGGGGTGTGTGAACCTTCCCGCTGCAGACTAACTGGCGCCACCGACCAAACTCAAGACATGCTTGATCAACAACCCAAAACAAACCACCGGGTCAGACTACACCCGCAGTCCGCCGCCCGGCCCGGCGCCGTGCAAGCAGTCGCGAGCCCCCGGGAAGCCCGCGCAGGGCACCCACTCCGGGGACCCTGCCTGCGTCCTCTTTCGTGGGTGTCAGACTGCACGGGGCGGGGGGGGGGGGGGTGCGGCGCATTGGGCCCCACGCCCACGAGGGTACCCTCACTTCGGCGAGGAGACCGGCCGATCACTGGGGGCGGCGGGGACACGAGCTGATCCGTCCCCCAGTTCTCGAAGCTAAGTACGGGTTCACTTACTAACTGGGTGGCAGAGAGAGGTGAATCTTCCTTGGGAATCTGCCCTCAGAAATGCTGGGGCGGGGGGTGGGGGGACGGCAAAGAACACCACTGTGCCTGACACCGGAAGGCCCTGGGGACGGGGTGTCTCTGGTGACCGGCCACCCGAGAAGGGAAACGCGCGCTCACCTGGGACGCGCGGCTCAGCGGCAGAGAATGCTGTCGCCCTGCTTGTTCACCGCGCCGGCCTGGAACAGCAACCGACACCGAGGGAAAGGTTAGCGGGCGCCCCCACCGCGCTCCTCCCGGTCTTCCTCATCGGTTCCCGGAACCCAGGCTGGCCCGCCGACGCATGCCCCGACCCCAGCCTGCAGCCCCAGGGGGAGACTCCCCTTCCCCGGGGGGGACATGGACTTGACAGCCCAGGAGGCGCCCAGCCCTGGTCCCCGCCCCGCGCGCCCACCCGGCCGGCCCCCAAGCACGCTGCACCCAGCCCGCCGCCTGAGGCGGCGGCGGCCCCCGGAAAGAGCGGCAGGACGAACTGTCACTCTCCGCCGCCCCTGCCCCGGGGAAAGGGACCGCCCGCGTGCCTCCACCCGGCCGTCGCCTTCCCCGCGGACCCCCGCCGCATCCGCCCCGGGGCCTCTCACCGGGTCGGTGTTGAGCGCGGTGAGAGGGGTCCGCGGCGGCGCGGCCGGGCAGGTCCCGGCCGGGAGGTGCGGCGGCGCGGGCGGCGGCGGCTGCCTCAGCAGAGCCGGGTGCGTCTCCAGCGCCAGCTGCAGATCCAGGATGTAGTCGATAACGTGCTGCAGGAGCTCTACTTTGCTGACTTTCTTGTTGGGCGGGATGGTGGGCACCAGCCTCCGCAGGCGGCTGTAGCAGTCGTTCATATCGCACTGCAGGCACAGCGCCGGCTCGTCGGCCGCCGCCTCGGCCGCCTTGCAGCGCGCGGCCGCCGCCGCCGCGGCCGCGGCCGCCGAGCCGCCCAGGCTGTGGCCGTGCTCGGCCAGGCAGCGCAGCGCCAGCTCGCCACCGCCGCCGCCGCCGCAGCCCGACGGCGCCTTGCGGCCCGAGGGGCGCACCGGGCTCACCGCCTTCATCGCGCGCGCCCTGCGCCCTGAGCGAGCGGACCCGCTTGGGCGAGCGAGCGAGACAGGCAAGCTCCGACCCCCTCCCCTCGTCCGCGGCCGGCTCCTCTCCCCTCCGCGCCCCGCGCGCCCGCTCTGCGCTCGGGGCACCGGAAAGCTATGGGCGATCGCGCGCCCAACAATTGACCGGAGAATCGCTCTGGGCGACAGCGGGCGACACTCGGCCGGGACCAAAAGGCAAGGAAAAAAAAAAAAAAATCAAAGGCGCCGGAAAGAAAGCAGCCCACCGGGCGCCCGAGTCACTCCCTTCGGACCTCCGACTACAGCCGGCCCGCCGCTGCGGCCGCACTCCCCCGGGCCCGAGGGGTCCCCCGCTCCTATCTCAGACTCACAACCGCACCTCCTCTCCGCTCCGGCCCGGCCCGCCGCGCAGCTGTATTTATAAGCCGCGCGCTCCGGGGGCGGGGCCAGAGCGCCGGCCGGGTCGCCGCGCGAGCGAAAGCGGAGTCCGGGCTGGGCTCCGGGGGGCGGGTGCGCGGAGGGAGGTGGCGAGGGCGGGGGCTCCGGGCGATGCCGGGGGGCGGGAGCCGGGCAACCCGAGTGGAGGGGTGGGCGGGGGGCCGGGAGTGCCCAGCCAATCAGGCGGACGGTGCCACCTCAGGGAATGACGCTCGGGCCAATGGGAAGGGCACTCCATTCCGTCAACGCCGTGGGTGGGGGCTCTGAGAACCGAGAGCTGGGTGGGAGTCGGGCCAGGGTGGTGTGTGCCCTAGGGAGGCGAAAAGAGAGGGAGAAGTTAATTGCGAAGAGCTGCGGGAATGTGCGGCTGGAATTCACTCTCCCCCCCGGCTTAGGCGGTGGAGGGAGCGCCCGGGCCCTGCTCGAGGCTCTCCTGCCACTGCTAACAGCCTGGCGCCCGAGGACCGTCCACCACCCATCCCTCCATCCCTGGATTTCAGCGCCTTAAGAAGGACGCTGTTCTAGAAGGCACGTTCGTTCTCCTGTTTCCCCACTCCCGTTTCTTTCTTCAGCTTTTCCCAACTGCCGAAACCATAATGATGGAATGGAATGCGTAGCCTTTCCGTGCCTGTTTTTAAAACGTTAAAGCTTGAGGGGTGGGGGGTGGCGGGTGGGGAGGGGGAAATGGAAAAGAAGGCCGAATGCACATTTTTGGTGAAGGGACGTATAAATAAAACCGAGACGTCGTAGGGTTTTTCTTTTACCCATCTAGATGCAAAAGTGGGCTCAAGAAATGCAATTGCCTTGAACATTAAATTAGAGCACGTAAATATTAAAAATGCATGGGCACGGGGTATTTAAAATTCCACCATGACATATAATATTAATCCGTTTTATGTAAAATTCATACCTGTAACATAATGTAGGCCATTAATGCACTGCTTCACGTATGAGTCATCGTACCCCGCTTCAAATAAGATACTGAGACTGTCCAGTCTCCTCCTTTTGCAACGAAGTATTGAAATTCACACTTCGGTCCCAGTAGTCCTGCTTGGGCCCCATCCTGCAGAAAAGTCTGCTAATTAAAGACGTTCCTGTGTTAGATTTCTAATGGGAAAGCTGTCCTTCAGTGGCTCAAAACAAAACTGCACAGTGAACTTTTATAGGGCCTTGTGTGTACTCTGCAAGAAAAACTTGAGCCCTTCAGATAAGAAATGAGCGTGAAAACCCTGTCAATAGGGACATGAATTCTGTATGCCTTTAGCTTGCAAACCTCCCACCTTTAGACAAGCTAGGAGATGAATTAGCTCTAGAATTTTCTTAATTTATGTACCTTATATAAATAAGCACCTTCATTTTTATAGATAATTGAAAGAAAGGGACATGGACCTCATTTCTTCCTGTCTACCCTCTGTAAGGAAACCCTCCCTTCCTTCCCAGAACTGAAATACCTGAATCGGGCGGGAATTTTGTTTAGCCACGTGGGTACTTTATGACTATGGCTTTGCTGTTTCTCCAGAGTACATTCCTTTTTCCTGATGAAGTGAGGAGTGACTGTTTAATGCTGGTTTCACAGGGAGAGGCAATAGCCCTCCTTGCCCCTAAATCCTTATATGTTAAGATCTCTGATGTTTGTTTGGAAGTGAGTAACATTCTCATTTATTGATTCTTAATGTGCACAGCTAGATGGTCAGCATGCAATTATCAAATGCTACTGCTGGTAAGTCGCTTCCGTCGTGTCCGACTCTGTGCGACCCCATAGACGGCAGCCCACCAGGCTCCCCCGTCCCTGGGATTCTCCAGGCAAGAACACTGGAGTGGGTTGCCGTTTCCTTCTCCAATGCATGAAAGTGAAAAGTGAAAGTGAAGTCGCTCAGTCGTGTCTGACTCTTAGCAACCCCATGGACTGCAGCCTACCAGGCTCCTCCGTCCTTGGGATTTTCCAGGCAAGAGTACTGGAGTGGGGTGCCATTGCCTTCTCCGAGAAAAGCAGAATTAGAAAACCCAAAAGAAGATTCGCTTCTAAATACAGGCATAGTTTTATAAATGCTTGAAAGTGTTAGCCATTCAGTGGTGCCTGACTCTTTTTGACGCCAGGGACTGTAGCCCTCCAGACTCCTGTCCATGGGATTTCCCAGGCAAGAATACTGGAGTGGGTTGCCATGCTCTCCTCCAGGGGATCTTCCCAACCTGGAGATTGAACCCGGGGTCTCTTGCATTGCAGGCAGATTCTTTACCATCCGAACCATCAGGAAAGTATAACTGATTAAATTGATATAAATAAACACAGAGTGAATATTGCCATTTTAGATAGAAAGCTGGGCAAGGGAACCCTTCTGGGTGCAAGTGATTCCCTTGGAGCCAATCACATCAGCAGATAATAATAATAAAAGGATCTACCTACAGATGTTTTGTTCCACTGAATTTTTTCTCTCTTTCTGAGAGTTTAAAAACTGCTCCTGAATTAAGAACCTATGATTTTTCTGTTTGAAAAAATTTGTGTGCTGATATGCCCAGGGTACCCTCACACTTCACAACTTTTCATATTCTAGGTTGATCAGAATTAAAATTTAAGTTTCAAATAGGTAACACTAAGGGACAATCATATCCATCTTTTTGAACCTGGTGAAATCTCCTGAAAGCCATGCCCTGGGTGTGGCAGGTGCCAAATACCGAAGTTTCAGGTTTTGTTGGGGTTGGTCTGTGTGTGACTGTCTTAAAGTCAGAGAGGGTGAGTGACTGTTGGACTCTAACGGGTAAGTTAAAGGAATGTACTCTGGCCACAGGATCAAGAACTCTCAGGAAAAATGTGATCTCCAGCTCTTAGCGCAGAGGGGGCAGAAATAGTCATTGTATTCTTCTTTGTGAAGGTGGAAAGGCAGCAAGACAGTAAAAAAAAAAAAAAAAAAAAGTCAATCACAGTTCTACCTAAAACATTATACTGTTGAAAGGAGGGAGATATGCATCCTGAGCCTTTTGACCCAGGAAACTAGAAAGTACTAGGAGCTACGCAGTATCTGTTTTCGATTTTTAGACACAATCACTTATGTGACGTCAAAGCTAAAGTCTCCAAAGACTCCGGACACCGCTAGTTCAAAACAGAGTTTACTCAGCAATTGCCAGCTTCTGTAGCAACCTCACGAGCTATATTATTTCTGCCGGAAGTTCAGTTTCCCATGACTCTTCCCTTTCACTTCAAACTGCTGCCCTTGCGCTTGTAAAAAGTAAGGCAGACAAGCCAAAAGCCCTTTGCTGTGAAAATGCTGGAGACTCCTAAAACATACCGCAATGGAAACCAGGGGTGAAATATTCAGAGGAGAGTTGCTGGGGAGTCCTGGTGACCAGAGTGATGTGTACACCCCTTCCTCCAGACAAAGGGGTCTGCAGCCCTTTCTGGGGTTGCTGTCTAGATGCTAATCAGACCCTTGCTGAACTGCAACACCCAGGCTCTCAGAACTCACAATTGCCCTGTGTTTACATGAAGCATGGGTATCCAAGCATATTGTGCTATTCAGCCCCAATGCCTTTTTAGGACTTGATATTTCTTTCTCCATGGCCTGCAGTGAAACAGTGGGTGGGCTCAGGCACACAGATAAACATGAGCGTTCCCATGCTTTGGTCCCTCTCTGGATGTAAGTGGTCACTGAATGAGGCCCATGCATTCTTTCTGGGCATAGGAAACCATGCTGTACTTTGCTGCAGGAATGTCCCTTGCTGCAAAAGAGAAAATCGGGCAATGAGGCAGTTCAAATCAAGGCTGCTTTATCTGGCACTAAGCTTTATAAAGTTACTTGTGCTACCCTTGGACTGCTGATACTGGTCCCGGAAACACTGATAACCGCTGGGTTTACCTGGCCTTGGAAAAGGCTTATAGGAAGAGGACTTTGTATACTGAACATAGTTGGGCAGTCGTGGCCATCAACAATGCCCACTTCGGGAAATTTTCAGGGTAGTCTGTTGAAATAAGTTGTGGGTGATTTTTTTTTTTTAAATCCCCCCTCAGATAAATTAAGGACAGAAAATGAGAAGACACAAATGTCATTTGTTTTTACTGTAGGAGACATCAAGAACGTGGCCTCAAAATCAGACAGCCTGGACTCCAGTACTTTGGCTCCTTGATTTACTAGTCTTATATCGTTAAGCCAGATTCTTAAATTCTTGTATCTTTTTTTATATGAGATGAAGCTAAAACTGTATCTACTTTATAAGGTATTTATTATATATATATATATGTGAATTTATATAAAGTTTTTAGAACACTGGCACATGATGTGTACAATGTTCAAATTTATTATTTTTGATAAATAGTTCCTCCCAGTTTGTGGCTTATCTTTTCGTTCACTTAATCTTTTGAGAACAGAAGGGTTTAATATTGATGATGTTCAGTTTATCAATTTCTTCTTTTAGGGATCGTCCTTTTGGTATTGTGCCTATTTAAGGAATCTTTGCATAACTCAAGGTAACAGGTTTTCTCCTATGTTTTCTTCTAGAAGCTTGATAATTTTTAGGTAGGGTTGGTTTCACAGGCCTGCAACCTGTTCAGTAACACAGGGTCCCGCATTTAGAAGGGCCCCATGCTTGGGCTAATGTTCTGCCATTGCTGTTTTGAAATTCTCAGTAATTTCTGAACGGGGGCCCTGTGTTTTCATTTTGCTTTGGGCCCATTCAGGGCTGGTTTTATGTTTTATCTTTAGGTCTGTGATCTGTTTTCAGGTTCCTTCTATATGTTGCTTAAGATATGGATTGAACTTAATATTTTTGCCTCTGCATATCCAGTTGTTCTAGCATGCTTCATTGAAAAGGCTATCCTGTTTCCATTGGATTGCCTTTGCACCTTTGTCGAAAGTTGGTTGCATGTATGATGGGTTTATTTCTGGCCTCTGAATCCTGATCTACTGGTCTATTTGTCTGTTTTTACACTGTGACCACACTATCTTGATTATACAGCTTTATAAGTCTTGTAATCGGGTCGTGCCGATCGGCTGATCCGTCAGCTTTGCTCTTCTTTTTCAGAGTTATTTGGCTATTCTGGAGTTGTTGCGTTTCCATGTGAAAGTTAAGAATCTGTGAATTTTTTCAAGAGAGGACTTGTATCCAAAATATATAAAGAACGTGTACCCAGATTATATAAAGAACTCTCAAAACTCATGAATAAGAAAACAAACAACCCAGTTAAAAAATTGACACAAGGCTCTGTAAGACCAGTGAGTGAGTGAAGTCGCTCAGTCGTGTCTGACTCTTCGCGACCCCATGGACTGTAGCATATCAGGCTCCTCTGTCCATGGGATTTTCCAGGCAAGGGTACCCACTAAGTAAAATAGACAAATGATAAATGAGCACACGAGAAGATGCTCAGAGTCACTGATCATTTGGGCTGTGCTTCAAAAGTATAAGGAGATACTGCTACACTCTTGTCATACTGCTAAAATTAAAAAGATTGAACATGCTGAATATGGGTGAGGTTGTGGAACAACTGTAACTCTCTGTACTGCTGATGGGAAAATGTAGAAGGAGGAAAATCACTTTGGAAAACAATTTAGTAAGTTCTTAGAAAGTGAAATATACACATGCCATTTGACTCAGCCATCCCCCTGCTAGGCACCTATCCAAGATAGATAAAATTGTATATCCAGGGGCCATGAAGGGGCATGAGAGTGATGGATATGTTTATTATCTTAGTGGTGGTAATAGTTTCACAGATGTGTATTGAAACTAAGTTGTACAACATATCTGTATCTATTGAATGCCAGTTATGTCTCCATAGAGCTGTTTAAAAGTATTAATTTTAAAAATTAACTTTCAAATCTCAGAAGAGTTCCTTCTATGAATCCACCAGGGTTTGTTTTCTAACTTCTACATGTGGGCATTTTATGGTCTCTCTCTGTCTTTCCTTTAAACTCTGTATCAAATTGCTCTCAGGCAGGGGTCATAGCATTAACTGAATGCTGGTGAGACACTGTCCAAAGCAGTCATGAGACATATATTGCTTTAATGTATCAGCTGTCATGGTAATGCATTAACATATTCAGTCACTTACTGGAAGTGGGCTCTGCTAAACCCACATTCACTCCTCGATGGTTCATGACCTGTTCTGTTGTGACGTGGGTTTTTGAGGCTCTGAGGAGGAGACTCAGCCTGATTATTTGAAATACTTTTCTCTTTTGCAAAAACTAAAGCTATGTTCTGGTCTCTCATCTCTGTTTCACCTCAGTTGTGACCTCTTCGGTCTCAATGATCCCAGATTAGCTGCTGTCTTGGGGCAAATGCACACTGGGTGGAGAAGATAAGATGCTTCATAACTCTGCTTTCAGGATGGCCTAGCATTTTTTCCTCTTCACTGTTTCCTTCGCAAGAAAATACACAATGTAACAGGATTAGATGCATTCACTTCCAGAGCAGGGAGCACGAATTCCCAGCAGGCACAGTGTTTTTGCTCTTAAAATCCTGTGGCTCCATCAGTAGCCTCAGCTTCTCCACTGGCCAAGAGGAGGGATGGAGTAAGGATTCGCTGCTTTGAAAGCCCCAGGAGAAAAGTACACTTGTGCATAACAGACACCGATGTCCATCAGTGTCTATGCCATCATTGAAATGGGCTTGTAACGGATAAAATGATTAGGGAGAGGCCAGAGAGAACAGGTTCTCGCTTTAGCTCATCATTATCATTTATAGAGAAATTTGAAACATTATTTGTTTGTTTATTTACTATTTAAAAATTTTGTCCCAATAAATATTGATATATGTCCCTCTGCCGCATTCTTTCTTGGAGCAGGTAATAATGCAAGACTTTGCTAATAGTCTGTTCTGTTCATGGCATAAATCATGGCTAGACCTCACTGATGGAGGGATTTTAGTATTTCTTTTTTTATTATTTTAAAATATTTATTTTTATTTATTTATTTGACTGTGCTGGGTCTTCGTTGCATCATGCAGGATCTTTAGTTGTGGTATGCCAACTCTTAGTTGGAGCATGTGGGATCTGGTTTCCTGACCAGGGATCGAACCAGGGGCTTCCTCCATTATAAGTACTGAGTCTTAGACACTGGACCACCAGGGAAGCCCCCTCCCTTTCTTTTAAAGTGAACACAAAATAATCCCAGAATACTACAGAAAAAGCTCAATTAAATGTATTTTAACTACGTAGAGGAGAGGCACCAAGTAAACAGTAGTTGGCTTCACATCTTGGAACTGAATGGTGAGTAGGAATTCAAAACAGCAAATCTGCCTTTGCTGAGAAAAATAGCTTTCCCATCTTTTTATATCTAGGTCATGGTTCCTAAGAACAGATACAATGTTCAAGAAACAGTTGCATTATTTTGCCCCTGAGGAGGAATTTTGGAGACATTTTTGTAGAACTCACACAGTTGTCATTGGTTGTTGGATGGTTCATGATGTCCGTGAGCTGTGTACCTGCGGTGGAAAATAAGTGTGTGGAAAGGAGACAAACAGCATGAAAGCTCACGTGTATGTAGAATAATGAAAGTAGCACACTTTTCTACTAGCAAAACATATGCAACAAAGCGCTAAAGGAATTAAAGACGCAGAATTAAAGGAAAAGAGACTGAGTTAACTTCGAACTTTATCCACATTGGTAACTGTATATAAAAATAGTTCAGTTTGAAAAAACCACCCCTTGGGGAGGGAATACAGGTAAACAATTTTCTCTTAAGTAGAATTAAATGATATTATAATCTTTCATAAAATATTTTTTCTTAAAAGACAGCTGTTTGACCGGATAATCTAAAAATTTGTTAAGGTCTTAGATAATTCTCTGGTGGCTCAGACGGTAAAGAATCTGCCTGCAAGGCAGGAGACCTGGGTTTGATCCCTCGATTGGGAAGATCCCCTGGAGAAGGGAACGGTGACCCACTCCAGTATTCTTGCCTGGAGAATTCTGTGGACAGAGAAGCCTGGAGAGCTACAGTCCACGGGCCTACAAAGAGTTGGACACGACTGAGCAACTAACATTTGTACTTGTGTATGGTAGATAATACTTGGTCTGATGCAACCAGATCTACCATTTTAAAAACATCTTGTTCTTTAGGTCATCATCAAAGTATGATTCTCTTTGTTTACATTATGTTCTAAAAATGAATAAAACACATTATTGGGAAAAAGAAGACAATCACTGTGACAGTGTTGTAAAAAATGGTACATATATTGTCATTGAAGCTTCTAGGCATAAGATTGGAGTTATATGAGATCAAAGAAACTTATTGAAAATATTTTAACATGGGTCATCCACCCATTGGTCTGACTTAATCAGGAATCTACAGCCTGTACTACATAAAGTGATTTTTGCCCTCTGGCAGGTAGTTAAATGGGCAATGTTCAGCACCTTCCAATACTGTCCATCAATAACCTTCCCAGAGCTGCCAACTCCAATCTCTGGTGAACCGAGTTGAAAGAATGGTAGTGCTTTCTTTTTATCCATCTTCTAGAAGCATCCTCATATACCAAAGGGATATATACTTAAACCTCTATAGTATAGATTAAATCAAACCCAACTCTTCAGCCTTACTTTTAAGACTCTCTGTTAACTAATCTTTCTCCAAAACTGTTTCAGTTCAGTTCAATTCGAGTCAAACCTGCACACACATATCTTGTATAGCTATTATATGACAGCACTGTGTTCAAGAAAAATAAGCCCCTCCTGGAGCTTTCTGTTTACAAAATGGTTTAAACAAGTTAAAAAGCAATCAATGCAATACAAGTGCATTCTGTGCCATAGTACAGGCATGGATGGGATGCAGTGGAAGCAAAAACCAACACCTAAGTCCAAAAGGAAACATCAGAGAGGAAGAGTTATTCCAGTTGGGTCCTGAAGATGACTTCATCAATGGAAGAAGACTTTTCAGGTAGTGGGAAGAGAAAGTGCAGAGGCTTGGAGGAGTGAAGCTTTAAGGGTATCCCTCCTTCTCTCTGCTTCAGTCCAAACCCTAAACTTTCATTTCCCTACAGTCACCAAGTACTGATTCTTCTTCATCTCATAATTTTCATCCCATCTAAACAATGTTTCACTCCTCTTTCTTCCAATCCAGAGACACCAACTCTTTCAAAAACCATTGTGGGACTTAGTTCAATGTGGTTTCTTCATCTGGGAAGCCATCTATCGTGCATTCCCTCACTATAATTTTTTAGAGTAGCTTTATTCATTTTCCATTTTATAATAAATGTGTATACAAATTGGAAAGAAATTCCAAACACAAAGATGAAAAATAAAGGTCATGCACAAACCACTGTTAATATATTATTGTGTATATTTCCCATGAATACAAATATTATTTCTTGACAGAGATTTTAGTGTGCAATGCATACTTCCAAGAAATCTAATTTTTCACTTCATATAATATGGGTATAGTTCCAGATCAATAATTACTTGGCTTTCTCAAAATTTTTATGGTTGCCTAGTATTCTATTATATGGACATGCCATGACTTATATAGATAATTTATTTTTTCCATTGTTTTGCTATGTCCTCTTATCAATAAGAGGGGCTTTCCCATGTGGTACAGCAGTAAAGAATCTGCTTGCCAATGTAGGAGACACAAGAGATGTGGTTCGGGTTTGATCCCGGGTCGGGAAGATCTTCTGGAGGAGGAAATGGCAACCCACTCCAGTATTCTTGCTTGGAGAATTCCATGGACATAGGAGCACGGTGGGCTATGGTCCGTGAGGTCACAAAGAGTCAGACGTGACTGTGAGACTAAGAATACAGACATAAATATTTTATTGTTTGTAGTTTTTCCTGTGTTCTCTTATCACATCATCAATATTACATGACAGTTTGCATTTGCTGTCATGCTACTATGTAATTCTCCTTAAGCTGTGCCAGGATTGTGTATTTTATTTATTTATTTTTTACCGCACCACACAATTTGTGGGATCTTAGTTCCTAAGTAGGGATCGAACCCAGGGCCCTGGTAGCAAGAGCCCTGCATCCTCACTCCTGGACTGCCAGGGAATTTCCAGAATTGTTTGTTTGCATTTTCAACTGTCAAAAACATCTTATAGGCAAGGCCAGTTCTTCCTTATCTTTTGCTACTTATCATAGGCAGTAAAGAGAATTATCCATATACTAAGAATTCATCAGGCTGTTCAGGGGGGTCGACAGAATCTACTAGGATGACACCCAGTGCAGAGCGGGTCAGAGGTGACTGGCAGATTTTGCACAGACTTAGAGTGTGGCTGACTTATTGAAATGAGAGCGGGGAAGGGCTGGGGCAGAGTAGTGGTGGATCCACCAGATCAGCTGACATCCCAGGAAGGTTCTTGTCTACTTAGCAAAAAGCCTTAGGTAGGCTGATAAAACTTTAAAGTATGCATTTGCTAGAGACTTCTCAAGGGAGGGATGTAGTAGGAAAGAGACGTCAGAGGGCTAGAAATACCTCTCATTTCTTCTTTTCAACTCTTTATTTTCTTGATCAAGCATCTCCTACAATCAGAATTTACATGCAGTTGCAAACAAATTTGACAATGAAGTTTATGTCCCTGATATACACCAACAAATCACTATATTCACCCACGTTAACCCAAACCTTTTTATTCCTCCATGTCTACACTACCAGCCTTCAGTAGTAACCACCATAATGTACTCTAATGGCAAAAGGTAAACCACCTGTTCTATTGATAAAAATTTAAATCAGGAATAAGTAAACAGAAAAGGCCCTTTTTTTTTTTTTTTCCTGAAAAGGTTTATTGTGCACAGAGGGGAAGTGTTCAGTCCTTCGTGGCTGCCGCTCTCCTCACGATGGCCAGGACGTGCTCAGCTCCTCTCTCTTCCTCTTGGTGTGGATGTGTCTCCACCCTTTTCTTGATGACCTTGAGGGCCTGCTCCTCCTTGGAGACCGTGAGCAGCTCCATGGCCCGCCACTCATAAGAGGCGAAGCCGCACACCGCCTGGATTGTGTCCTTCAGGAACTTGGTGTGTGTTTGGTGACGTACCCATGACGGTGGCTGTGCCTCAACTTGCTCATGTTCTTAGTTGCCTGGTGGCCCTGAGGAGATCCACAGCCACGGGGGAGCGGCAGAGCCCTGGCTGCTGCTGTTCAACTGAAAAGGTATTTTTAAAATGAAGTTCTTTTTGGACACTTAGGTGCTGATTCACTTTATTAAACAACCAAACAGAGAACTATGTCAATTAAGTGGGTACAAGGTTTCATTTGACTCCAGGAGTTTAGAAAGGGTGGTATAATAATGTTACCAATAAAACTTACCTATTTTGGCAAAATTCATCTTGGAATACAAATGTCCTTAGTATGAAAATGATTTTTCATTTTCTCAGTTGGAATATGATCAGTGTTTTAACCTGCTGATCATGAGACAGTGCTTCTGTAATTCAGGAGGTCTGAAGTCCATCATTTCATTTCTGAAGGGACAGGAAATAACAATAGGAGAGCATTCTTCCCTCACCCTGCCATAGCACTTTTGTTGAGCCATCGGGCTCCTGGGGCATCTTTTCATATCTGTCCTGCTGAAATGAAAAAGAGTGGTTAGTGTTTTATCGAAACTGTGGTTCTAAGATCTTTATTTGCTTAGTCCCTCAGTTGTGTCTGACTCTTTTCGACCCCATGAACTGTAGCCTGCTAGACACTTCTGTCCCTGGGGATTCTCCAGGCAGGAATACTGGAATGGATTGCCATGCCTTCCTCAAGATCTTTATGGCAGGTGTTATAAGGGACTTTCTCCTTCCTTCAGACTTGGAGTAACCAAAAAAACACACAAAACATTGTCTGCCTTATGCCTTGACAAAATTTAGAATTGTTTCAAAAAATGGGAAGACGTAGTAGTCAGAGTTCTATCTCTGTTCTAGTTACTGTATTTCTAGAGGGTACCAGGTTTTAGGAGTGAGCAGACAGGAGCAGCCAGGGTGATACCCAGCTTCAAAGACCATTTCTCAATAGTCCATCAACTTGCTAGTGGGATGGTCCATGGCATAGGAGGGAAATTGGCTGAAGATCTCCATGTTAGTTCTTGTTCCCTTGTCATAAGTAAAAATCAGGTGTCTAGAACATTATGGCTTCTCCTCTTGGCCGGTTAATTTTTATGATTCTACCATGGTAGTAATACATGCTGAATAAAGGCTGTCTTGTAACCAGCAGAAGAATTTGGATTAGTAATTGGGAAGTCTCTGGGTACTAAAATAACAAATATCTCTGAACCAGTGTTTCAGAGATAACAGAGAAAATACAAGGGTTTGGGGTCAGGAATCCAGGTCTGACATCTAGGAAGGTAAATACAAGGAGGGAAAAAATGTGAGAGAAGGTACTTTGAACCAATTATTATTTTAATGACAGTTGCTGGAGCATGATATAAATATTTACTGGATAAAGACATAGGATTTCCCCTGTATTCACATATTTAAAGCAGAATATGAGGATCGGGGTGGGAGGTTGGACTGGAAATTATCTAGATCCTTTTCAAATGTAATTTCTATGATTTGATGGCATCCTTACATCACTCTGAACACTATTCCCACTTAATTTGCAATCTCCAATTAGCTTTGCAATTATAGTTTTAGTAAAATGCTTCACTGGTCTTCACTTCTAAATGCCTAATGCTACTTTACTAAAGAAAACAAAGAGATAAACAGACACCTTGGTGATAAAGGTACTTGGCCTGTGTCAATAGTACTAATATTTCATCTTGCAAGAGATTCAGCACTTATTTTATTTTATTTTATTTTTTTCAGCACTTATTTTAAAGCATCCTGTTTGCTGTGTGCATATGCGTTGAACATTACCATCTAGCTCAAGAATCTCATCTACAACTCAGAAGATATTTATAGTCATGTAGCGGTTGTGTTTTTGAAATACAAAGTATGGCTTTATGTTATCAATTTTGATTTCTGTAAGTCATCCAAGAAAACTAGTCTCATTACTCCATAGTCCTATCGCCAAGATGAATTCTGGCTATCTTCCATGTTGTTATTGACTTCTTTTCTAGGAAGTAGAGTTTATATAGTTCTAAAAAGGGCTTCACTTTTCACTTTCATTTATTGGAGAAGGAAATGGCAACCCGCTCCAGTGTTCTTGCCTGGAGAATCCCAGGGACAGGGGAGCCTGGTGGGCTGCGGTCTATGGGGTCGCACAGAGTCGGACACGACTGAGGCGACTTAGCAGCAGCAGCAAAAAGGATTTACCGCATATACAACAGTGCATCGTCAAATTTAATCTTCTAATGAAAGCAGGGAAATAGCCAGTTCCCTTCTAACTACGTTACTTAGAGCTTACAGTTTAGGGACACACGGGAGTTTAGGAAGGTACCTAAATCCTGACAAGGTTTGAATCGATGTATTATCATTCATCCATTATCTAGCAATTTGTACTTGGCCCTTCTATTTCCCCTAGAGATTTTAACCTTTATAATAGTAGTAGTATAGTTACATATTTTAATTATGAGCTAAAGAATTATACTCTGCAAATATGGGTTACTTTAAGGCTGTGGTAAGATAAATCTCTTTTACTGTCTTAAAAATCAACAGCAAAGTGATGGCATTGATGAGATGGTAGGGATCAAAAGTAGACTAGCACATGTTCCCAAATGGTGGTGTGCATAACCCAATCTCCTCTGTACTTGCCTAAAACACAGATATCTGGGGACCACCCCTAGTTTTTCTGCTTCCCAAAATTCAAAAGCAGTGACTCAAGGACCACATTTTGAAAAATACTAATGTCATCAACAGTAAATGTAATAATAAATTTAAAAAACAATGTACTTATGAGATTTTATCAAGCCTATAGGTAAAGGTAGGCAATTCCAGACATAGTTTTTTGAGAGTTATTTGTGTAGACATCCCAGGGGTTCACACACTATGAATGGGAATGAACTCGGGAGGGAATAAAGTGGAGATGCCTGTTGGTGGTGATGATATGACCGTTTGTTGAACTATGACTATCTTCTGGGCACTATGAAATGGTTTCACGTATAGATGTCCACGTGCTAAGTTGCTTCAGCCATGTCTGACTCTGGGCAACCTTATGGACAGGTAACCCCACAGGCTCCATTGTCCATGGGATTCTCCAGGCAAGAATACTGGAGTGGGTTGCCATTTCCTTCTCCAGGGGATCTTCCCAACCCAGGGATTGAACCCAAGTCTCTTGTCCCATGAGTTGGCAGGCAAGTTCTTTACCACTAGCACTACATATAGATAAGTCATTTAATTTTCATGATTCTCAGAGGTAGCACCCCAAAATGAAGGACTGAGTGAAATTATTTAGCAGTTACAGTCAACAGAATAAATGTAGATTAAGAAAATCAAAAGAGTAAAACTTCAATCAGAAGCAGATAGATTAATAATCTATGTCTATATATCAATAAGTAGGGGGTTTCCCAAGTGACTTTGGTAAAGAATTTGCCTGCCAATGCAGGAGATACAAGAGATACAGTTCTATCCCTGCCTCGGGAAGATTCCCTGGAGTGGGATATGGCAACCCACTCCGGTATTCTTGCTTGGAAAATTCCATGGCCAAAGGAGCTTGGTAGGCTATACAGTCCACGGAGTTGCAAAGAGTCAGATATGACAGCGTGCATACACACAATCTATAAGTGAGTATACATACTCACTTTCAGAAGCCTAATCACTAATCGTTCATACGCATGCTCTATTTTTAAGCTTAGAATTAAGCCAGGGATGATTAAGGGAAGAAACTGTCAAAAAATAAATACAAAAAGAATCAGAGCAGGGTAAACTGGTTCTCCAAATATAGACTCTTAGGAGTGAGAGGAGGAGTGGCGTTTGCCCAGCCAAGTTTCACTTTGGAGGAGAACTCCCAATACAGTGTAACCACCAGGGCAGCTTTGGCAGGGCTGTTTATCATAGCCAGCAAAGGGGAGGGTGGAGCCCTTTTTCTGACAATGAAAACTCTTCACAGAGTTCGGTGAGAACAACATGAGCTCACTCCCTAAAGATCTCAAAATTCAACAGAATTATAAGTCATGAAAAATATGTTCTTAGCTGTAGTACTTTGAAGTTACATATAATGTATCCTTTCATGAAGCCGAACGGTGTAACTTCTGTGATTACTAAATTATCTGAAGATAAATCAAAGGGTACAGTTTCAGTTATGCAAGATGAATAAATGCTAGAGATTTACAGATAGAATACAGCATAGTGTTTATAGTTAATACTGTATTGTATGCTCTAATAGCACACACAAGAATAACAGCAACAGAAGAGGATGAAGAAGAAAGAAAGCAGGAGAAAACTTTTGAAGGCGATGAATATGTTTATGGCATAGATTGTAGTAATGGGTTCATGGACATAGCCTCATCATCGAACTCATTAAGTTGTAGACATCAAATATTTACAGAAAAAAAGATCAGCTGATTTGGGGGTAAACATGATTTATAATCTGCAAGATATTCTGAAAAACTCATGGATTTCAACCTTGGAGACATGATCAGACCTGCAGCCTAATCTGACCGCAGTCCTAACTATACTACTGACTGCCTGAGATTCATGTAATCTTTTCCCCTTCAGCTTCCCCATCGACCAGTGCAGGGAGAGGCTAGAACCGCATAGTCTACAGGGTTCTGTCCAACTCCATTAGTCTATACTTTAGTTCATTTGTTTTCAAAAAGACTTTTGCAAGACCACATGATTTACCTTCTTCAAGAATAATAGCAATGGCCTCAAGCTATTTTAAGTAAGCATCCATAGGATATTGAGAGACATGATGGGGAGCCTATGGCTGCTGTGTTGACACCATTCTACAGAATACATGGTCAGAGGTAGGCAGAAGGCTACTGCGATGATCCATGTTTTGACCAGCTGATTTAGCAAAAGTGGTGAGAAGCATTGGATATATTTTGGATTTACGGCCTGTGGGTTGTTAGAGAAAAGAGGAGTCAAATTTTTCTATAGTTTTTGGTCTTAAACAACTGAAAGGCCAGAGTTGGCGTTTACTGATAGAGAATCAATGTGAGGGGCGGGGATAGGGGAATGACAGCCCATATTAAACTGAAATGCCTACTAAGGATCCAAATTGGACCCAAATTGGATATCTGAATCTAGAGTTCAGGGGAGATGTTTGTGCTCGAGAAGTAAATTTGGGAGTGATCATCCCCACGTGAATGGTATTGTCTCCACAAGACTGGATAATGCAGTCTAGGGAGAGAGGGTAGCTAAAAAAGGGAGTCCAAGGATCAAGTTCTATATCACACCAATGTTCAGAAGCTGGGAAGATGAGGAAGAAGCAGAAAAGAATGTGAGAAGAGAGAGCAGTGAAAATGGAAAGATAGTTTCAAAGAGCAGGGAGTGCCCTGTATATTGTATTGTGTGTTAGTCGCTCAGTCATGTTCTGACTCTTTGAGATCCCATAGAATGTGTAGCCCGCCAGGCTCCTCTGTCCATGGAATTGTCCAGGCAAGGATACTGGAGTGGGTAGCCAGTCCCTTCTCCAAGGGATCTTCCAGACCCAGGGATTGAACCTGGGTCTCCTGCATTGCAGACAGATTCTTTACTGTCTGAGCCACCATAGAAGCGCTAGGGAGTGCCTTAGGTCAAATGCTCTTACAAATACAGGCAGTAAGAAACCTCATCTACCAGGGAAAAATCCAGTATCAGTGGGACCTACTTTATCTATCTCATCTTCCAGCTACTGCTTTGTACCTTGGGACAGCAAGCATAGGAAAGAAGGAAGACTTTTTAATTAGATGTATTCAAATAGGTGACAGATACAGATATTCAATACAGATAGGAAACTATCCATCTACCTAAAAAAATATTATCACCTGCTTCTAAATTCAGTCTGCTAGGGTGCCATGTAGTAATTTCTTCAAAGTAGAAATTTTATCTTTCTGTGTTTTCAGTAACCTGATGATGCAGTTGATGCCAGCTATCCAAATAGCCTACTTTCCAACTGGAAGAATGCACTGTAAAAGGATTAAAAAAAAAAAAAAGCATTTTTTCCCTTCTTTTTTGTACTCATCATGTGAATGTATTGCTGGACTTCCCTTATAAATAGGACACATGAAATGAATGCATGAACTCTAACATAATGTCTTGATTCAGTTCAGTTCAATCAGTCAGTTGTGTCCAACTCTTTGCGGCCCCACGGACTACAGCATGCCAGGCTTCCCTGTCCATCAACAACTCCTGGAGCTTACGCAAACTCATGTTCATTGAGTCAGTGATGCCATCCAACCATTTCATCCTCTGTCGTCCCCTTCTCCTCCTGCCTTCAATCTTTCCCAGCATCAGTGTCTTTTCCAATGAGTCAGTTCTTTGCATCAGGTGGCCAAAGTATTGGAGCTTCAGCTTCAGGATCAGTCCTTCCAATCAGTCTTGTGATTAAGGGACACATTCTACGCTCAGTTTCTCACAGCGCTTTGCCCATAGCTCTCTCAGCAGTCCCTCTAGCCAGCACCTTTGATGCTAAGATCTGTCATTTACAGCACCTCTTAGCTGCTCCCGTCCTTTCAGCTCTGACTACTCCAGATCAGGTGTTTGCCAGGTGGTCTGTGAGGTCACCTATATTTTTTTCACTTCTTCAACTGTGGGCAGAAAGCAACTCTGACAGCTAACCAGAAACTCTGGGTATGAGTCTAATCTCACTTGTCCAGTTGCTTTGTAGGAATCAAAGAAAATTCTTCCTGCTTACATCATTCCCCCAGCCCCTCGGCTTTGTTGTTGTTGTGTAATTGCTAAGTCGTGTCCGACTCTTTGTGACCCGATGGACAGCAGCCCACCAGGCTTCTATGTCCATGGCATTTTCCAGACAAGAATACTGTAGCTGGTTGCCAGGGGATCTCCAGGGGATCTTCCCGATCCAGGTATCGAACCCATATCTTTTGCTTGGCAGGCAGAGTCTTTACCACTGAGTCACCTTTGAAGTCCCTGTTTTATTTGATCCCTTTTGCCTGTGGATTTCAGAATAACATTTATGAGGATGCTATTTTCTCATATGCTCAGAGAGAATGCTCTTCTTAGTGGTTTTGGGGTCCTTTTCCTGCCTGTGGTCTTGGAGAAGAGTGACTCAACCACATCATTATTAAACTTACATTTTCTACAGTGTAAGTCAATGGATGCTTAAAGATTCTGGTTTTCAATTATGCTGATCCTGTTTGTATATGTGCACACCTTAAGAGTAACCCAGTAAAACATGCTGCCTGCTATGTTAAGCTGCGCCTTGCTTACCTGACATTACCTGAAGCATATGCTTGTCATAACATAATTTAGCATTTTATTCTGTTTCCACAATCACCTTAAATGCCACCAGTGAACAGTACGTTCACTGGTGTTTTCTTTCCCTCTTATTTATTGCAATGAAGTATTAATTTATACCAATAAAAACAAAATTATTTTCTGTATTTACTTCCTAAATGTTCCACAACAGATGTGAATTATTGTACAAAGAATAAAAAGAAGAAATACACCAGCAAAGAATTTCTACTGTAATTTTTTTTTTTTTTTTTGCTGTTCTTTATTTAGTGTTATTATTAAGGAGTATGGCTTACTTCCCAGTGACTTTTCTAGCTTAATGAGGGATCCTGGGAATATCAGTTCTGGGTGAAGACAATAAGCATAAAAAACAAGATACATATGCCTTTCCCTTAGAATACAAATATAAAGCCCAATCAGTCTGGAAGGCAAAAAGCAGCACAAAAGGATACTTATAAAGGAGGCCATAAATACCCTGAATTTGGGGGTGCCTAAGTCATTCCAGGGGATAGTACTACATCACGTGTCAGTCTTTAAGTGAATTTGATTTCTCTGTAGGTAATAGAGATTCTCAGGTGGTTTAGATGGTAAAGAATCTGCCTGCAATGCGGGAGACCTGGGATCGATCTCTAGGTTGGGAATATCCCCTAGACAGGGGAATAGCAGCTCATCCAGTATGGTGATATATATGTTGTGAATATAATCCTTACCATTCTAACTTTAAAAAAGTAACCTTTTCACTTGGAATAATTTTGGATGTACAGAACAGTTGCAGAACTAGAACAAAGAGTTCCTAGGTACCTTTTCCTCAGTTTCCCCAGATGTTAACATCTTACATGATTATGATACATTTGTGATGATTAAGAACTTAACCTTGCTATACAGCTATTAACTAAATTACAGACAATTCGAATTTAACCCAGTTTTTTTTTCAACTACTATGCTTTTTGAGGATCCAATCCAGGATACTACATTGCATCTCCAACTTTGGGGGAAAATTAGGACTGAGAGTTAGAACTATAAAGACCTCAGACAAAATGGATAGCTACTGAGGTTTGGAATCAGGAAGAGTTAATAGAAATAACAGATGGGAAAAACCTTAGCTTCAAAGATGTACTATCATTGTTTTACTTCAAGCAATTTATATATCTAATGCTACTGTCAGGTCTTCTGGTATTCTCCTTTATTGTCAAGATTTAATAAGGGCTCTTTTAAGTCATAATATTGAAAACCCTATTCACTGTGCTATACTCCTGGACTTAAGTGAAGGGCAGTATCTCAGAGATTTAGCAGCAGCATCTAGATGAAAGTGAAGTCGCTCAGTCGTGTCCGTCTGACTCTTTGTGACGCCGTGGACTGCAGCCCACCAGGCCCCTCTGTCCATGGGATTTTCCAGGCTAGAATACTGGAGTGGGTTGCCATTTCCTTCTCCAGGGGATCTTCCTGACCCAGGGATCGAACCCAGGTCTCCTGCATTGCTTTAACCTCTGAGTCACCAGGAAGTGTATGTAATGTTCAGAGATACAGTTATCTTCATATGCTGTTACTATCTTCTGTGTCTTATCTCCTTCCAGTTTATCCCTTATCCCTAGACCCGTAGCTATAGTAAACATCACCATGTTTCTTTAGTTTGCTCATTCACCCAAAACAAGTATTGAGAACCACTTTGTGCTAAGTACTGTGCTGAGCTCTGTGGACCCATTAGTCTTTCGAGTAAACCCAGACAGGATAGCCACGCTTTACTGTACAGTGGGTATTCCTAGAGTGCTTGTGCATGCCTGCTTAGTCATTCAGTGGTGTCTGACTCTTTGTGACCCCATGAACTATAGCCTGCCAGGCTCCTGTGTCCATGGGATTTTCCAGGCAAGGATACTGGAGTGGGATGCCACTGCCTCCCCAGGGGATCTTCCCAACCCAGGGATCAACTCTCATCCCCTGCAGGCAGATTCTGTACCACTGAGCCACCTGGGAAACTCCTTCTCCTCTTCACCAACGCCTAAATCATCCACATAAGAGTAGGTTGAAATTCTACTTCCCCCGAGAAACCTTTTTTCCTACTCCTCAGACATACCTAGTCACTCCCTCCCGTAGCTCTTTGCTCTTAATTCGTTTATAGTATTTATCACCAAGTGTTGTATGAATTGTTTGCTGTGTCTGTCTTCCTACTACAGCGGGCTTCTCTAGGTCAGGGCCTGTGTCTTACTCATCTTGTAGTCTTTAGCATTTAGGACAGTGCCTGGCACAGACTGTCTGCTCAAATATTTGATGAGTGAGAGACAGAATGAATATTTGCTGGTCATGGATAGAATGCACAAGACAGTCGATCTTTCCCTCCCAACTGAACATTCACTAATCCCCAAATTAACTTTCACAAAATTCCATGCAGATCATTTAATTAGTTCAATTGAGGAAATAAGGAAATAAGACTCAAAGAAGAAATTGTGAGTCTTTAAGCAATTGATACAGATTAGAATTGCATGGTTACAATTAGATAATCAAAATTTGTGAGTTAGCAAGGAAAAGAGAGAAATGTTTATGGATGGAAACTCATTGCAGAATATTTTATAAAAATGATGTGTGATTTACCTCAACTGTCTTATGTGGCTAGAAATTTCTTTAGTTTGAAAGTTATTAATGCGGGTACATCAATTCCCTTGTAACACAATTGGTAAAGAATCTGCCTGCAATGCAGGAGACTTGGGTTTGATTCCTGGGTTGGGAAGATCCCCTGGAGAAGGAAATGGCAACCCACTCCAGTATTCCTGCCTAGAGAATCCCCATGGAGAGAGGAGCCTGGCAGACTACAGTCCATGGGGTCGCAAGAGTTGGGCACGACTTAGCAACTAAACCACCACCACCAGTGCAGGTAAGCAAAGTCTCTGTTGCTGCTGGGTGGTAACTGATATTCTGGGAAAAGAACTTGAGTTAGCCTATTGAAATCCATGATATCTAACTTATAAATAGTCCCTTAAACCTGGGGCAGGGGTCACAAAATGCCAAATGGGGCCAGGTCAGTAGCAGAAAGGAACAAAGGCAACCGTGCAATAAACTAGGATATGGGAAGACTTGTGAACTAGGATCGTGCCTGACCCATCTCAAAGTGACAGCAGTTACTCTAATTCAAGGGACAGCTGACGTGCAGGAACGTAGGGTCAGTTTGCTGTAATTTCTGTTTTTTTTTTTTTTCTTTTTTACAAGAAGCCAACTATCTAAACTTTTAAAAATAGAAACTGTATTTTTATACTAACAGTAAGTTTTAAAATGATCGATATGGTATAAGTGAATTCTCTTCCACTGATGGCAGGATAAGTTGTTTTGAATCAACCTTTCCACTGAGAGCAGCTAGAGAAGCTAGACTAAATATTTAAAAAAAAAAAAAAAGAAGTATAAAATCAGTGCAAAACCAGCAAGACTGTGAAGAATTGTGAAGTTAAGATCGAGAAGATGATGGAAGTCCATAGAGATGAACCTGATATTTGGGTCCACTTTTCTCCTTAAAGTGATTGCTGATTTTGAAAGCTGGGGCTAAGAGGATGAGAACTGAGAGCTTTGGATGGACTCACGAGGTAGTGCTTGCCAAGGAGTAGAGATCTTGGTCAACATCTCAAGCAGTCAGTTTGGACTTAAAAGGGCTATAGCCAAGAATAATAGTGAACTGGAAACAGACCAATTCTCACAGGAATTAAAAAAACCCAACTCCAGATGAGCTCCATTTGATTAGATTAAGGAGTTTAGGGGTTATTAGTGCCCCTAACCGGAGAGGGCAATGGCACCCTACTCCAGTACTCTTGCCTGGAAAATCCCATGGACGGAAGAGCCTGTTAGGCTGCAATCCTTGGGGTCGCTGAGGGTCGGACACGACTGAGCGACTTCACTTTCACTTTTCACTTTCATGCATTGGAGAAGAAAATGGCAACCCACTCCAGTGTTCTTGCCTGGAGAATCCCAGGGACGGGGGAGCCTGGTAGGCTGCCGTCTCCAGGGTCGCACAGAGTCGGACACGACTGAAGCGACTTAGCAGCAGCAGCAGCAGTGCCCCTAACCTAGATGCCTGCCTAAAGCATATGAACCTTCTCTCTGGCAACATACATACATATATACATCATTCATATAGCATCATACAAAATCTCTTGACAATTATAATATACAGTGTCTGGTGATCAATAATAATCAGCTAAAGAAAGAGACAGGTTATGACCAAAATCCAGAAGAAAAATGGACAAGACAAACAGACCCACATGGGATCCAGACACTGGAGTTTTCAGACACAACCACCATTCGTATTTTAAGGAATTGAAAGACAAGATGAAAAGTGTCTACAGAGAACTAGAAACAATAGTAATGAACCCAAAGAAATTTTTTTTTACAGAATTGAAAATTTATTGACTCTGTAAGCCATAAAAAACATAACCAGGATATTAGATTTTTGAGCACTGCCCTAAACACTGTGAGTGCAGACATAGCATAAATGGCACCAGTGCGGAAGATAAAACAAATTCCTTTCTTTAAGAATATTGCCAATTGAAGATTGTCCTGGTTTACAGGATAGCATACAGCATTTGGCAGAAGTAATGAAATGTTTCTTTATGGGCCACAAAGGATAGTAAAGATTATAGTCATCGAACAAAGCTGAGGGAATTGATGAGGTTCTGTTAGCTTTCATCAATGACTTGGACCTCCCAGAGCTCTTACATATAGGAATTAACCTAAACAAGCCTCCAACCTAAAAATCATACCTGAAAAGTTTTGATATGGAAATGCTGAGAGATGGCATACTGGGTTCCATAGTCTACAGGATCAAGGAAATCTATGTTTGATACCCGAATCTTCTTCTTACTGTGAGTGACCCTGGGCCAGTTACTAAACTCTCTGAATGTCCCATTTCTAAAATATGGATAAGAGTTGATTTGTTGATCTTGTGAAGAAAATTAGAAAATGCGTGTGAATTTCTCAAGCACCATAGAACCGTAGAGTTATTGGCACAGAGGTGTCTTTCCCCCCGTCTTCTCTCTTCTCTAACCCACCTAGAGCCCCTTCCACCCTGTTTCCTCCCCCATGTGCATCTCTGCATTCTCTCATTTTCTTCATTCCTCTTTTTATTTTGGGAGAGAAACAGAATCAGCTTCATATCATTAATTATCATCATCTAGAATTAATATATTTTCCTGAATATATGTTAATATCTATCTGAAAGTGAGTCCATTTTAAAACATCAGTGATTTAAATTTATTCTGGAAGTGCCAAAAAATGACCTTTTTACTTTTCTCACAATATGTCCAGAATAAAATATCAGTAGGAGTTGCCTGTTCAAACAAAATCTATTAGGTTTTTTTTTTTACTTCCTTGCCAAGGAGAAAGGGTTACAGCTTTATATTGGTGTGTGAGATAGCCTCCCTCGTGATAAGCAAGACAGCTTAGCGGGGTCCTGAGTCATCAGCAAGACCCCCAACTGCTTCAGTCAATGCACAGAATGCTGGCAGAGGAAAAGCTTTTGAATAGATAATGATCTAAAACCTTAATTTTTGAGGCCATCTTTTCTTTCTTCCACACTCTCTTCTTTTAAGTGTACATTTCTATTAAAACATACCATATTGATACTGACAAATATCATGAGATATGCAAATTTTTGAGAAAAGTCTCCATTACAAATTATATTGAAATATACATTATGGATAAAATGCTTTTTGATGTGTCATTTTCCAAGAGGTCTTCACTAAACTAAAAAACAGAGAACAATTTTAAGTCAAAAACACATTATATAAGTACATTCTATTTTCAATCTATGTACTTCAAATATTAGTGCTTAAGAGAATTGTAACACGTTTGCTTCCTTTTATATGAAAAAAAAACTGAAACTTTGCTCTTTATTAAAGCTATTTAGATGTTTTGTATCTGATCTCTATGTATTTTCTACCTTAATTTTAACATCTCACTATGATAAGGATGGTTTTCCTCCAAGTTAACATCAGAAAAATGACAATATTCTTAAAGAATGGAATTTATTTTCTGCATTAAGATACAATTACTAGTTAGTCATACAAAACTCTAAGAGTCAGGGCAAACACTGTTGAACTGGATAGTCCTACAAATTTTTTTTTTTATCAGCTTAAGTAAACAAAATACATTTTGCAGTTTTAATTATCACACACAAAAAAACATTCTCTTCACTACCTCTTGCTACTCTCTTACTGGAAAAAAATATTAATTTAATAATTATGCATTGATAGCTTATTAAAACCAGGGTTGGGGATGTCAATCAGCATAATCTGACCAGTGTCCACAATCAAGGCACTCATGGGTCCAGGTGCCCAGGGTGTGCCCAGTTTCCTAAAGGTTTTTGAAGGAGACATTCTCACAGGTTAGTTTGTTTGTGTCTTTCTTTCTCTCCTCCCCTCCTCATCCCCTTCCTTCTTTTTAAAAAATAAATGTTAGCTTTTAGAACAGTTTTAGATTTACAGATGGAGAAGGAAATGGCAACCCACTCCGGTGTTCTTGCCTGGAGAATCCCATGGACAGAGGAGCCTGGGAGGTTGCAGTCCATGGGGTCGTACAGAGTCGGACACGACTGAAGCGACTTGGCAGCAGATTTACAAAGTCATTAGAAAGATAGACTGGAGATTGCATATACTCCACACTAGCTTCCCCTATTATTAACATCTAACCTTGATATCATGTATAAATGTAATTCACAAATCAGTCCTGGTACATTGTGATTAATTAAAGTTTACACTTTATCACATTTCTTTGGTGGTGGTGGTTTAGTCACTAAGTTGTGTCCGACTCTTAGGACCCCATGGACTGTAGCCTCCCAGGCTCCTCTGTCCATGGGATTCTCCAGGCAAGAACACTGGGGTGGGGTGCCATTACCTTCTCCAGGGGCTCTTCCCGACCCAGGAATCGAACCCAGGTCTCCTGCATTGCAGGAGGATTTTTTTACCGACTGAGCTACAAGGGAAGCCTTTATTACACTTCTTTAGTTTCCATTTAAGTCTTTTTCTGTGCCAGGATCTGATCCAGAACACCACTTTATACTGAGTTGTCATGTCTCCTTAAGATTCCTCTTGACTGATTTCTTAGACACTCCTTGTTTTCAGTGATTGTCAATGATTGTTTTTTGGGTGTTTTTCTTTATTGAAATATAATTGACTTAGAATATTATTGGTTTCAGGTGTACAGCATAGTGACTCGATACTCTTACACATTCCAAAATGATCACCATGACAAGTGATCTTTGTTTTTAGGAATAGTCTGTGTTTGCCTAAAAAAATAAAAAGACTTGATCATAGGCTGAGGATCACATCTTGTGATTATTTTTCTAGTTGAGGCAGAGTGCCCCCTCAACTAGACAGTCCTTTGGTGAGGGCCGTGCAGGGTTTATTCAGCACTGCTCCTGAGTACATCATCACTGCCCATCATCAGGGGCTCTTCTCTAAGCCCACCCACGAGGCACCTCCAGGCAGCAGCTGCATTTCAAATCACTTTCCTGGCTCTGGGCAATGATGTTTGGCCTCTCTGGACCATTTTCGGTCTACCTCAGCCTCTCCAGAATTCCTATTTCTTTACGCCAAAAGTCCTAATTGCTTTTTAAAACTAGCAACGAATTCCAAATTTTCATCAGCAGAAATCTTGTACCTCTTTACTCAAGGGCAGAGAGAACTCAGTCTTTAAAACCCACAATTGCCTGGTCTCTGCTTCCTGGAGAGGAGGGGAGTTATTTGCATTCATCTTTCTTTTAGAACCCCTAACAACTTCTAATGCAGAAAAGAAGACAAAACAGCTGAGTTTAAATTTCAGAACAGAATGAACATGCATAATTCTGCTAGACATAATCACAGTAGCAGAGTTAGCATTGTTAACAGAGGTGTCTACTAGATGCTGGAGGAGCAAACAGGAGGGAGAAATGAAATCTGTCGCTAAGTAAAAGGAATAAGGGTGAGCAAGACTATAAAGCTTCTCATCAGTAATATCTGAGCTGCTGCTGCTACTGCTGCTAAGTCGCTTCAGTCGTGTCCGACTCTGTGTGACCCCAGAGATGACAGCCCACCAGGCTCCCCCGTCCCTGGGATTCTCCAGGCAAGAACACTGGAGTGGGTTGCCATTTCCTTCTCCAAATGGAGAGAGCTGAGTCTTCATAATATGTGATGGGCAGTGCCAGCATTTAGAAGCCTAAACAAAGACACAAGGGCATGAACAAGGGCGGGTTTAAGGAACTGTGAGTACTTCTGAACTGGTACAAGTGGGAGTGGGAGGATATGAGATTGGAAAGGCAACCAGAAATCAATCAGATCGGAGAGTGCTTTTCTGCCCCTCGAAGGTCTAAGATTGCTGTTGAATGCTGTGACGTTAGGTTACCTTGCTGGCAGAGTAGTGTGGTTTAAGATTGAGATCAGAAAGGGTTAGGATAAGAAAGTCAAGAGTTAGGGCGCTCAAGGAAGAGATGTATAACCCCATATGGGACCATTTGGTAAAATGGTAAAACAGCACATCTAAATCTTGGCTTTTAGAGGTCTTAGCTTGCTGAGCCTGTGGACTGACTAAGAGTTGGCAGTGTAAGGCTTAAGACTAGGTTATATGAGAAACTGAAAACTTTGACTGTCTGGGACTGAGATGCTCTTTGGTCCAAGAGGAGTCCAGAGGCTATTTGCCCTCTAGTGGCAACCGTCAAGTATTTTCTACCTTGCTAGAAAAGGACTAGAATACACAGTACAGAACAATGCTCACTGTACTTCATGAAGCTGCTTGAATTACTACCTAGAGTCGAATAGCTAGCTTAATACACAAGCCTAATATGAATTAGTTGAAACAGAAAAAAAATTTTTTCATAATAAAAACCTATCATACATACCACTAGGTAATAACATTGTCATTGAAATTACTTATTGCAAAGTTTTAATATTATGTTTAATAGGCAGGAATGAAGATTTTTAAGTGCAGAGATTTAATTCTTTTAAATGTACAACCTAGGAAGATATTTGGAGGTATAGAGATAAGTGTCATTGCGTATCCAAGAATCTATGTTAGGTTCTCTGGTTGTTTACTTTTTTTTGGCTGTGCCACACAGCTTGTGGGATCTTAGTTCCCTGGCCAGGGATCCAACCCAGGGGCCCCAGCAGTGAGAGCTCTGAGTTCCAACCACTGGCCTTCCAAGGAATTCCTGATTGTTCACTTAGAGTCTACTACACTTGCCATCAAGGGAACTCTGGCCACCAGTTTAACTTTATAGAGTTTCCAGTTCATGTCTTTGTTTTTCTTCCTTTCTTTTCATATAAATGCTTTTTATCCTACTGCTGTGCTATGCTTAGTTGCTCAGTCATGACTGACTCTTTGCGACCCCATGAACTGTAGCCCACCAGGCTCCTCTATCCATGAGGATTCTCCAGACAAGAATACTGGAGTAGGTTGCCATGCCCTCCTCCAGGGGTTCTTCCCAACCCAGGGATCGAACCCAGGTCTCCCACATTGCAAGTGGATTCTTTACCATCTGAGCCACCAGAAAAGCCCTCTAGGAACATTGGCTTTTTGAAAGTTTTTAATCTTTAAAGTGTATAGCTTTTTGAGAAGTAACATTTTCTCCTGCCTTTGCTAAAGGCATTTCTCCAAAACATTTCCTTATTTATTTATGAGGGAAAGTCTTCAGAATAAGGTAACAGTACCACTGGCCTGGCACAGCCTTTGCACACAGCAGCACATTCATAATTGATGGAAGGGTCTATGCCACTGCTGCAGTTAGGGCAAACTCAAGGTCAGGTCTCCGGGAGAGCAAACCCTGTCATTACTTTTCTTAAGAAATGAACAAGAAGCATAAGTTTAAAACTATCTAAAAAGAGACATGCGTGTAGAGTGGGTAGGGGAAAGAGAAGGAGGTGTGGGAAAGAGGAGAAAAAGCAAACTGAAGGCAACCAGTCTAGAGGAGTATCTTGAGCTATGCCTTGCTAAGAAAGCAAGTTTTGTTTTCTTTCTGAGCTGTCTGTCCTATTAGGGTAGGTTAATGATTGGCCACTATGTTAGCCACTTTTTGCAGGCATTTAGGCCCGCAGCGAAACTGCAAGTCTTTGAGAAACAAGAGGATTAAATTGTGTTAGGAAATTCTGGTCAGATGAACATCAAACAGGCAGATAAGATTCTTCCTGGAATGCTTCTGCCCAGGTTTCTTTCCCTTGGAAGTGATATGATCTCATCAGAGAATTCTCCTCCCTCGATGACTAATGATGAAATGTAAAGCTATTGACACAGAATGATACTCACCTGTGCAGCTAAGGGAGTGGCTAGGGAAGTGAGTTACAAAAGATATGCACAGGGTAATGCCATTTTTGTAAAATATATGTATGCACATTTATTTATACACATGTTTTTATCCCTATGGGCTTCCCAGGTGGCACCAGTGGTAAAGAACCTGCCTGCCAGTGCTGGAGACTTAAGAGACACGAGTTCAATCCCTGGTTCGGGCATGACAACCCACTCCGGTATTCTTGCCTAGAAAATCCCCACAGACAGAGGAGCCTGGCAAGCTACTATCCATAGGGTTGCACAGAGTCAGACAGGACTGAAGTTACTTAGCACAGCATTTTTATACATAGTTTTTTTTTAATTTTTTATTTTGTATTGAGGTATAGCACATTAACAATGTTATGACCGTTTCAGATGAACAGCTAAGGGACTCAGCCACATAGACATGTATCCATTCTCCCCCAAACCCCCCTACCATCCAGGCTGCCACATAACACTGAGCAGAGGTCCATGTGCTACACAACAGTCCTTGTTGGTTATCCATCTTAAATATAGCGTGTGTACATGTCTGTCCCAAACTCCCTAACTATACTTCTTCCCCACCCCTGCAACCATAATTATGTTTTCTAAGTCTGTGAGTATCTTTCTGTTTTGTAAGTTCATCTGTATCAGTTCTTTTTTATTTTTTGTACATGAATTTGGTGAATATAAAACTATCTGGATATGCTCTGTTAGTAAGGATTAGCTTAGGTGGTGAGATTGTGGATAATCTGAGTCCCACCTCCCTTTTTAGTTATCTGTGTTTTCTGAAAAAAAATTTTTTAAAAAGGATATAAATGTTTTCTTGAAATAGAAAAGACAGTTACACTGTAGGTAGATAACTATTTGAAAATACTCATATTTATGTGTATATATATGACTGATCTGGGCTTAAAAAATTATTCAAACTCAGGAACTTGAAAAAATAAAGATGAATGCTAATCTTATTTTTGAATGGCATAGATATTTTGTGTGTTAAAGCAAAGAAACAAAAAGCAAATATTAATTTATTTTATCACATAATTTTTAAAGCCTCTGTAAGTTTTTAAGTGGTATAGTCCATGGAATTCTCTAGGCCAGAATACTGGAGTGGGTAGTCTTTTCCTTCTACCAGGGGTTCTTCCCAACCCAGGGATCGAACCCAGGTCTCCTGCATTGCAGGCGGATTCTTTACCAACTGAGCTATCAAGGGAGCCCTTTTAAATGGAAATACTGTTTGAATAAACATTAGGCACATGCCAAACTCAGGTAAAATATTTACAGTATACAGGACCAATTAAAAATGCACAGAACAACACCCGGAACAAGGTAAGGGGGGGGCCATAGTATTATTATTAGTTATATTAATAAATATAAGCCATTTCTTAAAAATCAGTAAGAAGATTAAAAACTTCAAAATTGGACAAATGAAATGAACAAACAACTCCCTATTATGCAGTGGCAAATGGAATCAAATTTTAACTATCTCAGTGTTATAGAAATGCATGTTAATATATATATACATATACAAATATACATATACAAACACAAATCATTCTTTACCTACCAAACGAACAAAGGTTTATAAAAAAAATTCACTCTAGTGCTGGCAAAGTTTCAGAGAAATGGGTACTCACTATGCAAGGGGGAATATGAATCAACACAAATTTTTCAGATGGTAATTTGTCAGTAAATATCAAAACCTTAAAAATATTTATGACTTTCAACTCAGCAATCCCATTCCCAGGAATTTAGCTTAAGGAAACAGTCAGGAATGTTAACATACACTCTTTAAAGACACTGTAATTTCAGATAGATGCAGGAGTTTATCCTGCAAATAAATTCAATGTGTATAAAATGTCACAGATATGGGGTTATTTATGCAGCTTTGTAATAAAAGACTGTAAGTAACCTAGGTCACCATCAATAGGAATAAGATAAAGAACTTGATGGTACTTCCAGACAATAGAATATTATGGAGGTATAACAAAATGAAAAAAAAATAATGTCTGATATAGGAAAAAACTTAGCAATATTTTTAAATTAAAGATACAAAACAATGTAAAAATGTGGAAAATAAGAATCTATTTCTATTTGCTTGTATATTGATAAAAATACTCTGGATGGGTACATAAGCAATCATTAATAACAATAGAGACTTCTGTGGGCGTGTGAGTGGGACACTGGGCAGATATGGGATGAAAATGAAGGGGAAAAATGCTCTTTCATTTGTTTTTTTGTTTTTTAATAATGATTTGATTTTTTAAATTTGATTTTTAAAAACTCTTTTTATTTAATTGGAGGAAAATTGCTTTATAATATTGTGCTGGCCTCTGCCATACATCAACATGAATCAGCCACAGGTATACATCCGTCCCCTCCCTCTCATTGCTCCCCGCCCCCACCCCACCTCTCTAGGTTCTCACCAAGCACGGGGTCGAGCTCCCTGTGTCACACAGCAAATCCCCACATGCTATCTATTTCACATGTGGCAATGTGATCCATACTGTTCTCCCAACTCTTCCACCCTCTCCTTCCCCCACTGTGTCCACAAGTCTGTGCTCTGTGTCTGCATCTCCACTGGTTTTTGAACACATAGATGCATTTGGTTCTGTTTTTTAACAGAATGAAGTAAAATTTTAAAAATACAGAATGCAGCTGTAAGAGAGTGGAAAAGTCAGGTACATTTTAAAGGTACAGACCGAATAAATATAATACCTCACATTAATTGTTCTTATCCTTTCCTCTTAAAAAAATTTTTTTAAATTCAATATATACTGGGTCTTAGTTTCGACATGCAAAAGAACTCTTAGTTGCAGCGTGTGGGATCTAGTTCCCTGACCAGGGATTGAACCCAGGCCCCCTGCATTGGCAGCACAGAAGCTTAGCCGCTGAACCACCAGGCAAGTTCCTCCTTTCCTCTTTGAAGACAGAAAAATTGCTTTTCTTCTCTTGGCATCCTCATATGTGAAAAAGTCCCTGCACATAGTCGGTACTCAATTACTTGGGGGGCAATGAATGAATGAATGAATCCATGCAGGTTTAAAAATTAAATTAGTCACCCAAGAGAAAGCCACAAGGACTTCTCACTTTCCGGATTATTTTTTCAGCAAAAACTAAATTATTTTTTGAGAGAAGACTGAAATAAAAGTTCCAAGTAGGTATTTTAAGTACTTACCTCTTTCATCAGTTGTAATCCTAGAGAGGCTGTTAATGTAGATTGTTAAAGCTAAGATAAAATCAAGTAAAATATCTGAAAGTCAACACATCGCCACACTCTGTACCATATAGTTTCATGGTCCAGGTTTATCACTTCCATTCAATAATGTGCCAAATCACTTTTTATTTTCTTGCCAATGAGAAATATCAGGATATGTTCACAACTAAGCCATGACAGTTAATGAGGGATAAACGACATTGAGCTCAGAGAATGTGCTATAAACCATCAAAATCCACCACAAAATACACCAAGTATTAAAAATGATGTAGTGCTCATATAATAGTTAGCACTAGGGGTAATGTTCAGGGGCAGAAATGAAGTCTATGAAATCGGCTAGTGACTGTATATTAGGATTAGTGATTCTCAACACTGGCTGCACATTATAATCACCTGGGGAGGTTTAAAAATTCTGATGCCAGAACTTCACTCCCAGAGAGTCTGATTAAATTCATGCAGGGTGTAACCCAGGCATTCCTTTTTTTTTTTTTTAAGGTTCCTGGGGTGATGCTGATGTGAAATCAGGTTTGGGAAATACTGCATTGGAATCTGAGAAGGATGAAGGTAATTCTCTTACAGGAAAAAAGATGACTTAATCAGGTGGTTCTGGCCATTATAACTTATATAAAAATCCAAAATTTTCAGATCAAATCTTTCCCTTTATTTCCTCATCTTCCAGGTCTTATCCAAAACTCCATGCTTGGACTTTAGGTTATTTCCTATAGGTCTGTCTCTCCTGTTTTCATTCTTCCTTCATATTTCCATCTTGCACAACCATAACAAATGGTTTTCCTTGTATCAAGAACTCTGCTATGTACTGGAGGAACCAGAGATCAAATACCAGAGGAACAGAGGAACCAGAGATCAAATGATCAAATTGCCAACATCTGTTGAATCATTGAAACAGCAAGAGAGTTCCAGAAAAACATCTACTTCTGTTTTATTGACTACGCCAAAAACTGTGACTGTATGGATCACAACAAACTGTGGAAAATTCTTCAAGATATAGGAATACCAGACTAGTTTACCTGCCTCCTGAGAAATCTGTATGCAGGTCAAGAAGCAACAATTAGAACTGGACATGGAACAATAGACTGGTTCCAAATTGGGAAAGGAGTACGTCAAGGCTGTATATTGTCACCCTGCCTATTTAACTTATATGCAGAGTACATCATGCGAAATGCCAGACTGGATGAAGCACAAGCTGGAAACAAGATTTCCGGGAGAAATATCAATAACCTCAGATACGCAGATGACACCAACCCTTATGGCAGAAAGCAAAGAACTAAAGAACCTCTTGATGAAAGTGAAAGAGGAGAGTGAAAAAGTTGGCTTAAAACTCAACCTTCAGAAAACTAAGATCATGGCATCTGGTCCCATCACTTTATGGCAAATAGATGGGGAAACAGTGGAAACAGTGAGGGACTTTATTTTTCTGGGCTCCAAAATCATTGCAGATGGTGACTGCAGCCATGAAATTAAAAGACGTTTGCTCCTTGGGAGAAAAGCTATGACCAACCTAGACAGCATATTAAAAAGCAGAGACCTTTGCCAATAAAGGTCCATCTAGTCAAAGCTATAGTTTTTCCAGTAGTCATGTATGGATGTGAAAGTTGGACTATAAAGAAAGCTGAGTGCCAAAGAATTGATGCTTTTGAACGGTGGTGTTGGAGAAGACTCTTGAGAGTCCCTTGGACTGCAAGGAGATCCAACCAGTCCATCCTAAAGGAGATCAGTCCTGAATATTCATTGGAAGGACTGATGCTGAAGCTGAAACTCCAATACTGTGGCCACCTGATGGGAAGAACGGACTCATTGGAAAAGACCCTGATGCTGGGAAAGATTGAAGGCAGGAGGAGAAGGGGATGACAGAGGATGAGATGGTTGGATGGCATCACCGACTTGATGGACATGAGTTTGAGCAAGCTCTGGGAGTTGGTGATGGACAGGGAAGCCTGGCATGCTGCAGTCCGGGGGGTCGCAGAGTCGGACACGACTGAGCGACTGAACTGAACTGAATTGCTATTACAGAAGGTACACAGTCTGTATTTTCAGCTTGGCTTTCACTGCAAGCTCTGTCATCATCTAATGGAATCATTTTTCTGCTCAGTTTCCTCATTTGCACCAAATTAGTCAGGGTTGATAACTTCTAAGAATCTTTTCAGCTCTACAATTGTAAATTCTCTATTTCATTACCCATCCCACCAGTAAATATCCATTTGGCACAGTAAAGAATCACCTGCCAACGCAGGAAACACAAGAGATGCATGTTGATCCTTGGGTTGGGAAGATCCCTTGGAGGAGGAAATGGCAACCCACTCCAGTATTCTTGCCTGGAAATCCCACGGACAGAGGAGCCTGGAGGGCTGCAGTCCATGGGGTCACAAAGAGTCAGACACACATACTCATAACTCATCTTTTGCACATACTCATCTTTTGTAGCTTTCCCAAATATTTCTAAATTAAGTCCATCAAAATCCTCTCTACTGCCCTACTTATTTCTTGCTCCTTTCCCTCCAATGTCATCATTATTTATGCTGTTTCTTCTCCTGAACTGTTTTCATTTCCCCTTAGCCTATCACATCCTCAGTCACCTGGCTCAAGTTCACCTCCTCCAGAGGCTTTTAGGAAATGGTACCACCTTACACCCATCATATTCTTACTCTAAGATATGATGAGTACTTTGTAGTGTAGACCTTCTTTACTCAAAGTTTGGTCCATGAGCCAGAAACTCTTGGACACCTGTTATACATGCAGAATCCCATCCTGCTCCTGAGTCTGCATGTCAACCAGATGCCAGGTGACTTCAATGCACATTGAACTTTGAGATGCACTGTTCTGCAACAGTTTAGTAGCTTCTTTAAAGCTTCAGTGATGGCTCAGTGTTAGTAAAGAATCCTCCTGCCAATGCAAGAGACTCTGGTTCAATCCCTGGGTGGGGAAGATCCTCTAGAGAAGGAAATGGCAACCCACTCCAGTATTCTTGCCTGGGAAATCCCATGGATAGAGGAGCCTGGCCACAGTTCATGGGGCCACAAAAGAGTTGGAAACAGCTTAGCGACTCAACAACAAAGCATCTTCTTTGCGTTTCTAGTTTATTTCTTACTTGGATATCTTTAGAGGTTTTCAGATCAGAGATCCTATCTCCTAATTAAAAAAAAAATTCAATCAAAACTTCTAGTACCCTGAACTAGAATAGCAGCACCCTGAACTATTTGTTGAATGAATGAATGCCCTTCCTGTTGACCAAATACAATTATGACAGTCAACTCAGAATTTAGTTTTAATGGTTGATAAATACTATGATGGGCTTACAGAACTTTAGCGATCTTGAGGAAACATCTCACCAAATCTACTTTTTTTTTACAGATGAAGAAACTGGAGGCCCAGAGAGGGGAATGACTGCAGCTGGGAGGGCTGGTATAACACCTTCTATAATGCTCAGATCATACTTTTTACTTTTCCAGTTTCAGCAGCACCAATCTTGACACCGCCAAAGTAACAAGTAATCACCTCAAACAAATGCTCAGCAATTCAGGGGGATTCATTTAACTCAAGCGTTTACTCAAAGATTATATGCTTTTGCGTTGTAGACTCTCCATCACAATTCAGAGTGCTTATCATGTGTCTGAGAGACTGGTAAAGGCCGAGGATACTGAAATAACCATGAAATAACTGAAATAACTTGGCTTTCTGAAGGTCACTGTCTAATGCAGAAAGTCAGGGCAGAGGAAAAACAAAACATGAAGACACTGAAAAACGGGAGCCCTTCACCTAGACCCTTACAGACAGTGTATAGTGCAGCACCACGGATTTATGGAAGAAAATGCAGTCGGCTCTAAGTCTGATACATTTCTTTCTTCCCCTTACAATCTTAAACTCTTCTGAGCCCTCTGATTCTGTGTGTGCGTGTGTGTACGTGTGTGATTCCAGCACAATGCAGAACACAGTGAGGCCGCAGTGAAACAAGTCAATACTTTCAAAGCCCACTTTATCTACAAGGACAAGTTTCATTTTCTTTTCCCTTTTTACATGAGTAAATGCTATAGTCACCATAGGTGGAAAAAAGGTCCCCTCTCATCGAACCGGGCCCAGCACCCGAGCCTTCCTGTAGAGCTCGCGCCAGTGGGGGAATCCGCAGAGAGCTAGCGGGCCGCGGCGCCCAGCCGCATCCCGGGCGCGAGGAGCCAGGAGCGCCCGCACAGCCTCGCCAGGAACGCCCGCACAGCCTCGCCAGGAACGCGCCGGCCGCCCTGGGACCGGCGGGGCGGGGCGGGGCCGGGCGCAGCGCCTCCCCGACCTGGGCCGCGCGGCTCCCGGCGCATTCCAGCACCCTCCTCCCGCGCGCCGCGCTCGCTCCCCCGACAGCTGATTCATTGGCTCGGCCGCCCAGACAGCCTGGCGCCGGCCGCGTGACGTCACCCATTCACCGAGCCCGCCTCCCCCCCTCCGCTGGCGCCGGCCGGGCGGTCGCCTTGACAACGCCGACGCCAGCCGGCACAATGACTTCCAGCTGGAGCATCCCAGGCAGCCCGCGCGCTCTCGCGCTATCGCTGAGCCTAGGAGCGCGGGGGTGGGTTTCTTTTCTTTTCTTTCTCTCTTTCTCTTTTTCTCCAGGCTCCTGCGGGTTCCCCCTGCCGGGAAATGCTCTCCCTCTAGTTTTCTAGGGCTCTAATCCCAGTCTCTCCTGAAGCGTGCTTGCGGCCTCCCTTCCTCCGTCGCGGTCTCCCTGGGCTCTGTGTTTTGCTGGGCAGCATCCCATGCTGGGCTCGGCAGACCTACTGGCGGTTGGGTTCAGCCCTTGGAAGCGCTCACACCTGCAGAGTCTAGGCTCCTGCCAAAAGGCGTAAGGCAAAAGGAGGAAAATTTATTGCCATAATAGCGAAAATTATAAACCTCGGCTGTCCTAGAGAAGAATGTTGGAGTAGGTGTTGATTACCTCCCACGATCGCAAAACAACGTTCTTTAAGAAAGAGTTTTGCGCTATCCCCTCTTAAAACGCGGCGGTTCTTATTTTGCTTTTAAAGCAGACTTCAAGACTTTTAGGAACTTGAAGTTAGGGACTGGACGCTTCCAAAACGATGAATCATCCCAGGAGAGAAAACATATCTGGGAAGTTGTAGTGGTGTAAATAAGAATGGAGAGTATTTGCAAGGAGAGGGAGGGAGGGAGAGAGAAAGAAGGAGAGATGGAAGAGATTGCTGGTTTTCCGAGTAAGGCAAATAGTTCAGTGTGCACCCCATTTCCACCCTCACCCCAGCCCACCCCCATCCAAAACTCTTTAAGCCCTGAAGGTGGGGGAGTTGGGGAGGTGAAGGGAGTGAAGAAGATTTAGCTATTGACCAGGGTTGGGTGGGAGGTAATACTTTATGCTTTATTTCACTTTTATTTTTTTGACAAACTTCTTGCTTCAGAACATCTGCATTTTTGGAAGTAAGTCCATAACAGAACTAAGCGAAACCCTCCCACGGATAGCATAAATTTGCATTGCCGAAGCTGCTGGTCTGCGGGATTCTGGAGCCGGGAGGAGGCAAATTCCCTTTCCAGCTCTTGCAAAAGTACCTCCAGTAAAAACAAGCACTTTGGCCCCTTTCTACTTTTCATTAGCCCAGATTTCAGCATATACTTCTTTGCTGTATTTGTTGTTTATATGTTTAGTTCTGTCTTCAAATGGATTTTAAACACTTCGAAGGCAGAGAAGGACTCTCCTAAACTTTACATCTACCGACTCAGTTGAATAGATGATGCACAGTGAGTATCTTTGGATGATGGTGCTAAGGAGTGATTACTAAGCACATTAGGCACAATTATTTGTAAAGAGACTACGACGTAGTAGTTGATGATCATTAATATAACTAATGTATTAGAATTCACGATCAAGATTGCAGTATTTACTTTTCACGTTTCCCAGGAAACTGCCGGTGGCAGTCATCAGTTTGTTAATTTTTTTTCTTTAAACCCACGAACTCATTTTGTTACCCATCAAAAATGAGGACTCAGTGAAACATTAATTTTCTAAAATTGCTGCATATTTAAGTGTGATTGTAATTACTCCTAAGCATTTTAAAATTATAACATCCATACCAAGTGTTTTAGAATCCAAAGAACAATCTATTGGGGTTGACATTTTTTGTATAAAAATTGGTCTATAACTTAACAGATCACTGATTATCCCAGCCACAGTATTTGGATTCATTTAAATGCCAGGTTTCAACATGGGGGGCACAATTTAAACTAGATCTGCATATTTATTTTTTCCCCTTCCTTTCTGTCTTCAACTAGACTTAATCACAGGTATTTCACTTACCTGCGTTAGCTGCCAGTGGTTCCAACCCTAGCCACACTTGAGTGTTACCCTAAGAACTTTTTAAAAAATATGCTTGGCTAGGTTCCTTCTCTAGAGATTTTTGTTTACTTGGTCTGGGGTATGGCCTGGGACATCTTTTTTTTAAAGTTAATTTCCCCTATTGATTCACAGAAAGTTACAAGTATAGTACAGCAAGGTTCCATATATCCTTTACTTTGTTTCCATCTTGGTTTACATTTACATAACTATAAAACAGTTGCAAGATCAGGAAACTGACATTGGTGTGAAGTGTTCCTGAAATTCCGTGTCATCTCATCATTTGCAGATTGTTGTAGCCACTAGCACAGTCAAGGCCTGGGACCATTCTAACACAACTAAGATCTTCCTGGTGTCATCCTTTGTAGTAACCCAGCCCCCACCATCGGAGAAGGCAATGGCACCCCACTCCAGTACTCTTGCCTGGAAAATCCCATGGACGGAAGAGCCTGTTAGGCTGCAATCCATGGGGTCGCTGAGGGTCGGACATGACTGAGCGACTTCACTTTCACTTTTCACTTTCATGCATTGGAGAAGGAAATGGCAACCCACTTCAGTGTTCTTGCCTGGAGAATCCCAGGGACGGGGGAGCCTGGTGGGATGCTGTCTATGGTGTCGCACAGAGTTGGACATGACTGAAGTGACTTAGCATAGCATAGCCCCCACCATTCCCGAGGGTTGACAGCTATTTGCCTATTCTTCATCTCTATTATTTTGCCCTGAGAAAGATTATATAAATTGATTCTTACAAGCTTGTGACCTGCGGAGATTGGCTTTTTTCACTCATCACAATGCTCTTCAGATCCATACAAGGTGTTGCATGTAACAGCAGTTTGTTCCTTTCTGTTACCGAGAGGGATTTCATCATATGGCTGTACCACCGTTTAATTATTCACCTATTGTAGGACATTGTGTTTGTTTCCTTTCTTGGGGGCTGTTCCAAAGAAAGCTGCTATGAACATTCACTTAAAGGTTCTTCTGTGGACATAAATTGTCATTTCTCTGGGATAAATGCCCAAGAGTGTGATTGCTGGCTCATATGGTAAAGTATATGTTTAGTTTTTTAAGAAACTGCCAAACTATTTTCCAGAAATGCTGTACTATTTTACTTTTCCAACACTCATGCACGAGAAAGCCAGTTTCTCCTATCCTTGCCAGCATTTTTTAACTGTTCCAATATGTGTCTAGTGATATCCCACTATGATATTATTAATTTGCAGTTTCCTAATGATTAGTAATGTTGAACATCTTTTAGTGTCTTTATTTGCCATCCACATATCCTCTTCAGTGAAATTTCTCTTCCTATTTTTTTGCCCATTTTTGTATTAGATTGCTTTGTTTCTTTTGAGTTTTGAGAATTGTTCATAAATGCTAGATACAGATCCTTTATCAGACATGGGATTTGCAACTAGTTTGTCCCAGTCTTTTTATACTTTTAAAAGGTTCTGTTGGAGAATAAAGCTTTTAATTTTGAGGAAGACCAATATTTTGATTTTTTTTTAAAGTATCATGCTTTTGGTGTTGTGTCTAAGAAATTTCCACCACATCCTGGATCTTGAAGATTTTCTATGTTTTCCTTTAAAAGTTTTATAATTTCACATTTTACATTTAAGTGTGTAATTCATTTTAAGTTCATTATTATATAAGGTGTCAAGTTTAGATCCAGATGCAAAACAAAAACCAATCACTGTCATGCTGTACACCTGAAACTAACACAGTTTTGTAAATCCACTCTTCTTCAATAAAAAAAGACTCAGACAAGTTAGAATTTTAGTAAATGCCAAAAATGCATCTCTAGCCTTGTGCCATAAGCTGTAGGGTACTGATGTTCACTGTTATCAGTTGCATGAATCATCTTGGCAATTGAGTGTAAAAATTCAATATATGTATTTTTGTGGGCTTCCCTGGTGGCTCAGTGGCGAAGAATTGGTCTGTCAATTCAGGAGATGTGAGTTCAATCCCTAGATTGAGAAGATCCCCTGCAGAAGGAAATGTCAACCCACTCCAGTGTTCTTGCCTGGGAAATTCCATGGACGGAGTTTGGCGGGCTACAGTCCATGGGGTCACAAAGAGTCAGACATGACTTAGTGACTGAACAGCAACATTTCCCTTGTTATGTTTTAAAGTTTTTGGTTCTGAAGAACATCTGTTCCTCTCTCTCTGCCTCATTCTGTCTCTGTTTTTTTCTTAAATCCAGGCAACAAGAAAGCATTCTATCTTTTCTGTAATTTAAATGGTTTTTAGCAGGTCTAATTTATTTCAAAAGATCTGAATACCGACTCCTGGCTAAACAGAACTCTGTAGTCCACTAATTACAGAGGTATTTGTGCCAAACCTTATTCCTTTATGTCTTCCTTGTTGGTATGCTTACATTCAGTCACTCCTTGTACAGCATCTCCTATAGTAAGACAGAGTATATCACAGCTAAAGTTAGTTTTTGTTTGTTTTTAGCCATACCACATGGCATGTGGGATCTTAGTTTCCTGACCAGGGATGGAACCCATGCCCTCTGCATTGGAACACAGAGCTTAACCACTGGACCACCAAGGAAGTCTTTTATAGCTGATGGTTAGTTTTATACTATAATGAGGAATCCCTGTCCGTTAGATATGAACTGGGGCTGCCAATTCCATTACTGACGACTTGCTAACATTAAACCAATGCTAAGAGTAAAGCAGAGTGATAGAAAGGATATCTAATTTATGGTACATGTTAATGAAAAAAGGATATACGTATATGTTCATATACATGTGTGTGTGTGTTTTCTTTTTCCCCTCCACTTTGCCCCATGCCCCCCTATCTACACACCTCTACGGAGTGTCCATTCCTTTGTTGCCGGCACTAGGTCACATTCTTGTCCCTTAGACTCAGTGGGAGACTTCCAGCCCTTTGTGTTTGGACTAAGTAGAATGTTACCCTATGACCATGTATTAAAAAAAAAAAAGAAAGAAATAACCTTACAATCATTTGAAACAAAGCCAATTATTACTTTTTAAAAGCTACCTGCTTTCAATTAAGCAGGAAATTATCTAAGGAACCACTTAATTTGCCTTGGTCTGTAGTCTCACAACTGCTTTATGCTGAGTGGAGCATGAAATTAAATATGTAACAACGATTCTAATGGTTATGTTTCAGAATCCAGCATTTTAGAATCTTAAGTATTCTGAGTGGTGACAGATACAAAATGTACAACTCAAAGAATAGGACTGGATTGAGTTTGAGAAAAAAATGCAGAATGTTATTAATGTCCTCTTGGTATTTTATATATTTGTATGTGTATATATATTTTAAACTGAGTTTAAAAAAAATCTTCTATTAATTTATACATGCAGGAAGGATAGCCATGCCTATATAGAAAAATCTCTTTGATTTACAACAAAATGCCACTTTTTTTTTTTTTCACATGGAGATTTTTACACTAGTTTTCTGGATCCAAATATAATGTAGATTATGCCAAGCTATATTAGAAGAAAAGGTCATAATAAATTTTCACCATTTTGTGCAGAAATGCTAATACTAAATCATTGTTCGAGATATCTGTCTTTGTTGAGAGCCAGAACTACAGACTATTTGCAGTGGAGAAACTGTTTATGTAGACATATAAGGACACTAGTTTATGCAAGAAATTTTAGAAGCTTTGCTAAGATGACACTTCAATCAGTACTTAACAATGTTGTAAATGCTAGATGGTTCTCAGAGCCTCTTATTTATTTAAAACATTTTTTACAACTTTAAAACTATTTTTATACTAGATAAATCTTTTCAAACACTAATCATTACGAGTAAACATTAAAAAAAAATCTCTGTGTAAATGTGGATAAAAGCATCCGTGTTCTTTTGTAGTTTGTATTCCAAACCAACCCTTTTCTCTCTCTCTTTCTCTCTTTTTAAACTGAGTCAGGAATTCTGGCAGTTTTACCAGGGAATTTTGACAAATAGAAAAATTTGACTAGATATCTTCCCCTGCTCTCCCTATACCCCGCCTTGCCCCATTCCCCCACCATATGTGATTCAGGAGAAGTTCGAGCTGAAATGGCTTGCAAGGTAACAAAGTTACTCTGAAACGCATTTATTTGATGCTAAAGATGCCTAGTCTCTATCATTGAATCTCTCCATACTTGATGATATTGTTAAAAACATTTTTCTGTTTTAGTAAACAATTTTCTATAAAAATTCTCTGAGAAGCAACAATTAGACCTCTAATTGTTGGCAGCCCCGGAGGAGGACGTGGCTACCCACGCCAATAGTCTTACCTGGAGAATCCTGTAGACAGAGGCGCCTGGTGGGCTACAATCCATAGGGTTGCAAAGAGTCGGACATGACTGAAGTGACTTAGCATGCACACTCACATATATCATTTTAGAACAAAAAGTTTCTCCTGCATTTGTCCTTCAGTTTTTTGTTTTAATCAGAGAGTGAGCATTAACCTGAATCCCAGAGTCCTTGTGCCAGAATCTGTGCAACCTGGAGAGAATGGCTGAACCTCTCTGATCCAGGTTCCTGTAAACTGCAGCATTGTTTATGTGTGCGATGGACATAATAACTGTCTATCCAAATAGTGAGGATTTCTTGGGATAAGGTAAGACAAACATCCCTTAAAGTGACTAACACACAGTAGGACTTCGTTATCAAGATTTAAGTGGCTCCAATTAAATGGTGGATCATCTCGGCTCTTTTTTTTTTTTCTTTCCTAGTTTATGTTCTGTTGTGGCAGGTCTTGTGACAAATGCTTCATGTCTGTTATTTCATTTAATTCTCCCAACAGCTTGACGAGCTCAGTCCTAATATTATTATCTCATTTTACAGCTGAGGAAGTCAGAACACAGATACTGATGATATGATCGTGTATGCCCATTTCAGACAGACAGAAACAGGTAGGGGTGACATCCGGAATTCAAGAGGCCTCTCTGCCTGAAACTCAGCCAGAAGTTTTCCCTGCTTGTCAGACCTATGTGCCTTATCGTTGCTGTTGTTTAGTTGCTAAATTGTGTCTGACTCTCTTGCGACCTCATAGACTGTAGCCCACCAGGCTCCTCTGTCCATGAGATTTCCCAGCTGAGAGTACTGGAGTAGGTTACCATTTCCTTCTCCAGAGGGTCTTTCCGACCTGGATATTGAACCCACATCTCCTGCATTGATGGGTGGATTCTTTACCACTGAGCCACCAGGGATGCTCTTCTACCTTATTATAATATCAGCCTGCAAAACAGTCTTCCACTTTGTGCATCTTTTGACATGAAATATTAGTGACCGAGTAAAGGATAGTGATGCTTCTAATGATGTTAGGATTGAAATGGACAGACTTCAGCACATGGAATTTATTCCCAGCAAGGCCAAGGCTTTGCTACAATAAAAGATATTATAGAACAGTCCAATTGCATTTATTAGACAAGCACTGAAATGCACATGTAAAGATATAAATAATGCCTTTCTGTACCTGGGGGTATGATTTATTTATGCACAAGGGGGTTTACTCTTCCAGTTAATGAGTGGGGTCTATGCACACAGTGTCCATTAGTGCTAACAAATGATGTGTGTGTGGTGTAATAGATCACTGTGCTGAGCACGTGGTGCTCCCTGCCAGGAAGTAGATCTATAGACTATAATTTGTACATGTGATATCACACCTATGAAACCAAGAAAATGAATTAATTACACTCACAAATGTTTGGTGGAATGACAATTTCAAGAGTTAACAAATTCTTTAAGAAATAGGAGAAAGCGCTTTACTAGGAAATAATTGGGTGATATTTTAAAAATCTCAACGTTCGGGAAAAGGCATTTAATCCAAAGGAGTGAATCTGAAGACAGGACCTAAACTAATATTTTAGTTCAGTTCAGTTCAGTCGCTCAGTTGTGTCCGACTCTTTGCGACCACATGAATTGCATAATATTTAGAACCCTGCAATTCACAAGTCAAAATTGGTCTTGATTTGGATTAGAGGTATCATTTGATCTTAAGGATGTAGAACTAGCCTTTACCTAGCTATGCAGTCACTCCTGAGAGCCTGATGTGGCTCCAGGAAATAGAGTTTCTTGTTATTTCTTTTCATGGAAAGTAGAATTAGAAAATGAAAATGTATTTGGTTTCAGGGACCAATAACCAATGCTCAGCTGGTAAAATGTACCAGGTTTTCAAAATAAATGACCCAAATCTTAGGGTTTCATCCGTCTTCACAACATGCCTTCTGACTGTGGGCCACAGGGAACCGCAAACTTTTCTTTCAAGCTATTCCTAGTGCCTGTGGCTGCCATGCCACAAAAAAAAAAAAAGGAAAAAAAGAGAGAGAACAGCAACACCAAGCTACGTTCTTGTGTGGTTTCTGTATGTTTTCTTTCTCTCTTTGCTTGTAATGTACACTCTCTTACTGATATACGATGAAGAGTGAGCAACAGGTGTGTATGCCAGTTGGACACCTGTATCAAAAAGTAAACTCAGCTTAAAGAGAAGGAAAGAAGAAAATACAACTACTTAAGCTTTGTATTTCTGGAAGACAATTACAAGTCTAGTCCTAACTTTATTTGGATTTACTCCCTGCCTGTGTTTGAATGCTAGACTTTTTATACTAAGCAAAGTCTAAGCATGCAGTGAATAAGCAAAAAAGTTCATGAAAGGGACTTCTCTTGGGAAGCCACAAAAACAGAACATTATTTTAGAAGATACTAGAATGATGATCAGGACATTATTTTTCTTATCTAATATTATATGGTTAGAGGAACACAGATTCAGCTCTCTGGTTTGCTACATTATGCTCTTATGACTCAGTTTCTTATTTGTCAAATGGGTATAGGAACATGTCTCTGCAATGAGCAGGAAAGTTACATAAGGTGGATGAGATATCATAATGTTTAAAAGACTACTATTTTTTAAGCAAAGTGTTATGAAACATCATTAATCAACATTGTTAAAATAATGGTACAAACCATATCAAGAATATCTTGACCATAAGGCCCTATGAGGAAATGTTCTAGAGCATTTAGCTAATTCTGTTGATACTATGTATAAAATAGATGGCTAATGAGAACTACTGTATAGAACAGGGAACTCTACTTAATGCACCATGGTGACCTGAATGTGAGGAAAGTCCAAAAGAGAATGGACTTATGGTGGTGCCGGTGGTAGAGAACCCACCTGCCAGGACAGGAGAGCTAAGAGACAACCAGTTCAATCCCTGGGTAGGGAAGGTCCCCTGGAGGAGGGCAAGGCAACCCACTCTAGTCTTCTTGCCTGGAGAATCCCACAGACAGAGGAGCCTGGCGGAGTACAGGCCATAGGGTCTCCAAGAGTTGGAGGTGACCAAAGCAACTTACCATGTACACATGCATAGGTTTGTGCGTGGCTGATTCATCTTGCTGTACAGTAGAAACTAACACAGCACTGTAGCTCAACTATACTCCAATAAAATTAATTTAAAAAGAAAAAATAAATCTCTAATTATATTGGCTATTAGGAACCTATGATAGTCAGTTTTCAAAGTATATCTTGAATGAGGAACTAATGAGTAAATGAGTGCCTATTTCACTTTTCACTTTGGGATTAAATAATTAAAGGCCATAGAAAAGGAATTGCAAATATACAGCATGTGTACCACTTATCCAGTCTGCTTTACTAATTTTATTGCTGAGAGTGAAGATAAACTCAGATTTTCTCAATAGAGGACCTCAAGTCATCCCTATTAGTCAACTGGAATTCATTTGCAAGAAAGTGTATTTGCAATCCTGAAATATTTAGTGTTAGTCACTCAGTAATATTTAGAGAGATTAATAATCAAAGGGGGCAGGGTTAATGACGGGTGTGACACTTATCTGGGGCCTTTTAACACTTGACAATCATGAGTATATTCAAACATACCATGAGTTTGAGCAAATTCTGGGAGATAATGAATGACAGGGAAGCCTGATGTGCTGCAGTCCGTGGGATTGCAAAGAGCTGGACACAACTGAGCCACTGAACAACAACAAGAAGGACATGGGTTTCCCTGGTGGCTCAGGAGTAAGGAATCCACCCGCCAATGAAGGAGATGCGGGTTCGATCCCTGGGTTTGGAAGATCCTCTGGAGAAGGAAATGGCAACCCGCTGCAGTATTCTTGCCTGGGGTATCCCATGGACAGAGGAGCCTGACTAGCTACAGTCCACGGGGTTGCAAAAAGTCAGATATGGCTTTGTGTCTAAACAGCAAGGGCAACAAGAATACCAGAACACAGAAGAGTTGGAGGATACATATATCCCCCAAAGAGATGCCACTTTTGTGATAGCATATGCCAATGTGGCATCTAGTGTGTGATAAGTAGAGAAAGTATATTGATATGAAGACAATTACACATAGAAAGTGAAGTCGTGCAGTCGTGTCCAACTCTTTGCTACCCCGTGGAGTATAGCCCACCAGGCTCCTCTGTCCATGGGATTTTCCAGGCAAAAATACTGGAGTGGGTTGCCATTTCCTTCTCCAGGGGATCTTCCCAACCCAGGATCAAACCCAAGTCTCCCGCATTGCAGGCAGATGCTTTAACCTCTGAGCCACCAGGGAAGCCCCATTACACATAGAAATTGTCTATAATTTACAAAGCAATTATTATTGCTACTGTTGACAATAGAAAGGGAGGAAATAAGGAAGAAAAAGAAATTTCTTACTTTTTTCTGGCAGTACCTGAGTTAAAAGCAAGGGTAGGTTAAAATGAAGCTCTCTTGGGATTTCCTTAGGGGTCCAGTGGTTAAGACTTCATCTTACAATGTAGCGGATTCAGACTTGATCCCTGGTTGGGAAGCTAAGATCCTACATGCTTCATGGCCAACATACCAAAACATAAAGCAGAAGCAATATTATAGCAAATTCAATAAAGACTTTAAGAATGGTCCACAAAAAGAAATCTTTTAAAACATAAATAAAATGAAGTTCTCTTGATTCCAGATTATTCAGTTAGTCTATAAAAAAAATCTAGGCTTATGTATAATTTGTGAAAGTGAAAGTTGCTCAGTCATGTCCGACTCTTTGTGACCCCATGGACTATCCAGTCCATGGAATTCACCAGGCCAGAATACTGGAGTGGGTAGCTTTTCCTTTCTCCAGGGGATCTTCCCAACCCAGGGATCAAACCCAGGTCTCCCGCATTGCAGGCCGATTCTTTACCAGCTGAGCCACAAGGGAAGCCATTTCAAAACCCAAAGTAAAGAAATGGAATACGTGTGGTACATACAAAGATGGATAAGATGGGGGTCCCTGTCCTTGAGGGGCCCAGTGTATAAGGAGGAGGTTGTGTTTGCTCAGTCCCTCAGTCGTGTCTGACTTTGTGGAAAGTAAACAAATAATCACGGTTTAATGTGGATGTCCAGGTACCTGGTGAATGAATCAACCACTGGACTATAGTGCTTGTCTCTCTTCCACTGATAGAGACTGAAAGTGAAAGTGAAGTCACTCAGTTGTGTCTGACCCTTTGCGACCTCGTGGACTGTAGCCCACCAGTCTCCTCTGTCCATGGGATTTTCCAGGCAAGAATACTGGAGTGGGTTGCTATTTCCTTCTCCAGGGGATCTTCCCAACCCAGGGATCGAACCCGGGTCTCCCGCATTGCAGGCAGACGCTTTACCCTCTGAGCCACAAGGAAACCTGATAGGGATTCAGTGCAGTTCAGTTCAGTTCAGTCGCTCAGTCGTGTCCGACTCTTTGCAACCCAAGGAATTGCAGCACGCCAGGCCTCCCTGTCCATCACCAACTCCCGGAGTTCACTCAGACTCACGTCCACTGAGTCAGTGATGCCATCCAGCCATCTCATCCTCTGTCACCCCCTTCTCATCCTCCTGCCCCCAATCCCTCCCAGCATCAGAGTCTTTTCCAATGAGTCAACTCTTCGCATGAGGTGGCCAAAGTACTGGAGTTTCAGCTTTAGCATCATTCCTTCCAAAGAAATCCCAGGGCTGATCTCCTTCAGAATGGACTGGTTGGATCTCCTTGCAGTCCAAGGGACTCTCAAGAGTCTTCTCCAACACCACAGTTCAAAAGCATCAATTCTTTGGCGCTCAGCTTTCTTCACAGTCCAACTCTCACATCCATACATGACCACTGGAAAAACCATAGCCTTGACTAGACAGACCTTTCTTGGCAAAGTAATGTCTCTGCTTTTCAATATGCTATCTAGGTTGGTCATAACTTTTCTTCCAAGGAGTAAGTGTCTTTTAATTTCATGGCTGCAGTCACCATCTGCAGTGATTTTGGAGCCCCAAAAAATAAAGTCTGACACTGTTTCCACTGTTTCCCCATCTATTTGCCATGAAGTGATGGGACCAGATCTTCATTTTCTGAATGTTGAGCTTTAAGCCAACTTTTTCACTCTCCTCTTTCACTTTCATCAAGAGGCTTTTGAGTTCCTCTTCACTTTCTGCCATAAGGGTGGTGTCATCTGTGTATCTGAGGTTATTGATATTTTTCCCAAAAATCTTGATTCTAGCTTGTACTTCTTCCAGCCCAGCATTTCTCATGATGTACTCTGCATATAAGTTAAATAAACAGGGTGACAATATACAGCCTTAACGTACTCCTTTTCCTATTTGGAACCAGTCTGTTGTTCCATGTCCAGTTCTAATTGTTGATAGGGATTGCTTCATGTTAAAAATATACATTTTAATGAAAAAATTATTGATATTCACGTGATGAAAAAATTGTACCAGCCATACTGCTTTATGGAAATGTATTTGTATTATGTGAGTAAAGTGAAGTCGCTCAGTCGTGTCCAACTCTTTGTGACCCTGTGGGCTGTGTCCATGGGATTTTCCAGGCAAGAGTACTGGAGTGGGTTGCCATTTCCTTCTCGAGGGGATCTTCCAGACCCAGGGATCAAACCCAGGTCTCCCGCATTGTAGGCAGATGCTTTACCATCTGAGCCACCAGGAAGATCTATATGTATTATGAATAAGAAATTACCTTTTGTAGAATTTATGCCTAAAATTAATTCACACCATGCATTGTCAGCAGTTCATTTAATCCTAAAAGTTTGAATGCTATAATGATGACTTAAAAAAAAACAGCACTGAGATTTTAGGCTTTTTTTTTTTCTTTAGAAAAAGGTTTATTTATTAATATTTTTAAAAACAGCAGTTAAGGGACAGATTCAACAAACATCTGAGACCCCTCTCTCTTCCATGACCTCCTGTGAAATGCTCATCCATTTGCTGCCGTTGTTCTTTGTTAAAAGATGCATTTATGGTTCTAAAGTTCCCTACAAATAGTGCTTTAGTTGCATCCCACATATCTGGAGAGTGTTCACTACTATTTAGGTCTGAGCCACCAGGGAAGCCTCTATTTATTTTTAGATTTCCATTTTGATTTCTTAGTTGGCTCAGAAATGATGTAGAGGTATAGGGTCAGAACAGTTTTGGTTTTTCTTTTTTTTTTTTTTTGGTTGGGAGATAGGCAACACATTCAAAGTTTCAAAATCCAAAAGGATTTTAGGCTTGTTTTAAAACCAAATGGAAGTTTCATTCACTTCCTCGACATGTAATTACTGAGTACTTGCTATGGCCCAGACATGGTTAGCTCTTTCAATAGATTCTTTTGCAATCTAGTAGAGGAAATAAAATCTGTACCTGGTACTATTACTACAGGGAAGAAAGTAGCTTGCCCCATAAAGGACTCACCAGTTGTTATAAAGTTGTTGGGTTTTTTTTTTCTTCCTCAATTCCTATGTTGAAAACCATTTAATGCCTAAGGGATAGTGTCAGGAGGTGGGGCCTTTGAGGATGATGAGGTTGAGAATGAGAATGAGGCCCCCTGAATAACTCCCTCATTCCCCCCACCCCCACCATGTGAGGATACAGCAAGAAGTCAGCAACTTGCAACTCAGAAAGTCTTCACTTGAACCCAACGGTGCAGGACCCTGATCTTAGACCTCCAGCTTCCAGAACCGTGAGAAATAAATTTCTGTTGTTACATATCGTTAGTCTGTAGTATTTTTTGCTATGGCAATCCAAATGCCTATGACACCAATAAAAACTACTGAAGTTAAAGGTAGAGAAGATTTCTTCTAGCCTTGTGAAACTAGAGTGTGGGTTAGAGATAGTTCATAATAATAGCACGTAGGTTAGGGCTTCAAGTAAAATATACAATCAGTCTACCTGTGTATACACACATATTTTTATAGAAGGGTAGTGTACACATCAAAAGCAGAGACATTACTCTGCCAACAAAGGTCCGTCTAGTCAAGGCTATGGTTCTTCCTGTGGTCATGTATGGATGTGAGAGTTGGACTGTGAAGAAGGCTGAGCGCCCAAGAATTGATGCTTTTGAACTGTGGTGTTGGAGAAGACTCTTGAGAGTCCCTTGGACTGCAAGGAGATCCAACCAGTCCATTCTGAAGGAGATCAGCCCTGGGATTTCTTTGGAAGGAATGATGCTAAAGCTGAAACTCCAGTACTTTGGCCACCTCATGCGAAGAGTTGACTCATTGGAAAAGACTCTGATGCTGGGAGGGATTGGGGGCAGGAGGATGAGAAGGGGGCGACAGAGGATGAGATGGCTGGATGGCATCACTGACTCGATGGACATGGGTCTGGGTGAACTCCGGGAGTTGGTGATGGACAGGGAGGCCTGGCGTGCTGCAATTCATGGGATAGCAAAGAGTCGGACACGACTGAGTGACTGAACTGAACTGAACTGAGTGTACAGATGGAGTGTAGTGTATGGCTTGAAATATTTTCACAAAAGGTATCCAGCCCTATAATCAGTGCTCAGGTCAAAAACTAGACCATTATCATCTGGTCTACAATACTTCTTGAGGCATTTTCTTTTTTTTTTTTTTTCATGTGGTGATTCATTGATTTCAGTACCATTTGTTGAAAACACTTTCCTTTCCCCATTGAATTTTCTTGGCATATTTGCCCAAATCGATTGACTCTGCAGATGTGAGTTTATTTCTGTGTCTCTTCTATTCTTAATGGTGCCCTTTGATATAAAGAAATTTTTAAATTTGACATATACAAATGTAAAAATAAGCCTACTTTTACAGTTAGTGCTAATTGTGTCCTACTTATGAAATGTTTGCCTACTCCAAGGTCATGAAGATATTCTCATGTATTTTCTTTTAAAAGCTTATTGTTTTACCTTTCATGTTTAGATCTACAGTCCCTCTGGGACAGATTTTTGCGTATATATGATATGAGGTGAGAATAAAGATTTACTTTTTTCCATGGTTATCCAGTTGACCCAGAACCATTTGTAGAAAATTCTGTCATTTCCCCAATGCATTGCAATGAGCGGCTCCTTTGTCTTAAATCAAATGACCTCATGTGTCTATTTCACTTTCTGCCTTCTATTCTGTTCTCTTGATATTTTAATGGTAATTTATACTATTTTAATGAATATAGCTTGATAATAAGTCTTGATATCTAAAGTACAAATTATCCAGCTTTTTGTTGTTGCTCAGAACTGTTGTAGTGATTTTTGCCTTCTTGCCAAAGTTAATTTGTCAATTTTTATATATATGTGTGTGTTACATAATGTACATTATATATATGGGCTTTCTGGGGACTTAAGTACAATTGGATCCATCTATCGCTAAATTTGGAGAGCATTATTAGCTTTTTAATATTGAGCCATTCAATTTATGGATGTGGTATAACTCTCCATTCATTTACATTTTATAACATAGCTCTCCTTGTGATTTTGTAGTTTTTCAATGCAGAGGTCTTATAAATTCTGTTTTTTAGGGTTTATACCTAGGTATTGGATTTTTAAAATATTTGTGATAATGTTTTCACGTGTCAACTTGACTAAAGTCCAGTAGACTAGTTCTTCCTATGCTAGACCAGTGATTCAATCAAATACCGATGCTGTGCCTGTATTTTTGTATAACTAGTCCCTATAATTGCTGGACCTTAAGTGAGGGAGATTACGTGGATAATCTGGATGGGCCTGACTGCATCAGTTGGAAGGACTTAAAATCAGGACTGAGGTTTCCCTTTCAGAGAGAAGAAATTGGGACCCAGGATGACAGGACTGGGTTGTGCCCATGGAGATTCATTCTATTCAGGATGCTTCCATTCAGGACGCTACCTGATGGCCTGGCCTTTGAATTTCTTACTGACTTAGCTGTCACAAACGTAAACCAATTTTCTGTAATAAATTATCTACCTATCTACAATCTTTCACTTACCTGTCTATTTAGTTATCTTCTATCTCTCACTAATTCTTCTCTGATTAAACACTAATTGAAACAGATTTTGGTGCTAGAAGTGATTCCAGAATAATAGGAGCTTAAGGATGAGTTCTCTGAATTGATGCAAGGCAGTTCATGGAGTGATACAGCAAAGGAATTACTCAGATTATCGCCATTGTATGCCCCTCATCAAGTACCACGACCTCAGAAAGATTAAAATATTGTAACCAATCTAAACAGCTGTGCTATGCTGCATCCCCATCAACTACTGGGATTTAATTATATATAAATTAAAGTTTTAATATTCATACCCTATGTGATGCTAAATGTCTAAGCATCTTTTAAATGATCTTTTAAATTTTTGTATCGTTGGAAAGAATACGTGGTTTGGGGATGTTGAATATGAGGAGAAATAGAGTGGGATGGTCCAGGATTTTCTGATAAGGTTTGGAATATTTTATTCTATTCAAATCCTGATCTACTCATTTCTCAGAGCCTTGATTTCATTCTTCTGATGTCAGAGAACATATTACTTTGCTCATATTCAAAAGCCAAAAATTAAAAAGCCAAAGGGAATACATTTTTTTAAAAGTTTGCCTGGGACTTCCCTGGTGGTCCGGTGGTTAAGATTCTGTGCTTCCAGTGCAGCGGGTATGGGTTCCATCCCTGATTGGGAAACTAAGATCCAGCATGTCAAGCAGCGCAGCCAAAAAATAAAAATAAAACCAAGTTGCTTGCTGTTTACAGCAGGCTAGTATTTTATGAGTCTTCTCTTCTTGGAAGTGAGAATGAGCCCTGGTGATCCTAATGGACTTGATTTCCTCGGTCAGCACAGGCAGACCGTACTTGCACGGAGATTTGCAGGCATCACAGCTGCTGCATTTTAATTTTTACACAGATTGAAAGAATATGTGAGCTGAATGCACCCTGGGCGAACCTGCAACCCTAATCTCCAAGGGAACGGGGAACTTAATGACGCCTCCGCCACCTCTGAGCAAACACATCCAGAGCAGACCTGGGAGGGATCAGGGCCAGACAAGCTGAGCACACAGCTTGGTCCCCTAGAGAAATGTTTTGTCTTTCTAATCCTAAAGTATGGGGTATAATGGAGTATAGAGGATCTGTTAGGAATAAAACAGCCAAATGAAAAAGGAGGGAGCAAAGAATGGCAAAACTTTGGGGTCTTCACGCCAACTGAAACTAAAGCATGTATGGAAATAAAGGGGAAAAAAAAGGTAACCCAAAGATGTAGCCCAGAGGGAGAGAGAGAGCACCACCCCTTCTGCTTTTCTATATGACAACGGAAACATTTCTGCTTCTTTTCTGTATGCTTCACACATAAACTTGAGGTATTGTCTTGGGAGAAACGTTTAATTAATTAAGATACAGTTTGGCTGACCTAGGACTTTGCAGAAGGCTGTGAGAGTATTTGCATTTTCATAGCTCCCACAAATCTCTCGAGATGGCGTTGTCATTCCCATTTTCCAGACGAGCTGAGTCCAGTGACTGAGTCCAGGGCAAGATGCTGAAGGAGGTTGAGAGATACATCTCTTGACTATTTCTTGAGTAAGGACTTAAGGAAATAATGAACACTCATATTTCCAAAATACAGTTTTGTGAGTCTTTACGTTTACCTGATTATCACATAGTATTTTGAGGCAGGCAATAGTAATAAAAGAGGGAAGAACAAAGGGACTAGCCTGGTGACTCAGATGGTAAAGAATCCGCCTGCAATGCAGGAGACCCGGATTTGATCCCTGAGTCGGGAAGACCTTTGGACAAGGGAATGGCTACCCACTCTAGGATTCTTGCCTGGAGAACCCCATTGGCAGAGGAGTCTGGTGGGCTACCATCCATGGGGCTGCAAAGAGTTGGACACGACTGAGTGACTCACTCACTCAGAAGAACAAATCTGACTCCATATTGGATCTAACCTTCCGGCTCTTGTTGCCTGGGCTTAGGCAAGCAGACTCTGCACCTTTTGTAAGAGAATGTTGCTTATAGCCTGAAATGTACAGGATAAGGTATCCCCCTGGCTCTGACCTTTAAGGGTCTGTATAGAGATAGAAAGTGGCAGAACAGAGAATAACATTTGTCTTGTTCAAGGTTTACAGGAACACCATGACCTGACTTTGGACAGCTGCAAGATCAAAGGATTCTGATACAGAAAAGTTTGCAACAATTAACCACACCTCTCCCTCACCTTGTTTTTAAAAGTGCTTTGCTGAAACCCTTCCGGGAGTTCGTGGCCCTGCAGTAAACCTTTCTCTGCTCCAACTCCGTTTCGGTTTGTTTGATCTCACTGTGCATCAGGCACCTGAACCTGTCTTTGGTAACAGTAAGCCCTTGATAGGTTTGTTGTGTCCTACAGCTCCAGGAGTTGGTGATGGACAGGGAAGCCTGGCGTGCTGCAGTCCGTGGGGTCGCAAAGAGTCGGACATGACTGAGCGACTGAACTGAAATGAACAGATTCACCAGGTGAAAGTAATCCAGGCTTCCTTGCCTTTGGCTCAGCCATTTTCCAGCCTAAGAGAGGTCCTTTGCCTCCTTCGTTCCCAGAATCATCTGCTGACCAGTCTGAGGTTAAACAAACCATTTTTTCAGCTTCCCTCCGCCAACTGGCTACAGAGAGGTAATGATAATAACTATCATTGATTGAGTGCTTTGTTTATATTGCTTTGTTAAGACTTCTGAGGTTATTTCAAAGTTATGGAAGGGTAAAATGAGGCTAGGCAAGGTAGATGGAGGTGCCTGACGTTATCTACTTAGTAATGAGCCAGATCAGAGCCTGGGCATGCCACGTGGAAGTCTCATGCTTCTGAATTCCGTTTACCTTGAGCCAGGACAGGAAGGAAGGTCATTTCATACTGTACTTGGTGTCTGGTTTTGCCCCACGAAAGACGCCCCAATTGAACTTTCTCAGGGAACCAGCCGGCTCCTGCTTGCCTTCAGTTAATTACCTGTGCAGACAGACTTGCACTTTAATATTGCCTCACACCTGAGACTCTCCCAAGGTTATTAGACTGTGTCCTAAGGTGAGGAAAATTCTTTTTAAACATTAGTGTTTAACGGTTTTCAGCTCAAAGCGACTGAATCACCTACAGGGTTCTGTCCTGGGCCCCAGGAAAATAAAGATAAATTAAAACTGGCCCTTCTTCTCCAGGAGCTTTTGGATGTGGAGCAAGTATCACCTTCAAATGAAGCAAATGGACATGTTCTAGACGGACAGCACGTGACAATAAATAGAATGAGTAATGCAGATAATAGAGAATCGTAAATAATGTGACAAATGTACTGTATAATGTAGAGTAATAATACCAAGGAATATTTGGTAAGAGTATTTCCTCTGATATTGATGGTAACTTTGTCTGAAAGAGTTAATTTATCCCACAGTTCAGCTTAGTTCAGTTCAGTTGCTCAGTCGTGTCCAACTCTTTGCTGCCCCATGGACTGCAGGACACCAGGCCTCCCTGTCCATCACCAACTCCCAGAGTTTACTCAGACTCATGTCCATTGAGTCGTTGATACCATCCAACCATCTCATCCTCTGTCATCCCCTTCTCCTCCAGCCTTCAATCTTTCCCAGCATAAGGGTCTTTTCCAATGAGTCAGTCCTTCCCATCAGGTGGCCAAAGTATTGGAGTTTCAGCTTCAGCATCAGTCCTTCCAGTGAATATTCAGGACTGGTTTCCTTTAGGATGGACTGGTTGGATCTCCTTTGGTACAATTGACTCTCAAGAGCCTTCTCCAACACCACAGTTCAAAAGCATCAATTCTTCAGTGCTCAGCTTTCTTTATAGTCCAACTCTCCCATCCATATATGACTACTGGAAAAACCATAGCTTTGACTAGACGGATCTCTGTTGGCAAAGTAATGTCTATGCTTTTAGTATGCTGTCTAGGTTTTTAAAAGGAAGAGGTAGTAAGAAAAACCAATCCTACAATTTAATATTTCTGGGTAAAGTCAGAGAAAAATTATCATTTCTGAGTGTAAGTACTTCATAAATTAATACAAAATATCAATTTTGTAGAATAGCTATTGGTATTGACTAAGAATTCATCAAATGTTAAATATTATTATTGTCTCTTCAATGAAACAATTGCTTATATTTTAAGTGGTGATTCAAATGAATGTTACATAATGCATAATATTTGGTGATGGAGTCTGATTTCATACAAGGTATTTTTCATTGCAAAATTTTTTTACTTTTTTCATTTTGTATTTTTGTCAGTAAAAGTAGAGTATTTGGGGGAGAAATGTGTGGTTTTGTAGCTCAGCTCAGTAACTGTATCCCCTCCGGTATTAACTGGTAGTTACTTCACAAATCCATACGTTTTTAAAAGAACAGATATCCTTTCAAGTAATTAAAAAATGTTTTCTAGGTACTTGTTTATATTCAAAGTCCGTTATCTTGCACGAACATTCCCCCAAACATACACCAGGAATTCTTCTCATATTTTGAGTTGTCAATATGAAATGTACTTAAAATTTCCCCCAGCATCAGTTTTCTTTGTAAGCTCTTCAACACATTTCCTATGCTTTGATAACAGATAATGTCTTGTTTTGCAATTACTTTCAAGAAAATGACTTCTATAGTTTTCTACCTTTAACTCATATTAAAACTACGCCAATAAGCTGGTTGTCACACATCTTTGTATCAAACTGAATGTAGCATTTGAAGAAGCTAACGAGAAAGGTTCCCTTCCTGAGCAGTACTGATACTCCGTCGCAGAATTACCTGTCCGGGTAGTATTCCCAGCCCTTGCTGTCTTGCTGAAATGACTTGCATTTTGTGGAAGCTATTTGGACCATTACTTGCAAGGTGAGGAAAGCTTTTTGAGAGGCTCTTTGATAATAAGAAAAACAGGAACTAAACAGGTAGATGTTATATAGTGGAACAAATGACCTATCATGATAAATTTGCTAGCAGTCCCTTTTTTGGACAGGTATTTGTGTGTGTTGTTTGCTTACCTTTCTGTACACTTAAAGGCCATATTATCAAAGTACTAAATTGTCATACAAATTTGCAAATTATTGAAAATAACTTTAAAAATATCACCAACCCCATTCGCGGACAATCCCTGTCAACATTTTTGTGTATTATATCTTTTGACTTCCTGTGTATATTAAAAAATCATTACAGTATGTACGTATCATTTTTTATCCTTTCATCTGGCTTTTCTAGAATTTCATCTAAAGGGAGTATATAGTCCTTTGTGTCTGGCTTCTCTTGCTTTACATGAGCCTCTTGAGAACATCGATGCTATTGTTGAATCATATTTCATCGTAAGGATGTACCACTAATCGTTTATCCCTTCATTAATTGATGAGTGTTGAGTTCGTTCCAGCTTTTGACAATTAGTACTCTTGCCTGGAAAATCCCATGGGTGGAGGAGCCTGGTAGGCTGCAGTCCATGGGGTCGTGAAGAGTTGGACACGACTGAGCAACTTTACTTTCACTTTTCACTTTCACGCATTGGAGAAAGAAATGGCAACCCTCTCCAGTGTTGTTGCCTGGAGAATCCCAGGGACGTGGGAGCCTGGTGGGCTGCCGTCTGTGGGGTCGCACAGAGTCGGACACGACTGAAGCGACTTAGCAGCAGCAGCAGCAGCAGTGTGAATAAAGCAGCTCTAAACTTGAGTACAATTCTTTGTATGGGCACGTTTTCATTTCTTTTTGATAAGTGCTTAGGAATGGAATTGCTGGCCATATTGTATGTGTGTATTTAAATTGATAAAAAACTACCAACTTATCTTGCAAAGTGACAGTTCTGTTCTGCACCCTCACAAGCCATGCATGAGAATCTAGTTGCTAGACATCTTCACCAACGCTTGGCATCGTCTGTCTTTATAAATTTTTCTTTATTTTAGTCATTCTTGTGGGTATCTAGTCGTTTTAATGAGTGTTTTTCTAATGATTCATGATGTTGAAAATTTTTATGTGCTTATTTGTCTTCCTTATGTCTTCTTTAATATCTTCTGCCTTTTTTTTATTGGATTGTTTGCTTTTCTTATGGAGTTATAAGAATTTTTAATATAGTCTGCATACAAGTCCTTTATCAGATATATGTTCTGCAAATATTTTCTCACAATCTGTAGCCAACCTTTTCATTTTCTTAACAGTACCTTTAGAATAGTAAAATTTTAGCAAACATTTGAGTTTTGATGAAGCCTATTCAATCAATTTTTTCTTTTTGAGTCCTGGTTTAAAAATATTTGCCTAACCTAAAATCAATAAGATTTTCTTCTAGAAGTTGAATAATTTTAGGTTTTATATTTGAATGTATAATCCGTGTTTTAAATAATTTTTTGATGTGATGTGAGTCAAGTTTTCCCTTTTTGCATATGAATATCTGATTTTTTTCTTGCACTAGTTTTGATAAAGAAAACGAAACAAAAAACCAAATGGTCATAGATATGTGAGTCTGTTTCTGGATTCTTTATTCCATCTATTAAATTTTCTATGTTGATACACTGGCATAATTTCTTACTTACTATAGCTTTTAAATAAACTTGAAATCAGTTCATGTTAGTCCTATAACCTTGGTGTTTTTCAAAGTCGTTTTGGTTATTCTAGGTCCTTTTTATTTTCATGAGAATTTTAGAAACAGTTTTTGAATTTTGTCAAAAAGGATTTTTATCCAAACTATATGAGGAACTCTCAAATGTGATATATATTTTTAACATGGGGTGGGGGTGGGGCACCTCTTTTTCAAGCTTATCTTTTATTCCTTTAGCATTTCTGTCCAATGCAACTGCAGGTTGTTTGTACAAATAAAGATACCCATTTAAGCTAAAGGTCCGAGACTATTTCAGATAATTCTTAAAGTGAGTACTCTTTTGAAGCTCAGTCCTAGATCCTGAAAGCATGGGGGCACGTCAGGCCACAGGCAGTCAGGATCCCAGGGTGTCATGTTAACGACAGGATGGGTTTTTTTGAGCACACGCCAGATCTAGATTCTGCTCACTGTTGCTACAATCATAAGTCAAAGGATTCTTTCTTGCACTTGATGTACCAAGAACTGCAGTTCTTGTAGCCACCACTTGAATCTACCCAGAGCATTCAGTATCAGCCTTGAGTATGTACAACAGTGTTACAATGTCCTGGCCCTGAGGGCCACAGCTGTGGGCACTGTGCTGTGTTGTGTTAATTGCTCAATCATGTCTGACTCTTTGCGACCCCATGGAGGTAGCCTGCCAGGCTTCTCTGTCCATGGGGATCCTCCAGGCAAGAAAACAGGAGTGGGTTGCTATGCCCTCCTCCAGGGGATGTCCCCCACCCAGGGATCGAGCCCAGGTCTCCCGCATTGCAGGTGGATTCTTTACCGTCTGAGGCACCAGGGAAGCCCTCACTAAAGTGAACCTTTTGTTCCTCATTACAGTGATATTGTTCCAGAACTTGGATCCATTTTTCAGTCCATCTTGTTTAATGCTTCTCTCTTGTTGGATTCTTTCCCTACACTTAGAAGCTACCAGTTTATTGAAATTTTATGCCGTGCTCTTTTTAGAATGCTTATTTTCAGGCATGTATCATATTTGTGGATCAGACCTTGACAATTACAAGGCATTTAAATGATTAGATTCTGATTGTCAAAATTCAAGCCCTTGAAATAGAATGCCTAAGCTAATGCATTCCACACGCCAGCATCTCATTTGCTGATCAATGTGTTCATCAGAATCAATGATGAGCACGTACTATATACTTGTCAAAGTAAACTTATTAAAAATACATTAGTTCTAAATAAAATCTTGTATTGATTTGTCATTTGTTTTATTGATAGCAAACTTTACACCTGCCCTCAAATATTCACATCAAAAAATATCTGTTTTTTCAGATAGATTGAAGTTCAATGATGAATACAATTCCTCATTGAGAGGATACTGGCTCATCAGCATGCACCAATGGCATGCCTCACGTTCAGAAAAACAAAGATGAGGGCAGCTATGGAAAGCAATTGATATTCCTGCCCAGGTTGGAGTTGATGTGCAAATGGATAAACACAGTGTTTCCATTCCGAAGAAGCTATATGGAATCACACCAGCAGGGGTTTGATCCTGAATTTCCTTCTGTTTTTAGCTCTGTTGTCATTTCAGAAGCTGAGAAACCAAGAATCTCCTAGAGATGTATTAAGGGATTCCAACCCCCAAGACAGAACGATGCAACAATTAGCAATCACATAAAAAGTAAACAATAAAGCATGTAACAATACAAGGGGGGGTATTACAAAATGGATTTATAAATGTGGGGTGGTATTAGTTTAGTATGACTTTGTTACTCACTATTATTAACATAGTGCTTACTGACCTTTTTAGATAGTATATAAAATGAACTGGTCTAGAGCTAAATAGCTAATAGTTTCTGTTTTTAATTAAGCTCTGTCTTAATATCTCCCCAGGGGTCTAATACACTGGAATCCATTTTTGAGGGGAGAGAGGAGGTTAAGGCTACTTCTAAGGGGCCCTCATTAAAATTTAAGCAGAGAAAAATCCCTCCTTTTTGTGGCTCTACTTTTTGGCAAAATTTCTGCATTGGGTCTTTGAGTAGCTGGAGGACAATCAAGAGTGACTAAATTTAAGAGATTCAAGACTTTATTTTACCGATAATGATGATCTATTGGATCCCATCTCCTCTCCTAATGAGTGGTCCTCCTTCCTTCCTTCAGGGCCCTACCACCTGTCCTTCAGGGGGAAGCAATCAGCCTCCTTATTTTTAGGACCAATCCCAACTTTAGAAGGGCAGAATTCCATTAGTTTAAAGTTGACAAATAGTTGCTGTTAGTCTCACTCTGGGAGAAGGCAATGGCACCCCATTCCAATACTCTTGCCTGGAAAGTCCCATGGACGGAGGAGCCTGGTAGGCTGCAGTCCACGGGGTGGTGAAGAGTTGGACACGACTGAGCGACTTCACTTTCATTTTTCACCTTCATGCACTGGAGAAGGAAATGGCAACCCACTCCAGTGTTCTTGCCTGGAGAATCCCAGGGATGGCAAAGCCTGGTGGGCTGCCGTCTCTGGGGTTGCACAGAGTCAGACACGACTGAAGTGACTTAGCAGCAGCAGCAGCAGCAGCAGCAGCAGTCTCACTCTAACCCAGAACCCAATTGAGGACATGGATTTCCAGTCAGCTCCAGGGACTTAAGACCCACTTTGCTAATAATCCCTATTATCTCTAACCATAAAGAGATGCTTCCCAGGTGACTCAGTGGTAAAGTATCTGACTGCAGTGCAGGAGACTCAGGAGATGTGGGTTCGATCCCTGGGTCAGAAAGATCCCCTGGAGTAGGAAATGGCAACCCACTCCAGTATTTTTGCCTGGAGAATTCCATGGACAGAGGAGCCTGACAGGCTTCGGTCCATGGGGTCGCAAAGAGCTGGACTGAGCACACACATGCAGTATGTGAGTATGTGTGACATAAAGAGATGGGTCCTGGGAGCTCTACTATCCAGAGGCAGAACACTATCAGATGGAAAGGGAGGCATAAGACAGCAAGAGAAGAGCATAGTAGTTCCCCTGCACTGCTCATGGGCCCTTATCCACAGGTATCATGTGTCCAGCATGTCTTCAACCCAAGGGAATGAGTTTATTCCAGGCCCTGACTTCGAGCTGGCATACTCATTTTGTAGGTAGTCTAACTGCTCATCTAACTGGCTTTCCATCTTGTGCTCATTCCCGTAAATTATATTGTGTGGCCATCAGAACAAAAACCCGTATAGGACTTTGCTCTAGTCCCCATGGATCTGACTTGTAGCTTTTTGTCTTACTCTGTTGTAGTAAACAAAGTGAAATTTGGTTTGCTTACATCGGGAAATAAATGCTGGTAATTAGATGGTTAATGGTGGTCTGTTCACTAGGTGAGATGCTTCAACCAGGAATGATTTTTTTAAAGAGATTGATCTCAATTTAGGAAATAGTGCCCACGCCTCTGCCGTGATTTTAAATTAGCCATGGCAGTGTGAAAATGCACAAGGTTGAAGGCTTCTCCAAGGAAGAAAGCTGGGAGTGGTGGAGGAGTGAGACAAAGCTCGCTTGATGAGTCTTTGCTTGTATTAGGAAAGAAAAATCTTTAAGTAGCTTGTCCAGTTCCTTTGTGTTTGCGTATGTGAGAAGCTCTTGCAGTTTTCTTAAGCTCAGTGCCCTGATCAGAATCTCATGGGCACTTGGCCCATGCCCAACCTTGGCTTAAAGGAGGCTAGAAAGCTGCTATCCTGATTTTTGTCTTTATGATGGGAGGCAAGCGAGACGAGAGAAAAGGGAGTTTGGAATGGCTGTCGTGTCTGCACCAAGTGATCTTCTCATTTTTCTGTTTATTCAAGACAAGCCCACTGAACTTTTAATCTTTAGTTCTTCATCTTTTTGCTCTCTTATGCTCTTGGTTGTGCTTTTCTGTGCATACATTTTGCTCCTTAGTATTTCTGCATCACTGATGGGATAAAGCCCCAGTTCCAAATCATAGCATCTGAGATCCTTTGCGCCTGGCCCCTGCCCTTCACTTCAGCTACCTCTACTTCTATTTCCTTGAAGACGCCACTACTGTACTAAGTGGAGTCTCTTTGTTGTTGTCATTTAGTCTCTAAGTTGTATCCAAATCTTCGTGACCCCATGAACTGTAGCCCGCCAGGCTCCTCTTTCCATAGGGTTTTCCCAGGCAAGAATATTGAGGTAAGTTGCCATTTCCTTCTCCAGGCTTCCCTGGTGGTTCAGACTGTAAAGAATCTGTCTGCAGTGCAAGAGACCTAGGTTCGATCCCTGAGTCAGGAAGATCCCCTGGAGAAGGGAATGACTACCCACTCCAGTTTTCTTGCCTGGAGAATCCCATGGACAGAGGAGCCTGGCGGGCTACAATCCATATGGGTCATAAAGAGTCGAACACGACTAAGTGACCAACAATTTTGCGCTCTCCAAGGGATCTTCCCGATTGAGGGATCCAACTCTTGTCTCTTCTGCCTCCAGCATTGGCAGACAGATTCTTTACCACTGTTAGGAAGACCTGTGGATTCTCTAGAAAGTGAAAATGAAAGTCGCTCAGTCATATCCAACACCTTGTAACCCTGTGGACTATACGGTCCATGGAATTCTCCAGGCCAGAATACTGGAGTGGGTAGCCTTTCCCTTCTTCAGGGACTCTTCCCAACCCAGGGATAGAACCCAGGTCTCCTGCATGGCAGGCAGATTCTTTACCAGCTGAGCCACAAGTGGATTCTCTTACTGTTTTCTAAAAGTGGCATACTGCCTTCAGGCCCATGTTGTCTCAAATACATAACATTTGCCCACGAATCAAGACCACCTCAATCAATCTCTCTTCTGGGAAGCTTTCCAAAGGCCGTTCTTCTGATTAGTATTGACCTTGCTATGTCGTAATGGTTTTCTCACATTCCTGCCCTCAAGGATTCCTTGGTCTAGTAGGACAACAGGACTTGGGAACAGTGCCTGGCACAGGGTAAGCATGTAAAAAATGTGCCGTGAAGGAGACTGAATAACCCAAGATAAGTTGTTAGGACAAACCAATTTGATTAGTTGATTGAGCAAATAAGCAGAAAACATTTTTAACCTTATAATATCAATTTAGATTAGTACTGATTTAAGCCCATCATTTTGTAGATTATATATGTTACCAACTCAACCTAATAGCTATTTTCCCATCTTCTCTCCCAAGTATGTGCTCATACGTGTTTGTGTGACTTTATTATCTTCAGTTTTCTTTCTCTACTTCTCATTTCCCCACCATTAGTATGGCAGTTCCACTTCCCTCATTGTTTGTCTCTTCACATCTGATTAATATTATCACCAGGTATAAGACTCGTCTCTGCCTCAGTGGAGCAGGGGCAGTCTTTGTATCCAAAAGCTAGGATACATCTAAGTATTCTCACACAAAAGTCACTTAACATTCGCAGCGCTGACCTCTGGTAAGCAGACTTTGTGTGCAATGCCATGAAGCGTGGTTCATCGAGGGATGAAGAATCATCTTTTTTTCCCCACAGTAAATAACCTGAAGGCTACTTAGTTCCCTTACAGACTTTTCATTCTATTAAAAAAAAACACTTCTGAATTCATATCACTTAATCTATACTAATATAGATCTCAGAAAATTCTCTGATATGTTTTACCCTTTACGACAGAGAGACTAACCATCATGTAAAACTGGTGAGTTGGCTGGCTTGTTGGAACCTAAGAGTCTTTTCAGTATAAGAAGGACCAGACTCCATGCTTCCAGTGCAGGTGGCGAAGGTTCAATCCCAGGTCAGGGAACTAAGATCCCACAAGCTTCATGGTCAAAGAAAATAAATAAAAAGCACAGAGTGCTGGTTCTGAGGCTCTTAAAAAAAAGACAATACCATTCAAGAAGGGCCACCTAAACCCTGGGAGAGATAAAAATTTTTTAAAATTAAATCTTTATATACATCTTTGTTTTTATTGTGATATAATTGACATATAACTTTGTATTGGTTTTAAGTGTACAACATAATGATTTGATATATGCATATACTGAGAACCAAAAGCTTTGTAGCTCAGTTGGTAAAGAATATGCGTGCAAGGAGATCCAACCAGTCCATTCTGAAGGAGATCAGCCCTGGGATTTCTTCGGAAGGAATGATACTAAAGCTGAAACTCCAGTACTTTGGCCACCTCATGTGAAAAGCTGACTCATTGGAAAAGACTCTGATGCTGGGAGGGATTGGGAGCAGGAGGAGAAGGCGACGACAGAGGATGAGATGGCTGGATGGCATCACTGACTTGATGGACATGAGTCTGGGTGAACTCCGGGAGTTGGTGATGGACAGGGAGTGCTGGCGTGCTGCCATTCATGGGGTCGCAAAGAGTCGGACACGACTGAGCAACTGATCTGATCTGATCTGCAATGCAGGAGACCAAGTTTGATCCCTGAGTTGGGAAGTTCCACTGGAGAAGGAAGTGGCAACTCACTCCAGTATTCTTGCTTGGAGAATCGCATGGACAGAGAAGCCTGGCAGGCTACCATCCATAGGGTTGCAAAGGGTTGGACATGACTGAAGTGACTGAGTACATACATATTTCTCGAAATGATTACTGCAATAAGTTTAGTTACCATCCATCACTACACGGCTACGTTTATTTTTGGGTGAAGACAACTTAAGATCTAGTCTCTCTTAAACTTTCAAACATATGATACTGTTAACTACAGTGACCTGCAGTGCATTATATCCCCAGGACTTACTTATCTTATAACTGGAAATTTATGCATTTTGATCACCTTTAGCTTTTCACACATTCTCGTCTTTATTTTTATATTCATAATATTTGTATACTTTTATATTTGAGCATCTTGGAAATATGAGCCAGTGAAATGGCGCTCACTTAGGCAGGACCTTATTAGATAATAAAAACAGCAACCAAAAGACCTCTTCTGCCAGTTGATATACTTTGGGCCACTTACAGAGCAAAACTGGGAAACAGGTGAAGTTTTACTATCCTATTCCTTCAGTAAACCCTTATTTAGTGGTCACTGGAAAAAAAAAACAAACCCATATCCTCCGGGAATTAGTCAGATATGGGATTGAGGCCATATATTGGTTGCATGACTTTGGGGAAGTTGTTTTGCTGTTTAAAACCTTGGTTCTTACATCTATAAAAAAGGACTGGTAATCCTTATCTCAAGGGCTGTGTGGCTGGGGCACTCAAAGGTAAGTGCTCAATAAATGCTGGTATTATTACTACTGTTACTGGCTCTAACAGGCCTTAAGAAATACGTGGGATAAGTCACAGTCCTTCCTCCAAGGAGTTTTTATACTTTATTTGGGAGGAGATCGTAAACAACTAATTATACCACGAGACAGAGTAATTTTAGGGCAGTAATAAAGGTATAAACAAAATGTTACACGATTAGAAAATGGGTAAATTTGGACCTCATGGAGACATCAGAAAAAAGCTCTGTGATGAGGACAAATCTGGGTCGAGGCTTTGGAAATGAGCAGGCTTTTAGGAGAGAAAGGGGAAAGGGACGTTTCCATCACCCCAGTCTGCTCTTCCTTCAACCTGTGTGATTATGAGGGTTTCTACCACATTCCTCCTCCTTGTTGTACCTAGTACCTGCCTCAGAAAATAATACAATATTATTATCTGAGGGGAAATGCTCTATTACTATATTTGCGTGTAACCCTTGTGTGGAAGATATATGGACGGTAGTATGGTTATAAGATAGTATTGTTTTATGCTCTGTTTGTGAAGATCAGAGACCTACTGGATTTAAGTGAGAACCAGTCACCTTGAAAGCAATATCTCAGGCTGGACAGCCAGAAACCAGAGAGTCAACTCCAGAGGGGCACTGCGGGATGATGCTCTTGTTTTTACCCATGCACTTAACCAGATACCAGAGAGGTGGTTCCCTTTGGAAGGTGTGAGCATTCTCTCACAGAGTAGACTGGGCATGGGAATGGGGAATTAGCATGCTCAAGCAACTTAACCAAGAAGTTGTGGGCATCCGTTGGGCTCTGTGTGATCCAGGTGTATGCACCTAAGTTCATGCACATTTGGGTCTGGAGTCAGCTCCACCATTCACCAAAAGTGGGTCTTGGGCAAGTTACTAAATCTCTCTGCATCTTGTTGTACCACTCGTGTGCATGCGTGCATTCTCAGTCCCTCAGCTGTGTCTGACTCTTGGTGACCCCATGGACTGTAGCCTGCCAGGCTCCTCCATCCATGGCATTCTCCAGGCGAGAATACTGGAATGGGTTGCCATTCCCTTCTCCAGGGGATCTTCTTGACCCGTGAGACCAAACCCGCGTCTCTTGCATCTCCTGCATTGGCAGGTGGATTCATTACCACTACACCATCTGGGAAGCCTACCACTTATAAAGTGTGAAAAACAAAATCTCCCTTATAAGATTGATGTGAAAATGAAATGAAATAGTTCCTAGACAAAAGACCCTAGAATATTAGTTCTTTTTCTTTGTTCCATTTCTTGTTTCCTCCAGGTCCCCTGCCCCTGCCAGCACTGAACTTTAATACGAAGTAAAGACTGGAGTATTTTAGTATCAGCTGTACTAAGAGACACTGAGAAAAGTGGTTTTAGTCATGTGCTTTAGAATATCAAAGGGGAGCTCAGTGTTCCTGTGGCTCAGCAGGGGGGAAAACCCCGATAAAGGGTGTGGTGAGGGAGATGAACCCCTGAGAGACCTACCTTTTTCATGAGGACGTTGCTCGTCCAGTGCTGAGTTTTAATGGGTCTGCATTGTGAAAAGGGAGAAGGTACCTCCTCTACAGATATCCATCCCTTAATATAAAAACGAGTAAACGCACAACTTATTCCTAGTGGCATTTTGCTTTTTGTTTTTCTTGTTTTGTTTTTTAGCAAAGAGGTGAATTTATTTGAGATATAAGAGACATTCTCTGGTACCTAAGTACACAGGGACTGAATCAGGGATGGAAATGTCAAGGTCAAGGATACTTTCTGCAGTGATCTTTTTCTCTACTATTTTTTAAAAAATTTTACTGGAGTATAGTTGATTTATAATGTTGTGTTAATTTCTGCTGTACAGCAAAGTGAATCAGCTATGAATACATGTATCCCTCCTTTTTTGGGTTTCCTTCCCATTTAGGTCACCACAGAGCACTGAGTAGAGTTCCCTGTACTATAAATAGGTTCTCATTAGTTACCTATTTTATGCATAGTAGTGAATATATGTAAATCTTAGTGGAATTTTGCAACAAAAAATCTTGCCCCATGTGAAAGGAATTTGGGGAGTTCTTAGGCAGTTTGGGGAAATTTCAGGGAGGCGAAGATGAAGACAGGCTTCAGTGATGGGGACATTCACTCTACTTAGAAATTAGACACTAATTTCTAGTAAGTCACTCAACTTAGAAATTAGACATTTACTTGACCTAACTATAAGTGGTTCTACCATGGTGGGGCAGAAGACCAGAAATTCCAGTATTTAAATTGCTCAGCCTCATATGATGAGCCACGATGAATAATATACACTAGCTGATTTGAGTGTCTTCTTACAGCCCAGTCTGATAGTACCCTAAACTGACATTATCATCTCTCAGTATTCTTCTTTCCTTGGCTCTGCAAATGCAAAGTGAAAAAAGAGAAATGAGGCAAAAATGCTATTCAGCACAAATACATGAAGTTGAAGTGGCTTTTGGCCCAAATGGTCCAGAGCATTGTCTCCATTCTCTGTCTTTTTAGCCCAGTGGAGAAAAGCTGTTGCCCTAATGGGGAAATGAGGAATCAATATGGAGCTAATCCTGATTTGGAACCTTGGAATGTGAAAATCACAGATCTTTAGGGAGGAAAGCTGTGTTAAAATCCAACTTTTATTTTACACATGTATAGTATGTCTTAGTTTCATGTATGTGATGTTCATCTTGCATGTAATCATTCTAAATGTGCACATAATCATTCTAAATAACTAGATCTAGATGGCCTGCAAATGTTTGCGAGGGGAGCCCTTCTAACTCCATAAATGGTACCAGTGGATGTGTGACAAAGCAAATGGGTTAGACTTAGGAGGCCAACCGATTTGCAATGATGCATGGGTTATTGTCAACATGGAGATAATCAGCAGTACTGAGTGTACCTGAGGCTTAATCTCGTCTCAATAATGATGCTGGTGGGACAGATACAAGGATGGTATTGAGAGAAGAGTGACCTGAGACAAATATTAGTGGTGCTGTCCACAGCTCATTGTCTGTAAAAGCACTGACTTGACTCAACTTGACAATAGTTATCAGTAGAATTCTAGTCTCTCAGAATTAGCATTAAGGATATTTTCCTCATGGTTGGAAGTCTTCAGCTGGAATTTAGCTAAAAGCTGGAGACTTTTCTGAGGTAGCTACAATGACATTTTCAAGTCTGTGGTTGTTGGCGGTCACATCGTATTCCAGGTGGCTGAACCAGCGTCGTAAATGATGTCAGCATTACCTCTGTATTCCGAGCCATGCTACTCATGTTGTGCCACTGAGTGTTCAGTTTTGAATTCAGTGTTCCCTTTGCCTTTCTTTGCTTTTAGAAGCAAAGAAAGGATTGTCAAAATCTTTCTCATTTTGTCATTCATTCTGTTTCATTATCAAGTCTATTGGAAACAAATATATGCCATTGTTATTTTGACCAAAACAATTGGTTCCACATCTTGATAGTTACTTCAATCTTTTATGCAGGAGGAGATGGAGGCTGAGCGAGAGGGTAACCCCATGTAATGAGAAATGCGTATGTAATCAGATGTGGATCTCACAACCAACATATTAAAAAAAAATTACATCTCAAAGAGAATGAAATGACACACATTTTGGTCAGTGCTAAGAATATAGAACTTCACCTGTTTCTGCAGACTGCATTGTTTAAACTCTCTGCAAGAATGCTTTGCTCCCAGGACCTACTCAATGCTCAGCATAGAGGACATTGTAAGGGAAAAACCCACCAGTAGATCCTTGTTGAGGGGGTTGACTCTAGCAGCAAAAAATGATAATATGGTAGTCAATATTTCCAGGTCATCCTCATGTAGTCATCGCTTCCTTTGTTAGGTAACAAAGCAAATTTCTGGATACATCTCTGAAGTTATAGATCCCTTTTCAGGATGATGCAAGATTGAAGATAAAGGCAGGATTAGCAACTAAGGAGAATGGAAAAATAAGAATGAAATGAATGAATGAACTTGACTGAAGCATTGATAGGAGATTTAAATTCATGCCAGCTTCTATGTCAAGTTCCTTTCATTCATTTCAGCTAATCTCTACTATAGCCAGGAATCCGAGGCAAGAAGAGATTAAGCACCTTGTCTGAGGTCTCATAGCTGACAAGTGGATCATCTCATCTGCTGACTTCTTCACTCAGATCCAACTGCCTATCCATAGTTAGGCGATGGCTTTTATTTAGTTGATTTCATGTACTGCTACTGCTAAGTCACTTCAGTTGTGTCTGACTCTGTATGACCCCATAGATGGCAGCCCACCAGGCTCCCCCGTCCCTGGGATTCTCCAGGCAAGAACACTGGAGTGGGTTGCCATTTCCTTCTCCAATGCATTAAAGTGAAAAGTGAAAGTGAAGTCGCTCAGTTGTGTCCGACTCCTCACGACCCCATGGACTGCAGCCCACCAGGCTCCTCCATTCATGGGATTTTCCAGGCAAGAGTACTGGAGTGGGGTGCCATCGCCTTCTCCGATTCCGGGTACTAGCTGACAGTAAGACACCGGATGTAACATTCTCTGATCACAACAAAACCAATGAAGTTTTTTTCTGATTCTGTCTGTTAAGAAGTCATCATTGGAGTGTCAGGGTTTACCTCTCAAAGACATTGGTGAGCAAGTAATAGGAAAACTTCACCCTGTTGTGTAAAGCAACAAGTGAAAATGGTCAAACTGGGAAGAGTGGTTTATTTGTGTTGAGTTAGAAAGTCAGAAGTGTTGGCATGTCCTCAATGTGGGCTCCACCTGCTTGAATGTCTTTCAATAACATTGACAGGTCATTGTGTTTCAACTATTATTTCTTTCTAAGCAGTGCATGGTATGGTCATTGAAATACCCTTATTTAATCCCAGGCAAGTTTACCATGATCTCACAGAGTCTGATATTAAGAATACCAGTATGCAGTTTATATATGGCTTTTTATATTTACTCCATAGCATAACTTACTATGAATAGTATATTTTCAGCTAGACCCTCCTCCATGTCTATCATATAAAACAAGCAACAGAAAATCATAAGAAGAAAAATATGCCTGGTGATGTGATGATTTTGTTAATAGTGAGCCTCTGTGCCTCTGTGTGATTGAGATGCAGTCCGTTTCTGCTGCACCTCTCACTTACTCCCAGGAAACAGTCCCAGTTGTCTAGAGAGTCAACACCTCCTGACAGGCACCATCTGGTCGGCCATTCATTAACTCCCACGATGCGGTCTGTGAATCTGCCTCTCTCCCCGTGACCAGTGACACCATCAAGAGCTGGTGTGGCCTAAAGCAATATTGCTTCCCTGTTTGGATCACCCAGTTACCACCAAGCACGAGTCCTATGGGCAGTGTCCTACTTACTAGGTGGATTTGTTGTATCCCTAGATGGACTATTTGATGACAGTTTGGAAATTTAAAGGTGATTGCAAATAGCAAAAGAGTAAGAAGTTTTGATGGGTGAGCAGATCATCAATGATAAAAGGATTATTGTTTGGTTTGGGGAGAAAGAACAATGTAGAAAATTCTTCTTTGAGAGTGCATTTTTTGAGAGGTGACTAACAGAGTCATGAGTTAGATTCATTTTCAACTTGCATTCAAAAAATCCCTTCTTCTGCTTTCTTTTAGTAAGGAGTCTAGTGTCTGCTCTGAGATGCTAAGAAAGGAACCAGGAGAGTGACAGTGAAGGCAAAGGGAGGGGAACCATCAGAGACACTGAGTGTGGAATAGCAAGGCTCGTGGTCATTACCATTAAATTAACCACAAGATCCAGTGTCAGATAAATGTTCCATCCTGTCTCAGACTCATGTTTTTCAAATTCATTCTTCCCCTTCTAGTTCTCCTACAGGGAAGTTTGTCCTGTTTTATTGTAAGAGTTATTTGATCTGCCGTGAGTCTTAGAAGGGGTCTTTTGAAATTTTCTGATGCCAAAAATGTTGGGAAGAACATAACCTTTCTAGAGTGAATCTCCTAGAATTTGAGCTCTATGAAGGTAGGAACCAGGTTGTCTTCTCCTTTGTTGTATCCTGAGCATGGTGTCTGCCATATCTTAGATGCTCTACAACATCTTGGTGAACGCACCAATGATCAATTCTGCAGTGCAGTGCAAACATGATGCTCTGGTAACCGTAATAGTTTGCTGAATTCTTGTAAATACCTTGCTCTGGGATCCATGTATTTCATGGGCATTATCTGATTTCATTCCTTATAAGCAACCCTTTGGGTGCTGTTTTTATTCCCATTTTGCAGATGAGGAAAAGGAAACTTAGAAGTTACACAGCTGGTAAGTGGCAAAATCTTGGCTCTAATCCTGGGTTATTTAAAGGCAAATAACCCATGTTCTGAACTGATTTGCTGGATTCAATGACCCGTTGAATGATGTGAATTTTGAACATGACAATTTAGTTAATCATTTGTTTCCTCCTTCCATTTCTGTGTATTTCATTCCTGGATTGTTCACATCCTTTCGCAATACGTATGCCTGGATTTTACAAGCATGGATGCTATCTTCCCTCTCGTCTCTCATGCCTTCTCTCCTTCCACCTTAAATGATGACATGTAGTGAAGGCATCGAGGTAAATGGGCTGAGTAGTTAAATATATGGGTCTCCATCCCAGTTTAGTAATGATCTTACAGATTTTCTTTTCCAGCCTCTCTTGTGTGGAGTCTGAATCTTCATAGATGCCTCCATTTCATCTCTCTGGCTCCTCATCTTTACTTCCCCCTCCACCATCCCTATAGGTGTGAATAGCATTTATAGGGAAAATCAGATAACAATATGTACTAGTAATGATAAGAACAGCCAGCAAGGAAAGTCAGCTCCTTGAGGGTAGGGCCGACATGTTATTTATCTTCCCTGTACATCACCTAGTTCACTCCCTGGCATATAGAGGCACTTCATAAATATTTGCTGATCTACTTGTGTATGTATATGTGTGAGTCATAAGAAAAGTGTGCCCCTTTTATTTTCTGTATAATATAATCGACTCTCTTCTTTTTCACCACAGTATTGAGTATCAATACATTTAACAAGATCTAGGAGCATCTTTCCCTCTCTCCTTCTGTGGTCTATCTCCTATAAATTTATTCATTTATAACAGGGCACCATTACACAAACAAACCTCTTACAAGTAGCAATGCAGATATGGAGCATACACTCATCTTTTTGATCTAGTTGAATAGCCGTACATATCATGTAGCTTCCTTGAATGTCTTTCAAACATGACGTAAAAGACATATTTAAATATGTCTCTTTCTTTTAAAGGCTAATAATATAATATGTGTTATTTTAATTGCAGGGTTTGGTAATGTACTCCAATTTTACAAATACCGTGGGTAGTTACAAAAAGAGCAACTTTTGAAAATAACTTGTACTCTGAATTCAAGAATGTCTCTTTTATGTGATATCAATTCCCCTTGTGCCTTGGACTTTTGTTTCTTTCCATTTCACCTCCAAAATTACATTGAAAACATCTGCTAAGGACTTATTTAAACAGCTAGTTAATGCTTTATAAAGCTCAGAGGTGCGCCCATCTGTTCCGGGAGCATTCTCTCTCCGCAACGGCTCCGTCATATTTTCTACCTGTCTGACAGCTGGTTTTGCCTGAAAACTCTTAATTTCTTTCTGTCAGTAGTGCGGCACCTTACGTTAAAGTTTATCACTGAATTTTCCATATTTTGCTTTGCTCTGAACATCATTTCCCTTTTTTCTCACGTCTTCCTTAAATCCTTCAATTTTGTTGTAGTTTTTATAGCCAAAACGTCCTCATAACCAAACTGAAGTCAGAATGCAGCTCTGATGGATTCATTGCCAACGTCTTGGTCCTATGCCCCCTCCCCACCAACTGCACCTTCGTGTACAGGACCCGATGCAAAGCCCTTTAGCACACATCTGCTTCCCAGGGATTATGGGTGCATCCTTACTAGGGAATTCAGGCCAGTCCCAATACCACCCTCCAGCCTAGCCTACCTCCTTGGAGTGTTTCAGCTTTCTCAGGGATGAGGCAGGAACCAATCCTCTGCATTGCCTGACAGAAGAAAACCCATTTCCGGATCTTCTGATGGTCCCTTGGAAGCCCTCCCCACCCCCATCCCGTCTAGGCTGAGATGACAGAGGAGGCTCTTGCCCTCCACTCCTTATCAATGGGCAGACTCAAAGCAACTATCTTCTCCACACAGTCTCTTTGCTATTTCTTTCTCTCTCCTTAGTCCATCCTTTTTTTTTTTTTTTTTTAAATGAGTGATGGGATTCAGGAGGTACAGAACCAGTTCTCCAAAATTTCTTTTGTAAACTCTGCACGTGGAGAGCTGTTTCATATTCTTTAAGACATCTGATAGCTAATGGGTATCATCACCTCGCTTGAAGAGAGAGATGATGAGCCCCAGTTTAACTTCCACCCCACTCCCTGCATCATTTTGTTACTGTGGCAGCAACTCAGATGCAGTAATTTGTGTTCCGAACTTATTACAGAACATCAGATGGCATCTTGTAGCTATCAATATTTATCTCTTACATACTCAAAGTAGCCCATTGACTTTCAGAAATAAATGTCTGAGCAGAGCTAACAATCCTCCCATTTTAGATCATGGTCTTATGCTCATGCAAATATGGGCTCATTAAGGACAGAAATGGTATGGACCTAACAGAAGCAGAAGATATTAAGAAGAAGTGGCAAGAATACACAGAAGAACTACAAAAGAGATCTTCACGACCCAGATAACCATGATGGTATGATCACTCACACTCACCTAGAGCCAGACATCCTGGAATGTGAAGTCAAGTGGGTCTTAGGAAGCATCACTATGAACAAAGCTAGTGGAGGTGATGGAATTCCAGTTGAGCTATTTCAGATCCTAAAAGATGATGCTGTGAAAGTGCTGCACTCAATATATCAGCAAATTTGGAAAACTCAGCAGTGGCCACAGAACTGGAAAAGGTCAGTTTTCATTCCAATCCCAAAGAAAGGCAATGCCAAAGAAGGCTCAAACTACCACACAATTGCACTCATCTCACATGCTAGTAAAGTGATGCTTAAAATTCTCCAAGCCAGGCCTCAGCAATACATGAACCATGAACTTCCATGTGTTCAAGCTGGTTTTAGAAAAGGCAGAGGAACCAGAGATCAAATTGCCAACATCTGCTGGATCATCAAAAAAGCAAGAGAGTTCCAGAAAAACATCTATTTCTGCTTTATTGACTATGTCAAAGCCTTTGACTGTGTGGATCACAATAAACTGTGGAAAATTCTGAAAGAGATGGGAATACCAGACCACCTGACCTGCCTCTTGAGAAACCTATATGCAGGTCAGGAAGCAACAGTTAGAACTGGACATGGAACAATAGACTGGTTCCAAATAGTAAAAGGATTACGTCAAAGCTGTATATTGTCACCATGCTTATCTAACTTATATGCAGAGTACATCATGAGAAACGCTGGGCTGGAAGAAGCACAAGCTGGAATCAAGATTGCCGGGAGAAATATCAATAACCTCAGATATGCAGATGACACCACCCTTACGGCAGAAAATGAAGAAGAACTAAAGAGCCTCTTGATGAAAGTGAAAAAGGAGAGTGCAAAAGTTGGCTTAAAGCTCAACATTAAGAAAACAAAGATGATGGCATCCAGTCCCATCACTTCATGGCAAATAGATGGGGAAACAGTGGAAACAGTGGCTGACTTTATTTTTCTGGGCTCCAAAATCACTGTGGATGGTGATTGCAGCCATGAAATTAAAAGACGCTTACTCCTTGGAAGGAAAGTTATGACCAACCTAGACAGCATATTAAAAAGCAGAGACATTACTTTGTCAACAAAGGTCCGACTAGTCAAGGCTATGGTTTTTCCAGTGGTCATGTATGGATGTGAGAGTTGGACTATAAAGAAAGCTGAGTGCCGAAGAATTGATGCTTTTGAACTGCAATGTTGGAGAAGACTCTTGAGAGCCCCTTGGACTGCAAAGAGATCCAACCAGTCCATCCTAAAGATCAGTCCTGGGTGTTGATTGGAAGTTGATTGGAAGTTGTTGAGTTGAAGCTGAAACTCCAATACTTTGGCCACCTGATGCGAAGAGCTGATTCATCTGAAAAGACCCTGATGGTGGGAAAAATTGAGGGCGGGAGGAGAAGGGGACAACAGAGGATGAGATGGTTGGATGGCATCACCGACTCAATGGACATGGGTTTGGGTGGACTCCAGGAGTTGGTGATGGACAGGGAGGCCTGGTGTGCTGCTGTTCATGGGGTCTCGAAGAGTCAGACACAACTGAGCGACTGAACTGAACTGAACTTATTCTCAGAGCCTGCATCATTCTCTTCCCAGACTGCTCTGGGCTTCCCTGGTGGCTCGGATGGTAAAGAATTTGCCTACAATGCAGAAGACTCGGGTTCGATCCCTGGGTTGGGAAGATCCCTGGTTGGGTAGGAATGGCTCCCTACTCCGGTATTCTTGCTGGGAGAAGCCCACGCACAGGGGAGTCTGGGGGACTACAGTCCTTGGGATTGAAAGAATTGGACACACCTGAGCAGCTACCACCTTTTCACTTCCAGGTTGCTCTGGGGTGCTTCCCAGGTCTTCAGAATGCTCCGTATGCCCATTGGTATTTTTTCCTAATCATGGAACAGTTGTTGCTTTGTTATTATTGTTGTTATAATCGTTTTCATAGGTTAGTTACCTAACAATTAAATTCCCATTAACACCAATTTTTTTTCTCATATGAGAATCCTAATTTCTTCAACTTTTTATACACATACCCTCTTCTGCTTTTCTCCTGATGTCCATGAATATTCTCTAAGAGGCAGCTACACTCTTAGTCTTCTTCCTTTTGCCTCATCAAATGTAGGGGGTGCTAGAAGGAAGAGGTACATCACACATTTGATGCGGACTTCACCTGTAGAGAAGTTTATTTGGAGCTGCAATTGTGGCATTCAGAAAAGGCTTATCAGACACAGGTTTGCTATAAAAACACGTGTTATGACCCTTGATGTTTGATTTCTTCTCGAAACAGAGCTCCCGTGTCTCAGAAACCAAGCATAGTTTTCCATTTGGTCCTCCACCAAAGAAAATACTGTCAGTTCCAGGGAGTCAAATACAAGTCTGTATGTCCCAGTCCATTAAAAAAAATTATTCAACTGCTATTATTAGTAGACGTCAGTTTCTAAGGGCAAATCTGAAGAGTGGAAAATAATGTGTGCAGTTACTTTGCATTGATATAGGCATGGCTATTTTTGTCTATCAAGGAGGGGAAAAAAGACTACTTCATGTATGTTCCATGCATGCACACGATGGGAGCCATATTTCTCTGTCGAGCCGTGAAGCCAGCTGGAAAGCAAGGGCCAGTAATAGAACTGGAAAGTCATGCTGATGCTCTTTCTGTGCTTGTGAGAGTCTAGCTCCATGGATTGGGGATTTTACAATTCCCGATTGCAAAACTGTTCGTGTATCTGATGATCCATGCCATTTCAGGCAGGTGTTTCTTTGTGGGCCAGTTATTCCACCTGTGAAGTGAGTGGTAACAGGACTCCTGGGTAGTTTATTAGCAAAATGGAGTCATTTTTGAGCAAGATATCTGCAGGAAAAGCTGCTAGGAACCTTGACTATTCTAGAAGTGAAGCAAGTTTTTTAATTTTTATTTTTTAAGAGGAGGCCCAAGGACAGTGTATTGTGGAGAAGGAGGTTATGGTTCTCATGAACATTCTCTGTTTCCTTTGGACCCTTTTGTTCTTCTGGTTCTCAGAAACTTCGAGACTTGTTTTCCTTTTTCCTCTCAGTGGAGGGCAATCTTCTCTGAGAATTAGCCAATACCAACACTAGATAGTTCTCTAAACAGCATTGCCTTTTTATTGTGGGCTCTTGCAGATATGAGTGTAAATATAGGAATTTCCAACCATAGAATGGCAGTTACAAGGGGCGGGGGAATTTCCAGTGCCTCATAATTGATCACTGATGCCATCCACTATGAAGGCCAGTCTTGGACCCAAGAATATACTGAAAGATGGGGATGATTTCACCAGGAAGCATTAGCAAATTCTGGAATATTCTTGATGTCAGAATTAAAAGCAGATTCTAATTTTGGCTTCATGGGTTCATGGGTCATCCTGTTTGGAACCTTCCCTGGAGATCCTTCTATTCTGTTTCCCTGGCAAGGAGTGATGTAGATTTCCTTACTGCTTTCTGAAGCTCTGGAGCAGCGGGAAAGGTTTCCTCTCCCTTTTGCAAACTCCTGTGAAGGAGCTTAGTAGCAGTACCAGGGCATTTGTTTTCCTGTAGAGTGGATGGGGGTGGATAAGGGTGGAATGAACTTCCTCGCGTTCATCAGTGAGAGTCAAGTCCTCTCATCCTATTTACTATTTCTTACACTCTAAGCCATCATTTCTCATAAGAGATTTTTATATCAAAAGCAAGCACAAACCCACAAATTGGTTGGGCATAAAGAATATGTATTACAAGGTTACTCCTAACTGTGAGAATCATTAAGGCTTTTTTTCTATGAGATAATGTGGATGGTTGCCTATGTATGGGGTTGGCCAAAAAGTTTGTTTGGGTTTTTCCACATGCTGGTATAGAAAACTTGAATAAACTTTTTGGCCAACCCAGTAAGGGCTTTGCCTCATCTCTGTCTAGCCAAATTGCCACCTTCCCTGCTAAGCTCCACATCCCAGAGTGATCACCTTCTAAATCCCTTTCTCCTATCAGATATCAGATACCTCGCACCTAGTCATGTACTTATGTGAAGTTTGTGTTGTTACCTTTTTAAGCAGTTTACATTGTATTGGATACACATTGTAACTGCATGACATTTCTACAGGGCTCTATTCTTCTGGTCAAACTGAAGATCTGACAGCTATGAAGCTTTCTGGCGTCCCTGGTGGCTCAGATGGTAAAGAATCTGCCTGCAATGCAGGAGACCTGGGTTTGATCCCTGGCTTGGGAAGATCCCCTGGAGAAGGGAATGGCAACCCACTCCAGTATTCTTGCCTGGGAAATTCTATGGACAGAGAAGCCTGGTGGGCTACATACAGTCCATGGGGTCACAAAGAGTTAGAAGCGACTAAGTGACTAAGACACACAACTCCTGAAGTTCCCTACTTGGCCTTCTGTTTGGTTCACTTAAATATGTTCGCAAGAGATATTTATAATATATAATGCAAGGCAGGAAACTGGTATTTGTGCATAAGAAATAGTGTTGCTGCTGCTGCTGCTAAGTCGATTCAGTCGTGTCCGACTCTGTGTGACCCCATAGACGGGAGCCCACCGGGCTCCCCCGTCCCTGGGATTCTCCAGGCAAGAACACTGGAGTGGGTTGCCATTTCCTTCTCCAATGCATGAAAGTGAAAAGTGAAAGGGAAGTTGCTCAGTCGTGTCTGACCCTCAGCGACCCCATGGACTCCAGCCTTCCCGGCTCCTCCATCCATGGGATTTTCCAGGCAAGAGTACTGGAGTGGGGTGCCATTGCCTTCTCCAGAAATAGTGTTAGGCATTATGTTATATGATTGCAAATTTCATTTCATTTTTGCAAGCATGACCTGAGATTAGATATTGTTATCTCTGTTATCTTCAGAAGAGAAAAGCAAAGCTTTCTTTATTTTTTTTTTAATCCATAGCTACCCTTGGGGAGTCTCAGGACCAGGGTTCAAAGTTATGACTGTGAACTTCAGAATCTGTTATTTCCCACTACTCCAACAAAAACACTGGAGAAGTCACAAACGTTTACAATGCCAGACTTATCAAAGATATTTTTTAAGGTGCAAAATATATTTAGATAGACTCAGTAATCTTCAGTTAAAGAATAAAATCGATGTGTCAATAACATTACTTTTCTAAACTCTTATGTAGTATTTATACCCTCTTCTCCCCACTTCTTCCCTCACACCCACCTTTGCTCCACTCAGGCTGTAGAAAGTTCCCTAACTTTCTATTCATATTTGTCTCACTGAAACTCTTATCAATCCTGGACTTGTTTCCCACACACCTAGTGGATCCGGTTTCCATTCGAGGTATATAGTTCTTAAACATAGAGCAGATTTCTTCTCTGAAGTAATTGAACAGGAGAAGTTGCAGACTCAGAGAAACCAGATATTATCATAGGTGAGGGTGAGGTAGTGGATTGGGAAAAGGGCTTTGAGGGAAAGTTAGCTTAGCTGGTAAAGAATCCGCCTGCAATGCAGGAGACCCTGGTTTGATTCCTAGGTTGGGAAGATCCCCTGGAGAAGGAATAGGCTACCCATTCCAGTATTCTTGGGCTTTTCTGGTGGCTCAGATGGTAAAGAATCTGCCTACAATGCCGGAGACCTGGGTTCGATCCCTGGGTAGGGAAGATCCCCTGGAGAAGGGAAGAGCTACCACTCCAGTATTCTGGCCTGGAGAATTCCCTTGGACTCCAAGAGTCCCTTGGACTGCAAGGAGATCCAACCAGTCAATTCTAAAGGAAATCAGCCCTAACTATTCATTGGAAGGACTGATGCTGAAGCTGAAACTCCAATACTTTGGCCACCTGATGGGAAGAACTGACTCATTTGAAAAGACCCTGATGCTGGGAAAGATTGAAGGCAGGAGGAGAAGGAGACGACAGAGGATGAGATGGTTGGATGGCATCACTGACTCAATGAACATGAATTTGAGCAAGCTCCAGGAGTTGGTGATTGGCAGGGAGGCCTGACATGCTGCAGTCCATGGGGTCACAAAGAGTTGGACATGACTTTCACTTTCTGCCTAATAATGCCTAGGACACAGGGCTAGCTTTCCAGGCACAGTGCTCAGGAGGGTCCCGTGCTTGACTGAATGCCACCATCTTGAAATCCTTAATAATTTTATTTTGAACTTGTGTTTTGTAAGTGAAGCTCAGTGGGATGATGGAGCATGATCATGAGCAGAGGAGCTAGGCATAATGTGCATTTGAGAATAGTTTTTGTGATGCCCCAGGAGAACAGAATTCCAATGAACCCATATATCTGGTAGTTGAGCAAGACTCAAAATTGTAATACAAGGTGAGCAGAGCACATTAGCCTATAAGAGAGGACATTGAGGCACATCCCAAGGGACCGTGCTTTCTGTTCAGATAAATCAGAACTTTCAAATGCAGAAAAAGGCAGCTGCATTCTAAGAAACATAGCCACCAAGGAACCCTATCCTGCCCTTTCTTATTCCTGTTACTTTCCTGTACTAGCCAGACCACCTACAATAAAGCTGAAGAAAGAAGAAAGGGGAAAGATTGGGCAAGGCAGGGTTCCCTTTCAGTTCTATCTTACTCATCAGTGAGCTCAAGGTAGAGTATATGGCTACAGCATATCAAGAAGTGAAATGAAAATAATCTTGTGTGTGTGTTAGACACTGGTTTGGCAAGAATGAAATATGTATATACAAGTACACTCCATGAAACAAAAATTATGTAATTTTGGTGATTCTGCCTAAGGGTTAAAGTTCTGATATTTGCATTTAGACTTGGCATGGTACAATATAAAGATGAACAGTAAAATTCATGCTCATAATGTAAAATTTTATTTATTTTTTACTTAAAACAACTTTAAATAGCATCTTAAAAACACCATGACCAATTGAGAGAGAGATTACAGAAAAAAGGGAAAAGCTTTCTATTTTGTTAACGTTAATGGCATTTTTCCTGCTTTTGGAACAAGGGGCCTAGGTTTTCATTTTGCACTGGGTTGTATAAGTCACCTAACTGGCCTGGTGGGATGTTTGTCTCTCCCGGAGGTTCAGCTGCCAGGATTTTACCCTGATGATTCTACCCTGGAGAAAAGAACTTCCATGAATTTAAGTGAAAGTGAAAGTTGTTCAGTCATGTCCAACTCTTTGGGACCCCGTGGACTATACAGTCCATGGAATTCTCTAGGCCAGAATACTGGAGTGGGTAGCCTTTCCCTTCTCCAGGGGATCTTCCCAACCCAGGGATCGAACCCCCGTCTCCTGCATTGCAGGCGGCTTTTTTACCAGCTGAGCCACAAGGGAAGCCCAACAATACTGGAGTGGGTAGCCTATCCCTTCTCCAGTGGATCTTCTTGACCCAGGAATTGAACCAGGGCCAGGGTTTCCTGCATTGCAGGCAGATTCTTTACCAACTGAGCTATCAGGGAAGCCCCCTCCATGAACTTAGGAGTTCGCCAGTATGCAGCGGACCTTCCCTGCACTCACTCATTCTAGAGAGAAACCTACGAGGGTATGGGTCCTCCCTCATGCACTGGATTTCTTATTGGTTTTAGGCTCTCACTTTATGAACAGATAAGCAAGGACCTACAAACATCACAGCAAAATTTCCAGCCTTTTCATCATCCTGCTACTCTTCTCTGGCTTAGAAGATGCCCTGCTTCTCGATTCATTGCAGATACAGACTCAGATGCAATTTTTGTAATTGCATTTCTTGTCTGAAAGTGGTCTTCCTAGAAAATACAACTTCAGTGAGCTTCTCAAGAGAGAAGCTGTGATCAGGTGAAAAAGTCAGTCTAAACTCTGCATTTAACACAGTTGATGAAGTCATTAATTCGAATTTTTGGAGAAATATGTTCAAGCTGGGCATAGAGGAAAAGAGGATTGAAACAGGTGGCTGTGATATTTGGGGGAAAGCCCGATTGATTTTAAATTGCAACTCGGAGGGAAGAACAGAATGTTGATACTAGCAGTGTCTGGCAGGCAGCTCAGTGGAATATTAGGTCTTCCTAGAATCAGGCTTCATACTAAACTGACAAGCCTCATTTCTGAAGCTTGGAAATCCATCAGAGGTGTGGGAAGTAGTATGTGCATGGCTATACCCTGAAGCTGGCCAAAAAGAGTTCTTGACTGTCCACTGTCCTGGGCTGTCTGCGGGAGACTTGGGGGGGTGTGTGTGTGGGGTTAGCATATGAGAAGAAAAGCAGGAGGATTTACAATCAATTTAAGAGAAATGAGACATATTTCTTACTCTTAAATAAGTTAAATAGAAGCTTTCTGGGAAGGAGGGCATCTTCTAAGTCAAATAATCCAGTTGGCTCTTCTGCCTTTTGAACCTTATTTGTCTCGCTGTACCCATTCGTCTGAGTCTATTCTGTGGGTCTACACAGAAAAATGTAACCCTCCTCCCCATGATGGCCCTTTCCACTTTTGAAGGCAGCTACGGTGTGCTTTGTAATCCTCTCTGCTGAGAATCAGAGAGCGCTCTTTCCTTCAGCCTTTCCTCATTGCAAAATTTCCAGCCCTTTCATCATCCCGCTACTCTTCTCTGACTCTGCTCACTTGTCAAAAATTTATTGTGCACCAACTATAGGCCAGGCATGCCTACAGCTAAAGTACCAACATAAATAAGATATAGATCCTTCCGTGAAAGAGTTCTGGGGCTAGTGGGTGAGACAAATGAAAAAACTGTATACTGTAATAAGTGCTATAATACAGATATGCATGGGAGATGTTATGGAAGTATAATTTGCCTTTTTGTGTTAGAAATAAGCAATGTGTTTCACGTAGGGTTTGACTGGTGCAGAGCAGGGAAGGTCTCTCATATCTTAGAATTTTAAAAATCTCATCTGTAACCCAACTTATAAGCCCCTTTTCATACCTAATGTTATTTTTTTATGACTTCCCTTTTGATCTCTTTTTCTGTATCATTGCTGTTGCTTAGTCGCTAAGTCGTGTCTGACTCCCTGCAACCCCCTGGACTGTAGCCTGCCAGGCTCCTCTCTCCATGGGATTTCTCAGGCATGAATACTGGAATAGGTTGCCATATCCTTCACCAGGGGATCTTCCTGACCCAGCGATCCAACCCACGTCTCCTATATTGGCAGGTGGATTCTTACCACTGAGCCACCAGGAAAGCCCTTTCTGTATCATACTCATCAACAATTGTCTGTTTTATTGGTTCTTATTTTTCATTCACATATGTTTTAATTTTATCAATTTTTCTACTTTAAAAAACGGAGTTATCATCTCTGTCTTTTTGGGTTTCTTAGTTTTCAGCCTTGTTGAGCTCTAGCACATTCTTTTAAGTCGACAGATCTCCTTTGGGTAGTGCTTTCACCACACTCCGTGGGTTTTGGTGTAGGAGGTTGTTCTGTGGTTGCTCAGTTATAAACGGTTTGTAAAGTTAGGTTTGTCTAACCCCAAAGTTCTCCCAATGACTCTCTTCAGATACTGTCGTCCAGAAGCCCTGCAGAGTCTGACGTCTCTGCTAAGAGGACACTGGGAGCGATTGCCCCTGCAGAGGGTCACTCCTCTTGCAGCGTCCCTTTGCCTTCCTCACCACTTAGAGAGGAACAGCAACACCCCCCACCCCCCAATTAGGGCACACAACGAGGGGAGCTGGCAAATGGGCATGTTTTTCTTAACTATGTTGCCAACATGCGAGAATGAGTTCTGGAGAGAGACCCTTTGCCAGAACAACTAGTTAAAACAGGAATATGATTGTGTCTAGATTTCATCACAATAGGATGAGAAGCATCATTAAGCAAAGTGGGAAGGCGGTGGACTGGTGTAAATCGACTCTCCTACTCATTCAGAGCAGGAACTGTTCAGTGAGCTGCAGGTGAGCCTCATAAAGCATTGTTTCACGTGGATGCCTGCTGGGCTGGTGACTGAGAAAATAATGTAGCCCAGTTTGTTACTCTTAAAATAGCCTTTTCTTATCATCCTTCCTTCAGGACACAGTGGTTTCATGCTCCTTTTCTCCTTTCCCTATAAAAATGCATCCTTAAGAAAAGATCCAGAAAATCCAAGATAGATAACAAGATAAAAATGATTGATAACAATATTCAACCTTACCCAGACTGACATTCATTTTAAAGGGACACAAAACCTTAGGCTGAGGGAAACCAGCGTGGATTTGTAGACTTTTCATCATCAGTAGTAGAAGGGGCAGTTTGGATGGAGGTTCTAGTGTGGATGGGGCGTGGCTCGAGTCTTAAATGAGCCAAGAGGACTGGGTATACATACGCAAGGCAGTGGTTCTCAAGCAAGCAATATCCGCCCCTCCCCGCCCCCTAGGGGGACATTTGGCAATGTCTGGGGATGAAGGCAATGGCACCCCACTCCAGTACTCTTGCCTGGAAAATCCCATGGATGGAGGAGCCTGGTGGGCTGCAGTCCATGGGGTCGCTAAGAGTCGGAACCGACTGAGCGACTTCACTTTCACTTTCCACTTTCATGCATTGGAGAAGGAAATGGCAACCCACTCCAGTGTTCTTGCCTGGAGAATCCCATGGATGGAGAAGCCTGGTAGGCTGCAGTCCATGGGGTCGCACAGAGTCGGACATGACTGAAGCGACTTAGCAGCAGCAGCAGCAGCAGGGGATGTTTTTGGTTGTCTTAACTGCGGTGAAGGTTACTAGGGGCCTCTAGTAAGTAGAGGCTAAGGATTCTAGACAGGCCCCCACAACCAAGAATTATCTGCCTGCAAAACTCTGTACAGGAGTTCCAAGGCTGGGGATGCCTATTGTAGACAGACACAGATTTGGTAGTGACTCCGGCCCCCAAGAGGGAGGGGCAGCAGGAGAGCCTCAGGGTGCCAGCTGGAGACGTACGGCCTTCCCTAAATAAAGGAGTCCCCACTGCTTAGCAATCGAAAGTCACTGTCCTACGACCCAGTATAGACAGATCTGACTTCTTTGGAGAATTCTGAAATCCGGATTTTTACGTGAATGTCTACATTTACAAATACCAGCAATGAATCCAAATGAACAAGGTTGAGAAAGCCACACAAAAGACGACCACGAGCTGCACTTGGCTTTTGGGTCGCTACCTACAAGCTGTCACCCAGACAGTCGTGTCCTAAGAAGTATAGTGCAGGTTGCAAGGTACTGGGGGGAGGCTCTGGCCACTAGCCCTTCTGTCTGCAAAGGCCACAACTGTCCTACTGAGGCAGGAGGCACAGAGAGGTCTGTTTTAGCTGTGTGGGGGAAAAAAAAAGGTATTGATGATCTAAAATCGCTCTATCATTATTCAACATAGTTTCCCAAAGTAATTTCACCTTTTCCTCTTGTAAAATTCTCTTGGGCTCAATATGCACATTTTGGATTTTGGACTTCTACTAATTCAAATCTCTGTCCAAAAGATTAAATAAGATATACACAAGCAAGTTCAGAATGTAGAATGACTCTACAGTCTCTTAGAATGACTAAGAGAAATGTCAGTTGACCTCCACTATGGAGACACTGCTTAACTATGTGAATGGGACTGTAGATACCGTTGTTTAACTGGATAGAATTAGTGACCAGCTCCTGGGATAATGAGCTGAGTTCACCCGCTTGAATTTGGAGGGCAAACACATGTTCTTTGTGTCTGGGAGGTATGCTTGAGGTTTCCTTTGTCTCTCCCTGCTTTGGGGAAAAGCAAATTTGGCATGGCCTCTGAATGTCTGCCTCCTCCACGCTTTTTTTTTTTTTTTTTTTTTTGAGTATAGAAGCTTTGTAAATTCGCCTTGTTCAAAAACAAGCACCATCTTCATACCTGCTGAAAGGTAATTCTGATCCAGAGGCTGTGTAATGAACAAAGGGGGCAGTAATACCAACGGGCGCGCAGACAGCTCAGCCCACGCAGGTACGCAGGCAGGGCTGCACCGACCGGGGAGGGAGGCCCTTTGTAAAGATCCCTTTTTATTGTGACTCTTTCACCTCCCCCAGCCCAGCCTGAGCCATGAGAAGAAGAGCGATGTCAATGAGACAAGCCAATTTTACCCATCTTACACAATCGTGCATTACAGACTTTCCAAGAAGACGCCATTCGGGGTGAATCACCAGATTCAGGATGAAAAGGTTTTGATTTGCAAAAGCGCTCAAGCATTTCTCTTTAGAGCCGGAGATGGCAGGGAAGGAACCTACGTGCATGCAGCTGCTTCACCTTTGGGCCAGGTGCACTGGCAAGCACTCCGTGGTGGAGCAGGGAGAAGGCACCCAAGCGTTTACAGGCGCCTTTGTGACACCCTGGGTGCCTGGGCCCGTGAATGCCTTATTTAAGCCAGCAAAGAATGAAAGGGTGCTGGTGACGGTGGGGGTATTGAGACGTGTGGAACTGAGTCAAAGCATGAACTACTTGTTAACATCAACCGAAATTAATGTTTAAGCTTTCAGGTTTCAATTGGATTTCATCAACCCAGGAAAGAGGTGATAAGAAAGTGCTAGATTGAGGATTCTATTATTTTGGATGATTTTGGCTACTGATAACAGAAAAATTTATGTCAAATGACTGAAACCCTTTATTACTCAAACTTTGGTCTCAGGACTGCCTTCACCATCACCCGGGAGCTTGTCGGAATTGCAGAATCCACAGCTCCAGTCCAGACCTGAATCAAAGTCTGCATTTTAACAAGACACACAGGTTATTTGTATGCACTTTATAATCGGAGAAGCACAGCCTTCAACAAGAACTCTGTGTTTTTCTTTTTCTAAGTCTCAGAGACCAAGTCGGCTAGAGGTAGGCAGTTCCAGGGTTGGGTTAACTCAGCAACTCAAGGATGTCGAAAAGGACCTGGGTGTTCTTCATTCTTCTGCTCTGCTCTGCTAAGTGTGTTTACTTTTATACTTGGATTTATCTTCCTGTCGTCACAGGTGGCTGCAGAAGCTCCAGGCATTACCTTGCGCAGCTGAGTGAAGGGGTGGGAAAAAGGAAGCTTCCTCTCACACATATGCCTTTTTAACAGCAAAGAAACATTTTCCAGAAGCCACTTAGTAGATTTCCTTTCATGTTATATGTCTCATATCTGGCTGTCCAGAATTGCAATTTCTTGCCCATTCCTAAACCAATCATTAGCAAAGGATTAGAATCATGATCATTGGCTAAAGCCAATGAATATTTAACCTCTGGGACCAGGTAGGAGTCTGGGCTTCTTCGATGCACGTGGTGATTAAATATATGAACAAAATGGGTTTCTGTAACTTGGAAGAAATAAGACTGCATAGGAGAGAGACGGTTGGTGGGAAAATCAACAGTGTGTGCGGCAAGAATTTTTTAAAGGCTGGTCATGTATATTTTGGGACATTAGGAATTTCCTCGTGAGTGTTTGTTTGAGAGTTAAAAAAGAACCATCTGTGAGGGTTCCCTTTATGTCTGAGCTCAGAGATAGTGCTCTAGTGACATGTATAGCCTTGGATGGTTTGTGCTACAGGAAGTTCTTAATAATAGGATAATGCAGTTATGTTTTCAAACGAGACAGCTAGAAGGGGCATTTCAGATTACTTCGTGTGTCCTGCCCATACAGTTTATAAATGAACAAAAAGTCCAAATGACCTGTGCCGTACATTGGTCAGTTGTGTGGAGACCGCGATAGTCTCCTTTTATGTGCGACCATCTTGATGGAGGTAGTTCATTCTTTCAATTTTACATCTGGACTTTAAAAAAGCACATCATTTTACTTTTCTGGGGGAAAATGAATGATTAGGTGGAGTGAATCACATAGAGGCCATTTTAAGACCATCTAAGAGAAATAGGATTTAATTAAGCCGGTCAGAGGATCCCAGCTGTCACGAAACCACGAGACCCCAGAGAGCAGGGTCTATCTGATACAATCTGTAAGCACTTGGCAAGTGTTTGTAGAACAATTAATGGAGTGGATAAATGAATTAAGTGTAATTATATCTTTCTCTAAAGAAAGTTGTCGTGTGACCTACCTTTACCATTTGCATTCTTACTTGCTGTATGTTGTTTTTAATGGACTTTCTCTGAATAAATATGATTGAACCAAAGGATTCCTGGGAATCCAGGATACTTTCTCTTTCATACTCTTATTTCTGAGGGTCTGAAAGAGAACAGCAAATCCAACAGGAGGCTCCATTAATAAAGGAGGTGAGAAAACTAAAGCTCAGAGAAATTAATTCAAGGACAGCTACTTATCTGTGAAGTTGGGATTTAAAAAGGGAACTGTTTGAATCCATGCCTTTAACATATATAGTAGTTAATCTATCTAAGCGTTATTATATGCTAGGAATTGTTCTGGGCTTCACAGATGGCTCAGTGATAAAGAATCCGCTTGCCAGTGCAGGAGATGTGGGTTCAATCCCTGCGTCAGAAAGGTCCCCTGGAGAAGGAAATGGCAACACACTCCAATATTCTTGCCTGGGCAATCCCATGGACAGAAGAGCTGGTGGGCTACAGTTCATGGGGTCACAAACAGTCAGACACAACTTAGCAACTCAACAACAACAATAGGCATTGTTCTAAGTGCATTATTCCTGTAACCCTTGCAAAAAGCCTATGAGGTGGGAATTGTTTACTATTCCACTTTACAGGTAAGGAGACTAAAGCTTAGAAAGGCTGAGTGACCCATCTGTATCCATGTAGCTACTCCTGTTAGCCCTGGGCATGAACTTATGCCTGTCTGATCCCAGAGCTCCACGCACCACTATCATATTATTGCTTATGGATGGTGGAACACAGTATCGTATCCTATGTCGCTCAAGAGAGCAGGATTAGCGTTTAGAAGAGCCTTTAAGAATTGGTCTGCGCCAACAACAGACTTGTCTGCCTCAACTACAAATGAGCTGGGGTGGCAAAAGTCACTGTCAAGAAGGCATAGGCAAATTTACTGCATGTAATTAGAAGTAGGATTGGTAATTTCTGTAGTCTTTTTCAAGAATAGAGTTTTATAGTATAAATTTTTTTAAGGCACTTTTGTTTTCAGTACTGAGCCATTCACTTAATTGGAAATTATTCTTTGCAAGGGAAAGAAATAGGTAGAAAAAGGAGACTTTCATCTCCTTGTCTTTGCTCTCTCACATGCCTACCCCACCTCCAGCTCTTACACTCAAACCCCTACGCTTGCAATTTATTGTAGATGACATTCTTTTCCACATCTGCAAAAGCAGTGCCCACACTTTCTTAAATAAGAATTGGACCAGTGTTTAGATATATTTACCACCTCTTCCCCAAACACCAATGTCTGATAATCTAAAAGCCCACGTCTAAAACTTGTGAGCGGTAGTTGAAGCTTCCATCAATGCAAATCTGAGATAACAAACACTTCACGGCAGCGAGTGGTTGCTTCATCTCAATGAGGTTAAGATGGTAGGCAATGGAAGCTCTGATTGGTTTTGAGAAACGGACACAGTGTTTCTTTTTTCAAATTGGGGTATAGTTGTTTTACAGTGTTGTGTTAGCTTCTGCTGTAAAAGGAATGAGTCAGCTATATGTATACCTATAATCACCTCCTGGACTCACAAACCCCTGCAATCCTACCCATCTAGGTCATCACAGAGCACCAAGCTGTGTTCCTCCTGCTAAACAGCAGGCTCCCACTAGCTATCTGCTTTACACATGGTAGTGTACGGAGAACAGTGTGGAAGTTCTGTAAAAAATCTAAAAATAGAACTACCGTATGACCCAGCAATCCTACTACTGGGCATATACCTAGGAAAACCATATTTCAAAAAGACACATGCACCCCAGTGTCCCCGGAAGCAGTATTTATAATAATCAGGACATGGAAGCAACCTAAATGTCCACTGACAGTTGAATGGGTCAAGAAAATATAGTACATATATACAATGGAATATTACTCAGTCATAAAAAGTTGTAGAGATGTGGACGGACCTAGAGTCTGTCATACAGAGTGAAGTAAATCAGAAAGAGAAAAACAAATATTGTATATTAATGCATGTGTGTGGAATCTAGAAAAATGGTACAGATGAACCTATTTGCAGGGCAGGAATAGAGATCCAGACACAGAGAACCAATGTGTGGACCCAAGGCAGTGGGGAAGGGGGCGAGTGTCAGATGAAATGGATACAAATTTAATATTTGCCCAGAGAAATATTTTCAAACGTCTCAGTCTAGTTTGAGTCATCATTCTCCATGCTGGTAAATGACGCTTCAGTAACTTGAAACCTTACTAAGTGACATCATCCTGTCTTCGAGATAGTGAAGCTATCTTGGGCTCAGAGGACAAGCTTCTCAGGTGGATCCTGGGCACTTTCTGTTTTCTGTGTCTCTCTTCCCTTTTTCTTTGTCCTGCACTCTCCTTCCTCCCATGGTCTACTTTTCACTTTGAAAATCACTGATTTCAAAAATGCATCTGTAGCGGTTAATTTTGCATGTATCTGATTTTATGGGTTTGTGGAGCTCCTGAAGTTAAATTAATTTTAAATGGATTTTAATTACTAATGCTTTGGGCCATTGCCTTTAGCAAAGTCAACAAAACAATCAGGGTTACCTTAGTTTGTCTCTTTGAGGAATGTGCTCACCCGTTTGGGCTCTTACTAAACAGAGCAGCTTTCTAACTAGAAACATAAATAAATCCATGGCTATATTTGAAGGTCTGAGTTTATTTCTTTTTCAAAAACAGCCACCATTGATTTAAGAAATAGGATTTTAAATGTGCACCAAAGGATTTTTGTTTGTCAATAAAACCTCATTATTTTTCAAAGGTGGAGAGGATCCTAGTCATAATAGTATGCTATGTAAATGCTAAAGCAGAGGCTAAATTATGACCCAAAGGTTTGAATTCTATTCTTAGCCCTACACAGAGTGCTTTGTATGTAACAGTAGAGAAATCAGGTTCCTTCTCAATACAGTATCCCCTTGTAAATTAAGGGTAATCAACTCCTAGTTGAAAAGTGAAGGCATAATGAGATAATGTTCAAAATGGCTTTTAAGTGTCTACCTATAGAGGTTGAAGGTGAAAAAAGAACATTGCCGTGTTTGTGAATACCTGCCTCCTGGGAGGGAAGGCTACTCAATGTTGTTCCCAGCGGAATGTTCTGTTCAATCAGGAGCCATCACTTGAGTGGTTTGATAATAATAAGCTTAGATTGACTGCAGATAAAAATGGGAAAGGTTGATTAAGTCATTTAGTCCCTTGACAATTTTGCAAACCAAGCGATTTCTGTTAAGGATTAGCCTTAGACTGTGTAGTACACAGTCCAGTCGAATCACCAAGGTTCTAGTCTCCACCTTCCACACCTTCCCCCAGAAAAGAGCATAAGATTTTTACTATTTTCTCTGAAAATTCATATCAAATTTCCTTCCTCTCTATATATGCTACTATTATTAATGACTCCTAGGTGGTCTCTAATACTTCTTTTATCCCTCTTAGTTGAAAACGTGCTAAAATACACCCAGGTAATAGAAACACCCGAGGTTGGCAGCTGGTTAATTCATTAATCAGTTAAATTCATTGTTTAGCTTGACAGATATAAGACTCTAAACAGCATGTTAAAGCTCTATGTCCAAATATATGAATATAGAAGATAATTAGAAATAAAATAGTGATTTAAAATTAAAACTCCAAACATAAACTTCCTGAGACAAGTACAGGAAGAGAAAAGGACCTTTTTTTTCCCTCCAGTTTCTCTCTAGAATTGACTTTCCACCCCTGTTTAATACAGCCGTCAATAATCCTATTTAACTCACATTGTATGCAAATGTGCAAAGCCAAATAAATATACAAGCAATTATTTATTAATAGCAAGGATGTGTGTGTCTATACTTTTACAGTTTCCAGAGTATTTTAGACTCATTCTTTAAAATAATATCTGCTTATTTTTCTCAAGCTTTAAAAAATAATCTATGTAATTGTTTCACCCTTATAATGAGATTCATCTTTCATTCATGTAATTCTCGTTTGGTTCATGTGTACTCAAAAATGTAAAAAGTTGAGGATGTTTGAGAGCACCCCCAAAGTACAGATTTCAGGGTTTTGTGTAAACACTACCACAGGCTCGCTCGCACACACACACACACACACACACACTCTGCTTCTTTTATCTTTGTCTTGTTTGGTATTCCCGGTCAGAAATTACTTTCCTTTCAAATCCCCCTTGATAACTCAGATTCTATGTGATTGCTTTCAATGGTTGCCCACCATTAAGGAGTCTTCTTTAAAGGCAAAGAGACTGGATAGCAAAAAAGATGAATCAGAGGAAGGAAAAAAAAATCTTTGAAGAAGAAAATATGCTTGGGTAAAACAGGAGAAAGCAAATGACATCTTAGTTATACAGGTACTTCTAAAACTTGTGCTATTATATATTATATATATAATTTAAGTTGCACGTGAATTCTCCGTAATTTGGAATAAATTTTGGAGTAAGTTTTCTTGTTCTTATTCATCTTAAATATAGATCACTATTTGAAAAAATAAGTGATAACTTGTTTTCTCAAGTAAACAAGAGTGAAACTGACCATAGAGGACTTCAAAAAAGAAGCAGGGGAGAGGGGAATTTGCAAGATGAGGTGTTTGATAGAAACAAAAAAGTAAGCACTATTTAGACAGAGTACTTGTGATGACTAAATCACAGGATTTGAGCAATGATGGGAACCAGCTCATCTTTAATTTCTTTATGCCTCTTGGGTAATTTTATGCACATAAAGGAGCCTCCAGTGAAAATGTCTTCATAATCATCAGTTCAGTTCAGTCGCTCAGTCGTGTCTGACTCTTTGCAACCCCATGGACTGCAGCATGCCAGGCCTCCCTGTCCATCATCAACTCCCGGAGTTTACTCAAACTCATGTCCATCGAGTCAGTGATGCCATCCAACCATCTCATCCTCTGTGGTCCCCTTCTCCTCCTGCTTTCAATCTTTCCCAGCATCAGGGTCTTTTCCAATGAGTCGGCTCTCCGCATCAGGTGGCCACAGTATTGGAGTTGCAGCTTCAGCATCAGTCCTTCACAGTCATATTTTATCACTATGGTACCCCTCTGTTTTCTCATCCTAGCCACACAGGCTTTTCTTTACTTCTCCAAACATTCAAGGTTCCCTCCTGTCTCAAGACCTTTGCAAATGTTCTGCTTTGCTGAAAGAGTTCCCAGAAACAGCATGGATCTAGGACATCAGGATAACCCATGATACAGCTGGTTGTTCAGATGTGGGTGTGACACACAGCATCCTAGCAGGGTCACTTCTGGGGACACTGGAACGCACTGTCAGGAAGAGTGCAGGGCGAGGGGATGGGAAGCCGCCGAGGGGTGAATCTCAGTAACAGCCGCATGTCTAGAGGAGGCATCCAACGAGAGCGAGAAATGGTCACGGAAATAGGTTCTGTCCGCTTAGGGCAATGTCTTAGGAGCCAAAGGGAAAAGCAAGTTTTAAGAAAACAGATACAAGCAGTATTGGACACAGTACTAAGCACAGGGTTGGCAGGTAGAAAGCACTTCATTTCCCCCCCCCGACCATTCATTCATTCATTCATCCTTCAACCATTCATTCTACAAATATGCATGTATAGCCAAGTGCCAGTTGCTCAACTCATAGAAGTGAGGAAAACAAATACTATCCCTACTTCATCCTAAAGCTTATATTCTGGGGGAAGAGGGAGTGGGGTGAAGAGAGACACAAAACAAATTCACAGTGAGTATATAATATAATATCAAGTGGCAGTAAATGCTATGAAAAATGCAAAGCAACTTAAGGAAATGGAAAGATCCAGTGGGGCTGCTTTGGGCAGGGGAGGCAGGGAGACCTCTCTGTTGAGGGGCGGGGTGATATCTCAGTACAGAGAAGAATGAAGTGAGGCCTGAGATGCTAGCAGTTATGATGATTAACGAGATGACCTGAAGAGGATGGTGTGAATGGTACCAAGGGATGAGACAGTCCTGAGAAGGAGAAAGTTGTCAACAACTCAAATGCATTGAGATGTCAAAGTAAAGGATAGGAAACTGTTTATTGGATTGTTAGTTTTGACCATTAAGGAGGTTAGTGATCCTAAAAAGAGCAGCTGCATTGACTTGTTTGGGAGACAAACTGCAGATGATTAAGGAGTAAGATGGTAACAGGAAATGGATAGAGGGGAGATATTTTGAAACAGTTTAGCCATGAAGGAGAGTGGTTAAGGGAGTTGCTTAGTCGCTAAGTTGTGTCCAACTCTGGCAATCCCACAGACTGTTGCCAACCAGGCTCCCCTGTTGGTGGATTTCCCAGGCAAGAATACTAGAGTGGGTTGCCATTTCCTTCTCCAAAGGATCTTCCAGACCCAGAGATCAAACCCACGTCTCCTGCTTGGCAGATGGGTTCTTTACCACTGGGCAGATATAAATGATACAAAACTAATTTTTTGTGCTTCTCCCCCTCCGCCTCCAGACAAGGTTTTCTCAGCCTCGGCACTGTGGACATTTGGAGCTGGATGATGCTTTTTGATTTGAGAGTGATAAGGGGTACTGCCCTATGCATTGTAGGGTGTTCAACAGCATACTTAATCTCTACCTACTAGATGCCAGGCACACCCCTTCCAGCCAGTTGTGACAACCAAAAATGTCTCAAAGTGTTGCTAAATGTCCCCTGGAAATTAAGTCTCCCCCAGTTGAGAACACATGCTCTCTACTGAGTTAACCTGTATAGTTAGAAATGATGGCTAATGAGCCCATGGAGAGGGAGAGAGAAAAGAGATTGAGAAGGGAGGGTCTTAACATGAGGCACCATAGTCAGGAAGTTCAAAACACCAGCAAGTGAGAAAAAGCAGAACTCTAAGGACTGTTAGTCAGTGCTGTATTGTATGAGTTTAGGAACAAATGTTACTCCAAATTAAGAAGGGAGCATTGAAACTGAAAATCAGAAAAGAAAAAATACATTTGTTATAACAATTTGGAAATCAGCATGCAAATTTTCAAGGAAAAGCAAGATTATTTTAAAAAAGAGAAACCATCAGTTATCTTTTTTACTTATTAGGAGGATAAGACAAATGAGCACACAGTTTGAGTTGGAAAGTGGATCACGTGATTCATAAATTGCCCCTTAGCCTGGGAAGTCTTTAACTTGGGATTGAAGACAGATGTTTCTGATGTGACTCATGTATTTTTACCACTTTCTCATGGGCATGAACTGAGTTTATTCCTTTCTGTCTCCTGGTGATGTCAATGTCTTGTTTACACAGGATGAGCCTGCCTAAGTCAAAACTAGCCTCAAGTCATGTGATGCATGGTAAAAATACAGAGGTGGGTTTCTCTTTAGATAGAATATAGTTGCAGGCTCTAGGGGAATAGACTTGATTTCTGGGTTGAGTGCATGAATTTTAGAAATTTGGGAATGTTCTAGAATAACAGGATTTCAGAGTAGAGAAAGATTGCCATGGTTATCTCCACAAACATTTTATAATTTCTTGAGATGATATTTTAAATATTACACATTAAAAACACCTAAAAAGTTGTGCCTCTTTTAGCGGTAGAAAAAATGTGAATATACTACTTGGTAATCAACTGTTCTCCCCCCCAAATTAAAATTAAATATTCATCTACACCTGAAAAGACCACTGGCATTTAATACCATATCAGAGAGAACTATTATAGTTATTTTATGATGTGATTTCCCTAAAGCCTCATGACAGTTTAGTGAGTCAGGTATTATTTCATGTGAAAACAAGAAAAACTAGCAATTGTGCAGAAAATCATACCTAACAAGGTAGAAACAGCTGTTTTGTGTCCAGAATTGATCTTTGGACATCACTCCCTCAGTGATTTTTTTTTACCTGTTTGATGAGATCTCAACTTCTTTTTAATGGTAAATACACAAACTAAACCACTTTGGGACTGATATTCGGGCAATTGATTTCATCCAGCCAGACTCTATCCAGGACAGCTGAGTCAGCAGACATGATTTTTGTCCAGGTCCTGTCTAGCAGAGCACCCTTCAACCTCCCCTGGCCGACCTCTCTAGCAACACACTCGGGAAATGATCCATCAAGGGTCATATCAGATGTTATGAAGAGGTAATTTTCTCTGAGATTTAAATTAAGGATTTGGGTTTGGTCACTGGTCTCCATATGAGGAGAATACTTAATGATTTTTAAATTGAGTACAGTTTTTGTAAGCAAGTGTATTCTGTTGCAAGATTTTTGGAATTTATTACATCCTAAAGAAAAAAAAAACAGCCCTCAGAAAATCATTAATTTCTAACAAGTAACTTATTTCCATTACAAGGACCCTTTCTTTGAATGGATAGTTCTGGTCTAATCTATATGCTTTCTTAACTTTCATGGTAACTGTTACTGTGCACTTGTTATATATGTATATTTGTGTGTGTATATGTATGTATATGTGAGTATATACACACACACACATCTTCTGCTCCAAATGTTCTGTTTGTTTGCTTGTTTTCTTTTCATTGGGCTCTTAAGAGCCCCAACAACCCACAATAACTTGCAGAATCTACTTAGCCCCAGGGAAAAAAAAAGAGCATCTCCGCTAAGCATCACTTCTCCCAAACATTATAAGGGGATACACTGAAGTGACTTTAAAGAAAGAAATCTGTGGATAGAAGCTTCAGGATACTCAGTGTAAAAGCAACCCCTGAGTCTCTAAGACAGGATCTCACCCAACAGAACCAGGGATCTCTTCCCGGTGTGCGTGCAGATGAAATGATTGAGAAGGCACAGTTGGGTGGGCCAGCAGGGAGAAGATGGATGAGTGGCCTCTGTGTCTGTGAGGTGGTCAGCGAGAGAGGCAAATCCCACCGCCCCCCACTCCCATAGCTGTATGTGCCACTCTTCCTCTATACAAAGACAATTTGCTTTTCATGTAGTAATGAAGAACAATGTTTAACAGACAAAGGAGCTTCTAGTTTATTATTGTGCTGTCTTTGACTAGAGCTCGATGCTGGGAAAAATGGTAATTCACAGTGTGAATGCTTCTTTTCCAGCCTTACGGGTTATGGCTGAGCATGTACATTGTATATTGCAGACGGTACAATAGCGAACGCTGTGAGAACGAGGAAAGAATGAATTACAGCTTTCCCCCCGCCCCTTGCTAGCCAAGAAAACCAGGAATTTCTTCACAATAATTTTTATGTATGTTTCTGTGTGGATGGGGTATTCCTGAGCAATATGCTACTAGATTCTGATTAATGATTTTAGGTTTTAGTGTTTTTAAACTAATGTATAAAATCTACCACGATACTCTTAGAACACCTGTGTTCTTCTGCTCCCCGCCCCCCCAGTAAACAGACAAGGCACAGGTGGTGCCTCATTAACTTATTTCATGCAAATAAAAACATATTGCATGATTTCTGCTCCTTAACTATATAATCACTGAAACATGATCGTGTTGATGAACGCAACAAACTTTGGAAGGGGAAGATTCAGCATCTTTTGTTGGTTCTCTTATGCTGAAGGGATTTGCAGGCCTGGTAGTAAATCTGATTTAAACGGAAAAGTAGAGGGAATGTCTCTTTCCTCTGTCAGAAATCTATTTTCTTCTAGTCTTTTCTGCATGTCCTAGGACCCTCTGTAATATAAAATTGGAGATATAGAATTGGAGAAAAAAGGGAAGACCAAATTTCCCATGGAGGTAGAAGAATTGGGAACCCAGATGAAAAGCCATCACAAATAAGCATGCTTAGGTGTCTTGATTCAGTGTTCAGATATTCTTATCAATGATTTCCAGGGAGTGACGCTGATTTGCTCTGGAAACAATGATAGAAAAATAGTGACTGTGTACTGGAATGCTTTTAGCATTATAAAATCATATTGGAAAATGTCCGAGCATTCCAACCCAACTGTAAACAGTACCATGCTGTATTTATGGGGGATTGCAAGTCTGTTTTTAAAAGTCTTTTGAGATATTATTTCTGTTTTTAATTTATTGAATTAAAGCCAGATTTATTCAATTAAGATAATACACTTCAAGGTTAACTGCCATTTGCTGTTCATTTAGGCAAGCTATTGTACAGTTATGTAAATTTCATGAACAGAGACACTACTTGAGTGTCTTAATTACAAGCAAAAAGTGTCATTTAAATATGAATTAAGTGAATCGTTGCCAGTATTTCCTGTTCCTGTATTTTGTATCTTCTTAAAATCTAAGGGCTATGCTATGATTGGTACTCTGTCCTAAGATTATTTTTCCTATAAAATAAAAACACTCCTACTATTAAATATTATTTTTCAAAGTAGGAAAACATGTAAAAATGCCATGATCTCATTGATCATGAATCATAGAAATATCTGAATAAGAAGGTGACAATTTTTTCCAGGTGACCACTGACAGTCATCTTCACATTGTTACTGAAAAAAAAAAAAAAATTCCATCCTATACTAGGGGGATATACTAGGGGGATAATTTGCTACATGTGTCATTTGCTCAAATTTATCCTCAGTGTGCATTCATAGTTTAAAAAATACTGTCTTTTAAATCTACCCATTTATAATGGATCCAAACATTCAGTTCTCCAACTCAAACACTGGGATGAGCACAATTTTACCACTTCTTTAACTTTGTTGAAAGGAACCTTTATTTTAAACTTAGAACTGTCATGTCTATAGTTGGGCTTAGCAAAAGGGACCCACGATGACCTAATACTTTGTGGATTTCTGTGAAATAATTCCCCGTGCATCTCGGACGGACACATGTTTTTGTGTGTCGCTGTATTTGTTGGATAGTTCTTGTGTATTAAAACGATCTAGAGACCAATCTGGCATTCATCAGGACTCGGAAGGGAGGATTCACAGTCCTGTTCCTGAAAACCCCACCTCACTTCTGCGCAGTCGGTTCCCAGCTCCACTGCTGAAGCCTGGGAAGTTATTTCCAGCCGCCCCCCGGCCGCCTCTCCAAGGTAGCTCCTCCTCGCTCCCCCAGGAGTGAGAAGTTCACTATTCAACTCAGTGCTTGCATCATCCTTTCCAACATGTTCCCACTGATACATTAAAGGAATTAATTGCTCATAATGATCTCACCATCTGTTAACAGAGGTTCATACCTACAGGCTGGTGGCATGCGGTGGTTCTATTCAGGGATCAATAGGCAATGCCGGGCGGACGCTTTTCCCACATTTGGCCGCCTCTGCGCGCTGAAAGGGGAGGAGAGCTCCGTGCCGGCCATCTGCTCCCTGTCTTTCTGTGCGAGACCTTGATGCGGTCCAGCACGGCTCTGATCTGACTCCAGTCCGATTGGAATGTGGCTGATCTGAGAGCCTCTCAAAGCTGTGAAAGTGAGTCAAAAGGAGATGCCCATTGTCCGGCAGGGCTGAAAGAAAATGATCACTTTAAAATTCATAACTCCCAGGTGCCTGCCATCTATTCATGGGAAAAACCCTCTGAACTTTCTCTTCATTAAAAGAGAGAGAGAGGGGAGTCTTGCTAAAAAGAGAGAAAAGGAAGTAGTTTGTGGGAATGTGCAGGGGATTTTCAGGCTAAACAAATGAGGAATTTGGAATTTTTGCACTTGTATCAAAAGGGCTGTGTAGGGAAAGGGGAAGCTCTTATTTTTAAAAAAGGGCAGGGAGTGAGGTGGGTGGGGGGATTGGGGGGATTGGGGGGATTGGGGGGATGATTGGGGGGATTCCTTCCTGGGGCACTGTAGCAACTAATAACTTTTTTTCTCCAGGAAAATTAAAAAATCACTCTGACCTTTTTACTTTCATTACCTGAAGCTGAGAAAAAAAAGTTTTTTTTTTTTTTTTATTCTGGACAGCTTTCTTAGTTGATTTCTGTTCTATTCTGGATAACATTCTTAGTCGATTTCTATTCGTATTCAACTGGGGTGCAGTTTGGGTGGGAGCTTAGGGAAGAAGGAGAGTGGGAAATTCCTGAATAGGTACAAGACATCAGTGGACACGCAAATGAAACTCAAATCTACCAGGTGTTTCTAGGGAGGGATTTATTCAGCAGGATTACCTGCGCCCACCAAGATATCTGTCAGGAGCAGAGCTCTCACTGAGCCTCAATCAAAAGAGGAGCCATGAGGAAACAGTAAAGAAAAAAAGTTTTTAAATCTCTATGTCTAGGAAACTGAACATTCAGCCAAGTTCCCGAACTGCAGGAACCGCAGGACTGTTGTATCGACTGCTCTCGGCTATTGGTCATTGTAGAAAACTGATATTGTATCAGAGACACTTAAGAATTCGGAGAGGATTTATGGGTTAATGAATTGAGAGCCAAACAAATGTATAAACAGAAAGACCTAAGTTCTGTCTGTTGAAAATCTTTTATCTTACAGATACTGACAAGGCCCCTAGAGGTTAGGTGGAACCAGTGGTAAAGAACTTGCCTGCCAGTGAAGAGACATGAGAGATGCAGGTTTGATCCCTGGGTCAGGAAGATCCCCTGGAGAAGGGCATGGCAACCCATTCCAGTATTCTTGTCTGAAGAAGTCCATGGACAGAGGAGCATCAGGACTACAGTCCACAGGGTCGCAAAGAGTCAGACATGACGGAGCAACTTAGCACAGAGGTTAAGTGATAGGCTCAAAGTCATAAAATTTGGGCTATAACCTTACCTGTGCAATTTTCTTTCTACTGCTTCATGCTACCTCTCTCAATGGGGAAAGTTTTAAATTATTTTTGCTCAACTTTCCCTAATTAAAATATACATTAGTATTACCAAACTAAATAATATAATAGTTTTTTTTTAATAAATTCATAAGGTCATAGGAAGATGATGAATACCAGTACTAATACATAAATATTGATCAAGCAAGGCCTTAATATCATACAGAAAATATTGCAAAGATGGCAGAACCTACTGGGGGAACAGGGTAGTAATGTCCTGTTGGACATCAATGACCAAATAGAGGAAGAAGGAGGCAATCGTCCATTCAGAGTGAAAAACCACCTCCTTGACAAGCCAGGAGTCAAAAGAAGTGAATGGCAGAAAGGAGATGGAAGAACCTAGAAAAAAATCAAATTCTGAAAATGAGAGAAGATATTTATATCAGCAATAATTGCATCTCGGATAAACCTCTTTGGCTATGATTTTGTCACTGTGCACAGCTAAGGAAAAGATATTTCTGACAAAATCTGTGTTGCTTTCCTAACAAAGAAGAAGCCACACCTTGACTATATTTTTTTTTCTAGAAATTTAGTTTCAGTTTATTAAGAATCTTTGTTTTGCTTGACTTTTACTTTGTGGAAATGTATCTTTAATTTTTAGGGCAGTGGATGGGAACATAAAATACACTAAATAGAATTTTTAATTTTTTTTAGTATTTTGACATTGTTTTTATAGTAGTTGAAGTGAGAAAAAGCCATCAAGGTCAATTGTAGATTTGATCACTAATCCAATTTAATTCTTAAGTTATTAACTTGTCTACTCTACAGTTTATGTGGATTAAGTCAGAATTGGTGAGATATGGTTTGGGAAATAAAACTCATGAGATTACTCCAAAAAAAGTAAAAAAAAAAAAAAAAAGGTAAACCAATAGAAGAAATGAATTAAAAAGTTACCCACAATCCCCTTACCAGGGAAAACTACTGATAATTTGCAGAGTGTATATTAAACAACAATAAAGTGATCATATTATTCACATTATCTTACATAGTATTTAAGTTGAAATTATAGACTTTGGACCATATTTGACCTACCCCCACCCAAAACAAAAGGCAGTTTACAAATGGATCAACTTAAAAGCTTTTCACGAACAACATATTGTGCATCTCTTTCCTTTTTGATAAATAGGCAACCAGCTCTACTTTTAATGGTTTCATATATGCTTTAGAAACTATTTGAATAAGTGTTCTCTGAAGGCTCTGAGTGTCTCAGCTCTTTTCAGAATCAGATTGAGATCCTTATGCAGATTTCATAGTAGATCTAATGTGCTGCAGTTACCAACCATTTACTTAAAAGCGTATTTGCTGTTTTTTTCCTCTTGTATTGAAATGATAGCCCTCTTTCTACTGATGTGTAGAAAGCCATCATTGAAAGCCAGTCTGAGGCCGTATTCTCAATTGTCAGATGAGGAGGAATATAGTTAATGCAGATGTGCCTTAAGAGTGAGACACACACATGACCTCCTGTATAGCACAGGGAACTCTGCTCAGTGTTATGTGGCAGCCTGGATGGGAGGGGAATTTAGGGGAGAATGGGTACATGTATGTATGTGTTGCTGATGCTAAGTCACTTCATTCGTGTCCGACTCTGTGCAACCCCATGGACTGCAGCCCACCAGGCTTCTCTGTCCATGGGATTCTCCAGGCAAGAACACTGGAGTGGGTTGCCATTTCCTTCTCCAATGCATGAAAGTGAAAAGTGAAAGGGAAGTCGCTCAGTCGTGTCTGACTCTTAGCAACCCCATAGACTGCAGCCCACCAGGCTTCTCTGTCCATGGGATTTTCCAGGCAACAGTACTGGAGTGGGGTGCCATGTATGTGTTAGGTAGTTAGAATAGGGAAAAGGAGTCCAAAATGGCAGTGGCTAAAAGACAAGGAAGAGAAAAGCCCGAGAAAATAAAACAGAGGCAGGTCAAAGGAAGGTCAGAGGACCAGAGCGAGGACTTCAGGTAGAACAGCACTCCTGACTAAGCCCAATTTGCATAGGGCAGGCCCAGAGGGGAGAAAAAGATATAAAAAGAGGAGCCAAAGGGCTCACTCTCTCTCCCCCCACGCCCCACCATGGGCTGGGGCGCGCTTCTCTTCGTGTCTGTGGATCGACATCCCCTCATGCCTTGAAGATGGATTTTCCTGCTATCTTCTAAATAAAATAGAGCTGTAACACTGAGCTGTAACACTGATTTGTGCAAGAGCTATAACACGGTCCGTTTGAGACCTGAGAGCTATAGCACGGTCTGTCTAAGACCCAAGAGCTGTGACACGCCAAGGGGGCTTAATGTCCATCACTCCAAATCTTTGTTGTGACGAGACAGAACCGAGGCGCATACACTCGCCTGACATATGCACGTACATGGGTGTATGTATGGCTGAGTCTGAAACTATCACAACACTGTTAATCAGCTATACCCCAGTACAAAATAAAAAGTTAAAAAAAGAGAGAAAAGAAGGATCAGGCATACAAAGGTACCCAACTCAAACCATGACAATGACCATAAGCAACAGCAAAACCCCGAACAAACAAACCACCAAACTACAAAACATCAGTGAAGCAAGGTACTGAATTCAAAGGTGGTCCATTTCTTTAGAGGTTTTGAGTGAGAAGAATGCAGTTGGTAGAACCACAGGAAAAACAGCTTGATTCCTGGCTCTGTTATGATCTGTGGGCTATAATCCTCAAAGATTTAAGATTCCATTTCTTAGGGTGCTCTGACTCCCAGAGGAATTTATAACTGTGAATGTGTTTATATTGACTTTATTTCTAATCATTCCTTTTTCTGTCAAATGCTGTCTGTGACCTGATTAATATTGTTTTTCAGTATTTTTCCCACAGACTCTTACTAGGGCCAGAAATGCCCATCTTTTCTGTAGATGAGTGCATTAAATTTTTTTTTTTCCTTTCAAGGATCCTAAAGGAAAATTTCCTCCCATTTTAATTATCCAGCTTTTGAAACTAATTTTTAAGTTTTTTTTAAAAAAAACATTCCATTGTAATCACTTTACATTCACTCAATCATCAGACTCAACTTTCTTCTCAATCCTTGTGTGCAAATCTAATAAACAGAAAAGATTTTTAAAAGCCACAAAACAAAAGCAAATACATTTCAATGCTGTCCCACCCCCACCCTCTCATTCTCACAAACACAGGACTTGTAGGGTTAGCTGATCTCTGGGCTGGGTTTTATTATTTTTCCCTTTCTTTCTTTTCTTTTTTTTTAAAAAAAAAACAAAACACACAACTGCATGGAAAGTAAAAGTTTATTGGGGGCAAGAGGTTCAATGACTATTTTTCCCTCAAACAAATTAATCTTGTATAACCTGCATTTATAAAGGCTATTTTTAAAAAGAGGAGGAAATAATCACAGGGGCCTTATTTGGAACTCTTGTGGGTTTGAGTTCACATTTGCACCAGCCAGAGATTTTCAATTAGCAGCGCCTTAGAAAACAGGGACCCCTGCCTTTGTCAGTGTCCTGCGCAAGAAGAAGAGCAAATAGATTGGAAATGGTCTTATGGCTCGAGCTCCTGGGAAAATGTAACAGGTGTTACAGCTCAGCTGGGTGTGAGATTTATGAAAAAAAAAAAAAAAAAAAAGCCCACTCAGACTTTGCCCATAGAATTCTGCTTTCTAGCCAGGGCTTCAAGTAGGAAGAAACTAATGACTTCATTACCATCTCAATTCTGGGAAATGCCTGGTCCAGACCTGAATCATTAAAGGAAAGGTATAGCACTCTGGGTGACCTTCCAAGATCAAAATGTTATTTAGAGCAATTCCATTAGTCAGAGCCAGAAACCTGCAAGAACACACCCTTCAGGAATCACACTTTGGCCGTGAAATGAGAAAAACCAAAACCAAAATGAGCCCCGCCAGAAAAAGGAGGGAGAAAGAAGGGAAAAAAAAACCATGGTCTGTAATCATTCCGCTGGACTATTTGAAAAGCCCACCCTTCCAGCACCTCTTCCCCTCACTCTGTGTTGTGACACATTAAATGGCTCTTGTCGCTTTCTCTCTTCCAGTGGATTATAATTGGGGGAGAGGTAGAAGCCAGGAATGATGTCAAAGTTCCAAGCAACAGAAGGTGAAATGAATCTCGTCAGTACTAATAGTACTTAATAGTACTAACAGTAGTAGTACTTAACTGGTAGCAATTAACAGTAAATTTTGTATTAGATAATTGCCTCTTTTATTAATCTGCGGTGGGAAAAACACGGTACATGCGAGTCAGTCTCCTCTCCTGTTTAGCCTTAACAGTCCTCTGTAGCCATTGTCTTGGGTTTTATTTTACGTCGCCGTTTCGCTGAAAAAAGATGAAGCTGGCCAGTGAAAATACAATTTCAGTAACCTTCTCACAGTCTGTTTATCTCTAAATGCCAGTCCCCTAGTGGCGGATCCCCCACCCCCATATGACTCATTTTTATTATGCTCCCACACGCTCTGCTTTCCAGAACACCTTTGAGAGAAAAAAAAAAAAGTCAAAAGATTGTTCATAAGGCCAAAGTGTTCAAGCTTGTGAAGTTGCTTTAGGAAACCTGGGTGCCCTCTACTGAACCCCACTCCTAAGAAGATGAGCTTCATATTTAAGTAAACACAATTTTTCTTGCAAAATATGAGGCGATACCTTCCTGTTAGATCTGAGACCCTCCATGTCCTGGGGGACATTATGACCCTTGAACTAGAACTGCTGCTGCTGCTACTGCTAAGTCGCTTCAGTCGTGTCCGACTCTGTGCGACCCCATAGATGGCCTCCTACCAGGCTCCTCTGTCTCTGGGATTCTCCAGGCAAGAACACTGGAGTGGGTTGCCATTTCCTTCTCCAATGCCTGAAAGTGAAAAGTGAAAGTGAAGTCGCTCAGTTGTGTCCGACTCTTAGCGACCTCATGGACTGCAGCCTACCAGGCTCCTCCGTCCATGGGATTTTCCAGGCAAGAGTGCTGGAGTGGGGTGCCATTGCCTTCTCTGTGAACTAGAGCTAGTCACCAAGAAAGCATTAGGCTGGATTTTAATGACTCTATAGGCATTAAAGTCCAATGGGATGACAGGGTTGGAGCAAAATAAATTTGGATGACAGAGGGTAACAAATACTGCTGAATGTGGCAAAATGGCCAATTAAGGGTTGCAGTCCTTGGTCATCACATACCAAACTAATGTCTGCCTATCATTGCACGTATTGATTAAGGTTATACTATAATTTGGGACTTCATGTAGAGACCATGAAGTGGCCTATTTAGTGGTCAAAACAAATTGGGTATGATGTTTGGGACATTACTTCATGATGAGAGCTCTAGATTAGATATTTCCCAAAGAAATGTTTGTTAGAAGAATATTTTGCCAAAGAACTGTTAAGTCTTACAGAGATTTACTGCTAAACCTACAACCTTTCTCGACTTCCTTGTGTATTTTACTTCTACTAGTTCTATTTTTCAGTGTAAGCATGTTATGGATGAGAAGGTGTAAAAGCTTACATGAATAAAATTTACCACTTATAAATTAATCTCACCGAGCTCTTCACACCTGTCCCTGGAGTAGATAAATGAGGAAACTAGGCTTAGAGAATTTGTTACTTAAGACCAGATCCAACTTGAACTCCTGGGGACAGTCTGGTCTTTGTCACATTGGCCACCTATGGTTTTGATATAATCTGAAAATAAGTCTAAGCACAGTTTCATCCATGAATCTTTAATACATTCTTTATGAAAGTGGAAACCCTTAAAAATTATTTTACTTGCTATGCCTTCAACTCAGAAGCAGGGTTTTTAAGCTAGAAGATGGCCAGAATTGTGATTAAGAGTGTGTGTTAGTGCTTCATCAAATGCTTAAAGATTTGATGCCACATATGAACAATAGGATCTCTGGCTTCAGTGGGCAAGGAATAAGGGAGAGAGAGGCTAGGTGGAGGGAAATATTTTGACTGTAACAGAAAATCCTGAGGATATCCTACTGGAAAATGCGCCCCATAGATGACCGCTGCCACTCGATTTTTCCCACCTCTGGCTGTGGGAATGAAACATCCTGGGTGGTCAGTAAATAATCAGGAGCATCGGGAAATTTGATCTAAAATATTTGCTGACTTAGCAGAAAGCTACACAGGGTTAAACGCTCTGGCTTTGGGTTGCTAAATCCCCCAGTGGAAGAAAAGGTGCAGGAGTTCGGACAACTTTTGAAGATGCTGAGAATTGTGGCACTCTGGATAAATTGCTGTTGTGGTTATTGTTTAGTTGCTAGGTCATGTCTAACTCTTTTGCAACCCCATGGACTATAACCCACCAGGCTCCTCTGTCCATGGGATTTCCCAAGCAAGAATACTGAAGTGGGTTGCCATTTCCTTCTCCAGGGGATCTTCCCAACCCAGGGATTGAACCCATGTCACCTGCATTGGCAGGCAGGTTCTTTACCACTGAGCCACTGGGGAAGCCCGTGGATAAATTACAGATGGAAAAAAAAAGCTCTGCCTCCCCCCAAAAGGGAGAAAAAGACTTATACAGAACTAGAAAAGTTGTTATTCAACCTGAGATAAAATCTGATTTATAAAATTAATGAATTAGGGTCCTAACAAAACAGCAATAATAATTGCTTTTTTTTTTTTTTTTTAACGTTTGCAACATTCCTGGGACTCCATTGCTACGTGCCAAGTTGCTTCAGTCATGTCCCACTCTGCGACCCCATGGACTGTAGCCCACCAGGCTCCTCTGTCCGTGGGATTCTCCAGGCAAAAATACTGGAGTGAGTTGCCATTTCCTTCTCTGGGCACTGCAATAGCACAAGGAAGGTAGAGATAAAGAAGATACTTGCTGGGCTTCCCTGGTGGTCCAATGGTTGAGAATTTGCCTGCTAATGCAGGGGACATGGGTTCGATCCCTGATCTGGAGGGACCCCACAAGCCACAGGGCAACTGAGCCCACAAGCCACAGGGCAACTGAGCCCGTAAGCCACAAGTACTGAGCCGATGTGCACTAGAGCCCGTACGCTGCAGCAAGAGAAGGCACCTCAATGAGAAGCCCGCACATCTCAACGAGAGAGTAGCAGATGCTTGCCACAACTAGAGAAAGCCTGGATGCAGCAACAAAGACCCAGCACAGTCAGAAATAAATAAATAAATAAATCTTAAAAAAGGAGAAGATACCTGCCCCTGCCTTGAAGGAGGTAAATGACAGAACATTTGTTAAAGTGTTAAAAATTGCAGCACGAAGGAATAGCTTATCATTTTCTCTTGGGATGAGCCTCAGATTGGCTTTTTCAGATCAGCTTGCAAAAGCTCAGATACCTATCCTTGGGCTCAGAGACTTGAGGAGGATTTGTTCAAAATAAACATGCAAAGAATAAAACGTTAAGGAGACGGTCACGAGGTGTGGGCACCATTCCTGTTCTGCCCAATATTTTGGATCAGTCACAGCATCTTTCTAATTCATTGTAAAGACCGTGCGTCTGACTTACAGAGTAAGCTGTCCTTGCATGAGAATCACTGGACCATTTCACAAAGCAGAAACAATATCAGTATGAGATTCTTGACATTTTTACTCTTGCTAATGATATGCTAAGTATTAAGTAGTGGAAAATGATACTGCTGGCCAATTATCAGGATGGCATTATGGTTTTTCAAAGAAGGCCTTTTTTTTTTTAAAATATTACTTGATTTTCAGCTGGCATGTCCAATCTGAGTTGGTTTTTATTTTAGACATTGGCAGAGCCAGGAATTGTGCTATGTTATTATTAGATGTTATTTCTAGGTTGGAATTTTGGTGACATAATATGATCAGAGTGTTGCCATCTATTTCTTTCTCTATGCTTATTTTATCCTCACTTGCCAAAATAAATGGTGAAACAACAAAATCAGACTGCGGTTTTATTCCAGGATCCATTTTATATTTGACATAACTTTTCTACAGTTAATATTAGCTCAGATAAGGAGGCATGATGATAAAATTACTTCATATTTACACAGTGGCTTTTTCTCTGAGGATTACAAAGCAGACATTTGAAAGGCTTATTAAATTTATATTCCTCTGCAGGTGTAATGCACTGTTGTTATTCCATTTCACAGATAGGTAAGCTCTAGAGCCGGAGAAGGCAATGGCACCCCACTCCAGTACTCTTGCCTGGAAAATCCCATGGACGGAGGAGCCTGGGCGCTGCAGTCCACGGGGTCGCTAAGAGTCGGGCACAACTGAGCGACTTCACTTTCACTTTTCACTTTCATGCACTGGAGAAGGAAATGGCAACCCACTCCAGTGTTCTTGCCTGGAGAATCCCAGGGACGGCGGAGCCTGGTGGGCTGCCGTCTATGGGGTCACACAGAGTTAGACACGACTGAATCGACTTAGCAGCAGCAGCAGCAGCAGCAAGCTCTAAGCACCAGCTCAATAGCTGTGGTGCATGGACTTAGTTGCTCTGTGGCATGTGGGATCTTCCTGGATCAGAGATCCAACCTATATCCCCTGCATTGACAGGTGGATTCTTAACCACTAGACCACCAAGGAAGTCCTGGTTGTTTTCTTAAAATGACAAAAGTTTAAAAAAGTTTTTTTCAAAAAACTAACAGGAGGAAATAAATTTCTTTAATAGGAAGAAACAAATTATTTTTACATGTTTTAAAATTTTCCATTTTAAAACCATGACAGGATGGTAAGGAGAGTGATAAATCACACTCTCTTAAGTGGTCAGTCACATCATTAATTATTCAAAGCTCTCAAATGTTGGAGAGGTTTGAGCAACCCAACACATTTCTATCGTGCTTCATATTTCCAAGATGCTGAATGCCTCAGAACAAGTGATTGCCAAGGACAAGAAGGTGGGAGAAATGGGGGGATGCTGGCCAAAAGTACAAAGGGGAACTTTTGTAGGGTGAATGAGTCTAGAGATTTGATGTACAGGATGGCTATAATTAATACTACTGTACTGAATATTGGAAATTGCTAAGAGAACAGATTTCATGTACTCTCATCACACATGAAAATGGTAACTTATGTGATGAGAAAATATGTTAATTGCCCCGAAGAGAGTAAAAATTTCACTATGTATGTCAAATCATATTGTACACCTTAGATAAATGTAATTTTTGTTTAAAAACTGGTCAGATACAGGAAATCTTTTAAAACTATGAGACCTTCTATATCCAGTTGTCCTTATTTGCAGATGCAAATATACATACCTTGTTTTTACTTGCCTATGTACTTCTTGGAACTGTAGCGGTGCTAATAATTCAGATGTTTGTGGGGGAGAAGCTGTCACTAACTTTGTGTTTTACCCAAGTAAACTAAGCTTTGCTTGAGTGATTTTTTGGATCAGTTTTCTAAGGTTATTATTGAAATAATAACCCATTCTCATGTCTGGAGGTGGGTCCAATTCTTCCATTCATTTGTCTCATTTCCTATGTATGGCTATTTAGTATAGACTGAAGAAAAAGGCTTAGTCTGAAAATAACAAATTCAGAATAACAGATTCTAGAAGATAACAAAAAGTCATAATAATGGAAATTCAGCAATATGGTTGTAGAGACATGTGAAATGCAAGATACATTTTGAAGGAAGAAATGCTCAGATTTATGTGAATTAATGTGAATTTTGCTGAGGACAAGGTTGGCAATGGAAATCATCTTAGAGTGTCACCTTTGATGATGAAGAGTGAAGAGTCAGTCTCATATACACTGTGAAACCACACTCTGTACAGAAAGAACCCACAGCTTGCAACTGGGTGATATTGAGTACAGATCCAGCTTTGTACTCCCTAGATCTGTGATCCTGGAAAGATGCTACTTTTCATGAACCTGGGAAATATACTTTTCTTCTGAACCATATTTTTCATCTCTAATCAGAGAAAATAATTCCTATTTACCTGAGAGGGACTGAGGGAATTGTATTGTACTGTGATGTACTGTATGAAATGTGTTTTTATTACTATAGTATTTTGGGTTCAGACTTGAGAACTAGGTACCAAAAGATGTCAGGTAATTAAAGTTTGCTACCCAATGTGGAAAAATGATTTTATTTCAGTACATTTTATAGTTTGCATATTTTTCACATAGCCAGCAGATTGTTTAGTACCTACTTACCAATAATTGCTTCATCTGCAATGGAAAAATGAAAATTTATCCTTCAGATTTGTAGATATCTGTTTTTCAGGAGGAGAAAACAGGATTGGCTCCTGATAACAGAGAATTATCTGGGGGTTAGGAGGGCTCTTGTTATCGTGGCCTCACTAAGCCCTAGCTGATCTCCTAAGCAGGCATTTTGAGAACTCATAAACTGATGTGTGCAGAGAAATGTGAACAATATTATCCATAAACTTTTAGCTGAAGTAAATGTAACACTCTATTCCAATCTATTTGAAAGATGTTTCTTCTCTATACCAACCGGTGGGGAAGAAGGGGCTAATTTTTGGGGGGGAGGGGGTGGGCTGTCAAGTTCTTATCTCTTTCCTCCAAAATATTATGACATTAAAATGTTTATTTTCTTGGTGTATTTATCACATACTGCTTTGAATTCTAGTTATCCAAGTAATTATCTTTTCACCCACCTTAAGTTGACTTTGTCTCATGGAGTCAGACAGTTGTTTCTCTACACCTTAACAACTGTAGGATCTTGAGAGTTACTTAAATTGTTCGAGTTTCAGTTTCTTCATCTGTTAGACAGGGATAATATTTCCAAGCTTAAAATGTCATTATATTAGTTGGAATAACATATGTAAAATATGGTACATAGTAGTCATTTAATAAATAGTAGCTTTTTTCCAAGACACAAACCGTGTTATATTTATATCTTCCATAGTGCCTCAACCATAATTCAGTTCAGTTCAGTTGCTCAGTCTTGTCCAACTCTTTGCAACCCCACAAACCGCAGCGTGCCAGTTCTCACTGTCCATCACCAACTCCTGGAGTTCACCCAAACTCATGTCCATCGAGTCGGTGATGCCATCCAACCATCTCATCCTCTGTCATCCCCTTCTTCTCCTGTCCTCAATCTTTCCCAGCATCAGGGTCTTTTCCAATGAGTCAGCTCTTCGCATCAAGTGGCCAAAGTATTGGAGTTTCAGCTTCAACATCAGTCCATCCAATGAACACCCAGGACTGATCTCCTTTAGGATGGACTGGTTGGATCTCCTTGCAGTCCAAGGGACTCTCAAGAGTCTTCTCCAACACCACAGTTCAAAAGCATCAGTTCTTTGGTGCTCAGCTTTCTTTATAGTTCAACTCTCACATCCATACATGACTACTGGAAAAACCATAGCCTTGACTAGATGGACCTTTGTTGACAAAGTAATGTCTCTGCTTTTTAATATGCTATCTAGGTTGGTCATAATTTTCCTTCCAAGGAGTAAGTGTCTTTTAATTTCATGGCTGAAGTCACCATCTGCAGTGATTTTGGAGCCCAGAAAAATAAAGTCTGACACTGTTTCCACTGTTTCCCCACCTATTTGCCATGAAATGATGGGACTGGATGCCATGGTCTTAGTTCATAGTAGTTATTTAATAAAGTTTTGTTAAATCAAAGACTGGCAGTGATTTATAGTGATCCCCATCAGCGCAATGAACATCTTCCTTGCTGGGGGAATTTGTCTGACTGCACTGACTTCTACCCTTCCTGGCTCCGTGGACACTCTCAATTTGACCATCCAGTTTTCACTGAAGACTTGGACACAACTGGCACCAGTGAAGCAGGACATGGAGGAAAACCGCTGAATCTTCTGGGACTGGACATCTCCAAACAGTGGTAGGAACCCTCTGAAAATGTCAAGTAACTATTGTTGTCATTCAGTTGCTCAGTTGTGTCCGACTCTTCTGCGACCCCGTGAATAGTAGCCCTCCAGGCTCCTCTGTCCATGGGTTTCTCCAGGCAAGAATATTGGAGTGGGTTGCCATTTCCTTCTCTAGGGGATCTTTCCCAAGTAACTATTGGGAGTGGGGAAAACAGAGCACACTCACTGAATGACACAGACTCCAGCATTGTCTGGAAGAAAGACCTGAGAGGGGCTTGGCTCAAGTTTGCTTACATGGATCCAAGCCTGGACTCACCATTCACCACTAAATATCCTTCAAATCCTTATACAAGCACAGTACTCTAACACCTTTCAAGAGAGACTTTTAAAATCTGCTCTTTTAGCAACTTTAAAATATACTAAATATACTAAACCGCATAGTTACCATGCTGTACATTACATTCCCGGAACTTATTTACCTTATAGCTGGAAGTTTGTACCTTTTGACCATCTGCACCTATTCCCGCCGTCCCCCCACCCAAAACCCCACCCAAACCCCACCCCTGAGTAACCATTAATCTTCTCTTTGTTTCTGTGAATGGAGTTTTCTAGATTTCACATATAAGTGAGATATTGCAGTGTTTGTCTTTCTCTACCTTATTTCACTTAGCATAATGCCCTCAAGGTCCATCCATGTTGTTGAAAATGGTGGAATTTCTTTCTTTTCTATGGCTGAATAATATTCAATTGTGTGTATGTATGTGTGTGAATATATTCCTTATCCATTCATCTGCTGATGGACACTTAGGTTTTTTTCCATGTCTTGACTATAGTAAATAATGTTGCAATGAACATGAGGATGCAGATATTTCTTTGAGATACTGATTTCATTTCCATTGGGCATATTCTCAAAGGGAAGAGGGACTGCTAGATCAACTGGTATTTCTGCTTTCAGTGTTTTGAGGCACCTCCACTCTATTTTCCATAGTGGCTGTATGAATTTACATTCTCATCGACAGTGCACAAAAGTTCCTTTTTCTCCACATCCTCGCCAACACTTGTTATCACTTGTCTTTTTGAAGCCAGGCATTCTTATAGATCTGAGGTGACATCTCATTGTGCGTCGATTTTCATTTCTGATGATCGGTAATGTCAAGCACATTTTTCACGTATCTGTAGGCCACTTGTAGGAGTTCTTTTGGATATTATTCTCTATTCAGGTATCAGTTCAGTTCAGTTGCTCAGTCGTGTCAGACTCTTTGCAACCCCATGGACCACAGCATGCCAGGCCTCCCTGTCCATCACCAACTCCCAGAGTTTACTCAACTCATGTCCACTGAGTCAGTGATGCCATCCAGCCATCTCATCCTCTGTTGTCCCCTTCTCCTCCTGCCTTCAATCTTTCCCAGCATCAGGGTCTTTCCAATGAGTCAGCTCTTCGCATCAGGTGGCCAAAGTATGGGAGTTTCAGCTTCAGCATCAGTCCTTCCAATGAAGATTCAGGACTGATTTCATTAAATTGAGATATTTAAAACACAGTGTCACTTGAATGAGACCATAATGCCACCCCTCTTCTCCACATTGGGCCACATTCTGAGAAACATACCGTCAAATGTGTAGGTGAAGGACGGGAGGGAGTATTCATCTGGACAGAAATACATTTTAGTGAGTGAATCAACAGTAACTAGTGGCAAAGGAAAAGAACCCGAGCAGTCAGAACACTGCTGGAGGCCCTGCACACTTTATGGAACCTTGATTACTTGCCACCTGCTAGGATGACGGGAAGACAGAAAACTGGTTTTTTATCTTGATTCTGCATATACAAAGATGCTCCCTGCTGGTTTGTTTACCTCTTTAGCTTTGTCCTCAAACCGCAGACCAAGATGATCTTTCCCCGCTAAATATGTAATTTTGAATTAACGCCGCCTGTCCGCATTCCAAATTGGCTCCCATTTTCCCCCTCACATCCTCCAAACACCTCCACCAATCTCTGTCCTGCTGTATAGAAAAACATACAAAAAATGGGCTTGCACTGTATTTAGAAAGTCTGATTAAAAAAAAAAAAAGATTAATAATTGTATCTAGTTGTATTGTTCCCAGGTCACACTCACCTCCTGTGCCACATTTAGAGGTTGGAGGGGAGAGGATGTCATCCACAGAAGGGGAGCTGAGGTTGTGTACACTGCTGTAGCCCCAAGCACTGATGGGATCCTGGAGCTGGAAAGAGGACTAACTCGGTTGGAAACAAAACTGAATAGAAGTGTTGATCACAATGCAAAAATAGCCAGTATGTGCAAGTGGTCAAAATAAGTATTTCTAGTCTATTTTAAGTGCATTTTTATGGCTTACAATTTAAAAAATTAATTAATTGTTATTTTTGGCTGCACTGGGGGCTGCTACACAGGCTTCCTCTAGTTGCGGCAAGTGGAAGCTACTCTGTAGCTGCGGTGCGCGGGCTTCTCATCGCTGTGGCTTCTCTTGTTGCGGAGCACGGGCTCTAGGTGCACTGGCTTGAGTAGTTCTGGCGAATGGGCTCAGTAGCACCATGGTATGTGCGATCCTCCTGGATCAGGGATAGAACCCATGTTCCCTGCATTGGCAGGCGGATTCTTAACCGCTGGACCACAAGGGAAGTCCCACTGGTTCACAGTTGTTATCTAATCATTGTGTATTACTAAATGGTTGGAATTTAAGGTCAAAAGGAGAAGTAGCTATACCTTAATAGAATACACCATTGAAGAGATCATTTAAACAAATGTATCCCTTTCAAAGCTTCTAGAATGAGAGATCACCAATTATCTATTATCTATATCTCTCTGTCTCCATCTGTATGCTAATACACATAACTATATATGTACCTGTGTACACACACGTACACACGTGGTGATAGCAAGGGCCTGTGTCTTTGAATTGCATTTCTCTCATGCCTTTTTACTTAGTCACTTTTCCCCCAGTCCTGGACTAAAGGAAATCTTTTTGAAGAAAAAAACCTCTTCATCTTTCCTTTGAATTCTAGCAAGAATTTTTTTTTTTGAAGCAGAAAAGCCATTTAATTTTTTTTTCTCTGAATTTGATATTCTGACTGTCATGAAACCCTTGTTTAGTAAAGGCAAAAATTGTACCTACCTCGATTTTGGCTGTTTGTTCACTGTTTTTAGATGGAAATCGAGGTAAAAGCTTGGATGGAATTTGAGCAGACTGTTTGACATGCTCTGTATTTTCCTGCTCATTAGTTTGTGCTTGAGTAGACAGCCTGTCACTCTCCACAAGCGATGGGCACATTGGTATTTTGTTGTGTGGATTACATTTATGGGAGCCTTTCTGAAACTCTCCAAGCAGTTTGAAAGTATAAATACATATTTTAAAGTTTTGGATGGTTTCTTCTACTTAATAACTGCCTGACCACTGATTGCTTTTATTTTTTTCTGCTGTTCAAATAGACTTTTCACAAGAAGAAGCAGAGTTTAAAAAAATGACACAAAAAATGATCATACAAACAGCAAAAGAACATACTGTGGAGCATTTCTACAAAAATGTCTCTCTTAAGAGTTTCATTACAATAAAATAGATGTTTTTCCCCTTCACCTACTGAGACACTCGCAGTTTGGGTCTCCTGAATTATATTATGTCTGATAGCTTCCTATTGCATTAGAGAATTTCCATTTGGTTATAAAAAAATTTCCTGATAAAGCACCATTATTTCTGTGGCTATGAGGCAAAGCATAATCTGATTATGTAGCTACTTTTATTATAACTGTAGCTAATGTGATAGTATACACCATATTATTACAGAAACGCTTTGTGGTGTTTTCACTTTTGGAAAAGGGCAGACAGGCTTAGAGAAAGGACAACAGGAGAGACGAGGGATATTTGAACAGAACAGCCATGTATGCCCTTAAAAAGCGAGTCAGCTCCACAGCTGTATCATGCAATTTGTTCTCCCAGGAAGAATGAAGAAAAGAGGGGCTATTCCCCTTCCTCACAAATCGGGACGACACACCCTGTGTATGAAATCAGAAATCACCTGTCTCATGTTTCGGAGGATACCCGATGGTGGAGATAAACAATGGGAAATGGTTTCATTCAATTCCGATCCATATATTGAGCCCCTATGAAGCAAAAGTGCTCTGCTAGATGGTGCGGATACAATGGTGGAAAGACCACAATCCCTATTGTTAAGCAGCGCACATCGTTTAGTAATTACAACACAATGGAGTGGGAGGTGTGTAAATTAATAATTATTCAATGTAGCAAGTGATATAAAAAAGATATCGATAAGGTCTGTTGAAGGTTGAGTAGGAATACCAGATGGATGAGACAGGAGTGCGTTGAGCAGAAGGAAAGAGGTGAGTGTGGGTAGAAACAGGTGCAGAGGTATTGGAGGGTCACAGGTTAAGGCCAGATGTGAAGGACATAAAATGCTCTGAAATATATTGTGGACTTTATTCCATGGTGAGGGTGAAGGAGGTGGTCCCCAAAGGAGCAGCAATAATAACTCAGATTTATGTTTTGGAAAGATGTCTCTGCAAATAGAGTGCAGGACAGATAGGAGCAATAAATAACTGAAAAGAGGATGATCAGAGAAAAGAAGGCTGTGAACCTACAGTGAAGTAACTCACAAGATTTTAGGGATGTGCGGGTTTGCTATATGTGTTTAAGCCAAAATCAATTGAATGACTGAAGGAAAAGGTGAGATTCAAGGGAATTGAGTTGTGTGACTAGATAACTGCTCAGCCCCATTAATGGATAAAGAAAAATCTTGCTAATGAGTTTATTTGGGGATACATTAACTTTGATATCACTTTCAGAATATCCAGGTGGAATTGTCCAATAGGCTCAAGAAAGATACCAAACTTCTGAGTTATCAGTGTATTAGCAGCAGTTAGAGTTTGGGAAATGGATGACATAACAGAAGGAAGAAATGGAAGGAAACATGAATGATGACAATCTGGGAGCACTCACCTTCAGAGGCCATACAGAAAAGAACTAGAGAGGAAGACCAAGAAGAAATGGTCAGGGGAGGAGGAGGACAGAACATAGGAAAAGGTGAAATAATGGTTTGGTGAAGAGAGTTTCCAGATGGAAGGATTCAGTTGTGTCAGAGACCCCTGGGAAATCAAGAAAAATAAAAACAAAAAGTCCTCAAGAGGACCAGCTGGGAGGAATCAGAGACTCCGGAGACAAACTACTTTCTCTGAAGCTTGGCTCCCAGGTGGCACCTGTGCTAAAGAACCCACCTGCCAAATGCAGGAGACGCAGGAGATATAAGAGATGCAGATTCAGTCCCTGGGTCGGGAGGGTCCCCCGCAGGAGGGCATGGCAACCCACTCCAGTGTTCTTGCCTGGAGAATCTCATGGACAAAGGAGCCTGGTGGGCTATGGTCCATAGGGTTGCAAAGAGTGGGACATGATTGAAGTGATTTAGATTTAGCACACATCTACACACAGGCAAAAGAAGGATAAGAGATACAGTGAGGGTAAGGTACCTTTGTAACTGGCTGAGAGCTGAGCAAGGCTGTGTACCAAGGAAGAGACAAATGTGCAGAGAAGATACAAGGATTAGCTTTGGACTTGGAGAAGGATAGGTACTCATGTGAAGGTAGAATGGAAAAGAGTTGTGTGATAGGGTTCACGTATCGCGTGGGGTTCACACACCTGTGAGACTAGACTATCTGTCTCAATCCACTTGTATGTGAACGTTTGCCTCTCTGTGGCTGCAGACTGACTCACCCCAGATTAATCATCTTATGAATGAGTATCATTGTTCAGAACAGTCTCTAAGTGAGGGGTATGTCAAGGTCGTCACCAACTCATTAAGAATGTTACAACGACGGTAATATCAGAACCTGCAAACCAAAGCCTCTTAACACATACTGTACTTTTTATGTGTTAACACTGTTGTGTTATCTTAGTGAACAAGAAATGAAAACAGAATGATAAAGTTGAATTAACAGATAACCTCATTACTTGAAGTTTTATTCTGCCTAACCTTCAGCAAAAAAGAGGCTAATGTTCAAAGAAAGAAACTTTGGAAAATTTCCTTCCCTAGTCACTCTCTACACTGAAAGTCCTAGGTAGGTATTATAAAATGTTATTGAACATGATACCCCAAGGCACAGAGAAATACTGAATCATTAAAGAGAGATCAAATTATGTTCTATTTCCTACACAGTAAGGAAAGAAGGGCTAAGCATTTAAAGATTTTCAGTGGAGTTAGAATACAAAGAATTTGTTTGGTTGACCTCAGGTTAAGCAGAAAATAAAATAAATGAGAACTTCTCATTTCCACCATTCTCTGGGCACTCCAGTTAATTTAACTTTTATATATGGAAACAGTACATAGTTGGTTTTTTATTATTATTATTTTTTACTTTACAATATTGTATTGGTTTTGCCATACCTCAACATGCATCCGCCACAGGTGTACACGTGTTCCCCATCCTGAACATAGTTGGTTTTTATTCTACCATGGAGAAATCATACTTGGTTACAGGTATGAACTGTCTAGGTATAAGGCACAGATGTTTTCATCCCTGATCATAAATATTTTTGTAGGTTTTATCCAATTCACTTAGAATCATTGAAGATGTTTCAAAGGAGACAGTCTGTTGTTGGCACATAAGATAATCTCACTCAATGAAATTTTTTTTGGGGGGGGGGTGTTGAAAATCAATGTGCTTGATTCCAGGAAACTGAAAGGCAAACCCCAACATGAATATGCCACCATTTTTGCTTAGAACCATAAGATTGCTGTAGTTAATCTTTTTTTTAACTTTTAGATGTTTAGACTTTGGATCCATAGTGACAAATACTTTGGAAAAAAAACTTGACCTAGCAGTAAGTATTGTTTTATTAATCTCATTTATATCAATTGGAAAATTTGGGTATTTTGCTCTGTTGAAGGATGGTTTCCAAGTAAAGGAATTATGATTATGAGACTGTATGGGATATTGAAAAGACTTTACTTTGGATCCAAACAGTTATGTACATGAAAACCCAAAACTCTCAAAATCTTGTTTTTCCTAATTTATAAAACAGGTATAATAATACCTATCTATATCACAGAGTTATTATATAGCTTACTATTAAAATATATAGTCACACAGCACTTAGTATTCAGTAAATGTTAGGTGTTATTTTTATTATGTTAGCTCTTAATGGAACACTAGCAATCATGTAAATGTTACCTTTACAAGGGGAAGAGTATTTTGTGTCAAATATATCAGGATTTGGAAATGTCTGCAGAAATGCAAGCTCAAAGACCATGATGCTTCTAGTTCTGGTTTCAGCTCTGCTGTAGGATACTGACAAGTCCTTCACCTGTTTGGACCTCAGAGTTCTTATCTATAATGCAAAGTGTTTGTCTAAGATGAACTTCAAGGGCCTTTCAGATTTGAGATGCTATGTGTCTATATTCTTTGTATTTGGCCTAAATTTTCCAATTTGGGGCTATCTCTCTTGGATCATATCTTTCAGCTATCAAAACATCTCCCATCTTAAAATAATTTTCTTCTATGTCCTGCAGTCATCCCATTTCTCATAGCAAAACTCCTTGAGAGGGTTGTCTGTCTTGGTTGTCTCTCCTTCCTCAGTTTTCATTCTGACTTAAACCCTCTCCACTTGGTCTCCTGGCGACACATTTCACTGAAACGGCCCCTGTCAGTCAACAGCGATCTCCATCTTGCCAAGTCTTGTGGCCAATTCTGTCTTTATTTTACTCGTGTGACCTAGTTAACTGGTCCCTTCCAGTTGAAAAAATTGTTTCTTTAATCTTCCATGTACTGCACTTTCCTGATATTTTCTCCTGCTTACTGGACAGTAACACCTGCTGACTTTTTTTCTTCTCAGTCTCTAATCCAGTAGGCCTAATAGAAATAAAACATGAGCCACCTATGTGATTTTAAATTTCCCAGTATTTAATTTCTACATTAAAAAAGTAAAAAGAAATGGGCAAGATCAATTATAATAACATATTTTAATTAACTCACAATATTCCCAAATATCATTTCAATAAGTAATAATTAATGAGATTTTTAATAATTAATGAGATATTTAATATTCTTTAGATATATAATTAGCCTTCACAATCTGATGGGTATTTTGCACTTAAAGTGTGTCTCAGTTTGGAGAAGCATATTTTGAAGTTCAAAAGCCACCAGTGGCTATTGCTGCTGCTGCTAAGTCGCTTCAGTCGAGTCCGACTTTGTGCGACCCCATAGACAGCAGCCCACCAGGCTCCCCCGTCCCTGGGATTCTCCAGGCAATTATACTGGAGTGGGTTGCCATGCATGAAAGTGAAAAGTAAATGTGAAGTCGCTCAGTCGTGTCCGACTATTAGTGACCACAAATGCAGGAATGGCTCAGTGCTCAATCCTGAAGCCACGTGCAATCTTTCTTGACCAAGGTGAGCATCTATTATCATGTTTCAGTAAGTATTTATCAGGTGCTTAATACGTGCCAGGCTACTGTGTTCTAGATAGTAGGGACACAATAGTGAACAAAACAGTCATAAATTTCCACCCTAATAGAGCCTATCTTTTAGTAAGAAAGAGCAGACACTAAACAATATAACCGAGTTTATTATATGGCACAATAGAAGGTGAGAAGCGCTATGGGAGAGACAGAGAGGTGGTCGAAAAGAGAAGAATGAAGTTACAGAGGCAAAGAAGGGGTCAGATGATGTAGGACTTTTTTTGTGTGCTATTGAAAAAACTTTGGCTTTTATCACCTTGAGATGAGGAATCATTAGAAGGCTTTAAAAAGAAACACATGATAGAACTCAAGCTGTGAAGGTGATTTTGGCTGCTGTTTTGAGAATATATAATAGAAGGTCAGGGGAGAAACATTGTGACCAGATAGGCAGCTGCTGCAATAATCTAAGCTGGAGAGGACAGTGGCTTTGATCAGTTACCAGAGGAAGTAGTGAAAATGTATCCGGTTCAGGCCAGATATACCATATAAATATGGGAATCAACACATAGCTACTTTGTCCAATGGGGTAACTACTGGCCACATATTGCTATTTAAATTAAAGTTAACTAAATAAAGTAAAATAAAAATTTAGCTCCTCAGTGATACCAGCTGTATTTCAAGTGCTCAAAATCCACTCATGGTAAGTGTTACTGCAGCAGACAGTACTGATATAGAAGATTTTCCATTCTTGATGAAAGTTCTATTGGGCAACATTGATACAGACGACATTTAGAGTTTTGTCTTCCTGACTCTCAGTCAACTGCCTGCTAGATGTCTCCACTGAATAATTAGATTATTGTTATACTAACAGATGTCCAATAATCATCGAATACACAGCATAGTCTATATTCTTGATTCCAGTCTTCACCTCTGTCTACTTGGACTTCACTTTTGCCATTCTGATAAATGGGATCACCATCCATACTACTGTACCAACTGCAAGGTCATTCCTCATTTCTGTCTTTCTCTCCCCACCCACCTCTGTCACTTCTAATCCATTAGCGGGTTGATTTGCTTCTACCTCCAAGACACAGCCTGAGTGTGACTGCCTCTTAGCATCTGCATGTCTATCACACCATTTTTCACTCAACAATTGAGATGGCTTCTAAATTAGTGTTTTTCAACTCTTACAATACAGTAGAGTCACCCAGGCATTTAGAACCAAGACAAAGCCACGAAAAACAACGCCTGGTTGCTACTCCATGCCCACAGGTGGGACTTGGCTTTATAAAAGCTTCCCAGAGGCAAGGAGGGCTGGAGACCACTTTTACCTTGTCTTCCTCCACCACTTCCCATTGTCCATTCGCCACGTAAGAGGCAGAGTGACCTTTCTAAATAATAAACCAGATCATGTTAGTCCCTTGCCTGCGACTTTCTCAGGATCTCTCATTGCTCTGAAAAGAATTCAGAGCTCCTGACCCTCTAAAATCAGACCCAGAACGTTCCTCCAGCCTGCTTTGCTTGGCAGACCCCAGTGCTTCCTCTGGGAGGTACTCTGTGCATCTCATCTGAACCAGCCCTCCTCTCCTTCCCCAGCACCTTTTTCAATCACTTGTCTTCCCAATTCCCTGGTTTATTTTCTTTTTGGAATCTACTGCTCTCTGAAATTGTTACCAAATGCAAGTTCACGTGCCCAACACGTTGTGAAGTGCAACGTCGGAGTATGGAGCAGAGAAAGGTTTATTGCAGGACCATGCAAGAAGAAAGTGGGCTCATGTACTCCCCAAACCCCAAACTCTGGAAGGGTTTCAGCAAAGCAGTTTTAAAAATCAGGAGAAGGAGGGAGGTCGCAGGGTCTGCGATCAGTTGGTGTATGATTCTCTGATTGGTTGATGGTGAGGTAAAAGGGTGGTTAACATTATCTGCCTGTAGGTCTAGAAGCTGTTAGTAGTTGGGCTTTCCTGGTGGCTCAGATGGTAAGGAATCTGCCTGCAAGCAGGAGACCTGGGTTTGACCCCTGAGTCGGGATGATCCCCTGGAGAAGGGAATGGCTACCCACTCCAGTATGGTTTAACATTATCTACCTGTAGGTCTAGGGGTTACATACTCATGATCATCAAATTGTCAATTTCTTCCATTTGGTGGTAGTTTTTAGCATATGAAAAACTCAGAAAATATGCATGAGGTACTATTATTTGGGTACCTAAGAGAGGAACTACAGCAGAGGATATGGGGGAGAGGTCTGTCCTGGGAGGCTCCATAGGTTTCTGCTTGGTTACACAATGATCATATTTAATACTTTTTTGATCTGTTGTTTATCTCCCAGACTAGAACACATGAGAACTAGTCCATGAGAACAAGGAACTTTCATTGATTTATCTCCAACACTAAAACAACTTGGCAATGAATAAGTATCTTTGAATGCCTCCATTCAGTTCCTTCATTTTCAGGGAAAAGGCAGTGATTACAACGATGATCAAAACGTACATAGGAACAGCTATGATTTACAGAGAGCTTACCCTGTGCTAGGCACTGTGTTTATTTCAATACACCCATTTTGCAGATAGGAACACTGGGTTTTAGAAAGGCAGAGTAACTTGATTGGAACTGAAACAGGAGTGAAGGCAGCAGGGCACAACCTTTAAAAGAATGACATAGCCATGTGACATGACAGAAACTGGTTAGAACCAACCAGAACCAAGATGGCAGTTTTGGCTTCCAGTGGACCTGGAGCTTCATCATATGCTCACTGAAATCTCCACCCCTTTCCCTTGAAATAATCGGAATAATCCTCCCATTCATTAGCTTATGAAATTGTGTGTGTGTGTGCTAAGTTTTTTCAGTTGTGTTCGACTTTTTTGCAACCCTATGGACTGTAGCCCACCAGGTTCCTCTGTCCATGGAATTCTCCAGGCAAAAAATACGGGAGTGGGTTGCTGTTTAATTACCTAGCCCATAAAAACTAGCCACACCATATTTCAGGGCCTCCCACCTTCTCAGTTGGCTCAAACTCTGTCTGTGGGGTGTGTTTCTCTCTAAATAAATCTGCTCCTTACCTATCACTTTGTCTCTCACTGAATTCTTTCTGTATGAAACATTAAGAACCTCAAACTCACCAGGAAAAGGGCCACCAAGGTAGTACGTATGAGAAGCCACATCTGGAGCTGGGATCAATCTGAGACCAAGGGCTTACGTCTCAACAAACAAACCAAAAACCAAAATTGTGACCATTTAATAAATAAATGGCAACTGATGCATTTCAGGGACTTGTCAAACACTGGTACATAGTTGATGACCAGGAAAAACAATAACACTTCATCTCCTATTCCCATACAGACTTTGGGTCACTGTTGCATCCTTTTTTGCCTCTTTAAAGGATTCGAGTGCTGGCCTGCATTCCTCTTTTTGCCAGTTATTTTGTGCAACATGCAGTTCTGGCCTAAAGAATTCCATCTCCTAGCAGCTACCAGGGTTACTTGCAGCCTCAATGATCTTCCTTTGAGAGAGGGAAAAAATCCCTTAACTTTGTAACACAGCCCAGCGATGCATGAGAAGCCTTTGTCAAACCGTAGCTGGGGGAAAAAAGGAAAATAAAAATACCGTTCTCCTCTGGAATGTCTCCTAGGACTGGTGAAAAATGCTAATTCTGACAACAGCAGAGTCATTTAAAAAATCAAGGCATCTTTCAGTTATATTCGAAAGGAGATTAAAAGGAGAAAATGATATTCTTGGAATCTAGCAGCATCTTATCCTCTCCAGCTTGGTCCTCCTGGTGCAGCATGCCCTCTTGTTCCACCAGGAATGATTTCCCTTAGCTCATCCTGGTCAAGCTTTGGTTCCCTTGGAAGGCAGAGGGCTGCAGGCTTTTCTGGATTCCCGGGGAATAGGCTGATGTGAAGTTCGAGACCCCCCTTCTTTCTTTAAAAAGCCCCCACGGATGCCGCGTTTTTACTTTTAATTACTCCAAGCTTAGCCTGCACGAGGGTGCTTACCCTACGAGCCTCGACTCCACGGGCTAAACTGGAGGCTCCAGGAGATCAAGTTCAAAGTGAGTCAGAGCGCTTGCCAGAGGCCAGTTTCTCCTTCCCAGCGCAGGTCTACACCCTCCGCATCCATCCAGCCTCATGCCTCCGAGAGCCCCTCACCCTGCAGCGGGGACGGCCCTCTCCCCCGGGGCATCCTGGAAACACTGGGCCTGGGGGATGCGCTCTGTGGGAAGAGGGTGAGGAGCCCAGGCCGCGCTGTGTGTCCCCGGCTCCCGTCCCCGGGCCCCCCGAGCCCCGGGGCTCCGGGCGGGGGCCAGTCCGCATTCCTGTGCAGCCGGATGACGGGCCTGGGGCGCCCCTTCCTCCCCGCGCCGCTGCCAAGGACCGCGGGGTGAGGGGGTGGGGGCGTGCGCCCCAGCCCTCGGCCCCAGATGGCCCGGCAGCCCCGCGCGGGGACATTTTCTCAGGCTTTCAAAAAGAGCACTTTCTTTCCTGCCTAATATTTAGCTCCTTCAAATGCAAATGGAGAGGTTTCGCTCCAAGGTTAGCATAACAATTATGGGAAAAGCTTTAAATCTGATGCGTTTGTTTACACGATGAAAGGCCGGCAGGATCCGAAAGCGCGGAGGCCCCGGCTTTTCAGCGACTATTTTCTAACTGGTGCCCTGCGAGTCAATTTTAGATCACAAAGAAAACCAATTTATAGGACGGTGGAGGCTAATTTTGGAGGGAGTTCGACGTTATTATCTTTTTTTTTTTAATGACCGCTGCTGAAAGAGTAATTCCGCCCCCGCCCTCTATCCCTCCCCCCACCCCCTCCACCTTTTCATCGTGAAGTTTGGTGGGAGGTAATTGGTGTCGGTCACGAGCAGGAAGGTCTTCATTCCTGGGGGACCTGGGGTCCAGGCATTGGGCTAACGTAGGTGGAGAATTGTGCAGAGACTTGGTGGGATTTTGGCCTAAGGTACATCAAAGCAATCTTTCAGTGCACGTGCTGAGGAAGTCGATTTTCTTTTCCATTTGGCTTAGGTGGCTTGGTATTTCAAAAAAGCTGGTGTGGTTTTAACTACCACTGATGGGTATCAGACGAAGATTTCAAGCAATGACATTCCCTCACTGTTGTTCAGTTGCTAAGTCACGTCGGACTCTTTGTCATCCATGGACTGCAGCACTGCGGGTTTCCCTGTCCTTCATTATCTCCCGGAGGTTGCTCAAACTCATGTCCATTGAGTCAGTGATGCTATCTAACCATCTCATCCTCTGGCGCCCCTTTCTCTTCTTGCCCTCAGTCTTTCCCAGAGTCAGGGTCTTTCCCACTGAGTCCCATTAAACCATTGATTTCCAGACCTTGACAGTGAGAACTGGGCCTTGCCCATTGGTAGTGTCTTAGCTCTGCTGAGAGCAGTAAAGTTGACTGTCAAGGCCTGCTGATGAGCAAAAAGGAAATCTCAGGCTTTTTTTTAAAACTGTCAGACCCTCTAGGAGACTTTTTCCAGACCTTCCTCCTGGGGCCACCCGCCCTCCTACACACCAAGGACAGCTTTTAAATGCCATGCTGTGAGATCTCAGCCTATTAGTGTTCTCAATGTGAGGCCCAGGAGAGAATGAAGACCCTCGGGAGCTTGTTAAATCTATTGGCTTCATTGACAATATATTGGAACATGCTTGTAAACACTGCAATCTACAATTCCTGTAACACTGAAAGTTTATGATATATGGAATATTTAAGAATGTTAATCCATTTGGGGAATGTTTATTGACAAACATAAATATGTCATTTTCAGTGTGAAGATAAAGCGACAAAAATATTTTGTTTTTCTCGTATTGTTTCCACAGGTGAACTGAAATACCTTTCCTGACCGTGGGACCAGGGCAAGCGTGAATGATGTTATTATCAGACAGGTACAAAGCAGTAGTTTTTAACTTGAGTGTGTACCAGAATCACCTGAGGGTCTTGTTAAACTGGATGATTGGGTCTCACCCCCCAGTTGTTTGATGGAGCAGGTCTGGAGTGGAGCCTGAGAGTATCCATTTTGCACAATTGCCAGGTGACGCTGGTCCTCTTCCCCAGACCACACTTTGGAGAACTACTGGCTGTAAAGAATCAGAACTGTATGATTTTGAGAGAACCTAATATGATAAGAGTTTCCTCTTTGCAAGAATAGCTTAGAGAAAAAGAATAGCTACTGATTGCTACTAGGAATTAAGTAAGACTGAGGAAATATTCTTAAATGTAAACATTTCTCTAATATAGATTTCTAAAGATTATTGTTGTGTTAGTTGCTCAGTCTTGTCCAACTCTTTGTGACCCCATGTATTGTAGCCCACCAGGCTTCTCTGTCTGTGAAATTCTCCAGGCAAGAGTACTGGAGTGGTTTGCCATTTCCTTTTCCAGGGGATTTTTCCCAACCTTGGGATCAAGCCCAGGTCTCCTATATTGCAGGCAGATTCTTGCAGTCAGAGCCAGCATGGAAGCCCAGTAACATTTTGCGGAGTGCTAAACTGGTAATTTAGTATTACCAGATTATTGATGTGGCCTATTTAGGAACTCAAAGTGAAGTGAAGTCTTCCTGAGTAAGAGATGTGTGTTAGAAAAACACTACTTGGTAGCTAAGGGAAGTAAACCCTGAATGTTCATTGGAAGTAAACCCTGATGCTGAATCTGAAGCTCCAGTCCTTTGGCCACCTAATGCGAACAGCTGACTCATTGGAAAAGACCCTGATGGTGGGAAAGATTGAAGGCAGAAGGAGAAGAGGGTGGCAGAGGATAAGATGCTTGGATGGCATCAGTAGGTCAATGGACATGAACTTGGGCAAAATCTGGGAGAAGGTGAGGGACAGGGAGGCCTGGCGTGCTGCAGTCCTTGGAGTCACAAAGAGTTGGATGCAACTTAGCGACTGAACAACCAGCCAGATGAATGGGTTCGCAGGAGGTGGTGGCTTATTAATGAAATACGTTTGTTTTCAAATATTCAGATACATGGAGATCCACTGCATAGCACTGGCCTCTTAGTAATCACGTCCCTATTATGAATTACCCCATGATATAGTCTCTTCTGGAGCGTTTTCTTTCTCTGAAACCCTGGACTACAGGCTTCTTTTCCTTACTAAGACCGCTCTTCAGACCCAAATGCTGAAATAAGCCTTCAAGATGGAAAGATTGAGATATTCATGAAACCTTAACTGTCTTAAAAAGAAACCTTAAAACCCCTCTCATTCCATTTGATGTAATCAAACATTCTTACATGCTTATGTTTAGTGTCGGTATTTGATCTTAGTGTTTTCAATATGTGCATTTCCATTTTATTTTAAATTGCACATCCTATGAGGATTTGCAAAATTCTGATTTTTCATAGTGCCTAGTATGGGGCCACACAGAAATAAATATATAAAAGCAAATGATTTTAATGACAACGATGATGTGTCATTAAATGGCTTGACCTGAAGTTAGGGTCTATTTATATGCTACTAAAATATATAGATGAAAATATATATTTTAAATAAAGTCACTTGTCCATGGACACATGTCATGCTAGTTGAGAGACAAGTAGCAAATTTAAATTACCAGAGAAAATTTTCTCAAGTTGTATTTTTATGTGCATTAATGTATATAGCTCAATGGGGGCTTCCACTGTAGGCTCAATCCCTGGTTGAGGAACTAAGATCCCACATGTCACATCAGTTCAGTCGCTCAGTCGTATCTGACTCTTTGTGACCCCATGGACTGCAGCACGCCAGGCCTCCCTGTCCGTCACCAACTCCCAGAGTTCACTCAAACTCATATCCATTGAGTTGGTGATGTCATCCAGCCATCTCATCCTCTGTCGTCCCCTTCTCCTCCCACCTTCAAACTTTCCCAGCATCAGGGTCTTTTCTAATGAGTCAGTTCTTCGCATTAGGTGGCCAAAGCATTGGAGTTTCAGCTTTAGCATCAGTCCTTCCAGTGGATATTCATGTCACATGGCGTGGCCAAAAACAAATAAGGAAAAAAAAATATAGCTCAATAAATGATACGTAAATCATTTTGTGAGATAAACAAATGCCTAAAACTGATATTTTGTTTAATAGGCACCATAGCACACTGACCAAAGAGCTTCACCACTAGCTAGTTTTGTGACTGGGTGTGGAAGATAAAGGTGATGCTGTTGAAATAGACCTTGTTGAGTAAGTCATTTTACGCTCTCTCATCTACAAGCAAGAGGTATGAGTGATCCTTACAGTTCTTGCTGGATTACGTGTATAGTGTCTGCTTTGGGTTATTGAAACCACATGATAAATATACATGCGTGAGGGCCAGCATTGGTTTAAACAGGTGACTCTATTATGGTAATATTGTCAACACCTTATAAAATTATTGTGGTCTCCTCTACATATGTTTCAGTCTCCTTGGATTTGTGGGAAATGCTCTGTTGATTGTTTTTCATTGTAAAGGAGCCAATTTCTTTGAGCAACTGCTATTTCTACCTGAACATTCAAGTCATTGAGGAGACATTTAATTTAGAAACGGAGCAGAATTTCTTTACCCTTGCTGTTCTCCTGTGTCATAGCTGACTGCTTTAGTGCCAATAAAATGCTAGGGGTTCTGGTTTTTACTGGGCAAAAGCACTGAGTGACAAAGTCATTCCTATTAAATATTAACATTGTTTACTAAGAATATAATTAGAAATAAAATAAGCAAGCATGTAAAATTTGTATCTTAATCATCCTCTGTTCTTGTTCAGGTGTTAAAAAACAGTTTTCTTGGTCCTACACATCGTTAGGGTTTTTAAGGCATTAAGCTGTTGTCACAGAGAGGCAGTGGACAGTTCCATAGGTATTTTAAGAAACTTGACTATTTTGGAGATGGTGTGAAGAGTATGACAAGAAATGGGTGTGTGTCTCTGTTTTGTGAGGTGCAGAATGGAAGTGGAAAAAACGACAGAATAAATAAGGCTCTCAGGTATTTACTAGTTTGGAAATAAAACCACTGTTTGAATCCAATAGGTCAATTACATATAAATACAGTGTGGAAGGCAGATAGCCAGAAATAACAGATTTTATTCTCCAGAGGGAAAGGGAGAATTAACCAGAGCAGAAGCTTCTGGAACAAGGATACTCCATTAGATAAGAACGGTAAGGCTTGAATGCATTTATTTCATTGTATATTTGTCTTATTTACCAGTTCTCCTGCTGGTGGACATGTATGTGGCTTCCGTTTTTTCTTTCTGTTATAAATAATGCTATTTCTTTATTGTGCCTGTTTCCTGCTACAGAGGTGCCAGGTTATCTCAAAGGCATATTCCTTTTGTGATGCATTATTAATTTCTATTCTGGCTATAATGTTATGAACAAAATAGTAATCTCTAGACTGATTTCATGTATTTGCACAGTAGAATTGTTAATTAAAGGCAATGTAGCTCTCCAGCTTTGCAGCTAATGCCAAAATTGCTTTCTAAAATCTATGTACTCTGACCACACTGTAGAAGAATTCCTGTTGCTTTTTATCCTTCCTACCATTACTCTATTGCCAGAATTTTACCTCATTTTGGTTTTTAATTTCCTCTCTTTGATTATTTTAATATAGCTGTTCTTTTTGTATATATTGTCTGTTCATCTCTTTTTTTTTGGTCCATTTTGTCTTTTTCATCACATATAAAATACTCTTCCTTTTTAAAAAAATAATGAAATTAAAAATTAGTTAAAATTTAAAATTATTAGAAACATTCTCATACTTATCTTGTGATGATTATATGCTATTGCAAAATCATTCTTACTTTGTGGCTGGCACTTTCATCCTCTATTAGATATTTTTTTGATCCACATATGTTCTGAGCTTTAGATGACTTATCTAAAGAAAATTAGGGTTAGGGTTAGGTTTAGGGTTAGGGTTTTCACTCTTTATGTTCTGTTTAAGAATGCATCCTCAGAAACCAACACGACATTGTAATCCTCCAATTAAAAATCAAAATTTTTATAAGAAGCATTATATCACATCCTTGTTCTAAAAGTGTGAAGTCCTCAGTCAATCTGTAATTGTTTTTTCATGAGGTGTGAAGAAGAGATCCAAGTCCGTTTTTTCCCTGAAGGGGCAGCTGCTTATCCCAGTGTGTTTAAATAGTCCCTTCATTCCTACTGGTGTGCCATGCCACCTCCATTGTATTTTCAGTGTTCGTATTTACCTGGGTCTGTTTTATGGTTCTCATTTGTGTTCTATTAGTTTATTTGACTCTATCTACCCTAATTCCTTGATAGCTCAGTTAAAGAATCCGCCTGCAATGCAAGAGACCCTGGTTCGGTTCCTGGGTCAGGAAGATCTGCTGGAGGAGGGATAGGCTACCCACTCCAGTGTTCTTGGGCTTCCCTGGTGGCTCAGCTGGTAAAGAATCCGCCTGCAATGTGGGAGACCTGGGTTGGGAAGATCCCCTGGAGAAGGGAAAGGCTACCCACTCCAGTATTCTGGCCTGGAGAATTCCGTGGACTGTATAGTCCATGGAGTAGCAAAGAGTTGGACACGATTGAGCAACTTTCACTTTTCACCCTAATTGTATGCCATCTTAATTAAAAATGGCTTTGTAGTCTTTCTATTTGGTGAGGACAAACGTTCGCTTGACTCCTTCAGGTGTGTTTTGAGTCTTCTTGATCTCTTGCTCTTTCATACACACCTTAGAATTAGCATGTTAATTTCCACGTTAAGTCTCTTCTGAATTTTGGTTGAAATTGCCCCAACTCTTGCTCAGTCTGGGAAGAATTGACATTGTCCCAGTAGTTCAGTTTTCTAAGACATGAAAATCATAAGTTCTCTATTTATTTACATCTTCCTTATGTCTTCAAATGAAAGTTGATCATTTTCTCTCACAGGTTTTCATGACTTTTGTTCTAAATAGTTAATATTTGGTGCTATTACAAATGGTATATTTGAAATCAGTTAAATGTTTTATTTGTACATAAATGAGTTTTGACTTTTATGTCACAACTACATCTAGCAACTTTGCTGACATGTCTTACTAAATTTGATAATTTACTGTAGCTTCACTTGGGTTGTGTTATATACCGTCATATCATATGAAGTATTGTTTTATTGTTTTTTGCTTCAAGATTTCTAGATATTTTCAGGCTTTAGGGATAGCTATCCCATCTTTTTGTTTGTTTTGGAAACTCAACTACATATTTAAATATTTAAAATACATAGTTCTTGTGGTATTTAGTTCTGCCACATCGTACTCTCACGCCTTTTTTTTTTTTAAAGAAATAGTCACAGAGTGAAAAGTCAATCTTAAGACTTGAATTTAAGATCAGAGAAGTTCACTAGCTCTTAGCTACTAGTTTGTACAATCATACTTATGATGACAAATGATGACAAATACCTTTTATAATAACTTGAAGAGGCTCTATTTTCTAAACTTATTACTATAATTTCCATTCAGGAGTATAAGTAGCTATGACAAGTTTGCTTTCAAGGGTTATAGAGAAGGCCCTTGGGAATCTCAAATGTAGGTGAAAAAAATTAAACTTCTAGTTTGCTGGCCACAGGGAGAACAGTACACTTAGCACTCTAACCTGGTTGGGAAAAAACAAGTCCATATTCTGAGAATCCGATTTTATCAGGAGTGTTTTTTAAAATCTTATTTCACTTATAATGGCTTAGCTTTTGTATGTTCAATGTGTAGAACAAAGGGAAGGAATGAGAATGACTTTACCTGGAAAACTTGAATGTTTTGTTTTTTTAAAACTAACATTATTTACTCTGAAGGTAATGGCTCAGACGGTAAAGAATCTGTCCACGATGTGGGAGACCCAGGTTCCATCTCTGGGTTGGCAAGATCCCCTGGAGAAGGGAATGGCAACCGACTCCAGTATTCTTGCCTGGAGAATTTCATGGACAGAGGAATCTGGCAGGCTGTAGTCCATGGGGTCTCAAAGGGTCAGACACGACTGAGTGACTAATACACGTTGGATATCACTGCACTGGTTTGTAATGTTTGTGTTTATTTCCCTGTCGAAGGAGGAAAAGGCAGAGAGATTGCTTATAAAAGGGAAAATACTTAGTAAAGGAAAAGAAGTCAGCTTTCATCCAGGAAAATGGTATCTACATCCGATTTCCTTCTAGGCAATTTCAGATTACTGGATATATTTATAATGGGTGGTGATTTTTAATCATTGAAAGTAATAACCTCATGTTTTTTTATTAGTTCCTTGGCTTTAATAGGCCATTCGAATAATGCTTTAGCTAATAGTTTTGTGGCTTTTAGTGAGAAGGAAACAACATTTTGTTATTACTCAAGAAAAGCATATTGCTCTTTAATGATCTGTTATCAATGAGTTTCTTGTCGTTGCCTATTCTACAAAATGTCTGCCACTTAGAATTCAGGAGATTAATTATTATTTTTATAGAATTGATCATAAAATTCTAGTTTGGTTATATGCGATCATTTGATGCTTTGTTTTTTTATAGTCTTTTAGAATGACCATATTTTAGCTTGTGCTACTTTAATAGAAACCATGCCATTTGGTATAGAAGGCAAAATATTTATTATTTGAAAAGGTAAAAATACAGAATTATAGTGAATTATTTTATAGCTTGATTTACTGGTATTTCCCCCCGCCTCCCCTTGCTGTTGAGTGTTTAGTGCTGGAAATGTCTTTCTTAGAGTGAGTAGCCTGGGGTTAGTATAGGCAGGATTGAACAGATTCCTTGTTTTCAGCCTGGGTTGGAACCTAGTCAGTATATGGTTAGGTATAACTAGGATTTTGGTTTTACTTCACTTAGTATATATTATCCCAGTAAAATTTTGATAGTTTGCAAGACTGCTAAACTATACAGGCTTTTACTTGAGGTTTGTTTTTTTCTTTTGTGACCTGTCCCCTTTTTAATAGATTACACAATAATATTTTTCTTCAAAGAAAGAGATACATCTGAAAAAGTAACATTGGATCAGTTTCGTTCCTCCGTTGTTTCATATTTGAAAAAGCAAAAATGTTTGGATATGATGGGAGTATGTAGTACAAAGTTATCATAAACCAGAACATTGTGGAATGCGTTTAATAAACCCCCAGAAATAAAGTCCTATGTATTGTGGAAAGGGGGAGAGTGAACTCAGCTGAAATATAGCCCTTCTCAAGAGAAATAGGGTTCAGAGTGACAAGCTTGTGGTCATATTTCTCTATTATAGTGGCTGGGAGGGGGAAAGGAGAAAGTGGGAGGAGTTTTATGAGCACCTCATACCATAAATTTGAAGTACTAACTCCAATGTTAATAACCTTTAGAGAGCCTCAAACTTAAGAGATTGGTCCTTTGGCATTTGATTTTTCCATCTTTCTTCTTCCTCCTTATTTCACTGGTTTTTAATATTGTCTAGGTTTCACAGTCACTAGAGTAATTTTTAAAAATAAATATGATACTCCCGTGCTGTTGAATCAGAATTTTTAGGATATGTGCATTTTAAAATGTGTGTTTTAAAGAGCTCCCCCAGATAGATATGGTAATTGTGAACCACTGGTCCATTTCTTAGTAATATTACCTAAAATCCCCTACTTGTATTTGCAAATAAGTTCATGTCAGAAAGGCAATCAATTCATATTCCATCTGCCAGTTTACTATTGATCTAACCTACACGTTGTAGAATCTTGCCAGAGAGATGAAATACACCATTGTAAATAATCTCCAAAATAAGGAATAAATTGAATTTTTGATTATTTTTGATGTCTAAATAGATCTAGATAAGGAAAGCCATAGTCTTGATTCTGAAAGCCTGAAAAGCAAATGCTCCATCAAGGGTGAAGAGGTATCTTTTGACTATGTTAAGTTTCTATGCCTTTATATAAAAATTGATTGTTCTTGTCATTTTTCTAAATAGAAAACAAAGGAGTTGTTTAGGAAACATATTTCGGATCTTCATACCGAGCCCTGTCCATCCCTGTGGCGATAATGCCCATTTGGGGTTTAGCTCTGTATATACAGAACTTGGTCACAAGAGAAACAGACTCTTAAAAAAATATTAACTAAATGCAAATAATTTTCAGTTTTCTTTTCTTTAAAAATGTATTCAGCTGGAACTTGTCAGCATTTCCAGGGAAAGGAAGTCACTCACTAATTAGTGCTGGAGGTGGTGAGTGAAATAATTGTGTGTATGTGTGCATATCTGTGTGTGTGTGGGAGGAGACAGAAATGAAGGAAGAGGAGGTTTTTTATTTAATCCCCATGTTCCCACACCGCTTTTCTCAGAGCGATTTTTCTTTGTGATTAACTTTCTCAGCCACATTAATAAGATCTGGGTTTTTTCCAAATCTGGTGTTTATTTATTTGATTTACAGATAACATAGAACCGCTTGTTCTTCTCCATCTCAGATATAGGTCTGCTGCCTACTTGGGTCTTTGATAGATTTAGTCTCTTTTCTCAAGACTTTTGTCCAGATTTTAAAAGGTGGAATAGCTCCTTTAGAACTGATAACTAATAGATTATCACCTCAATAACTTCTAAATTAAGGGGCTGTCTAATAGTGCACACTGACAAGATAGAGTTTTGATGACCTTTAGAGTGAGTCAGTGAGTATGGAATATAAGAGGTTCAAAACGTCCAATGAAGGCTTCTCTCTCCAACTATTCTATTTAAAAAGGAAATGAATACCAACTAGACCTGCAAGAAACCCCCAAACCTAAAATACCTAAGTGTTGCTGGAAATGTGAAAGAACAAGAACTCTTAGGCATTGTTGGTGGGATGGAAACTTTGGAAAATTTTTGCCGTGTCTAGTGAAACTAAGCATGCATATGCAGTATGATCCAGTAATTCCACGCTTATGTGTGTATCCTCCATCAGTTTCTGTTTATGTATACCAGAATATGGCTAACACTTCTCAAAGCTGCCCTGTAATGGGATATATATGTATATATACATATATATCCCAAATAGGCTTCCCTTGTGGCTCAGCTGGTAAAGAATCCACCTACAATGTGGTAGACCTCTGGGTTCAATCCCTGGCTTGGGAAGATCCCCTGGAGAAGGGAAAGGATACCCACTCCAGTATTCTGGTCTGGAGAACTCCATGGCCTATATAGTCCATGGGGTTGCAAAGAGTCGGACACGACTGAGCGACTTTCACATATCGCAAATGCCCATCAAAATTCAATTTAATAAGTCAACTGTGACATATTCGTGCATTGGCATGCAGTGTGCAACAATAAGGGGCTGCCCAGATGGCACTAGTTGTAAAGAACCTGCCTACCAATGAGGGAGACTTGAGAGACAAGGGCTTGATCCCTGGGTTGGGAAGATCCCCTGGGAAAAGAAATGGCAACCCACTCCAGTATTCTTGCCTGGAGCATTCCCATGGACAGAGGAGCCTGCTGGGCTACAGTCCATGGGGTCACAAAGAGTTGGACACGACTGAAGCAACTTAGCAAGCATGCATGCAGCAATAAAGAATAAGTGCCAGTGCTGGAGACCTAAGAGACACTGGTTCAGTTGCTGGGTCGGGAAATCCCCTGGAGGAGGAAATGGCAACCCACTCCAGTATTCTTGCCTGGGAAGCCCTATGGGCAGAGGAGCCTGGCAGGTTACAGTCCTTGGGGTTGCAAAGAGTTGGACACAACTGAAGCAACTTAGCATAGCACAAACTACACATACATGGAAGGATGTGAATCGATCTTAAAGATATAAGCAAAGATCAAGCAAAAGAAAGCCAGACCTGATGGAATATATTCTTTGAATTTCATCAATAAAAATCAAGCATAATTCAACCACATTTTAGGTATGCATAATAAGGGCTTCCCAGGTGACTCAATGGGTAAAGAATCCACCTGCAACACAGGAGACGCAGGTTCAATCCTGGGTCTGGAAGATCCCCTGGAGGAGGGCATGGCAGCCACTGCAGTATTCTTGCCTCGAGAATCCTGTGGATAGAGGGGCCTGGCAGGCTACAGTCCATAGGGTCACAAAGAACAGTGAAATTGCTCAGTCGTGTCCGACTCTTTGCAATCCTATGGAGTGTAGCCTACCAGGCTTCTCCGTCCATGGAATTTTCGAGGCAAGAGTACTGGAGTGGGTTGCCATTTCCTTCTCCAGAGGATCTTCCCAACCAAGGGATTGAATCTAGGTCTCCCACGTTGCAGGCAGACGCTTAAGAGCAGGACACGACTAAAATGACTTAGCACGCACGCGTAGTTGCTTTATGATGTTGTTTTTTTTTTTTTTTAAGATGTTGTTTTAGTTTCTGCTATTTAATTAAGTGAATCAGCTATATTATACATATATCCCCTCCCTCTTGGACCTCTCTCACCCTCTCCCCGTGCACCTCCCCCCGCCGCCATTCTACCCATCTAGGTCATGACAGAGCACCAAGCTGAGTTCCCTGTGTCATACAGCAGGTTCCCACTAGCTATCTGTTTTACACGTGGCAATGCACATCTCTCAATCCCAGTCTCACAGATCATCCCTCTCAGCCTCCTTGTCCATACATCCATTCTCTCTTTATCCTATTTGTCTCTATTCCTGCCCTGCAAATAGGTTCATCTGAACCATTTTTTCTAGATTCCACGTATATATATGTGTTAATATATGATATTAGCTTTTCTCTTTCTGATTTACTTCACTCTGTATGACAGACTCTAGGTCCATCCATGTCTGGTCTGTTATATTTCTTGCCATGAGTGTGGGTTATGTCACTATTCTAGGGTTCATTAAAGTGTACATTGGTTTTATGCATTTTTTTCTCTTCATATTATATTTGATGGGGCTTCCCTGGTGGCTCAGTGGTAAAGAATCTGCCTGCAATGCGGGAGACACAGGTTTGATCCTGGGTCAGGAAGATGCCCTGGAGGAGGAAATGGCAATCCACTCCAGTATTCTTGTTTGGGAAATCCTGTAGACAGAGGAGCCTGGCGGGCTATAGTCCATGGGGTTGCAGAAGAGTCAGACATGACTTAGCAACTAAACAAAAACAACACTATATTTGATAATTTAAAATAAAGTACTTCAATACTGGATGCTTGGGGCTGGTGCACTGGGATGACCCAGAGGGATGGTATGGGGAAGGAGGAGGGAGGAGGGTTCAGGATGGGGAACACATGTATACCTGTGGCAGATTCATTTTGATATATGGCAAAACCAATACAATATTGTAAAGTTAAAATTAAAAAAAAATTAAAATATGGAAACAAGCAACTCAAAAAAAAGATAAAAATAAAATAAAGTGCTTGAACTATTTGTAGAAAGGAAATTAAGACACAGCCACATATAAAGAAAGTTTCAGGGTCTGACTTAAAAGTCACAAAAGCAAGGATGGCCCCTGCTAATTGCCTCTTGCTTCTTACTACTCCTGTGCCTTGTTATGGCACATGCAGCAAGCTATGACATCTGAGAGGACCCCAGCAAGGGTTTCAAGGGCGCGAAGTCAGGTTGCAAAAGATGCCTTAAGTCTGAATCTGATTACTTGGGCAAAAGAAAATCAGATGCTTCGTGCTGCTCTAGCGTAGTTTTGTGTGTCTGTGTGTGTGTGTGCATGTGCGTGTTAATATGTTAATTCTATTCTAGTGTGATGAGGGAAGTGCTGGAATTCTGTACCAGCCAAACACCTAGTCTGTGCTTCAACCCCTGACCGTAATGAATGTAAAATGCTGGTAGTAATAGATAGATTGAAATGAAAACCCCTTCATCTTGGCATGCGAGAGATTAGCAATCACATTTGGATTCTCAAAATGCTGCTTGATTGGAGATGAACGTGTGGGTGGATTGACCTTTCCTGCGAGAGCTGTTGTTTTTGCACTAGATGTGTGAAAAACAAATTTCGAATAGCTGCCCTATTGCACTTCTCTCGTGATTTATATTATCACCCTTTTAGGTTTCTCAGCGATTATTAAACTCACTGGGGCCTTTTTTCCCTCTTCCCCTCCTCCAAACACTTTTATTTTTCCTCCATGGGCTGGAACTTTCTACTAAAGAAAGGTTAATTTTTTTTTCACCTTTTTCATACTGTCAGCATCCGATTTCTTCATCGATTGACTTGTGTTTGAGTCCCAAGAATGTCCGTTTTGAAATAAAGGGAGCTTTTAGGATATTTTTTATAGAAGTTGTTCACAATCCCAGGAGGAATAAACCCCACATTTAATTTTTCTCAGCTTTCAAATGGATTATACAGTTCCCAAATATTTCTCCAGTTTTTTTTAAAATAATAAATATTTCCTGTGTGTTGTCCTGTACACAACTATGATGCTTTTTCTTGTTATAACTAGCTAATTGCCACAGAGTAGATTTAGGGTTTTGGTCAAATTCTTAAAATTTCTTTAAATGATTGAGAAAGTGAGACAATGTATGTGGAATCTAGAAAAACGGTATTGATGGACCTGTTTGCAGGGCAGGAATAGAGATGCAGACACAGACAGCAGACTTGTGGACGCAGCGGAGGGGGAAGGCGAGGGTGGGATGAATTGAGCGTAGCACTGAAAGATGTATATTACCATATGTAAAATAGATAGCTTGTGGGAAGTTGCTGTATGACACAGGAAGCTCAAACTGGTGCTCTGTGACAACCTAGAGGGGTGGGATAGGTCCGGGGTGGGAGGGAGGTTCAAGAGGGAGGGGACATATGTATATTTACGGCTGATTCATGTTGCTGTATGGCAGAAACCAACACAACATTTAAAGCAATTATCCTCCCAATTAAAAATCTTATAAAAGGAAGTGAAACAGGTGATCAGCCTAACCTACACTTTGAAGAATCTAAGGGGGGTGGGGAAAAAACTATCCACACTCTACTATACTTTCAGTGTGGTTTGCTTTATTTTAAATGCTATTTTGAATCGGGACTGGGATGGAGTGAGAAGAGAACAAATAATCATCTGCCAAATCAGGAGCAAGCAGTTATGCTCCTCTTTATATTTTGAGATTCCTCTATGTTTTATGTAGGCTAGGAAGTAAGTCATTTTATTTTCCATCATGTGTGCTGTGTTTGATCTCATAAACAACCTTGACACGTGTAGCTGATTTGAACTTATTTTAAATATTTGAAAGATATTTAGAAAGTGTTGGAATGGTCATGGTTTCAATGGTCACCAACATAGAAACCAGATATACCGCTGCACTGAGAAGCCTGCACACCACCAATAGAGAGGAACCCCTACTTTCCACAACTAGAGAACGTCCGCACGCAGCAAGGAAGACCCAGTGCAGCCAAATATAAATAAATAAACAAACTTTAAAAATGGCCCCCTTGTTCCAGAAAAATTATAGAGACAAGAACACAAACTAAATAGCCTTACAAGTGGATTGATGGCACATTTGTGCCCTTGAAAAATCATCTCACAGGATTTGTAGAGCTGTTATTCAGCGAATAGATAGAATTCTTCAGTGTCACTAGGGAGTAAAATGGATTTAACCTGACAGTGGCTGCCAAGAGCAGTCTACACCTTTGCCAAATGGTAGAATATGATCACAAAGTCAGCGCCTTCCCGTGGTCTTGCTGCTTCTCTCAGAAGGCTGCCTCCCGGGATGGTGACCTTTGTCAGCTGTGAACCCGTCCTACTGTGGAGAGGAGACAGGTCACCTGCCACTCGCATCAGGCTGGAGTTTATCCTGGCTTCCTCAAGATTTTTCAAAGTCAGAAGCTGGCTGCTGCTGGATACACTTGAACTTTCGCAGTAGAAACATGGAGGGGAAGATGTGGACCATAGAAGAGGGAAGCAAGATCTGGGAGGTTTCGTGGGCATTTTGATGTCAATTCAATCACATTTGTAACCTGTATGGAAATACAAGTCCTGGATTGAGTTAATAACAGACAGTGCGAGATACAGAATTGCATGTGGAGTACGGAGGGTGGTGAGTTACAGGGGAGTAGATTGTGTAAGGAGATGGGAAACAGACTCAGAAGAGCATCCTCCAACCCTGCTAACATAAGCTTTGTTGTTTGTGAACTTTAAGATAACTTGAAATGGTGCTTCCTGGACCGTGATTCAGTCTGGTTTCTCTGGACAGTGTGTATCCTCTGGTGTGGGCAACAGGGCATGTCACATAGGCACACACGACAGCCTGGCAGTGCTGGTGGGATGTATATGAGTCTTCGCAATGTTAGGAATATCCTGGTTTCTATCCCTATATGTATCTGCAGAGAATTAGATATCAGCACACACACATACACAAACATACGTCTACACACACGCGCATTCTCAGAAACCACTTGGTGAAGGGAATGTGGGCTGAACATACTTCCTATTCATCTCATTTGTCAGTGTCAGGGTGCTGGAGGTATGAGGGATACTCTGTGTCTGGGGCTGATGTTAGGGAGGTCTTGCTGACATGAGAAGCTTAGGTTGACTGATGACCCCATTCAGCCTGTGCAGCTGACTGCAATTGTTGAACTCTGTCCAGCAATTGTTAACCAATTTGTTGAACTCTGTCCCAGTCTGTGGAAGGCTAGCCTAGTTGCTCTCCAGGAGTTCAAGGCTCAAACAGGTTTCTCTTTGCTTTCTGGGATGCATAAAGAACTTTTAAAAATTCTGAAAACTTGTTGGCACCTTCATTTGGAAGGAAGCACAGCTGTGCCCTTAGAAAGATGCTGATCCTCTGTGTGCCCTCATTCAGGTAGGAGGGCTCTGACTTTTGGGAGCAATATGACCTTGAAGGAAGAATACTATCAATGAGGGTGCCAATGACTGGATGGAGGGTGTGTGTCTTCGTCCCTCTGCCATAGGCCCTGGTCCCCTGCTGGCAACTCCAGAACTGTGTTCTTCTTCCAGTTCTGTGGCTGCAAAACTGAGCACCAGGAATAAATGGGAGAAGACAAATCTTTCATCCTCATGTTTTGAAAAGTAGCAGGATAAAGTTGAGCTTGTGTACTGGAGCTCTTTGGATGCTATTTTTTTCACTGAAGCTACAAAAGATGCTTTATTTTAAGTCCTCTTTGGATCTGTGGCTTTGCCTATTCTAGTGCTCAGTCTTTAGAACAACCCTGGGTTAGCCAGTTCTAAGCAAAATCTTGAAATGAATGATTTTTATTTTTAGGGGGCTTGCTACTCCCTAAGTGACTTTTATGCTGAAGCCATCCCAGTTTTTCAGGTGACTAATCATTCCATGGAGAAAGGAATCCCTCCTCAAAGTGGTGAAAAACATCAGGTAACAAAACAACAGCTATTTTTAGGATATGAAGATAGTTGACTACCTTTTTAAAAAAATAACATTGCAGTATTATTTTATTTTCTGTCCATTTAGAATTTAAAATCCTTTAAAGATAGGAATTTTTGTCAAGTTAATCTGTTCCTACACTTAGAAAATTGCCCGGCACATTCAGTGCTCAATAAAATTCTGTTGAGTTAGTAACTGGATTTTTATTTTATTTTACTTTGTCTTATTATTTTTTGATAGAATTTCTTGATAAAATCCAGAAACATTTGTGTTAGAAAAATGGAGATCTAATTGCTGAGAAATCCAGAGGAATAGACCTTTAATGACACATTGTTGAGAATTTTTATATCAGGCCAAGGGAGATATTTTGAGGCAAAGAAAGTTTCTTGAATTTTGCCACTCTGGCACACTTGTGCCACTCTGGCCACTCTTGCATACTTTTAAGGTTAGTCCTAGTCATTGGTGTAATGTATTCAAATGAATGGCTTGTTAGCAAATGAAATGAGGGTATAAAAAGTGTCTGTAATTTTCCCATGGTCATATGAAAGTTACTCTTGTTTGATTTTGCTTTTCATTTTATTGGCAACCTCTAAAATGCTTTCTAGGGGTTATTGTTTTTTAAATATTTATTTATTGATTTGGCTGTGCCTCTCAAGATCTTTGCTGTGGCTTGCTGGATATGGGATCTAGTTCCCTGACCAGGGATCGAACTCCAGCCCTGTGCATTGGGAGCATGAAGTCTTAACCACTGGAGCACCAGGGACGTCTCTCCAGGGGTTCTTTTAAATGGTGATGAATAAGCATTACTGAGATTTCAAAACAGCTCGGGCTTCCTTGAGGCAGACTGTTGTAGCTAAGGAGATCCTGCATAGAAGAAGTCATCTTCCTTGTTCTCCTCCTCCTCCTCATCAATAATAACAGATTGCATTTAATGGTACCCCTTTGCAGAGTTGTCATCGTCGAACTGACAGTTTGATTATTCTCACAACATCTTGTTGATGACAAATAAGAAATCATGATAATTATCACTCTCTAGATTCTGACTGTCTAGTTGGGCTGATGCCTGAACCTTCTCTCCTTGTCTTTTCTCTCCCCCGGCAGTTGTGTAGCAACGGCTCAGTGGATGGCGAGCAGGATGTAACCTTGAGTTTGTGCAGAACAGAGCTGTCTATCCTCTATCAGTCACCATTCCACCCTCATCTTGGGAGAACACTACCTTTGATCACAGATTTTTCTCTGATTGTCTTCTTGTCCCCCACCCTTCTTTTTTTTTTTCTTAGTCATTTGCCTTGTTCTTTTCTCTCTCCTCTCCTAGCATTGCCTGCCTCCCCTGTCTCCATTCTGTTCTTTCTCTATTTTCGCCGGCAGATCTCTACTGCACCTTATTCTCTCTTGCCTTGAAAGTTTATGCAAGATAAAGTATGGACCTAGAGATTCATATAAAGAACAGCTCTTTAACTTTCAAAAGTGGGAAATGGAATTCACTAGCAGTACAGTGGTTAAGACTCTGCCTTCCAATACAGGGGGCGTGGGTTTGACCCCTGGTTGGAGAACTAAAGTTCCACATGTCTTGGGGTGCAGCCAAAATTTTATAAAACGTAGTGGGGAAGGATTTATTCTGCTCTATTTTTAGTGTACATGTTTCTTTAAATGGATATTTCTCTACCTTTGGTGACCATTGGCGTGTTTTTAGCCACTTAGTTGGAACTGATTTTTTTTCTAGCCCAGTTTCCTTTTTCCCCGTTCTTCCTCCATTAAGCTTCCATAGAACTTGGAGTAGGAGAGGCCCTCTAGAGGGTTTCAATGCAGAGCTTTGGGGTTGGTCCAATCAAAGGGGAGGTAAAGGAAAAAACTGAGAGCTCCCTCTTGGTTAAGTGTGTGCATCCAGTTCAGTAGAATAATGAAGAGCCAGTAGCCCATGTTTGTTGAACGCAGGCCATAGGCCAAGCACTGTTGAAAGCACTTTATATCCACGAATGCAGGAAGTAGGCCCTTTGTATTTGCTTTATTTCCCCTGATATCCTTGGCAAAAATTTCTTTTCCGTAATTTCAAACTCATTAAAACTGAAATACAAGGATAAGAATTCAGCCACACATTGGACATGGTCAAGACATTGACCATGGTCATGGACATTTCAGTAGGATGGTATTCCCATGAAGGGTGGTTTGAATTGCAGCATTAAGTTGCTCACTTATGTCTGACCCTTTGCAACCCCATGGGCCTACCATGCTCCTCTGTCCATGGGACTTTCCAGGCAAGAGTACTGGAGTGGGTTGCCATTTCCTTCTCCATTAGATTGGGAAGAATTGGTAAATCCCTTGGGCTGAGTTTCTGTGGTAGTGGGTGGGTGGTACTGGTGGTAGAGTGTAGACTAATAAATTGTCCTGTCTGTTGATGGGAGTTTATTCTGGCCAGTTCCAAAGAGACATGGGTTTGATCCCAGGTCGGGAAGATCCCCTGGAGGAGGAAATGGCAACCCACTGTAGTATTCTTGCATGGAAAATTCCATGGACAGAGGAGCCTGGTAGGGTACAGTCCATGGGGTCGCAGAGTCAGAGATGACTGAGCATGCACCCTCACACACCAAAGCAAAGAACTTTTTAGGCATATTTTTGGGAGATCTATTCATTTGGGAGTGAGGAAAAACTTTTTTATTTAGATAGTCTGAAGTTGGCAACTACCTAGAAATGGTGTATTTTAAAATGCAAAACCAAACAAACATAAGCAGAAGCCCAAAGTACTTAAAATATAAGAATTTTTTTCACATGAGGGAAACTTGATTTTCTTGGTCTCTGCTGAGAGAGGTTTTGATGTTCCCCTCTTTACTTCTTTTTAAAATAATCTTTTATATTCTAGTGCTTGTGAAAAAATACCTTTGATTCTCACTTGGCCTCTTCCACTGAATTGGAAAATTTGGTTCCATTCTCTTAGCAGGTAAATAGCCTTAAAACCATTCATGATTCTGTCAGGGTAGAGGAGAGCTGAAAAGCATTACATATGTTCCAAGTTAAGAGAGGCCAATCTTTTGCTGTTTTCAAGTGGTTCCTTCCCTTCCCTTCTTCTATTAAGGGCTCCACCACAATGGAGCTTTAATCAGCTTCATTGATTTAAAGCTAATTTGCACTTGGCTTCAAGGTTAAGGTCCACAGCACAAGCTGAAGACCTTTAAATCAGAAGTCAGAATGAAAAGCCTTAGGTATATCATATTGTCTGCTGTGCATAAGAATGACAACTCTTGATGACTGTGAATTAACTATTGGGAAAAAAAGGCACAAAGCCAGTTTTTCTTCTGTGTTAATATAACCTCTGCTAGCCGAGTAACGCAGCATTGCTATCCACGTTTCTGTTTCATCATGTAAATTGATGGAGCTGGCTGAAAATACTTCGGTATTGTGATGTTTGCAGCCGTCAATTTCTGCTTGGTTTCAGTTGGATTTCAACCTAATTGCCAAACTGATTCCATCTGTAATAACTTTTAACATTTATTTTTCCCAAAGGGAAAAAAATGTCTTGTCTGTATTCTGCAATTAAGAAGGTGATGAAATATTCAGTGTATGTCTCCACTCTGACTAAATTCTTTTGTTAACTTTATCAGATAAACTATAAAATATTAACCAGGCTCGCTGTTTGAGCATGTGCAGATGGCATAATATTTACCAGGCATATTTTCAATACACATTTAATTTTATAAATTGAATTAACTATTACATGGCTAATTTTTTTCTCTTTTCCAAATTGATGCAACAAGCAACCGTGTTGTTGGCTGTATGTACTACACTAGAACATTTGTGGATAATTTCATAAGCTTAGCTGTGTATATAATAAATAACGTTTCCTCCAAACCTAACCACATGAAATCAAATCAAGCAGAAATAATGCTATTTTCTAAGCAAAATTATGCTGAGTAGCAATGTGCAGGGTTTTTGCTCTTTTTTTTTTTTGACAGCTTAGTTTTTCAAATTTTCTGCAACATTGAAGTAGGTAAGTTAATTTTACCTACCTCTCTTATCCTCCATGCAACTGACCTTAAATACCCATTGCCTTACCCTCTCTGCTATTCTCAAATACACTAATACTTCAAGTAGATTTTTTTAGAATATGTTTTGGACTGAATCAAGGCTGAATTCTAAATCATGGTATAAAATTCATTCTAATTAAGGACCATGAAAACCCTTAAAAAAAAAAAAAAAAAAAAAACTAATGAACAAATGGCTTGGTTGTTGGTGAGCTGGTAAAATTTCTAAATGGGTCTGTCTAGCTGATTGTAGCGGAGAAGGCAATGGCACCCCACTCCAGTACTCTTGCCTGGAAAATCCCATGGATGGAGGAGCCTGGTAGGCTGCAGTCCATGAGGTCGCTAAGAGTCAGACACGACTGAGTGACTTCCCTTTCAGTTTTCACTTTCATGCATTGGAGAAGGAAATGGCAACCCACTCCAGTGTTCCTGCCTGGAGAATCCCAGGGACAGGGGAGCCTGGTGGGCTACCGTCTATGGGGTCGCACAGAGTCAGACACAACTGAAGCGACTTAGCAGCAGCAGCAGCTGATTGTAGATTCCTATGAAACTGTGCTTTGTTCAGTGCCCTCAAGGATCTCATGATCTATTTAAAGAAAACAAAAAAAGTGTAAGGAAACAGTTATAATCCAGTGTGACCCATGTTATACTGGAAGTACCTGGTAGGGATCAGAGAAAGGAGGGTGTATGGCTGATTCTGGGCATTGGAATTAATGTGATGGGAAGAAAGAAAATGTTAATCACTCAGTCGTGTCTGACTCTTTGCGACCCCATGGACTGTAACCCACCAGGCTCCTCTGTCCATGGGATTTCCCAGGCAAGAATACTGGAGTGGATTGCCATTTCCTTCTCCAGGGGATCTTCCCAACCCAGGGATCAAACCCAGGTCTCCTGCATTGCAGGCAGATTTTTTTTCCATCTGAGTCACCTCCCAGGGTTAATGTGATGGTGAAGATTACAGTTTAGCTGAGATTTAAATGGCTGTCCATGTGGACAAGGGAGGTACAGAGGAGAAAGGACTTTCCGAGCAAAGGGGACAGAATGTGTGACATGATGCACGTTTCAGTGCCATGAGGGATGTGTGGAAGTGCACAGAGTGTGCGGTAAGGAGAGTTGGGAGAAGAAATAAGGAGGGTGGTTGCAGCCCAGCCCACAGAGGTGGCATTAACAGGACGCACTGATGTCGTGACCCTGTGGTTCATGCGGCCACAGGAGTGGCATGTGCTGGAAGCCATGTGCCTGCAGGCAAAAGGCAAGCAGTGGAGAAGACAGAGTCAGGCATGGTGACTGAGTTGCTCGAGGTCCCCAGAAATTACTTAGAGAGCTGCATCTTGGGAGCAGAGTGCAGTGCAGCTATGAAAAGGATGGGGAGGACCTGGGAGGGCTCAAAACAATTCATTTGGAATATGGGACCTCATTTTGTACCACAAGTTGGTGAATAACTCGTGATCTCTTGATGACTCAAGAGCTACAGGTGTAAATCTTTCCCAAGTTTATACCAACCTCAAAGTTATGGAATCTGATTTTATCATGTTTTCCTGTGCATCAAAGTGGTTTTGAGTCTCCCTTGTTCCTTCTCTCCCATTAATTGATTATAAACATGATTACTTGGAGGTGTCATTCAGTGTCAAGTGATCACTTTCAAAAAAGAGCAAGCACGTCCACCTGTGACAAGTTTGTGATTAAGCCCAGAAAACACAAGCCTTTTACAAAGTGAAGAGTTGTGGGCGCTACAGTTCACCGGTGTTGGGGACTCAAGAGCTTGAATACCTGCATGTCTTTATTTTAGAATGTATCAACCTATGGTCATGTTGACGACTCATTTCAATTCGTACATGTAAGTTAAACATAAAATACATATTTCATAGGTAAGCTGAGACAATAATGATGGGTTATGTCAAGAGAAGGAAAGGCGATGAAGCGAAAAAGACATTTGGGTAGTAGAAGTGCAAGGTGAGACTGGATAGACCCTCCATCTGTTCACACGAAGGAGCAGGAACACACACAAGCACGGAATTCCCCCGAAAGCAAGAGGGTGGGTTGGGAGAAATATTGTTTCAACAGCACTATTTCTTTAGAGCGTGTTACATGAAAACATTTGTTTTTAATTCTCAAGGTAACTGAGGTCATCTTCCAGGATCACATTCGGTTATTCAGAACAGTATTGGCGCCATGATCATTAGCCTCAAGGGCGCCCCAGGTACAGTTGTATAAAGACCAAGGTTCGGTACCCCCTCGGCTCCCCTTTTAAGTCCTTCTCTGCTTGAGCCTGCCACCTCCCCTATGGCCATCTGCTCTAGGAAAAACGAAAAGCAAATGGATTCACCCTGAGGTGCTAAAATGTGAAAAGTTTAATTTCTATTCTCTGTGCAGAGTATTTACATTATCATTGAGAGCAGAGCCTTTCACTAAAAGAAGGGCATCAGCTTGGATGTCTAGGCTTCAGCTAGTTCAGAGGAGAAAGGTGTAGCAGGTGTTGATTTTTCCTTTACTCCGGAGCTCACATCATAGATCAAGTCACCTACTGTCCCTGCCACGTTCATCACCTCTTATCTATCTTAGGACAATAATCTTCTGGTTGGTCTTTTCCTTTTTTAAGCCTTTCTCCACAGTAGGACCTCGTAAGCTAAAAAAAAAAAAAAGAAAAGAAATTGAAAGCATGTAGGTTAGAATAATTTTCAAATTGCCACCTCACTCAGGAGCTTCTAATAGTCCATTAGCACAGATAGGAATGCTTCAAACTGTGTGATAGTTGAAGATTCTTCTTCAACTTCTGTGAATAACTCCTTTCATCCTATCTCGTTTTTCTGCGTTGTCCAGGCTAACACTTGGATGATATCTCTGCCTTCCCCTGGAGTCTTGCATTTGCCACTGTCTTTCCTTGAATCTGTGTCTCAGAATAAAGGCTCATTTTATCCATGATCTTTTTTTTTTTTTTTGCCCTAACACTGCGCATCCTGGTCACTCACTTTGGCTTGCTTCAAGTTTTATGGCTTATAAGTAGGTATTGCCTGATGTATTGCTTTGGGTGTGCAACTTTTAATGTTATCACTGGTTTTCAGTTCTTAGTAAATAAGAAATGAACTGCATCATCCCAGCAGCTTCTTTTTATAGAGCCCTTACAACAAGGTATCTTTCATACATTATTAAATCCCACCAAGAAGTTGTCCTTATTCCTAATTTGTAAATGAAAAACCGAGGCAGAGAGGGTTGAGGAAGCTTGACCGGTTGTACTTGGTAAATGGCAGAGCTGAGGTGTTAGTCTCACTCTTCTTTGTTGAAACACAGATCATTCACATTTGTACTGGTCTGTGTAGGGAGAAGGTTTGCTTTTGTTGTCAAGGATTTCTTTTATGTGTCTTGAAAGCCTAGTAAACATGCATTTCTTAGGACCTGCCCTTTAAAATTAGAAATGGAAGATTTGGACACTATTAATGTGACGGGCATTTGCAAGCACTGCTTAATTCATCTCACATCAGTCTCTGGTCACATGATAGTAATATAATTTCACCCGTTGACAGCCACACAAGAAACTGACAACCTGATGCCCTGGGAACTGAGTCCTTCAGTTAAACTCCTCAACCCTCATTTTGAAGATTTATGCTGTCATATCATGAACATGAATTCCGTAGCAGCAAAAACACAAAATTGTGGTAGTTATTATACATTTCTGCTTATTGATCACATACGGATGGACAGTCAGACTTGTCAGCATCAAGCCAAGGATACACCAGGAAATCAAATTAAAAGGAATAAAATATAACTTTCTAATTGCATTTGTGGCCAAGGGACCTACATTATACAGCAACCAGCGTGTAACAGTGTACTTCATGTTCCGTGATTTACCTTGCTGATAATTGCTTTGCACTCCTAATAAATTAACCCACAGAAAATCTATTCATCTGCATCTTCTTTTTATGCAGAGCTAGAGGAAAAAGGACCAGTATAGCAATTTGAGTGGCAATCATGCACTGATTTAGCAAAGAAAGTGGCATGGTGAGAGTCTTAAGCATTCTGAAAGCATTTCTTTGTAAGAAAAGAGGAAGGAGAAAAGAAGAGAGGGCTTTTGTTAATTAAGTTCTGTGTTTTTTTTCGTTTTGTTTTATTCGCTATGGAGAATACATTATATTCCAGGTTCAAAATGCCTGTTTAATACAGTATATTTCCAGGCAGATATTTTATTTTAATATCACTCATTTATTTTCTTTAAATATTCATAGAAAATTCTCATTGTTATTTTTAAGATTCCTGGAAGGAAAGAATGTATAAATAGGTTATTGTACTCCTAAGGGGTTCCTTCCATAAATGTTATAGTAAATCTCATATTTCAGTTTGCTCAATTTTTTTGTTGGACTTTGTAATCAAAATCGTTTTAAAATTCTTTACTTTTATTCTAATACATTGTGTGCTTTTAATGCTTTATGTCCCGTCTAGTGCCTTGATATCACTAGCTTATTTGATCCCCACAGTCAACATGGTAGAGTGGAAAGTTGAAGGAGTGAGGATTTCAAGCTTCCATCCTGCCACTAGATTGGGCTTAATATTGGTCTTACTGTTTTCTTTATCTGAGTCTCCATTTTCTTTATCTTAACATAAGGGATTATAGGAGATGATCTCTAAGGTCCTTTATAAATTCCAGGATATGCAGAAAAAAATAATGTGGGTGCTTAAGGGTCAGTGAGGCCAATGACTTTTGCAGTTTCATAAAAGTGGGTGGGTGGTACGAGGACAAGAACTAACTCTGCTTCTGGCAATATGGCAGACTCGATACCCTGACTGACCTCCCTGCAAATAACTGAAAATGCTGCTTAGGATAGTTTTTTAACAGTCTCTTTAGCTGCAATGGTGAACTGGCAAGAAAATAATAATTCCATTGGTAGAATGTTGCAAGAAAACAATATAGGAAATAAAATTATATTTGAATTTCAGATAAACAAATACTTTTTCAGTGTGAGTCTATCCCAAGTTTTGCCTTTGATATACTAACTCTAAAAATTATTTGTAGTTTATATAAAGATTCAGGTTTAATTGGGGATTCTGTAGCTAATTCTGACAGTCTTACTCAGAGGCTTAAAACTAGATGGTAGTAGGAATCTAGAGAAGTAAACTCGAACTGAGTCTGCTTTCACAATGAAGGTATTTGCTGAATCCAGACAACATTAAGCTTTGGCTTTTCCATTCCTACAGAAGAGAGAGGGGAAGGAAACTTTATAGGAGATCCTTTGGATAAAACCAGGATCCCAAAAGACTACACCTTCACTGTTTAGGTAACTAGAAGTAAACATGACCCCTGACCTGAAATGTATGTGTGGAGGAGGGTAGCACTGATAGCAATAAACATTTTTCATCTCAAACCTTAGTGTTGGCTGGGGAAAAGGGAGGAAGTCCACCCTGAGAGTTCATATCTGAATTATATAGCTTGGTGGTCTCAATACACTCAAGTTAATAATTTAACTTAAAGTGAACCTTAGTTAACAATGTGAGTAGGCATCTGGGAGAAGCAAAGGCAGAGGGGAAAAAATCCCACATTCAACCCAGGTCTCAAAAAATTCCCGTATATGAGCATCCAAGGAATTGATCCAATACTTTGGCCAGCTGACGTGAAGAGCTGAGTCACTGGAAAAGACCCCGATGATGGGAAATATTGAAGGCAAAAGAAGGGGATGGCAGAGGATTAGATGGTGAGATAACATCACCGACTTAATGGACATGAATTTGAGCAAACTCCAGGAGACAGTGAAGGATAGACTGCCTGGTGTCCTGCAGTCCATGGGGTTGTAAAGAGTCAGACACAACTGAGCCACTGAACAACAATAATAACAAACTTGTAGCAAAATCATTTATATGTGGAATCTAAAATACGATACAAACGAGTTTATTTACAAACAGACACACTCACAGATACAGAAAACACAGGTACGGTTACCAAAGGGGAAGTAGAAGAGGGATAAATTAGGAGCTTTGGATTAGAAGACACAAACTACTATATCTAAAATAGATAAGCAACAAGATCCTATTGTATAGCACAGGGAACTGTATTCAATATCTCTATAATAAACTATAATGGAAAAGAATTTGAAAAGAAGTACATATATACACACATACATATACTGAATATACCTATAAAAACTGAATCACTTTGCTGCACACCAGAAATTAACGCAATTTAACTCATAAGTTAACTATAATTTTTAAAAATTCACATAGATAAATACATTGTGATATAATCATTACAGAGGACAAATATATTCACATACATAGAACAATTAAAAAGAATGAACTGCAGTTATAAGCAGCAAGTTAAATGTATCTCATAAATGTAAGTGAACAATGCAAGTCACATTAGAAGGCAGGGGAAGATCTAGAACATTCATGTTCCAAAATATGAACAACTCAGCAACCTGTTGTCTAGCATGCAAATGGTCTGGTGAAACAACAAAGAAACAGAGGAAATGATAAACATGAGAGTTAGGAGGGAAGTTACTTGTGGAGGGAAGCGGGCCGCCATAGATAATGGAAATGCTCTGTTTCTTTATCTGGATGGTGATGTATGGATTTGAATTTTACTGTGATTCTTTGTACTACAAATTTTTATAAATGTTCCTATACATCTAGTCAATATTTTACAAAGCAATTAAAAAACTGAGCTTCTGAACCCTGTGGCAGTGTTCATCCTAGCGCACCAAGCACGTGGTCATTGGCTTTTCTCTATTTTGTGTGCTGTGCGGTGTTGTGCTTAGTCATTCAGTTGTGCCTGGTTTTTTGCGACCCCATGGACTGTAGCCCTCCAGGCCCCTCTGTCCTTGGGGATTCTCCAGGCAGGAATCCTGGAGTGGGTTGCCATGCCCTTCTCCAGGGGATGTTCCCAACCCAGGGATCGAACCCAGAAATTACAGAGCAATTAATTACCTACTTTATTGTCATTGTAAGAGAGTTACTTTTCGGTTCTCGATCACCCAGCTAATTCACCATGTCTTCTGAATGCAAACTTCTTACTGCATTTCAAACCATAAGTTTCACTGTGTTCAGTATATTCCTTGAGAATGAAAGACATTAATTAAAACTGGAGTGATGAAAAAGCAACCTGTAATATAATTGGGAAAAGGATCTTCTGAAGAATCTGAAAGAGCCAGCAGCTGGACAGTACAGTACAATGGTTAGGAGTGCAGGAGTGGAACACGTGCGTTTTCATTCTGCCCCACTACCTACCAAGGGGCGCTTCCCTGGTGGCTCAGTGGTAAAGAATCTGCCTGCCAATGCAGGAGATATAGGTTCAATTTCTGGATTGGGAAGATCCCCTGGAGAATGAAATAGCACCCTACTCCAATATTCTTGCTTGGGAAATCCAGTGAACAGAGGAGCCTGACAGGCTACAGTCCATGGGATTGCAAAAGGGTCAGACATGGCTTAGCAACTAAAGAACAACAACTACATACTAAATGATGGACTTCAGCATGTTATTTCGGAGAAGGCGATGGCACCCCACCCCAGTACTCTTGCCTGGAAATCCCATGGACGGAGGGGCCTGGTAGGCTGCAGTCCACGGGGTCGCTAGGAGTCGGACACGACTGAGTGACTTCACTTTATTTTTTCACTTTCATGTATTGGAGAAGGAAATGGCAACCCACTCCAGGGTTCTTGCCTGGAGAATCCCAGGGATGGGGGGCCTGGTGGGCTGCCATCTCTGGGGTCGCACAGAGTCGGACACAACTGAAGCAACTTAGCAGCAGCAGCAGCAGCGTGTTATTTACTTTCTGAGCTTTTGACTCTTCATAATGTTTAGGATTCTGTAAGCTGGTATAAGGACAGCATTTATTTGGGTGTCTAATAAAAACTCAGATAATTGATGTGTTATTATTACTACTCTTATTATTTCTTATTTAAGAGTAAGAAAGCTGCAAATTTAGAATATGGAGCTATGGGAAGTAAAACTATACCCTTAAATTAGCTTTTATTACACGTGTAAAACTTCCAGCTCCCCTGTACTTCAAAGGGCACTTTGGTATATTCTGAATGGGAAGTCAGATGAACGGAACTCATTTCCCATCATTGCCATGTACTTATCATCCAAGCTGACCTTTCATAATCTCATTTTTCTCACCTGAAATATGATGATGGTAGTGGTGATGATGGTGACACTGTCCCTTTACATCATCCTGGGTTTTTGTGAGTCTCCACTGGAGTAAAAATTAGAAAAATTTATTTAATAAACATGTCATTGTTATTATTATATTCTAAAAGCAACATTTTGGGGGGTACATTCCCTGTAGTTTCCCAGGAACAAAAAGGCGAGTGCTCAAGTTTTCAATGTGTGTGATTATGTTTTCATGACCTCTAGTCATTACCGTCGAAGCTGCATAAAAGTGGTTGTGTAAAATGTCACATAGCAACGTGTCCCATCTGCTTAGCAACAGGAAGAGAAGAGGTAACATTAAAAGAGAACCTATAGAAAACTAGAGTCAAAAAAGAAAGCTTCAAATCCTAAGCCTACCATTTTTTTTTTTCCCTCAAAAGCAAAACCAAACCTTGAAACTGTTGACTGAAAGAAAATCTACCGAGCTCCCTCACAGCACTGAATTCATTTTTGTTTTGAACCTCATTGTGTATTTCATTTAAACACAGAAACTCTAAGGTGTCCCAGTAATCTCGATGACTTTTTCAGCCTCCAGATGATCAGTGTGAGGTAAGAGGAATAAAATCCCCTATAGGAGAAAAATCCTCCTGTGTGGCAAATTAACATCCCAGAACATCAAGATACAATCCATAAGAAGTGATTTATTAAACGGTGCCAGGAGGAGTTAATTTACTTCATAGCAGCAAGTCATTTGCTACAAGAGAATTGCTTACTCACCTTAGATATTTAGGAGTTAATTCATTATAGTTTTGCTCATCACTGCTGCTGTAATGATGGATAATTATATGATACCATTTCTACATTATTCTACTTACCACCGATGGCCCACTGTTCTTAACAGGTTTTTCTTCTCTTTGGTATGGATTAAGGAGTTTTGAAAACATTTAAAGGTTCCTTCAGTGAGTACTTTATTTCATCAATTCCAAAACATCAGTGATTGTGAGATGTACCATTATATTATGTTGTTGTTGTTTTAGCCTCGAAGTCATGTCTGATTCTTTTGCGACCCCCTGGACTGTAGCCTGCCAGGCTCCTTTGTCCATGGGATTTCTCAGGCAAGAATACTAGAGTGGGTTGCCATTTCCTACTCAGGGGATCTTCACAACCCAGGGATCAAATGCGTGTTGCCTGCATTGACAGCCAGATTCTTTACCACTGAGCCACCAGAGAAGCCATTATATTATGTACCAAGACAGAAAAAAAAATATGCTGTTAATTAAACCTGACATTATGTGTTCTTATTAATAATTTTTATTTAATTCCTGTTGAAAGAATCCTTTAGATTTTTTCAGATATAGATTTGTTAATCACACATTACTCTTATACATTCATAATAAGGAAAATAGAAGTGACATATATTGATTATGGAATTCCCCAAATATCTTCAAACTCAAATTTTGAGTCTTCTGAATTATTTTTTCACTTGGAGTCATTTGTATTCCGTATTTTTCCGGAGAACGTTTTACTCTACATTAAGAGGACCAGTAGCAGGAAAAGTTACTGGAGTGGGTTGCCATTTCCTTCTCCAGGGTAACCTTTCTCTAATGGCCTTTAAATGGTCTATTGATTACAAACCAAGAAGCTGTAGCTCCCTCGAAAACCTACCAGGAAAAAGTCAGCTTTGTACACAAATAAGCAAAGACAATGAAATTAACAGTCTACTCTGGTCGAGAGTCATTTTAAAGTGCTACTGGCTCTAAGATGAACCTCTATATCTGAGACATTAAAAATGAAAAACAGTGCATATTTGTATTGGTGAAACATAGTATGGAGTTAAAATTTTAGTTTTGAATAAAAGCAATCTGAACCGTGCAAACATAACGGTGGCAGTACGTTTGGGATGCCTTAAAGGCTTTTTGTTGTTGTTCATTCGCTAAGTCATCTCACTCTTTGTGATCCCATGGACTAGAGCACACTTGGTTTGCCTGTCCTTCACCATCTCCCTGAGTTTGCTCAAACTCATGTCCACTGAGTTTGTGATGCCATCCAACCATCTCATCCTCTGTTGTCCCCTTCTCCTGTCCTCAATCTTTCCCAGCATGAGAGTCTTTTCCAGTGAGTCAGTTCTTCTCAGCAAGTGGCCAAAGTATTGGAGCTTCAGCTTCAGCCTTAGTCCTTTCAATGAATATTCAGGGTTGATTTCCTTTAGGATTGACTGGTTGGATCTCTTTGCAGTCCAAGGGACTCTCAAGAGTCTTCTCCAACACCACAGTTCAAAAGCATGCATTTTTCAGTGCTCAGCCTTCTTTATGGTCCAACTCTCACATCCATACATGACTACTGGAAAACCACAGCTTTGACTATCAGGACTTTTGTCGTCAAAGTGCTATCTCTCCTTTTTAATATGTTGTCTAGGCTTGTCATAGCTTTCCTTCCAAGGAGCAAGTGCCTTTAAGTTTTGTGGCTGCAGTCACTGCCTGCTTTGATTTTGGTCCCCAAGAAAATAAAATCTGTCACTGTTTCCACTTTTCCCCATTTGGCATGAGGTGATGGGACTGGATACCATGATCTTAATTTTTTGAATGTCAACTTTAAAGCCTCCTTTTTCACTCTTCTCTTTCACCCTCATCAAAAGGCTCTTTAGTTCCTCTTTGCTTTCTGCCATTAGAGTGGTATCACTTGCATATCTGATTTTGTTGATATTTCTTCTGGCAATCTTGATTCCAGCTTGTGAGTCATCAAGCATGGCATTTTGCATGATATACCCTGCATATAAGTTAAGTAAGCAGGGTGACAATACGCAGCCTTGACTTACTCCTTTAAAGGCTTAGAGCTCTAAATAAGTTTCAAATTGGACAATGAAACATGATGCTTAAGTGACTAGCTCCAAACTGCGTAGAATTCAGTCTGATTTCCTGAACAAGACTATCAGCAGGCTGGAAAGCAGATTTGACCAATAATGTGACTCAAGGAATGGTAGCCATGAGCATGTGTCTTGAAGACCTTCAGTTAGAGCAAACTGACTAACGCCCTGGCTGCTGGGCTATGAAATCCATTGCTCTGTTTGTCCTGAGACCACCCTTCCACACTGGCTTCTGCCAGACTGAACGTTGGCACAGAAACCAAGCAGGCTTATTCTTGTATGATGTGGAACTCATACAAGAATGACCCTTAAATGTTGGATCCGACTTTGTCTCGAGAACTCCCCATCTAGGCTTGCCCCATCTTCCCTGGCCACAGGGCAGTCTAGGATGCTTTTCCTTCCCTCCCTCTCTTGGGGTTAGACTTGTATGCTGGTCTAATGGCTGTCCCCATCTTCCCAGAATCTTCCCCTGTTTTCTCTCAGAGGCTTTCCCCCTAATAAAACCCTTGAATGCTTAATCCCGTTTTGGCATCTGCTTCTTAGAAGATCTAAACTAACATAGAGAAAAATTGCTGACCAATTTTCTTATTTATTAAAAGTTTTAGATTTTTTTTTCTGTTTCAGAAACTCTTTCCTAATCTTCTTAAAGGCCCCTTTTTCCAGTAAATAGCAACAGGGTAGAGGCCCATAAACATTTGCATGCAATTTTAGCAGACACATGGGAACTTTGTAAACTATTGGAGAGTCCTCTGAAAGTCCACAGCACACCAGGTCAAGTATCCTCTCAATACACTCTGAAGACATTGATAGTCTGCATTGATAAGGACTAATTATGCTTTAAGAACTTTTCTTTTCGCCTTGTAAAGCAGGCTCCATAGCCATTCAAAGCCTGTGGTGATATTCAAATTGCTTAACAACCAATCAGAACAACCACCTCTACAGCCTCTACGACATGTATGAGTTCCCACCCTGTTTGTTCTCAATATCTTTCTTCCATGAAACGAACAATAACTGTTAGCATGTGCATTCTTCTACATTTTTATTAAGAAGTATTCAATACATTTTATTAAATGCCAGTAGGGTCTGTGACCTTGGGTAGGGTAAAACATCAGAAAAAGAAAAAAGCCCACAAAAATTAAAAGATAGGAAAACTAGCAGTAAAGAGTTTCTCTTTTTCTTGAGTTAAATGCAAGCATGGCTTGCATGGTTTAAGTTCGAGCAATGGTTTGCACACCACTATTCTTTAAAAAGCCAACAAAAGGTTTTCGAGGCAGCCATTTTTAATTGGTCCGATCCTCATTCATATCTTTTGAAAAACCCTCACAATTTGCGTTGAACTGCATGCCTACCTTCTTGTGTTCCAACCCTTTGGCTCACTTTGTCTGTTGTCTTTCCCATATGGTTCAAAAAAGCACTGTGCATAATGCTTTTCTCTAGCATGCCCTTTTGATTCTCAACATTCTTCTGAGGGCCTTAACTCTATAACCATTACCTGATCATGGTGCTTTCATCTGGGATTAGGTTTTGCACTTCTATTGATCTTCCTCTATGGGGTTGAATGTAGTAAATGAACCTCCTAGCTCCCAACAAATTTGCATGTAATTGCCTGTCCAGTCCTGAACACCGAATAATGGGCTGGAAGAATACACTAGCATTAACAGAGCCAAAAATGTTTTTCTTTCAGAGACTCCGCTCCTTTGTAAAAGTGGCATATATGGGAAGAATCAGAAAGCTTTCTCAAAGTTTGGGAAAATGGTAAGGTTGGGGAATGTCCGAGAATTGCCATGCCATCTGAATCATTATAACCTTGCATGTACCTTATTGAATAAGTCTAGAGCTGGCGTTAACCTCTTTTTGACCACTGGAATGTACTGACCTACGTTTACACATCCCCCAGAGAGAACTTAACTGCTTTAATCATCCTTTTAACTTTATTTCTTTGTAAAAGGCTTACTAGAGAGTGATAAAAATTTCACTCTTAAACTGTGCCTTTGATGGATTTAATGATCAAGCACATCTGAAGGGTTATTGTTGAATGATTTTAAGTCAAAAATATATTTATTTGACATCAGACAACTGTTCTATTTTATGTGCTATCTACTTTATTAAAAATATCTTCTGAGCTATTATAATGGGTAAGAAAGGGAATTTTTAGAGGAGATATAAAATTTACCATAGAGATGTCCGAGTTTTTTTATTTTCATCATAGTTAATGACTAAAATTCAGAACTGTATTGTTTCAGGGCTTGATTTTTCTTGAAATGATGAGTTCATCAATATTTGTATAATATACTTCTTATTGACTGTCTCTGCCATATGACCCTGTTATAAAGCATATAATCTACCTTAAAATGTTTAATGGAGGATTTAGAAAAAAAATTAAATAAAGTTTAATTTTCTCTGTAATCATTGGAAATCCACTGGGATGTCTCATATCTAGAGGATTGGGAATTATTTCTCCTAAGTACACTTTCTTACTTCTTTTTGGAGAACACAAAAGCTCTGCATTCTCATAGAATAGTTGGTATGTGACTGGGAGAGGAGTCAACACTCATCTCCTTGTTTGTCCTTTTCAGCCTGAGTTGGTGAAGTCAGCAGACTAAAAACATGCCTTGGAATGATTAAGAGGAATTATTTGGGAGGAGGTGTCTTTTTTGAGGCAACGTTGAAAGGATTTCTCAATTGCACTAATAACTGTTGAAATTCAAGTTATTAGCACTGACAGGAAACCAACAGAGTCTTTAGTAACATTATAACTTTTTCACCATCCCAATAAAAGTGGCAACACTTCATGTTCATTTGAGTTCAATTCTTTAGTATTCTACTTTGAATTAGCTCAAAATTGGCACCCTGCTCCAGTACTCTTGCCTGGAAAATCCCATGGATGGAGGAGCCTGGTGGGTTGCAGTCTATGCAGTTGCGAAGGACACAACCGAGTGACTTCACTTTCACTTTTCACTTTCATGCTTTGGAGAAGGAAATGGCAACCCACTCCAGTGTTCTTGCCTGGAGAATCCCAGGGACAGCAGAGCAGGCTGCTGTCTATGGGGTTGCACAGAGTCGGACACGACTGAAGCGACTTAGCAGCAGCAGCACAATATTAACACCGTGTTATAGAATTCTGTGCAATATGGAAAATAGATATATTTAAATTCATTTGGAAAGAAAATTTCAGAAAATAGAACAAGTTCTATTGTTTTAGACCACATCCTTATATCAATAAGTATTTCTGTCCCTATTGCTCTATTAGTCATGTTAAGGTGGTATCGAGTAAGTAAGAGTTTTCCCAGGAACTCAGCTAAGCTATATATGTTAGCTCATTTGATTCTACAGAGATAATGAGAATATGAGGTGTGGAATACTTTAAGATGAGGAAACTGAGCTCCAAAGGATAGTCTCTGTCCTTTGGACCCTAGTCATCTGACACAGTCTTTTTGTATCAGATGTTTCGATGTTTTGTACAATCTTTTTGTATCAGATGTTTTGTACATTTCATAAGTTTTGTACAAACTTATGAAATGCTCATATTTGTGTACTGTTAGCTTCATACTGCATTGAAAACCACGTGGTGATGTGAGTAGGGTCCCAGATTGGGAAGCAGGAGATCTGTGTTGTAGTTTTAACACTGATCTTAATTTGTCCATGAAACACTTAAAACTAACAATTTAACATATAATATAGGCTAAAAGTAGTGAAGCTTTTAAGATGCAGCATCTATCTGTCTATGGCATATGTGACATAAAAACTCCTTCCTTTCTGTTGATTGTACTTTTGTCTGAATTCCTAATTTCTCCAGTCAGTTCACATGAAGAAACATTTTAAAAACTAAAACATGAATAAAGCAGTTTACATAGAGATATTTAAAAGCATTCATCTGTTGACGGACACTAATGTTTCTATACCTTGAATAATGCTGCAAATGCAGTGCAATCCCAATCTTAAAATTTATATGCTAGTGCAAATTCAAAAGACCCACAATAACAGAACAGTCTTGAAAAATCAGAAGAACAAAATTGGAGGACTCACACTTTCTGATTTTAAATCTTGATAGAAAGTTACAGCAACCAAGACGGTATGGTTTTGGCATACAGACAGACATATATATTAATAGAATGTAGTTTTAAAATCCAGAAATAAACCCAGATGATTTTCTAAAAGATGCCAAAATCATTCAGTGGGAAAAAAAAAGTCTTTTCAAGAAATGAGGCTGAGTACATAGTGAGACAACTGGATATCCACATGCAGAAGAATAAAGACCCCTACCTCACATCATATATAAAATTTAATTCAAATTTCTGATTGAAAGGGCTAAAATGATACAACTTTTTCCTGTAAATCTTGACCTTGGATGAGGTGCTTATTTCTTAGATATAACACCACAAGAATTACAAGCAATAAAAGAAAAAAAAAGGATGAATTGGACTTCATCAAAATGTAAAAATTTTGTCTCGAAAAGACACTCTTCAGAAAGTGAAATGACAACCTGCAAAATGGGAGAAAATATTTACTAAACATGCATCTGATAAGGGATTTGTATCCAGAATAAACAACTCTTACAACTCAGTAAGAAAAAGACAAATAATTTAACTAAAAACAAAAGATTCATTGACATATCTGGATATTTCCTACAAAATCCTGAAAATAAATTTGTAATTTGAATGAAATATTCACTTTAAGCGTAGAAATTCTGAGCACTTTAGATTAGGAGTGGTCAGAAACATTGTTCCTCACTGGACGGTCACATATTTTGAAGATGCTGTCTGAAGCATTCTGTAGATCCCAACTAGACTTTCATGTTAATGACTCTTGGTAGGTGAAACACCAACAGCAGGAAAAATAGTGCTCTTACTTTCCTCCTCTTCTTTTTTTTAAAATTTACTTACTTATTTATTTATTTTTTTTACTTTACAATATTGTATTGGTTTTGCCGTACGTCAACATGCATCCGCCACGGGTGTACACGTGTTTCCCATCCTGAACCCCCCTCCCACCTTCTTAATTTCAAACAGACAAAACCCTCACATTAAAATAAATTCTCATGACATAATTTTCAAATTTAATGTCACATAGAATAATCATTTTGTTTTTTGATTTCAAGGTGGTTCTGTTTTGTTAAATTAATTTTTCTTTACTTGATCTGGAATTGCTAATCCAGAAGAGGCACCATGGAAAGGCTAGTATGGAGAATCTTTTTGTTTCAAATTGGAATTTTTTTTTGCCACAACATCTGTTACAAATTGGCAATAGATGGTAACAGAGATTTTTGTTTTATGCAGTAGATTTGGTAAAGACCTATTATAATATACTTCAGATGTATAGTACATGTTTAGGAATTTCAAAATAAGCTGACTTCAAGGCAGCTTTTTAAAATATACCTTAAAAAGAGTGCACCACAGAATTTCCAGTAACCAGATTTATTATAACGTCATGTGCATTACAATGAAATCTCCTAAGATAACTGTCAATTATGTTTTCCTTCATCTCATTAGCAGAGAGGTCTGATATTTTTGTATAGCTAACTGAGAATTCATGGCACTTGGTGTACGATTGTATTGTAAATTGCTTTACTTAGAAAAAAATAGCTGTTTATGTCATGGCATGATTGACATTTTGGCAGAACTGTGTAGAACTCTGGAGATAATGTTTATCTCTTAACTGATGCATTTACAGGAAAGGTTCAAAAATGAAAAAAAGTTTCTTGTGGAATAAATGGAAATCTCTTTGGGGACTGTATGGCTTCATGATTAGAACTGGGCAGGGGATCTTTCTGAATTATCTTAATATATTTTTATGAATAAGTAAAAAAAAAGTGTTCATGCATTCATTCATTATACAAATATTGTAATGGATGCCTATTAAGTGCCACGTGCCTGAATAAATGCTGTGTGTGCTGTGATGACTACAACAGACCTGGTTGATGCCCCTGGTGACGTAATAGTTCTGTACAGAAATCAGCATGAATGAATATATCTTTATATGTAAATGCACACACACTCACAATGTTTCAGAAACCAAATTCCAGAATAGGTGCTATTAAAGCAAGATTTTAAAAGTAGATGGCAGAAATTATTCAGAGAACTTTTAACTCCCTCTCCTAGATAAGGGATATAAAAGGGTATGGAAATAAGAGAATGAGGAGAGAGAGAGTTTTTAGAGAGACCTTATTGTGTTCTGTGAGTTCTTCCATATCTCAACTCAATAAAAGACTATGGAGTCCGATTCTTCGGTTGAATAAGAAGACTTTTGATGAGACAGTTGTAAGTTGATCTATGTTCTTCCTGCTGGGGAGACTCATTGGATGGTCTAACTCCGACCTAAGGAGCCTAACAGGGGTGAAAGACACTGACCGACTCCTGTTGGATGAATAAGCAAGAAGTGATTTCAGTGGTGCATAGCTGCCTTCTCTGGTGTTGCAGAGATAAATGTGTGTGAGTGTTTCCTGTGGGCTGAATTTGGGCCAAATGCCGGATAGAATATCAGCTGGGGATCTTCTATGATTCTGTCAAAGAACAGATTATTTCTGAAGAGATAGACATAAGCAAAGAATCTATTCAGTTCCCTGATTTCAGAGGCAGAGATAATGGTAATCAATGAGCTGGTATTCCCCCAGCATCAAGGGAACTCCAGGTGAAAGTCCTTCAGTGATGAGAGTCTCCTAAGAACCCATGAAATCACTGCTATATTTTCAATTGATAGCCAGCAAGGTACTACTGTGGGCTTCCCTTGTAGCTCAGTTGGTAAAGAATCTGCCTGCAATGCAGGAGACCCAGGTTCACATACTGGGTCAGGAAGATCCCCTGGCGAAGGAAATGGCAACCCACTCCAGTATTCTTGCCCGGAGAATCCCATGCACAGAGGAGCCTGGTGGGCTACAGTCTATGCGGTCGCAAGAGTTGGACACAACTTAATGATTAAACCACCACCACAAGGTCCTACTGTACAGCACAGGGAACTCTGCTCAATGTTATATGGCAGCTTAGATGGGAGAGGAGTCTGGGGGAGAATGGATACATGTACATGTATGGCTGAGTCACTCTGCTGTGCATCTGAAACTATCATAGCATCGTTAACCGGTTATAAGCTAATATAAAGCAAAAGTTATAAAGGAAAAACAAGACCTGTGAAAGGACCCACCAAAGAGAGGCTTCTCACTCCCTGTCTGAATCCAAGAATGGGATGCCAACTCCCAATGGTGTCAGTGGAGTCAAAAGTTAACCCTTTTTTGTGAAGGAGCAGAAGCTATAGATATCAAGATGGGGCAAAAAAGTGTAAGTGAAAGATTACTTAAACTTCTGTCTTTAAATTTTCTTGTCTTTAAAGATGGAATTAGTAGCACCACATCATAGAGTTGTTGAGAGGATTACATGGGATAAATATATAAGGCTCTTACAATAGTAAGTGACACATATTAAGAAAGCTTACCTATCATTTTAAAAAGAAACAGCAGTACCCAGATACAGCATCAAAGAGAGGACCATTTCCAGAAAGACAGTGGCAAATGAAAAGGAAAAATTAGGGAGGGCAACAGATAAAAAAGAATAATGAGTTTGTCCCAAATTACTTCTGTTCTGTGCTGTAAACTGGATACACAGGTCAAGTTTCCATGGTCAAAGGGAAGTAAAACTTTTAGAAGTAATCCAAACAGGGAAGGAAACATAATACACAGTTTTTCAGAAAATTTGCATTTATGTATCTTATACAGTGGTTTCAACTCTCCACACTGGTTTTCCTCTGGAAACTTTTACAACCCATCTGGCTTGACACAAAACAAATATTGCCAACCTTATCCGATTATTTGGCTTAAAACTATTCTTTTCGTCTCGTCATTGTAAACATTTAACCTAGAATAAAGTAAACCAAGAATAAAGTAAAACATTGCTAGGGAAAAAGAAGCCTGATTATCTTTGTTAAATGCTGAACACGCCAGCTATATTTCCTAAAATAAATCCACAGTGTTGACCATCACCGTTGTAGGTCCTTGTTAGCTCCCTATTGACACCCTTACTTAGAGCAGTTGTTTTCAACCAGATTTTAGGCCGGCGACTCAGAGTCACATCATTCGCCACTTCCTCATGGAGCGGTGGCTTCTGGCATAGGAGTGGAGATGGCACATTTGTTGAAGGAAGAGGTATGTGTGTGCATGCGTGTCAAGTCGCTTCAGTCGTATCTGACTGTTTGCAACTTTATGGACTGTAGTCCGCCAGTCTCTTCTGTCCATGGGAATTCTCCAGGCAAGAATATTGGAGTGAGTTGCCATGCTTTCCTCCAGGGGATCTTCCCGACCCAGGAGTTAAATCCGCATCTCTTATGTCTCCTGCATTGGCAGTGGGTTCTTTACCACTAGTGCCACCTGGGAAGCCCAAGAAGAGGTATTTGTGGTTTGAAAAACTCCAAAGTGGTTCTGCTCTGGGTCATTCCTTCCTTGCCCATCCCCCACACACCTCCATTCCCACACACAAGTTGAGGGGCTGATAGTGAGTGTTCAAGATGATGTAAGAAATTAATGTCTTTTTTGACTTCACTGAGTCTTCGTTGCTGTGCACGGGCTTTCTCCAGTTGCAGAGAGCAGGTACTACTGTTCAACATAGCCACGTGGGCCTCAGTAGTTGAGGCATGGGGCTCTACACCTTGGGAGCATATGGGATCTTCCCAGACCAGCGATCGAACCTGTGTCTCCTACATCAACAGGCAGATTCTTAACCAGTGGACCACTAGAGAAGTCCCACTATACCTCATTTTTAAGGACACTTTTATTGAGATGCAGCTTACACAGGATACAATTTGCTCGTTTAAACTGTACAGTTCAGTAGTTTTTAGTATAGTCATAGGTATTAGTATAGTCACAGGTATTAGTATAGTCACAGGTATGTGCAGTCATTCTCACAGTTGATTGTAGAATATTCTCATTACTACAAAGAGAAACCCTGTTCTCTTTAGTCATCACCCCCTTGTCCCCTTTCCCCCTGTTCCCACCCTTCCAGCCCTTAATAACCATTCATTTACTTTCTATAGATCTGTGTACTCTTGACATGTCGTATGAATAGAATCACATGTTATGTTGCCTTTCGTGACTGGCTTTTTTCACTCAGTACAATGCTTTCAGGTTCCATCCATGTTACACAGTATATCATCAATATTTCCTTTCTTTTTATTGCTGAAAAATATTCAGCATGGATATGCCCTATGTGTTTATCCATTTTTCCTATAGATGGACATTTCACACATTTTTTTTGTCATTGCATCTCAGCTAAGTAATAGATCATCCAATGTATGAAATCACGTAATTTATTTGGGGTGAAAATAATGGATTATTGATGTATGTTATATGTATATACACACCCAACTAACTCAAGAGAATGGTGTACACCCAACTAACTCAAGAGAATGGTATAACTTTAAAAATTATACACAGTAATAGAAAAGTCTCCATAACCATCAGGGGGATGTGGGGCTAATCAGTTGCAAATGCTAAAACGTGAATATAGAGCCAGTGAAACTGGAATGAGTTAGCCGTGCTAAGGAACTCTCTGGGTTTCTCAGGGCACTGGAGTCAGTTTGCCTATTCCTACTCCTGCTGATAACCAGCGTTGACATTTTATTTGCAGTTTGAGAAACAGGTAAGATTTAAATCATCAGGAATTTCAAGCAGATTCTTTACTTATTTACAGCAATCATTTTCATGAGCAACATGAAATCTTGAGCAAACATCTCACTTAAAAAACATAGCAGCTTTTAAACTACTGCCAAAATATTAGGGCAAATAGGTGTGTGTGTGTGTGTGTGTGTGTGTGTGTCTTGGCAGAGTGTACATAAACATATAATGCCTTGCTTACATATTCATAGGCTCCCTGCTCGCAGTACAGCAACTTAATAATAAAATACTTTGAAGAGGGAACGACGCTGTGGAGCTTGAGATACCGCTAATGGATTTGAAGAGGGTGCTGATGCATTGTAGGAGGAAGTGAACTGAGCTCTCGTGTGTAAAGGAGGATTATAAAATATAATTATGAAAAAGCAATCGTGGCAGGCTTGAGGAAGTTCTGATGATGTGTGGGTACTACAAACGACTTGTTTTGTTGATGAGAAAGAAGACTTGGATGGACATTTACGGTGCTAGCCATTTTCCCTATCTGGAAACGTGGAATGCATTATAGGAATGGCCATATTGTGAACTCTAGGCTGAAAGTTAAACAGTGTCAGATGGAGGCTGACAAGGCCCATGCAGCTTTTCATTTCAAATAACAGTTGGCTAGGAAGGCTGTGCTTTCATATCAAGAGCTTCGTGAAGACACTGGAAGAAAAAAATATGATATAACTGTCAAAGTAGATGAAAAACTTTTTTTTTGTAAAAATAAGCTTAAGGAACTCCAGGATTAAATAATTCATGGCATCTTGCTGGGAGTGGAGATAGCATGAGGACCTTTCTGAATATCATTTTCTGGATGCAGCACTAACAACTTGTTATAAATTGCGGGCATCCGAGGAAACAACAACTAAGGCAGGCAGTTAGAACCTTGACTTCTTTTCAAGTTTCCACCTCTAATCTCATTTCTTTACCTAAGGCTCTGCCCTTTAGGGCCAAATGAAAAAGCATTCTTATAACATTAATCTGATATTTACTGGAAAAAATAAAGGCCAGTACCTAACAATTCAATAGATGTAAAAACATCGAAGAGACAGATCCTTAATAGATATAGCTCTAGTCTTGATCCAGTTACCCTTCCCTTCATGAAAAATTATTCATTCTATGCTTGAAGTTCAGTGTTGTATTCCAATCTTTAAACAAGGGGTATATAAAAAATAGCAATACAGTTTATTTTTTCAGAAGCACTTAAGTAAACAAGTGTTGCCCTTTAATGGAGCTATTTAGGAAGATAATTTTGACATGGTTAACACATTTATGAAACACTATATTACTGTAAAGAAATTGTTTAAATATTAGTAAAAAATTCAAACACAGAAAAGATTTGCAACTTGAAGTTTAACATTGGCTGTATCTACTTTACATCTTCTCTCTCCCTTCCCGTCTTTCTCTCTCTCCCTCTCTCCCTCTTCTGATACAAGAACTAATGATAAACCCAAGTCCTCCACCCTCATTTTTTTCTCTTTGTCTACAGAGGAAACCACCCTTGAGATACTGGTGTGAATCTCTCCCATGTACTTGTCTGAAAGATTTCATTTTTATAGAGTAGTTCTAGTGCTTCCTAGGTGGGTTAGTGGGTAAAGAATATGCAATGCAGAAGACACAGGCTCGATCCCAGGCTCGAAAAGATCCCCTGGAGGAGGGTATCCCAACCCACTCCAGTATTCTTGCCTGAAGAATCCCATGGACAGAGGAGCCTGCCAGGCTATAGTCCATGGGGTTGTACAGTCAGACACAGCTAAAGCGACTGAGCACAAGCTCAAAAGCAGTTTTATGTTTGCAACAAGGAGATTTTGCATATACCCCCTTGCTCCCACCCGTGCATAATTTCCCCTGATTATCAACATCTCTCACCAGAATGGTACCTTTTTTAAAAAACCAGGAATGTGTCTCCATTGACACATCTAAAGTTCTTTGTCTAACAAAGATCAGTTGGCCATATTTGTGTGGGTCTATCTTGATACTAGACTGTTTGACAACTGAAGCTTTATATTAGTTCATAAGCTCATATAAGGTGAACTCTCCAACTTTTTCTTTTTTAAAATGTTTCAACTATTCTAATTCCTTTATGTTTTTCCATATATATTTTAGATTCTGTTGTCAGTAGATTTGATTAGGATCATATTGAATTTATAGATCAAAATTTAGAGGAAAATTTTCATATAAATGGCATCAAGTCTTCCAGTACAGGAGCATGATATATCTTTCCATTTTATACAGGGTTGCCTTGCTTTCTTTCATTGGTGTTTCAGTTTTAGCCTACAGATTTTGTACATATTTTATTAGATTTATATCTAGGTATAAATAATAATGTTTTAAAATTTTCAACTCCCAAATGTTCATGTCTAGTCTGTAGAAATGTTATTGAATCACACGGAATTTACATATTTATTTGGAGAGAATTTTTAACATATCTCAGCTTTTAATTATATGGAATTTTTTTTTTTCCTTTTATCCCTATCTTTCATGCATTGGAGAGGGAAATGGCAACTCACTCCAGTGTTCTTGCCTGGAGAATCCCAGGGACGGGGGAGCCTGGTGGGCTGCCGTCTATGGGGTCGCACAGAGTCGGACATGACTGAAGCGACTTAGCAGCAGCAGCAGCAGCTATATTTCAGTACTTTTTCTTCTTGTGCTTTATAAGTTTGTGGCAGTTGTAAATTGTATCATAATGCAATTTTATTTATAATTGTTTCTTGTTGCATAGAAATGCTATTACATTGTATATTTTAATCTTGTACTCAGAAATAATGCTAAACTTTGTTTATTGTTTAGTAAAAATGTAATGTGAACCACAAAGGTAAGTTAAAATTTTCTGGTAGCCACATTCAAACACAGAAAAAAAGAACTTCAACTGCAATTATAGTTATTATATTCTAATAATACATTCTACTTAATACATCAAAATGTTATTTTTAACATGTGATCAATATATAATTTATTAGTGAGATATTTTCTTCATTTTATACTAAGTCACCAAAATGTGGTATGTATTTTATACTGAAAGGAGATCTCAAACTGGGTAATTAATTTTCAATGGTTAAAATGTAGTTCTGCTAAAACAATGAAATGTTTTAGCATTTTTTCCTATCAAAACAGTAATATTTAATAAAAAATTCGTATTGCTTCAGTTTTAAATTTACATTTAAATTAATTAAAATTAAATTAAGAATTCAATTCCACAGTCACACTAGTCACATTTCAAGTGCTCAAGAGACACACAAAGCTACACAAAGCTAGTGGCTACCCTATCAGACCATGTAGCTCTAATATGTTTCATTTTTCTTTATACCATTTTGGTCCTATTTTATATTTTTCTTATTTCAGCCTTCTTCAAATGTATTCCATTGTTCATTTTTTTCCAATTGGATAGTTATTTCATTAATTTAAATGTTTCTTTTCATGTTAGTGTAATCAATTTAAGAAGATTATAATTTTCTTCAAAGTACTGCTTTACATATATCTCATTGTCATTCAGTTTTACGTTTGTTCTAATTCCATTTTCAAATCTATGACTCATGAATAATTTAGGCATACTTTTTCAAATTAACAAACATATGAGAGGACTTAGTATAATTTCATTATTTTATTTCAATTTTATTGCATCGCAGAGAACTTAGTTGATGTAATATACACTCTTTAGTATTTGTTGAAACTTGACTTATGGCCTAGTATGTTCTATCTATGGCTTCCCAGGTGGCTCAGTGGTAAAGAACCCACCTGCCAATGCAGGAGACTCGGGTTCTATTCCTGGGTCAGGAAGATACACTGGGGAAGGAAATGGCAATCCATTCTAGTATTCTTGCCTGGAAAATCCCATGGACTCTGAGCCTGGTGGGCTACAGTCTGTGGGGTCTTAAGAGTCGGACATGACTTAGCAACTGAGCATATGTTCTATCTGTATAAGGTAAGCTCTAAATTTATTTCATCTTTGTTAATTTTTAGCCAGTGTAGTCTATTAATTTCTACAAGGCATCTTTTAAAAATCTCCTATTATTTTTTTTTTCAACTTTTTGGTTATTTTAGGAATTCTTTAACAATATATTTGAGATTATATTTTTGAGAGGACACAATTCAGAATTGTTTCTATCCTTCTGTAGTGGTTTTTATTTATCTTTCTATTCATCCACTTATCTATCCGTCTGTCTATCTGTCAACTATCTATCCTTTATTCTGTCTATCCATTCATATGGTCTTTTGTTTAGTATTTGTGATAGACTCCCTTTACATTTCTTTTGTTTTTAACTTATGTGTTTGTTGTTTACAGCGTTGTCTTTTTCATTTCTGGCTTTCTTCCTACAAAGCAGACCCTGTGACTCAGATTTGGGTGCAGCTAATTTATTTGGGGAAACGAGGCCAGCAACTTACAAAAGAAAATCAGAGAAGTGAGATCGGAGAAAAGCCAGTGAAGTTTGTGCAAATAGTCAAATAACCGCAGTAGAGAACTGAGGCTCAGTTGCCCCGAAGATGTTCTTAGAAATCTTTTCCTTGGGGCTGGGAAGGCTGGGAGATTTATACAATGACTTCATGCCTTTGAAGGTTGTCCCGGATGTTAATTCCTTTATATATCCTGTTTGATCCTCTTTGTGGTCAGAAAATTTACAGAACCATCAGGCAGAGAAGACAAGAACCAGGTATTCTACAGGTGGGGTGTTCTCTGTGTTCAGATGATTAACAGCAGCTTTAGGGGAACTCAGGTTGGGAGGAGTAATCGTGGGTCTAGGCATCAGCAGTGGCAGGGTTTAATTTTAACTCTGTCTGGGTTTAGTTTTTTAAATACTATCTGAGAATCACTATTTTTCAGCTATCGGTTTTGTCTATTTAAATTTATATGGATTCCCCCCCCCCCATACTTACTTTAATGCTATCTATCCATCACATTTTTCTTGGTTTCCTTTTTCTGTCTTCTGCTAATATGTATTAAGTGTATTGAATTTTGTTTATCCTGATTATCCCCCTTACACTGGTTGTGAAAAGAATTTTGTTTGTATTTGTTAATGCTACCATTAAAAGTTGAACAGAAAATATTTAACCTTAAGTTATATATTATCTCTAACTTTTTCAAGACAATAAAAGAAACTAAATTTCTTTATAGTTTCCTCCCTCTACTCGCTACCATATGTGGGTAGTTGTTATTCAGTATTTTAATTTACACGTTGCCTTTATTATACAACAGTTAGTTAATATTTTTATGCAATCAGTGCTTCCATACTAATTTGCTCTCCATTGTTTCTCACATCCCACTTCTTCCATTTGGGTCCGATTTCTTGTTTCATTAAATGTCTTTCACACTTCTTTCTGTAAGTATTTGCAAGTGGTAAATTTCCTTAGCCTTTTTTTTTTTTTTTGAACAAGATAGTTTTTTTTTCTCTCGCTTAAAAAAATGACTAGTTGGATGCAAACTCTTGTTTGACGATGTTTTCCTGTAAATATTTTCAATGTATCATTTCATTGTCACGTGATCTCTATTGTCTGTTGTCTTTTAAGTTTTTATCCTATTGCGGATAATTTACTCTTCTTTCTGTTGGCTTTGATTTTTTTTTTTTCTTTTTTTTAGTATTCTTTGCTTTCACAATAATGTATCTGACTGTGGATTTATTTTTACTTATGCTGCTCTGCAGTTATTGGACACATATCTTCAATCTGAAGAGTTATATTTTTCATTATTTCTAAAAAAAATTTTCAGCCACTAACTCCTTGCATATTGCTTTTCTCTGTCCTTTTTTATTGGCGGGGGGGACTACATAAGCTGGAATTCCTCATTTTATCTATTTTGTCTCTTTATCACTTTTAAATAGTTTGTGTCTTTGTGATTTCAGTTGTTTCTTCTATGCAGTTTCCTTAGATCCATATTTCAGTTTGCACATTCTCTCAGCTATTTCTAACCTGTCCTTTTACTTATCCATTGAGTTTTTAAACTTCAATGATCATATTTATTTTATTTGTGTGAGTTCTAATTGGCTCATTTTCAGTGTCATTTCTAGCCTATATAACTTGGGAATTGGATGTTATGCCTTTAATTTTTTTTAAACTTATTTTTTATTCATCTTCTGGTTATTAGTTTATCATCTGAAGTTTTTTCACCTAAAATCCTTTTTAGTCTTACATATGTTAGATTGATTATTTTTTAAAGTTTGGAAATTTTCATCACAATCACATCTTTTAGGTGGGGCTTGTTTTTCCCCTGACAGTCTTTTGAGTCTGAGTTTTGGGAGTGTCTGGGTGCCCAATTATCAGTGTTCATGACCATGCTTTGCATTCATTCTCAGCTTGGAGTTCCTTAGACCCTGTGGTAATATCTGACCATGAATAAAGTATATCTGCATTTGCATTCTCATGAGGGCTTTTGGAATTTTTTTAAAATTGCTTTTCCAGCAGAATCTAGACAAAGACAGATAATTTTCCTTCTTTTTTGCTCTCTCTCTGTGCCTATTGGAAGATATTTTCTCTTTGTCCCCCTTCTCTTGTGTCTGCTCCAGAAATCCCAGTTTTCTGAGTTTATTTCTTTCCTAACACCCCTTTTTACATAGGAGATGGCCTAACCTTCAGTCATCACATGGATAGTAAAATCCAGCCCCTGGGTAACCAAGGCAGAACCCCCTCCACAGGATTTTCCTCTTTCCTACCACTTTGATTTTCAATTTCTTTCCCCCTCCTGGCTTATAGAGATTTCCTTCTAGTTCCTGAAAGCTCAGCTAAGCATTCAGAAGACTTTTGGTTATTGTTTTTTATTCCTTAATTTAATTAATTAACTTATTTAATTTTTGGCTGCCCGGGGTCTTCAGTGTTGCGTGCAGGCTTTCTCTAGTTGCAGTGAACGGGGGCTATTGTCTAGTTGCAGTGAGTGGGCTTCCCTTTGCAGTGGGTTCTCTTGATGTGGAGCTTAGACTCTAGAGCCCAGGCTCAGGAATTGTGGCATGGGGGCCTAAGTGCCCCACAGCTTGTGGGATCTTCCTGGACCAGGGATCGAACTGATGTCCCCTTCATTCCTAACCACTGGACCACCAGGGAAGCCCTGGTTCTCTTGTATACACGATTTCCAAGAGCTTGTGTTGGGAGAACCTCCAGACTTAGTTGGCCATATTGGAACTGAAAATCCTGTGGTATCCCTTTTAAAATAGATTTCAGAACATCTTTATGATCTGTAGACTAATTAATCTTCTATTATATACCCAAGGTTACAGAGGTTCACATAGGGACAGTGGCACTCACTAAATTTGCCTCCACTTTAATGTTTGAAATAGGGTTTTATGAGGATAAAGTTGGACAGAACATGTATGTTTCCAACGTACCTTTCTGCAGTGCTGTCACATTATACAGAACCTGTGACATTAAGTAGACCAAACTTTAAAACTCAGTATTTGTGCCTTTTTGTACATGTCCAAGAATCCTGCTGAGCAATTCAGAGTCATAACAAATAGAATGAATCCATCACATTTTAAACTACAGTTTTAGCTGACCCAAGGTTTTGGAAATTCTTGTCTTTCTTTTTCCTTATTTTTTTCCCTATGTGTATGCTTTCTGAGATAATCTGACATGTGGCTAACAATGATTTAAATAGGACTTAATCTGGTCAACAGGGGGAAAAAAAAATAGAAACTTATCTTACTCAAACTCTGAAATTCACAAGTTTTCTATTTATCGTGGTAACTTCAGACCTGTGATACAGGAATGGCATCTCAAGTGTGTCTTTAGTTGCCTAAAATGACAAAAGAAGTAAAAAATTTCCCATTGCACCGTATGGGATGATTACCCTATACTTTTGTTTTAAAACAATTCTTAAAATGACTAAGAAAGAAAAAAAAAGTCTTTGAAGTATCAAAAGCAATTATTAATATGTTGAACATGTTAGCATTATGCAGTGTGATTTTGCTGACCTTTGAAGAAGTCTTTGTAGAAGAGTCACTTCTGGGTGACTAGCGGTGCTTCCATCTGACTTCAGAAGTGCAGACCATGGTTAGGAAGGTTTCCTGGGAGGCTTTTGTCAACGGGCCACGAAGAGACAAGATACAGTAATGGAGAAATAAGCATAAAGCTTCTTACGTTGAACAGGAGTAGTCTCATGTAAAACACTAAAAAAGTAGAATGGACCAAACAAACTCATACTGTGTATATATCGAAGAGAGGGTGAATGGAGACAAGTTCAGATGCAGAGGCTTCTAACACTAATATTAAAGAATATTTGTTCCCAAGATGGTTACAAAAGCATGGTAACTCACAAAACCCTTGAAGGCAAAGACTGTTTAATTTGCTTTCGTGTTATTCATGTCCAGAATATTACTTCATGTATTGCCATACATGCCAAACTTGTTCAATTTATTTAATTGAATAAATGAAATAGTTGAGTGGAGGCAGTGCTCCATTGTACTTAAATATATTCTGGCTTTTAGAATACCTTGCTCCTCACTGTATTTCTTTATTTGTTCCTGTATTTAGAGTTGACTGTGCTACTTTAATATTACCCTAAATGTTATATTTTCATTTTAGATAAGTATAATGAGCAGATAATCTGCTTTAACTCTTTCCATTATTATCTACAACTGAAAGAAAACTTCCCATTGAAATTTTAACTATTTTAAATAATCACTAACAAAGGTCCGTCTAGTCAAGGCTATGGTTTTTCCAGTAGTCATGTATGGATGTGAGAGTTGGACAGTGAAGAAAGCTGAGCGCTGAAGAATTAATGCTTTTGAACTGTGGTGTTGGAGAAGACTCTTGAGAGTCCCTTGGACTGCAAGGAGATCCAACCAGTCCATCCTAAAGGAGATCAGTCCTGGGTGTTCATTGGAAGGACTGATGTTGAAGCTGAAACTCCAGTACTTTGGCCGCCTCAATGCAAAGAGTTGACTTAATGGAAAAGACTCTGATGCTGGGAGGGATTGGGGGCAGGAGAAGGGGACGACAGAGGATGAGATGGCTGGATGGCATCACTGACTCGATGGATGTGAGTTTGAGTGAACTCTGGGAGTTGGTGATGGACAGGGAGGCCTGGCGTGCTGCAATTCATGGGGTCGCAAAGAGTTGGACACAGCTGAGCGACTGAACTGAACTGAACCATCCATTTGGTAGAAGTGACCTTACTTGTCGGTAGGGCATATTTTGAAACTCAATTCTGTATCAGTGACAAACGTATCATATTGACCTGGCACTTATTTCTTTATTTTAAAGCGGAAAGTGTTAGTTGCTCAGTTGTGTCTGACTCTTTGTGACCCCAGGGAGTCAGAAGGCTGACTTGGAGCCAGCCAGCCTTCTCTGTCCAAGGAATTTTCTGGGCAAGAATACTAGAGTGGGTTGCTATTCCCCTTTTCAATAAATCTTCCCAACCCAGGGATCAAACCCAGGTCTCCTGCATTGCAGGCAGATTCTTTACCATCTAAGTCACCAGGGAAGCCCCTTTAAGATATGGCCTTTATTTCAAGATAATATAAAGGCAAAGAACTGGCAAGTATAGTCTGAATATTGAGTAAATAATTTATACAGGCCTCTGTATATGTGGTAACAATCTCATATTTGCTAAGAGCAGCACAGATAATAATATCATCACCTCCTATTTATTGGACACTCTTAGCGACTTCACTTTCATTTTTCACTTTCACGCATTGGAGAAGGAAATGGCAACCCACTCCAGTGTTCTTGCCTGGAGAATCCTAGGGACGGAGGAGCCTGGTGGGCTGCTGTCTATGGGGTCGCACAGAGTCGGACACAACTGAAGCAATTTAGCAGCAGCAGCAGCAGCATTCTCAGCTAAACAGAAATGTTGCTGGTTCTTCATTTACTGCCTTACACTGTGTTTTCCTTTGGGGACTAATCAGTATGATGTATATTTTGAATTGCTTTCCCAATAGTTTGGACATATTTTTCCAAATACTTTCATACTGTTTTTGGCAAACACTGGCCAGTGTTTAAACAAGTAGCCTCTTGTAATGATGTCTTCCCTGGTGGCTCAGTGGTAAAGAATCCACCTGCCAATGCAGGAGACTCGGGCTCAATCCCTGGGATGGGAAGATCCCCTGGAGAAGGAAATGGCAACCCACTCCAGGATTCTTGCCTGGGAAATCCTATGGACAGAGGAGCCTGGCGGGCTGCAGTCCTTGGGGTCACAAAGAGTCAGATATGGCTTAGCAACTAAGCAAAACCAACAACAGCAATCTAACAATGAAGAGTTTTTTTTTTTTTTCCTTCTGTACATATAATTGTTTACTAATGAATGAAGTCCCATTTTTTGGTCTCATTTTTATCATTCTACCATGTCTGTATATCAGTGGTCCCCAACCTTTTTGGCACCAGGGAACGGTTTCATAGAAGATACTTTTTTCCATTAGATGGCAAGGTGGGATAGTTTGGGGATGATTCAAGCACAGTACATCTATTATGCTGCCACTGACCTGATAGGAAGTGGAGCTCCGGAGGTAAAGCGAGCAATAGGGAGTGGCTATAGATGCAGATGAAGCTTTGCTCGCTTGCCCTGCTGCTCACATCCTGTTGTGTGGCCCAGTTCCTAACAGGCAAGGGACCAGTACCCACCAGTACCCCAGGGGTTGGGATCCCTGACATGTATTATTTATGTGTATTATGAAAATGTATGTTAACTATCCATCCATCTGTATATCTGGTTAGTAGACATTTTGTTCTGCTCAAAACATCCATAACCCTTTGGTTTGTAAGATATTTTGTCCATGACAAAGGATCCTTGAAATTTTGTCTTGCCCAAAATGTCCAGAAGACACTTGGTTCACACCCTAAGATCCTTGAGATATGGTCCTATCCAAAACATCCATGATTGTATTTGATCATGCCAAATGGTATCAGATAGGACCAGATATCAAGGACATTTTCGCTTGAACCAAACGTCTTATGACATTTTTGAACAAGACCAAATAGACTGCATGGGTCTTAGTGTCTAGTTGTCTGTTGACTTTTTGTTCTTGTTGTTGTTTAGTCGCTAAGTTGTGTTTCACACTTTTGTGACCTCACAGACTGTAGCTTGCCAGACTCCCATGTCCATGGGATTTCCCAGGCAAGAATACTGGAGTGGGTTGCCATTTCCTTCTCCAGGGGATCTTCTCAACCCAGAGACTGAACCTGAGTCGCCTGCATCGGCAGGTGGATTCTTTACCGTTGAGCCACCGGGGAAGCCTTACCCTGTAGGAGAAGCAATATTTTATGATACTAGAATCTAAATACAATTGGGCAGTAGAGCTAAACATTAAAAAGAAGAAGAAAAAAAAGCAGATTTACCCAAGATGAGTTAGAGAAACAAGAGACATTTATCAGGAACTTACGATTAATTGGTAACCATACCTGAGATGAAGATCAGCTCTGTGATTCACCCAGGACAAAGCACAATATAGGCTTGGCACAGAAACGATCTAGAGAACCCGGGGGGTTGCATGGTATTTATTGAATGGTAATTAGGGAGGCTACAAGTTATTTTGGAAAGACGATTACAGTTTTGGAAGAAATCTATCGTTTGGATCTCTATGTAAGGGATATTGGGTAACATGATAAACAGTGTATTCAGTTATTTTGTAATAGATGCAGAGTCCTTCCAAAAATGGAAACGAGTAAAGGCATACCTGGGAGGTATTGCAGTTCAGTTCCAAATCGCCACAGTAAAGTGAGGACTGCAATAAGCTAGTCACACAAAGCTTTTTGTTCCCCAGCACATATAAAAGTTATGTTTACACTATGCCATAGTCCATAAATGTGCAATAGCATTATGTCTAAAAAATGGTATACACACCTTAATTAAAAGATAATACTAGAAAAATGGCACCGATAGACTCGATCGATGCGGAGTTGCTCAGTTCAGTTCAGTCGCTCAGTCGTGTCAGACTCTTTGCGACCCCATGAATCGCTGCAAACCTTCAATTTGTAAAAATACATGACATCTGCAAAGCACAATAAAGTGAAGTGTGATGAAATGAGGTATGACTGTATATATAGACCACAAATGCTGAAGTTATAGCATGCAACTGTAACTCAGAAAAAGCATTTTAAAAAACCTAGGTTAATAGATCGGAGAAGGCAATGGCACCCCACTCTGGTGCTCTTGCCTGGAAAATCCCATGGACAGAGGAGCCTGGTGCGCGGCAGTCCATGGGGTCGCTAAGAGTTGGACACAACTGAGCAACTTCACTTTCACTTTTCACTTTCATGCATTGGAGAAGGAAATGGCAACCCACTCCAGTGTTCTTGCCTGGAGAATCCCAGGGATGGGGGAGCCTGGTGGCTGCCGTCTATGGGGTCGCACAGAGTCAGACACGACTGAAGTGACTTAGCAGCAGCAGCAGGTTAATAGATTGAGTACTTCGTTTCTGATGACAAAACTTAATAGAGCAACAGAATTTCCTTTGCTCCTTTAGTTTAAATATTAGAATTCTAATAAACTTCAGCATCAAAATTTAAGTCATGATTAAATTGTCTGCCCAGACTAAGGGGAGAGCCTTTGTATTGTTTATTAAAAAGAAGTTCATATGCTTTAGCTACCAGACTCACAGATGTGAAGTATTTGGACTTGACCCTAATTCTAACCTATGAGGGTAGACTTTGAGAATGGTAATAAATAAGGTCATTATTACTTTAAAAAAGTAGAATTCAGTCTCTTGTGCTGGAACAAGGGCTCAGAGAAGACCCTCGCATCCTGGATGTGTATAATAGTATGAAAGTTTTTAACCTGAAAAATAAGTGCAACAGTGCAAACAGTGTTGTCAACTACTGGACTCTTAAACCATCAAACAGCCCTATAGTGCACCAAACTTTAGGAAAACTCTGCCTGCCCTTTGGGTCTCTTGTGAATCTGCTCATAGGAAATAATGTTGTTTCGTCATTAACTCTAGTTAAATCAGACAGGCTGAAATTCAAACCCTAGAGTCATCATTGATCAGCAGTGGTTTTGTGGACAAGCTACCCTCTCAGTCCTAACTTTCCTTATCCATAAAGTAAAAAGAACAGCACTGCTTAGTTCAGGGTGCTGTGTGAGAATTATATACGGAATGCACTTAGCGTAATGCCAAGTATGAATTAGGAGCTCAGTAGCTGTTATTTATAATTGTTAGGTGAAAAATTATTCTCCCAGTAACTGGATGAGGTGACCTGTGTTTTTGTGTGTGGCTGTGCTGGGTCCTCTTTGCTTTGTGCAGGACTTTCTCTAATTGCAGTGATTGGGGCTACTCCTTGTTGCAGTGCTCAGGCTTTTCATTGCAGTGGCTCCTCTTGTTGCAGAACACAGGCTCTTGAGTGTGGGCTTCAGTCGTTGCAGTGCATGGCATGTGGGATCTTCCCGGACCAGGGATGGAACCCATGTCCTCTGCATTGGTAGGCAGGCTCTCAACCGCTGGGCCATCAGGGAAGACCCTCCTATATTTTTAAGTAGCTAAAAAAAGTCAAAAGAAGACTGATATTGTGTGATATGTGAAAATTATACAAAATTCAAATTTCGGTGTCCATAGAAAATGTTTTATTGGAACACAGTCATACTTACATATTTATGGCTGCTTAGACACTACAGTGGCAGTTGAGGCATTACGACAGAAACACAATGACCTGAAAAGCTTAAAATGTTTACTATCTGGTCTTTTTTTTTCTTGATTTGGCTACACTGCATGACTTGCGGGATCTTATAGTTCCCATATCTGAGCTTGAACCTGCTCCCTCGGCAGTGAAAGCATTGAGTCTGAACCACTGGACCAGTAGGGAATTCCATTATGTGGTCTTTTAGGAAAAAGTGCATGGAGCCTGATCGTAGATGATAAATTCCTTTAAGGATGGAAAAGATGTCTCCAATAGACATTAAGCTGCTGGAGTCTGGCTCTGTATCTATACGGTGAACTCTTAAGTATGGTTTATGTTAATGAATGAATGGATGAACAAAAATAAATAAAAATACATACAAAAAACGTCTTCAAGGACTTTTTCAGATTGCCTTTGTAATTAATTTTTGTGAATCACTTGCAAGAACTCTTTCCCGGAAGTGTGTGAGAGATGCCAACCTCAAGCTGGTAGCGTTAACGCGGTTTAGCTGAAGCAGAACTGAAATGTCACCCACACGTACATCAGTCTTTCACCCTCTGCTTGCTCATCTTTCACATCTTTGGAACGTACTTTCTGTTCTTGTACCTGAAGAGACTTTTACACAGGTGGCCGTGCCTGCAGTACATTTATCTTTTCTAGGATGGTGTTATCTTCTTTTTTTTTCAGTCTTGTTAGTTAGGCTCCGCAGGAGGACAAACAGGGTTAAAGAGAAAGGAGGTTGAAGCTTAAGGCCGTGGGGCAGATGGCAAAGAGGTGGGGGCTCAGACAGGACCCTGTTGTTCCTTAGGTGTGGCTTATAGAGAGGTGAGAGGGCCCTGGGTACATGTGTAAAGGAACAACTATTTTCTTACTCCTCGCTATGCTTCTGACACCAAATGTTTGGATTTTTTCACACCAAGCAGTTCTTCAGTCCTCTACAGACACCAATTTAGTATTTTGCAATTTAGTTCAATCCTGACATTATATACCCAGAGCTGGCACTGACCCTACAGGTTAAGGGCTCAATCTTACAAGACCAGCCCCCTCTACTTGAGATGTCAATTATAAGTCCAGGCTTCCTATAGTTTTTTAATTTTTAAAAATATTTTTGGCTACACTAGGTCTTCATCACTGCACTTGGACTTTAGCTGCAGCGAGCGGAGGCTACTGTCCAGTTTCAATGCACGGGCTTCTCATCTTGGTGGCTTTTCTTGTTAGGAACACGGGCTCTGGGCTTCAGTAGTATGGCATGACGTGGGCTTAGGAGTTGTGGCTTGTGGGCTCTAGAGCTCAGGCTGAGTAGCTGTGGTGCCTGGACTTAGTTGCCCCGAGGTATGTGGGATCTTCTCCGACCAGGGTTTGAATCCACATCCCCTGCGTTGGCAGGTAGACTCTTCACCACCAGGGAAGTCTCAGGCTTCCTGTACTTTTGACTGACCAGCTATAAATCAAGGTTCCCAAAGCCCCTTCCTTGGCTCCATAATTTGCTAGAATGGCTTACAGGACTCAGGGAAATACTTACTATTACTGGTATATTATGGGCTTTCCAGGTTGCGCGGTAGTAAAGAATCCACCTGCAATGCAGAAGATGTGGATTTGATCCCTGGGATGGGAAGATCTCCTGGAGAAGGAAATAGCAACCCGCTCCAGGATTCTTGCCCAGGAAATCCTATGGTCCATGGGGTCGCAAAGCGTCAGACACAACTTAGCAACTAAACAACACCTGGTTTATTATAAAGAAAACAGCTCAGGAGCAACCCAATGGAAGAGACGCACAGAGTAAAGAACAGAGAAGGGGCACAGAGCCTCCATGCCGCATCCAGGCAAACCGCCCTCCCAGCACCTTATATGTTCACCAACCCAGAAGCTCTCACGACCCTGTTGTATAGGGGTTCTCACGGAGGATCTCCTATGTGGTCATAATTGATTAAATCATTGGCCATTGGCCATTAAACGCCTAGGGGTTTGGGGGTGAGAGAATAATTCTAAACATCTAATCATGTGGTTGATTCCCCTGGTAACCATCCTCCAGGAATCACCTCATTAGCATATATTCAGATGTAGTTAAAAGGGGCTTATTCATAGTAAGAAATTATTCGCTCAAGAAATTCCAAGGGTTGGGACTTCCCTGGTGGTCCAGTGGTTAAGACCCCATGCTTCCAATGCAGGGGGCACAGGTTCTATCCGTGGTTGGGGAACTAAGATCCCACATGCCATGAGGCCAAAAAACAAAGAAAGAAAGAAAAAAGAAATTCCAAGGGTTTTAGGAGCTCTGCACCAAGAACCGGGAAGAAAGACCAAGTTTCTTATTATGTCACTGAATCACAACGTGGGTAGGAAAGAGGTAAAAAGGGTGTCAGGGGAGCCTCAGGGTAGAGAGAGCCTTGTTCTATGAGTATTTTAAAGTCAGGCACAGCCTGTCCTGTGGTCTGGTGTTAAAGGACAGACAGAGATTGGTCATAGGTCTGTATCTCATCCACCCAAACCACAGATAAGCTGTGCTGTCAACTCTGCATGATAGAGAAACTTGTCCAGACTTACAAGTCTAGGAGGGTGACCAAGAGAAGGCAAGGAGGGAAGGGAAGTGAAGGGCATGTTAATGAGAGTGGTCCATTAATGTTTGTACCTGGGTTCCTTCTCATGACTCATATGCTGAGTCCTGATCTGTCTCCTGGAGCTTCAGACACGCTGTCTGCATCGAAGTGCTTTGACACATTATTGTACTGTACTGTGGGTTGCTCATTTCATCAGCCACGGTGCTGCTGTTCACACAGAGCATGTCACATTTGACAGATTTATCACAAGACTGTGGGCTCTATTTTCTGCAGCACTGTGGAACCCTTTCCCATTAGTGATAGCAGGAGTCATGTTTATGCATGAAGAGAGGCTGTTCGATTGGGCCATTGTAGCCTCCACTGCAGGCAAGAGCATAGCTCCCATTATCAAGTGGGGCTAATAGGGGATATTCATATGCACTGGAGAATCAGTTCCCTGGACATGGACCTCTCCTACAAAAATAATTGCTACTCACTGGTGGTAAAGATCTCAGTGATGTCAGGGCCTTCCTTAATGGTGAGATTAATGCTCTACCGTTCTTGGCTGGGTCATTTCTCTACCAAAAAAAAAAAAAAAAAAAAGAGTCCCTAGTCTGAGACTTAGATGAGATGTTTTTCGGTGGAATCTGGAGCTGCACTGATTTTCTGTGCTATTTGGGTGACCCTTCTCTCTATAGACATTTTTCTTTCCATGGACTGAAATTAGCTGAAGCAACCAATGAATGGCTTGGAGTTCAGTCCCAGGTGATACACCTAAATAAACCAATGACCGTGGGCAAGGCCTTTCTTCTTTCTGAGCCTTTGTGTCTTCAGCTTTAAAATAAGGAACTGATGTGAGATGATTTCTAACCATTTTTCTCATTATTATATTGGAGTTATGTTGTATATGTTATATTGAAAATACATTTTTGTTTCATTTTATTTTCCCCTACTGGATTGTGATCACATTTCTCATTTTATCTCAAGAGCCCAGCCCAGTTCTTGGTACATATTTATTATATGGGTTCAGTAGATTTTGTTTATTGAAAATAAAATTTTGCAATTCTGTAATATAAATCATTTGTGTTCTCATTGGACAAGAATGCAATTCCTTGGATGACATATTTATTGTTCCTCTTTTTGTATCACCAAAATATAGAAAAAAATGAATGAAATTGAATTTATTGCAAAAGTATAATTTATACTATTATATTATATTATAAAGTATTTAGTAAAGAGAGACTCACTGAGCACTTGCTGTTGGCAAGAATAGTCAGAGAATCCATAGATGAACTTGAATGAAAGACTGCTGCTGCTAAGTCACTTCAGTCGTGTCCGACTCTGTGCGACCCCATAGACACAAGCCCACCAGGCTCCCCCGTCCCTGGGATTCTCCAGGCAAGAACACTGGAGTGGGTTGCCATTCCCTTCTCCAACGCATGAAAGTGAAAAGTGAAAGTGAAGTCGCTCAGTCCATGGACTGAAAAAAAATCCATGGGATTTTCCAGGCAAAGTACTGGAGTGGGGTGCCATTGCCTTCTCCAGAATGATAGACTAGGTAGAACTTATTTTGATCTGTCAAAGATTAGAATGTTTGGTGAATAGGCAAAAAAAAAGGGAAAACCAGTGAAGATGAGAAGAAAATAAATATGGCTACAAAGTGAGAATAGTAGAGAAAGAAAAGCAAAGTGACTTGTTGATTTTGTTGACAAAGTTGACAAACTTGTTGACAAAGTTTGCACCTAGAGAAATGAGGAAAATAAGGTTAAGTGTGGGCTAAGGGTCTTGGTTGAGACTCAGGTAAAATCTAAATGTATCACAATAACAACAAGAGAAGCATAGGAATTATTGGTCTTTTCTGAAAAACAGAACATCATAGTGAAAGCTGACTCAGAGAAAAGGTACTTTAAATCATTCACTTGATCAGAAAACAGATGGAATCTGACACTTTTCTTTTTAAAAAGAAGCTCAACTTCCATCCACTATCAGTTCTGTTCAGTTGCTCAGTTGTGTCCGACTCTTTGTGACCCCATGAACTGCAGCATGCCAGGCCTCCCCGTCCATCACCAACTCCCGGCCACCCAAACCCATGTCCGTCGTGTCGGTGATGCCATCCAACCAAATGAATAGAATGCTTAGAAAAAATTGCAGTCATGATATACCACTTCATTCTCTAATTCAGTCGTCTTTTATTTTCTCTTGGGCTCTCTCTGCATTTGTTTGTTTGGTTTTTGTGATGGTTAATTTTATGTGTTAACTTGACTAGGCTGTGATATCCAACATTGGTCTGGAGGTTGCTACGAAGGTAGATTTTAGATGTGAACATTTAAATCAGTAGACAGTTGAGTAAAGCAGATTACTCTCCATAATGTGGGTGAGGCTTGTGCAATCAGTTGAAGGCTTCAAAATAAAGACTGAGGTCTCCTGAGGAGGGAGGATTCAGTCTTGAGGCTGACTTTGGACTCTGTCTGCAGCATCGGCTGTTCCATCTCCAACCTGATAACCTGCTCTGCAGACTTTGAACTTGTCAGCTCTCCAAATCATGTGGACCAATTCCTTAAAACAAATCTCTCTCTCAACAAACTACTGATTTTGTTTCTCTGGAGAAACGACTACATCAGTATTTTTTTCCCCCCATGGTTTAGCTGCCCTGATATAATACTTTAAAAATTCAGTTGATATACTCAGAAGCCACTCAGTCATATTTTTCTGCCTTGGTCCCAATCTCTTTGCCATCCCTGCCCTCAACTTTCCACTGCTTGATGAAAGAGAGTATTTATTTCCTCTGTGCTGTTTCATCTTTTTCACTGCTGGAGTCTCAGAGAAAGAAATTTGTATTTTTTTTTGATTGATAATATGAGTTGGAAATATCACTTTCATAAAAGATGCTCACCCTACTTCAGCAACACCTAAAAAGATTCCAGCTAATTTAGTGCATTTAAGCACCAAACTGTAGTTGCTAATCAGTGAGTTATTAATTCTTCCTCTTTCTTCTTTTTCTTATTTTTTTAAAAACAATATCTTGACCTATTCTCACTCCTTCCTTCTGCCTCACTGTAGAACTTACTTTTTCCAGAGATGGAAATGTAAAATGGATACTCTTTCCAAATGTTTCATTTGTTTTCTTTATTTCATAGAAAGCTTAATTTCACAGAAATATGAGTAAAGACACATTTCTAGAGTCTGCTTCAGAGTAATCTTCCATCTTTTGAAAGTAATGAAAACAGATAGTAAGCATGCTAAAATAAGAGCTGTTACACTGTTTATGCCAAAATTTGTAAATACTGGGCAGCTAGTTCTTCTCTACTTAGGAGAACTATTTTGGCTATGTCTTCTTGCTCTATTTTTGACCATATAAACTCACTCATTGAATGTTGCTTGGAGCCATGCGCCTGATTACAGATCAAGAGGTACTGCTGGGGAGTGAGATACACTTTGGGGTTTTGCTTTATGTTTTCTAATTAGGTTCTATTTTTTTCCTCATATTTTGCACTTTTGAAGTTAACATATATTCACTGCAAAAAAAAACCCTGAAAAACTAAACAATGTCAGCCATAATTTAATAGCATATAAATAATTCTTAATAGTTATAGTGTGTCTTCTTCTTTTCTTCATGTGTGTATATATCTATGTGTGTGCATGCCTGTGTGTGTATGAGAGAGAGAGAGAGAGAGGTCTAAATTGCTCTTCACATAAAAGTATCTCATGTTTCTTTCTTTTTTTTTGGCCACACCATATGTGGGAATCTTAGTTCCCTGACCAGGGATCAAACCTGTGCCCTCTTTAGTGAAGGCATTGAGTCCTAACCACTGGACTGCCAGGGAAGTCCTTCACATTGTTAATACTGCTGCTGCTAAGTCGATTCAGTCATGTCTGACTCTGTGCGACCCCATAGACGGCAGCCCACCAGGCTCCCCCGTCCCTGGGATTCTCCAGGGAGAACACTGGAGTGGGTTGCCATTTCCTTCTCCAATGCATGAAAGTGAAAAGTGAAAGTGAAGTCGCCCAGTCATATCCGACTCTTAGCAACCCCATGGAATGCAACCTACCAGGCTCCTCTGTCCATGGGATTTTCCAGGCAAGAGCACTGGAGTGGGGTGCCATTGCCTTCTCCATTCTTAATCCTGGGTACAATCAAATTTCATTTGACTCTGTTCTTGTCCATTACAGCTGAAGTCCAATCTTGGTTATTTTCTGCATCTGCTCCCATCTTTCTTAGGTTGGAACAGAATGGCAACATTTCTGTGATCCAGGAAATCAGGAAGAACTTCTGTTCTTTAGTTTATTTAGAGACTGCCTCCCAGAGTCCCTTGCCCTGTTCCATGTGGGGACTTGCTAGGGCTTCCAGAGCCACAGAGCTTCCTGACCTGCCTCCAGGGCCCCTGCCCCACACCCCCATTTGGAGGTCCCACCATTCCTGCTTAGATTTGCCATCTAGAGTTACTCATTGAAGATATTTGCAACCTTTTTGTCCTTTTCTCGTGATCCTGAGGACCCCTTCACTCTTTTAATTGCTGCTTGTCCATCCCCAAATCAGGTCATGAGCCCCTCTAAATCTTAGAAATACCCAGCCTTTCTTTCCCAGTCATTTGTATCGCAATGTTTAAGGTTCATCTGAACAAATCCATCTTGAAAATGGCCAGATTCTGAGGCTTGAGACCCAGCATAGACTATTTAACATTCCAAGAGCTAAGAAGTTTCCAGTCTTGACATCTAATCTGGAAACTCCACCCCTCAGGATGTACAGCTTCTTCTAAAAGCAGCAAAAGATAATAACTTTTGGGTTTTCACCTATGTGTGTGCATGCTCAGTAGCTCAGTTGTGTCTGACTTTTGCGACCCCATGGACTATAGCCCACAGGCTCCTCAGTCCATGGGATTTCCCTGGCAAGAATACTACAGTAGGTTGGCATTTCCTACTCCAGGGGATCATCCCAACCCAGGGATGGAGCCCCCGTCTCCTGCTTCTCCTACATTGGCAGGCAGATTCTTTACCACTGAGCTACCTGAGAAGCCAGAGTTTTCATGTCCTATTAAATGCCAACACTTCAATTTGTTTACATATAAGCAAAAGCATAATTGGTGTAATATTATAAATTACAAAAAAAAACTATTATAAATGTTATAAGATTTTTTTGAAAAACAAAAAACAAAAAACAAAAAACCTAATGTCATAATTATTTTCCTATGCAATTTTTTTTTTTCAATTTGCTTTGGTTAAAATATATGGACATGTGTTCAGAGTGTTAACTGGTCAACCAACCTATGCTCTTCACTTTTTTAGATTATCTCAAATGCTCCATAAAGAAATAATATGAACCCTTTTTGTAGAGCATCTCAGCCCTACTGGACAGTTGGGGAAAGATTAAGTTTTCTGTTTCTGAACTCTGCACAAAGCATTCAGGGTATTTGCCTTGAGCTGTGTTTAACTAACTGTGTCATATCTGATTAGCCTAAGTACTCACACATAGCAGAAGTTGTACCAAACAGTCTTCATTTGCTTTTCCTTTTTCACTCTGTCTGTTCTGTGGTGGCTAAAAGGGACTGTAGCTTTTAACCACTTTTTTTTTTTTTTGAATGTTACCTTTCAAGACCACAACTTATCTTCTCTTCCCTTGAATATGTGTCATGACAATAGAATAAATAGATGATTTAACCAGTAACTTTACCTAAATCATACTTGGGTGATTATGAGTCTAGCTTTTCAAGGACCGGCAGCTGTCTCTTGGAATTCTTGCTCTTGGGTCGTCCCCCTCAGGGCCACCCTTCCAAGCCGTGACATGCTCAAGCCACTAGGGGCGGTGTCGTGCAGGCCCTATTGTTGGTTGCTCATCTGAACCATGGGGCCGTATTGGTGGTTCCAGATCAGTTGAGCCTTCAGATAACTATAGACTCAGCCAATATTAGAAGTTATTATGTTAACATGTAGAATTACATTGCCTAGTTAACTACATGCCTAGTTAACATGTAGAATCTCAGATGATAATAAAATCACAAGAACCCTAAATACGAAAGAGTTCTGTGCTAAGAGCACCAGTTTTTAACTTGTTCCTAAGTCCAACAAAGTCAGCCTAGGTACCTAACTAACACGATGGGCTATATAGTACTGTACTGTAATAGGTTTATGATACTTTTTACACAAATAATACACAAAAGACAAATACAAAAACTCATTTTTAATCTTTCAGTACAGCACTTTGAAAAGTACAGTAGTACAGCACAACAGCTGGCATATGGGGCTGGCATCTAGTGAACAGGTAAGAAGAGTTACCTGTTCAGCAGGAGGGAGCAGAGGGGGGAGATGGTAGAGCTGAAGGATCGTCAGCAGCAGGAGACGTCGAAGGGCAAGATGCAATTGTGCTCACGGCTAACGTTGATGGAATGCATGTTCATGTCTTTGAAAGTTCATAACTAGAAGACTTTCTGTAAAATAAAGCAGTCATTGTTTTAAGTCAGGAGCTTTTGAAGTGATTTGTTTTGAAGCAATAAGATAAAAGAAATACATTCTTTTAGTCTCTATTGTAAGGGGATCACAAATAAAATGAAACTCTAGCATCCTACGAGGTTCATTATTGGTTTCCAAGCAGTGGAACCATCTTCCAAAAAAGGCCCATTTGGTTTCATAAAAGCTTACTGAGAACCTACTCTGTGCCAGGCAGATGGTTAGGTTTTGGAGATAACACAGAGTCTGAGTCAGCAAGTGGCAGACAGTTTAACAGAGAAAATGTGTATAAAAGAATAATTGCTACTAATTAATAATGAATACATGAGATACAATGAATGAATTACAGAGATTTTTACTTCACAAATGCTTGAGCATCTATTACATGCCAGATACTCAAGGCACTTGGAATTGATTCAAAGGGAGTTCTTGGTCTGGAGAAATTTGCCAATGAGTAGGCGAGATAGATTAAAATCCGTATTTTCAATATAATGTGGTAAGTTCTAGGACTGATTCACAAAGTAGTTGGAAACTTGATGTCATGATGTGTATACTGCCTAGAAGAGAGAATGCTATATAAAAGCTGCTAAGTGTATTTCATATTCCATCGTCTGCCTTCCTTGGGGTGACATATTTTATTCTCCAAGAAGAGCTGCAACAATATCGTGTGTCCACATATCCTTCAACAATGACCTCGGGTCTGTCCCATCAAGGGGAAGAGTCTCAGGGCACTCCTTTTGAAGTTGAGCTGGCCTCCAGGACTCACCTGTAAACAAAAGAACTTGCTGGAAGTGATGCTGCGTGAGGCTGGGCCAGAAGTCAGCAGTATTAGCATTTATCTCCCGGAATAATCAACTATCAGCTGTTCCATTTCAGGGGACTTTGCCTGGAACCCAGCTGCCATGCTATGATTAAGCCCAAGGTACATGGAAACACTCTATGCAGGCATGGGGTCAACAGATCTTGTGAGCCCAGCCTCTGAGTCATCCTAACCCAAGCATCAGTCCCGTGAGTGAAGGACCCTCCAGATGATTCTAGTCCCTGACCGACTAAATCAACCTCAACCCACTTGAGTCTTCCAAGTGGAGGTCCCAAATGCCCAGGAGCAGAGACAAGCCATCCTCACTCTACTCTGTCCAAAATCCTAATGCACAGAATCCATGACTATTATAAAATAGTTGCTATTTTTATGTCACTAAGTTTGGAGTGTGGTCTGTTACATAGCAATAGGTAATTAGGATAAGAGGTTCTGAGAAAGAACCACTTTACAATGAATTACATTATTTTAGAATAGTGTTTATGGTGAGATACCCAAGTGCCTTAGACTGTAAAGAGTCTTCCAGCCATGCAGGAGACCCAGGTTCCATCCTTGGGTTGGGAAGATCCTCTGGAGAAGGAAATGGCAACCACACTTCAGTATTCTTGCCTGGAGAATTCCATGGACAGAGGAGCCTGGCAGGCTATAGTCCGTGGGGTTGCAAAGAGACAGACATGACTGAGCGACTAACACTTTCACTTTCACCACTATTTCTGAATGCCAGCCATTCAGTTAACTCAGAAACTGAAAAGTAATTTCATCATTAATTCATTTCTGAATGCAGATCACAGAGTTTGGGCAGTACTGCCCTGACTTCTCCACATTTGTAAAATTATGGGTCTACTTGCTTGAGGAATATTCCATTTCTTCTGATGAGAACTAATTTCTCTTCATCTTCAGATTTAGAGCCAATGAAAATGTTGAGGGAAAAAACTGATTCATTTGATATTCATGTCTTAATTCTGTAAGACAGAGCATTTTAGTAAGTGATTAGTGGAGAATGTACCTTGCCGTATTCAAAGACACTGGCTACCTTACATATAATGTGCGGTTGTGGCTTTTAATCACTAATCATCATTTGTAGGAGGAACTTGTTTATATGAAGAGGACTTGAAGAAAAATTCAGTATTAAACTGTACAGTTCTCTTCCACTTTATAGTCATTTTTTCTACCACTTATTAATGATCAAACCATGTACAGTTCTCAGACTGGCAACTTGCAAATTGTCTAAGGAAGATACTCATTTTAATTATGTGAACTGAAAGAGGCACTTTTTTTGACTTTTAAAAAAATCTTACTGTAATTGAGGAATCATTAAAAGTTGGAATACAGTGCCTTTAAATTTTGAGGGGGGGATAAAGGAGACTGTTTTCATATCCAAAACATTTTCTTTCTTAGACTGTAGTCTTGACAGATGAGATAATGAAATCTGAGTCTTTGTGGTGGTAAAACAGGTGACACAGAAGGAAAACAAGGAGGTACAATAAATGGTTAATTAATGGATGCCAGTTATATCTCCGTCAGAATCAAATGAATGTCCTACAGCAGTGAGAGGACCAGTGGTGAATGAACAGAAAGAACTGGGCTGGAGGGGACAAAGAGGGGGTAAGCCTACCGTTGTCTCCTCTTGATAGCCACGTGCTGCTGGGTCAGGATAAAAAGAAATCTCCTAGGATCATTGCACATTTGGAATCTGAAAATTCTAACAGTGAATGCCTATATTATTTGCAGGAAAGGCATACTTCTTGATTCCTAACTTTCCTATTCTTTGCAAACTAGCTAGAGGAGAAAGACTTGATGGACAGGAGGAAAGCATCAGATAGATCCTAGCTCCAGACACCCTTCCCAGGTCTTCACTGCATCATCCTGTTGCTGCCTATCTGAGTCCTCAGATATCCCTGTCACTTTCTTCCCTACCTTCTGCTTGGAAGGTATTAATAATATATAGGACCCCTCAGATTTTACCTGAGTTGCCTAATCACAATTTTCCTTAAAAGACCAAGATGCAAGGTGAGCAGTAAGTAAAGGTGTTGCCTGAGGCAAGAAAAGTACAACCAATTTAGGATGTAGTCCATACCATGCTGAGTATCATTTTGGTATAAATTTATACTTTTATATATATCATTTGAGGATATAGCTATGTATTAAAAATAATTTTAAAAATGGAATATTGGGACTTCAGTGGTTAAGACTTCCTGCTTCCACTGCACGGGATATGAACTCAATCCCTGGTTGGGGAACTAAGATCCTGGCAGGGCCAAAAAAGGAAAAAGAAATCAAATATTCTCAGAAATTTTTTTCTAGCAAATTGAAAGAGATTCTCATTTAATGTAAATTTGAATATTTTTGAGGGGATAATGCATGTCTAAGTATTGGGATATGAGAGTGCACATTTGCAGTATTTTTGTTCCATTAAGATTTTTTTTTTCTGAGCTTGCTTGTCAGTTCCGTCACCAAGCTTCACGAAGCTTTGCTAATTTTGTGAAATTTGGAATAGTGTTTTGCCACTTTAGAGATAATCCCTGAAAGCTTCCTTCTTGCAGATGGCAATAAATCATTCTCTCCACTAAAAGCTCGATGTCATTTGAAATTTATTACACAGAGTGGGTAGTGGACTTAAAAGCCATTCACGTGTCTTATTACTTCAATCATCTAATTTATGGATTTCAGCTGCAATTGCAGTTGGAAAAAGTATTTTCCTGCCTCTGATCAATATGAGTCTGCTATTGTGTTCATCCCCTCTAACCCACCCTACCTGATTTCATCTAGAATCCTTCTTGGATTTTATAGCTTCTGCAGTCATTCTCCAGTTTCCATCATTCAAGGTGATGCAGGCCTGAAATGGGAAGTGCCAACAAGGCTGATGTAGATTGACTAAGCTTTACCAGCTCTTAGCTGCACTTGTCAAAAGATATCTTAGTTATTACTAGTTGAGCAATCTTGCCCTAGGGGAGGAGAAGCTGTCAAAAACTCCTGTGTTTAATATGTATATCTCTGGCTTCATGGAGAGAGTATGAAGGCAGCCTATTAGACACAAATGAGGTAAGCCTTAGTAACACATACTTAACACAAAGGAAAATAAGGAATTGGGTACTCTTTATTGCTATATTTGAAGTGTTTGTTTGTATTTTTCCCATCCATAAAAATCTCTGTTTCCATTTGGTCATTCTCATCCCTATAATGAAAGATGGTATCACTAGATAAATAAAGTGAAGAGGAATGTGGGACTATTATAGTTCGCTATAGCAGTCTGGAGTCTCCGGTAGCAAACATACCCCATGGGTGTGACAATGACTGAACCACCGCAAGGCCCAGGTGTAGACTCTGTCTTTGACTGTCACCACAATGCTTGTACAAGCCAATGACTGTATTCTTTGATTTCAATCTCAGAAAAATAAGATATGCGCCCAAATATTCCTATCCTGAGTATGTAATTCAATGCCATGGTAATGCATACATCTAACCCTTATTTTCTTTACATTTTCAATGGATTCAACCTCATGGGAAAATTAAAAATTGATTCAAAGACCACTACATGCAAGATACTCGAAGATAACCACACCCTCTTGGGGCTTCCTTGGTGGCTCAGCAATAAGGAATTCGCCTGCAATGCAGGAGACTTGGGTTCGATTCCTGGGTCAGGAAGATCCCTTGGAGAAGGAAATGGCAACCCACTCCAGTATTGTTGCCTGGAGAATCCCATGGACAGAGGCGCCTGTCTGGCTTACAGTCCATAGGGTTGCAAAGAGTTGGACATAACTGACATGACTCAGCATGCACAGTCGATTTACAATGTTGCGTTAGTCTCAGGTGTACAACAAAATGATTCAGTTATACACAAGGTCAATAGGAATCCAAGAAATTGGGCTAAGAATCCTGCATCTAAAAAATGTCCTCATTTGAGGAAGACATTTAGTAAATCTCTTCAACAAATGTTCACCATGTTGTCTGACTATATGAAAGAACCACGATTTGCTTCAATTCCTTCCAAGGAGTCCACAAATTCTCACTGTATCAATTATAGTTCCTATCTCTTTTATTGCATCGTGTAACAATTAGGTCTTACAAAGGTAACAAAGCAAAACCTCTTGCTACATAAACCATGAAATGTGAACTGTGCCCACCAACCATCACTTTTGACCAGAATCCGTTTTGTTGTTGCTGTTTTTGTTCTAGATGCCCCACCTAAGGGCAACTTTTCTGTGTTTAGATCAAACTGCTCATATTTCTTCCTCACAGGTACTTAGGTCATAGATGATTTTGTATGCTAAAAATTATTCAACATTTTTCTTGCTAAAAATTTTAAGCCTACCACATCCAGGGGACTATTAGTAGAAAAAAATAATGGCATCAAAATACTTTTTTTCTGATTAAAAATAACAGGAAATTTGAGTGCATAAAAAAATCCATTTTCTATAGTTATACCATTCAGAAATAGCTACCCTTGAGGGTTTGGTTCATTTCCCATCTTTTTTGCATTGTAACTATTTGAGATATGACTATATTTATGCGTTTATACCTTTCTATTTATAGAAGGAAGTGTGGGAGGAGGGCCTATCTTGTTTTTTTGCAAACAATAAATCTTAGGTTGTGTTTCACCAATTCACAAACAAACACTGACTTATTTATCATGCCTTTACTATTATTTTTTTGCTTCCCTTGTGGCTCAGCTGGTAAAGAATTCATCTGCAATGAGGGAAACCTGGGTTCAATCCCTGGGTTGGGAAAATCCCCTGGAGAAAGGAAAGGCTACTTACTCCAGTATTCTGGCCTGCAGAATTCCATGGACTGTGTGGGGTCATAACGAGTCAGACACGACTGAATGACTTTCACTTCATTTACTATTACTTTGTTTAATTCATTATCTTATTAGGGGCTCATAAAGCCTTAGGAATTTGCTAAATAATCTTCTATATCTTCTCCTGTGTTAGGGGCTTATTTAATTCTCTTAGGAAAATGGGAGAAGTTAAAATGCTTAGAATTATATACATCCTTCATATAGAAGAAAGCAGACACATAAGAGTAGACAAATGTTCTACCTATTTCTTGAAGCATCAAAACCTCACATGTTTCAGAGCTGGATCTCAAAGATGATCAAGTTTAGGGACTTCCCTGGTTGTCCAGTAGCTAAGACTCCATATTCCCGGGGCAGGGGGCCCTAGTTCATAGATCCCACATGCCACAGTTAAAAGTTTGTATACTGCAACTCAGAGTTCGAATGCCCCAACTAAAGATATAACATAGTCTGAAGAAGATTGACCGTCCTGTGTGCCCCCTGATACAACAAAATAAATAAAACATAAATATATATCTTTTAAAAAAGTGATCAATTTTAACTTTCACATTTTATAGATAAAATGACTCCATGAAAAGTCTAGTAATTCCCTGATATTTTCTGTCTCAAATTCAAAACAAAAACTACAGGAAAAGAAAGGTTGTGAATTTTTCTGTTTTATGAAGTTAAAAGAAATCTACAAAGATGCATTGGTCAAGAGGCTTGTCTCATCTCCAAAAGGCTTTCTTCAGTAAGATATTCGTTTCTATGCCATTCACCTCCCTCTCCTCTCAGGTGGCTTGACTTCCATTTCTGAGGACACAGCAATAGGAACAGAATGGGAAGGGGCAGAGATACAGGGAAGGGTTAGCCCTGTAGTCTGCCCAACAAAAAAAGACCTTTGGAGTAGTGTAACCTAGGAATCACTTATTATCCTGCCTTTTGTCCCTTGGTAGTGAAGAAAGCTGAGCACTGAAGAATTGATGCTTTTGAACTGTGGTGTTGGAGAAGACTCTTGAAGAGTCCCTTGGACTGCAAGGAGATCCAACCAGTCCATTCTAAAGGAGATCAGCCTTGGGTGTTCTTTGGAAGGAATCATGCTAAAGCTGAAACTCCATTACTTTGGCCATCTCACGCGAAGAGTTGACTCATTGGAAAAGACTCTGATGCTGGGAGGGATTGCAGGCAGGAGGAGAAGGGGATGATAGAGGATGAGATGGCTGGATGGCATCACTGACTTGATGGACGTGGGTTTCGGTGAACTCCGGGAGTTGGTGATGGACAGGGAGGCCTGGCGTGCTGCGATTTATGGGGTCGCAAAGAGTCGGACACGACTGAGCGACTGAACTGAACTGGACTGAATTCACTATGGCATTAGGGCTTCCCCGATGGCTCAGGGGTAAAGAATCCACCTGCAGTGTAGGAGATGCAGGAAACTGGGATTCCATCCCTGAGTCAGGAAGATCCCCTGGAGAAGGAAATGGCAACCTACTCTAGTATTCTTGCCTGGGTAATTCCACGGACAGAGAAGCCTGGTGGGCTATAGGGTCGGACAGGACTTAGTGACTATGTCACCACCACCACCGCCAGTTTGACAGCGTGTTTATGTAATGCTGTATATGGAGAATTCCATGGACTGTATAGTTCATGGGGTCACAAAGAGTCGGACAGAACTGAGCGAGTTTCACTTTCACTTTATATAATGCTGTATAAAGAATCCCATAAGTAGATAACAAAAATTTAATTTAAAAAATCCTTAAGGTGAAACTAGTTTTTGAGAGCTACCTCCACTTTTATTTGGAAAAACATAATAAAAGTTTCATTAGGGGCTTTCTTGGTGATTAAGACTCTGAGCTTCCAATGCAAGGGGCACAGACTCAATCCTGGTTGGGGAACTAAGATCCCACATGCCATGTGGTACAGCCAAGAAAATATAAAGAAATAAGATTTCTTTTAAAAAGTTTCATTAAAAATTCCTTAAGAAGACATCAACCTTTAAATGCTGAAATAGCTCCACCAGCAGTCAGATTTTTATTTTGAAAAAGGTTTTGTGTACTAATTATAATCTTGAGTATTCCTAGCATCCTTAATAAAAATAATTTTAATATACCATAGTTTATAACATTCAAAATGTTATCACATATGTAAACAAGATAGAAGGAAATTAAATTATTATCTGACTATTCTCAGATTTGATAAATATATGACTAAAAGAAGAACTGCCATCCCATTCTCCCTTTTTCTCTAAAAGGTCTACCTATTTACATAACTCAGTCACATTTCCTTCTAGAATGCTTAGACTAAATGCTTAGTAATTAGGACATTCATATGTCATGTTGTTAAAAATATTCTTCATGTAGGACTTCTACAGTTTCAATGTAAACTTCTCACATATGTCTCACTTATATGTTTCCATATGGGACCATATTATACTTGTTATTGTAGTCAATGTATGATGTCGAGCATCTTTCCATGTGCGTATCTGCAAGTTATTTACCTTCTTTACTGAAGAGACTGCAAATCTTTTGCCAATTAAAAAAAAAAAAAAGACTGTGACCATTCTTTTTAGAAGCCACATAGAATGAATAGAAGAGATACACAGCTTTTATCTAACCACTGCCCTTTGGTGGATATTTTTGTTATTTTTCTTCTCCAAGATTATAAAAACAGGTTTATGTTTTCTTCTACTTCTTTTTTATACTCTGAATTTTTAAAAGTACACCTTTCACCATCAGATATTCATTTCGCGCATGCTGAAACATCTGGCTGGTAGAAGGCCTGTGTTGCTCTTGCACTGGTTCCCTAACTACTGCGTATATTTAAAGTCTACAGGGAAATCCGTTGTCCCAGAGCCATAGTGCCGTGGATTAATACCTGATACTTCGACTTAAGTTATCAAAGGTTTTCTGGTCATTAAACAGGTGAATTTTCTTAAGAAATTAATTGAAATGAGATTTCCAGGGTGATGCCAATCTGAATTGTGACACCAAACACAAATTAGAACAACAAAAAATTCTTAGTAATGTAACATTTCAAGAAGAACCAAATTGAATCCTTTCCCTTATAGATGTTTTTTTTTTTTCCATTTAAATTCTTAGTCTTTCTGCTTTGTAAATGTGGTCCTTCTGATCCTAACAAAGAAAGTAAATTATCCAACACGTACAGTCTTTTGAAGAATTTCATTTTCAAAATTTATGCTTTAAAGACAGGTTGCAGCATTTCCCTGGTCCAGTGGTTAAGACTCTTCTTCCAATGCAGGGGGCACAGGTTCAGTCCCTAGTCAGGGAACTGAGATCCCGTATGCCGCGCAGCATGGCCAAGAAATAAAGATAAATAAAATAAGAATAATAGATTTTTTTAAAAGTTCCATTTTTGTACTACATACTTGTACTTATCCTGGGGTAGAGGTGAAAAGAAGGAGGGAGAAACTTTACACAGATTATTGAAAAATTCACAATTTATTAAAAAGGACTTCTGCTTTAACCAGCATATTCTAAGAGCATTGTTTACAAAGAGGAAGAATTAGATTTACATTTCTTTTCTTCCCATGGGAGTATGGCAAAATTCTAAAGAAAAGCAAAGGGGAAATAAGGCTCCCAGACAACTCTCACAATGGACTCAACCGTTGTATAACTTCACAGTGGCTGTACCAGCATGTTCAACAAGGAGATTTAGATGGATAAGCTTAGAAATCTGCTTTATAAAACTCAACCTTCCAAATAGAAACTGGAGGAAGGGCAGATCTCCAACTGAATTTCCTGTGAGCAAAATAATACATTATTTTTCTAGGGGCAGAGTGCACTAGGAATTTATGCAATGGTCAGACAAGATCCTAAGAATGAGAAAATCTATTTCTTAAATCTCTCTAGAGACTACAGATGCATGTGGCTTAAAGAAGTCTTTCCATGTGTCTTCTGATTTTCAGGAAAACATATTTTTAAGCCACAGCAAGTGAGGTGACATTTTATTTTCTCCATAAAAGATTCTCTTGAAAGGTTATTTTATAGTTTCTTTCTTAGACTCATTCCAAAGAGGTTTTTCTTAGTCCAGTTAGGACTCATATCTCTTATAAAAGGTGTAGAGAGGATAGACTAGAACTTGGGGAAAGGAGAACGTAATTTAAATTTCTTTAATTTGTCAGCAGAGTTCTATCTATATCCTGCTAAAGTTGCAGAGCCCAAACTGAAGGATGATTTTTCAGGTAGTCATGGAGATGTGGAATAATACTGTTGCTTGCTTCTCATTTGGCTTCCCTGATAGCTCAGTTGGTAAAGAATCCACCTGCAATGCAGGGGACCCTGGTTCGATTCCTGGGTCAGGAAGATCCCCTGGAGAAGGGATAGGTTACCCACTCCAGTATTCTTGGGCTTCCCTTGTGGCTCAGCTGGTAAAGAATCTGCCTGCAATGAAGGAGACCTGGGTTTGATCCTCGAGTTGGGAAGATCCCCTGGAGAAGGGAAAGGCTACTCACTCCAGTATTCTGACCTAGAGAATTCCATGGACTGTTCTAAATTGTTTTACAGGGACTTGCCTATTGGTCCAGTGGCTAAGACTCTGTGCTCCCAATACAGGGGACCACATTCGATTCGTGGTCAGGGAACTAGATCTCACATGCTGCAATTAAGATCTGGTATAGCCAGGTACATACATAAATAAATATTTTTTAAAACTTGTTTTACTTCTGCCTGTGTGCCTTACAACTATGTGTGTGCTTCTTAGTTGCTGCTGCTGCTAAGTCGCTTCAGTCGTGTCTGACTCTGTGCGACCCCATAGATGGCAGCCCACCAGGTTCCCCTGTCCCTGGGATTCTCCAGACAAGAACACTGGAGTGGGTTGCCATTTCCTTCTCCAATGCATGAAGGTGAAAAGTGAAAGTGAAGTTGCTCAGTCATGTCCGACTCTTAGCGATCCCATGGACTGCAGCCCACCAGGCTTCTCTGTCCATGGGATTTTCCAGGCAAGAGTACTGGAGTGGGCTGCCATTCCTTCTCTGTTATTAGTTGCTAGCTAATACTTTTAGTAACAGAAAATGCCTGGTATGCACGAAATTACAGCTCTCAGCCTACAAGTCATCATTAATATATCAAACCACCACTTTTTCTCTATGAGTTCACGGGCCTGAATCAAGCAACTATTACAATTCAATCAGCACTGTCACAGTAGATAAAATCTAATCACCTGAGTCCTAGATTTCATTCAATCACCATCGTCCTTTCAGGCACTGGAAAACTAAAGATTTCAGTGCATGATGGACTTCAGAATGTAGAGAAAGACCTTGAGTTATCTTCCCATTACCTAAACTTTCCTAGCATTAGTTCCTTCAGGTAATAATGTATTGATAGACTTCCCTGGTGGCTCAGACGGTAAAGCGTCTGTCTACAATGTGGGAGACCCAGGTTCAATCCCTGGGTCAGGAAGATCCTTTGGAGAAGGAAATGGCAACCCACTCCAGTACTCTTGCTTGGAAAATCCCATGGACTGAGAAGCCTGGTGGGCTACAATCCATGGGGTCACAAAGAGTTGGACACGACTTCACTTTCACTTTTCACTTTCATATACGTTCTCAGATATCCTTTATAGTCTACAATTGTGCAAAAGGCTAAGACATTGAGTCAAGATGATATCATCCTTTGTGGGTAAAGGTGATTACAGTGACGACTATGTGTGGGCCAACAGAACTCTCTGTGATGAAAAACACGTTCTCTGCTGCGCAGTATGGTAGCCACCAGCCACCATGTCTCTTGAGCACTTGAAATATGGCTTGTATAACTGAGGAGCTGAGTTTTTCAGATGGAGCTAGAGATTATCATACTAAGTGAAGTAAGTCAGAAGGAGAAAGATCAATGCCATGTGATATCACTTCTATGTAGAATCTAAAATACAACACAAATGCACTTATCTGCAAAACCACAGTAGACTTACAGACATAGAGAACAAGCTTGAGGTTACCAAAGTGGAAAGGGGGGATAAGTTAGGAACTTGGGATTAGCTGACACACACTGTATATAAAGTAAACAGTAAGGACCTACTGTGTAGCACAGGGAAATAATATTCAATATCTTATAATAACCTGTGGTGTGTACGCTGAGTCGCTCAGAAGTGTCTGACTCTTTGTGACCCCATGGCCTGTCGCCTACCAGGCTCCTCTGTCCGTGGGGATTCTCCAGGCAAGAATATTGGAGTGGGTTGCCATTTCCTACTCCAGGGGATCTTCCCAACCCAGAGACTGAACCTGCATCTCTTGTGTCTCCTGCATCGGCAGGTGGATTCTTTAGCACTGCACCTCCTGGGAAGCCCATAATAACTTATAATGGAAAAGAATCTTAAAAAAGAATAGTTAGATAGATACATAACTGAATCACTTTGCTGTACATCTGAGACATTATAAATTGATTATACTTCAATTTAAAAAAGAATTTAAATAGTCATGTATCTCTAGTGGCTACAGTATTGAACAGGGAAATTCTGTAGAATACTTTCATGGACTGTATCTATTCTATAGAATGATTGAGAGCATTCTGATTAAAATGCATGTTAGCATCTCTGTGATAAGCCTATTTTAAATGGATGCTATAAAAATAATTATAAAACTTGAAATCGTTACATGCTTTGGAATTGTGTAGAAATGGATGATGTGCGTTTTTAAAATTATGAAATATAAAAATGTGGCCTGGTCCCTAAGAAGTTATTTATGGGAACTCGTTAAAAAAAACAGAGACAGGCGTTTTCTGTAAACATTCTTTTCATTATAAAAGTATGCACAGATTCAATGAGCTGTGAGATCCTACTGTTTGTAAACAGAAACTCTCTTCTGTTGCTTTGTTCTTACATCACCTGGTATGCAGTAAGCATTCAATTTTTTTTTTTTTTTAGAATGAATAAAGTTTATCAGGTTCTATCACTCACAGGAGGTATGTATCTAAATCTGCTAATGAGCAGTGCTGAACAGGAAAAGAAAGAAGAGTTATTTAACAACTTATCATTTACTTGCTGCAAGATTGCCCTTGGCTAATCACCTCTCTGTAGGAATTCAATAAATAAAAGCAGAAACTTTGACCAGCAGTATTTGTTTCACATGGATACAATCCTTTCTTCAAAAGTAACACCAAGTTGTAACCAGTTAATCTGTGCTTTGTTATGGCGTTTCTCTGTGCAGAGCTTGTGAGTAGAAATATCACAAGTGATTCTACATTTTAACTTAAAATGAACTCAGTCTATGTATTGCCTTCACATTGGTTTCTTAGTTTTTATTTTATTTTTTTAAAAGATGTATTTATTTGGCTGGGCCAGGGCATAGCTGCCGCATGCGGAATCCTCAGAATCTCCAGTCTTCATTGCAGTATGTGACCTCTTAGCTGCGGCATGTGGGATCTTGTTCCCCAACCAGGGATTGAAAATGGCCCCCCTGTGTTGGGAGCGGGGAGTCTTAGTCACTGGATCACCAGGACAGTCCCTGGGTTCTTAGTGTACAACAGGTGTTGCTGAAAAAAACTTAATGCCAGATGATGAAATTGAAATATAGTACTGTGCATCAAGAAGAATGGCTCTGCAGTTAGTTTTCTTGAGAGAGGTCAATTAAAAAACGGTTAGCATGAGTCTTAGACTGCACATCTTGTGTCCTGGACAGTCTTGGAACCCTCCAGTACCAAGGCAGGAATTCAGTTTCCTATTTAACAGCAAAGGGATTATAAAAAGTTCTCAGAGAAGGTGCTGGCTAGTCTCATAAACCTTCAGCTCCCTATTGACTGAGCCTGTCAAGGCTTGCAAGTCAGTTCAGAATGACTGACTCCTGTTCTTGATTATTGAGCGACAAACTGCTTCTTGGCATCCTTTAAGAAGAACATCAGGAACTTCTTAATTTTTAACATCCTTATAGCTTGATCTAAAATCCCAGACATTAGGCATCCAGTTAAAAATTATTCCTAGATGGTTTGCATGTGATGTCACCAAGACAGTGTGATGACAGAAATCTATGATAACATATGTTTTTCAAAAAAGTTATAAGACAAATAATTCATGTTGATTATAGGTGAATAGCTTGACTTTCTTAGGAAGTCCCTTTACCTGCCAAATTGTCCACCTGGTATCAGATACAAACCAATATGCAATGTCAAATGGTGAAATATGTGCTTTTTAAAAAATGAGTTTGTTGAGGTGGGTTAGGGAGATCTTACACCATGGAAATTTTCCAGAAAGTTGCATAATATAATTGGGCATTTCGAAGGACAGATGGCTCACAGCCTCAGTATTTTAAATTGATTTTACTGCCTGGCAAAGGTGTCCCAGATAATGAGGGTGATTTCAGTATTGTGTAGAGGTGATGATGTAATTTAGGGTACAGATTCACAATGGGACAAAAATCCTAACACAGGTGTGTGGTCAGTTCAAATACAAAATCATGGACACAGTCTTCCTTGTGGTTGAGTCCAGTGGTTGACAATCTGCCTGCCAATGCAGGGGACACAAGTTCAATCCCTGGTCCGGGAAGATTCCACATGCCTCGTGGCAGCTAAGCCAGGGCCCCACAGCTGAGCCCCTGTGCTGCAGCCACTGAAGCCTGCGTGCCTAGAACTCATGATCTGCAGCGAGCGAAACCACCACAACGAGAAGCCCACAGCCTGCAACTAGAGAGTGGTGCCCCCAACCCCCCCCCACCCCACCCCCCCACTAGAGAAAGCCCTTGTGCACAGCAAGGAAGACTCAGGGCAGCCATAAAAAATTTAAAAAAAATAATTATTTCGGGGGCAAATATGTAGTCATTCAGTCCATCCTAAAGGAAATCAGTCCTGAATATTCACTGGAAGAATTGATGCTGAAGCTGAAAGTCCAATACTTTGGCCACCTGATGTGAAGAACCGACTCATTGGAAAAGACTCTGATGCTGGGAAAGATTGAGGGCAGGAGGAGAAGGGGATGACAGAGGATGAGATGGTTGGATGGCATCACTGACTCAATGGACATGAGTTGGAGTAAGCTTTGGGAGTTGGTGATGGACAGGGAAGCCTGGCGTGCTGCAGTCCATGGGGTCGCAGAGTCAGACACGACTAGCAACTGAACAACAGCAAAGCAAAATGTTGACGGTGGGGACTGGATCCTCCTGAATGCTTATAGTAAAAGGTGAGGGGAGTGTGGGAAATTAAAGGAACTGATAAGCAAAAAGGAACCAGAACTTGAAGAAATAGAAAGCTCTAGCTTATCTGTATTGCAAAATACAAGAAAGTTTGTTCTCATGAGACAGCTAAGGGTGTGGCTAAACCATCATTTGATAAGGGAATCAGGACTGGTGTGAATCATGAATTTAATCAGCCATCTCCAAAGAAGCCAGGAATAGAGATGAGATTGTATCAGCAGAAACACTGCAAACTTTTTTCTAAAAGAGACAGGAAAAATAGGACATAATATAAAAGAGACCTGTCAGACTTCTTGGGGCTTCCCAGGTGGCTCAGCGGTAAAGAATCTGCTTGCCAGTGCAGGAGACACAAGAGACATCCCTGCATCAAGAAGACCCCCTGGAGGAAGAAATGGCAGTTCAGTTCAGTTCAGTCACTCAGTCATGTCCAACTCTCTGAGATCCCATGGACTGCAGCACGCCAGGCCTCCCTGTCCATCACCAACTCCCAGAACTTGCTCAAACTCATGTCCATCCAGTCTGTGATGCCATCCAACCATCTCATCCTCTGTTGTCCCCTTCTCCTCCTGCCTTCAATATTTCCCAGCATCAGAGTCTTTCCCAATGAGTCAGTTTTTCACATCATGTGGCCAAAGTACAGGGATTTCAGCTTCAGCATCAGTCCTTCCAATAAATATTCAGGACTGATTTCCTTTAGGATGGCCTGGTTGGATATCCTTGCAGTCCAAGGGACTCTCAAGAGTCTTCTCCGACACCACAGTTCAAAAGCATTAATTCTTCGACACTCAGCTTTCTTAATAGTCCAACTTTCATATCCATACATGACTACTGAAAAAATAGCTTTGACTAGATGGACCTTTGTTGGCAAAGTAATGTCTCTGCTTTTTAATATGCTGTTTAGGTTGGTCATAACTTTTCTTCCAAGGAGCAAGGGTCTTTTAATTTCATGGCTGCAGTCACCATCTGCAGTGATTTTGGAGCCCCCCTACATTACAGTCTCTCACTGTTTCCACTGATTCCCCATTTATTTGCCATGAAGTGATGGGACCAGATGCCATGGTCTTCATTTTCTGAATGTTGAGTTTTAAGCCAACTTTTTCACTCTCCTCTTTCACTTTCATCAAGAGACTCTATAGTTCTTCATCATTTTCTGCCATAAGGGTGGTGTCATCTGCATATCTGAGGTTATTGATATTTCTCCCAGAAATCTTGATTCTAGCTTGTGTTTCATCCAGCCCGGCATTTTGCATGGTGTACTCTGCATATGTTAAATAAGCAGGGTGACAATATACAGCCTTGACGTACTCCTTTCCCTATTTGGAATCAGTCTGTTGTTTATGTCCAGTTCTAACTGTTGCTTCTTGACCTGCATACAGATTTCTCAGGAGGCAGGTCAGGTGGTCTGGTATTCCCATCTCTTTAAGAATTTTCCAGAGTTTGTTGTGATCCACATAGTCAAAGGCTTTGGCATAGTCAATAAAGCAGAAATAGATGTTTTTCTGGAACTCTCTTGCTTTTTCCATGATCCAATGTATGTTGGCAATTTGATCTCTGGTTTCTCTGCCTTTCTAAATCCAGCTTGAGCATCTGGAAGTTCATGGTTCATGGACTATTGAAGCCTGGCTTGGAGAATTTTGAGCATTACTTTACTGGTGTGTGAGATGAGTGCAATTGTGTGGTAGTTTGAACATTCTTTGGCATTGCCTTTCTTTGGGGTTGGAATGAAAACTGACCTTTTCCAGTCCTGTGGCCACTGCTGAGTTTTTCAAATTTGCTGGCATGTTGAGTGCAGCGCTTTCACAGCATCATCTTTTAGGATTTGAAATAGCTCAACTGGAATCCCATCATCTCCACTAGCTTTGTTCATAGTGATGCTTCCTAAGACCCACTTGACTTCACATTCCAGGATGTCTGGCTCTAGGCGAGTGATCACACTGTCATGGTTATCTGAGTCATGAAGATCTTTTTGTATAGTTCTTCTGTGTATTTTTGCCACCTCTTCTTAATATCTTCTGCTTCTGTTATGTCCAAACCATTTCTGTCCTTTATTGAGCCCATCTTTGCATGAAATGTTCCCTTGGTATCTCTAATTTTCTTGAAGAGATCTCTAGTTCTTCCCATTCTATTGTTTTTCCTCTATTTCTTTGCATTGATCGCTGAGGAAGGCTTTCTTATCTCTTCTTGCTATTCTTTGGAACTCTGCATTCAAATGGAATTTGAATGGAATCCAGTATTCCTGCCTAGAAAATTCCATGGACAAAGGAACCTGGTGGGTTCATGGGGTTGCAACAAGTCAGACCCGACTTAGCCACTGAGCATGCATACGTGTACCCCAGACTTCTTAGGTTTTATATGAGTAGACAATAAAGCTGTCCTCCTGCAAACATGTTTCATCTTTTAAGAAACAGGAAGAATGACCCCAGAGGTAATTCAGAGTTCAACAGAATGGACACTATCAACACACACCCAGGATGCAGGGTCAGCTTCTCCTCTGTTCCAAATCAGGGGCCTCCTAATTTTCAAGGGCTCAGATGACATTGCCCCTTGCTAGGGGATGGAGCTAACTCATAGAGCCTTGGGGTGGGCGTGATATTTTTACCACAGTGAATCTTCAGTTCAGTTCAGTCGCTCAGTAGTGTCTTAACTCTTTACGACCTCATAGACTGCAGCACGACAGGCCTCCCTGTCCATCACCAACTCCCAGAGTTCACCGAAACCCACGTCCATCGAGTCAACGATGCCATCCAGCCATCTCATCCTCTGGCGTCCCCTTCTCCTCCTGCCCCCAATCCCTCCCAGCATCAGAGTCTTTTCCAATGAGTCAACTCTTCACATCAGGTGGCCAAAGTATTGGAGTTTCAGCTTTAGCATCAGTCCTTCCAATGAATATTCAGGACTGATTTCCTTCAGAATGTACTGGTTGGATCTCCTTGCAGTCCAAGGGACTCTCAGGAGTCTTCTCCAACACCACAGTTCAAAAACATCAATTCTTTGGCACTTAGCTTCCTTAATAGTCCAACTTTCACAATAGTCCAACTTTCACATCCATACATGACCACTGGAGAAACCATAGCTTTAATTAGATGGACCTTTGTTGACAAAGTACAGGGTGGCTGTATTTGAAGTTGGGAAGGATGAAGTGAAAGTGAAGTCGCTCAGTCATGTCCGACTGCAATGCAAGAGACCCTGGTGTCCAACTCTTTGTGACCCCATGGACTGCAGCCCACCATGCTCCTCCATCCATGGGATTTTCCAGGCAAGAGTGCTGGAGTGGATTGCCATTTCCTTCTCCAGGGGATCTTCCCGACCCAGGAATAGAACCCGGGTCTCCTGTATTGCAGGCAGACGCTTTGCCGTCTGAGCCACCAGGCAAGCCCCTGGTGGGTCCCTGAAGTAATGGGATTAGTATCCTTAGAACAATAGACTCGAGTGCTTGTTCTCTCTCCTTGTGGGCTCAGAGAAAAGGATATGCAAAGACAAGATGTTGCCTGCAAACCAGGAAGAGCTCCCACCCAAAAATGCACCTCCACTCCCACCCTCCAGACATTCTGGGAAATCCAGCCTGTACAATTTTGAGAAATAATTTCTGTTGCGTAAACCATCCAGTCAGTGGTATTTTATTATAGGAACCTTAGCAGACTGATATAAATGTTAATAGCTAGGGCACAGTTTTGTGTCAAGTTTTCCTAGTTATGTAGTTGTTTTATTATATTTTGGGGGGAAATTCTGGGAGACTGATTGTCTTTAGCTATGGAAAAACTGACATTTGTTAAATCCCATATGACTGATTTTTAAAAAAAATATCTGGGGAATTCCCTGACAATCCAGTGGGTAAGACTCCCTGCTTCCACTGCAAGGGGCTCAGGTTAGATCCCTGGTCAGGGAACAAAGATCCCACATGCCATGCGGTGCAGCCCAAACAAAACAAAATTATGAATATAGCCCATTCGGCTATTCGTTTTCTTTTTAGACTTTTATTTATTTCTGGCTGTGCTGCCCGGGCTTTTCTCTAGTTGCGGAGAGTGGAGGCTATTCTCCATTTGTGGCCACGGGCTTCTCTCTGAGGTGGCTGGTCTTGTGAAAGTGAAAGTCGCTCCGTCGTGTCCGACTCTTTGCAACCCCATGGACTATACAGTCCATGGAATTCTCCAGGCCAGAATACTGGAGTGGGTAGCCTTTCCCTTCTCCACGGGATCTTCCCAACCCAGGGATCAAACCCAGGTCTCCCGCATTGCGGGATGTTTCTTTACCAGCTGAGCCACAAGGGAAGCCCAAGAATACTGGAGTGGGTAGCCTATCCCTTCTCCACCGGATTTTCTTCCGGACCCAGGAATCGAACTGGGGTCTCCTGCATTGCAGGCGGATTCCTTACCAGCTGAGCTTGTTGTGAAGCACAGGCTCACGGGCACAGCGGGTGTCAGTAAGAGTGGTATATGGACTCTATAGTTGTGTTTCCCAGGCTCTTGAGCACAGGCTCTGTAGTTGTGGCCTGTGAGCTTAGTTATCCTGACACCTGTGGGCATGTGGGGTCTTCCTGGACTGGGGATTGAACTTGCATCTCTGCTTTAGCAGGCACCAGTAAAGCATCTGCCTGCAATGCAGCAGGCATGGGTTCCATCTCTGGTTTGGAAGACCCACTACAGGAGAAAAGGGCAACCCACTCCAGTATTCTTGCCTGGGAAATCCCATGGACAGAGAAGCCTGGCGGGCGACAGTCCATGGGATCACAAACAGTTGACGCGACTGAGCACACATACATAATAATTACCACTGAGCCACCAGGGAAGCCCCCCATTTGGTTATTCTGATTCTTAAAATATTTGGACTTTTTCAATTACTTTCTACTTGTATCATTTTTCTTTTATCTTACCATTTTTTAATTTAATATATTTGGTCACTTTTTCAGGCTCCATTTTTTCTCCTCTTCAAATGTATACACTCTACTTTTATTTTTTTTTTTTAATTTTATTTTATTTTTAAACTTTACATAATTGTATTAGTTTTGCCAAATATCAAAATGAATCCACACTCTACTTTTAATCTCTTTTTGATTACCACTGAAATTTTATCATGCATGTTTAACACACAAAAAAACTTAATCTTTATCCTAAACAAAGTATGACCTTGTCTTTTCTCTCTGGGTGTTCAGGATATTTTCTTTATCCTCAAGTCTTCTAGTTTTATTAAGATATGCCTTAGGGAATTTCTTTTGATATATCTTGTTTGGGACAAGTTGTCCTTACTAGGTCTATGGATCTGTTTTTTAATCTTTTCTGAGAGATAAAATATTGCCTTTCCTCCATTCCTGTCATGCTGCCTGGGGATTTCCCTGGAGGTCCCTTAGAGCAGTAAGACTCTAAGCTTCTAATGCAGGGGGTGAAGGATGATCCCTGGTTAGGGAACTAAGATCTTACAGGACCAGAGTCATGGCCAAGAAAAAGTCCCTTTATGCTGTCTATGCAGGGCTTATAATTTTATGTTCCAAAGTCTTTAAAATTCTTTTTTGTATTTTCTCTTCTCCTTATTCCCTTTTTTTATATTCCAGACAAAATTTTTGGGTATATCTCTCAGTTAACCAGTTCTCTCCTTATTGCATAAAACTGATGTTTAAGTCATCCACAGAATTTTTTATTGCAACAAATATATTTTTTAATTTCTAGGAGACTTTTTTCTAGCATTTTTTCTATTGCCAATAATTTCTTGCTGAATACTCAACTTTATATCAAATATTTTCAAATATTTTACTTGTTAAATCATTTCATGAAGCTGTGAAGTATCTCCACTGAGTTAAACATCTGCAGTTTTTATGAGTCTAAATCTGTTATTTCTTGTTTTTGTTTGCTGATGCTAACAGCAGTGATTCGGGTAATATTGTTTGTGAGTCGATTGTTGTTTAGTTGCCAAGTCGTGTCCAACTCTTTTGTGACCCCCATGGCCTGTAGCCCACCAGGCTCTTCTGTCCATGGGATTTTCCACGCAAGAATACTGGAGTGGGTTGTCATTTCCTTCTCTAGGGGATCTTCCAGACCTAGGATCAAACCTGCATCTCCTGTTCGGCAGGCAGATTCTTTATTTGCGTTGCCTGGGAAGCCCTTGTGAATTGATTACAATTGGGCTGAGTCCTTTAGGATTCACATACTTATTAAATCCAATGTGACTCTTTTTCCCTTGAACCTTTGAGTTTAGTCCATTTGGTTATCTTGACTGTTGTTCTTATGAACTTTTTCTATTAATTTCTTCTTGTCCGATTTCTCTTTCTTCTTACCATACATATATATATTTAATATTTATTTATCTGGCTGCATGAGGTCTTAGTTGTGGCATGTGAGCTCTTTTAGCTGCACCATGTGGGATCTAATTCCCTAGCCAGGGACTGAACCCAGGCCCCATGGATAGAATTCCATGCCCTCATTGAGAGCATACAATCTTAACCACTGGACCACCAGCAAAGTCCTTCTCTTACCATTTTTGTATTGAATATATTTGATCTTTTTTATTCTCATTTTTTTTACTCTCATTCAAAATTATACATCGTACCTTTAAGCTCTCTTATTGGTTAGCACTGAAACTTTCCAGGCATGTTAAGCATAATAAAATCAAAAGCTAAACAACACTTTCATCTACATTTTAAATAAGATGAGGACTTTAGGACATGTTATCTCTGATTGACTTTTCTCAGACTTACGTACCTCAGGATTCCATCGTATTATTTTCTCTCTGGTTCACTAAAACAATGTCCCTTCTTCTCTAGCACATTTCTTCAGCTCTGTGGCCTCAGCTTCTGGCTATCCTGGCCTAAATTCCTACGTGTTCCTAATTTGTTCCCAATACTCCTAAGTTCCTAATGACCCCCTAGATGTGTGCCTCAGAAACCCCAGCCCCTGTATGCCAAGTTACACTCACATTTATTTCTCAGCAGGCTCTCTTGGAAAATGCTCCTACCTTGCATGAGACCAATGATACCTCCAAGTGTATGTTTTTTCTAGGCTTTTGTTATTGTGAGGTGAATTTCCCTAGAGCAATGACCATTTGTGATACACTGATTGGGAAGGTTTTATTTTTTATTTCAATCATTATTTCTCTCACATCCAAGATACCTAATTAGTGTTTCTAAATAAGAACCTGTTCTTGTTTCATAACCACTACTCTTGTTTAGTTCTTGTTTCACATATGCAATTATCTAATTTATTTTTACCTAAAAATTAATTGTTCAGTTTTTGCTATATATATAAGACATATATATATAAGACTAGGTGCTGGAGAATATAGTGATAAATAAAAAAAATTTCTGCCTTCATGAAACCAGTTATAGTGAAGAAAATAATGGCTAACATCATAGTGTGCTTCATATGTTTCAGGCATTCAGTTCAGTTCAGTTCAGTCGCTCAGTTGTGTCTGACTCTTCGCGACCCCTTGAATCGCAGCACGCCAGGCCTCCCTGTCCATCACCAACTCCCGGAGTTCACTCAGACTCACGTCCATTGAGTCAGTGATGCCATCCAGCCATCTCATCCTCTGTCGTCCCCTTCTCCTCCTGCCTCCAATCCCTCCCAGCATCAGAGTCTTTTCCAATGAGTCAACTCTTCACATGAGGTGGCCAAAGTACTGGAGTTTCAGCTTTAGCGTCATTCCTTCCAAAGAAATCCCAGGGCTAATCTCCTTCAGAATGGACTGGTTGGATCTCTTTGCAGTCCAAGGGACTCTCAAGAGTCTTCTCCAACACCACAGTTCAAAAGCATCAATTCTTCAGTACTCAGCCTTCTTCACAGTCCAACTCTCACATCCATACATGACCACTGGAAAAACCATAGCCTTGACTAGACAGACCTTTGTTGGCAAAGTAACGTCTCTGCTTTTGAATATGCTATCTAGGTTGGTCATAACTTTCCTTCCAAGGAGTAAACGTCTTTTAATTTCATGGCTGCAGTCACCATTAGTCAATAGCATATTTTTCATATTCTTTAAAAAACGAATAACTATTTCTGTCTTCCTGGGTGCTAAATATATGTATTAAAAAACATCTTCAAGTTTTCCCATTTATTTCCATTCTTTCATGTTTAAACTCTTCCATAAGCACACCCTGTTTTCCCTCCTTCACATGTTAGATTTCCAGATGCTTGGTCTCTTGTTGCTGTGTTTTCATTTTCCAAGAATGACTTCTTTGCCCATCATGGATTCTATATGACCTCCTTACAAGATCATCCAGTAGGAGTATTAACCCAAATCTTGAGAACTTAAGTTCAAATGATCAATGACCCTTCGATTGCAAACAACTAGATGGCATATTTGATAAAATCTCTCTTGCAAATGTACAGTCACAGAAATGTACACATATATACATATATATGCAGATGTTTTCATTTATAGCAGTATAGTCTTTTGAAAGCATTGATCTTTTTTTTTTTTTTAAACCACTGTAGCTCTCTATTTGTTTCCTGTCTTGAGATATCTTTCTAATCTATGGAGATACTCTTCTTTCATTTCCAAGCATAAATATGTGTCTAATCATTTTTCTTTAGCTCTTTTCCATCATTTTTATGAGTCTTATGAAAAAGAAGATTTTATTCTATGCTTACCACCCTCTTAAATTGGAGAAGGCAATGGCACCCCACTCTAGTTCTCTTGCCTGGAAAATCCCATGGATGGAGGAGCCTGGTGGGCTGCAGTCCATGGGGTCGCTAAGAGTCAGACACGATGGAGCGACTTCCCTTTCACTTTTCACTTTCATGCATTGGAGAAGGAAATGGCAACCCACTTCAGTGTTCTTGCCTGGAGAATCCCAGGGACGGGGGAGCCTGGTGGGCTGCTGTCTATGGGGTCGCACAGAGTCGGACACGACTGAAGTGACTTAGCAACATAGCAACCCTCTTAAATAAAAAGTCCAGTTTAGATTTCATTTGTCATTTTAGAACCCTTGATAAAAAGTTTACCTCTGTGTTATCAATAGTTGGTTTTTGTTGTTGTTTTTGGTTTTGTTTTGTCATTAGAAATCTCCTCCCATTTTGGCATAAAGTAACATTATCTCATTTGCTAAAGCATTTCCTTGAGTTGTAAATAATAAGGTGCCCTTCAGTAAGTAAAGCTATTGGAAGTCTTCATGGTTGATTTTACATTTGGAGAGAAATTACAGCTGAGAACATTTCAAGATTGCTGTGCCCGAAGTGAGGTGTCAGAACTTTGCAGTATAAACACCATTGTCCTTGCTTGGGTGTTTGACTCTGTTTGTGTTATTTAAACACTTGAATGCTGACACTGGTGTCATTGTGAAATGCATGTTTTATCAACGTTAGCCCATGAATTCCTCAAACACCTTTAGTCTTTGATGAGTGATAAGTGGTAAAAATAATTTCATTACAGCTACCATTTGACTTTTATTAAATGCCAGAAGTATAGGGCATGCCTATTCAGGGCCCTCTGTACCAATTATTTCATGATAGAATGAAATCTGCTCAGCATGGGATGCTTCTGAAGTAGGATGAATGCCATCAAATTCTTCAATGAATCCCTCAACACATGTTTTCATTTCCTTCACATAGATAATGAAAAATGTACAGATCCCTGTGGGGCCCCACTTGTTATTTTCTGTTCCTTCTTTACCTGAAGATGCCTTTCTATGAATTTATCCTCTGAATAGCAACCTCTAGTTCACTAAGTAGCCACCTCATAGTTGCACAGTATTCCAACTGTGCAAGCAACAGCTGTGAACGAGAGAAATGCATATCATCATAGAGCTTATGGAGCTCAATATGTTAGCACTGTTTATTCAAAAGACCACCTGTGTTTCTGGGGAAATTGGAGACGTTCCAGAGGAGAATGAAGACGCAGCAGATAGTAATGAAACCTTCAGAGCTGTATGCCGAGGCATCATTGCCTTGGGTTAGAGACAAGGCGCCAGTCCTGCGGGGAACTTGATTTCTAATATCTCTAGCAGAGCATTCTTGGTTCAAGTATTAATTAGCAAGTCGGTGACTCGACTCCCCAGCTCCATTTTCTCACATATAGAGAGGATTTGTAGTCTTGATTGTCATTGGGAGAGAAAAAATTACACTGATATGCCAGGGGAAATGATTCTGCTTGTTTCTTTTTTAAAGCTATATTTTTCCATGTTTGTTTTCACATTTGTGGAGGTTATTTTATTGACCATAAATATTGAAAAATATTGTTTTCTCTTAAATAGATAACGACTCTGTCTCATCCAGGTTGTTGAGCAAAACTGAGTTTCTTGACCCATCTAAAGTTTTCCTGTTAACTGTGACAAAAGGGGAGAGAAAGGTCGAAGAATGGATGAGTGAATGATGCATTGTGATACCTGGTGTTCTTACAATGAAGTGAAGTGAAGTGAGGTCACTCAGTTGTGTCCGACTCTTTGCGACCCCATAGACTGTAGCCTACCAGGGATCCCATCCATGGGATTTTCCAGGCAAGAATACTGGAGTGGGTTGCCATTTCCTTCTCCAGGAGATCTTCCTGATCTAGGGATTGAACCCGGGTCTCCCGCATTGTAGGCAGATGCTTTACCATCTGAGCCACTAGGGAGCAGCCAAACGGTAGTCACCACAAAATCTGACCCGTACAGGGATTGAACCTGTGACCTTGGCATTATTAGCACCACGCTCTAACCAACTGAGCTAACTGGCCAGATACCTTCTTATAATAGAGATTGCCAACAAAGGGAAAGTGCAGCATTTGCCTGCCAGGATATCTAAACTGAGGCTTCCCAGGTGGCACCAGTGGTAAAGAACCCATCTGCCAATACAGGAGACACAAGAGATGCGGGTTTGATCCCTGGGTCAGGAAAATCCCCTAGAGGAGGTCATGGCAACCCACTCCAATATTCTTGCCTGGAGAATCCCATGGACCGAGGAGCCTGGTGGGCTACAGTCCATGGGGTTGGAAAGAGTCAGACCTGGACCCAACTGAAGTGACTTAGCATGCATATATCTAAACTGAGTGTAGCCTCAGGATAGGATAAAGCAAGCACTTCTTTCTCTTTCCAGGTGTGTCCTCAATGAGACTGAATTGCAGATCACACTGTCATAGTAACCTAGGGTCGCTCTAAGTGAATAGTGCTATTGTTGCTGGATATTTCTACATCTTCTTTACCCCTTTCAAGGTGCTATGGTAATTTCGAGGCATCCCTTCAATACTTGGGTATCTACCTAGCCTGGGTGTCATGGTAACATTTTCTGGGTTGTTTGTTTACACAGCTTCTAAGTGCAGAGCTGTCTCCCCAGAGCATCTCAAGATTATTTCACATTAGAGAAAACAGCTACCTGGGACTGAGCTGATTTATAAGTTGCTTCCTTTAAGTAACCTCCAGAACACACTCTTGTTTCTGGTTTGCCTAGCTTTTTTATGAAAGCGTGGGTACGGGGTGTGGGAGGAAGCAAGCTTTGCCAAATAATGTAATGTGGTCTCTGCCCAAGTCCATTGATTCCTTGCACTACAATGTGCTTCTTTGGTATTTTTTGCAGAATCCATGGACTTGGTTTTGAAATGAGGTTTGGTGAAGGTGCAGGTTATGAAAAGAAGTATTAGAGATAAATGTGTTTTTACCTAAGAGTCCAGGCTACTTGTTTGCCAAAAGCTGGCAGAAAACCAAGAAAAAAAAAAAAGAATATAGACTTATCAGGGTATTGGAATGGAAAGCAGAGGGCAAATATATACAGGATTATAGTGTTAAAAATGCATGAGGGCAAGAGAAATAGCTCTTGGTTTTTGAAATGTGTTATACATATATGTGCTTTTTTTCTTTCCCTCATTTCCCCACACACACTCCATATGAAATTCTTGATGCTATAAGAGACACTCTTTGCCACACAATGAGTATTTGTGTGAACCGTATTGTGGGCTAGGGCGGCTGAGCATTCTCGTTCTGGCTAGTTAATTGGGGCTGAAAAGGAAATGCCTAGACCTGCCTGTAAAAAGTTTCCCAACTATTCCTTTTGCAGCTGTTCTACCTGAGAGTGGGTTTATAAGCCAAGATCTGGTGTGGGGTGGCAACAGTGGTTAGGAGGTCCGCCAGCAGAGGAGGCCCCCTTCAGAGACGCCTTCCACACCTGTGCTTCAGGAAATAAAATTTCCTTTGTTATTTCTCCCTCTTCTGTTTTCACTAGTGTAACAGTGTGAGTTATTGAAAAGTTAATTGGGGTCCTGTCCTTTTTGCAGACCTGCAGTCTTCCACAAAAAGAATGAGAAGGTAAGTTTTTCTCCCCTTTAAGTAAAAGTAACATAAGCAGTGCTACCGCAAGAGTGGGTCCAGGGACCAGTGGCGTCACCCAGGAGCTTGTTAGAAGTGTACAGTCTCGGGGGACTTCCCTGGTGTGCCAGTGGCTAAGACTCTGTGCTCTCAGGGTAGGGGGCCTGGGTTCCATCCCTGGTCAGCAGTATCTAGGGAACTAGATACTGCTTGCCATAGCCAAGAGTTCACATGGTAGAACTAAAGATCCTGTGTGCTGCAACTAAGACTCGGCACAGTGGAAGAAATAAATATGTGAAAAAAAAGAAACGTACGTTTTCTGGAACTTCCTGGTGGGCCAGTGGCTAAGACTCTGCACTCCCAATGCAGGGGCTCATGTTCAATCCCTGGTCGGGGAACTAGATCCTGCATGTTGACACTAAAGGTTCTGTATGCTGCAGTTAAGACTAGGTACAGCTAGATAAAGAAATAATAAAAAAAAAAAGAATTGTACATTCTCTAGCCCCACCTCAGGTTGACTGAAGAAGAATCTCTGTGGTAGAGGCCTGCAATCTGTGTTTTAATAAATTCTCCAGGGAGTTTTAGTGTGTGAGAAGGAGTGGTGGAGGGAAGAGACTGCCTTGGTGTTCAGAGTCCGTCACAAGTGTATTTTGCTGGATTGTCCCAGAGAGATGAAAGCGCTTGGCAACTGGTACCCATGCCCCAGGAATGCCCCAATAAGTGGCAGAACCTCCGAGGAGAGGCCCTGGGGACACCTGAAGTCAGATCACCAAACACGTGGCTTTGAGAGTGGCAGTGGAGATCCTGGCTCTGACTTTAGCTTGGAAAGTATGGACCCTGCCCGAAGAGCCATCTCTTGGTGTGCCAAGTGACTGTGGGCAGTGAGCAACTTGTGGGGAGTCACAGCTCCCCCTGTCCACAGTTCTCAGACTGCCTCAGCCCAGAGTACTCAGATAATCTCAGGAAAGTGAGGGCAGGTCCCCATAAAATGCCTCAGATTGAATTTTCTTCCAATTTTGGCTTGAATGGAGCAAGATACTTCAGTTTCAAAAACAAATACAATATACACTCATGTATATTATAAAAAACACTCATAAGCATAATAGTAGGAAGAAATAGTTTTCAAGAAGGCTAGTCACATATGGCTTGTTTGAATTGAGATGTGCTGTTAGTGTGAAATACACACTTTATTTGGAAGAGTTAGACTATACAGTGGAAGTGAGAAATAGATTTAAGGGACTAGGTCTCATAGAGTGCCTGATGAACTATGGACAGAGGTTTGTGACATTGTACAGGAGACAGGAATCAAGACCATCCCCAAGAAAAAGAAAAAAGCAAAATGGCTGTCTGAGGAGGCCTGACAAATAGCCGTGAAAAGAAGGGAAGCGAAAAGCAAAGAAGAAAAGGAAAGATACACCCATTTGAATGCAGAGTTCCAAAGAATAGCAAGGAGAGATAAGAAAGCCTTCCTCAGCGATCAATGCAAAGAAATAGAGGAAAACAATAGAATGGGAAAGACTAGAGATCTCTTCAAAAAAATTAGAGATACCAAGGGAACATTTCATGCAAAGATGGGCTCAAAAAAAGACAGAAATGGTATGGACCTAACAGAAGCAGAAGATATTAGGAAGAGGTAGCAAGAATACACAGAAGAACTGTACAAAAAAGATCTTCACGACCCAGATAATTATGATGGTGTGATTACTCTCACTCACCTAGAGCCAGACATCCTGGAATGTGAAGTCAAGTGGGCCTTAGAAAGCATCACTACGAACAAAGCTAGTGGAGGTGATGGAATTCCAGTTGAGCTATTTCAAATCCTGAAAGATGATGCTATGAAAGTGCTGCACTCAATATGCCAGCAAATTTGGAAAACTCAGCAGTGGCCACAGGACTGGAAAAGGTCAGTTTTCATTCCAATCCCAAAGAAAGGCAATGCCAAAGAAGGCTCAAACTACCACACAATTGCACTCATCTCACATGCTAGTAAAGTAATGCTCAAAATTCTCCAAGCCAGGCTTCAGCAATACGTGAACCGTGAACTTCCTGATGTTCAAGCTGGTTTTAGAAAAGGCAGAGGAACCAGAGATCAAATTGCCAACATCCCTGGGATCATCGAAAAAGCAGAGAGTTCCAGAAAAACATCTATTTCTGCTTTATTGACTATGCCAAAACCTTTGACTGTGTGGATCACAATAAACTGTGGGAAATTCTGAAAGAGATGGGAATACCAGACCACCTGACCTGCCTCTTGAGAAGCCTGTATGCAGGTCAGGAATCAACAATTAGAACTGGACATGGAACAATAGATTGGTTCCAAATAGGAAAAGGAGTACGTCAAGGCTGTATACAGTCAGCCTGTTTATTTAACTTCTATGCAGAGTACATCATGAGAAACGCTGGGCTGGAGGAAGCACAAGCTGGAATCAAGATTGCTGGGAAAAATATCAGTCCTCAGATATGCAGATCACACCACCCTTATGGCAGAAAGTAAAGAAGAACTAAAGAGCCTCTTGATGAAAGTGAAAGAGGAGAGTGAAAAAGCTGGCTTAAAGCTCAACATTCAGAAAACTAAGGTCATGGTATCCGGTCCCATCACTTTATGGCAAATAGATGGAGAAACAGTGGAAACAATGTCAGACTTTATTTTTTTGGGCTCCAGAATTACTGCAGATGGTGATTGCAGCCATGAAATTAAAAGACGCTTACTCCTTGGAAGGAAAGTTATGACCAACCTAGACAGCATATTAAAAAACAGAGACATTACTTTGTCAACAAATGTCCATCTAGTCAAGGCTATGGTTTTTCCAGTGGTCATGTATGGATGTGAGAGTTGGACTATAAAGAAAGCTGAACACCGAAGAATTGATGCTTTTGAACTGTGGTGCTGGAGAAGACTCTTGAGAGTCCCTTGGACTGCAAGGAGATCCAACCAGTCCATCCTAAAGGAGATCAGTCCTGGGTGTTCATTGGAAGGACTGATGTTGAAGCTGAAACTCCTGTACTTTGGCCACCTGATGCAAAAGAACTTATTCATTTGAAAAGACCCTGATTGTGGGAAAGATTGAGGGCAGGAGGATAATGGAATGACAGAGGCAAGTGGTTGAATGGCATCACTGACTCAATGGACATGGGTTTGGGTGGACTCCAGGAATTCGTGATGGAAGGGGAGGCCTGGCGTGCTGTGGTTCATGGGGTTGCAAAGAGTCGGACACAACTGAGTGACTTAAGTGAACTGAACTGAAATACAAAGAAGAAAATGTAAAATAGTGTATTAAGATTCTTGTTGGTTGCATGTTGAAATAATATTTTCGATATTTTGAGTTATTGATTTAAATAAAATATGTTTTTAAAATTTAAAAAAGAAGGCATGTCCAATATGAGAATGATCTTTTTCCTGCTCTGTTCAGAATAAAAATAGTGAATTCTTACATCTGAAATCTTCTGAGAATTGTCCCACAGAAGGTTTTTTAGCAAGTTCTGGTTAACTAGCCAGCAAAAATGCAGGAGATGTGGCTCAGTGGTAAAGAATCCTCCTGTCAATGCAGGAGACCTGGGTTCAGTCCCTGGGTCGGATTCTTCCCGTGGAGAAGGAAATGGCAACCCACTCCGGTATTCTTGCCTGGAGAATCCCATGGACAGAGAAGCCTGGCCGGTACAGTCCATGGGATGGCAAAAGCTGACAAAAAGGAAAACATATATTCCCTTTATTTGTTTCTGTATGAAAAAATTTTTAAATGCAATTGTATAGAAAATGGACTTGTTATGACTGGTTGCTTTAAGGTTGAGCTGAGAACCTCATCTGTGTTACAGTAAAAAGATGAGACTTTTTAGTGGGAGCCTTGGACTTGACGCTCAGCTGTATGACCTGAGACTAGGTGACTTTATTTTTCTGTGACTGGGTTTCACCATTGTCTTCTAAAGATTCCTTTCATAAGATTTTTATGTAATTCACTCCTTCTCAGGATAAAGTTTTCTTCTTTGGTATCACCAACTGAGAATGGCCTTCCCTGACCTCCATATTTAAAATATGCCCCTCTCTTCTCCCAGTGCCGTTCTGTCCCCTTCTTCTGTTTAGCTTTTTCTTGGCATTTACCTGAAATTGTGTTATATATTCATACCCTTGCTTATTTATAGCCTGTTTTCTGTGCTAGAAAGTAATCTCCATGAGGGTACAGAAATCTTTTGTATCTTATTCATCCTTGTACCTCCTTGAGTAGAAGATTGCTAGGCAACAGTAGGCTCTCATTCGTATTGGTTGAATGAATAAATGATCTATAATATGGTTACATAGCCTAGATCTTCTGGTACTTTTGTGATGATTTGTTGTTGTTTAGTTGCTAAGTTGTGTCGAACTCTTTTGAGACCCCATGGACTGTAGCCCACCAGGCTCCTCTGTCCATGGGATTTCCCAGGCAAGAATACTGAAGTGGATAGCCATTTCCTCCTCCAGGGGATCTTGCCAACCCAGGGATGGAACTCGCATCTCCTTCATTGGCAGGAGGATTCTTTATCACTGAGCCACCAGGGAAGCCCTTGTGATGATTAGATAAACCAAGCCTGGTGGACGCGTGTGCATGTCTTTTTGCGGAAGTTACCTAGTAATAGGGTTGAGGACGTGGGCTTTGGAGTTAGAGAGATTGGGTTTGATACCTGGTTCTATTGTTGGCCAGTAAGAGTAACCTGGGGCAGGCTATGTTATCCCTGTTGGCCCATTTCTTGTCTGTAAAATGGACTAATCACACCTGCATTATGGGCTTGGTATGAAAATTAAATAAAATAATGTAGGCTTAGCAAAGTGCACACTGCTTATGAAATAGAGTGAATGAATGAAGCTCATGGAAGTAGTTTGATAAAGGCATAAACCTATGGCAATGTAAAATGTTATCATTCATATAATTAATAATAATAAGCTCCAATGTACCTCCTGTATGAGGTCCTAGTGCCTATTTCACACAGGCAGAGGAATATCCCCAGCAAACTTTGTAAGAACTGCCCACATCATATGCTGTGAAACACTGAACACAGCCTTTCCCAACTCCAGTATCCTGTGAAAACATTTATTATAACCTGTCTCACATGAGGGAAGAGAAACAACCCCAGACTCTGGAATGCATGTCACGTGACCTCTATTCTAATTCTTGGTCTGTCACTAATATGCTTTGTAATTCTTGGCAAAGTAATAATTTCTAGATCCCAGCATTTTCATCTTCAAAATAAGGACAAAGAGTAAGTAAATGATTGTGATGGCTTTTTTCAGTTGTAAATATTCCATTAACATACTTTCTTATACCTTATTTATAAGGGACTTTTATTTTGATTTCCTGAGACCCCTTTAAACCACATCATGGACCAGCCAAGTGATCCTGAAACATCAGCTTAACACCTCCTATAAAAACTCCAGGACCTCACAGAGCTTCATTCCTGATGCCGTAACTTTTATTAAGATACCTTATTGAAATTGGAGGTTGTAAATATTTAAGCTGCAGTCATTCAGTCTCCAGTTTTTTTTAATATTGGGAGGACTTTAAAATATTGATATTTGATAAGAGAATCAGGGGTGTGAAGTTTTCTTTTCCTAAATGAAGTTCAATTTTATTTCATGAGAGAAACTTTTTTTAAAAAATGGTATTATAAAAGGATTGTGGGAAGTAGAGTCAGAGTGGGAGATGCTGCCCCAAATGGGCTTAGAATCAGCACTTTCGTTTCAAAGATGCTCTGTACAACATATGAGCATGAGTCAAACGAAATAAAAAGAGTCCATATAACATGTCTTATAAAATAAATTTCCAAAAAGGAAAAACTTTAAAAAATATTTTTAAATGTTTAAAAAAATATTTTATGTATTTATTTATGGCTGCATTGGGTCATTGCTGGGGTGCAGGGCTCAGTAGTTTGCTGTAGCTGATGCACGTAGGGTTAGTTGCTCTGCGGCGTGTGGAATCCTAGTTCCCCGTGCCTGCATGCTCAGTCACTCAGTCGCGTCTGACTCTTTGCAGCCCCCATGAACTGCAGCCTGCCAGGTTCCTCTGTCCATGGGATTTCCCAGCAAGAATATTGGCGTGGATTACCATTTCCTTCTCCAGGAGACCTTCCCGACTCAATGTCCTCTTCATTGCAAGGTGGATTCTTAATCACTGGACCACCAAGGAGGTCCCATGAAAGTGAGACACTTTTAAACAGATGTCAAGCTGCCCATCTGCCTGACTCTTCTTGATTCAAAAAACAAAGAGCTCCGCATCAAAGGCCTCCTGGCTGACCATCATTTCTTTCAACAGTAGACAGAGAAATCCTATGGAAACCAAGTTCAGTTCAGGGTTCCCTGGCCCTCGTAAGCTGCAAAACCTCAGCTCCTGGTTTGGCTGATGCCCTTCCCTGAGGCCATGAAGTTTATTCTTGAGCCCTTAACAATACTAAGACTCTCCATGGCTTTGAGCCACTGTCTTGAACTGATTTTTCCCCTTGTTGTCCTCCAATTTGATAATTGCCTGGATTACACAAACTGATACTTGATTGTTCCCGAACATATTCCTGATATACATACAAAATGATGCTTGGTTTATTATTTATGTAACTCTTTCCACTTATGTCAAAATTTCTTATATTTTTGTCTTCTCACTTATATCAAAAGTTATTATATTTGGGGACTTCCCTGGGGTCCAGTGGTTAGGATTTTGCCTTCCAATGCAGAGGGTTTGGGTTCAATCCTTGGTTGGGGAGCTAAGATCACACATGCCTCATGGCCAGAAAACTTAAACATAAAACAGAAACAATGTTGTAGCAAATTCAATGAAGACTTTAAAAATGGTCCACATTGAAAAACAGTTTTTTTTAAGTTATTATGCTTTATTGGTATCACTCACCAAAATCTTGAGCTGATGATCAGAAGAGGTTATAGAGAGAGCAAACACTTGAAAAACAGGTTGATGAAGTGACTGGATCTGCAGAGAACCAGCATGACGTTCCATGTCGCATGGCTATCCAATGTTAATGTGTACTGATGAGCACCAAGGTGATAGAGGTCTTTTTAAAAAAGGAGATAAGAGGCTCAATAGAGCATTTTAATGCAGCCTCATCTCACTCATCCTCAATTATTAGGGCTATGTTCGCCACTGTTTTTTAAAAATGTGCATGCAAATGGGATCATTAGTCTATAATGAATGCTGCTTGTCCCAGGGAGCTCCTCAGTGGCCTCTGGGTGATGTGAAGGACACTGTCTGCATTGGTTGCCCTGTGTTCTCACTACTGTTTTTTACTCTGTGCAGTGAGCATGGGCATTACATGGGCTTCTGTTCCCTGCCATGCTTCGGCGCTTCCTTCCCGTGAGCAGGCAGTCTAGTCAAATTTAAAGGGATCCCACTCTTCCAAAGAGATCAAAACAAGTGTTCCAAGAGCATTTTATATTTTTCTTGTGCATATCAAGTGCCTTGCTTAGTGCCTTCCTGTATAGAATTGAGTCAGGCCTTCATCCGGGCTGTTGTCCATTTGAGGGAATAAAAGTGTCCAACCACAAACAAAGGCTCAAACTTGTTAGCATATGATTTTGCATATGATTTGCATGTTAATGGCCGGATGTCAAAACACACAGTCATGTACCTGTCCCTGTTCCTTCCCCTCTATTGTCAAGATGGGCTGATTAGTCTTATTAAAATTAACTCTCAGGCTTCTCCCAGTCTCAACCCCAACAAAATGAAAAGCAGTGACAGTGACACAAGATGTTGTAAATTGTTCTGATTCTGCTGCAGGATCTGTCATCGTGATGGTGAAAAGCTAAAGTGAAGAAGTCAGTTGTATGGATGAAATTTTCAAATTTGAGATGGGAGATTGATTTTTATTAACCTTACTCTCTAAGCCCAGAGAGGTTTTTTCTTCTTCTCATTACCCTAAAACTCCTAAGAACAGCTATTTGGATGTTCTATCACTTAATCCCTTCCAAATGGTTTTAGTTTTAAACTAACAAAGAAAATAAATAAATCTGTGATCCATACATAAGAGGGGCTCATGTTTCTGTACAACTAAATATTTCAGATGTTTAGGAATAAAAATAAAGGAAACACATCAAGTAGAAAATTCTAATGAGGAGCATATTTGTCCAAGGATGGCATCCTAGACATCATATTGATGGGGAGAATGAAGGTTTGTTAGTGTAAGGTATTTTCCTCAAATTAGTAGCAGAGAAATCACTGCATCTGGAAATACTTGCTAATAAGGGTGAGATGTTTGATTTCAGAGTCCAATTAATTCAGAAGTGACTTGTGCTTTCCAGCATAGTTAGATCTGGTACATACAACCACACACACACACACACACACACACACACACACACACATATACTCCTCCATGATAATTTAAAGAATTGCATTCTAAAAGAGATTAGTCCTGGGTGTTCTTTGGAAGGAATGATGCTAAAGCTGAAACTCCAATACTTTGGCCACCACGTGTGAAGAGTTGATTCATTGGAAAAGACTCTGATGCTGGGAGGGATTGGGGGCAGGAGGAGAAGGGGACGACAGAGGATGAGATGGCTGGATGGCATCACCGACTCGATGGACATGAGTTTGAGTAAACTCCTTGAGTTGGTGATGGACAGGGAAGCCTGGCGTGCTGTGATTCATGGGGTCGCAAGTAGTCGGACATGACTGAGCGACTGAACTGAACTGAATTGAACTGAATTAGGGAAAATGGAAATGTTTGTGTATTGCTAAGAGATTCAAAGTTATTGTTAAGATGATAGGCACTCTGCAGGAATACAAAGAGATACAACGACATCCTCACCCTCACTTCAGCTCTGCTCTGGCTGGGAAGACAAAGCAAGCCCATGTAGTGTTAGTTGCTTAGTCGTATTTGACTCCTTGCAACCCCATGGACTGTAGCCTGCGGGGAGCCGGCAGGAGGCACTTCGCCCGTGGCAAAGGTCACGAGGAAGGAGGCTCGACATACACAAAGGCGGGATCGAACCTCAGGAGTCCCCTTGGAAATCCTTGAGCATCTACCCCCATAATCAGAGCCTGCCTACTTTATTACTTTGTGCTCTCACCTACGCCTCTGACTTTATGGGGGGGCTGTCCCCCACCACCTCTTTCAGAAAAAGAGTTAACTTAGAGCTCCAGTTAATAAAAACTCCTGGGCGTGACAAGAGTGTTTTAACCTACAAACTCCTCTGAAGGTTCTCTAGCCTGCCTGACAGGCTTGTCCAGCCACATGTGATTGCTCACAGCCTCCCAACCGTGAGAGGCACGAGATGCTTTAAACCTTCTAAAAACAGGTTCCTTAGAAAAGTTAGAAAACCATTAGTATAAATATAGTGGGCTGATTAGAAATTGTATTGGTGAAGGGTTTTTCATTTGTTGAGCCAATGTTTGTTGCTAAGTCTCCACATCCCCTGCCCTTATACACATTAATGAATATATAGAAGAAATAAGTATTAACCTTTGATATTAATCACATTAGACCTTAGGCTAAGTAAATTCTTTCCTTAATTAAAACCCACTACACCCTCACCCTATAGGAATGTAACTTTATCTGGTACCTTCAGAAGGAGGAGTCTTTTTTAAGAATAATCACCCCTGGAGAAATGTGTCCTGGTTGACAGACCGCTGTCACAAGGAGAGGGTCATAAATTGTCAGCAGGCCCCCTGGCCAGAAGATGTTGTAACACCCCTAAGACCTCTGTATACATTTGTATGAAGCACCTGACTTTGATAAAAGTCAGGACTGTTGACCCCACGTGACTTTTGCATAACATCTCAGTGTATAAAAGTAGACCATGGAAAATAAAGAATGGGGATCAGTTTCTCGAAATACTGGGCTCCCCATGTCGCTCTCTCTCTCAAACTCTGGCTGAGTCTCCATCTGGAGCGCGGAGCCCACCATGCTTACTAATTATGCCTGGGCTTCTAAGATCCGACCAGGGAGGCCTCAGTGTCTCCTCTCCTTCGGGAGAACGGAAGGACGCTTGCAGCCTACATAAGTGGTGCAAGCTTCTCGTCTTGAAGTTTTATTGGTTTTCCGCGTAAACCAAGCTACTCAGCCTCTTTTCTCCGCTGAATTTTCCTACTGAGCTATCCTCATTCTATTACTCTTTACATCTCTAATTAATATCTAATTGAAGCTATTGTATCCTGATCCTTGCCGACGCCGTCCCTGCTTTGAACTCCCTGGATCAGCCAGGGCTGGACCTCGGCAGTAGCCCATCAGGCTCCTCTGTCCATGGAATTCTCCAGGCAAGGATACTGGAATGGGTTGCCATTCCCTTCTCCCGGGTATATTCCCAACCCAGGTCTCCTGCATTGCAGGCGGATTCTTTACCATCTGAGCCACCAGGGCCTGGGAGAAACTCATAACTCATATAAGAGTATAGCTAATGTTTTACAGACCATAAGTACCTAAGATTCTGAGGAAGTGTGGTGTTAGAAAAGGTTCTTCGTGAGTCTCAGGATATAGCAAAGGCAATTATAATATTACTCATGTATCCACTCTACCTGGCTAATATTTATTGAGGGCCTATGCATTAGGTACTACACGAAATGCTAGATGTAAAACAATGAGTGGAGCACAGTTCATTTCCTGATTCAATAATAACTAATAAATCATTTAATTTGAATAATATAGATGGGTTTATGGAACTCTTCTTGTAAATATTTGATATTTAATTATATGATCAATCCAACCTTAAGATGATGGTATTTATTACCTCCAGTTTTTGATGAACATAACTAAAAAGAGGGAAGTGAATTTTCAAAGTCTCACAGCAGTAAGGTGGCTGAAACTGGACTTGAAATCTGGTCTTCTGGTTTCAAGGATATGGGAGGAGAGCAGTCTAATTGGAGTGAAGGTTTCATCCATGAGAAGTAGAAAAAAGTGTCTAAAAAATTCATTGAGGGTAAGATTAGGCAAACTCTTAAAGGAAAGGTTAAGAAATTTGGAAATGGGCCCTATTACATTTTGAAGGGAGACATCTTAGTAAAGAGAACACTGTAGTAATGCAATTAATCCTGGGGTGGTAGGTACAGTTAGCCAAAGATGGAGAAATTGTTGCCAACAGATTAGCCATGATCCCATCACAAGGTGACACCTCAGTGTATTCCAGCATTGAGTACAGCTGACCTTAATGGCTAGAGGTTGCCACAGAAATGGGAATAGAGGAGCAAATATAAGGATGGTGGGTTTTTTTTTTTTTTTATGTACTAGAATTCTGTTTATTAAGAAAGTGATTCTAATTTATTAGTATATTCATTATGATATGCACGTTTTGGTTTTTTGTTTTCTTGCCTTTCAGTTTTTAAATATTTATTTTTATTTATTTATTATTGTCATCTGGCTGCACTGGGTCTTAGCTGCAGCATTTGCACGATCATAACTGTGTCATGTGTGTTCTAGTTCCTTGACTAGGGATTGAACCTGGACTTGCTGCATTGGGAGCACATTCTTAGCCACTGTACCACCAGCAAAGTTCCTTGCCTTTCAGTTTTATTTATTTTTAACTTGGAGTGTAAGTGATGTAACATTATATAACTTTCAAATGTAAAACCTAATGATTTGATATCTGTCAATATCACAAAATGATCACCATAGTAAGTCTAGTTAATATCCATCACCGTACATAGTTACACATTGTTTTTTCTTGTGATGAGAACTTATAAGATCTACTCTGTTAGTTGCTTTCAAATATGCATTATAGTATTAACTGCAGTTGTCATGATAGAGATTACATTCCCATGACTTATTTATTTTATAGCTTGGAATTTTGTACTTTTTGAACATCTTTCCCCATCACCTCCCTTAACTTCCACCTCTGGAAATCACCAATCTGTTCTTTGTATTTATGAGCTAGTTGGTTTGTTTTGGTTTTTAGATTCCCCATGTAAGAGAGATATGTAGTATTTGTCTTTTTCTGTAGGAATGCGTATTGAGAAATAGTTGACGAGTGATAACTGCTTGAATATGAGATTTGGAATCAAGGAAAGGTTAAAGCTTGTGTTCAAATTTTGAACTTGAGAGTTTGACAGTGCATAGTTGTCCTAACCACAAACAAAGAAGCAGAAGCAATTGGGAGGAATTTTATTTCAGGGAGAGATGATAGGCCTACTTTTGGGGTGTTGAGAAGGAAATGATATTGTAATAGTCAGTAGGTAACACACAGTTGGGCTTCCCTGGTGGCTCAGATGGTAAAGAATCCACGTGCAATGCAGGGGACCCCGGTTCGAACCCTGGGTCAGGAAGATCCCCTGGAGGAGGAAATGACAACCCACTCTAGTATTCTTACCTGGAGAATTCCATGGACAAAGGAGCCTGGTGGGCTACAGTTCATGGGGTCCCAAAAAGTCAGACAAAGAATGAGTGACTAACATATACAGCACACAGTTTTCAGTTGATGTTGAAGGTCTGGGTTCAAGGGAGAGGGTTGGAGGGGTGGACTTGAGAGTGTTTCTACAGATCACCATTTCCACAGTGGAAACTTGCCGTGAGATGATATCTGAAGGAGCTGTGGAGAGTGAAATGAGCAGAGGGCTGAGGACTGAGCGTTGTCCAAACAACTGTGGATTCATGATGAATAATTATCCTCTTTCTGATTGATCCTCAATAATTCAGGTGTGCCAACGTTAGCCTTCTTATGTCTCTGCACGCTTCGAGTAGCTAATGAATACAGTTCTGGACAGAGATGGCGATAAGAAATGTTTCTCCCAAGTCATCCTGGGTTTTCTCCCTGGACCAAAGGAAAGAAATACTTATTTAAGAGCCAGGGGGTAGAATCATGACATGCCCTAATAATATTAGATAAGGTAGTTGTGGTATTATAAAAAATAAATATTTGACCTTTGTCCTGGTTCCTGGCACAGAGCTCCTAAAACCTGGCAAATCTGAGTGATAACAGTGGCTTTTTTCATGCTAATGAGATGACTCCTGGTGAGGACTCCTAGCTTCTGCATGGGGACCAGTCACCAAAACCAAGATAAGATTGGAAGTTTGGATATTTCAGTGCTTTCTCCTGGCTCCCATCTCTGGGAGGAGAGAGGATTGAAGATTGAATTCAGTCACCAAAGGCCAATGATTTAATCAATCATGCCTACATAATGAAAGCTCCATGAAAATTTCTAAACAACAGAATTTGCAGGGCTTCTGGGCTGGTGAACACATCGGAGTGGTGGAAGCATGGAGCATCCGAAGAAGCCATGAAAGCCCCGCACAGACACTCCCCGCCACCAGCCCCCTGCCAACCACACATTTCCAGGTAAATCTCTCCTTTTGCGTGTTCCTGAGTTGCATACTTTATAATAAACCAGTGCGTGCCTGAGTGTTCAGTCACTTCAGTTGTATCCAACTCTGTGCGACCCTATAGACTGTAGTCTGCCAGGCGACTTGGTCCTTGGGATCTCCCAAGCAAGGTAGCCATTTCCTCTTCCAGGGGATCTTCCTACCCAGGAATCAAACCCTCATCTCCTTCATTGCAGGTGGATTCTTTATTGCTGAGCCACCAGGGAAGCCCTAATAGACTAGTATTAGTAAATAAAGCACTTTCTTGAATTTTGTAAGTCGTTCAAGTGAATTATCAAACCTTAGTGGGAGGTGCTTGGAAACACTGAATTTGTAGGGAGTCAGGAAGAAGTGTGAGCAGTCCAGGTACCCCATTGCTCCTGGTGTCTGAAATGAGAGCAGTCCTGTAGAACTGAACCCTTAAACTTTAGGGTCTGATTGTAACTCTGGGTATTTAGTACCAAAATCAAATTGAATTGTTAGACACCCAGTTGGTGTCTGAGGATCAGATAAATGATGGGTGTTTGTAAAGACACCACATATTTGGTGTCTTTTCTGATATTTGGTGTCATCAGAAAAAGAAAAATCTCTGCAGTCCCGGAGGGTGTTGAGTTGATCAGTAATATTCATAAATTCTGGGAATTCATCGTTCTTACTCTGTTCTGACCAACATGGGTGTATTCTGACTCCTAGCCATGAATGTCACTTTCTGTCATCATACATCAACAGTGCTGCAGAGAATTCATGGAGAAGGTAGCCAATGATCTTCTAAAAATTTTTTATTAGGGTATAGTTGCTTTACAATATTATGTTAGTTTCTGCTGTATGTACATGGAAGTGAATCAGCTATATGTATACATATATCCCTTCCCTCCTTTTAAAAATATTTATTTGGCTCCTCTGGGTCTTAGCTGTGGCACACAGGATCTTCAATCTTTAGTTGCAGCCTATGGGGGATCTAGTTCCCCGACCAGGGATTAAACCTGGGCCCACTGCATTGGGAATGCAAAGTCTTAGTCACTTAACCACCAGGGAAGTCCCCAGATCCCCTCCATCTTTGACCCCCCCTTCCCATCGTTCCCCCATCCCATCCATCTAGGTCACCATGGGGTACCAAGCTGAGCTCCCTGTGCTACATTAAATTGAGTGGTGACAGAAGTCAGTTCTAAGAATAAGGAGTGAAACTATGATTTTGAGGATAGGGAGAGCAGGTAGGCAGATCACTTGCTTGAAAACCATTGGCAGAAAAGACAGGACCCGAATGGCCCAAACAATCTGCAGGCATCCTTGACTCAGCTGACTGCTCTTTGGAGCTCCTCTGTAGGGAGTGCTATAATTCCACCTCAAATATGTGAATGACAGTGGTATTACAAGTGTGATTGCTATAACAGGAATGGATTCAACACGGGAAAGATAGTACAATGAGAAATTGTAGTGGCTATGGAGAAGAACAGGAAGGTGTGTCAAAGATGAAAAATAAGCAATATTTATTAGCCTGTAAGGGGCTTCCCAGGTGGCCCCAGTGGTAAAGAACCTGCTTGCCAATTCAGGAGACATGAGAGACGGGGGTTCGATGCCTGGGTCTGGAAGATACCATGGAGGAGGGCATGGCAACCCACTCCAGTATTCTTGCCTGGAGAACTCCATGGACAGAGGAGACTGGCGGTCCATGGGGTCACAAAGAGTCAGACACAAATGAAGCGACTTAGCACACATTAGCCTATAAATATGGTGAACTTCAGTTTCAATGCGTAGGATTTGTGTAGTCTTGGGAAGGAGCACAGAGATGGTTCAAACTAAACCTGCTCATTTGACAACTGGAAAAGTGAAGGAGCTTTTCTGGATTTCGTGACTACTTAGTAGTAAGCCTGGAACTACAGCTTAGGGACCTCACTCATATATTCTTTCCCCTCCCCACTGCCTTTATGATTTTGTACCTGCTTCTGGCCATGTGGATACCACCTGTCTCCTGACAAACTTCCCACCTCTATGCTTTTGATGATGCTGTTTCTTAAGCTTGTTCTACACTCTTAAGTCTCTGTGAAATCCTGTCCTTTGAGATTTCTTTAAAATTTTACATCTTCCACAAAGAATTCCCTGAACCCCATTCTTAACAGTTTCCTCCTTCTGAACAGTTCTAGTGCATTGATTTATTCTTGTGTTTTTCTTATTTATGCACAGCTCCAAATGCCTCCAGATCATGAGTGCCATTGGAAGGAATATGCCTTACACATACTTGCTCTCTCTACAGGAACTCTTACATCTTTCCATATAAGCTTTGTTTCTATGCCTTCTTCTTGATGATGATGGTAAGGGGTGTTTTTGGTCCGACTAAATTATTTTAGTACCAGCTAACTCCAGTGACCTCTTCCTTTTTAACTGGTCTTCCTGAAACATTGCTCCCATGGATCCACATCACCAAAGGGACAATATAACAATGACAGGAGGTGAAGAGTAAATATCTTTAGTTTGAGTGTATTGAGGATGGAGGTTGATTAATTGGCTGCACCGGATCTTAGTTGCAGCATGCACGTGCTTAGCTGTTCAGTCGTATCCAGCTCTGTGATCCCATGGACTGTAGCTCACTGAGCTCCTCTATCCATGGACTTTTTCAGGCAAGAATACTGGAGGAGGTTGCCATTTACTCCTCCAGGGGATCGTCCCGACCAGGGATTGAACGTGTCTCCTGCATTAGCAGGCAGATTCTTTACTACTGCACCACCAGGGAAGCCCCTGGAGTATCGCAGCATGTGGCAGCTAGTTTCCTGACCAGGAATCGAACCCAGGATCCCTGCATTGTGAGCAGGGAGTCTTAGTCACTGGCCTACCAGGTCCCCAAGGACAGAGGTTAATTTTAAAACCTCATTAATAAGGACTTCCTCTAGACAGAAGCTTAGACTTAAATTAATAAACTTCTCATAACAGGCATTCCTGAAAGGCTTTTCTCATGCAGGACATATTTTATTAACTGTTCTGTGGGTTATATGAATACATTTCAGAGAGAACTGGATTAGGACTGAAAAATTCAGTGGGCTTAAGTCACAAGAATGTGTCTCAATAATGGAAATAGCCTTTTGTGGAAGAAGTGCTACTAATCTGATTTAGCTTCAGGAGCACAGGGCAGACCCTCTACCCACTCACCTCCCAAGCTGTCAACATCATTTCTCACTGATTATTAACATTAGAAATCATATTACAAAGTTGTAATTGTTTGAAAAGATCTAAAACTTTGCATAGAAAATCATAGAGAAAGCTTACAGTCAATACTCCTGTTAGAGATAATACAATATATTAGAGGTAACACATTGACTTAAATTTAAGCCACTTTAAGATAGAGGGTGAAAGTGAAGTCGCTCAGTCGTGTCCGACTCTTTGCAACCCCATGGACTGTAGCCTACCAGGCTCCTCAGTCCACGGAACTTTCCAGGTAAGAGTACTGGAGTGGGTTGCCATTTCCTTCTCCAGGGGATCTTCCCAACCCAGGGATCCAACCTGGGTCTCCCGCATTGCCAGCAGACGCTTTACTGTCTGAGCCACCAGGGAAGCCCCAAGATAGAGGGTAGAAGAAGATAAAAAGAAGCTCTGGTAGAAGAAGATAAAAAGAAGCTCTGGGGCTTTGATAGGTGGTAGGAGTAGGAAAAAGCATCACCTGCTATTAAAGACACTATGTACTGCTGCTGCTGCTGCTAAGTCGCTTCAGTTGTGCCCGACTCTGTGCGACCCCGTAGACGGCAGCCCACCAGGCCCCCTCGTCCCTGGGATTCTCCAGGTAAGAACACTGGAGTGGGTTGCCACTTCCTTCTCCAATGCATGAAAGTGAAAAGTGAAAGTCACTCAGTCGTGTCCGACTCTTTGTGACCCCGTGGACTGCAGCCTACCAGGCTCCTCCATCCATGAGATTTTCCAGGCAAGAGTATTGGAGTGGGGTGCCACTGCCTTCTCCAAAAGACACTGTGTATTAGGGCCAGTGAAAGCTCCGAAGGAAACTTCATGCTCACGACAACTTTGCCCTGCTTAGAGATGCGCACCAGGGATGAGGTAATAGTTCTGGGTCTCCAGCTCTCAGTTCCAAAAAGTTTATTACATAAAGTAAATAAACATGATTCTCAGGTACTGACTCTTTGTAAAACCAGGCCTAATAAATTTGCGACCAGTTATTCCCAGGCTCTGAAAGGTTTTCCCCAGTAGAAGGCTCACATCTTTAGACTGCCATCTCATTTTCAACCACATGAGTGGAAACATGTTTTCCTTGCCTTTGAGTTAATTTTCGAATTGCTTGACTAAGTCACTTACAAGGAAGGCAAAAAATCAACTCCTAAAGATAGGAGTAATAAAGACTTCCTTTCTTATTCCCATAGCCAATAAAGGACATAAAAATCCCAGTTTAAACCCAAAGGCACCGTATTATGGATATCCAAGGATTTGAAAGGTAAGGGAGATGTGCTAGTCTCACATCCCTTTTGCCAACTAAATGGCCTCATTAAAATAGCCCGCTAATGTGAGCCCTGTTTCACACCTCCATTTAGGATGAAGCAGCTATGCAGAGGTCAGCTGCAAGAGGGCAACGAGACAAGAAATGCAAAATCCAACAGAGCTCCTGCAGTTCCAGCAATCTCTGTTCACAAAGTTCATGACATGAGAACAGGCTTAAATGATGATGCCTATTTTTTTAAAAAACAGCTGTGAATCTATGACCCATCTGAGAGTGAAATACAACATCTTTCTGACTTGACAAGTAAGATAATGTATATATATTTGTATATGTTATCTCTAATATCTGTCTCACAGGACCATTAGGAGAAATAAGACAGCAGATGTAGGGGACTTCCCAGATGTCCTGGGATATCATAGAAATGTAATAAATATTATCCTCTGTTGTGTGTTTATTTGCTCAGGCATATCTGACTCTTTGCAGCCCCATGGACTTTAGCCCACCAGGCTCCTCTGTCCTTGGGATTTTTCAGACAAGAATACTCGAGTGGGTTGCCATTTCTTCCTCCAGGGGATCTTCCCAATCCAGGGATCAAACTCACCTCTCTTGCATCTCCTACATGGGCAGGCGGATTCTTTTACCGCTGAGCCACTTGGGAAACCATATATATATATATATATATGGTTTAATATGGTCTAATTTTTTGGAAAAAATGATGCAATAGCAATTCAAAATGTGCCAAAGAAGAATACTGCCAAGAAGGAAAGGAAATAAAAAGACAGAAGTTGAGCATTTCATTGAAGAATCAAAGACATATATATCTAATATATGTCTCAAGGCAAGCTTTGGTTTTATCACTGTTACTAAATATATATATGTAATATTTATATCAATATTATTAAATCTATCTATCTACCAAACTATCTCTCTCTATATATGAAAAACCTTTTTCTCCAAGGCTGGCTTTGATTCTTCAATGAAATGCTCAACTTCTGTCTCTTTTATTTCCTTTCCTTCTTGGCAGTATTCTTCTTTGGCACATTTTGAATTGCTGTTGCATCATTTTTTCCAAAAAATTAGAGCTTTCCATGTCTTTCCCCACCTGGATTCTGTACATTTTGTCTGCACCCTGGCAAAGAATGCCTTGAGGAGCATAGTCTTGGGGCTTCCTCCTCGTCTCCGCCTCACATCAGACACATTTGGGGGTGCTCCCTCTTTCAACCTGCCCAACAGAGGCTCCCCCACAGGAATTTTCTCCCTGCAACTCCACGTTCTTCTTCTGTAGTTGACTGTGACTGGGAAAATCAGTGTACAAAGCATTTTGCATTCTCTGGATGTACCACACAGTAATTCTGCTGTCTGAAAACTCTGTAATGTCAATAATTGATGCACTTGAGAAGTGGTAATTAAATTAGTTAATTATGCTGGTAAAATTACATGCAATTATGTGACTGCAGGGTATGTTTAGTAAATTAGGCTTTCCCATACTCACTACATATTGTGGTGCCAATTTTGTTCCTTGATGATTAGGTAGCTTTTGATACTTCTTAATTGATTTAATACCTGGATCTTCATTAGCCCTTGATTGCTATGCTATGTATGTCTGACATTTTTTTCTCTCTGATATTTTACTGAGATCGTACATCAAGGGAGAATATATGTACATGCTTGGGGATGCTGCATGCCTATATGTGAATATATACACAAGGTTTTCATTTCAAATATTTAGATGTTGAAATATCACCTCCTTCACTGCCCTCCCACCTTCTGGGATATAGCTAATCCTATCATGTTGAATCAAATGGAATCCAAGAACTTAACTCTTCTTGAACACTCTAAGAAAAAGAAAAACTCATGTTTCATTATTTTGCCTTTGAAGTATCAGTACAAATAAATACTAGGCAGTAACAAAAAGAGGCTGTAGAAGGCAATGGCACCCCACTCCAGTACTCTTGCCTGGAGAATCCCATGGGTGGAGGAGCCTGGTGGGTTGCAGTCCATGGGGTCACTGGGAGTCGGACAGGACTGAATGACTCCACTTTGACTTTTCACTCTCATGCATTGGAGAAGGAAATGGCAACCTGCTCCAGTGTTCTTGCCTGGAGAATCCCAGGGATGGGGGAGCCTGGTAGGCTGCTGTCTGTGGGGTCACACAGAGTCGGACACGACTGAAGCAACTTAGCAGCAGTAGCAGCAGCAACAGAAAGAGGCAAACACACAAACTATTAAGAAAGTTGATCATTCTACCTCTTTTTTTTTTTTTTTTAGCATGATTCTTTATCTATGAAGAGTTACATAAAAGGTTATAAACAATGGAAACTACAGAGCTGGCATTTGACCCGTAGAAGTTTAGAATCTGTTATGGGCTTCTCATGTACATTTGTAAATCTCCATGGTGTTGTGGAGACTATTAGTGCTATGGATGGAGCTTATGGAGACAGAGCCTCTTGGTTCAAGATTTTGATTGGCTGCGAGCTGGAGGGGAGTCTGGGAATTGATGTATGTATTAGATGAAAAAATGAAGATCCTATTAAATTCCTGGTGGATAGTCTCAGAGTGAAGCAGGGTTTAGGTTGGGACTGAAATTCAGGTTCTGCCCTTTTCTTGTCTGTTTCCTTTCCATCACTCACTCTAAACCTTCGAGTTGCTTTTGCTTAGACCGGGACTAGGCACATTTTCAAAACAGCTCCTTCTTTGACTCTCAACTGAGTGTCAGGAAGCAACCTGAGTTATATAGAAGAAAACATATCAATGGTAATGATCTATATTGAAGAATTGGATATTCAGTCTTTTTTGTTTGCTTGTTTCTTGAGGATTCAGTGCAGTTGTCAGCATTTTCAGCTTTTCCCATATCTTGTATCCCACTCGTAATATAAACAAGGAGGGATCTTAATGAGGAGAATGCTTCCAGAAAGGAAGAAAGTCTTAGTAGTGCTGGAAGGAATGGGCAAGTTGCTCGCCATTTGGGGTGCTTTTGCTGGTGCTAAGATTCCATGATCATCTAGAAAACTTCATCTCTGAAATGAATGAGCAAAGACTACTCATTATATCTCTTGTAGTTTTTTCTTATTTTCCTTTGTTTGTTTGATCCTTTGGTAGATGCAAAAGACCACTAGAGATAAACGATAATAACTTGCATTTATACAATGCCATCTTCTTTCTTTATCTCTGGATTTTTATATTCTCCCAGTGGTGACAGAGAAGAATAATTAGTCCCATTTCATAGGTTCTTTTTAATCTATCTCAGAAATTTTTGCAAAATTTGAATAATGAATATATGTGTAGAATTATCCAGCCAGTTAGATAAGGACAAGTGATGTATAGTTCTTACGCTTTGTGAATTCAAACTTTTAATGAAACCTGCTTTTGGGCTTTTTCCAGGAAGTTTTCTTTTCTCTGCAGGCTGGAGTAAGTCCTTTCATAATACCTGTGTGTGTCCCCATCCCTGAATTTCTGTTTTGTTTTGTGTTTGTCTGGTCACATATACACACACATATGACACTAGATGGTAAAATTCTTGACCAGAGCTATTCTGGCTGACTTGCTATCTACATATTAACCTTCAGCCCAATACCTGATCCACAGCTGTTGAAAATGAACCAGTGGAAATCAAGCCTGGAAAATCAACATTCCTTTCATCATCATGCATGTGTTCAGTTGCTCAGTCATGTCCGACTCTTTTCGACCCCATGGACTATAGTCCACTGGGCTACTCTGTCTGTAGAATTTTCCAAGCAAGATTACTGGAGTGGGTTGCCATTTCCTTCTCCTTCCTGATCAGGAATCAAATTTGCATCTCCTGTATCTCCTGCCTTGACAGACAGGATCTTTACCACTACGCCACCTGGGGAGCTCTATCAGGGGGCATTAAACTCTTACCACTGCACTTTCTGTCTACCAGGTGCAAATCCCTACTATTAGGACTAATGTGTTTTGTTTTGAATGCATTCTCTATTTTTTTTTAAAATGCTAATATCTAATGGAATAGAAACTGAAAATTCTCTTGATCATTAGGTTGAAGATTTTTACTTTATTTAGTTAAAATTGACATTTATTCTTCTGGTTCTCTCAGCCCCAAAGGATATATATTTTTTAATGTAATGATAAAACATATTACAGTCACACATATGCGTTAGTTCAAAACACCAGATGTATTTAAATATCTTTGTGTCTTACAAGAACAACTTATGTGTATGTATTTAAATTAATGTGGACACAGGTGGAAGATGAGCTGAGTAAAGCCATCGTTGCTAAACCTCACAGATAGTATAAGGACTGGGAAAAAGAGGGGGTTTCATGGCGGGGGAGAATCCTGGGGAATTAGAGGAGAAACTCGCAGAGTATTGATGGAAACCGTGCTGCTTCCCATTAGCCCTGCCAAGAAGCAGGCAATAACACCACCTGTCTGTTTGGCAGCCACAGGTATCTACACATGGTTCGTGTTTTTCCTCTCCAGATTTCAAGATTTAGATTGGAGACCCTACTAGTTTAATCAACAGGTGAAATAAAATGTCATGAAGCAGAAATCACCATCAGCATTGCTGTGTGGGGAAAAGAAGAGGCAATCAGGAGTTCTCTCCAGGCACTCTTGTGAGTTACATAAGGGCTTCCTGTTGAAACCATTTCTTGGCCCCGGGGCTTCTGTGAAGCCGGCGAGCTATCCTGTAAGCTGGCACGATGCCACTGTAACAGATGGCCAGCAGTGCAGGCAGCAGAGACCATGGAGGAGCATCGCAAGTGAATGCTGAGGGTGAGATCTCTAGGTGTGAGCCCGGAGATAAGTCTGTCCGCTCTTTAGTCCTGAGCTCCTGAGAAAAGCGGGGATAGGGAATATTAAGACTTCTGTCTGGATCCTTGGCTATTACTCACTTCAGGCTGAAATGCCAGCCTTGCCTCATTTGTGTGGTAGTATTAGGTTTTCTACTCCAACTCTTGTGGGTGTGTGGGGTGTTGCAAAGAGGATGATGGACAAGATAGAGATATTCTAAATAGAACCATGAGTATTTCTGGTTTGCTTTAGCTCTCCAGCTCACACTGTGCATTCCTGCCAAATTCATCTCCAAAGGCACAGCTTGGATCATACTCCTTCTTCCCCCAAATTTTTTATGATAATGATGATGATGAAGATTTTGATAATAATGATGGTTTTGATGATGGTGGTGGCAGCGGCTGTATTTATTAAACACTTGCTATGTGCACAATTTTCTTACCAGGCTGGTAAACATTCTATCAAAGGTCACATAGCTATTAAGTATCAGAGCTGGAATCTGTAACTATATCTGTCTGACTCTAGAGTAAGAACCTTAACAACTATACTCGATACGTGCATATATAAGCAAAGTCATCTAAAGTTTGGGGCTTCCCAGTTGGGTCAGTGGTAAGGAATCTGCCTGCAATGCAAGAGACACAGGTTCGATTCTGGGGTGGGGAAGATCCCCTGGAGGAGGACATGGCAACCCATTCCGGTATTCTTGCCTGGGAAATCCCATGGACAGAGGACCTTTGGTGGGCTACAATCCATGGGGTCACAAAGAGTTGAACACAAGTGAGCATGCATGCACATCTAAAGTTTCTCTGGAAATTTCTTGATTGTCATCAACTTATAGTCAATTCATACCCACCATCATTTGTGCTTGAATTCTTCTGTATTAAGGATCACGTGTGCTGTTGCGAGGGATGGTAGAAAGAGTTTGAGCTTGTGTGTGTATACCGATGTGTGTGTATGATTAAGCAAAGTGTGCTTATTTTATAACTACTCAGAATATGGAACTTTTTCTGTAGTAGCAGCACCTTCTGTTCTTCCTGGGCTTCCCTGGTAGCTCAGACAGTAAAGAATCAGCCTGCAATGCAGGAGACCCAGGGTCATTCCCTAGGTGGGGAAGATCCCCTAGAGAAGGAAATGGCAATCCACTCCAGTATTCTTGGCTGCACAATCCCGTGGACAGAGGAGCCTGGCAGGCTACGGTCCATGGAGTCGCAAAGAGTTGGACACAACTGAGTGACTAACACTTTCACTTTTTCAGGTCTGTGTTTCCTATGCCCATCAGTAAGTATGAAATAATGTGTGCTCATGGCAGTCCATGGGGTCGCAAAGAGTTGGACATGACTGAGCGACTGAACTGATGTCACATTTCAGAGTGAATACGCACATACATTTATCACTACTACTTACGTTTCAACAAATGCATTTTTAAAATTCTGGATCTGAGGACCTGTGAGAAAAGTCATAATTTAAGATCTCTGTGCACATCGTATTTCCTTGTTAACCAGGCAGAACAGGCTGGTTCAGATGTTTGGGAGTATGAGAGCACTTAATCTGTTACCACTGCTTTGCATCGTATCATGTTCTAGACTTCTTAGGAGCAATCTTTATTTATTTTTGGAGCTCACAGATTGCATTTGAACGAGTCAGGAATATTTTCCAGCTTATTTTAGTGAACTTACTCATATGCTGCCCAAATGGAAGAAAAAATACACTCTTTTCCAAGGAGTGGCTGTTAGTGCCATCCTAGTGCTAGACTGTTTATCTGATCACCCCACGGATTAAACACTTGCCTGGATTTCTACTTGTCCGGATTTCTACTTGTCCATGAAGGTGTGCATGTGTCAAAAATAGCACATTTCTACTGGTTAATACAAACTGGGGAGAAGCTGTCACCGAAATTATGTATATTAATTCCCCACACCCAAATACTTTGTGTTCTTAGATAATCCTTCTTCTGCAAGGCCTTGAATAAACCTATAAGTGTTAGTTCATCTTTGAGAGCCACTTGGGGTGATAAATATGCATATCTGACTCAAAGCTTGCACTCCCAGTGATGAGGGATTAGTTGCCTGGTTATTTGTGGTTATTTTTGTAGCACCTGTAAATTTCAGTGTTGGTGGTTTGCTTCATCGGGAGCATGTGTCATACATTTTTATTAACTCTCTGAACACAGGTGCTTCCTGATTATCTATTTGATTAACAGGGTGACCAAAATTAAAACAGAATAAACAAGCCCTGCTATAGTTACTTTCACTTTGCATACCTATTTGCATTGTCATAACCATGGAGACTGTTCAAAGTGGCGCTCCGTGGTTGGCCACCATCTCATTATTTTTTATAACTTTTGCATTTATTTTTAAATATTTATTTATTTTGGCTGCTCTGGATCCTAGTTGCAGCTCACAGGACATTAGTTGTAGCACGTGGGATCGAGTTTCCTGACCAGGGATCAAACCCGAGCTCCCTGCATTAGGAGCATGGAGTCTTAGCCACTGGACCACCAGGGAAGTCCCACTATCTCATTTAATTCAGTAGAGCCTAAAATCAATACAGATTCTTCCAAGTACCAAGCTTAATGCCTAATGCAGAATAGTCTGCTGAATGAAGAAGTAAATATATGACAGCTGCTGCTGCTGCTGCTAAGTCGCTTCAGTTGTGCCCGATTCTGTGCGACCCCATAGATGGCAGCCCACCAGACTCCCCCGTCCCTGGGATTCTCCAGGCAAGAACACCAGAGTGGGTTGCCATTTCCTACTCCAACACATGAAAGTGAAAAGTGAAAGTGAAGTCGCTCAGTCCTGTCTGACTCTTAGCGACCCCATGGACTGCAGCCTACCAGGCTCCTCCATCCATGGGATTTTCCAGGCAAGAGTACTGGAATGGGGTGCCATCGCCTTCTCCCAAATATATGACTAAACACATACATATATGTATGAATATACTTAATGTAAGTGGTCACCACACATGCCAGGATAAACCACCCTGCTTTTATTTTACTTTTAAAGTTCTCTGGCAGATATGATTCACAAGTATTCAGAGGCTGTTGGAAACATCATGCATCAGGAAGGAACGGAGATAAGGAACCTAAAAAGGACCAAATCTTTGAGCCTATTAATCAAATCCATAATTCCCACTAAGGCAGGTAAAACAATGAATAGTGTTAAGTGAAAAAAAATTACTCCATATCCTGAGCATATTTGAAAGCTAAAATCAGAGACTGTTGTCCGGGGGCACACCAGACACACTTCTGAAAGGCGGAGACGTTTGAAGACCCTCATTAAGAATATGTCACCTGTGTGCTCAGATAAAACAGGAAAGAAAAATGTATCTAAGTTTCCAAGGAAATGTAGCTCTTTCTTCCTCCCACTCGGTTTCTCTGAATGATTCTCTAAGTTACCATATGAGCAAAATGGAGCTTGAAATAGACAAAATGGGGCTAGTGCTTTTTTTTTTTCCCCTATGAAATATCTTAATGGAATTGCTACTCCCTGCTTTCTGCACAAAGATTATTTGGTTTTTCCATACACTTAGAAAGGAAAATTTTAAGTTTCCAGTGAATGTAGTTATTTTCAATAAGTACCACCACTATGTTTCTAGATACTTTATAATTAGGGTATTTAGGGGATGTATTTATTTGGTTGTGCCTTATCCAGTTAGATTAGGTACCATTAGTACTTTCATGGTTTAATGGAAATGATAGCTGAAATGTGAATGAATGCCTCCTCTGTGGGTAGAAGGAAGCCTAGAAACCAACAGCTATAGCAGTTAAACGTGCGCCAATTCTCATAAAAAGAGCAGCCACAGGCGGTGAACGGTGGGCTGAACGCGCAGGACCAGAAAAAGCCTCCATTAGTCTCCTTTCCTGCAATCTGTATGCCTGCCTAACTCTGTACTGATGCTGTCCTCCATTCCAGCAGGCCCCAACCTTTTTGGCACTGGGAACTGGTCTTGTGGAAGATAGTTCTTCCATGGACAGGGAGGGGGATGGTTTGGGGAGGATTCAAGTGCATTGCATTTCTTGTGCACTTCATTTTTATAAATATTATTATACCAGCTCCAAGCTCAGATCATTAGGTGTTAGATCCTAGAGGTTGGGGACCCCCGGTTTACTCCATTAACAGATGCCTGCACCCATGTACATTCTATAGCCCAAATCAGAGACCTTTTTTGCTTTTTCTCTCCTTTAGCCAAAGTATCAACTCTTCCCGCCCCACTCCTTTTAGCTACGGTTTTGAAAAATTATGTATCACTATTTGGAATTCTCCAAATCACCATATTTCAGATTTCAGAGAAGAGTGGTTCTTAGAATGATTTGTACTTCAGTCATGCAGGGTGACAGCCAAATGGCCCGTGCACCCAGTTAACCATGTTAACTCCCAGTGTTTAAGGCTAAAACTGCAACTCATTAAAAGCCAAAACCAAACCAGACAAACAAAAAACAAGATTTTTCCATCATCCAACTTATGGATGCAAAACCTTCCTGAATTATTGGACTTAGCCATTCTCATGAGGGGATTGTGAAAGGAAGCAGAAGCTTGTGTTTAGAGCCTGCACCTTCAGTTCAGTTCAGTTCAGTCGCTCAGTTGTGTCCAACTCTTTGTGACCCCATGAATCACAGCACGCCAGGCCTCCCTGTCCATCACCAACTCCCAGGGTTCACCCAGACTCACGTCCATCGAGTCAGTGATGCCATCCAGCCATCTCATCCTCTGTCGTCCCCTTTTCCTCCTACCCTCAATCCCTCCCAGCATCAGAGTCTTTTCCAATGAGTCAACTCTTCGCATGAGGTGGCCAAAGTACTGGAGTTTCAGCTTTAGCATCATTCCCTCCAAAAAACACCCAGGGCTGATCTCCTTCAGAATGGACTGGCTGGATCTCCTTGCAGTCCAAGGGACTCTCAAGAGTCTTCTCCAACACCACAGTTCAAAAGCATCAATTCTTTGCGCTCAGCTTTCTTCACAGTCCAACTCTCACATCCATACATGACCACAGGAAAAACCAAAGCCTTGACTAGATGAATCTTTGTTGGCAAAGTAATGTCTCTGCTTTTGAATATGCTATCTAGGTTGGTCATAACTTTCCTTCCAAGGAGTAAGTGTCTTTTAATTTCATGGCTGCAGTCACCATCTGCAGTGATTTTGGAGCCCCCCAAAATAAAGTCTGACACTGTTTCCACTGTTTCCCCATCTATTTGCCATGAAGTGATGGGACTGGATGCCATGGTCTTCGTTTTCTGAATGTTGAGCTTTAAGCCAACTTTTTCACTCTCCACTTTCACTTTCATCAAGAGGCTTTTTAGTTCCTCTTCACTTTCTGCCATAAGGGTGGTGTCATCTGCATATCTGAGGTTATTGATATTTCTCCCGGCAATCTTGATTCCAGCTTGTGTTTCTTCCAGTCCAGCATTTCTCATGATGTACTCTGCATATAAGTTAAATAAGCAGGGTGACAATATACAGCCTTGATGTATTCCTTTTCCTATTTGGAACCAGTCTGTTGTTCCATGTCCAGTTCTAACTGTTGCTTCCTGACCTGTATAAAGATTTCTCAAGAGGCCTGCACCTTATTAAGTTTTCTCTCTCGTAATTCAAAGTCACATCCAAGCAACATGTGGTTACTCATTTTTTTTTCTGTATTGATTCAGTAGGCAGGTACCAGGTCCTGTGTTGGCGTATAAAACTATAGAATGACTTAAGAGATAGTCTTTCTTTTCAAGGAGTTCATGACACAAGCATATAAAGCTATAAAATTACATATCTATGTAAAATATCATCATGTCCGACTCTTTGCAACCCCATGGACTGTAGCCCACCAGATTCCTCTGTCCATGGAATTCTCCAGGCAAGAATACTGGAATGGGTAGCCATTCCCTTCTTCAGAGGATCTTCATGACCCAGGGATTGAACCTGGATCTCCTGCATTACAGGCAGATTCTTTACCATCTGAGCTACCAGGAAAGCCCCATATAATATGTAGCATATGTTATATATTTATTACAATAAATGACTATAATATTATCAGTTCAGTTCAGTTCAGTCACTTAGTCATGTCTGACTCTTTGTGACCCCATGAATTGTGGCACGCCAGGCCTCCCTGTCCATCACCAACTCCCGGAGTTTACTCAAACTCACGTCCATTGAGTTGGTGATGCCATCCAGCCATCTCATCCTCTGTCGTCCCCTTTTCCTCCTGCCCTGAATCCCTCCCAGCATCACAGTCTTTTCCAATGAGTCAACTCTTCACATGAGGTGGCCAAAGTACTGGAGTTTCAGCTTTAGCATCATTCCTTCCAAAGAAATCCCAGGGCTGATCTCCTTCAGAATGGACTGGTTGGATCTCCTTGCAGTCCAAGGGACTCTCAAGAGTCTTCTCCAACACCACAGTTCAAAAGCATCAGTTCTTCGGCGCTCAGCTTTCTTCACAGTCCAACTCTCACATCCATACATGATCACCGGAAAAACCATAGCCTTGACTAGACGGATCTTTGTTGGCAAAGTAATGTCTCTGCTTTTCAATATGCTGTCTAGGTTGGTCATAACTTTCCTTCCAAGGAGTAATATGTATATTATTATCATTATATACAACAATATAATGGAAAATGACTTACAGAAAGACAAAAGTGGAATCAAATAATTTAACCTGGAGTCATTAAGAAGACTTCACAGAGAAGGTGACGACTGAGTCCTGAAAGACAGTCACCCAGGAGAAAGACATCTAGTGTGAATGAACAGGAAGTTCACTAGGATTGCCGCATAGGGGAGAGGGCACTTTAGATTTGCACCATTCGATGAGGGAGTTATTAATAGTATCACATGTGGCTACTTAAATTTTATTACAAGGATACTAATTTAAAATCCAGTTCCTTAGTAGCCAACCACATTTCAAGCACTTGATGGCCACATTTGGCCAGTGGCAACTGTGGGGTGTCGCGTGAGTGCGTGCTAAGTCGCTTCAGTCATGTCCGTATTGTATCCATCTTGGATAAAACTCCTCCCAGTACACACTTTGTCTAAGACACTGCTTAGATAGCATATATTTAATTTCATTTCTCCCCCATAGATTGAAAGTTATTTGAAGGTAGAGACCATATCTATTCACTGTTCTGTCCATAACACAGAGGTGGCACATGGTGTAACCAACAGATACGTAACTAAAAGGAACTACGGAGGTAGTACAAATTCTTACACAAAAGCAAGGTTTAAAGCACGCTCATCTGTGGCTCTCTGTTCTTACTGGCTTGGATAAACAAACAAGGGCTCTGTTATAGTAAAAGGATGATACAGTATTCTAATGCTTGATAGTACAAAGTCTAGGAAAGGAATGAGATCACTCTGGTTTGATATTTTAAAGGGAAAGATGGCAGACAAAAGGCAAAGTGTGTTGGAACGAGAAGTCTAGAAAACAGCCCAGGACAATGGGTGACTGAGAAGAGAACAGGAAGAGTCGGCAGCGGGACTGAGACATGGAGCCACTTCTTATAAATGTCACTTTGCATGCTAAGTCGATTATTGTGTCCAACTCTTTGCGACCCTGTGGGTTTCCTGTAGCCAGCCGGGCTCTTCTATCCATGAGATTTTCCAGGCAAGAATACTGGAGTGGGTTGCCATGCTCTCTCCCAGTGGATCTTCCCAACCCAGGGATCATCCCGTCTCAGGAACCTGCATCTCCCCACACCTCCTGTAATGGCAAGTGGACTCTTTACCACTAAGCTACTGAAGACAGAAAAATTTGACAAATAACTACAAACTCAAATGTTCTCGAGGGACAGGTAGGTAAAGTGAATCATTGAAAATGAACATGGAAGTGTTAAAAACCGGTGAATTTGAGATGCTGTGTCCAGCCTCCTGAATCAGCGCACGGGCTGTATTTCCGTGCCTCCTTCCCCACCTTCACACTCAGCCAACTTCCTGTCCATCTTTATGGTGGTCTTTCCTGCTTTCATTCCATTCCCTCTTATACATACAGCCTTAGACTCTACATTTGGCCATTTTAGCCAAGTTCTCACATCATGTTAAAACCTCTCTCCTTCTTCTGACCTTACAGCATATGTTTCTTGTCAATTCCTGAACCTGGTTAAATTCCTCTATTTCTCTGCTCTCGAGAGAAATTCTGGTTGCAATGATTATTTTCCCGCTACATGTTTGGTTCATCTGACAGCACTTAGGTCCTCCCTGCAGATCAATTTCACTTTTATTCAGCTCCAGGTCCTCTCTTCTAACTTGCCCATGGTAACTGTCCCCAAATTTTACTTTTGAGCACATTACCCAGCTCTTTCATTTATCTTTAATGAGAATATTGGGATTATTCAGACATGCGTGAGTGCGAGTGCTAAGTCACTTCAGTCGTGTCTGACTCTTTGCGGCCCCATGAACTGTAGCCCACCAGGCTCCTCTGTCCATGGGATTCTCCAGGCAAGAATACTGGAGTGGGTGCCATGTCCTCCTGCAGGGGATCTTCCCGACCCAGGGATGGAACCCAGGTCTCTTACATCTCCTGCACTGGCAAACGAGTTCTTTACCACTAGTACCACCAGGCACTGCACTTTCTTGACTCTTTTTCCTTGCCCGTCACGATTTCTTTATGCCTTTACTAAAATCTGTTTCATTTATATCTTTGAGGAAGGAGTGATCTTTCACTATTTTTTCCATTCTTTGAAATGAGACTTGACTTTTCCCATCTTTCTGGAAGACATGTGCTCGTCCCCCACCCTCCTCCATGTTTCCCTGAGATTCTGCTCACAGCCTTCTCCGTGTGTAGCTGTTTCCTTGGTGGATCTCATCCAGCTTCCGAGGGACCTCAGCCTAATTCTCACCCTCTTTTCTGAGCTCTCTGTAGACCACCTCCAACCATGCACATAACGTACAAATTGTTTGAACACTGAGTTTAAAAATACACCCATCCTCTTTCCCTCCAAACCCGGCTTCTCTCTAGGAGGTCTCTATTTTTGTGAATACAAGAGAAATCCTCCTAGCTCTGTAGCTTTGAAACCTGGAATCAACTTTAAATCTGCCCTAATCTTCCTCCTTCCTTGGAGAATCATTATAGATCATAAGACTTTCCACACCATTGTTGTGTAAAGGGCATTTTCAAGTTCCTGAGACAGGCACTGGCATAGAGAGAGAAAAAGACTAGCTTTAGAAATAGAAGCCTTGAACTTAGGTCCTGGCTTTACCACGCAGTGCCTTTCTGACCTCTGGCAAGTTGCTGAAGTCTCTTTGTTCAGTTTCCGGTCTATAAAGAGACGATAGCACTACCTTTCTCAGAGGTTGTTGTGGGCATTTCAGAGGCTAATATGTGTAATTTGTAAGTTCTTGACAAATTCTATAGTGACACCCCTTGATTTAATCTTTGAGATAACCAAGTATATAGTCCCTCAAAAGTTCTCACTCTCAGAAGAAGAGACTTGTAAAAACAAGTGGATTTGGGTGAGTTAAGAACCTTTCTTTTGCAGTAGGCAAACTATCCTCAATGGATCAAGTTCTGTACTAAGTCTAACTATTAGTTTAAATCCATCTGAAATTGCTATTCTTAGTGGATTTTTTTTTCAGGCAATTATTGGAAACTGTAAATAGTCCAGTTTACACTGTAAATAGTGGTAATACTTCCCTTTCAAAGTGCCCTGGGGCAGTCCATACATTGGAGGGGAGGAAGTCTCTCAGTCGCGTTCCACTCTTTGCGACCCCAGGGATGCACCAGGTTCCTCTGTCCATGGGATTTCCCAGGCAAGAATACTGGAGTGGGTTGCCATTTCCTTCTCCAGGGGGTCTTCCCAAGCCCAGGAACAAACCTGAGTCTCCTGCATTACAGGCATAGTCTTTACCATCTGAGCTACAGTCTAGACATTGGAAGGGCACGTGATTCCACCTGACATTGCATTAACAACTCTTTTGCTAAAGATACTGGGGTGGGGGCAAAGGTTATGCCAACGTCAGTTGCTGTGTCTTCATTACCAGCATCTTGCCCATCAGGATTACTAGTTACCTCTGTCTCCCGCAGACTGAAGCAGCTGGTCCACACACTTTAGTCACTTGGACTCATGGAAGTACAAACATATAAGGCAAAATTACTTTTATTATCATTTCATTATTACGTTCATTATTAACACCATGATCCCTAATGTCTGGCTAAGGCTTGGAAATCTTTGACTTGATGAATCAAGAAGATATTATGTGTAATTTGTTAAGTTTATTCTTTAATTCTCTACTTTTTGTTTCTAAAGTGCTTCATATGTAGTGTTGGGTTCTATTGTGATCTTCTTTTAGCTGAGAACAGGTAACTCTGTCTTTAAAAAAGCCGCTGTTTGGGGACTTCCCTGATGATGGTCCAGTGGTTAAGAATCTGCCTGCCAGTGCAGGGGATAGGGGTTCGATCCCTGATCTGGAAAGATTCCACATGCCAAGGGGCATCTAAGCCCCAGAGTCGCAACTGCTGAGCCCTCGACCACCCTAGAGCCCATGCTCTTGCAATAAGAGAAGCCACCTCAATGAGAAGCCCGCACATCACAACTAGAGAGGAGCCCCCACTCCCAGAGTCCACATAAGGCCCACATGCAGCAGCAAAGACCCAGCACAGCCGAATAGGTAAATAATTTGTTTTTAAAAGTCACTCTTTCTCGTGTAGTCTAATGAATAGCAACAAAATAAAATGAGATACTAATATGTTTCTTAAATACATTTGATATGAAGATTGGCCTAGTAGAATTATTTCTTGGAGTATACAGCCCTGCCTCAAGATGCTGTTCTGTTTGTACTGAAACATTTGTGTGCAATATATAAAGCCATGAAAGAGAGCCCTGTTTTATATTGTGTGTTGATGTGTATCTGTAAAAAATGAATTTTTTTTCAGTATGGAGCATTTTTCATTTAACAAGACATTACAAGTAACCTTGACTGTACTGAGTAAAGGCACACAACCTCTGCAAATTCTGCATCTTCCTGATCCTAGTCTCAATTAGGTGCCAAACGTAACTCTAATTCTTATGTTCTTATGTAGTGTTTAATTGTACGGATTCCATAAAAATTCACTTAATATAAAGAAAACAAATACTCTTTTTTATTGCCACACTAAATACTTTTGCCAGCAAATGCTTTTGGGGGTGCTTTTTATTTATGGATTTTTCACAATGCCGGAGAGCTTTTGTCTTTTTTAGTGCTTTATATTTATAGTTGTGGGATGATCATTTTCTGCTTGGTTTCACATTGAGCTCTTTCAGAACTAGTTGGAGTAGTAATAGTTTCATACTGTTTATACTTTCTCCCCTTGAGTCCTATGTTAAATCTTTTTCACTCTATCAGTGACATCGCAGTATATTATGGTATACATTCTAAGGCTATTAACTTTCGGCACTGCTAATGATTTCTTTTATATATATATATACACACACACACACACACAGCACATAAAACATGTAAATGTTTCTTATTCAAACAAGAAAACTCAAAGCATAATCAACCCCACCAGCAAGGAGGAAAAAAAAGAAAAGGAGATTTTTTTTTTCCCCCCAAATGAGATTGCAAGAGAGAAACAGGTTTGCAAAATACTGGTGTTGGAAAACAAAGTAAATTACAATAGACCCCTAAAGGGAGAGATTTCCTTTTCTTAAAAAACAGCTTGTTTAGTATTCTATTCCTACACTTATTTTTTTTTTAAAGTAACACATTTGAAAATCAACAATCACAATGTTACAGCTTTCTTGACTAGAAGGAAAGGTCTGAGTCTTTGTGACAAGGCAGGAAGGAAGAAAAGGAAGGAAACTCAGAGTGACCTTGACTTCTTTCTTCATCATTGTGCTCAGGCATTTGTAAAGGAGCCTGGACTAATAGCTCACCTTCTGTTCTAGGAGTTCAGAGACTTTGAGGGTTGAACCTGGAGGTAATATATGCAAAGTGGCTGGGAAACAAACACTCTTAGGGGCAAAGTTTAACAACAGAAGATTTAAGGGATTAGGGTGATTCAGCAATGGCCCCCCAAAATAGGAGAAATGAAATTTAATAGGGCAATAACAACCAGTGTTTGTGTCTGCACAATGAGGATTGCCTGATCCTAAAAAGAAGTCTTGGAAGCCACTGGATTCCTGGCTTACTTCACATTTTGGCTTCCTTTATGTTCCAGCTTTTTAAATTTAAAAGAAAGAATATTTGTTTATTTATTTGGCTGGGCCAAGTCTTCATTGCAGTGCGTGGGATATTTAATTGTAGCATGCTAACTCTCAATTTTGGCATGTGAGATCTAGTTCCCTGACCAGGGATTGAACCCAGACCCCCCGTGTTAGGAATACAGAGTCTTAGCCACTGGACCACCAGGGAAATCCCTACATTCCAGCTTTTTGATCAAACAGGATGGTTCAGAAAACGCCTTTCATGGAATCTTGAACATCTTAACTTGGCCATTTTCAGGCCAAGCAGTCAATGGCTGTAGAATGGGATAAGGATAAATAGGACAGAGGAGCGAGCAGAGCAAAGAGAAATGGGATAAGATGAGAAGTGACATGTGAGGAGAATGAGACAGGAGAGAAACCAGTGAGGGGGAACAGTCAGAGAAAAGAAAAGAAAACTAGATAGCAAGGGAAGTCCGATTTTACTAAACCTTAATCCATGCCTAGAACTAAAAGGCTAGGGATATGGTACTAAAAAAAAAAAAAAAGGAACAGTGCATTTTCTTAAGGCACTAAGGTGGACTGAGGAAACGTTTACAAAATATTTATTGAGGTTGCCTCAGCAGCACACAGACGTCCACATCTGGGTAGGTCCTGCCCTGCCCAGATTTACTCCCTTTGGGGCAATGGAAGGAGGCCCTGTAGCAGCCTGGTTCTCTGTCCTGACAGATGTTCATCTGCTCCAGAAAACAGTGTCCTAGAGGAGGGAGGTCAGCAGACAGGACGTCAATGTCAGGGTTCCATGCCAGGAATAGGAACTCTGGGTACATAGGAGGGTTACAGCTGGTCAAACCCCAATGCACCAGTGCAGCTCATTGGAATGGTCAGAAGGCTAGTCCCAGAACCTTTCGTTAAATCTCCCTTGAAATCTTGATGCCAGGAACCTCTTCTGGTGGGAAGGGGCTGGAGAGACACGGAGGTTAAGCAAAAAAACCCAAAAGCCTAATTATTAAATAATTTTTCCTTTAAAATGTTTTTAAATTTATTTTTCAGAGTTCTTAAATCTTCCAAGTTAAGGAGCTACTTTCCTAGCAGTGATTCAGTTCCCAAAATAAAACTGGACACTTGCTTGAAAGCTACGTTTTCAAGGTTAATGCTGTGGTGTATACCTTAGCCTTTTTGCACATTCAACATAGAGCTAATCAGAGGATCTGTTGTCTCTAGGAAACCGAGAAGGAAAACAATCAGCTCTGTTCTTCTCTCTGAGCTGGGGGAGTGAGCTATAATAAGGGAGCACAAGAATACGTCCAGAGCCAGCAAGCCTGAACACACAGGTTAGCACGCCTGGCTGACCTAACTCGCAGGTGCGCGGTTGCCAGGTAACACTGGGGCCTCCGGGTCCTTTAAGAAGGCCTGCAGTTGGGCTTGGAGAGGTGTGGGCATGGCCTGGGGCTGTGATGGGGGCAGGGCAAACGGAGTCACTCTCAGGGCAGCTGGCAGTGGGACTGCCCCTCACCTATGTGGCAAGTGGGAACAAGCCTGGTTTGGCCCTGAACGGTTTTTCTTCCTTGGCTGCCTGTGCTGTGGAAGGGCCCTGATTAGTCATGATCATACAGAAGGAAGGAAAGCCCTGCTGTGCATTATAAAGCATTCTTGTTGTTGTAAAGTTGCTAAGTCTTGTCTGACTCTTCAGTGATCCCATGGACTATATAGCCCACCAGGCTCCTCTGTCCGTGGGTTTTCCCAGGCAAGAGTACTGGAATGAGTGGTCATTTCCTTCTCCAGGGATCTTCCCAACCCAGGGATTGAACCCGCATCTCTTACAACTCTTGCACCGGCAGGCAGGTTCTTTACTATTAGTGCCAACTGGGAAACCCACACGCCACCTGTATATAAATGTATTTAAAGCACAACTCCTGTCCTTTATACAGTTACGTTCTAAAATTCCCCTCAATCTTGGACAAATTCAAGGAGCACATTTTTATACAGGTGAAGAGTAAAATGATTTTTGGAAAGAGCCACTGACTGATTGAAAATACCTGGATTCTAGTCCCAGTTTTGCAACTTTCTTCATGATCAGTTTTATCTGGAAGTCATAGCTTCATTTGAGATTCACACACTATTTGCTCAAATCTCTGTGTGTTTTAGAAAACCCAGAATTCCCCACCATCTCTTTAGGAATTCTTGAGGACTTAATTTTCTTTACCTTCTATAATTCCTACTTTCTTCTTACATGGATTTAATTCAGATCATGAGTGACGTGGTCCCTTGTATATGGTCTGCTTATAGAGTCTGCCATTTCTTAAATCATTTATCTGGTAAATTCACAAATGTGGAACTCCTTGTCCCCATATAAGGCCAGATGTGTAAGGACCTGCTTTGTTCTCAGCTAATGCTGTTTTGTCTTTTAGAGGGTAATAGTAGCTCCTGGTCATTCGTGTGCTCTTCTGAGTTTCATTCCCCTTGAACAAGAAAAGCTTTACGTGGACAGAGACAGCATGACTGTACTGCAGAATAGGTGGTGGTCCTGGCCTGTAACGCATTTACAGAGAAAGGCCCAAGGTTTAAGGGCAGAATCTCTTTTATTATTGTTTAAAATAGCAGAGGATCTCTTTAAAAAAATTTTTTTTTTGGCTGCTCTGGGTCTTCATTGCTGCGCATGGGCTTTCTGTACTTGCAGGGAGCTCGGGGTCCTCTCTAGTTGTGATGCGCAGGCTTCTTGATTCAGAGCCTGGGCTCTAGGGTGCGTGGGCTTCCGTAGCTGAGGCTTGCGGACTCAAGATTGCAGGCTCAGTAGCTGGGGCGCATGGGCTTAGTTGCCCCTCAGCTTATGGAATCTTCCCAGATCAGGAATCTAACCTGTGTCCCCTAAATTAGCAGGTATATACCTTACCACTGGACCGCCAGAAAAATCCTGAGCAGAATCTCTTTTACTTTAAAATCTGCATTCCTGGGTTAGCTAGTTTCAGAGAAGGGTAAGTATTGAGGATCACCCAATTTCTCCTGATCTAGGGCTTCTCTTTATAGCTGTGTCTTTCCCAAGCATAGAGTCTTTCACTTTGGGATAGCCATCTGTGCCTGAGTCTGTTGAGGGTGAATAAAAGATGGGTTATCTAATAAGACGTGGGAAACTGAGAGCTTGCAGTTGAAACAGAGGCATCCAAGCTGCTTTGCCACCACCTGGAATCAGGCAGGCAAACGGGGAGACGGCAAAGGCCAACCTTCCTAGCCCAAGGGCTATCATTCTACTTTGTATGTTTGAGTCACTGCGAGAAGAGAAAAGATTTATAGGCATTCTTTCAACACTTACTCAACAAATATTTATTGAACACCTACCTTATTCCGAGCTCTGCAGTGTATTTAGAAATCTGGGCTGCAAACAAATCTTTCCTCCTCACTGTTTTCAAGCACTGCTCTTTTTAACTGCCTCCAGATCACATCCCAAGTATCAATCCATGTATTGATTGAATGCTTACATGTGTAAAGACTCTTACAGGGCTGACATTGTCAATATTTGCAAAGTCTAAGACTTGGAAACGTGGAGGAAGCTTATTCTCTATAGACGTGTACTTTCACGGACCTTATAGTGCAGCTCAAGTTGAGTTTATGTTAAAAAAAAAAAAAGGCCAAAATGAACAAACTGGCACATAGACAGCACTCAAGACTGGGGAAAAAATGATACAAAGCACTTCTAAGAAGCCAATCCAGACTTCTGCTGTGGATTCTGATATTATATAGGATCTCAGCATCAAATATGTATTTGAAGTGAAGTTGCTCAGTCGTGTCCGACTCTTGGTGACCCCATGGACTGTAGCCCACCAGGCTCCTCCATCCATGGAATTTTCTAGGCAAGAGTACTGGAGTGGGTTGCCATTTTCTTCTCCAGGGGATCTTCCCGACCCAGGGATTGAACCCGGGTCTCCCACATTGCGGGTAGATACTTTACCCTCTGAGCCACCAGGGAATCCCTTATGTATTTGAAAAGATATCTTTTTAAGAAAACTGTAAATATGTGTATAGTGATGTTAACAGCTGGGTAGACGATGTTTGTTCTGTTTGATCATGGTGAAATTTAAGGTCTAAAATACAGGGTGGAGATGCCTAGTTCATTCAGGAGATGCTGTATTTGGCAGACAAAAACACGGCCCTTGGTTATAATCATCACCCATGGTGTTACATCTCAGATGTGTGAATAAGGAAAACACAATCTTTGGAAAGGCTTTGGCAGCCATCCAGAGGTTCATGCAATACCAAAGATGAGGTCTTGGGAGAAGAGTTTCTCTTTCTGAATATGTCAAGTGGCTCAGTGGTAAAGAATCCATCTGCCTTTGCAGGAGATGCGGGTTCAATCCCTGGATCAGGAGGATCCCTTGGAGAAGTAAAGGCAACCCACTCCAGTATCCTTGCCTGGGGAATCTCATGGACAGAGGAACCTGGTATGCTATACAGTCCATGGGGTTGCAGAGTTGGACACAACAGGCAACTAAGCCCAGTATAGCACATGGACAGATATTATCTACTTCCTCCCTTGTACTAACACACCAAGTGTTAGTCACTTTCAAAAAATTATTATTATTTTGGCTGCCCTGGGTCCTCATTGCTGTGTGCAGGCTTTCTTTAGCTGAGGCTGCTCTTCACTGCAGTGCGCGTGTTTCCCATTGCAGTGGCTTCCTTTTGTTGTAGAGCATGGGCTCAGAGCTTGTGGTGCACTGCTTTCGCTGCCCTGTGGCATGTGGGATCTTCCTGGACCAGGGATCGAACCCACGTCCCTTGCAATAGCAGGCAGACCACTGAACCACCAGGAAAGTCCTTCAAATTATTTTTTTAATTCAATTTTAATTAAAAAAAAATTATACATGTGTTCCCCTTCAAATTATTTTGATGTTTTTCTCCAAGTGTGGTGGGATGGCTAGATGTTGGAGGATCCTTCCTGCTATTCTAAGATTGGGCATCATGCTGGGCAAAGGAGATTAACAAGGTTTGTCAATAAGTAAATGATACACCAAATATTTGCTTCAGAAAAACTTATTGTAATAACCCAGCTGAAAAGAAATGGGAACACTGGCAAAAAACTTTGGAGAATTAATGTCTGGAAAGTGTCAAAATTCACATCTCCTTGAGGTAAATGGGAGAAAAGAACTTCTGAATGCATTTCAATCAGGTTCTTACCTCCTCAACTCAAATCTAGGCCACTGGTATAGTATTTCCTTGCTTCTCGCCTTTCAATATAGTTCTGTGTGTACTATTTAAAAAATACCACAGCATCCCAGGGCAGGATCTCTTTCAGAATGAATCAAGTGATTCCCATGTGCTAGTTTATAAATTGTTAACTGCTTTGGGATTCATAGAGATGAAAGATGCTTTATTTATTGTCCTTTGAGATGAATGATGCATAATTTATAACAGTAGGATTACTATTTTGTTTACTCTTGTGATGCTGAAATCACATTCTTGTCTAGTGATGGAATTGCAGAATCCCTTTTAATTTGTGGGCAAGTATCTTATTAAAAGCTTCGGTGTTGGAGGGTCTGGCGACTCCAGGGTGGGTGTTGTATGAATGAAACAGTATGATCCTTTTGTTGTTACACAAAGGCTTTATTCTCCTGCTCACATGCGTTAGTGAGATATTAACCATGTGTGCATGATGTAAAGATGTTGGCTGTATGTGTGTTCATGCAGGCTTATGATGACATAATTATGTAGATTTTGCTAAAGTACCTTGAAGTCTCACAGTTGTAGACTTTATGGAGTCTTCTCCTTCAGTGATCCCAGGACCACATAAGGCACTCTTATGTTTCGAGGTAATCACATGTTTTCAGCATCCAAGAATATCAACAATTTTGCGTTTAGGAAGATATCAGCTTCCTGGCTGATAGAACCATTAGAATTCTTCACTTTGTTGCTTTGTAAGGACAAGTTTTGTTTGCTTGATTTTTTAAAAAGGGAATTATTTCATTATATAATTATGTATGTATACATATATATGTATAATCTTTATTGAATTTGTTAACAGCATTGCTTCTGTTATTTATGTTCTGATTTTTTTTTTGGCCATGAGGCATGTGGGGTCTTTGCTCCCCCAGCAGGGATGGAACCTGTACCCCTCTGCACCGCCGCGTTGTAAGCAAGCGTGTCTACATGCTCAGTTTTGTCCAACTCTTTGCGACCCGATGGACTGTAGCCCTCCAGGCTCCTCCGTCCGTGGGATTTTTCCAGGCAAGAATACTGGAGTGAGTTGCCATTTCCTCCTCCAGGGGATCTTCCCAATCCAGGGATAGACCCAGAGTCTCCTGTGTCTTCTGCATTGGCAGGCGGATTCTTTACCACTGAGCCACCTGAGAAGTTCCCCCTTGCACTGGAAGGCAAAGTATTAACCACTGGATGGCCAGCAAAGTCCCTTGCTTACTTGATTTTAATGAAAAGGTGTGGATCCCTTCTTGACAGCAAGGTTTGGGACAATTTCTTTAATTTTTTAAAAAATATTTGTCCTATGTTATCTCTGCATCAGAATGATTTGTGTGGTTTGGGTGAGGCAGGAGTGTTGGAGCTCTTTCCTGCCTGGTTATGTCATCAATTCACTCCTCCTTTTGTGGAACCAATGTCATCTACTCTGTCTTAGGGCAGAGCCTCAGTGGAAGGTTCAGATATAAGAGAGCAGAATCACGATAGCTATTAGGGTCTTCTTTTACAAAATTTGCATTTACTTTTTCCAGAGGAAAAGTGCTTTCTTGTCTTTCAACTGTTGAACAAATAGCAATAGTAGGAAAGGAAAGGTCTTTAGACAGATGGTCACAGGGACTGCAGGGTGGGATCCGGCATGAACTGTCCAGAAAAACCGGGAAGCAGATAAACCAAAACCGTATTTTGACATCTTAAAATGATCTTACCAGTTTGGTTACATGTTTCTGTTTTATTAGAGTATTCATTTGCTTTCTTATCTAGACTCAGTTTGGAATTTCTAAGACTGTTCTGTTGGAAATACAGAAAGTGTTTCTAGGGAATTTCCTGGCAGTCCAGTGGTTAGGTCTTAGTGCTTTCACTGTTGAGATCCCAGGTTCGATCCCTGGTCAGGGAACTAAGATTTCACAAGCCATGCTCTGCGGTCAAAAAAAAAAGTATTTTTAGAAACTGTGATTCCCCTGTCCTCCTCCCTAGTGCAGGGAAGTGTGCCTTTTTTCTTCTATTTTTCTAGTGGAAGCAGATGAAAAGAAGCTAAGATATAACTAATGACTCTCTTTGTGTTTATGGAAAACCCTGGTGTAAGATAAGGAGGGATAGCAATTATGTCTTCTTTGAGGACAGAAATGGACTTCAGCTAAAGGGAGGGATTAGAATCAGGTTTAGGAAAGTCCTTTGTCTCTGAGTCCGTCCATTCTGGGTGCTGGGTTTTATAGAACACATTTCTGCGAATGCCTCTTGTTCTCCTTCCCAGCATTGTTGGGACTACAGTTGTCTCAGCAAAGAAAAGATGTCCACCTCTTTGGAATGACTTCAAGAATACAGGATTTGAGGCATTCAAACATGTTATTTTGGGGCTTCCCAGGTGGCGCTAGTGGTAAAGAACCTGCCTGTCAATGCAGATGTAAGAGACGTGGTTCGATCCTTGGGTCTGGGAAGATACTAGAGTGGGTTGTCTAGTATTCTTGCCTGGAGAACACCATGGACAGAGGAGCCTGGTGGGCTACAGTCCATAGGGTTGCACAGAGTCAAATATGACTGAAGCGACTTAACATGCGTGCATGCAACATATTATTTTACTGATCAGAAAGTAAGTCTGATTTTTCCCTCAAGTCAGTTGGCTTGTACCTAGACAAGAATCCCAATTTCTAAGCATCAGGACTGAGGTTTTTTTTTTTTTTTTCTGTTCAGCAGACTCTGGGGTGGTTCTCAGAAGTAAGAGGTCAAGCTAAAGATTTTGGAGTCTTCTTCCAACTCTGGATAATTGAAACCAAAAAAGGAACACACTTACAAAACTTGAAAAAATATTCATTATATCAAAATGGAAATTATTTTCGTATTTCTTCAAAATGTGTATGGCTTACAAGTTTTTACATTTCTTTCTTTTGAGGTTTTTTTTTAAAATTTTTTAATTTAGCTAGTGATGTGTAGTTATCTTTGCTTCCCTCCTTTTTATTATTATGCTTTTTTTTGCATTAAAGTTACCTCTGGAGTGTAAAGCAAAAGTGTTTGCTTCCTGCTTTGGAAACTTTCTGTGGTTATTCAGATTGGCACCTCGTCACTGCCAGGTTAATAGAGTTTCTTTAAATATAGCCATATATTATTAAAGCTGTGACAAATCCACTGGAGTTTTATCACTTGTGATGAATCTTTCATTTCCTTGAGATCAATTCTAATTCTGGAAATGAAGTGCTCACCCGAGAAAGAAACATGACATCTTTCTGAACCTCAAAAAAAAAAAAAAAAGGAAACAATTTTGTTCCATAAAAGAGGAAATCTTTGCCGTCCTGATTTCCTAAAGGCTTTCTAGTCATCATAGGACTAAAGAGCTATATTCTTTTAAAAAATTTTTGCAGAGTACAAGCAATGTATATCTCTACCCTGCACTCGATTGCCTCAGGGGCTTGTCTTCAGAATGATGAGATCCTAGAACATTAGAACTAGAAGGCACTTTTAGGACCCATTGGCCCAATCTCTTTATTTTGCAGATGAGAAATTCAAGGTGATTTGTCCAAGGTCATGTAGCTATTTAATAGAAGAAACACTACTTGAAACCTGTTTCTGATGTCTTTTATTACCATTTTTTAAAGATTTTTTGATGTGAACCATTTTTTTTTTCAAATTCTTTATTGAATTTGTGACAGTATTGCTCTTGTTTTATGTTTTTTTTTTTTTTTGGCTGTGAGGCGTGTGGGATCCCAGATCCCCAACCAGGGATTGAACTCTCACCCCCTGAATTAGAAAGTGAAGTTTTAACCACTGGATCATCAGCGAAGTCCCCTATTACAATTTTTTAAAAAGCATGTTCTAAATCTTTAATACCACTGGTTCTAGACAGTAGGAAAAATACTTTTGCCCTTAGGCAGATGTGAGATTGATCCCTGGGTCAAGAAGATCCCCTGGAGTAGGAAATGGCAAGTCACTCCAGTATTCTTGCCTGGAAAATTCCATGGACAGAGGGGCCTGGTGGGCTACTGCATGCCTCAGGCAGGAGCAAATAGAGACACTGTGGTCAAGAAATTCAAGGTCAAGTTCAAAGAGATGCCTAGGAACAGAACCTGTGTTGTGTTGTGCTTAATCTCTCAGTCCTGTTTGACTCTTTGCTGACCCATGGTCTGTAGCCCGCCAGAATGACAATATATACATACAATGAGAGAAGCCTGCATGCAAACCATTGTCAATTTGGGCTGCAGGGGTCGGGAGACAATCACTGTTTGTTGTCTTCTCCCCCACTGTGCCTTCAACCCTAGAGTCATTACTGTAAACTGAGCTATGCAAACCCTACAAACAGAAAAGGAGGTGGGTTCACATTTTCCATTTGTCCTCAGAATGCCTCCCAAGTACCTGTCATCACCCACAATAGTGAAGATAATATTCTTCCCCTTGTTTGCTGAATTGTCTGCCTGCTTCTTGCTGTAATTTTGCAGCTTTTACTTGGCAGCTCTGATAAAACAAGAGATAAGCAAACATTAGACATGCTCCTTTGCAACAGGGCTGTCCTGTGTCCAGGCAGCCATTATAAATACTAAGCAGGGACAACAGAGAAGATTACATGGAAACAGGGATCACTCGTGATGCTCCCAGGTGAGAACTTACAAATTGCCTGTGTTTCACTTGAACGTAAGGCTATTTCGTGACATGTCTGTTTGGTCTGGCTTTGTGTCTGAGATAACACCGTTAGGATGACCTTTGTTTTTAACACAGAGCCCTACAGTATTGTGTCGGCTGCCGCAGAAGCCTGGGTATGTTTAAGCAGCCCCGGAAGTCAGAAATGTGTGATGGATGGTCTCCTTGACATCTACCCAACTCAGCATCTTCCTCAGCTTTTTCCCCAAGCTTCTGAAAGTCATGATTAGGGACTTCTCTGGTGGCCCAGTGCTTAAGAATCTGCCTTGCAAAGCAGGGGGCGTGGGTTCCATCCCTGGTTGGGGAACTAAGATCCCACTTGCTGTGGAGCAAATAAGCCCTTTGGCAAAAACTAGAAGAGTCCGCGTGCCACAGTGAAAGATCCCTCATGCCACAACTAAGACCCAATGCAGCCAAATAAATAAATAAATATGAAGGAAGCAATAAATAAAAGTCACGATTACTCTTATCTCTACTTTCTGTTAATGTGTACTAACGTAAGGCCAAAGTTAAAAGTGGGACAGATCCTAGCTTATTTTAGTTACTTATCAATAGTATGTGTTGGGTTGCCCACAATAAACCAGGCATTTCACATAGCTTCCTTCCTTCCTTTTACTCTTCCTCCCTTTACCCCTCCCTCCCTCACTTCTTTCTTTCTTTCTTCTTTTCTTTCAAAAGCTTGCAACTCAAAAGATGGATATTATCACTCCCCCTTAAATGAAAGCTCAAAAAGATATCTTGGCCACATTCCCACGGGTAGAGTCAGATCTAAGATGACCATTCGTTTTCCTGGGTAATTATCAGTAAATCTTTGTTTTACTCTCCATTCCAGGCTTGGTCAATATATTATATAGTCCTCCCAGTTCGTTAACAGCAGAATTGATCTGAAGCAAAATTGTAAAGTGGGAGGAGCTTGTCTTTGGCCTCTCTGGCATCATCTGTCAGACTATCTCCAGGAGGAATATTCCTGGGAACATAATTTTCTGACCCCTGGGTCTTTTAACTTCTGTGCTTCCCTGACTTATTCTGTCTCAGCTGACTATTAACTTGGTGCAACTAGATTCCTGTAGTCCTCCTTCATCCACACACCAGCTGAGAGTTCTCAACCATTGTGCTCCCCACACTTCAGTCCACCCACTGCCTCCTCATTCTGCACAGGTCAGGATGAGATGAAAGCTTCTGGTATGAGGTGATTATTATTTCTTGTCATTGTGTCATTATATAATTTCTTCCCAGTGCTTTCACAGAATTTTGTATGTGGCTTTTCCTTTATGATTTATAGCATTTTGTAGTAATTATTTGCCTACATTTCTCTCTCTTCTACAATATTATGAAATTGTGAAGGGCTAAGATATTATTGTGTTAATGTATGCTCAGTACCTAGCAACTTTCTTGCAATAAAATAGTCCCTGGAAGCTTAGGAATCTAAGATTTTCTGCTGCCTTCCTTTGCTCTCCCAATTACTGTAACTTTCTGACTGTCTTCTAGGACTTTGGTCATCAACTCTGTTTTTCCTTTCAACTTCTGAGGGTTCCCGGATTTCCCAACTGTATATTGAGTATTGTGTTTTACTGTATTTTCCATATTTATATTGTTATGATGTGTGTCTTTTTTCCTAGCTTCAAATCTACAGTGTAACCTGCCTTTATGGGCTTCCCTGGTGGCTCAGTAGGAAAGAATCTGCTTGTCAATGCACGAGACTCAGGTTTGATCCTTGCGTTGGGAAGATCCCCTGGAGAAGGCAATGGCAATCCACTCCAGGACAGAGGAACTTGATGGGCTACAGTTCATGGGGTCGAAAAGAGTTAGACATGACTGAGCGACTTAAACAACACCAATAGCAACCTGCCTTTGCCGCAGTTACAGCCAAAATTTAGTTTAGATGAGCACAGTTTGCCTATTTGGCTTTGACTACTGATATCTGTCCAGATTCTAATCACCATTTTCTTTCTGTTTGCAAGATCTGATCTTGGAGCTTGAACTCTAACTATATCCTTCCAGCTGCATGACCTGTAACTTAGACTCTTGGAACTCACATCCCACATCTGTGGAAAAGGGGTAATAACAATACTCTTTCCTCCAGAATGAACGAGATAATATATGTAGAAGGACTTTACAGATCAACACTAAACCGTTTCTGCCACATCCAAAATTAGTGCTTTGCACCAGTCTTAAGAAGTTCTTAACAAAAAAATCCTCTGCAAACTCTAATAACAAACTCTCCTAAGGCAAGAAGTGAAAATATTAGGATTTGGCATATCACCTTGGAAAGATAGCCAACTCTGCACTGGATCATCTTTGGAAACCAGTGAGAACTGCTCTTTTATTGTTTGCTAAATTTAGATATGCAAGACACATGAAATTGAAGGTTCTGTAAACCTAGTGTTTGTAAATTATTTTAAAATAAGTTTCCTAGACTTTTAAGCCACTCTGAATATTTAAGCCTGACAATATGTTTGATACAACGTATAATGAGTACAGAAATTACAAACTACGGGCTGTCTCACACATTCATGTTGGTCTGAAATAGCCTTTAGAAACAAGTAAAAGCCAGACATGAGAACATAAGAAAAAGTCAGACACAGCAGTGTCTATCTTGAGTGAAGTCTTGGTATTAAAATTTTAGATGAATGGAACTAAAAACCTTAGAGAATTCTGTCAGTTGGAATGTAAAAGTATTTCCCAAAATTTATTTATCTCATACTCTAGCCTTATATCTGTTCTATAAAATAGAGAGCTCACAATATTGATGTTTTATATAAAAGAAGAATGTTACTTTTAAGAATATTACTCTTTTTACTTTGTGGGAAGATTTCAGATTGTGGTCATCAAGGGAGTTGTTCCTGGAAGATGTTCAATGAGTGAGAAAGTCTGACACCACCAAGTATAATTAGAGATGTTAAGAGTTGGAATTTTTCTCTAATTTATGTGTTTTTAAAAATTTTTTTGAATGTTGGTCTTCAGTCAAAAGTGCATTTGAAATGCACTCTAAGCTAAAGTGGTTTAAAAGGTTTTAAAATTTGATGCTGGGAAAGATTGAAGGCAAAAGGAGAAGAGAGCAGCAGAGGATGAGATGGTTGAATGACATCACAGACTCAATGGTCATGAATTTGAGCAAATTATAGGAGAGAGTGAAGGACAGGGAAGCCTGGTGTGCTGCAGTCCATGGGGCTGCAAAGAGTTGGACACGACTGAGTGACTGAACAACCACAACAGTAGCAATGTTATAAATACCTCTGGTGCGGATGTGACTAATACCTTTTGCTCTGCTGCACTGAGTCAAAATTCTCCCTCGTAATAACAGTGCGTTGCTTCAAGCTGGCTAAGGAACAGTTGAAACTCTTTGAAGAGCTTGTGTGATGTTTGGAACTTACTCCACCTAAGATCTGTAGACTTCTGGAAGCCCTGTCCCCTGTTCAAAATGGTCAAAAGGAAGCAAGAGAATCACCAAGTTGACCATGGTCTGGGCAACTCCGAGGAGTCTTCAAATATTTATATTGCGTCTATGCTTCAGCTAGGAGGAGGGCAGGAGGAGAAGGGGGCGGCAGAGGATGAGATGGTTGGATGGCATCATTAACTCAATGGACATGAATTTTAGCAAACTTTGGGAGATAGTGAAAGACAGGGAAGCCTGGCATCCATGGGGTACAAAGAGTTGAACATGACTTAGCGACTGAACAGCAAGAAATAGTGGAAGATGAAATGCTGCAGTCAGGAGTTAACAAATTTTTTTCTATAAAGGGCTAGAGAGTAACTATTTTTGCTTTCAAAGGCCATATGATTTCTGTTATAACTGCTCAGTCCTGTCATTATAGTGTGGAAGCAGCCACAGTCGGTATGTAAACAGACAAGCATATCTGTGTTCCAATAAAACCTGCTAAAAAGAGGCAAGAGGGCAGATTTGGACCGAGGGTTATAATTTGCTCACACACACCTGTTCTAGTGGTAGCTTTATCACTGCTTAACGTTTTTAAACTTTCTTTTCCCCATGGAGAGGATTGGGACCAACACAGACAATCATAGAGAGATTAATAACCATTAAAATTCAAGACAAGGGCTCAGACATATCGCTGTAGCAGAAAAAGCTTCTTTGGGAGAGAGTGAGTGGTTTCCTTTCTAATCCTACAGACTTTATTCAGAGCAAATAAATAGCTGAGGTGAGAATTTAAACTCTGAAGACAATGTGACCCTCTCCTTCTTGGATGAGTCTCAGAGCCCATCCTCTGAATGTAATGATTGAAGAGTTCACAGTCTATGGATGCATTGTCTGTGAACTAAACAGAAACTAGCTTCCAGGAAAAATGTGGTCAGATTCTAAGACTGAGGCATCAAAATGCCAAGTAGCTGATGACTCACATTAAAACTATCACTTTCTTTTCCCATGGCTTAAATTTAACCATTTTCCTGCTTGTTTCCACATCTAGAGAAGGACAGAAAAAGAGATCAGACAGCTAAAACAAACATTTAAGGATGACCTTGGAAAACTAGAGAGTGGCAAAAATTCTTTTTTTTTTTTTTTTTAAGACAGGTAATAGATAGTTTGAGATAATCTGAATCTAGGCAAAAATTCTAAATAAATGGAATGATCTTTGTCACGTGATGAGTTTTGCCTTTTCTTACTCTCCCTGTCACCTCCAGTACCATGGCGCCAGTGCCACTGGGTGGACTCAAAACCTTCTCTTTGCCTTGGGTGGGGTCTGCATCTCCTGGCTTCTCTTTCCTTTTTTAAAAATTAAAAAAATTCATGTATTGTTGACTGTGCTGGATCTTCTTCATTGCTTTGCATGGGCTTTCTCTAGTTGTGGCAAGGGGAGTTGTTGGTGTTCAGGCTTCTCATGGCGGTGGCAGCCTTTGTTGCAGAGCGTGGGCTCTAGAGCTCGTGGGCTCAGTAATTACGGTGCATGGGCTCAGTTACCTCGAGGCGTGTGGGATCGTCCCAGACCAGGGACCAAACCCTTGTCTCCTGCTTAGCAGGTGAATTCTTCACCATTGAGCTACCAGGGAAACCTCAGCTTCTCTTTTCTTTCTCCTCTTTCCTCCCATCAAAATTCTCAGATAATCTCAGGAAAGGCAACTTGTTTGAACTAATTTTTATACCAATGTGGGAATAGTTGATAGCCCCAAATTAATATCTGATTTATAGCATTCAGGAAGTGTAGGGAGATAATTTTAAGTAGAGAGGAATGCCATGATAACCCTCAGATCAGATCAGTTGCTCAGTCGTGTCCGACTCTTTGCGACCCCATGAATCACAGCACGCCAGGCCTCCCTGTCCATCACCAACTCCCAGAGTTCACCGAGACTCACATCCATCAAGTCAGTGATGCCATCCAGCCATCTCATCCTCTGTCGTCCCCTTCTCCTCTTGCCCCCAATCCCTCCCAGCATCAGAGTCTTTTCCAATGAGTCAACTCTTCACATGAGGTGGCCAAAGTACTGGAGTTTCAGCTTTAGCATCATTCCTTCCAAAGACATCCCAGGGCTGATCTCCTTCAGAATGGACTGGTTGGATCTCCTTGCAGTCTAAGGGACTCTCAAAACCCTCAAATGACATTAAATAAGCCCAGAACAGGCATCTGTTGCCAGTATTGATCACAAAAGTGAAAACTCAAATTGTCAAAGTATTTTTGTCTAAGAGTCAGCTGATTCTCTAGATTTTGACAGTCATCCTTTACTTTAATATCTAAGTATGGCGACTTGAGACTCCTTCTTATATCAGGATAAAAAAATATCCTTATCATTTCTATGAATTTCAGGGGGTTTCAATCTCTTGATTGACCCACAAAGTAATTTGCTTTTTATTTATTTATTGAAGGATAACTTTTTACAAGGTTGTGTTAGTTTCTGCTGTACAACAGTGTGAATCAGCTATAAGTATACATATATTCTCTCTCTATTGACCCTCCCTCCCCACTGCCATCCCACCCCGCTAGGTCATCACAGAACACCGAGTTGAGTTCCCTGTTACTTTGCTTTTTAAATGTCACTTTGGAGTAGGAAATGACAACCCACTCCAGTATTCTTGACTGGGAAATCCCATGGACAGTTGTAGACTTCAACTTAAATTTCATACAAGATCTTGCAGCCTCAAAAATTTCTCTGCCATTTCTGAAAATATGATGTCTTCTTCTTCTCTTCTTAGATTGTCTGCCTTGGCACTAAGGTTCTTTCTTCCTTCTTTTCTATAAACATAGAACCTTCTCCAAAATATGAATTTTACTATCACCTTGGAATGAAAAAGCAGATTCAGTCAGTTCTTGTGTTATAATAATAGCAAATTTTCACTTCTCCTACTGTGTTTAATTATTGACTATCCAGTAACTTCATGGCAAATAGATGGGGAAACACTGGAAACAGTGACAGACATTATTTTGGGGGGCTCCAAAATCACTGCAGATGGTGACTGCAGCAATGAAATTAAAAGACGCTTACTCCTTGGAAGAAAGCTATGACCAACCTAGACAGCATATTAAAAAGCAGAGACATTACTTTGCCAACAAAGTCCATCTAGTCAAAATTATGGTTTTTCCAGTAGTCATGTATGGATGTGAGAATTGGACTGTGAAGAAAGCTGAGTGCTGAAGAATTGATACTTTTGAACTGCGGTGTTGGAGAAGACTCTTGAGAGTCCCTTGGACTGCAAGGAGATCCAACTAGCCCATCCTAAAGGAAATCAGTCCTGAATATTCATTGGAAGGACTGATGTTGAAGCTGAAACTGCAATACTTTGGCCACCTAATATGAAAAATTGACCCATTTGAAAAGACCCTGATGCTGGGAAAGATTGAGGGCAGGAGAAGAAGGGGACAACAGAGGATAAGATGGTTGGATGGCATTACCAACTCAATGGACATGAGTTTGAGTAAACTCCAGGAGTTGGTGATGGACAGGGAGGCCTGGTGTGCTGCAGTCCTTGGGTTTGCAAAGAGTCAGACATGACTGAGCAACTGAACTGATCCAGTAACCTAATTGCAAATACAATCACCTTTTCTCAGTTCTATTTCTTAAAATATTTAGCATATTGAATTGTTTTTTGACTTTCTCTTTGGTGTTTTTTTGGTAGTTTGGCTACCATTACAAGGCACTTGCTTTGTTATTTTAATTCATTGAACATTTCTTTTTTATTTCATTTTTTTTTTCTCTTGGTGACCATGCCCAAGGAATATAGTTTAAAATATGAGCTGTAGTCTGGGAGTTTCAGGGTAGTTTCACAGTAGGAGTCAGAAAGGAAATTTTTCAATAACTTAGGAAAATTATAGAATCTGTCTATTCATTTCCTACCACCCCCACATTAGTTAAAAAACACAACTTTGTGTTGATTTGGTTCTTTATTTTACTTTCAAAATAATAGTTTCTATTAATTCTTTCTATGCTTGGTCTCCTGTTCCCTTCCCTATTTGCCAGTGGAATAAAGCATTCACTCATTCAAGCTGGAAAGATTGCATCATCACTGGAATATTGATCTTCTTTGCTCTTGAGATTTAGATGACAGGTAGGTCCTTAACATATTTTCATTCCCAGTTTCTCTCACTTCTGTCTTTTCCTTTATGTTTCCACTGCCAGCACCATAGTCCAGTCCTGTATTATCTTCAACTTCTCCAGGTACAAAATGAAGTCTTTTCCATTCTCCCCGTAGTGAATAAAAGGAACGAGGGATCCTTGAAACTCAGGGAGCATAAGGTTGTTTCACTATGGAATTTCGGTATTACACAACATTCTGTTACCTTTGATGCAATTCAGTTTGACAGATGTTTTTCATGGGATAGAGAAGCCATTATCTGAACTTCTGTCCAACTAATTGGTGATCCTTGAGTCAAGCCCTGGCTGGATTTCAGGAAGCTGGATCTACCTTAAAAGTGGATGGGACTTAAAAGTTGCCAGATATGGGACAAAATGTAAACAAATAGTATATAATTGATTTGGCATATTTTAGAATTATATATAATATTAAATAATTATATAAAATTATCTACTTTCGTAGTCTACAGAATATATTTTCTTAGAAAATAGGGCTCGTGGGTTATGTTAAATCAGACCCAGTTTTCTTGGCTCTAGAAGCATGTCTGGCAATATGGCTAGAAGTGATTAGTGTGTGGTTTGTAGTTCTTAATGGAGATGTCTTTGTGCATCTTCTTGGCAGCTTTGCAGATAATCTGGCCATATACATCTGGTGCATTGCTGTGAAATGTTGCATGCGTAGCTTCTAAAACACCTGTTACTTGTTACTTTTCTTGTGGAGAAACAAATAAGCTTTAATTTTATCTTAGCTACAAATTTTTGTCTTAGAGATTTTGGGTCAGTCTACTCAGTTACAGGTTAATATTAACACCCACAGAATAAAAAGATATCCCAAAGATACCAAGCTAGAGAGTAGCAAAGTCTGGAATAGAACCTGGTTGTTCTATTTTTCTAATTCACTAATTTTTATAATTGTGTCTGGAGATCAAAGGTGGTGGGGAAAGCAAAATACAGCATCCTTTACTTATGAACGAGTTCTATTCTGAGAGCATATCCATGAGTCCAACTTGTTGGTAAGTCCAACAAAGTTAGTCTAGGTACCCAACTAACACAATTGGCTCTATAGTACCAAGCTGTAATAAGTTCATAATGCTTTTCACACAAATAATACAAAAAAATGAAACATTTTTAATCTTACAGTACAGAACCTTGAAAAGTGTAGTAGCACAATGGCTGGCAAACAGGGAATGGCATCGAGTGAACAGGCAAGAAGAGTTACTGACAAATGAGGGGGAGGAAGTGGGAGATGGTAGAGCTGAAGGGTCGTCAGCAATCGGAGACGGAGGGAACACTGCAATTTCACTCACGCCTGATGTTGATGGCACAGGTTCTGGTTCCTTCCTTGGTGGATTCATTTCTATCTTCCCTCTTGTAAAAACCATCCAGGGATGTCTGGGTAGCAGATCTTTTCTTTTTTCTCATCATAGATGACAGAGTAGCGCTGGATTGCATTCTGAATGGCTGCTGCAACCTCTGTGTGCTGTTCCATGTTCGGGTCCTGTGTCTCAAAAACACTCCTTCCTCTAATAAAGAAAATCCTCTTGCCATTTCCTGCATTGTGAATCTCATCAGTTCTTCAGTTACTTCTTCTTCCTCTTGTCTCTCTTTGTCCTATCTCTCCAGTTTCATCAGGTCTTCATTAGTAAGCTCCTTGTTACAAGAATGAGAGATGTCTACCACCTTATTGCCTTGCTCCGCTCTCTTAATCATTTTCACTTTTGTTTCCATCGTTACCGCCTGGCGCCTCTTAGCAGTACGAGCTACATCACTGCTTTTGTGCTTGCTTCCAGACGTCCAGGGCTTGAATTAAAGGTGCTGTACCACTGCACCCTATGCAATTCCATACAGTTGAGTACACAAAGCACAACCACTTGTAGAAGATGCACGCTCGTGACAGTGCACGCCAGACACTTGAACTAACTTCTGTGGTCGATCAGATGAACGCACGTTTGCACTTTGAAAGCTGGCAACTTGAAGGTTTGTATGTAGGGGAGTTACTATAATGCAACACGTGGGAAAGTGAAACATAGGAATGGACTTTGGGGAGACGCACTGGTGAGGATATTTATGGGAAAAGCAGCACACTGAGAAAAAGAGACAATGGGTGGAAAATGGGAAAAGTGAGAATAATGAGAAGAATACAATAGAGAAGAATACAATAGAGAAAAGCAGACATTGTGACCCCCAAACCATTTGAAGTTGGTGAAGTCCCTGTAGGTCTTGAGACTTTTTCATATGGTAGTGTTTTAACTACCTGGATTTCTTTGAAAGTCTTTTTTTTTTTTTTTCCCCATGGACCTGGGAAGTCCTTGAGGATTTTCTTGATTGCGGTCCCATATCTGATGTAACTGGCATGGCTTAACTTATCTGTAATTGCCTGATGCAGATATAACTGCCAAAGATGGCACATGCAGAGTAAAAGAAGCTCGTTGACCAGGAGAACTCTACCTCCTGAGTCAACAACAATGTGGACCCTGTGGGATGATCAGAGTTCAGAACAGGACTGTAGGATTTTCTTCCTTCTTTTATGCATTTCCTCCTATACGACTTCACTCTGGGGACAAAAGGAGTGAAATCCTTAGGGTGCTTACTCTCTATAAAAAGTAAACCAGTGTCTTATATACAAAATGTACTCCTCTAGGCAGGGATTGACAAACTTTTTTCTGAAAAGGACCAGATCGTAATTATTTTAGGCTTCATAAAACCATACTTAACAGATATGGGCCAATATACAAGTTGCATCCCCTTTAGGGGATCTTTAGGATGGAAAAGGCACAGGCTTCATCCCATCAGTGTCCTATGACTGTAGAAAGCTCAGGGTCTGGCTTGTATTAACAAAAATGCTCTTCATATTTTCACAAGTGAAGACATGCACATTCTGGTACCAAAATTGTTACTTAAAACATCTTATGTCACTCCTCAAATATTTCTTGAGAATGAATTCCTGGAAGTGGAATTTTTGTGCCCAAATCTTTTTGTGCAAATTGCCTACTTCCTCAGAAAGGTTGTACCTATAGTTTTTCTGATTCCCAGAAAATATTCCCCTCATTCCTACCACACAACACTTAATCCAGACTAGTTTTGAAACAATGGTCCAGTTCCCTGAGACGCATCAAGCACCCTTGGGGGCATTGAAACTTCCATTGCAGAAGCAGTGGGCAATTTATGGGGTCCCAATGTATTCTCCGGGCTTTCCTGGTGGCTCAGGTGGTAAAGGGTCTGCCTGCCAATGCAGGAGTTGTGGGTTCGATCCCTGGGTTGGGAAGATCTCCTGAAGGAGGGAAATGGCAACCCACTTCAATATTCTTACCTGAAAAATCCATAGACAGAGGAGCCTGGCAGGCAACGTCCAAAGGGTTACAAAGAGTCGGACACGACTGAGCTACTGTGCACACACACAAGCGTGTTCTTCTAACAAATTGGCCTGCTGAATCAGAGTGGCAGTTTATTAAATATGCCCTTTTATGAAGGAAGCATCTTGTAGAGGTTGAGTAAGTAGAGAGCACAGTTTTAAAAGAAACAATGCCATGAACACTGTTGTCTTAAAAAATACCATGGAATTTATCTCATGATTAGTTTAGACACTCAGTCAATATTTATTGAGCCTGAAACTATGCTAGGAGTCTGGAGTGCAGGAAAGAATAAAACCCTCACATCTGATTTGGGAGCTCATAGTCAAATGGGGCAGGATTCTTCTGTGGGGTAGACGGATGAGCCTCAGGAACTCTGGGGCAGAGTCCCCACTTATACGTTAGGCTCTTTCCTCCACGTATGTCCTGGTGGAAATGCGCTCTGACCTCCTGTGAGCACAAAAAGAAACCTCAAGTCCTGGATTATTGCTTATCTCTCCCCAAGGCCATCTATTGTAGTGACTGGACAGAGTCATTTAACAATTATTTTTTTCCATTTAAAAGTGATATGTATGGACACATACCTGAATTTATCATTAGATGTCAAATCTTTCTACAGATCCATGAGACATCACCAAACAGCAGAGTGAGTTGTAATCACAGAATCCCTAATAAGAGTGAAAAATGAGGAGAATTTTGTCTTTAGCCAAAATGCTCATTTGTCACTTGCTTCTCACATCTTCTTTTTGATAATCAGTGCCATATTTTTTAGGGGCTTTAGTCTATGATTACTGATTTTGGATTGTCAATAAAAGCTAGAGTTAAAGCAAAAGGGACTATTTCTCCAATTCCGTAGTGATTTGGAATATATCAGTTTGAACAGAAAATTTTCATGTAGCTGTCGGTTCTTTCAGGGGTTTCATTTCTTTGACATCTTTCACCTGAGCACTGCTTGTGGGAATGGCATGCAAATTGAAATGTTTACAATATGGTGCTAAAATGATAAAACAGAACTCAAAATTACAGTTATGCCATGATTACATATGTGTTAAAATATGTATGCTTGTGAGCAAAGCCTGATAGAGAATATCCCCAAGGTGAAATTACTTACTATGTTAGTGGCAGGAAGTTGACATGCTTCATTTTTCACTTTTGAAACCTCTTTAATATTGCTATCAGTAGTGCTTTTATTATTTGGAAAAAGTTTCACAATAATAATGTTAAACACTTTATTTGAGACAAGATCAAGTTATCATCAAGCCCTATAACGTTATGCCCAGACTGAAATGTCAGCAGTCAAAGGAATTATAAGCATAAATGTGAACAGCTCACCCTGGGTGGCTAGCTTTTACATTTGCAAGTAAGAATAGAAATGCATCCTCCATCTACTATTACAGTCTTTTCCAAAACGAAAGACCGTCTCAACACCAAAAATTATACCTAATGAAGCAAGAGAGGCAACCGAAGTGTTAGTGATGAGCACAGAGCATCATCACTGCCTGGGGGCACCTGTCTTCCGTATGGTGCTGTGAATGCTGAACAGCAGCGCTCCATCTGAACTTGCAGTCCCAGAGGTTTCTGTCAATGCATTTTGTAATGGACACTGTCAGTTGTATGCCCACTACCTATGTCCCCCCTTTTTTTTTCTTCTTTCCTAATAGTAATCCTCTCTCATTTTTAAAAGTTATCTATCCACCCTGTTTCCAGTTGTAGAATGGGATTCAACTTTAGTCTAAGTCAATTTTATTATGACATTCCCCTGGTTGCTATTTACAAGTCCAAAAGGTAGGCATGTGGCCTAATTTGTAGTTTCTCTGCATCACATGTTGGCAATCTCACAGTATTTCAGACTTTTCGTTGTTATGCTGTTTGTCATGGTATCTGTGATCAGTGATCTTCGATGTTACTATAATAACTCACTGAAGGCTCACATGATGGCTCGCATTTTTCAGCAATAAAGTATTTTTTAATTTGGCTTCCCATTTGGCGCTAGTGGTAAAGAACTTGCCTGCCAATGCAGGAGATGCCAGAGACACGGGTTCCATCCCTGGGTTGGGAAGATCCCCTGGAGGAGGGCATGGCAACCCACTCCAATATTCTTGCCTGGAGAATCCCAGGGAAAGAGGAGCCTGGTGGGCTATGTAGTCCATCAGATTGCAAAGAGTTGGACATGACTGAAGTGACTTAGCTTGCAAGCACACATTTTTTAATTAAACTATGTACATTGTTTTTTAAGACACAATGCTATTGCACATTTAATAGATTACAGGATAGTGAAAAATATAACTTGTATATACACCAGGAACCAAGAAATTCATGTGACTTGCTTTATTGCAATATTTGCTTTATTGCAGTAGTCTAAAACTGAGCTTGCAGTATCTCTGAGGTCTACCCATATATGTTCATTCTTACTATAAATCATACTTGGGGGAGACATTTTCTTTCTCTTTCCTACCGAATATAAACAAAAATTCATATAGTCCTGTTTACAGTCATCTGGAAAATAGGAGGGACACCCATCTTAATGTAACCCTGATCTTGCAGTCTGGGAAGTGGAGAGACTAAAAGAATCTCAATTCTTTTATTTAAAATGTATTTATTTATTTATTTTTGACTGTGCTGGATCTTCATTGCTGGGCAGGTTTTTCTCTACTGGCAGCTGGCAGAGGGTACTCTTAAGTTGTGGTGTGTGGGCTTCTCATTGAGTGGCTTCTCTTGTTGCAGAGTATGAGCTCTTGGGCATGCGGGCTTCAGTAGCTGTGGTACGTGGGGTCAGTAGTTTCAGCTCCGAGTCTAGAGCACAGGCTCAATAGTCATGGCCCACGACTGCAGCATGTGGGATCTTCCCAGACCAGGGATCGAACCCATGTCTCCTGTATTGATGGGCAGATTCTTAACCATTGGACCACGGGAGAAGCTCTGAACCTCAACTCAACATAGTTGAGTTGTCAATTACATAATATCTGGATCCTATCCTACCCTGGACTTCTACCTGTATGAGTCAACAAATGTTATTATCATGCAGGACAGATTGATTTGTTACTCTGTTGCTTGTTGACCAGATAACCCTAACTCTTCCATTTCTCAGTAAGTTCTGATCTCTTTCTGTAATGTCTTCCGAATCTGGATATGATTATATGTACATCAGACCCCCTGATACTTTTTCTTTTTGGATATTAATGCCCCTGTTAAGAACTTTACCAGTTCTATTGAAAGCACCATATTTTCCCCAAAGAAATTATAAATTTCCTATCATTAAAGGCAAATGGGAATCTCCTAGAGCAGTATTTCTCAGAGGTCAATGTGCATAAGAATCACACAGAGATCTTGTTAAAACATAGATTCTGACACAGTCACTCTGGGTGGGGCTTGAGAGTTTGCATTGCTAACAATCTCCCAGGTGATACACAGGTTATCTCCACCAGTGACCATGTGAGGAATAACAAAATCCTCCAGGACTCACAATTTTAAAATAATAATATCATTTAATAATCTCTATGTATTTTAGCCTCCTAAACTATGAGTTATTTGGCCTCCCAGTTTCCTCCCAACTCACAGAATCTGTTTAGCTCTGCTTCTAGTAGATAATTTCTCACGGCTATCTAAAAAAGACAGATGTTCGATGGCAGGCCTGGAAGGTACATTGGAGATATTATTAAGTGGAATAAATGCTCCTATTTTTGTTTGTTTGGAATATAAAAGAATATTGACTTTTTCCCAGAATGAACTTGAACAGCTCTCCTTAGGACTTTTGGCTTGGTGGACAATGCAGTGTGCTGTGAACTGGTGGCTGGTGGCTGACATCGGTCAGATTCTGACAGTGGGGCCCCATCCAATCACTTCATCTTGCTGAGTGTCTTTTTCTCATCTTTAAATATGTGAAGATCAGACCACTTCTAAATTCCTTTTCAGAACCACAGCTTTGCAAACATGAGAAGCAAACATACCTTCTTCTGCCTGTGGTTTCAAAACCATTGGAGGTTATGGCATTTTTGGCAGGATTGGCCACCGAGGATGATCCCAGACTTCCCTTCAGGTCCTCTGGCTTCAGTGTGTGCAGCCCAAACCAATTAGGATATGCATAATTCCTCTGAGGACTGGAAATTTTCTTGCACCTGCCAGAACTGTGGTTCCCAAACTTCAATGTACCTTAGAATTCCCAATGAAGCTTGTTGAAACACAGGTTGCTGGGCCCCATCCTCAGAACATCTGATTTAATAAGTCTGGGGTGGTGCCTGAAAATTTGTATTTCTAAGTCCTTCCATGGTGTTGATGGTCCTGGTCCAGGGACCACGCTTTGAGAGCCACTGAGCAGGCTGTAAACTTTGGTGATAAATTTCAGCTTCTTCCTACTTGATCCAGAGATCCTGCCCTTTGCAACCCCCCTATAAGTATGTGAGGTGCTCATCGCATCCCCCCACCTGTCTGATTGTTGAAACTTGCATCACATGCTTGTTGTTGTTTTGTCCATGCCTCTTACTCAACAGATGTTTGAGTAGTTTTCAAAGATACAATTTTTAAAGGCAGAAGTATGAAGATGAACATGCAAATAAATCACTTGCGAGTCTCCTGCAAAAAGAGTGAGAAAGTATTACATTTATGTATTTTCTGTTAATGTTTTCCTCTTTGGAATTATGCTATTTATATCAGTTGGCATCCTGGTTCTTTTTTCTTTCCACTTCATGCTGTCACATGATTGCTCTCGAATTTATTTGAAATTGTAATATTAAATGGCTTCACAATACTTCAGACATGATTATTAATATGGTTTAATTATTTTCCCTGTGATTGAATACTTGGCTTTTTTCCCTGATTTTTCAGTTAAGCAGCCAAGTGACACACATCTTTACGTACAATTCTTATTACTTTCTTAATGTATTTTCTTAAAAGCTGAGTTACTGGCCCAAATTAGGAACATTTTAAAGGGTCTTAACTAATGCTGAATTGTTTTCTAAAAACGTCACACCAACATATCCTTCACAAACAATGAAGGAACCATCTCTTACTTCTTGCCTCTAGTGAATGGTCTCTTAAAAGTGTTTGCCAGTTTATTCATGAAAATTTGCATTTATTATTGTTTTAAATTAATATTTCTTTGATGATCATAGTAAGTGTAAACCTTTTGCTTTTCGGATGTGTCATTTTTATACATATGTTTTAAAAAAGATATCTTTTATCTTTTCAAGCTATACTGCCTTCTGGGGGGAAAAAACAGAATTATGATTAAATGTAAAGACAAAAAACACTCATAAACAATACAAAATTAACCATTGTTAACATCTCCCAGACATTTTTCTTTGGGTATGTATGTGTATACATTTGTGTTTATTTATATATTTTGCTTACAAACATGAGAAACATTTTTAAAAGTTGTTTGCCAAAGTGAGATTATACCATAAATGAAGTTTATAATCCATCTAAAATTTAAAATCTATAATAGACATTTTAATTAAAAATATACCTTTAAATAGCTTTTATATTTACTGAATGAATTTAGTAGTATATATGCATACAGTATTCAACCCATCCCCTACTTAAATCATTCTTTGTATTAGGAACACATTATCCAGTATCAGGAAAAATTTCTAGAAATGAAATTTCTGAGCCCAAAACCTTCACATTCACATATATATTTTTTTCTCTGGGTCATAAATAAGATATACATTTTCTAAAGTTTAAAATGTTACAGGAAAGAAATGCTGCTGCTGCTGCTAAGTCGCTTCAGTTGTGTCTGACTCTGTGTGACCCCATAGACGGCAGCCCACCAGGCTCCCCCGTCTGTGGGATTCTCCAGGCGAGAATACTGGAGTGGGTTGCCATTTCCTTCTCCAGGAGATCTTCCCAACCCAGGGATTGAGCCCGGGTCTCCCGCATTGTAGGCAGACGCTTTACCATCTAAGGGAAACTCCCCTGGTGGCTTAGATGGTAAAGAATCCACCTGCAAATGTAGGAGACGTAGGTTTGATCTCTGGGTCAGGAAGATCCCTTGGAGAAGGAAATGGCTATCTGCTCCAGTATTCTCGCCTGGAGAATTCCATGAAGAGAGGAGCCTGGCATGCTCCAGTCAATGGGGTCGCAGAGTCAGACCTGACTGAGTGACTGAACAACAAGCAACAATAGTTTAACACCTTCTTTACTGAGAGAAGTTGAGATTGTTATGCTGTTTTCTCCATATGTATATATACACATTTATGAGATTTTTTTTAGATAAACTTCTATAAGTGGAAATGCTCAGGCAAGAGATGTAAACATTTTAAGGGCTAAAATTTACTTCCAAATTGTCCTTTGGAAAGTTTTACAGGTTATATTCCTTACTAATAGTGTACTAGAATGTCCATTTTCACATCAAATATGAACATTTAAAAGCTTTGGGTTTATGCTGCTAAGTGATTGTCCAGAAGATTTAAATCATATTAATTTCTACCAATAAAAAAAGAAAGAAAATTAAAGAAAGGAAAGAAAAATGAAAAACTTTTTATTTTCTTATTCAATAATCGTATCATGATTTTTGGTGTCATTTTGATTACTGGGAAGAATGTTTACTTTTATATGTACCTTCTACACAGAAAATGATAGGGGGACTATATTATGTTTTTCAGCTCCTAGCAACTGATCCATTAATGAATGCTCTTTGCTACTGAAGTGCTGGTGTCATTCTTGAAGATTTATAGAAGCTTTCCAAAGCTCAAGGTCTTTAAATCACTAGCATTGATGCTCTTGGAAGGCTCCTAACAAGTAAAAAAATATTTTTATTACACATACATTAGAGTAGATATTTACTCATAAATTATTTCTATTACAAAACAGCTGATTCAGACATACTTTTAGTCAAGCATTTTGCTCCATCTTTAATGTAAGCCATGTGCTCAGTGTCTGTTGTCTGAAGCTTCAGGGAAAGAGGAAATTTAGGCATAGAATGTTGTTATCCATAAACATGGCACAAACCCTTGAGAAAACTTAAGCTGTTGAGATGGTTCAGTACAATGTGAGGTGTTAGACAAATTGGTGTATTTTGGTTGCTTCATCTCTCTCATTCTCTCTTTGAGCCAATATGTATACTGACTGCCTTTCATGTGATTAAAAACCATGTTGGCTACTTACATACTGTGGAAGTACGAAGGCATGACTATTGGCCTTGGAGTTGTATTAGCCTAAATAACAAACTGATACCAAATAAAATGCTTCTGAGGCTTAAGATTAGCTGTATAAGACATATCTAATAAAAGGAAGTTTCAGCTATCCAATTCCAATTGATTTTATTGTTTCATTTTCAACATATTTTAAAGAACAGAGAAATGCATTATATTCTCATGCCCTTAAGAACTCTTAATAGCAGTAGTATGATATAATTAAGCACAAATGCTGTTTTAATAGAATACTAAAATAACATCTAGCTAATAGTCATGGTTGGCTTTGGGTTTTCAAGTTTATGCACAGCGTATGATCCCTGTGTTATGAGATAAATTCATGTCTCAAGTATTAACTTCAGTTGGAAATTGACACATTGTGCTCTTTTGTTCCTGTTGTGTTAGCCTTTATGTAAATGAGAATTTGGTTTCATGTTCATTTGAAAGATAAATAAAAAGAAACTCAGAAAAATTATTAAATGAGATTAAGCCTTCTGAATTGTGAACTTGCTAAAATTTTCCTTTTGATTTTTGTTTGTCTGAGTTTTGAGTTTACTTTTTATTTGCAATTCTTCTTTGTTTTGGAAAATATGCCTATTGTTTGCTATCCTTTGAAATTTCCAAAGGCCAATCACAAATTATAATTTATTAGATGAAATAACATGGGAATATTTGACAAAAATCAGTGGATCTGATGACCTTTGATGAAGCCTGCAACTATGAGATAATATAGAAAAAAATATCTCTGGGAAAAACTCAGTAGAATGGAGTTCATAAATAGTGCTCAACATTTAAGCTGATACACATTTTTAAAAAAATTTTTAAACAAGGATGTCAATAATATAGAGAAGTATTGTTTGCAAAAATAGATTCTTTTCAGGGTGGAATGATAAACTAAAGATTTCAGAAATTCATCATCACACATTTTCTTGGGAACCAACAAACAGGAATAGTCTGTTTTCTTTCATTAAAATTGATTTGATTTTAATTTTGACAGCCACTGGAAGTTTATCTTTCATCTACACTTTTGAGAGCAAAGCAAGAACACGGATCCTCTGAATAGGATTTTTCTGTGATTTGGGTAGTTGTTATTACCAGAAGGTTTTGTGTGAATAATAGATGCCAAACTTGGCTTGACTCCTCATTTCCAGTCTTTTTTACTCCTTTTGTATCGAATTGCTAATAACTAGCTTCATCTTTTGTCACCAAAACAGAATGGCTTTTTTGTTTGCCCACAGAACTGTATGACCCTGTGCTGTGCTATGAGTTATCACGAGATGATAATCCACTCCTTTGGAAATGGGTCCGTGAATCCACAGACACTTCCACAAATAACAGACTGCAGGCTTTTGAGCAGACACGTTTATACCCCTTTTGAATGCTGTTTATTAAATCTGCAGAGAAACTGGCTGATTGAAAGAGAAAACTATACCAGATAGGCCTGTTTCCCTGGCTGTGGAAACAGTTTCTTCTTCCTCAGAGGGAATAGTCCATGAGAAACCTGAGTAACTTTAATGAGTTTTAGACAATCCAGCCGTCCATGTATGGTTCATTCCCAAGCCTTCTTTAGTGTTAAGGATTTCAAGAGCAACAGTCTAGGATGTTCTAAAAACAGAACTGATGAACGATAGACACTTTGTATTACAACCCAATGTCCCCATAAGGAAATCATTTACCAAATATATACATATATATATATATGTATATATACTGGAGAATCATTTTTCATGCTCTCTTTGTCTCTTGGGATGTCTACAGTATCTGCTTGCATCAGTCAGGGAGGCCCAACCACTGTGCATTAGGAGGTAAGGGATTTATTATGGGAATTAGAGCGTCCACGATGTGGGGGAGGTGGAGGTCCAAGTGGGGAGTTGGAGAAGCTGTGAGCCAGAAGTCAAGTGCAGCCAGTCACCCAGGTGGATGGGGAGCAGGAAGGTCGTGGAGGGGTTTGGGGGGCTGTGCCTCTGTGTAGTGACCCCTTCTGTGGATTTACTGCCAAGTATCTGGTGGTGAACTCAGGCTCCCGCTGGTCAATAGAGGCAGCTCCATAGACTCATGAGATGCAGAGTGGAGGAGTGAGGATGTGTTGCAACCTGCCAGCATCTCTGCATCTTCTGTCACCATATCTAGTCATGGTGACCTCTGGGGAGCATGGTTGCTGTTTCACTTCTGCTTCCAGATCTCATGTGAATTCCTCCTTGTCGTTGTTTAGTCACTAAGTTGTGTCCAACTCTTTGTGACCCCATGGACTGTAGCCCACCAGGCTCCTCTGTCCATGTGATTGTCTGTGCAAGAATACTGGAGTGGGTTGCCATTTCCTTCTTCAGGGGATCTTCCCAACCCAGGGATCAAACCCGTGTCTCTTATGTCTCCTGCATTGGCAGGAGGATTCTTTACCACTGAGCCATCAGGGAAGCCTAATTACTCCTTGGGCCAACTTTAACTCAGAACCACACATGGAAGAGCCATCTAGGAAATGAAGTTCCAACTTAGCCAAGTTGACCCATTACAAACTCCCATGGTATTTAACAGAACAGAGAGATCATATAGGAAAATAACTTCTCTATTCTGTCTTAACACATACTAGAATAAAAAAAGAATGCCTTAAAAATATGTATCTTAGAAATAATGGTAAGACTGTACCCTATAGCTTTCAATTTTTATACACTTCCTCATTGGTAGATGGCTTTCAAAGTATCAAAAACTGTAGTGCAGTAAATATTTCAAGGTCAAATTTTCATGTAGGTGATTCTTGAGTAGCCTGTGTTATATATGCCAGGCCATCTCTTCCTATCTTAGCTTTCTCATGAGTTTCCATGTCCTTTTTACACCACCATTTTATAAAACCATCAGTTCTGGAAAGATGGGTAAAGGAAGATACATAGGCAATCTACAAACTCTGAATTTTTCTTTGTTCTAACACACCAAGTAAGAAAAAAGGAAGGTGATTGGTTGACTGTATTTCCCATCTATATTAAACTAGAAGATTTTTTTTTTTTCAGTGTAAATATGCAAGTGAATAAAAGTTTCCCACATTAAGCAACATCAGGTTTTGCAAAAGCATTACCTTATTTCTAACCATCCAAAGACTACGGCTTTGCTGTATTTGGCTTTCTTGCACAGGCATGCCGGCCATCATCAACTGACTAGACCAGAGGTTCCCTAACTTACTCTCTTCACAGCACCCTTTGTGTCTTGCTAACTTTTTAAAGTCTTCTTAGGTCGAAAGAAATATCTAATAGTTCCATTTAATTTCGTTTCTGTACACACTAGTTTTTTAATTAAATTAACTCAGATCCAAGCAGCTTAAAAGTCATAGCTCACATGGTATGTAGTAAGCAACAGTGTGTTTCCCTATGCATGTCTACGCGAAAGCACTGAAGCGCCAAGGTACCACCGCACATCATTTGGGAACTGCAGGGCTAAAATGAGAACAGAGTTCTCTTTTGCCTCATTTCTCTTCCTGGACTCTTTCCAGATAATTTACCTGAGTGGCTTATATTCTATCTTTTAAAAAATGTATCAGTGTAAGTCTTAAGCACTGTTTCTGAACTCCAGTCTACTGAGTGTATTCCCAAATAGATATAGATATAGATAGATATGGATATGGCACAGTGGTAAAGAATGCACCTACCAATGTAGGAGATGCAGGTTCGATCCCTGGTCAGGAAGATCCCCTGGAGGAGGAAATAGCAACCCACTACAGTATTCTTGCCTGGAGAATCCCACAGAACCTTGTGGGATACAGTCCATGGCATAGCAGAGTCAGACATGACTGAGCAACTGAGTGCTCAAGCACAGATATAGATGATATAGATATATATGTTTCCCTCATGCCCTCTGTTGCAGGGAATTGGTGTATTGGTATTAGATATGATGATTGAAAAATATAATTTTTTTTTATTCTGCCTTTCCAAGAGCATTTTCCACCCCAGGGACAAAATTATTGTGTAATTAAAATTTCTATAATGTTTGAGGGCTTGAGCAGCTTTTTCTCATTGTGACAGAGGAAATGCACTCCTTATTTTACAAAAGCAAAGATACAGATTTCTGTCATTAGACTTACTAGAGCCAAGTTGTAGATGTTCTGACTCAGCGTGGTCTTGGAACATTTGGAGTCAGGTTTTCAGCTGGAGTGATGATAAGTATCTAGCTTCTCCACATCTCCTTGGAAGTGATGACAACATCTCAGACAATGAAGGAGGAATCCCAGAGCAGCCCAGCCTCCTTGGAAAATTCTGGCAACCTGAGGCAGTAGAGCCCTGATGTGGCCAATCAGAGCTATGCACAAAAGACTGGTGTGATGCTTGACTCGTGGAGCCCTGTGGGTATCCCTAGAAACACATTAGGAAATATGTTTAAGTAATAAACTTTCTTAAGGAAAGGAAAGCTCAGAAGCACTGAGATCTCCATATAAATTTACTCATGGAGGGTAAACATTGAGATGTGTATGTGTGTGCACACTCAGTCGTGTCCGACTCTTTGTGACGTCATGGACTGTAGCCTGCCAGGCTCCTCTGTCCATAGGATTTCTCAGGCAAGAATACTGGAATGGGTTGCCAGTTCCTCCTCCAGGGAATCTTCCTGACCCAGGGATCGAACCAGTGTCTCTTGTGTCTCCTGCATTGCAGGCAGATACTTTACTGCTGTGCCACCTGGGAAGCCCCAAACATTGAGATACTTGGTTCCATAGCCAGTTCTGTGTCTTTTGTGCAGGAGTCACTGACTACAGTCCTCCCCGCAGTGTCCTGTTTCTATCCTTTGCTACCTTGATGGGGGACGGTTCTCTCCTACTGGTGATGAGAAGAGTTTGTAAGTACAGATTGGTTGCCAGAGTAGGAAGACACATTGAGTGAATATAGGTTTTGTCCAGTTCAGAAGCACTCTCCCTTCAGGCTATGCATGATAATTTGAAACAAGTTCTCCATCCAAACAGCGGCTGGGGAAACCTCTGTTTCCCCTTTTTTATTCTAGCTCATTCTGGCCATCTTGGATCAAATGATCCACCCCAAAGCCACCTTCATCATTTTGGAGCGTTTATATGAAACCCAGGAGGTTTTGGAAAGTTTCATGTAAAAAAGAATCTTGGCTGCCCACACTGTTATTTGAGAATCCCCCTTAATTTAACTGCACCTCCTTTCTTTCCCCCCAAAGTTAGAAACTATATATCCCAATGTCCCTAAAGTCTCATTTACTCCATGAAATCTTCCGCGATGAAACATTCTTGATTCCAGTGAACTCTCTCTTTTTTTTTCCTGCTGTTCCACCTTCCGAACTGATGGTGGAACAAACCAACTTCAAGTACCCTCTGATGGAATTTGTGAATGGAGACAGATGCAGTCTCAGAGAAATAGCATCCATGCTCCTTATGATTCATTTTGAAAGTTTAGGTTAATTAATTTTAGCCTAAAGAACTCTGACAATGTGGAAAATTCATTAAGGGGTTTATTGGAAGAGACACGCCTGCTGCTCCTGAGGAAATTTCCTTAACATTTCTTTTTCCTCTTAAGTACTTGAATTCTCAGAATAACCTTTTATATCTTTCCATAGGGTGGAAGTAGAAGAGCAGCATGACAGATTAGAGCCAAAGCACTTCACTGGAGCAGACGTTTGCAGATCTTTAAAAGAATAGGTGTCATTCCCACCAGAGTTCAGTTTTTCATAGTTTTGTATTAAATTAGAAAAAAGTATGGTTTGAAAGTGAAGGTACTCCAAAAAAGCTGGAAAGCTGTGCCTAGATTTATGAAGTTGGAATTATTTTGATAAAATTGGTTTTTTAAATGAAATGTTGTTTTAAGTGTTTTAATGGTATTTGTTACTTAGAGGAATCCTGCAGCAAAGTGAAAGAAAGAAAGTCACTCAGTCGTGTCTGATTCTTTGTGTTCCCATGGGCTGTAGCCCACCAGGCTCCTCTGTCCATGAAATTCTCCAGGCAAGAATACTGGAGTGGGTTGCCATTTCCTTCTCCAGGGGATCTTCCCAACCCAGGAATCGAACCCTGGTCTCCCTCATTGCGGGCAGATTCTTTACCGAGGGAGCCACCAGGGAGTGATTAATCCTGCAGCACATCTTGCTACACAGATGAAGGCAGGGGTGCCCTGTCTTATTCTAGGGTGTTAGGGGTGTGTGTGTATGGATGTATGGAGGACAGGTAGGGGTGGGCAAGGGAAAGGAGAACATTTGTGGAAAGGTTAGAGCCAGTCTCTCTGTATTTGTACAAACATCATCTCAGTGACCATAAGTCTCTTGGGTTTCCTTTTTCGGACTCCAGGCTTCAGAGTGGACTGCTATTAACCAGCATATTTCTCAGGGTGACCTCTGGATTTAATGTTCGTATGTAGCTACATCCTCTTTCTCAGTTTGTTATTCTTTCTCTTTTTCTCCTTGTCTTTCTCTCTCTTCCTATCTCATGTGTTTCTCCGTCTCTGTTTCTCCATCACACACACACACATGCACACACAGGCACACACACTCTTCTCCCATATGGCTTCAGTTGCACACGCCTAGTTTCTCTGCACTTGGGCCAAACCACACAAGCGGGACAGGCTAGAGGGACAGTTTTCTGTGTGCTTCTCATCTTTCATCTATGAAGGAGAAGAACTATGAATTTATAATCATAATCATCGATTATTATTATAATCATAATTATCGATGATTATGATTATACATCCATGTTGTTTCCATGGACTCATTGTGTTTTCTGTCTTGGTGTGAAGGAAAAAGGGAAGCTGGTGGGCAAATCTGAGAAAATTCAAGCAGGATTTTATACATTACAATTCAGGCAAAGAAAACAAGGTATCAGTATGTTTCCTATGAAAACTGAAATCACAGGTAAATCCCCATAGGGTAGCTGGAAATAAAACTGAGACTTGGCTTGGGGGAGAGGGCACCACAGGTCAGATACCTGATAAAAGGAAAGAAATGTCTAGAGTGAGAAAGTATCAAAGTATAATTTTAGGTAAACATATGGATATTTTCTTGGCCAAATAGCATGTGGGATCCAGTTCACCAACCAGGAATTGAACCTGTGCCCCCTGTATTGGAAATGTGGAGTCTTAACCACTGGACCTCCAGGGAAGTCTCAAATATATGCATTTTTAAGGAAAAAAACTCACATCCTGCTATGACTCAGATGGTAAAGAATCTGCCTGTAGTGTAGGAGATCCAGGTTCAATTCTTGGGTCAAGAAGATCCCCTGAAGGAGGGAATGGCTGCCCACTTCAGTATTCTTGCCTGGAGAATTCCATGGACAGAGGAGTCTGGCGGGCTACAGCCCATGGGGTTGCAGAGAGTCAGACAGGACTGAGTGACTGAGCATGCACACAACATTGCAATAAATGGTTTTCCATGTACTGTCTTGTTTAAATGTATTGATTACACAGATAAAGAGTTGTGTCCAGCAATGCACTGGTCTAAATGGCCATGTTCCATTCTGTATTTGTTTCTCTTCCCATCCTTACCCTCTTCCTCAATATTCATCTCTTTGGTCAGACACACAGTTCCTCCCAGAAATGGATCCTGATTTGTACTGGTGGGGACTGATAAGTGCCTGGGATTTGGGACCCAGACGCTTGCTCCTTGGAAGGAAAGCTATGACGAACTTAGACAGTGTATTAAAAAGCAGAGACATCACTTTTCCGACAAAGGTCCATATAGTCAAAGCTATGGTTTTTCCAGTAGTCATGTATGGATTCGAGAGTTGAACCATAATGAAGGCTGAGTGCCAAAGAACTGATGCTTTCAAACTGTGGTGCTGGAGAAGACTTGAGAGTCCGTTGGACTGCCTGGAGATCAAATCAGTCCATCCTAAAGGAAATCAACTCTGAATATTCATAGGAAGGACTGATGCTGAAGCTAAAGCTACCACAATTGGCCACTTAATGCAGAGAGCCAACTCATTGGAAAAAAACCCCGATGTTGAGAAAGACTGAAAACAAAAGGAGAAGGGGGCTGCTGAGGATGAGATGGTTAGATAGCATCACTGACTCAATGGACATGAATTTGAGCAAACTCTGGGAGAGAGCAAAGGACAGCGAAGTCTGGCATGCTGCAGTCCACGGGTCATAAAGAGTCGGACATGACTTAGCGACTGAACAACAGCAAACTAAGAGGTTAGGAGAAACAATGAGTAAAGAACAAAGCTGATAAGCAGCAGTGACAGCAGGCAGTGACACGCACTTAGTTGCCTTGTACTGGATACAGAAGGTATCCGGCAGAACTGTTTTAACTATTATCTAACTAATATCTCCCTGGTTTAATCTTCTTAATGGAATTCCCACCTGCCTACTGTGCACACTTCTCCTTGAATTAATGCTTAAGAATATTCATGTTTGGATTTCCTTCCCTCCTATCTCCCTATTGCCCAGTAATGATTTTCATTACCTGCTCCTGTCGGTGCCGACTCACCTCTGAGATAAGATAAGCCTATAACCAAAACTCATCACCATGGATCCCATTCCCTACCCAGGAACCTCTCATCCTGATCCTGAAGCTTTCCTGTTGCCAAGCTAGCTGAAATATCTACCTTTCCTTTGCCAGGCTGGCTGAACTACCTGTCCTTACAAAAATATAATCAGACTAGAGGTGAATCAGCTCTCAAGTAGACAGGTGAGTATCAGGGAAACCTTTAGAAAAGAGGAGAGTAAAGGCAATTGGAGAACTTCCTGTAGAAGTTATCTACAGGTGCTGAAGGTTAGGAATGTGACGGGAGAGTGTGATGATTTGCCTGCAAACATTTATTAAACGTTTGCATTGTTCCTGGCGCCTTGATTATGATAGCTAATCAGTTTACCATTGTTTCTACACTTTTTGCAAGGGCAGGAATTAATTCAGGGCATTTATGTGAACAGATAGAATAAGCATGCCTGGCTGAAGGAGAAATACTTAGATTAAACAAGGAATTAAATTTCAGACTGTAGGCCTCCACTTCTGACCTAAATGTGAGGCTGGTTCCATTGACCACAGAATGGATGGACCCAGCTCTCTGGACCTTTAAAATGTACATTTCAAGTGATTATGACATGCTATTAAAATTTTAATTACTGATGATTAATAGTGATTCATATAAAGATATTTGTTAAATACTTGCTACCAGCTAACATGCAAGGATAAATTAGAAGGACTGCAACTCTCATGTAGTTTATATTGTAATAATACACAGATGTTTTTAACCCAAAGCTAAAATTTAAACAGATGGCTTTCCAGGTGGCTCAGACAATAATGAATCTGCCTGCAATGCAGGAGACGTGGGTTTGATCCCTGGGTCGCGAAGATCCCCTGAAGAAGGAAATGGCAACCCTCTCCAGTGTTCTTGCCTGGAGAATCCTATGGACAGAGGAGCCTGGTGGGCTACAGTCCATGGGGTCATGAAAGAGTCAGACATGACTTAGTGACTAAGGCAACAAAATTTAAATAGCATGAAATAGATACAGAAACAACTGAGAAAAAGAACTTGCTGATGAGATTTCAAGAAAAACTGTGTGTGAAAAGAGAACATTTGAGCTGGAGTTTGAAGATGGTTATGAAATTATTTCTGCTACTATGGATGGAAAATTTTGCCTGCTGTATCAGCAAAGGATGCTGTGGCCAACAGGTGTTCAGCCACTACCAAGCCCCACACCCCCCACAACGGTGAACCCTGAGGGAACTCAGTACAGAGACCAATGGGCTGTCCACTGCCAAGCCCTCAGCCACGCTGCCACCCCTAAGAGTGCGCCCTGAAGGCATTCAGGATGGAAAAGAATAGGATACTGGCCCTAGAGAGCTAAGGTGCGTATCAAAGAAATGATTTCAGTGAGCCCAGACTCTTGCAAAATTCATTAACTTGAGATATCTTGTTTTCTTTAATGAACCGTAATCTTTTGATGTTTTGACTACCTGGTTTTTGTTGCTAAAACTCCTATATATCCTGGTTCCTTCCCTACCTCTTCAGAACCATGCCTCAGAGCTATCTGAGAGGCTGCCTCCTGGGCTTGAAGTCCTCAGAAAGTCCACCAAATAAAATGTATAAAATGTGAGAGTTCAATGCCTGGGTGGGGAAGATCCCCTGGAGTAGAAAATGGCAACGCATTCCAGTATCTTGCATGGAGAACTCCATGGACAGAGGAGCCTGGCGGGCTGCAGTCCATGATATGGCAAAGAGTTGGACACAACTGAATGACGAACGCTTTCACTTTCTTTCCCTCAGGTTTTAGGTTGTGCGTTTTTATTCAGTCCATAATACCAAGGCAGTCTGTGTTTACTATTGAAAGATTTTAAAGTGCAGATACACTTAACACATACACACACACACACACACACACAGATACACATAAAATGATTCCCTGGTCCATAAATAATCCACATGTATACATAAGTGTGAATTCCCTGACTCTCTTGATATAAATATGAATGTGGATATATAAAACATAGGTATAATTATACATGAGTATATACATAATTAGATATGTTAATTTAAAAAAATATAAACATTTTGTGTATGATGGGTTTTATTTCACCAAACAACACACCAAGGATATCTTTCATGGGAATTGATATTAATCTATAGAATCATGTTTTATTGCCTGAATACTATGTTGTATGTAGATGTCTTCAGTTCAGTTCAGTCGCTCAGTCATGTCCCACTCTTTGTGACCCAATGGACTGAAGCACATCAGGCCTCCCTGTCCATCACCAACTCTCAGAGTTTACTCAAACTCATGTCCATTGAGTTGGTGATGCCATCCAACCATCTCATCCTCTGTCGTCCCCTTTTCCTCATGCTTTCAATCTTTTCCAGCATCAGAGTCTTTTCAAATTAGTCAGCTGTTCACATCAGGTGGCCAAAGTACAGGAGTTTCAGCTTCAACATCAGTCCTTCCAATGAACACCCAGAACTGGTCTCCTTTAGGATGGACTGGTTGTATCTCCTCGCAGTCCAAGGGACTCTCAAGGGTCTTCTCCAACACCACAGTTCAAAAGCATCAGTTCTTCGGTGCTCAGCTTTCTTTATAGTCCAACTCTCACATCCATACACAATTACTGGAAAAACCATAGTCTTGACTAGACGGACCTTTCTTGGCAAAGTAATGTCTCTGCTTTTCAATATGCTATCTCGGTTGGTCATAACTTTCCTTCCAAGGAGTAAGTGTCTTTTAATTTCATGGCTGCAGTCACCATCTGCAGTGATTTTGGAGCCCCCAAAATAAAGTCTGACACTGTTTCCCATCTATTTCCCATGAAGTGATGGGACCAGATGCCATGATCTTCATTTTCTGAATGTTGAGCTTTAAGCCAACTTTTTCACTCTCCTCTTTCTCTTTCATCAAGAGGCTCTTTAGTTCTTCTTCACTTTCTGCCGTAAGGGTGGTGTCATCTGCATATCTGAGGGTATTGATATTTCTTTTTTTTTTTTTTTAGTTTAAATATTTGCTTGCAGTTTATTTTGGTTTTTCTAAATAGACATTCACATCTGTAAACAACAGGATGTTGGTTTCAGCCCCAACCCCCGATTCCTTACAAGTCTTTGTTCTCACACATTGGCTAGAACTGCCATTTGCTGCTGTTAGTCGCTAAGCCGTGTCCGGCCCTGTTGTACTCCATGGACCGTTGCACACTAGACTCCCCATGGGATTTCCCAAGCAAGGGTACTGGAGTGGGTTGCCATTTCCTTCTCCGTGGGTATTGATATTTCTCCTGGCAATCTTGATTCCAGCTTGTGCTTCCTCCAGCCCAGCATTTCTCATGATGTACTCTGCATATAAGTTAAATAAGCAGGGTGACAATATACAGCCTTGATGTACTCCTTTTCCTATTTGGAACCAATCTGTTGTTCCATGTCCAGTTCTAACTTCCTGACCGGCATACAGATTTCTCAAGAAGCAGGTCAGGTGGTCTGGTATTCCCATCTCTTTCAGAATTTTCCACAGTTTATTGTGATCCACACAGTCAAAGGCTTTGGCATAGTCAATAAAGCAGAAATAGATGTTTTTCTGGAACTGTCTTGCTTTTTTGATGATCCAGTGGATGTTGGCAATTTGATCTCTGGTTCCTCTGCCTCTTCTAAAACCAGTTTGAACTTCTGGAAGTTCACACGTATTATTGAAGCCTGGCTTGGAGAATTTTGAGCATTACTTTACGAGCGTGTGAGATGAGTGCAATTGTGCAGTAGTTTGAGCATTCTTTGGCATTGCCTTTCTTTGAGACTGGAATGAAAACTGACCTTTTCCAGTCCTGTGGCCAGTGGTGAGTTTTCCAAATTTTCTGGTATATTATGAAATTATTTAACTAATCCCATGATATTGGGAATTTGGAGGGTTTTTTTTTTTCCCCTATTATAAACATGCTGAAAGAAATCCTTGAGGCAAATTCATTCTTTTAGGGATGAATATCTTGAAGTAGAGTTTCCAGGTCACTGTATCTGTAATTTTTTGTTGTTGTTGCACCACATAGCACGTAGAACTTCCCGGTTCAGGGATCAAACCCACATCCCTTCAGTGGGAGTGCAGAGTCTTAACCCCTGGGCTACCAGGCAAGTCTTGCATCTGTATATTTTTAATGTATACATAGAAGATCAAGATATATTCCAGGGGTGAGGATAATGTAAGCAGCAGCTTAGATATAGAAAAGTACAGGCCACTGGGGATGGAGTGAAATGGGTGGTGTGATTTGCCTGGAGAAGAGAATATAATGGAAAGTCTAAGCCCGGTTGGACTGCTGTAGCAAAAATAGCTTAAACTGAGTGGCTTATAAACAACAGAAATTTATTTCTCATGGTACTAGAACCTGGGAAGTCCAAGATCAAGAAGGAGCTAGGGAATTCTGTGGGATCTCTTTAATAAGGGCACTAATCCCATTCACTAGGGCTCCACCCCCATGATGTAGTCACCTTCTAAAGGACCCATCTTCAGATACCATCATATCAAGGATTAGGGTTTCAACAAATGAATTTTTAGGGTACACAGACATTCAAACCATAGCAGGAAAATAATAAAGAAATATGATTGAATAGTTAGGATAGGACCAGAATTTGCCTTTAAAGATAGATCAAATAATGTAGAGATATCAGTAGTCAGTGTTCAATGGCTTTGAATCTGATGATATGGATAGAATCTGCAGATTTTCTTTCTTTAGAATCTCTAAGGGTTTGGGAAAATTCCAGTGTTGTTGGTATTATTGCTTCAGTGCTTTATAATGCTGAAGAGCTGCATAAGTGCTTTTGAGAAACAACAAAAATACCTAGTCTTCAGAAAGCATCAGTGCTTGACTAAATGGCCTCAAACGGTGGAAGTTTTGTCAATGCTGCTCTCAATGTGAGAGTCCGTGTGTTCGGTGTCCAAGAAATCATAGTAGAAGCTGGTTGTCATATTTAATCATTCCACATCCACCCCCAGCTACTACAAGAGATTTTTTTTTGTCTTTCTTTTTAAAAAATTAAATTTGTTACAAGGCCATGAGGTATGTGGCATCTTAGCTCCCTGACCAGGGATAGAACCCACACCCTCTGCATTGGAAAAGAATGCATACTTTCTGCATTGGAAAGCAAAGTCCCAACCACTGGCCTGCTGCAGAAGTCCCTGACAGTGATTTTTTTTTAATGCAACTTTAATTTTTCTTTTCCTCACATGCCACGAGCAAGGTCTTCTAAAGTGACAGCACCACAAAGCTTCTTAAAGAGTAACAAGAGGGAGATGGAAAATCCATGAGGATGCACACAGCCAGCTGTTTTCATTTGGGAAGGAGTTACATTTACCCTTCTTTGAATTTCCCCTCACACTGGGAAATCATTATTATTCTGGATTTGCCTCCTGATGTTTTTATGACTTTGTTTATTTTAATACATGGTTCATTACTTGTTTTGGAAACCCTTCCCAATGCCACTTCAGCTTCGCCAGTGAGATGTTTCATCATTTCCTCTGTTGTCACTTCTTGCGCCTTGGCTAAACTTTCATCATGGGTAAGGATGTGATGCTCTGAGACCACAATGTCATGGTTCTCAAGAGGTCTCATTGGACTCTGACACTGTGACACTCTACACTCTGTGTCTACCATACTCTGACACTGTGCGGCAAGCTCAGTCGTGTCCAAATCTTGTGACCCCGTGGACTGTAGACCACCAGGCTCCTCTGTTCATAGGGATTCTCCAGGCAATAATACTGGAGTGGGTTGCCATTTCCTTCTCCAGGGGATCTTCCTGATGCAGGGATTGAACTCCTGTGTCTCCGGCATTGTCAGGCAGATTCTTTACCACTGAGCCACCTGGATGATTAGGTAGGTCCAATAACTATGGATTAACTCTTAAGAACCAAGAGATTTAATACTATGCCTCTCACTCTCGATGGAGGAAAACGATAACTTTTCACATTCAATTTGGGGAAAAAAAAAAAAGCCAAACCCTGTTAAATTCAATGAAATAATAACCACCAGCAGCAGAAGCAGGCTACTAAGGCATCTCTTTCCCTCTGCGAGCCTTTCTTTTCCGGCAGCAGAAGGGCTTCTGTGCAGAGTCACATGTTTGATTGACTCTGCTCTCCAGCTGATGTTTACACTGCTGTATTCATCTTGCTCCGATGGCTGTGACGTGCCACCCGGATGCAGCGAGGCTGACGGGATGTGAGGGGGACCAGACAGATGACAGTGTCTTCGTCCTTCAGAGCCAGTGAGGATGATCTGTCACCTGATGATGGGCTACAGCCTGTCATTTATTTACTTACAGCTTTAATGTGGGTAAAATTAGCAGGGGCGGGGGTGGGTGAGGGGGGGCATGGAGTGACAAGAGGCGAAGAGAGAGTGAGTGGTTACGGGAAAGAAGACTTTGACAGAGCTTTTCTTGATATCAAAATATCAACAAGAGCCATTTCGTACATCTCAATGGGCATGCCAGCCCAGGAACCAATTATTAACAGCATTCTGGGCAAGAAATCAGATTTGCAAAACAGGAACTTTAGCCATTTAGTCTGGGGGGCGTGGGGCAGACAGACTGTGCACTTGCCCCTTGATTATATGAAGTGCTTTGAATTTCTTACACATTTAATTTCTGCCATAGTCAGTGATGCTTTTTTGGCCAGCACATTTTCCTTTTCGTTTCTTAAAGTGCACACATTTTGCAAAGTAAATTTTATATGCTGTGGATATCATCATCCATGTATCCTTTTTTGCTTTGCAAGTGCTACTTAAAATCATTTATATGGCTCAGGAAATTCAAACAGGGGCTCTGTATCAACCTAGAGGGGTGGGATGGGGAGGTAGATGGGAGGGAGGTTCAAAAGGGAAGGGATATATATATATATATATATATATATATATATATACACACCTATGGCTGATTCATGTTGAGGTCTGACAGAAAACAAAATTCTGTAAAGCAGTTATCCTTCATTTAAAAACAAAATCATTTATAGCCTTGAAACCAGAATCTCAAAACCACTGACCTTATCTTATGGGGTGACATCCTGGGTGATGGGAAAGAATGGTGAAAATCTGGGGAAAATGACAGTAGATATTTTAAGTGTTCTGCTCATTTTGTAGGGATCAAAATGTGACTATTCATATTTTAAGGGGATTTGTAAACCAAAAATATTGATCTTTGCCTGCAGCTAAATGGATGAAATATTCCTGAGTTAAACAAATGTAATGAACAAAGTACATGAAATAGTTTATGTATAAATACAGATTTGAACTTTAGTACAAAGTTTCAAAAAGACATCTCCAGTTTGGGGATTCTTTTCTTATTTTACAAGAACAGTCTTGCTAAGTCATGTATCACTTGGGGGAGAGGCTCCAGGAATTCTCTACATACTGATGATCTTGCCCTGAGGATGTGATGGTACAGGGAGAGCCTGCCCGGCAGTGTTCCTTTACGTGCCAAAGGCCACGAGGCATTCGCAGATTATCACTAGCAATGTGGCCGATGAAACACAAGTACTGGGTCCAGCATTATGTCAATAAAATCCATCATGCAAAATGCATGCATGCGTTTTCAGTTATGTCCAACTCTGCGACCCCGTGGACTATAGCCCACCAGGCTCCTCTGTCCTTGGGATTTTTCAGGCAAGACTACTGCAGTAGGTTGCCATTTCCTACTCCAGGGGATCTTCCTGACCCAGGGATTGAACCTACATCTCCTGTGTCTCCGGTACCGGCAGGTGGATTCTTTACCATTGTACCACCTGGGAAGCCACATTATGGAAAATATCCAGGAACTAACAGAATCCGTAGGAAATGTTGCCCACTGGGAAATTAGCAGTGTAACCTGTAGTAGCCAGAATCTAGCCATGCCAAGCTCGAGTGTTAGCGAGGCTCTGGTTCCATATACCGTATCTAAATGCCTCTTCTCTCCTGTCTACATTTGTCCTGCACTCTATCCATAGTAATCATCTCTCTCTGGGCTCTCAGATTTGCAGCAACCCCTCAGCAAGCAGTCTAGGAGACAATAGGTCTCTATTTTGCCCCATGAAGGCAAAATCTCTGAGGCATTTGGGCACGTCAATGTGATTTTCCGGAATCCTAGGAGGAATATTGCACTTTAATAGTCCGTGTCTACTGTGGGAGAGGAAGTGGTTCCAGTTGGTGCTGAGAAGGTTGTTGGAACAGATCAGATACACTTTACCCTGTGGACCCACTGGCAAGACTTCCCTAAATGTCTCCCCTATTCTTAGATATTCATGTCTCTTTTTCCTTCTGGCTGCAAGTTCAGATCAGAAAAGAACAGGCTCTGCCGCTTCTCTGTACCGGGTCCCCGAAGCTAGAAATACAAGCTACACTTGACCTGTCTCCTCTCCTGTGGTCTTTTTGCCAAAGAGATTGAGATATGACCATGAACTCAGATGATCAAAGGGTCCTGTGGGGTCTAAGACTCCCAACCAGTAACCGGCTTTGCCTCTTTTGGGAGCTGCAAGTGTCCCCAGTGTCTGGTGTATAATTTGGTATATTCTTGTCAATTTGCTGAGTGGTGAAGTAGAGCCACTTGAACTCTGAGAACCATTTGATATTTTCAGCGCATCTTCCAAGGTTTCACTTTGTGTTGACCCAGAGTCCCACTTCTTTCCCGAAGAATGTCAGGAGGGCTGTACTTTCCTGGTGGACCCATGGTTAAGACTCCATGCTGCCAATGCAGGAGCCATGGGTTCAATCCCTAGTTGGGGAACTAAGACCCCACATGCCATGCAGCATGGCCAAAAGATTAAAAAAAAAAAAAGAATGAGGAGGGAAGAGAATTTCGTCCCCTGTTCTGTTTGTCAGTGTGTCTTTGAGACTGACAAGGGCTAAATTACCTGTCCTTGTCTTCCTGCCTTGGGAGGGGAACGTAATGAGTCTCACTCACAACTTAGCTGGATACTGTTTGCTTTGGATTTTTGTGGACACAGGCGGTGCCTGGAGGGTCCGGGCCTTTACGGAGAACACCTGTTTTCATTTCTTCTGCCTGCATTATCGCTAGGTATGACATATGTGGGGTGGGGCCTTAGGTTATATTTGCAAGATCAGCAAGGTGAAGAGGGTTAAACATTAGGATTTTATTACAGTTTAAGCTGTACTGTTCTTCTCAACAGCTCCGCCTGGTTCTTTAGCCTTCTTATATCTCTGGTTAGATGTTGTTAATACTGGTGATATGGGAGGAATTAGGAAGAAAGGGCAGAAGATTTCTGGAGCTGACCCTGCCTACGAAATTTCCAACTCCCCTATATACTAATAAATGTTTTATAATGTACCACACACTCCAGTATAACATAATAATTTTAATAAGAGGTATATAAAAATAATTCATTATTGTTCTTCTGGCATGGCATATGCATGCTCAGTCATGTCCGACTCTTTGTGACCCCATGGACTATAGCCTGCCAGGCTCTTCTGTCCATGGACTTTTCCAGGCAAGGAATACTGCAGTGGGTTGCCATGCCCTCCCCCAAGGTATGTTCCCAACCCAAGGATCAAACCAAAGTCTCTTGCATCTCCTATACTGGCAGGCAGATTACCACTTGTGCCACCTGGGAAGCCCATTGTTATTCCATCAAATATTAATTGAGGGCATCCTATGCATAGAGTCCTCTGTATTCTTTGAACCATGGCCCTGATCTCAATCCCTTTAATATATAAAGTTGGGGGAAAAAAAACTCACATTCTTTTTTAAACCAAAACAGCTCTTCCTTATTTCCTGTCTTTCACATTCTTTTTTGTAGCAAAGGTGAGAAGTAAAAAATAAGTATGATCCACCAGGACCTTTTCTGCTGAGACTGTACACGGTATCCAAATCCTTAATGTGTAATTCTTAGCACTCACTGTTTTATTCTTGACCTGGATGGGATGCTGATTCCATCCAGTATCAGTCTATTCATGAAAAGCTGTAAACACAAAATTATATCAAATGTAATAATAGATAAGCAGCTTGACTGAATTATATATTTGCCACTGAGTGTCGCTGCCCTATAATACCTGTGAGCTGGGATAATGCTGAAGGTATGTATCCTATTCAGCAGCTGAGCCCTGATCAATGGGAGTGGAGATTGGCTATGAACAACTGGTGTAGCCTGACCCGTGCCACCTGCTGAAACTTACCCAGGTTGGGGAGCACCTGGGGTGGGGGTGGAGGAGAGGTGGTCTTGCTGGTGGTGTGGAGCATAACTGATGAAGGGACATTGTCCCCTTGTATGGGTTTCCTTGCTGTTGTGTAGTCGCTAAGTCATGTCTGCCTCTTTGTGGCCCCATGGACTGTAGCCTGCTAGGCTCCTCAGTCCATGAGATTCTCCAGGCAAGAATACTGGAGTGGGTTGGGATTCCCTCCTTCAGGAGATCTTTGGGACCCAGGGATCAAACCCGCATTTCAGGTTCTTTACCATGAGTGCCACCTGGGAAGCCCTGTCTAGGTTAGATTTCCTCCCATTAGATCAATAAACAGCTTGATTTTCACCTTTTTATCTTGTCACAGACCTCAGGGCAACCCCTTCCTCCCTATCATTTCAATATTCAGATTTGCATTTGACTTTGAAGGTGAGGAATAAGTTAGCTGAGGCTTTATGACATTAGAGTCAGTCTGAACTATGTTCTTGGCCAGGTTTCGCCAGTTTTTAAACATCAGAGGAGTTGTGGAACCTTTCTGGGTCTCAGCTTTCTCATCTAAATGGAAAGAACAGTATAAGAAGATAATAAGATATAATATATAATTATATATGTTATATTAATTATATAATACAATATATAATAAGATAATTTTGCAGGATTATCTTCCTACAAGGAAAACGAACTTAATACACTTAAGGCATCTAGCAAAGTGCCTCCGAAACAGGAGCCCCTTTTTATGCTGTATATTTTGTTATAGCCCAGAAGAAAGAGTGGAGACTCTGAAGAATCAGTGGTTTGGGTCTTTGGAACCAGCTGATAGTTTCAGGCATTGAAATATTAGGCATTCTACATCTCAGATTCGTCATCTATCAAAATTCTCCAAGCCAGGCTTCAGCAATATGTGAACCGTGAACTTCCTGATGTACAAGCTGGTTTTAGAAAAGGCAGAGGAATCAGAGATCAAATTGCCAACATCTGCTGGATCATGGAAAAAGCAAGAGAGTTCCAGAAAAACATCTATTTCTGCTTTATTGACTATGCCAAAGCCTTTGACTGTGTGGATCACAATCAACTGTGGAAAATTCTTCAAGAGATGGGAATACCAGACCACCTGACCTGCCTCTTGAGAAATTTGTATGCAGGTCAGGAAGCAACAGTTAGAACTGGACATGGAACAACAGACTGGTTCCAAATAGGAGAAGGAGTACATCAAGGCTGTATATTGTCACCCTGTTTATTTAACTTCTATGCAGAGTACATCATGAGAAATGCTGGGCTGGAGGAAGCACAAGCTGAAATCAAGATTGCTGGGAGAAATATCACTAACCTCAGATATGCAGATGACACCACTCTTATGGCAGAAAGTGAAGAGGAACTCAAAAGCCTCTTGATGAAAGTGAAAGTGGAGAGTGAAAAAGTTGGCTTAAAACTCAACATTCAGAAAATGAAGATCATGGCATCTGGTCCCATCACTTCATGGGAAATAGATGGGGAAACAGTGGAAACAGTGTCAGACTTTATTTTTTTGGGCTCCAGAATCACTGCAGATGGTGATTGCAGCCATGAAATTAAAAGACGCTTACTCCTTGGAAGAAAAGTTATGACAAACCTAGATAGCATATTCAAAAGCAGAGACATTACTTTGCCAACAAAGGTCCGTCTAGTCAAGGCTATGGTTTTTCCTATGGTCATGTATGGATGTGAGAGTTGGACTGTGAAGAAGGCTGAGCGCCGAAGAATTGATGCTTTTGAACTGTGGTGTTGGAGAAGACTCTTGAGAGTCCCTTGGACTGCAAGGAGATCCAACCAGTCCATTCTGAAGGAGATCAGCCCTGGGATTTCTTTGGAAGGAATGATGCTGAAGCTGAAACTCCAGTACTTTGGCCACCTCATGCGAAGAGTTGACTCATTGGAAAAGACTGTTGCTGGGAGGGATTGGGGGCAGAAGGAGAAGGGGATGCCAGAGGATGAGATGGCTGGATGGCATCACTGACTTGATGGACATGAGTCTGGGTGAACTCTGGGAGTTGGTGATGGATAGGGAAGCCTGATGTGCTGTGATTCATGGGGTTGCAAAGAGTCGGACATGACTGAGTGACTGATCTGATCTGATAAAATGGTGGTGGGGGGGGGGGCGTCTCTGAGTGCGTTCAGTTCCATGATTTATGGGCAGAAGGCTGAAAGAGAACTGCAAAGAAGTCTCCAATATGTTAACTCTGAGCAATGTAAGCTTCAAATAAAGAGCACTTATAAAGCATCTGAATAAAATGTGAGGGGCAGAGAATTTCTGCAAGAGACCTAGAAAACTCCTGATATTGTTTCTGTGTGTCAGATAAAGAAGTGACAAATGAGGCATTTCTTGCAAATTTAAGATTGTGACGAGTTTATTCTTTTAAAAATATAACCTTTACTTTCCATTATTTTCAAAGGTAATTATATCACATTCACATTCCTTGAAGCACTTTGAAGACAACATGGGAATTGAAAGTTTTAGTATTTCCAAAGGAATTTAAAAACACTGAATGATTTCAGGCTCAGATCAAATAAAAATAACTTTTTAGGTCTCCATTGATTAAAAATTTATGTCTTGTTTTCAAGCATTTCCTTCCACAGTAGTTACATACCCACAGAACACAGTTTGAAGCTTTTTAACTGGTGGTTTTTGACAACTCCAAAGCCCTTTCTCTCCTGCCCAAATGTTGCTTGTTCGTGAAGCCCACCAAGGAGGTAGACAAGGGAAAGAGAGAGGGGAATGGTTGGCCCCGTTCAGAAGAACATGTTGTGTTCTTCTGTCAGAAAATGTGGAGACATTTGTGAGAAAGCTGACTTGGAAACAGAATCTACACCGGGTAGCCCTGTCTGACACTGCAATCTTGCTATTATTATTCTGTTAGAGAAAAGCTGCTTTACAATGCTGTGTTGGATGTGTGCATGCGTGTTCAGTCATATCCAACTCCTGTGACCCCATGGACTGTAGCCCACCAGACTCCTCTGTGCATGTGATTTTCTAGGCAAGAATAGTGGAGTGGGTTGCCATTTCCTACTCCAGGAGATCTTCCCAACCCAGAGATTGAACTCGCATCTCCTGCATCGGCAGACAGATGCTTTGCCACTGAGGCACCTGGAAGCCCGCTGCTGCACAGCAGTGTGGGTGAGCCATAGTGATACATATGTCCCTCCCTCTTGAACCTCTTTTCCCACCCACATCCCAGCCTTCTAGGTCCTCACAGAGTACCAGGCTGAGCTCCCTGTGTTAATCAGTGGTTTCCCACTAGCTCTCTCTTTCACACGTGGTAGTGTATGGATGTGGGGTGGCACACTCATAAAGAATCCACCTGCCAATATAGGAGACTCAAGAGACTCAGGTTCGATCCCTGGGTCAGGAAGATCCCCCAGAGTAAGAAATGGCTATCCACTTCAGCATTCTTGCCTGAAAAATCCCATGCACAGAGGAGTCTGGTGGGCTACAGTCTGTGGGGATCGCAAAGAATCAGACACGACAGCACACGTGTACACATTTGCAGTGTGTGCATGTAAATGCTGTTCTCTCAATGCGCCCCATCCTCTCCAGCCCCCATTGTGTCCACAAGTACATCCTCTCTGTCTGTATCTATATTCCTGCCCTGCAAATAGGTTCATCAGTACAATTTTTCTAGATACCATGTACATGTGTTAATACACAATATTTGTTTTTCTCTGATTTCCTTCACTCTATATAACTGGCTGTAGGTTCATCCATGTCAGTTCAGCTGACTCAAATTTGTTCCTTTTTATGACTGAGTGATATTCCATTGTATATATGTACCACAATTTCTTTATCCATTCATCTGACACTACAGTCTTTTATAGAGATGGTGGATGAGTCTTGTATGCTATTTGTACAAAAATTAATACACTTAAAGCAACATTTACAAGAAGTGGCTTGTCCAAGTGGCTTGTCCAAGTCCCCAGTCCCAATGCCATCCTTTCGTGTTCTCTTCTGAGTCACTCATTTTTCTGGACTGCTTTCTAGACTTCTTTCTTGTTCCAACACACTTTGTCTCTTCTCTGCCATCTTTCTGTTTAAAAATTCAAATCAGAGTGATCTCATTCCTTCCCTAGACTTTGTACTGATTTTTAAACATTAGAATACAGTATCATCCTTTTATTATGAAAGACCCTTTGTTTGTTTATCCAACCCAGTATCAACAGAGAGCCAAATGAGCATACTTTAGTATTTTGCTTTTGTGTAAGAATTTGTACTCCCTCCATCGTTCCGTTTAGTTAAGAATCTATTCATGTGCCACCTCTGTGCTGTTGAGGGTGCAGTGAATAGATATGGGTCTCTACCTTCAAGTGGCTTTCAGTCTATGGGGGAGAAATGAAATCAGATATATGCTATCTAAGCAGCATCACAGACAAAGTGTGTACTGGGAGGAGTTTTATCCAAGATCAGTACAACACGGTATGATAAAATTCTGTTCTTTTCCCTTGTTCACAAAGTAAGTATGATTAGGATAGAAGATGATTTCGGCTTGATCATTCCACATTGGTTGAGGGATCAAGCCTAATTTTAGTCTCCTCACAGTCCAGTTTGACTTTTCTGAGGTGGAGCCATTCAGTGTCCTGTAGGGAAATTGAGGAGGGGAGGGGAAGGCAGAATGCTCTAAGGAACAGGAATGAGAATGGGAGCACAGCACCCAACTTTCCTGTCTTTTTCCAGTCTAGGGAGTGGAAAGAATGAATCAAGTCTGCACGTACGCACAATTTCTCAAAGCAGGCTGGTTGCCAGCTTCAATTTTGAAAATTCAATCAAGAAAATCTCTTCTTAACCTCCTCATCTTGTCTATGATTAGATTGTATAGCTCTATGATGGGTGAAATGTTGTTTTCCGAATTTCAGGCATGGCCAGGATTCATCCTCAGAGCAGAATCTCTTTGCCCAACTCCCTGCTATACAATTGCAGGCATACCTCGTTTTATTGTGCTTTGCGATGCTCCGCCCATATTGTAATTTTTACAAGTTGAAGGTTGCATTGAGCCAGTCTATAGGTGCCATTTTTCCAACAGCTTTTGCTCACTTTGTGTATGTGTATCACATTTTGATAATTCTTGCAATATTTCAAAGCTCCACCAGCAAAAAGATGATGACTTGTTGAAGGCTCAGATGATGGTTAGAATTTTTAGTAGTATGTTTTAACTAAAGTGAGTACATTGTTTTATCAAACTTAATGCTATTGCACATATAATAGCCTACAGTCTAATGTAAATGTAGCTTTTATACACACTGGGAAATCTAAAATTTACAGTATTTCTGAGGTAGGCATGTGTATATTCACCAAGTGAAAATGATATTTTAAAGCAAGAATCATCTTTCTACATTATTTCTGTTCATTGTCAGGCAGGAATAAAGATGCATATATAGAGATGGCATTTTAGAAGTTATATTCCCACAAGATATAACGTAACTCAGTAGCCATCTGAGTGTCTCAAAAACCTTTGTTTACTTATAATTTTAATACCTTCAGGAGCATGAACCTACTACCTTATAATAAGCTTTTGAAATATTAATTACTTATGTTCCTTTTTGCGTCTGTGCTCAGTCTTACTCAGTCGTGTCAGACTCTTTGTGACCCCATGGACCGTAGCTCGCCAGGCTCCTCTGTTCATGAGATTTCCCAGGCAAGAATACTGGAGTGGGTTGCCATTCCCTTCTCCAGGAGATCTTCCCAACCCAGGGATCAAACCCATGTCTTCTGCATCTCCTGCATTGGCAGGCAGATTCTTTGCCACTGAGCCACCTGGGATATGTTGCCCTGTAGGAAGCCTGGTCGTGGGGAGGCCACCGCCACCCTTCAGCTCGTCCTTCTGTTTTCCATCCTCCCCTACATCAGAAGGAATACTCAGGTACTCCTACAATCCTCTCTCAGCAGATTTTTAGTGGGAATTACCTATTCACAGATCCACTGCAAACACCGCTGCTCTGCTCAGTTCTGAATCTTGGTTCAACTGGGTATTATGTATATATTTACCAACACAATCCTGGTACAAAGCTGGCACAACAAAGTGCAATGGTTTTGTGATGGGTAATGCCATTAGTTTATTAGTGAATTCTATTTAGGGTTGTGTATTATAATCCAGGTTTGCTATTGGATTTTTCCTGGCCTTGACACAATGAAAAGAAACAGATTCAAATGTTGACACACCACTGAAGAAATTATGCTGCCCTCTGAGTTATATTTTATCTCCCATGTTTTACACTGAAATAGTTTCCCTTTTAACGATCACAGGATACTGGATTGAGTGTGACTTGTAAAAGGAATCCCATGAAGTACCAGCACCTCTGATTTTTTGCTCCATATAAGGATGCTTTCTCTCAAAATCATTCAAAATTGGAATAGACTGCCTGGTTGATGGTGATCACACCATCATTGGAAGTGTGCAAGCAGAGACCAGATGCCATCTGCCAAGAATGCAGTGGAAGGAATCCTTGTGTCGGATGGAATACAATACGCTCTCAAATCACTCCCCAGTTTAAGGTGCTGTGGTTGTGTTAAGTCTTGCTTTCATAAGATGGTAATGAATTTGCAAGATTGTAAGTTTTCATAAGATTGCGAAATGTAAGATTTCATAAGATTGTAATGATAAAGATTATGGAAGCTCGCTCTTCACTTTTGGCTTTTCCTCTTGTAGTCAGTTCTCTTACTTTCCCCAATTTTATTTTAAATTTTAAAAATATTCATTCCATTTTTTGGCTGCATCAGGCTTAGTTGTGGCATGAGGGCTCTTAGTGGTGGCATGCAGGATCTAGCTCGCTCACCAGGAATCAAACCCGGGCCCCCTGCACTGGGAGCCAGAGTCTTAGGCCACTGGACCACCAGGAAGTCCCCGTTCCCCAAATTTACAGATGTGCATTTGCCCTGCTGACAGACATTTGATGTTATCTTACCCTTTTCCTTTTGTCGCAATAGTATCAGAAATCTGTGACGAACGGACCCAGGGGGAATGGGGAGGTGCTGCGGCTTAAATCCAGAGCCTTGCCAACTCTGCCTCTGGCTGGCAGTTTCACACAAGCACGTTCCACGAATCCAAAACCTCGGGTTTCGCCAAGTTCAAAGCCTAAGGAGTACCTACCTAATAGAGCCGCTGAAAGGACTAAATAAGAAAATAACTATAGGGACTTCCCTGGTAGTCCAATGCAGGGGGTGAGGGTTCAATCCCTGGTCGAGAAGCTAAGGTCCCACGGTTCAGTTCAGTCGCTCAGTCGTGTCTGACTCTTTGAGACCCCATGGACTGCAGCATGCTAGGCCTCCCTGTCCATCACCAACTCCCGGAGTTCACCCAAACCCATGTCCATTGAGTGAGTGATGCCATCCAACCATCTCATCCTCTGTCGTGCTTTCTCCTCCTGCCTTCAATCTTTCCCAGCATCAGGGTCTTTTCAAATGAGTCAGCCCTTCGCATCAGGTGGCCAAAGTATTGGAGTTTCAGCTTCAACGTCAGTCCTTCCAACAGGCTTCAAAAAAACCAGAACATGAAAACAACAGAAGCAATAGTGTAACAAATTCAATAAAGATTTAAGTATTATAATAAAAAAAGAAAAAAATAGCTGCCAAGTGTTTCATGTAAGGTATGACATTTTAAGGAATATAATTCAATATTTATTGATTGTGTTGGTTTTTATTATTCACCTGGGTTGTCTATTTTCAATTAGTCAGCAAATCTGTCACTTGCCTGCCGCAGATGGATGATGGATTGATTTCGAGAGCTTTGTTAATTCTTGGCATTTTACAAAAGGATGCATAAATATAATCATTATTTCTATTTATGGCCTTTCACCTATCTGTCCCTTAATTCTGTAATTCTATGAATCAAGTTAAAGGACAGCTTTACATAAAGTTTGAAATACTCCTTTTAAAAAGTAGAGTTAATTTAAAATTCTTTAAATAGCCCATAATTACGAAGTACCCCCCTCCAAAATTCCAGTCCCAATTTTAAAAGCTTGTGTTAACTGTAGTCTACCACGGTTACCATTGTCATCACGGAAGCTTGTTATGTTTATCTGACAGAGAATATTTGGATTTAAAAATTTTTCAGATTTTTGTTTTGTTTACAGAGCGCTGATTCATACAAAAGTGGTCGCTCCAGTTTAACGTGTGAATTATGCTTGCATGTGCGGCTTTCCTTCCCATTGAAACAGAAATGATCCCAGTGAGTGAAAAGCAAAGATAAGCTGAGAATAGAGTTGCAATCTAAGTTTGTGCAGGTGGTGTTTTGTTAATGTCCTAGTGCATGGGCATTGTATTTTCTGCACACACAGTAATAGTCAATTTTTTTTTTTTTAGAACATGCATTACAATGTTCAGCTTATTACAAGTCATGACAAAGCCCTGTTGGAACCAGAGAGGACTTATGCTCTTATATACTGAGAAGCGGTTCCCATTGAAACTCAAAGAATTTTTAGTTTAGGAAATATCAACCAGCAATTTGCTTTGTGGGTTGTTTACAGACCAGCTACTTTCTGCCTTCCATTCCTTCTGCGGCGTATTGAGAGCAGGTCTTGGGTTTTGAGGTTAGTCTTCTCAAACGTGTTTTGAGATGATAAAAATCACACCAGGCCCAACTGGATCTTATGTCACAAAACTCTGTGCCGTATTTCTCTCTCCCTCTTTTTCTCTATTCAGAGCTAAAACAAACCACTTCATAAGAACCTCATAAATTTTTCCTTCTGTGCACGTTAGTTAAAAGACTCCTCTGCGGTGCCTCCCGCTCTGTGGGGACACCGTGTCACAAGCCGCTTGTTGGGAGATCAAAGTGGAAATCTTTGGCTGGCAGGATGCCTGGTGGGTCTCCATGATGCATCCAGGGGGCCTTCCACATGCGTTCACCTTCAAAAGGCTAAGGGGACAGGGCACAGTTATCACAATCCATAATACATTCAAAATTCAATACAGTTTATAGAATCAAAAGTAATTACGCCTTCAACAGATAAATGGCTTAGGAGCTTTCTCTGGGGCTGCAACCATATTAGAAACTGTCAGCCCCCCCCTATTTTTTTTTTTTTGTGGTGGGGATAACTCATTCTCTTTTCTTCTGATCAGAGATGTTCTAACTTGACATATACATCGTGAAGACAACTTCCTGACCCTTTAAAGTATTAGCTATGGAGAGGGGTCGTGTTTGCTACTGTATGCTCCAGCAGAGTAGGCAAGATAGGGTTTAAGAATTAGAAAAATGTTAAATATTGCATATGCTATTTGATTCTGGGCTTCTTGGTCTTCTCCCTTTTGGGCAGCCTGGACTTGTATTCAAATGAACTGTTCCCTGCCTATTAACTTTGGCTGCCAAAGCTTAGTTTCCTGGCAAGATCATTCATTAACAACTTATTTCCTTTACCAAGTCACCCTTGCTGAGTATCCAGTCTACAGGGTAATAGCATTTGAAGGTGAAAGAAACATTAAGATATCAGTTTAGTTAAGCGGTGGTGTCAACATTTAAACACTAAGAATCTGAAATTCATCCAATATTATACATTTACTGTATAAATGTATATATGCTGTATTTTATGTAATCTCTAACATCAAAGATTTTAAACTATCCCATTACTTCATGTGCCAATAAGACAAAAAGAAACATGACCACTCTAAATTATGACGTTCCTTTGAAAGTAAGACACATCCTGGTTTCAGAGAAATGACTAGTGTCAGACTACCCCATTAATACAAACATATCTCTCATTCATGATATATATAACTTGTACCCGTGTCTTTCATAAACTAAACAAATACTATGAGGAATAGGCATATACATTCTAAAAGGAAATCAGGATCTCTGCTGAGATGGGAGAGGTAAGTGGCCCCCAGAAGGGGAAGTGGAAGATAGGTGGACACCAAGTTTTAAGACATCCTTTGGCCAGAGGCTGTCCTGGGAGTACAAACATATTACTTGTGCCTGCCCAAGGCGTGTTCTTCCAGTACCCTATTCCTGTTGTGGTTCCTCCTTCTGTAGAGCTTGTGGTTCTTTTTTTTTCTTTTTTTTATAGGGTACTACCTAAATCACAAGCTTCCCAGGTGGCTCAGTGGTAAAGAATCTGCCTGCCGACGCAGGAGATGTGAGTTCGATCCATGGGTCAGGAAGATCCCCTGGAGGAGGAAAGGCAACCCACTCCAGTATTCTTGCCTGGAGAATCCTATGGACAGAGGAGCCTGGCAGGCTACAGTCCATGGGGTCGCAAAGAGTCAGACATGAGTTAGCGACTAAATAACAGTCCAAATAACGGTGATTGTCCAAAGTTCTTAAATTTCAAAAGGTTGACTTTGGGACAGCACTGCTGGTGGCTGGTCCCCAGCCTCCTGCCCTCAAATACCTGGGAGAGGAGTGAGTCTGGGAGCAGCCTCTCCTGTCTGCTCAGCAGAACCATCTCTGGAGCTTGGGAGATGGGTCTTCACAGGGAAAAGCTGGCATCCTTGGTCTAAAAACGACAGACAGTTGTTAGAAATAAAGGAGGATGAGAACGTCAAGACCAATGATATGGCATTTGTTTTGAGGCGTCTACTAATGAATGGCAAAGGCTATCACTGAAATATGCACATTCCAATAATTTTCACTTGATACTTCCTTGGTAGGACACATGTTGTCTGTAGGTACAACTTTGAGGAGATCTGGTATTTGTCGTTCAGGTTCTATTTGACTGCTGACTTGCTTTACAAATTTACTTTCCTTATATAGATGCTTATTGTCTCCAAAGGCAAAATCTAAGAGTTCAGTCTCCAGTGACAAGGAAAGACATAAGAAGTGCATCAACAAGAACCTTAGAAACCACCATCATTTAGTGAATGTCTTGCTTTTGTTACTCAATATTTCCCGTTCTATTCAAAAAAGCTCAAAATTAAGATAATAGCTTCACGAAACTGATTCAGAAATATTAATTACTTCTTAGCTTGTTTCTAGACTTATTACAGTTCATTACTTTCTTCTGATGTGGTAAATGTTGTCACACTTTGGAGCTGGTATGCTGTGCCATTATCAATTTTTACAAGGCTCCACTTACATGATTGTATCACTTTGATTTTTAAAATGTCTTCATTTATTTCCTGGAAGTTATTGAACTGACATAAAAAAGCCATTCTTTAATGGGAGTGAATTTTCATATGCTATTTTCATCAAAACTCATCCTTAGATACTGTGTTGGCCCTGTGTCAGGCATTAAATTCCCTTTGTTGCAGTCTCTTTCTTATTCTAAGTGTTTACAGGTAAAGTGAAAGTGAAGTCACTCAGTCGTGTCCGACTCTTTGTGACCCCATGCACTATAGTCTGCCAGGCTCCTCTGTCCATGGGATTCTCCAGGCAAGAATACTGGAGTGGGTTGCTGTGCCCTTCTCCAGGGATTTTCCTGACCCAGGGATCAAACCTGCGTCTCTTAAGTCTCCTGCACTGGCAGGCAGGTTCTTTACCACTAGCACCACTGGGAAGCCCACCAGCGGTGTAGCCTCCACCGACAGCAAGAGATTATACAGCAGGTTTAATAACAGAGGTCGTGGGCTCTTAGAAACTATTTCCCCCTTACTTTTCCTGCTACTGTGGTGGAATTACCATCTTGCAAATACCAATTACACCCTCCTCTAAAAAAATTCCTTCCATATATTAAAAAAAATTCCTTGAGCTTTTCCAATGTTTAATAACCAATTTTCTGTATTGTTACCTCCATTTAAAATTCTTCCATTTATTTCTATGTCCCTGTCTGAGTCCTGACCAATGTATCTTGTAAAACCATACAGACTCTTCAAACACAGAGGGGAAATACCCGAAGGAGGAATCCCGGGACCTTGATTGTTCATGTAGCTCTCAGTTAATGAACAAATATTATGAAACTTCCATAGGCAACACGCCGCAGTAAGTTCTTGAAGAACAAAGAATATAAAGATAGTGTATTTCAACTACATAAGCTGCCAATTTATAATGCAAACCAGTTTTATTTGGACATGTATTATTTATCTTTACTCAGTTCACACAAATTTGGTAAAATAAGCCACCTCTAGGACCCTCACCTTTCTTCCCTGTCCATACATCACCTGGAGTGACTGCCTGTTACTCACTACTTCCCACTGTCTTATTTCATCAATTACATTAACACTCGTGAAAAGCGGGGACCACCACCACATTATAAAGGCTCTTCCTCCCTCCTCTATAGAGCTCCGATATCTGCAAATTCTAGAAACCCATCTTTTCTATTTATCTCCACTTTGTTAGAATGCCCAGCAAATCTCTCACCCCAGTCCACCGCAGGGAGAAGGCAATGGCACCCCACTCTAGTACTCTTTCCTGGAGAACCCATGGACGGAGGAGGCTGGTAGGCTGCAGTCCATGGGGTCGTGAAGAGTTGGACACGACTGAGCTACTTCACTTTCCCTTTTCACTTTCATGCATTGGAGAAGGAAATGGCAACCCACTCCAGTGTTCTTGCCTGGAGAATCCCAGGGATAGAGGAGCCTGGTGGGCTGCTGTCTATGGGGTCACGCAGAGTCGGACACGACTGAAGCGACTTAAAAGCAGCAGCAGCAGCAGCAGCGGCAGTCCACTGCAGCAATTTTAGTAATGTACCTGTTTCAAGTTTTATTCTTTTTTAATTGGAGGATAATGCTTTACAAAGATGTGTTGGTTTCTGTCATACAACAAAGTAAATGAGCCATAAGTATACGTGTGTGTGTGTGTGTGTGTGTGTGTGTATGTATATATATATACACATCCCCTCCCTCTTGAGCTTCCCCTCTCCCCTTTCACCTCTCTAGGTCATCACAGAGCACCAGGCTGGGCTCCCTATGTTACATAGCAGCTTCCCACTAACGATCTCTTTTACGCATGGTAGTGTATATATGTTAACCCTACGTTCTCAATTTGTCCCACCCTCTCCTTTTCCTGCTGTGTCCACAGATCTGTTCTCTGCATCTCTGTCTCTCTTTCTGCCCTGCAAATAGGTTCAACAGTACCATTTTTCTGGATTCCATCTGCTTAGTTGCTCAGTCATGTCTGACTCCTTGCGACTCCATGGACTGTAGCCCACCAGGTTCCTCTATCCATGAGGATTCTCCGGGCAAAAATACTGGAGTGGGTTGCCATGCCATCCTCCAGGGGATCTGCCCAACCCAGGGATCAAACCCAGATTTCCTGCATTGCAGGCGGAGTCATCTGAGCCATCAGGGAAGCTCTCTAGATCCCATGTATGTGTGTAAATATATATTTGTTTTTCTCTTTCTGACTTCCTTCACTCTGTATAATAGGCTCTAGGTTATTGCAACTCCTCCCCGCAGGTGGAGGGTGCTGGTTATATAGGTAACAAGCACACAGTGTACTCTCCCCACTGGGAATGGCTATGTATTCCCCTCTATATCTTGGCATGTTCTTCCTCAACATTTGTTCTTATCAAAGAAGCTTCCTAACTCACCACCCCTCCTTCCCTCATCCCCATCACACCAAATGTGTCGGTATCCTAGAGGTCAAGTTGAAGCCCTGCTGCAGTCGTGTGATCCCAAAGTCGCTTTAGTCGTGTGATCCCAAAGAACTTTCTGTAAGTACTTGCTGTATAAATGCTAACTTAATGATGCTGCTGCTGCTGCTAAGTCATGTCAGTCTTGTCCGACTCTGTGCGACCCCATAGACGGCAGCCCACCAGGCCTCTCTGTCCCTGGGATTCTCCAAGCAAGAACACTGGAGTGGGTTGCCATTTCCTTCTCCAATGCATGAAAGTGAAAAGTGAAAGTGAAGTTGCTCAGTCATGTCCGACTCATTGTGACCCCATGGACTATAGCCCACCAGGCTCCTCTGCCCATGGGATTTTCCAGGCAAGAGTACTGGAGTGGGGTGCCATTGCCTTCTCCATACTTAATGATGAGGAGAGTCCTTTCACTGTTTTGCTGCATTGCCACAGACTCTAAAAGCCCTGCGTGCTATTATTTAGTTTGTTTCTCTTCAGTCACCTCATATCATAGTTACATGGGATTTAAGCTTCGTGGAAACAATTACTTCTGGTAAACTCACACGCTTCTAGCTCTTATAAGGTGTAAACCAAGGTTAAAGAGATTCTTATGAAAGTTACCTCAAGCAATGTTTAGAAGTAAAACACCCTGAGATTTTTTAAAAGTTACATGGCATTAAATGAATAAACTTCCAACAGATCAGTTACTTTTTCTTTATATTTTAGTTTTTAAACTATGAAAGTATGATAACATGTTTACAGGAGACTTGGAGAATACACAACAAAGTCACATATAGTTCCACTATATATTACAGTTACTTTAAGTAGAAAAGTTAAGATTTTTAGTTGGATCTTCAATATCAAACTCTCAAAAATAGAATGAATAGACAGCAAAGTAGAAGGACATAGTAGACATAAAAAGCACTATAAACCAATTCAACATAAGATTTATACAATTTTCACGCAACAGCAGTATACAAATTCTATTCAAGTTCCCATAGACTATAAACCATGAGACATAGGAACATATCCAGGGACATAAAATAAGGTACAAAAATTTCATCATCTAAAGGTATTGAAATGCTACAGAGTCCCAACAGATCAATTATTAAGTAGTAAACATGTACTGTCAATGGGCTACTAATAAGTCTCTCTTGTGTTAATTATTTGATAATTATTCTTTGGTTTTTACTGGTGTACTTATGTGCACGCACACACACACATGAAGTTGTGCATTAAAGTTCCATTTCTTACACCATTTACTTTTGGGTGTGCCAGTAGGAACTTCTGAGGGACCACATCACGGGGATCCAAGGAAATGGGAGAAAAGCTAATTTTTCAACCGTTTTATTGTTGCTCTCATGCCTGCCAAAAAAGCCTATACAGTAGCACAGGGCTTTAGGGCAAAGCTCACTGCAATAGCTTTCTCTTCTAAGTCCATCTCAGAGTTAATAATTTCCTCCAAGGAGGTGGTGTTATAATAAAGATAATTAAATTGAAATTTAATATAGTGGGGCATTGCATGATAGCTTTATATCAGATACGGGTTCAGAGAGAAGCCATTACTGGGAGGGTGGATTGTATGGTATGTAATTAACAATTATGTTTGTCAGGTTTATGAAACAGAAAATTAATAACACAGAGACTGTAAAACAGTGAACAAAGCTGCAAATTTGGAATTAGGTGGCTGGGCTCTCATTTACCCCTACGGCAATGGTGGCTTTCTCTTTAGGAGCATGGGATCATACTGATTTCCTCCTAGTATCTTTAGGGTTTTCCATGTATAGTATCATGTCATCTGCAAAAAGTGAAAGCTTTACTTCTTCTTTTCCCATCTGGATTCCTTTTGTTTCTTTTTCTTCTCTGATTGCCATAGCTAGGACTTCCAGAACTATGTTGAGTAATAGTGGTGAAAGTGGACACCCTTATGTTGTTCCTGATCTTAGAGGGAATACTTTCAATTTTTCACCTTTGAGAATAATATTTGCTGTGGGGTTATCACACGTGGCCTTTACTGTGTTGAGGTAGGGTCCTTCTATGCCCATTTTTTTGAAGAGTTTTAATCACAAAAGGGTGCTGAATTTTGTCAAAGGCTTTTTCTGCATCTATTGAGATTATCATATGGTTTTTAATCTTTCAATTTGTTATCACATTGGTGTATAACAAATGGTGTATCACATTGATTGATTTGCATATATTGAAGAATCCTTGCCTCCCTGGAATAAATCCAACTTGATCATGGTGTATGAGCTTTTTAATGTGTTGTTGAATTCTGCGTGCCAGAATTTTGTTGAGGATTTTTGCATCTATGTTCATTGGTGATATTCGCCTATAGTTTTCTTTTCTTGTGTTGTCTTTGTTTGGTTTTGGTATCAGGGTGATGGTGGCCTCGTACAGTGAGTTTGGAAGTGTTCCTTCCTCTGCAATTTTTTGAAAGAGTTTTAGAAGGACAGGCATTAGCTCGTCTCTAAATGTTTGATAGAATTAACCTGTGAAGCCATCTTATCCCGGGCTTTTGTTTTTTGGGAGATACTTGATCACAGTTTTGATTTCAGTGTTTGTAATTGGGTTTTCATAATTTCTATTTCTTCCTAGTCAGTCTTAGAAGACTGAACTTTTCTAAGAATCTGTTCATTTCTTCCAGGTTATCCATTTTATTGCCATATGCTTGCTCATAATAATCTCTTATAATCCTTTGTATTTCTGCATGACAATGTTGTAACCTCTCTTTTTTCATGTCTAATTTTGTGGATTTGATTCTTCTCTGTTTTATTCTTGAGTCTGGCTAAAGGTTTGTCAATTTTGTTTATCTTCTCAAAGAACCAGCTTTTAGTTTTATTAATCTTTACTATTGTTTCCTTCTCAAATTTTTAAATTCCTTTCACTCCCAGCCTAAGGTATTTTTCCTCCAAAGAGCAGTGATTCTCAATCTCCACTGCATATTAAGAATCACTCAGGGGAGTGTGTAAAAATCCTGGTGCCTAGGCATACTCCAATCATAGTAAAACTTCTGGGGGGTGGGGGGACTCTTCTGGTGGTCCAGTGGTTAAGAATCCCCCTTGCAATGCAGGGGATGCGGGTTCAATCCTTAGTCGGGGAACTAAGATCCCACATGCCACAGAGCAACTAAGCCTACATGCTTTGTAGCCAGCAGGCCGTAACTAGAGAGTCCATGCGCTGCAACTAAGATCGATGCAACCAAAAATTAATAAGTAAATAATTGTGATAATACACTTCCAGGGGTGGGACCCAGACCCCTGTATTTTGGAAAACTCTCCAGGTGATCTCCAAGTGCTGAAGACCACAACAGTAAATGCTTGTTTAGTATGATTGATTTTGCTGGAAGAAGGTGTTAGGTTAAAAGAAAAAGGAATTAGGGAAAAGAACAGGAAAGAATAATTGCATAATAAGTATTCACAGACAGGATCCTTCTTGACAAATAAAAGTGTGCAGAATTTGCCCACCAATCAGAAGCATTATTAAGACTGAGTGGCCATTACTAATGTTTAGACACCTTTGCTTCTAGGACAAGCAGCTCTGAGAAATCTTGTCTCCTCCCAGCCATCCACTCCATGGCCCCCCAGAAGCTGTGCATGTTTTAAGGTTTCTGAAGGAGGCCACAGAATCCTCCAAATTATTGTGGGCAAATGCTGGCCTTGCCCTTGCCAATCAGGGCCCTGGTAGACTCCATGGGAGGGAGGAAATTGTGGTCACGGTGGTGATCCCTCAAAAAACCAAAGCATGGATGCTTAGCAAATTTCTGTACTAACCCTGCCTTCCAGAACCACAATAGGGACTGGAGACATGTGCAGAAATTGAGTGCCTTCAGAGTCAAATCAGGCAGTTCTTGCTCTGAGGTCTGAAGTGAGAAGCTGATTTTATTTATCTACATGTACATATATGTACATGCAGGGCTTCCCCGGTGGCTCAGCAGTTAAGAGAATTCACCTGCAATGCAGGAGACACAGGAGATGTGGGTTTGATCCCTGGGTGGGGAAGATCCCCTGGAAAAGGGGAGTTTAAAAGGCCATCAGACTAGAATAGACTGGACTGGGGTGAGTGTGTTATTTATTTGCCTAATTTATCTGCAGCACAGTATGTATTTTGAAGCTACTCTTCTGGTGATTCTGATTCACTTTTATTAAGAAATTTTGAATTTGACAGCAGAAAATGATCTAAATAAACTTTTAGAAACTACTTAATAAGTAAGTGAATTTTGCCTTTTCTTTGAAATTTGAGCATATCTTATGCTGAAGATGATGGGGGAAAGTAGTCTTGTATGGGAGTTGGCCTGCTTCCTGGGATTTATATGCTGAAAAGGTCTTTATTTTTCTCTTCAATTTTAATACAAACTATGGAGGAGGAAATGGCAAACCACTCCAGTATTCTTGCCTGGAAAATCCCATGGACAGAGGAGCCTGGTGAGCTACAGTCCATGAGGTCACAAAGACACATCTGAATGACTGAGCACATACACACACTCACACATGCACACATTCAAAACTAAGTAGATAACACTATCTTGCTCCATTATAATCATACTTGGAGAAAATGGCATATTTGTATATTTCTAACTCTGATCAATGTGATTTTAAAGTTTTTTTCCATGCCATCATATACAATGACACCACAAGACTTTGATAACATTTACACTCAGATCAGTTTTACCCGCAGTACCTTTTTCTAAAAAGATTATACAGATTTTTCAGTTATTAAGTCAAGAGAAGAGGAAAAATAATCATGCAAGTGACTAAGAACAAAAGACTAAATCTGCTAAAATATTAAAGCCTTGAAATTTAAATTGGGTTAATCACATTTATCAATACAACTCATTTTTAATTTGCTTTCTCTTTTGTTAAACACTACTGCTTAAATTACTGGACTATGGCTGAGTGTAGGAAACCAAATAACTAGAATAAATATGCATTCAAATAACTAGAATGCAGTATTGGCTCCTTCAGCTGTTTTTGGTGGTACCTGGGATGACCACCCAGACTTGACAAGGAGCTGTCCACTGATAACAGCTTTGTAATGCTTGATTTGATGCCCTTTATTGTCCTGGTCTCATAGAATCAGACCTAAGATCTCATACTGTCAAAGTGACCCTAAATTTCCTTCCATCAGAATATTTAGATTTTTGAGACAGATACACACTATGTTGTTATTGTTTAGTCACTAAGTTGTGTCAGACTCTTTGTAACCGCGTGGACTATAACCTGCCAGGCTCCTTTGTCCATGGGATTTCCCAGGCAAGAACACTGGAGTGGGTTGCTATTTCCTTCTCCGGGCGATCTTCCTGATCCAGGGATTGAACCTGCATCTCCTGCATTTCTGGTGGATTCTTTACCACTGAGCCACCAGGGAAGCCCACAGATACACACTACAATATATAAAATAGATTAACAATAAGGACCTACTGTATACAGGAAACTTCTATCTTGTAATAACCTATAAAGGAAATGAATCAGAAAAAAAAATATATATGTATATGTATAACTAAATAGATTTGCTGTACATCTGAAACATTGTAAATCAACTAGACTTCAATGAAAAAAGTATATTTACATTTTTGGAGCATATAAAGATAGGAGACTTGTTAACAAGTGAAAGTGAAAAGTGAAAGTGAAGTCTTGTCTGACTCTTTGCGACCCGTGGACTGTAGCCCACCAAACTCCTCCATCCATGGGATTCTCCAGGCAAGAATACTGGAGTGGGTTGCCATTTCCTTCTCCAGGGGATCTTCCTGATCCAGGGATTGAACCTAGGTCTCACACATTGCAGGCAGACGCTTTAACCTCTGCACCACCAGGGAATCCCTTAAATATAGGAATACAGTCTCTCAGAAAACCTCCTATAGAGACACAGAACTTCAGATCCAAGTACTAACATCAAAGATTTCAAGGGAGGAAAGGAAGCCAGGTTGAAAGAAGAAGGGGGAGGAGGCAGGAGAGGGGGGTGAAGGGGTGGCCTTACAGATGTCTCCTGCCACCTACAGATACTCAGGCATTATGGGACTTTTCCCTGGGCCTCCAGAGAAGGGAGGACTGGAACTCGGCCCTACCAGAAACAAGTAATTCACATATATTCATGATTATTATGTAAATAGTAAAAAAAAAGAATTTCTGAAATTGAATATACTAGTGATCTAATTTTTATCTCATCAGAAAGCATGGTTTTTGAAATGTTTAATTCTACCCTTGACATGTTGACCAAGGTCAAAGTCAAATTTCTATGAACAACTTGTGGGTAAGGTAAAGTTTCAGGAAGAGATAAAATTATTTAAGAGATATATTTTTTGACTTATTCATAATTCAATGAGTTCACCAAGATTGCAATTTTTATACTGTCAGCAAATCAAAAAATATTCTTCCATACACAGAAAAGCATTTCTCAATCATTAGCAACATATAAAACCAAAACTAACTTTGGAAACTTTCAATTGTGTATCTGATATTGATCAGGCCCTGTTTTTCTATTTTCACAACTGCTTCACACTCAGGGGTAGCAGGGAAAATAGCCCAGGAACCATGGGGTCACAAAGAGTTGGACACGACTGAGCAACTGAACTGAACTGAAGCAACTGCAGCTTCTTTGATTGACAGTGTGGTTGGTTGGGGTAAATTTGAATTTGGGGCTCAGTGGCTGGCAATGGCTGGTAAGGAATTGACTTCCTCCTTCACCGAAAGAAGTGCTGGTCCCAGAACTGCATAGAAAACACCATCACTATTAACGCTGGTTACTCAGAGAATTTGGCATAATATCTCTTTTACGAAAACTTTTAGATAGCTTCTAGATTCTCAGAGTTCCAGTTTATATGAGGTTGGAAAGGGATATTCCAAGACTGGTGATTGACTCTTTCTGTTGGGAGATTGGAAAGTTGAGGGACATAGAATGAGCCCTGAGTGGGGCTGGATAAGCACAAGCAGCCTCTTCCATGTCTCCATGGACCCTCCAGTGGAGCTGTTGAAAGGTCCACTCGAAGAGCCCCCAGTAAAAAAGACCATGAGCAAGCTGGCACCCTTGCCCTTCAGCAGCTGAGCATAGCCAAGGGGCTGGTGAGGCACAAGACACGTGCATTTGTGCCAGCTGCCAAGTTTGTGTTTGCCCATTACTCACCCAGGGAGCATGGTCTCTTAGAATCAATGCATCGAGTGCCAAAGTATGTGGCACTCGCCCCAAAATGAGTCCTGTAGGTGGGAAATAGGGAATCCAGGGATGAGAGGAGAGGGGTACCTTTCTGAAGAGCCCCTGAATCCTTATGTGTATGTACGTGTATTGTATACATATGTCCCTTTGCTGAATGTGCCTTCCATTGGCATGCACGCTATCTGTGGGGTGACTGCCCTAACAAATGTTTGCATGTTTTGTAAGTTGGAGCTTCATTATTTCTGACAAAACTGATATTTAAAAAACCTATTTGGGTTTGAAATCTGATTTTAAGAAGTTTCAATATAATTGATAATTTAAGAAAAAGAAGAACTAGTAGAGCCTTTAAGAAAATCAACTGTTGTAAATGGCTGAAAGGTTTTAAAAACATTTAAAAAATACATATTTACTCATATGGAAGTACTTCATAGATCATAAACAGCAAGAATTTGGAGAAATCGTCATTGCAAAGCCTTAGCTAGAAATTATGTGTAGCCACTTAAAGGTTAAAGTATGATATAAAAAGGATATATTCCGAGAAGCAAGCTCAAATTTCTCCTTAAATATTTTGATATAGTATTACATTTTATAAAAAAATTAATCTTGCTTAATACTTGCCATTTGTTCTTACCTTGATTTTATAAGTAAAATAAAAGAATATTTTTAACCAAACCCCAAATAGATGTTCTTGAATTCCTTTCCACTTGCCACAGTGTATTTTAAAACTATTGTCATTTTCTATGTGCTTCACAGGGGAAAAAAGAAGGTTGGGAAAAACTCACTTATACAATTCCAAATATCTGTGCCTATGCTTAAAGGATGTATTTAAATACCTAGCTATCATCTATCTGTCTGTCTAGATGGCAGCAGTAAAAGCATCTCTCGTCTTCATACTTTTTCCTCTCTTAACCACTCACAAGTGCATGAATATGCATTTTCCCTTCAAAGCATAGTACAGAGCAGAATATTCATTATGAGACAAGATATATTAATGCCATTCTGATGAAAGAATGTCCCATAAGCCCATATGTGTGCATATACAAACCCCCAGGGTGGAGGAAGTTCTCCAAGTATAGATTGTAGGTGAATAAAAATCTAAAAGCAATTTAAAGCCAAGCCAAGCATTGTAGGTTAATTTTGAAGTTTTTCATTAATTCTGTGATGCCATAGAGTTTCAATCAGAACTAAAGGAAAGTGGGCAGTATAAAAGATGATCAATCCCCTGCATCTCAACTCCCGAAATGTCCAAAATATCCAAAAAAGTCTATGTATGTATATATGTGTGGTGAGTCACTCATTTCCTCCCTTCCATCACTAATTTACTTACTCGAGGAGATTTCTCTGAAGTCATCTATCACTTGGGCAATTAGCTCCTATTATTTTAGATCTGAGACACCAGAATACCTGCTAGTTCTCCTGGTACTCTGATGTGCTTCTGAGGTTGTAAATGCCTCCCAATTAACAAAGACTTTTCATCATTTTGAACTCTCTGTGTCACTGCCTTTGTTTTTCCTAGAAGACAAAATGACAAGGTTTTTCAAATGCGTTTTCTTATTTTCTGCAATATGTATTTTTAAATCACACTGACAGTTTTATTCCACGGCTCAGCAGCAATTGCTTAGCTCCCAGGAACAACTCTATCCCCGCAAAAGCACTCAGGGAAGAAGAGGTGTAAGGAGACGAATTTCAGCCTCATGCTTTGGAGGAGTTGTTGTAAATCATGGTATGGGAGGAGGAAGACAGATATAAAAATGATGAAATGCACCTTGATAGGAGTGTGTTTTTAATCACTATTTTGCTAGGCAGGTGCAATTCTCACAACTTTTTCTCGCTGGGGCTATACTTGATGAAGTTCGCATGCCAGCATCATCTGTAGGATCAATGCCTACTCTTTTCTGCACAGGACCATGTTCACTGTGCTTCATAGGGAGCAGAATTCAAGCCTGGACTGTTTCAAGAGATGCCTAACCTTTCCAAGACAGGGCTTCTCCCAATCTTCCCTACGTTGTGAAGGGTTTGTTTATAAGGTGATGTCAGCCTTGTAGCGATGGGACCGCTTCCTGAATTGCTTAGAGTTAGCTACAATTTACCAGCCTCTGAAGTGGCATTAAGGCACTGTTCATTTTTTAATGAGTATTAAATTTACTTTTAGCCAAACCCTCTAGCTGACAATGAAGTGCTCACTGGGCTTGCTATTGGCTCGCTCTTTGCTAATTGCTCTGCTGCTGGTAATTACTTGCTTTTTCTCTTTGGATGCAGGGGCTTAATATGTTTGAGACTTGTACTTAATTTCAAAAGTAGGAACAGCAGTAAAACTCTCCAGATTTCAAGTCTCTGAGTAGGGTCTCTCCTCAATTATGAAGCAGACTCACATGGTGTAGTAGAAAGAACATGGGTTGTGGTAGAAGATCTAGGTTGATGTCCGACCTGACTCCATCACTTTCAACTGGTGATCAACAAACTGCCCCCTTGTGGACCAAATCCAGCCCACCATCTCTTTTGGTTCTAATAGATTGTGGCTTAATTTTTTTTTTTTTTACACTTTTTAATGTTCAGGGAAGAAAATAATAATAATAAAAAAAACCCCACAAATATTTCATGATTATATACAGTTCAGATTTCAGTGTTGCTAAGTAAAATGCCCTCTAATAGTCACACCCATTCATTCACTCATGTTCTATAGCTGCTTCTTCATTTTAACAGCAGAGTTGAGTAGTTGCAATGGCTCACGGAGCCTAAAATATTTACTCTTTGGCCCTTTACAGAAGAAATTTGCTGATTCCTTATTCTAACAGTTGATTTATCCTAGAGCATTAATCTACTCTCAGAGTCTCAGTCGATTCGTCTGTGGACAGGGATCAATAACATGGCCACATCACAGAGCCATTGTGGAGAACAAATGAGGTCATTAATCTCTCAGCACTTGGAAATCGCATTGTTAAAAAACCCAGAATTATTGGTTGTTAGCTGATTAAAAAGAATTACTGGTTATTAATTATTTTGTTCCAATAGTTGTAATGTCCTCCTACCAATTTGACTGAGTTTATTTTTAAATAGGTGATATGTAATCTATTTAATACATTGATATATGTTAGGTGTGATTCAGAAAAAGGCATTTAACAGCATTTACACAAATACTTTGGAGAAGGGATTGGCTGCCCACTCCAGTATTCTTGCCTAAGAGAACCCCATGAACAGAGAAGCCTGGTGGGCTACAGTGCATGGGGTCACAAAAGAGACACGACTTAGTGACTAAACAACAACATACGAATACTTATTAGATGTCTACCGTAAACCAGGTACCCATCCTTGAAGGTAGATTGTGTAAAATGTCTCCGAATACTTCTGGGATAAAGTTCTCAAAAGCGTATCTACATGTATAATTTTTTACAGTTGATCTACTTATGATGCATCTATTCATCCTTTTAATTGTTCCCAGATCACTAAGTGAAGACAAAGTAAATCCACATTCCTCAAACACATTTGGGCTCTTTCTACAATTGCATATGAAATGAAACAATCAAGGTATTTATTCTACTCCTCAAAATTAAGTGATGTCTACCTTTATAACAAACTTTAATAATTAAGGAGGTTGTTTAAATTTTTCACCTCAAATTTTCCTCCCTCTCTCCCCCTCCATACACACAAGCTTTTGGATAAAAATCCAATAAAGATTTCTTTTCTGATGAGATGAAGGCATTTGCCATGCTGCTAATGAAGGAAGAAATAGAGGAAATCCATTTGGTTCTTTTCTGATTCTTGTCCAAAAGCAATTGCCTCCCGCTGTGGACTGTTCTCAGTGTTCAAACAGCGCTGGTCTAGGTCCAAACCTTCAGTCTATTTTGATCTCAGAGAGCTCACTTCTTTGATGTCTATCAGCAGCTTCTAAAGTGCTGTGCCAGGTTTAATCAAAGGTACATAGCTTCAGCAAGAATAAATGGCGAGAAATGATCACAGTGCCGCATGCGAGGGCTTTAAGCAGCCTCCAGACTTTGCTGGGCTGGGCCCCCTCCTCCGAGGACAAATGCAGGAACCCTAGAGCGTCTCTCTCAGATGAAATAATTGCAGAAAAACACAACAAAAGGGAAGCAGGCCGATATTCTCAAGCCCTCTGATTCCGCTATGCAACAGATACTCCTCTCTCGGTGGCGGCGGTCGTCCAAAACCATGCTGCAGGTTTCTGTCAATGGTGTGCGAACTGGCGGGGAATCGAGTCCTTCCCAGGATCTTCGGGGTCTTGGAGGCGAGGGCAGGCAGGTGGGTGGGAGGGGACCCGGCGCGAAAACACTGATGCCCCGATATGACCTAGCCTACCCTTCCCAGGGCCTTGCAGTTGAACAGTTAGTGGCTCTTTTAACCTCATGTACGAGCACAGGGATGGCAATGTTTCCAAGTGATCCATCACAGAAAGAGCGAAAAGCCCTTTTCATCTTTCTGCTGATTCCATCAGTAGAGTACAGTCTTTTCTGAGAATTTTAGATCTGTCATCTCTAAAATACACACACACACACACACACACATATACAGATGTATTCCAATAAAGCCTTTAATATAAGAATATCTTAAATTTTAGCTTCTTATAAGATCGATGTCTACTGCTTTCTTCCCATTCCTCAGTGTATTATTGAAGGCACTTCCAGAGGTCTGCATACTATATTGGAAACCACTGCTATATTATCTAGATAAGTTACGGTTATTTTCTGAAAAAAAATCCAAAGTCACAGGAGTTTTTTTTGTTTTTTTTTTTTTCTTGTAGGCTATAACCCATGATGGAATAAAAGCCTGACCACTTCTCCTGGTCTTATGTTGTTAATCACTCTTGTACATTTTTATTTCTCTCTGTGCAAGAAAAACTCCCCCACCAAACCCTCCTGCGATGTCATCCTATCACATGTCTTTAACTATTATAAAAATTCTGACACTTATCAAATATTTATCTCCAAACCGGAACACTTACCTCAGCTATAGATTCATAGATTCATAAATTCATAAGTCTCAGACCAAATTCCTTGTCTGTCTCCAAATCTCCCTTAGCCCTCCTCATCTCTGTAAATGCTGCAACTTCCTACCAGCTGCAGACTAAAGTTGAAAGAGACTAAAAAAGAGACTCAAGTTAAGGACTAAAGGATTAGAGGAGTAAGACTAAAGGTTTCACCTTTAACTTTCTATGTCTTAGACCCTCCCTTCAGCAGATCCTGTTGTTCAGAAGACATGTAAACAGTTTATATCACCTTCCCCACTAACTCTAGTTCATGCCACCATCATCTCTCACAGTTTATTGCAACAAACAACTTCTTACAGATCTCTGTGCCCAGTGTAGAATGAACTGTTTAAAACACAAACCAGATCAGGTCAAGTCTTTGCTCAACATTCTCCAATGGTTTCCCTTCTCACTCAGATAAAGAGAATCTCACTCCCCTTACCTTGATTACCTTGAGTTCTCTGGGCTCCAGCCTCTCGCTAGTCACTGGACAATCTCCTACCCCAGGATCTTTGCACTGGCTCTTCTGCCAGATAGTCAATCTTCTTCCTTTTCCACTGCTTTTCTGTCTTGGCTCAGACGTCCTAGTCTCAGTGAGTCCTTTCCTGATCACCCTAATTTAAAATTGCAAATGATCCTATTCTTCCCAATTCTTTTTCCTACTTTTTCTTCTCACCATCTGACAAACCACACATTTTATCTATCAATCTATCTATCATCTATCTATTTTCTGTTTTCTTATACTCAGAGTATAAGCTCCATGGGGGTGGGGATTTTTTTCTTCATTCATTGCTGTGTTCCCAGCACTAAGAACACAGCCTGCAATATAATAGCACCTCCAAAAGTGTACCTGAATGAATGAATGGATGGATGGACATGAACCGCAGGTGAAAAGGACATACAGCAAAGTTTGGTTATGTCCACTGCCATAGAATTGATGGTGATTGTAATCTTTTTATTATAGCTTTTCATAGTTTATAGAAAATAAAGAACATTACCCTTATCATCAGAAAAAAATCTAATTAAATGTATTAATGTTTAAAGAAAAAATGTATGAGGGGAAGAGTAAGTCAAAAAGCAAAATTGTCTGTGTGGATGGTTATATTTTAAATATGCACAAATATATGCACATATAGGGCTGCCTAGGTGGTGCTTGTTGTAAAAAAAAACTGTCTGCCAATGCAGGAGACATAAGACACGGGTTTGACCCCTGGGTCAGGAAGATCCCCTGGAGAGGGCATGGCAACCACCTCCAGTATTCACACCTGGGGAATCCCATGGACAGAAGAGCCTGGCGGGCTACAGTCCACAGGGCCACAAAGAGTCAGACACACTGAAGCAACTTAGCGTACATGCACACATGCGCATAAAGAAATAAAACAAAAAGAAAACTGACAGACATGTTTAGCGTCTTCAAGTGCCAAAACTGTGGGTCATTTTTTAATATTCTAGCTTATTTCTGTTTATTCAATTCTGTTCAGTTCAGTCACTCATTCGTGTCTGAATCTTTGCAACCCCATGGATTGCAGCATGCCAGGCTTCCCTGTCCATCACCAATTCCCAGAGCTTACTCAGACTCATGTCCATCGAGTCGGTGATGCCATCCAACCATCTCATCCTCTGTTGTCCTCTTCTCCTTCTGCCTTCAATCTTTCCCAGAATCAGGGTCTTTTCCAATGAGTAAGTTCTTTGCATCAGGTGGCCAAAGTATTGGAGTTTTAGCTTCAACATCAGTCTTTCCAATGAATATTCAGGACTGTTTTCCTTAAGGATGGACTGGTTGAACCTCCTTGCAGTCCAAGGGACTCTAAAGAGTCTTCTCCAACACCACAGTCAAAAGCATCAATTCTTCGGTGTTCAGCTTTCTTTATAGTCCAACTCTCACATCCATATATGACAACTGGAAAAACCATAGCTTTGACTAGATGGACCATTCTTGGCAAAGTAATGTCTCTGCTTTTTAATATTCTGTCTAGGTTGGTCATAGCTTTTCTTCCAAGAAGCAAGTGTCTTTTAATTTCATGGCTGCAGTCACCATCTGCAGTGATTTTGGAGTGCAAAAAATTAAAGTCTGTCACTGTTTCCATTGTTTCCCCATCTATTTCCCATGAAGTGATGGGACCAGATGCCATGATCTTAGTTTTCTGAATGTTGAGCTTTATGCCAACTTTTTCACTCTCCTCTTTCACTTTCATCAAGAGGCTCTTTAGTTCCTCTTCACTTTCTGCCATAAGGGTGGTGTCATCTGCATATCTGAGGTTATTGATATTTCTCCCGGCAATCTTGATTCCAGCTTGTGCTTCATCCAGCCCGGTGTTTTGCATGATGTACTCTGCATATAAGTGAAATAATCACAATGACAATATACTGCCTCGACGTACTCCTTTCCCTATTTGGAACCAGTCTATTGTTCCATGTCCAGTTCTAACAGTTGCTTCTTGATCTGCATACAGATTTCTCAGGGCACAGGTAAGGTGGTCTGGTATTCCCATCTCTTTAAGCATTTCCCAGAGTTTGTTGTGATCTACACAGTCAAAGGCTTTGGCATAGTCAATAAAGCAGAAGTAGATGTTTTTCTGGAACTCTCTTACTTTTTCGATGATCCAGTAGACATTAGCAATTTGATTTCTGGTTCCTCTGCCTTTTCTAAATCCAGCTTGAACATCTGGAAGTTTACGGTTCATGTATTGTTGAAGCCTGGCTTAGAGAATTTTGAGCATTACTTTGCCAGCATTTGAGATGAGTGCAATTGTGCGGTAGTTTGAGCAGTCTTTGGCATTGCATTTCTTTGGGATTGGAATGAAAATTGACCTTTTCCAATCCTGTGCCCATTGCTGAGTTTTCCAAATTTGCTGGCATATTGAGTGTAGCACTTTCACAGCATCATCTTTTAGAATTTGAAATAGCTCAACTGGAATTCCATCACCTCCACTAGCTTTGTTGGTAGTGACTCTTCCTAAGGCCCACTTGACTTTGCATTCTAAGATGTCTGGCTCTAGGTGGGTGATCACACCATTGTGGTTATCTGGGTCATGAAGATCTTTTTTTTTGTATAGTTCTTCTGTGTATTGCCACCTCTTCTTAATATCTTCTGCTTCTGTTAGGTCCATACTGTTTCTGTCCTTTATTGTGCCCATATTTGCATGAAATGTTTCCTTGGTATCTCTAATTTTCTTGAAGAGATCTTTCTTTGGTCTTTCACATTCTATGGTTTTCCTCTATTTCTTTGCACTGATCGCTGAGGAAGGCTTTCTTATCTCTCCTTGTTATTCTATGGAACTCTACATTCAAGTGGGTATATCTTTCCTTTTCTCCTTTGTCTTTAGCTCCTCTTCTTTTCTCAGCTGTTTGTAAGGTGTCCTCAGACAACCATTTTGCCTTTTTGCATTTCTTTTTCTTAGGGATGGTCTTGATCCCTGCCTCCTGTACAATGTCATGAACCTCCGTCCAAAGTTCTTCAGGGTCTCTGTCTATCAGATCTAATGCCTTGAATCTATTTCTCACTTCCACTGTATAATCATAAGGGATTTGATTTCGGTCATACCTGAATGGTCTAGTGGTTTCCCCTACTTTCTTCAATTTAAGTTTGAATTTGGCAATAAGGAGTTCATGATCTGAGCCACAGTCAGCTCCCGGTCTTGTTTTTGCTGACTTTATAGAGCTTATTCATCTTTGGCTACAAAGAATATAATCAATCTGATTTTGGTATTAACCATCTGGTGATGTCCATGTGCAGAGACTTCTCTTGTGTTGTTGGAAGAGGATGTTTTCTATGACCAGTGCTTTCACTTGGCAAAACTCTGTGGGCCTTTACCCTGCTTCAGTTTGTACTCCAAGGCCAAATTTGCTTGTTACTCCAGGTATCTCTTGACTTCCTACTTTTGTATTCCAGTCCCCTATAATGAAAAGGACATCTTTTTTGGGTGTTAGTTCTAGAAGGTCTTGTAGGTCTTCATAGAACTGTTCAACTTCAGCTTCTTCAGCATTACTTGTTGGGGCATAGACTTGGATTACTGTGATATTGAATGGTTTGCCTTGGAAACAAGCAGAGTTCATTCTACCATTTTTGAGATTGTATCCAAGTACTGCATTTCAGACTCTTTTGTTGACTATCATGGCTACTCCATTTCTTCTAAGGGATTCTTGCTCACAGTAGCGTATATAATGATCATCTGAGTTAAATTCACCCATCCAGTCCATTTTAGTTCACCAATTCCTAAAATGTCGATGTTCACTCTTGCCATCTCCTGTTTGACCACTTCCAATTTACTTTGATTCATGGACCTAACATTCCAGATTCCTACACAGTATTGGTCTTTACAACATCGGACTTTACTTCCGTCACCAGTCACATCCACAACTGGGTGGTGTTTTTGCTTTGCTCCATCTCTTCATTCTTTCTGGAGTTATTTCTCCATCGTTCTCCAGTAGCATATTGGGCACCTACTGACCTGGCAAGTTCATCTTTCAGTGTCCTATCTTTTTGCCTTTTAATACTGTTCATGGGGTTCTCAAGGCAAGAATACTGAAGTGGTTTGCCATTCCCTTCTCCACATTTTGTCAGAACTCTCCACTATGACCCATCCTTCTTGGGTGCCCCTACATGGCATGGCTGATAGTTTCATTGAGTTAGACATGGTTGTGGTCCATGTGTTCTGTTTATTAATGAGCATGCATTTAACCTCTATTTCAAAGGCCATATATATATATATATATATATATATACATATAAAAGGAAGAATAAGTCAGTAAGCATAGCTCTCAGTTACTCCTGAGTAGTCCTAATTAAGTTGCTATGACTTGTGTTATTTAAATTAAAAAAAATCATTCATTTCAGCTTCCTGTTTTCCTGCTGAGAAATAAAATTTAACTCACAGAAGTGGTTTCATCTCTTTGTCCTAAACTGATTTTTTTTTTTTAATATCTGTCAAGAATGTTTTACAAATATCTATCCTGGATTGTTAAACTAAAATTTTCAGTGGAATGTAGTGGGATTGCTTTGTTTTCAGTTCTTTAATTCTTTAAGCTGTAACAATGATCTGATAACCCTGTATTTAACAACTATTTCAAATAACAGTGTATATTCAAAATATTCTATGAAATTTCAACAAAATACACTTAAATAATAGTCCTTTAACAAATTTCCCTATTGCCACCAGGATATTTGCTAAAATGAAGGGGTTTTCTTTTACCCTTGGCTTTGATAGCAATTAATCAATGTGATGATGATCAAAGCCTTTTCTGCCTGGCCTCTTCTATGGATTCGTAGCATCTGTTGCTGGATATTGCATTTTGAAGAAATTCGCTGGGGTGTTTATTTTGCAGAGCCCATTTTACTGTCACAAAGGAGAAGCACTTGTGTTTCCTTGATTTGTAGTGAAATCAAACAAACTTTGTCCTCCAGGATCTGGGGAGATGGCTTACTTCAGCTCCCTTCTTTTCTAGACATGGGGCCTATCTTCCAAGTCCAAGCCAAATGGTTCCTCAAAATGGACATCACTTAAAGCTGGTCCCAGATCTCAGCTCAGGAAAAGAGAGCCTGAGTGTCTGGGGAGCAAATTTTACTCAGCACCTCCCCAGCTTCGTGGCCAGAGGAGGGAAGCCACATTGCTGGGCTTTAGCCCCTCTATGGTCATCTGCAAGGTCCTCAACCCCTGTTGCTTTCAAAGTGTCAGTTACAGCAAATCTTATCATTGATATTGTGTGTGTGTTAGTTGCTCAGTCGTATCCGACTCTTTGTGATCCCATGGGATGTTGCCCTCCAGGCTCCTCCATCCGTGTGATTTTTCAGGCAAGAATACTGGAGTGTGTTGCCATTTCCTTCTTTAGGGTTATCTTCCTGACTCAAGGATCAAAACCGGGTCTTCTACATTGCAGGCAGACTCTACCATCTGAGCTACCAGGGAAGCCTTATTAATATCAAGTCTTATTATTGATATTAGATACTGCTTAATATTAAATCATTTGTATAATACCTTTCATGGTCATAATAAAATGTCCCAATTCCCTTAAACAGAAGAAGCTAATGAAACTAAATATCCATGGTAGATGTCCATCTCCTTCTTAATAAAACAAAATTTAATTAAAACAGTATGAAGTAATTTTTACTTTTATTAAAGCAAATCTAATAGAAATGTAATGGTTGTATCCCTCTGTGCACCCCCGGTACTGTTCCCACAGTGAAATTCTTCTTTGTATTATCTTCTTTTTTAATATTTATTTTTAATTGATTGATGATTGCTTTACAATATTGGTTTGGTTTCTGTCATACATCAATATGAATTAACCGTAGGTGTACATATGTCGTATCTTTGTATTATCTGCATATTATAAAGTAAGCTCTCTTTACCTTTCTTCTCAGAGAACAATGTATTGGTTTGGTTTCTTATAATGGAATAGGTAAACATTAATCCCATTTGGAGTGGGGAAGGGAAAGAGGATATTTGGTTATAAGAAATGGTCTTCTTCCAGCTTAGTTTTTTGTTGTCTCAAAAGGTTTATTTTTGTTCTCTATTATTTAAAAAACATTATAAAATATGACCTATGAATTGTACATGGTTTTTTTTTTACAGTAGAGGGGATAGCAGGAGGAAAGACTATAACATCGGCTATACTAAGAATATACTTGGTATTACAGCTCTTCCTACTGTATTCTTCAGAATAGGAAAAGCAGACTACTTGCACAGTGGCACCCAGCCAATCTCTAACTAGAATCAATTGCTTTGCCAACGAGGCACACAAAAGATGTTCCTTGTTTGCAAACTGAGTTTCCTGCAAAGGCACCTTTTCTCTAGGCTCACAAAACGGAGATCAAGACAATTCCTTTTTGTTGCTTCTTTATGCTGTTTCTCTTCTCCTCGCTTTCGGAAACCCTTTTGGAAGAAGGCAGGTCTGAATCCAATCCCAGGGGATATGGAGATGTTATACTTCACATTATGATCTCTTCATTCCAGCTGTGTGACACACAGCATGGAATTGTTCTGAAAGACAGTGGCCCATGTTACAATTACCTACATAAAAATTCACTGGGCAGCCTTTGTTTCTGAAGTTTATTTGTGTAAGTCTTTTATCTCACAATATTGTGGCCAGATTGAGATAATTGGGGGTGCAGGGGGGCGGGGGGAGGGCGGTGAAGGAGCCAATTCTGAGAGGGGAGAACGGGAGGGGAAAAGACAAAGCGCTCCTTTACTTCCAACTTCTGGCCTTTATTTCCTCCTTCACTAATCTCTGGAAGGTTAAAGTGAAAGTGAAATTGGGAGCTGCATCCAGATGGAGATGTAGTTCTTCTCTCTTTCTCTCTCTCTCTTCTTCTCTTTCCCTTCCTCACTATTGCATGTGTCTTCTTCACCTTTCTGTCTCCATCTCATGTCCATTTTCTTCACACCATTTAGATTTCCCTTCCTTCCCTTTAATTTACAGTCCTTTATGGAGGTTTGCATCACTCCTGCAACCCAAGTTTCAGGGTCCCAAACAGCCTTCTAATTTTGCAAGTGCTGTTGGCTCCATCCACAAGGCAAATAGGTATTTGTTTCTTACTCAGGAACCTCTCAAAATTTTAAGACATTTGTTCCTATGACGAAAGTAGATTCTGGATATTGAGCTGCTTACCTAGACAAACCTTTAGGATATAATTTGGGAGATTATATATAATTTGGAGACATGCATTATATTTAAAGAAAGCTTCCCTGGTAGCTCAGTTGGTAAAGAATCTGTCTGCAATGCAGGAGACCCTGGTTGAATTCGTGGGTTGGAAAGATACCCTGGAGAAGGAAGAGGCTACCCACTCCTATATTCTTGGGCTTCCTTGGTGGCTCAGGCAGTAAACAATCCTTCTGCAACATGGGAGACCTGGGTTCGATCACTGGGTTGGGAAGGTTCCCTGGAGAAGGAAGTGGCTACCTACTCCAGTATTCTGGCCTGGAGAATTCCATGGACAGTGGAGCCTGGCAGACTACAGTCCATGGGGTCGTAAAGAGTAGGACACGACTGAGCGACTTTCACTTGCATGTAAAAGATCTAGATATACAGTGTGAAAGATGCATATAAATGCATCAATGCAAATATATATGCAAAGATGCATATAAATAATTGGAGAAATAACATCAAGGTCCAAATAGGGGTTTTAAATCAATGATTGTTTTATTACTTTTGATTAAAATTAAGGTGTATTTAGTGGGCTATATTTCTCCATAAAGAGTTTTTGTGTAGATGTCAGATATGAATTTAGGATACTAAGATAGTCACTGGGTTGTTGTCATTCATTCACTCAGTCCTGTCAGATTGTTTGCGGCCCCAATGACTGCAGCACGCCAGGCTTCCCTGTCCTTCACTCTCTCTTGGAGTTTGCTCAAACTCATGTCCATTGAATCGGTGATGCCATCCAACCATCTCATCCTCTGTCGTCCCCTTCTCCTCAGATTTGAAACAAATTGTATTTATTTATTTATTTATTTATGCCTATTTTGAGATGAGTCTTAATTATTATCCTGGAAACCTGGAATATACTTTTAAGTTTCCAGAAGGAATTCTGAAACTAAAAGCTTTTTTTTTTTTTTTTTAATAGGAGGGAAGAGAGTTTTAAGACAGCAAACATTTATTTCATAGGCAAGCAAAAGGACATTATATGATGCTAAAAAAGACAAATAAGGTGAGCTTGTTGGAGTTGATTATTGTTATTATTAAGAGCTATGGAGACAAGAGCAGTATGTCTACTCTTACACTGAAAATATCTAACATTTTTTTCTGAATGATCCTGTCTTATAGAAACTCTGCAATTCACATACATAGTCCTATAATTCATTGTCCAATCTATGTATAAGGAATTTACAAAATAATTATCCCAGGACTAATTCTGCTTGATAGCTTGTGAAGCAGATAGGTTGACAAGTCTGGTTTTCTTCTTATTTCAGAAAAGGCACAAGATCAAAAGGCCACTAGTAACTCAGGATTAATGTATCAGTGAGGATGGGCTAAATTATACCAGGAAAACAAACTCTGAAAGCTTGGTGACTTAACCAAACCAAGAATTCTTCTTCCTCATGCCCTGTTCCAGTGTATTAATAGTTGTGTGTGTGGACAGTGGTGGTATGAATTTTTCCATTCATGGATACTTAGGGACAGAACTCCAACAAGCTTACTTGATTTGCCTCAAGGAGTCATTCAAATGAAAGTCTTCAATTTGGAGTTATTTGTTGTAAAAAGCAGATTATTAAATTAGAAGAATCTTGAATGTATTATTCTCTGTTTATGGAACTTCGAGGAAGAAAGAGAAATGGAGGCTGAACTGTGAAAATTTCACTCAACTCAGATCAGATCAGATCAGATCAGTCGCTCAGTCGTGTCCAACTCTTTGCGACCCCATGAATCGCAGCACGCCGGGCCTCCCTGTCCATCACCAACTCCCGGAGTTCACCCAGACTCATGTCCATCGAATCAGTGATGCCATCCAGCCATCTCATCCTCTGTCGTCCCCTTCTCCTCTTGCCCCCAATCCCTCCCAGCATCAGAGTCTTTTCCAATGAGTCAACTCTTCGCATGAGGTGGCCAAAGTACTGGAGTTTCAGCTTTAGCATCATTCCTTCCAAAGAAATCCCAGGGCTGATCTCCTTCTGAATGGTCTGGTTGGATCTCCTTGCAGTCCAAGGGACTCTCAAGGGTCTTCTCCAACACCACAGTTCAAAAGCACCAATTCTTCGGCGCTCAGCCTTCTTCACAGTCCAACTCTCACATCCATATGTGACCACTGGAAAAACCATAGCCTTGACTAGACGGACCTTTGTTGGCAAAGTAATGTCTCTGCTTTTGAATATGCTATCTAGGTTGATCATAACTTTCCTTCCAAGGAGTAAGCGTCTTTTAATTTCATGGCTGCAGTCACTCAACTCTCCATCATGTAAATTTTCATATCTCTCTGAACATGAGATTCTTTTCAGGTCTGTAGCTACCAAATATAAAATAAAAGTGAACCCTGAAAATGGTTCAAGGCTCTTCATCATTTTCAAAAGAAATCATATGATCAAGTGTATCACTAGTGAAGATGGATGACTTTTGCCAAAGCAAATTCTGTTATTTTCTTACCAAGTTTCAGCAGAAGAAAGAAAAGGAAAGAATGGGAGACATTGGTTGAGAAATTCTCTAAAGAGACCATAGAGTGTCTCTTGAGTAAACAGCATCCAGTTGCAAGCTCTTTTTATAATACCACAATAGCATCCCCTTGGGAAGTCAAGACATCTCTAGATATATCATTGTTTCCCTAACAATCTCCCCAAGGCCTGATGTTCGGGAGGATGGCAACCATCAGATATGCAAAATGAAGCACAGTAGCACAAACAGATCGATTGAGTGCTGAAGTTTTATTCGGTGACTGATTCCAAACATTCTTACCCACAAATATATGTTCAGAACTGTAACAACAGCAGTGTCCACCCCATGTGGAAGGAAACAAAAATAATGGCTATTGAAAATGAGTATGTGTCAGCATTATGCTAGGCAATTTCCACGTAATAGATTATTTGTTACCCATTATAATACTTTAAGTTTGATATCATTATCCCCATGTTATAGAACTCTAAACTAAATCTTAGGGGTTTCCTGAGTGGCTCAGCCAATGCAGGAGATGTGGGTTCGATGCCCTGAAGAAGGAAATGGCAACCCACTTCAGTATTATTGTCTGGGAAACCCCACGGAGAGAGAGCCTGGCAGGTTACAGTCCGTGGGGTTGCGAAAGTGCCAGACACAACTTAGCAACTGAATAACAACAACAAACTAAAGCGTGAGACATTTAAGATACTTTTTCAAGTCCCCAACCAGCAGATGACCAAGGCAGTATTTGAATCCATACCCATCTCTCGAGGGACTATCCAAAGACCTTTGGGAGTCCCAGCTACTCCTACTCTAGGACTTACCCCAGCCTACATTATTTCAACTTTGTTAAAATACGCAGCTCCTTTTAATCATAATTTTATATTAGCAGATCTCTTGAATTGCAATTGATAAATTGAAGTAGCTTTCTGGCATTAGAACTTAAGCAATTATGATTTTTATTTTATAATTAAAAAATTGTATACCATATAGTCTTTGGCTTTTTGCCTTTTTAAGGGTGCAAGCTTTTCTGTAGGCTCTTGAAAAGTTCATGGTTCTCATGTACTTAGCAGACACAGCAGTTTGAGAATGAATCTGAAATGCTGGCTCCGTCCACTCAAGCAAGCCGTGTAGGCTTTTACAGCTTACCCCAAACTTCATCTTCAATGGTGTGTTTTCACTGTGATTGAAAATGCTTGAGTTCTCGTGATATTTCCTTTGACCTAGAGGAAGGGGAAGCAAGATTCCCTCCTTGCTTCCACAATAATTAGTAGGTAATGCTATAGGCGATGGCACCCCACTCCAGTACTCTTGCCTGGAAAATCCATGGACGGAGGAACCTGGTAGGCTGCAGTCCATGGGGTCACCAAGAGTTGGACACGACTGAGCGACTTCACTTTCTCTTTTCACTTTCATGTATTGGAGAAGGAAATGACAACCCACTCCAGTGTTCTTCCCTGGAGAATCTCAGGGACGGGGGAGCCTGGCGGGCTGCCGTCTATGGGCTCGCACAGAGTCGGACTCGACTGAAGCGACTTAGCAGCAGCAACAGCAGCTATCCTGAAACAAAAGACATGCAACAAACATTTCTCTTTGTCTTTCCTTCTAGATTGGGAATGGTTTGAGGTCACTGACCATTTTTAATTAATTCTTACAATCTAGAACTTATCATTTTTTGTTAGCACACACTAATAAGCATTTCAAGAAATACATGTTGAATAGACACAAGAAAGAATGGGTGGATATGAGTAACTCTGACCTCAAGTCTTCTGGTAAGCTCGTGACAGCCCTTGTCTTAGAATATGGTTTCCTGGCACTTGCTGCTAAGTTGCTTCAGTCGTGTCCGACTCTGTGCGACCCCATAGACGCAAGCCCACCAGGCTCCCCTGTCCCTGGGATTCTCCAGGCAAGAACACTGGAGTGGGTTGCCATTTCCTTCTCCAATGCATGAAAGTGAAAAGTGAAAGTGAAGTCGTTCAGTTGTGTCCGACTTGTAGCGACCCCATGGACTGCAGCCCACCAGGCTCCTCCATCCATGGGATTTCCAAGCAAGAGTACTGGAGTGGGGTGCCATCGCCTTCTCCATCCTGGCACTTAGCTCAGCTGTTTTCAGACCTGATCATGTTCTTTTGATCGATTCCATAAATTAGAGTTCCTTTTCACTGAATGCAGGTAGAGAGACTTTAGACTGTTAACTTCTGACAACATTAGGAAAAATATTATTACTATTCTTCTGGTTGCCAAAACACAAAAGTTATATACACTTAGATAATTTGTCCTTGTTCTTAAGTTCTTGTCTCTCTTCTGTTTTGAAAGCCTAACTGCTTCATATTAACATCTCATTTAGAATGATCCATTTGGTTATTTTTGGACTATGGCTTCTTTCTCTTTTTTTTTTTTTTTGGACTCTGCCACACAGCTTGTGGGGTCTTAGTTCTCCCATCAGGGACTGAACCTGGGCCCAGAACAGTGAAAGCACCAGGTCTCAACCATTGGATCACCAGGAAATTCCCTCTTTCTCTGATTTCTCATCCTGATGAATCATGCAGTCTCTTCCACTCTGACAATTTCTACCATTTACCTTTACATTCTTCTTGCCTTGTCTTGTGTACACTACAGCTTCAGGTGTACAACTTCGGGTAGTTATGCCAGAGAGTGAAAGGAAATAGTCACCCAATTTATTGACAGAGGAATAAATGGAATAGACTTCAGAAAATAATAGATGATCGATTCAAAATCTTTAACAAGTAATTCCTTTACATCATCAGAATAACATGATGGGTATTTGTTTGTTGTTAGATGGCTAGGGAACTTAAAATATCATATTAAAAGATCAAGAATCATTCATTTACACCAATTTAAAAAATGCCACAGTGGATGAATGAGAGGCAGGAAGAATTGGGAGAGAAGGATTGACATATATGCACACCATGTGTAAAACAGATAGCTAGTGGGCAGCTGCTGTATAACACAGGGAGCTCAGCTCGATGCTTTGATGACCTAGATGGGTGGGGTGGGTGTGGGTGGGAAGGAGGCTCAAGAAGGAGGAGATATATGTATACCTACAGTGGATTCATATTGTTGTACAGCAGAAAGTAACATATTGTAAAGCGATTATGCTTCAACCTAAAAAATTAAAAAATATCAGTTAAAACATTTTCAAGTTTCTTCAGAATAAATGTAACCATTTGTTTTATTGGTAACCATTTATTTTATTGGTAGAAGCCAAGCCAGGCCAGTATGTATAGAAACTCAAAATGTTCTGTGTCTTCATTTTTAAAGCATTATTTCCTACATGTGGAATTATTTTCGCTTTTAAAATACACAGTAGACCTTAGCTACTACACCCTCCCAGAACCTATACACCTGAGATGAATCTTGCTTTATATCAGAATTTGTTTAGCTAAATGTGAGATATTTCCTCTCTTATTTCCTCTCTATTTTCAAGACTTAGATGAGTAACATAGAATTTCTTTCTGGGATGCAAGAGGAATGAGAACATTTTGCAGTTCCCAGTAGAATCTATTGCAGTGGGTTTATGCCAACACTCAGTCCCAGCACCTATGAACAGAATCTAGTAAATGGATTCCATGATTTGCCCTCAAAATTGGGGATTTCCAGAATTCTACAAGCAGACCTTGGGCTGACTAGTGTCAGATGAATGTTCCTGTCTAGGGAACCACAGAGAGGAATGGCCCTCTGTTTTCAAGAAGGAGAATCTGGTCATTGTGGATTAGATGAGCAAAAAGATGGGATGGTGAAGAAAGGACAGATCCTTTCATCTGGAAAGTAGGGGAAAGTGCCCATGATGGTCACAGCTGACTTCTAAAGGGGGACGATGTGTTTGAAGGGTCCTTTAGTTCTGCTGATGCCATGGGGGTTATAGAGCTAGATTTAGTTGTTGTTGTTCAGTTGCTCAGTCATGTCCGACTCTTTGTGACCCCATGGACTGTAGCATGTCAGGCTTCTCTGTCCTTCACTATCTCCTGGAGTTTGCTCAAACTCATGTCCATTAAGTCGGTGATGCCATTCAACCATCTCATCCTCTGTCCTCCCCTTCTCCTCCTGCCTTCAATCTTTCCCAGCTAGATTTATGGATGGGGCAAGGAGAGATCTTTGTTTCTTATAGGATAAAGTATAATTTGGAACCTTGAGGGAGAGGAGAGAGGATGGGAGAGTGTGAGAAAACTGAGAAGAGCTATTGTGAGCTGGATGTTGTGTGAGGCTGGGGTGTTAACAGGTGAGAAGTCCCCAGGATGGAGAGACTGAAATGACTTTTAATTAGAGCTGGGTGCCCTAATCAACTTGAAGTTGTTTGGGTGGTGAATATAAACAAGCCCTGCTTCCATCTCTCCGCATCTTCAGTTACCTCTCTAAATCCTCATGTCTATGAGGTATTTGGGGCTTTCCTGGTGGCTCAGTGGTAAAGAACCCCCCTGCCAGTGCAGGAGACATGGGTTCAGTCCCTGGGTTGGGAAGATCCCCTGGAGAAGGAAATAGCAGTCCACTCCAGTATTCTTGTCTGAAAATCGTATGGCCAGAGGAGCCTGGAGTGCTACAGTCCATGGGGTCACAAAAGAGTCAGACACGACTTAGCAACTAAACAACAACAAATGAGGTGTTATAGTGCTTTTTTTTGCTTTGATGAGATTTAAGCAGAGTCTAAGTAGATACAATGTTGAGAGACATAGCTTTCTTGAGAGTGTGTAAAAAAGAAATTCTTCACATGGAATAATTTGACAGAATATTGAACTGAAAACTAGAAGCAAACTCCACTACTAGAATTGGTAGAAATCTTGGTGAGAACTCAAATTCCACCAGATGTGGAATAGCAATTCCAGAATTCTTTTCATGATCTTAAGAGGCAAGAGATAACATCTGAGCTAGATATTTGTATTAAATTAGTTTTTCTTGTTACATGTGTAATGCATTTTAGGAAATTGAGGAGTAAATATCAAAATTATAAATATTTCTGTGCTGTGCTTAGTCACTCAGTTGTGTCTGACTCTTTGCAACCCATTGGACTGTAGCTGACCAGGCTCCTCTGTCTATAGGATGTTTTAGGAAAGAATACTGGAGTGATTACCATTTCCTTCTCCTGGGGAGCTTTCCTACAGAGGGATCAATCCCGCATCTCCTGTGTCTCCTGCATTGCAGGTGGAATCTTTACCTGCTGAGCCATTGGGGTATTTCTGCACATGTTTTTAAAAATACCGTGGACATTTTTAAGTGTACACTTCAGTTGTATTGTCTACATTTTGGTCATTGTACAACCATCAAGGTGTTTAGGAGAACTTCAGAGTAGTACCAGAAGATGAAGATGCTTTTGAAAAAATACAATTTTGAAAAATTTCTTTTATATTTGTAAAAGCATGCTTCAAAAAAAAGTGATTTCTCAGTTTATGTTGAACACTGTTGATTGTCTACTCAGCTTCCATTCTCTCCCCATATTTCCCCTTCAAAAAGCCCCGACTCTGTTCACATGTCTTTAAGTCCCACACAAAACCCCTGAAACTCATGAGAATCTCATTTCTTAGCTCCAGGAATGGGTCCTAATGGATCAAAGTCAGATCCTTTCAGGAATCCACATGTAAGTCAATCATAGCACTGTTTGCTGATCATTGTTATTGGTCCACGAATGGGTATCAGCTTAGAGTGAAAGGTTTTTATTTTCTTTGACATAGACTAAAGTGGTAATGATTTTCTTACAACAATGAGTAGGAGAATAAGCCCCTGGATTAAGCCAAATCTGTTGACAGCACAAAAGATCATTGAAAAGGACATGTGTTCCTGATGATGTTCCAGGGAGGTCCCAGAGCAATCAACCCTCAAGTTAGCCTTCCCTCTGGAAGTCCGGTGGCAAGAAATTATCTGACTCTTCAAGCCAGTTTGTTGGTTTTCTCAAAGGGGCTTGAAAGCATCTTAATGATATGGTACAGACATAGTTGGCTAGATTATTATAGCTCAGTGAGGTAGGTAGGATTAAATATGATATCATTTAAAAAATGAGGACGTGAGCTCAGGAACGTGGAGGAACTTGCTCAGGTTACTACTCAGGATAAATTTCAGAAATTGCTCTAGAACTCATCTAGGTCTTTTCTGAGTCTTAGGTTTACTTCGTTTTACCTTGTGACCACTGGTTTACAGTCGTTTCTGCCTAGGTAAAAAAATGCAATTGTATGTTCTCACCCAGCAAAAGAGAAAAATCTACAACGACTTTATTTTGAATTTTCTTTGTCTGTTGGCTGTGCTGGGTCTTTGCTGGTGTGCCTGGGCTTTCTAGTAGTGGTGAGCAGGGGCTACTCTGGAGCTGTGGTGTGAGGGCTTCTCGTGATGGAGAGCAAGGGCTCTGGAGTGCCAGCTCAGTAGTTGTGGTGCATGGGCTTAGTTGCTCCACAGCACGTGGAATCCTCCCAGACCAGAGATTGAACCCGTGTCCTCTGTATTTCAAGGTGGATTCTTAACCACTGGACCACCAGGGAAGTCCTACGACTACCTGAACATCCTAATCATTCCTCTATATGATGTTCTATCAACCCGCCTCAGATATCTAGATTTCCACTTCAGTTTTATTTTGGATCGTAAAAAGAGAATGAGGTAGGTGGTTTTTATATATTTCGAGAATAACCATGTTTCTTATATATTCAAGACAGGCCTATTCACCTGCTGCAGAAATGGAGTAATACAGAGATTTTGCTTGAAGTGAAGAAAAACTCTGATTACCCTTTTGCACGAGGAAAAGCTTTGGGCAATACTTTGACCATTAAAGCTGTTTATTCCTGTGAAATTTGCATATTGTACAGGTCTCCTTTTTCCTGGATGAAAACGAAAATCACTCAGTTGTGTCCAACTCTTTTCAACCCCATGGACTATACAGTCCATGGTATTCTCTAGGCCAGAATACTGGAGTGGGTAGCCTTTCCCTTCTCCAGGGGATCTTTCCAAACCCAGGGATCAAACTTAGGTCTCCCACATTGCAGGCGGATTCTTTACCATCTGAGCCACGAGGGAAGCCCAAGAATACTGGAGTGGGTAGCTCTTCCCTTCTCCAGTAGATCTTCCTGACTCAGGAATCAAACCGGGGTCTCCTGCAATAGCGTCAGATTCTTTACCAACTGAGCTCAGGGTTGGCAAAGATAATTCAAAGATTACATCATTAGAGCTAACCTGGGAGAGGGAAGAAGCTAATGGTGGGGATGGAGTTGTTGCTAGCACGAACTCAGATGTTTCCTCAAGAATCAAAATGAGACCTTCTCTTTCAGGTCTAATCGAGTCTTTTTGGAGCTCTTAATTCTGAAAAAAACTGATTTGAATTATCTTCCTAAGGTCAGTCATCGACCACCTGCTTCTCACAAAGAGGGACATGTACTCCATGGGACAGCCAAGGTGATTCATCTGGGCACCCACTAAGCACAAACTCACAGAGAATCATGCTCAATTCACATTAGAACAGGGTTTTTATTTCCTCTAGGGGATGGGAACTTGGCTAGTTACTGTATTCTGTTCCATGTTTTTCTTTATCAGATGCTATCTTCTTGCTTTTCAGAGTTCTTTAGAATCTTGAGATTAAAAGAAAGAAAATCAGAAGTAAAATATTTTAATAAACAATTTTATCTACTACTGCCTTTTATGACAGCAGGTTGTGGTACGTTAAAGACAGGCACAAGTTTTTAGACTCCCCTCTCATTAAGAGGTGGAATATATAATTTCTCCTTTGTATTTGAGTGGACTCTGTGACTGCTTGAGCAATAGAATATAATCAAAATGATATTCTATAAGTTTCAGCATCCAAGCCTTAAGACAATGCTAGTTTCCTGTGGCAGGCAGAATTCTGAGATGCCCTCCAAAATTCTCACCCTTAGAGTCCATGCCCAATAGTACACTCTCCTCTTGATTATGGGTAGGACCTGTGACAATAAAGGATCTCACCATATGTGGAAAAGATGAATTGATTTGCAGGTATAATTAAGGTTCCTAACAAGTTGGCTTTGAGTTAAAGGGAGGTTATCCTGGTTAGGTCAGCCTTAATCAGGTGGGCTCATTAAAAGAGGCTGTGTCTTCCAACAAATGGTGCTGGGACAACTGAATACCCACATGAAAGAATTAAGGTGGATCTCTCTTCATACTATACATAAAAATGAACTCAAAATGGATAACAGAGCAAGTGTAAAACCCATAGAAAACATAGGAGTAAATCTTCATGAATTTGGATTAGGCACTACTTTCTTAGATACAACTTCAAAAGTACAAGTGGCAAAAGACATAACAGACAAATTGTACTTCATCAAAATAAAAACTTTATGGTTCAAAGGACCTAATCAAGAAAGTGAAAAATCAACTCACAGAAGGGGAAATATATTCACAAATTGTATATCTGATAAAGGACTTGTGTCCATGATAGATAAAGAACATTTACAATTCAATAATAAAAATATGAATTATGTAACTTAAAAAGGGGCAAAGAGTTTGAATAGACACTTTCCCAATAAAGATATGCATGAGAGGACACTGAATACCATTAGTCATTAGGTAAATGAGACACAAAAGTACAGTGAGATACTACCCACCCATGAGGATGGATATGATAAAAAAAGACAGATAATAACAAGTGTCGATGAGGATGAGGAGTTGTAGGAACCCTTGTACATTGCTACTGGGGATGTAAAATGATAGAGACTTTGGAAAATGTTTACCAGTTCCTCAAACTGTTCAACTTAGAGTTCCCATAGAATCCAGCAGTTCCACTTCTAGACATAAAACCATGAGAAATGCAAACATATATCCACACATAATCTTCTACATGAGTGTTGACAAATGCATTATTTACCAGAGCTCAAAAGTAGAGGCAAACCAGGAGTTCCCTGGTGGTCTGGTGAATAGGATTTGGTGCTTACACTACCTCTGGGGCCTGGGTTCAGTACCTAGTCAGGGAACTGAGGCCCTGCAAGCTGCATGCCTTAGCCAAAAGAAAAGAAAAGAAAAGTAGAATCAAACCAAATGTACATCAACTGATGAATAGATGAATAAAATGTGATATATCCTTAAAAGGCATATTATTCAGCAGTAGAAAGGAATGAAATACTAATATAGGATACAACATGGGTCAACCTTGAAAGCATTGTGCTAAGTTAAAGAAACCAGTCACGAAAAATACATATTGGGTGATTCCATTAATATGGCCAGAACAGGAACTAGTGGTTGCATAGGGCTGGAGATGAGGCTGGAATGGAGAATTACTTCTATTGGGCAGAGTTTCTTTGGGGATGACAAAAATGTTCTAAATTCAGACTGTAGTGATAGTTGAACAGCTCTGTGAAAATATTAAAAAAACACATTGTATTATAAACCTTAAATGAGTGAAATGTATGGGATGTGAATTATACTTCAATAAAGCTGTTCTTAAAAGGAAAGGTTGATATCTTTCCCGAACTCAAATACGCTCTCTGTTGGCCTTGAAGAAGCGAATTCCTTACAGCTGCAAGGAAATGAATTTTACCAACCACCATCGAGCTGAGAAAAGGAACTTGACCCCAGATGAGACTATAGTCATAGCTGACACCTTGACTGAAACCTTCAGAGATCCTGAGCAGAGAAGTAAGATGTGTCCAGACTTCTGACCTATAGAAACTGTGAAAAGATAAATTAGTGTTTTTTATAGGATCAAGGCTATGACAATTTGTGATGCAGCGATAGATAACTAAGGTATTTCTAATTTTGATCTTTTGGAACATTTGCTTTTGGAACCCAGCTGCTATGATGTAAGAAGACCAAGTAACCTGGTGAGCCCTACACATGCTCCCAGTCAAGAACCAGAATCCATTCCCAGTCATGAGAGCGAGCCATTCTGAGCATTCAGCCCAAATGAGTCTGAGGAAACTGCCTAAGAAACACCACTTAAGAACCATTTGGTTGTGTCCAGTCAGTTCATAGAATGTGATAGAGAATGATACGTTTAAGTTGGAATGGTTGTTACACAGATATTGACAACTTTTTAAAAAATGCCTATTTTATTATTCATTCAAATGAACCTTTTAGCTATTCTGTCAGTCTTAAAAGGGTGATTCTGTTTTCATATTCCTCTAGTTTTCTCTTGGACTCCTTCTGACTGTATTAAAGATGGACAGGTGAGTTTGTCTTAGGAGGAGCTGAAAGACATCGATAGATATATCTTCAATTCAAAATGAAACACTTATTTTAGTGAAGCGGAGATGTGATTTCTGCTATATTTGAAAGGACACAACAAGGCTGGCTCAGTGGTAAAGAATACGCTTGCCAATGCAGGAGATGCAGGTTTGATCCCTGTGTTGGGAAGATCCCCTGGAGAAGGAAATAGCAACCCACTGCAGTATTCTTGCCTGGGAAATCCCATGGACAGAGGAGCCTGGTGGGCTACAGTCCATGGGGTCGCAAAGAGTCGGACATGACCAAGTGACTAAACAACAACAATGAAGGTTACAGGGAATAAATTAATTGAATAATGCATTCTCATTATATATATGGGAGAAGGCAATGGCACCCCATTCCAGCACTCTTGCCTGGAAAATCCCATGGATGGAGGAGCCTGGTAGGCCGCAGTCCATGGGGTCACGAAGAGTTGGACACGACTGAGCGACTTCACTTTCCCTTTTCACTTTCATGCATTGGAGAAGGAAATGGCAACCCACTCCAGTGTTCTTGCCTGGAGAATCCTAGGGACAGGGGAGCCTCATGGGCTGCCGTCTATGGGGTCGCACAGAGTCGGACACGACTGAAGCGACTTAGCAGCAGCATATATATACATATATATGTATTTGTGTTTAGGTCAGGAAGAGAAACAAAAGATAATAAAAACAAAAGCAATGTGAACACATCAAATGCAAATCAAGAAAGGAAAATAATTACCACAAAACCCACTCATGACTATAGTGTTATAAATATGGAGAAATGGCAATAACAAATGAATTCCTCATGTTTTTATACTTCTGGTTGATTAGTGTTTCCATACTAAATAAAAAGTACTGTGTAGTAACATTTTAGTCTCTGTGCCCATATGTATTATTCATTGTGGCTGAAGCCAATTTGCTCGCAAGTATGATAATTACCTAATTTTGTGTAGGGAAAGCTCTCCTCATTACTGGAATAAAGTTTCTAATTCCAGTAAAAAGAATATTCAAATATTCTTGGGCAGAACGTCAATGCATGGGCTTCAAATCTGGTTTGTTTTGTTAAAATTAGAATCAACAGTTTGAGAGCTATAGCTTCATAAGGAAGTAATCGCATTAGTCACCCTCTTGGCACTACACGGGTATTAATCTTTTCCTTTCATCAATCTTTCTTGACTCTTACACAATTTTATAAATTCCCCCACAAAGACAAATTAATAGTGTTTCTTTCTTCAAAATTCATGAATGTGAGTTTATAATCAATGATCCTGGAAGAATAAAAGAAGCAACTTTAGAATTTCTAGATTATTTGATGGGCAGCTGCATTCCATGGGATATGTGGAAAAGTAGTCTCCTACCTGTTACATCCTTATTACAGATTGATGGTGATTGATAATATTAAATGCAAATCTAACTAGAAAAATTCTCTAGCTGAGGGAAGGTGCTTGGTCAGCACCTCTAAGCCATATTCATGTTTGCTATTGTCATTCAGTTGCTAAGCTGTGTCCAACTCTGCGACCCCATGGACCATAGCCCACCAGGCTCCTCTGTCCTTGGGGTTTCCTAGGCAAGAATACTGGAGTGGGTTGCCATGCCCTCCTCCAAGGGATCTTCCCGACCCAGGATCGAACCAGAGTTTCCTGCATTGCAGGCAGATTCTTTACCACTGAGCCACCAGGGAAGCCCAGTTCAATGCATTGTTAGGTATCAAAATTCAGATATACTGTGTTATTTCCTATAAAATTTTTAAGACCAATCGTGTTTGTCTTGTGGCCAGCCTTGCCACAATTGTTGTTAAATTTTATTTATGTTTTACAGTGGAAATTGGAGTAGGAAAGGCCACATTGAAGGCCGCATTCTATGTGAAGTTTTTGTTGTTCAATCATTAAGTCGTGTTCAACTCTTTGTGACCCCATGGCCTGTAGCATGTCGAGCCTCCCTGTCCTTCATTATTCCAGAGTTTGCTCAAACTCGTGTCCATTGAATCAGTGATGCCATCCAACCATCTCATCCTCTGTCATCTCCTTCTCCTCCTGCCTTCAGTCTTTCCCAGCATCAGGGTCTTTTCCAATGATTAAGCTCTTAGCATCAGTTGGTGAAAGTATTGGCGCTTCGGCTTCAGCATCAGTCCTTCCAACGAATATTCAGGGTTGATTTCCTTTAGGATGGACTGGTTTGATCTCCTTGCTTTCCAAGGGACTCTTAAGAGTCTTCTCCAGCACCACAGTTTGAAAGCATAAGCTCACCACATTAACAGCATTATGTGAAGAGCCTAGGATTTGGAGGTGGACGCATCTGAGTTTCAATCCCAGTTGCATCCTTCTTGAACTCCATGATCTCAGGCAAGTTAATTAACATCTATAACCTTTATTTAGTTTTGAAATGAGAATAATATCACCTGCCTCCCAGGATTCTCTTAAAGGATTAAATCAGATAACCCTAGGAAAAATGGTTAGCACAGTGTCTGACATATTATTATTATTATCAAATAGTAATTATTATATTTATCATTTATAACAGTCACCAAAAAATGGTTTAAGTAGATGAAAGTTTATTTGCATTGGTTTGAGTCTTCTTTCATTGCACTGTTCCTCTTCCAGCTGGAATTTCCCCATCCTGTCTAGGTTTATTCCTTTTTACTTCCACTTTCCCTGATGATATTACGTAGCCCAAAAAAAATCTTTATGAAAAGTTCTGGTCCTGTTTACTAATTCCTACTTATCATAATGTTAAATCTATGAGCTCTTTTCTCAGTTGGATTTAACATCTTTCTCCAGGCTTCCCTGGTGGCTCAGTGGTAAAGAATCTGTCTGCCAATGCAGGAAGACACAGGAGAGGCAGGTTTGATGTCTAGATCAGGAAGATCCCCTGGAGAAGGAAACGGCAACCTACTCTAGTATTCTTGCTTGGAAAATCCTGTGGACAGAGGAGCCTGGTGGGCTACAGTCCATGGGGTTGCAAAGAGCTGGATGTGACCGAGCAACAGAACAGCAACAACCACCGCTTGTAAGAGGATCATATCTGTCTCAAACTGAAGGATTCACATTTAAGTCCTGACAGGACCAGTAGTGGGGAGAGGTTATCTCTGGCAGAGACCCATATCTATGAATGCTGACAGGACTGATCCTGATCGAGCCTGACAGGCTTGTCTCCCACCCTAATATGAAGGTGGCTTGGTAGTGCCTCAAGGTTCCCATGTGATTATTGGGCCCTAGATCCCCAGTGAAAGATGCTTGGTCTCTACGTCATTTATTCATACAAATAGAAAAAAAAATTTATGTGTATCAACTGAATGCAGTGCTCTTTTCATAGGTCAGGTTCAGATTGGGAATAATGGAGTTCTGAAGAAAGCGTACAATCTGATGTAAATGCAAGGCATTCATCATGTTAGATATAGGATACCAGAGAGGCTAAATGTAAATGATAACAAAAGTGAGTTAAAATTGCAAAAACACAACCATGACCCTTTGTTGTCTACATACACAGGTTCAGTCCAAAGATCTTCATAAGATGGTCGTATTTTGAGCAGATTATACTATTTTCAGTTTTTGAATACTATTTGATTTTCAACATTATATCAAAAATGAACCTCTTTAATCACTTGATACTGCTGATGGAAATAGAGACATTACATATATAGAGAGACACACACACATATGTATATATAGAGAGGAGCCAGGCTCCTCTGTCCATGGAATTCTCCAGGCCAGAATACAGGAGTGGGTAGCCTTTCCCTTCTCCAGGGGACCTTCCCAACCCAGGGATTGAACCCAGGTCTCCTGCACTGCAGGCAGATTCTTTACCAACTGAGCTATCAGGGAAGCCCTCTGAATGTGTACACCTATCTATTACTACCTGTATTCAGAGGATTGTGATACACTGTAAATATAGAAAAAGCAAATTATTTCCAGAAAGAAAAGTAGAATAAAATTTGCCCCCTACCCCTACCTCAGTGCTCAATTATGTTAACATGGTTTGAAGTCTGTGCCAAACCATTTTTCATTTAACTGTAGTCCTGAAACTGTACCAGTTGTTACTTGCTCCTGCTTAGATAAAACACTGTGGCCAGCACTCTGCCTCATGCTGACTTCATCAGGGAAGCATGTGTAGGTGGATTTCTTAGAAACTTATAGTTCAAGGTCAGAAAAGTAAAATTGTCCAAATAATTCTCAGATATAAAAAAAACTCTTAACTTCGTTCCCTCTGTCTCGTCTCTTAGCCTTTTGCCCTGTTCCATTGTGGACCTAAGTTTTAATAGTAACAATGTTTTGATCACTAATTTTGCATAGTATATTCAAATCTTCCAGAATTTTGGGAAAAAACATCCTTCCACTTCAATTCAAACTCAGAATTTCCATTCTCAGTATTTCAGATGAGGGCTCACTTTGAAACATATATTGAATGGCCACTGTATGCTACATTTTTATTGGACGGGGGACAATAAAAGTGAATTTAGCATGATTATTCCTTTAAGGAATTCACAGGGCAGCAGGCAAAATGGCCATAAAAGTAATATGAAAATTCTTTGAGAGATTGCTGGACAAGTTGCAGTGTACACATAACCAAGAAGAACTCATGGGGATCAGAGAAAACTTCACAGAAGAGATGGCATTGAGGTGTCCTGCCCTGAGAGGAGTTGGAAAGGCATTCCAAGCGAAGAGAAAGGCATGAGCAAATCTATGGGAAATGGGCGAATGAACATTGTGGTTAAGCATGGAAGCAAGTCCACTTGGCTAAAGCATAAGGTTTATCATGAAGAAATTTGTACCAGCACAAACAAATTTGTGTACTTAGGATCCTAAAAGTGAGCCACTGAAGCCTCTTTCTCATACTGGACCCTAGCTCTTCCACTATGACAACACCAGTTCTCTTTAACACCTGAGGTCACATGAATGTGTTTTTTTTTTATTTTTTTCCTGTTTTGTGTTATTTTTGCCACACAACGTGGCATGAGGGATCTTAGTTCCCCAATCAGGGATCAAACCCTGCATCAGAATTAAATGAATGGTTTTGGATGCAGTGATTTACCCTTGGGTGGCAGGGTTACTTTTCTGGAAGTACATACTTCCCTGGTGGCTCAGACGGTAAAGAATCTGCCTGCAATGCAGGAGACCTGGGTTTGATCCCTGGGTTGGGAAGATCCCCTGGAGAAGGGAATGGTTACCTACTCCAATATTCTTGCCTGGAGAATTCCATGGATAGAGGAGCTTTGCAGGCTACAGCCCACGGGATCACAAAGAGTTGGATGCAACTAATCCTTTCATTTTCACACATGGCCACAGATGATGCTGTCTTGCTCCTTGGTTCACTTCATCATGTTTGTGAAAGAGAAAGGTCATTACCTAAATAGCTCTGTCCAGTGTCAAGTTCTGTTTGCCTATTGAGAGCCACATAAACTTCTATCAGAATCCAGATTTATTTGTAGTTTCAAATACATGTATTGCTATGTAGGTTTGCAGTTCAGTTTTGGTCAACAGTTTTCCCTAACTTGCCTACTCATGTAAAAGTGTCATCCTTTTGAAAGATCGCATTTTATTTGAAACAGAATGTACTTTAAATTAGTTCTTATTTTTTAAAGTTGCCAATTTTAAAACTTTTTCAAGCATAATTGTATTGCGCTCCTATATAACCTATGTGTTCTTTGTCTTTACCAGGTTTTCATTCTTTTTCCATTCCAATAAGCTAAAAAAATATATACTGGCTGAATTATTTTCCTAACAAAGTACATAGGCCTCAAAATAAATAAATAGTCATCCCTGCGTTTCTATACCCGTACCATGACCAGGTAGCAATATGAAAGAGCAACCACAAAATTTTGGTAAATGGCTCTACTTGAACTTCAACAGGAAGTTGATAATAAAAGCAAATTTGCATCCTTTTTCAATCAAGGAAGGTGTTTCTGGGAGGAAAGTGGAACCCACTTATTTCAGCTACAAGTATTTAGAAAGTATTTATTGAAAATAACTAGCCATGAGATGACTTCTTGGGGGTGTTATCCTGTTCTTCTTTCTTCTCACCTTTGCTTTCAAAGAAAACGCAATCTTTTGGAAGAATCTTTTTGTTATTGTTCAACTCTTGGTGCCGGTGATCGCCGAAGATGGGTTACCTGCTGCTCTTAAAGAGGTAATGTGACATCATAACCGAAAGAAGCAGCTTGTCACTGAATTCTATCCACTCCTGCCCCACGTGGGTAATGACTGAGCTAGATAAACTGCGTCTTATGCGGGTGAGGGGGAGAAATTGAGAGGAACTGGGTGTGAGGCTGTACAGGTAGACTTGTTCTTTGTTGTTGCTGCTGCGTGTTCGCTCAGTCATGTCTGACTTGCGACCACATGGACTGTAGCCTACGAGTTCCTCTTCGCAGGGAATTCTCCAGGCAAGAATACTGGAGTGGGTTGCCATTTCCTTCTCCAGGGGATCTTTAACAATGCATTTAAACAGGCTGGCAGTGGGGTGGGGCCTTCGTACCTCGGATATGGAGGAAAATTCTCAGTGGTTTTCAAAATAGAATTAGGACACTTACAACAAAATAATGAATTTTCCAACTCTTATCAGTGATCTCTGGGACCCTGATCTTTTCAGAACCATCCATCTTTTCTCATTTTTGCCACAAGGACTTACTGAAAGGCTGTCTTGAGACAGCAGACAGGATTTGACCCCAAACAGTTTTTCTTCTCCCCCCATAAAAAGGTTTCACTACTACCATTCTCTGCATGGCATGTAGTACTGGGAGACAATACGTAAGAGACAGGATGAAACTATTCTGTTGAATCAAGAATGAACTAAATGCCAGAGACTCGGTGTTCTAGATCAGCAATTTCCAGGATTGATACATCTTAATCAAGTAATGAGGTGACTTTTTCGGTGGTGTTTCCCACACCGGAGAGAGGAACAGATTTGCTGCTTTGCTCCGATGGCTGCTAGCAGCAGTGTTGGTTGTTAACAGAGACATTTACACGGAACCACCAGTTGGCAGGGGCTAACACTATGTTACTTGCTATTCCCACATGCTGAGGATTGTGGGAAGGCTGCCAAGCTCTCTGTCTCATGTAGCTCTTCAGTATAATAACAGCAACAGCCACAAAAAAAGCCTGGGGAAAAAAATAAAGAGGAAAAAGAAGAGGAAAGGAAACAATGGAAGTAAGTCCCTGGTTTCCTATTAAACACGAGTGGAATGAGAACATTTTAGTGGCACTTTCCTTTCCCTCTCTTCTTTCTCTGTCTCTCCTTTGCTTTCTCTCTTTCTCCCTCCCTTTAAAAGGCATTTAAAATTGAGGTGGATGCTTCTCAAACTTTAAAGTTTTTTTTCAAATCACCTCAGGGTCCTATTAAAATGCAGATCCTGATTCTGCCAGTTGGAGGTGAAAGCTAAGGGTCTTCATTTCTAACAGCACCTGGAGATGCAGAGGCTGTTGGACCTGGTTCTGGTCTGTTATTTGACCATCAGGGCTGAAGGGATGGTAAAAGAAATAACACAGGACCAATTCTGGTAATGATGGCTGTGGTCGTTTGAGAAGCAAGGGCTCTGAAATGACAGTGACATCTTTATGCCCCAGTTCCCCTAGGTACCTGAGATGGGACCATTTCTACATTATAATCCCAATCAGAAAAATTGCCTGATTAGAAGAAATATTAGGAGTCATAAGAGTCTTACCCTAGCTCCAGCTCTGTTGCTAATTGTGTGACAATAGACAAGTCCTGTATCCTCCCTGGGTCTCAATTTGCTCATCCATACCTAAGAGGGTTACACATTCTATGCTTGACAGTTCAGTCCTAACTTGATGAGACGTTATAGCCTATCTATAGTAAGTCCCCTATGTACGAACCTTCAAGTTGTGAACTTTTGAAGATGAGAACATGCATTCCTATTTTTTGGCAGGGCTGGAAGTCTTGGTTTCTAAAGAAAAGATGCGTGTCTATGAAGCTAACTCTAGATGTGGGAATAGAAAAAATGATTCTGGCAGTGATTGGCTGAAAATGCCAAGAAAAAACTGGAAATAGAACTGCCTTATGATCCAGCAATCCCACTGCTGGGCATACACACTGAGGAAACCAGAAGGGAAAGAGACACGTGTACCCCAATGTTCATCGCTGCACTGTTTATAATAGCCAGGACATGGAAGCAACCTAGATGTCCATCAGCAGATGAATGGATAAGAAAGCTGTGGTACATATACACAATGGAGTATTACTCAGCCATTAAAAAGAATACATTTGAATCAGTTCTAATGAGGTGGATGAAACTGGAGCCTATTATACAGAGTGAAGTAAGCCAGAAAGAAAAACACCAATACAGTATACTAACGCATATATATGGAATTTAGAAAGATGGTAACAATAACCCTGTGTACGAGACAGCAAAAGAGATACTGATGTATAGAACAGTCTTTTGGACTCTGTAGGAGAGGGAGAGGGTGGGAAGATTTGGGAGAATGGCATTGAAACATGTATAATATCATGTATGAAACGAGTTGCCAGTCCAGGTTCGATGCACGATACTGGATGCTTGGGGCTAGTGCACTGGGACGACCCAGGGGGATGGTATGGGGAGGGAGGAGGGAGGAGGGTTCAGGATGGGGAACACATGTATACCTGTGGTGGATTCATTTTGATATTTGGCAAAACTAATACAATTATGTAAAGTTTAAAAATAAAAATAAATTAAAAAATAAATAAATACAATCAAAAAAAAAAAATCTGGAAACCAGAATTGCAGTATAGGGTCATATGAAAAGGGAGGTTAATTGGGTTCAGTGCTGAGCCTCTGAATTCAGCAAGGAACCAGAACCTGTGCCATCAACGTCAGGCATGAGTGAAATCGCAGCTTGCCCTTCTCTTCTGTTGCTGGTGATCCTTCGGCTCTACCATCTCCCATCTCCTCTCCTCTTTGAGCCTGTGACTCTTCTTACCTGCTCACTCGAGGCCAGACTGTGTATGTGAGCCGTTGTAATATACTACTGTACTTTGCGAGGTACTGTACTGTAAGATTAAAAATGTTTTATTTTTTGTGTTTATTTTAGTGTATTATTTGTGTGAAGAGTATTATAAGCCTATTATAGTACTGTATAGTGGATTGTGTTAGTTGGGTATCTAGACTAACTGTTGGACTTACAAACTGGACACACTTCTATTGAAAAAAAATATTATTTCTGGCTAGAAATCTAATGAGATTTCTAGGATGGCTAGAGATTACCAGGATGGCTGGTATGTTTAAAAAAGAAAAAAAGGCAAATAGAGACAAAGTAAGCATCATTACAAAGATTTAAAACAATGACGTATCTTTTAATGTGATTTTCTAGAGAAGCAAGAATAAGGTTTTAGGAAACCCTGGAAGGCCTTAGTAGCATGCAGAATGACATGTGAGAGGAAGGCCAAATAACTGAGCAAAATATATTGTGATGAAGAAGGAGCTGAGTGAGAGAAAAAAGAATTGCGAGGGCATAATAAGCACAAAGGCAGAAATACGAATCTTTGCCAAAGAGAGCAAGAAACCAAATGAATAGCCTGCAAGATTGATGTTTTCAATCAGCAAGACAAACCAGAAAAACCCTCTAAGAATATAGATCATAGGACAGAAAGATGATAGACTTTGAGGCAAAAACTTATGTCATATGCATAGAATACTGCTATTCTTGAAAAAGAGAAGAAAAAAAGGAGTAGAAGTAATTATGAAAGAAGATACTCTGGGGAAAAATGACCAGTGTTTTCAAATCAACATGGCTCTTTCCATTGCAAGCAAAATTAGTTTAAAAGGAACCAAACTCAAACCCATCTGGGCAAAATTTTGAAATATGAAAAATCAGAAAAATTTTACATGTATTCTGAGAGAAAGACAAATTGGATATCTAAAAATTCTTTTAAAATGGTTGATTTTAGATATCTCTTCAAAATCTACTGAGAGAGTAATTGGCAGGCAATGAAGCTTTTCTCTAGACAGTCTTCTAAGTTTTGAGGGGAAAAGTTTTGGTTAAAAATTTTATTTTATTTTTTTTTGTGTGTGTAATAAAGTTTTATTAAAGTATAAAGGAGATAGAGAAAGCTTCTGACATAGGCATCAGAAGGGGGCAGAAAGGGTACCCGCCTGCTAGTGTTAACAATGAAGTTATATAATCCAAAGAATATCTGGGGGTTGTAAAGACCTCATCAATCCTACTCCCATAATTTACATTTTAAGATAACACTGTCCTCAAGCAAGATACATCCTTGTAAAGACCAGGTCTAAATTTGTTTTTTTCTTGTGACGGTAATAGAGGTAGATATGTGTTTTTAAATTTTTGGCTGTAAGAACAAGGTCTTAAAATGTGCTACTTTGTGAACCTTTTAGAAATAAAATTATTTAAAGACTTATTGTGGTTTCCTGAAAAGTGACTCAAAAGAGAAAACATAAAATGAGCAAATCATCATAGTAAAGAATTGATTAATTAAGCCAGTGAAGTGTGAAGGGAAGTGAAAATAATTTTTGTAAATCTTTTGTAAATATTACAAATCTAAATGTCATAAAACAACAGTTGAAAGAATAGGTACTCATACTATACATAAAAATAATACTTAAAATTATAGATAATGCATTCAAGTACTACTAAAGGGAAGAATGCGAACTAAAAGTGTGTTAAATTATCTTCTATATAGTAGGTTTCATTCTTGTCTTTCATATTTAGAGATAGAATGATTTCAAATGATTAAATCATAGGTTTCATTTTTGCTTTTAACATTTGGAAATAGAATGATTTTTAAGTGGTCTTAAAACTGCTAAAAACTATAAAAATGATATCAATAAATTGCTGCAAAAAACCAAATCAATTATAATCCACATAGAAATTTATTCAAAAACCACTAAGAGCACAGAAAACGGAAATCATTAAATCAAGACTGCCTACCTATGATAAAATATTACAGCAATTAAAAGTAAATTATTTAAAGTATAGTTAAAATTTTTGAAATCTGGTTAATGCAACATTCATTAAGAGGAAAATTTGCAACATTAAATGCTTGTTATTAAATGAAGAAAACTCACAAATCAATGACTTTAGCCTTTACCTTAATAAACTAAGAAAAGAACAACAAATTAAACCTAAAGAAAGAAGAAAGGATTTAATAGCACTTCTACAGAAACTTTTCCAGGCAATTGGAAAGGAGGGGGCAATTCCTAACTCATTCTGCGAGCCAGCTGTACCCTGTTACTAAAGCCAGACAAACGCATTATAAGAAAAGGAAACTACAGACCAAGATTTCTCGTGAACATAGAGGTGACATTTCTAAACAAAATGTTACCAAATTGAATTCAGCAATATGTTAAAAAGATAATAATAAATCAGGACCAAATGGAGTTTATCCCACGAAGGCAAGGTTGCTTTCATGTATGAAAATCAATTACTGAATGTACTTGAACATATTAACAAATTTATATATGTTATAAATATTTATAAATTTTTATATTTATAAATATATATATAAACATATTTATAAATTTATATATATGATCATTTTACAAACTTATATGTAACCAGTACTACACTACATCGTCATTTCAGTAAACACAGAAAAAGTATTTGATAAAATCCAACACTCATTTCTCATGTAAAACTTCAGGAAACTACAAATAGAATGGAATGTCCCCAACCCAATAAAGAGCATCTAGGAAAAACATACAACTCACATGATACTTCACTAAATGCTTCCCTCCTAAAATAAGGAACAGACAACAAATAAGAATGCTGACTCTCATCATTTTCTCTCAGCATTGTATCTAAGAGTCTAGCCCGTGCATTTAGGCAAGAAAAAGAAACAAAAGGCAAAGAAAGAAGTAAAACTGTATTTACTCACAGATGGCATAACTGTCTGTGTAGAAAATCCAGTGGAATCTATATAAAACCATGAGACCAACAAGTGAGTTTAGCATCCTTGCATAGTATCAGATCGATGTATAATTAATCCATTATACTTTTATACACTATCAGTGAGCACCTGGAAATAGATATGAGAAAAGCAGTACCATTTATAATGGAATCAAAAATATAAAAGGATAGATTTAACTTGAAGTTTGCAAGCTTTGTACACTAAAAATTACAAAATATCCCCAGAAGAATGAAAGAGAGTCTAAATATATGGAAGGATATTCCCTGTACACAGATCAAAAATCTCAATATTTTTAAACTGTCAATTTTCCATAGGTTCATCTATCATATCAGTGTAGTCCTATCAATATCCCAGGAGTTATGGGGCAGCTTTGGTAGAGATTGACATTGATAAATTGATTCTAAATTTCATATGAAATACAAAGTACCTTGAGTAGTCAAACTACTTTTTAAAAATTAATCAATTTATTTTAATTGGAGGCTAATTACTTTACAATATTAGAATAAAGTTGGGGGATTAACATTATATAATTTTAAAACATGTTAAGTGGCAGTAATCAAGGTAGCGTAGTATTGGTATTCAGACAGAAAAATGAATCCGTGTAACAGAATAGTCTAGGAAAAGGGTCACCCACACACAGATAACTAATTTTTGATCATTTAACTTTTTAGCTGAAAACATAGAGGAGTATTTTTGTTATTTTGAGACAGGCAAAGATTTCTCAGATAAAATACAAATGAACAAATTGCAATTCATCTAAATTAAAATAGTCTTCTTCTTGTACACTCCATTAAACATGGAAAGGCAAGTCTACTGGAAATGCAAGAATACTGGTGTGGGTTGCCATTTCCTTCTCCAAGGGGTCTTCCAGCCCCAGGGATCGAACCCAGGTCTCCTGCATTGTAGGCAGATGTTTTAACCTCTGAGCCACCACGGAAGCCACAAAATACAAATGAACAAATTGCAATTCATCAAAATTAAAACAGTCTTATTATTGTACACTCCATTAAACATGGAAAGGCAAGTCTAAGCCTAGAAAAATGTACCTGTAATGGATAGATTTCACAAAAGAATTTTATCCAAAATACATAAAGAACTCCTACAAAACAACAATAAAAGGAAAACAAAAACTAATATAAAATGATTAAAAGATTTAAATATATATTTCTCAAAAAGGGCAATAAACATATTAATATATATTCAACATCATTAGTTACAAGAGAAAAACAAATCCATAATGAGGTACTATTTTACACCAATTATGATGACTGAAAAGAAAAAAGACTAGCAATTCCAAATATTTCCAAGAATGTGGAACATTTGGATCACTAATACTTCACTGATAGGAGTGATCCAACCATACTGGAAACAGTTTGGCAGCTCCTTATAAAGTTAGACATGTTCTTACCCTTAATCCAGTAATTTCACTCCTAGGTATTTATTCAAGAAAACTAAAAACATATGTCCAAACAATATCTTTTATAAGATGTTGGTATTAGCTTCATTGTGAATAGCCAGAAAAGAAAAACAAACCAAATAATTATCAAGAGGAACATGGGTAAATAATTTTTGGATTATTCATGTACTGTGCCAATAAAAAGAAACAAATTAGGATAAACTCAACAACATAAAATGATCGTTATGTTGAGTAAAGGAAGCCAGAGACATAAGAAAACATACTGCATTTTTCCACTCATTTGAATTCCGAGGACAGACTAAACTCGTCTGCCGTGATCGAACTTAGAAAGTAACTGGTCTCTGGAGAATGGGAATTTGGAAAGGCACGCAAGGGTACTTTTCCAGTAACAGAGACATTGTACGTCTTGTCCAGGTGGCACTTGCTTGCATAGATAGGATTGCCAAAAACATCAACTGTGAGGCCTGATGATTTTTTTAAAGGACACTGTATTTTCGGTATAATTTTCTTTCTTTGGACATATGATTGTGTGGGTACAAGTGGATATGTGCATCAGTCTATACATGTGTGTGTGTGTATGTATGGGCTTCCCTGGCGGCTGAGATGGTAAAGAATCTGCCTGCAATGTGGGAGACCTGGGTTCTATCTCTGGGTTGGGAAAATCCCCTGGAGGAGGTCATGGCAAGCTACTCCAATATTCTTGCCTGGAGAATTCCCATGGACAGAGGAGTCCAGCAGCTACAGTCCATGGCGTTGCAGATAGTCGGATATGACTGAACGACCAAGCACACGCGTGTGTATGTGTATGTATACACATGTATGCATATGCATATCTAAACCTGATCTCCTGAAATATTAAAGTGATCACTTTCCGTCAGATCAACTGTTAGTAAAGACACATGGGTGTATTAGAAAGATACCAGATATTTTCCTTTAATCACTAGGCATTTAATCTAGGCACCCTCCAAGTCGAAAATCATACTTTACAAGATAAATATTAGTTTTTCCCAGTAATACATACTTACACAGTTTAGTCCAATAAGCAGATGGAGGACATTGAGACAGATTACAGTGTCTGAAACTAAGTTCATTTTATGTTAATGATGAAGTTGTTCATTATATTAATTCAAAATTTCCCCATGCAAATAGTATAGGGTTTAATTTTCTATTTTGCTCCTCCCTCCTTTTTCACCAAACATGATTAAAAATCTAATGGGTCAAACAAAAAAAGGTAAGTGTATTTTTCTCTGATAAGAATCTCCAGCAGTTATTCTTCTCTAACTGGTAACTTTGGTTTTTTCATTTTGAACTTTACATAATGCATTTTATATATGGAAAGTGAGACAGAGATAGAGAGGACAAAGATTGAAAGGGGCTGGACCAATTAACTACTCATCCTGACATCACTGAATGAGGAAAAATGGAAAAGCACAAGTGGAACAGTCCATTCAGGAAAAAGAAACATCAGGCTTTGGAAATACATTACGCTTTACAGCTAACGTTTATAGAGCATCTAGTGTGTGGCCATCATTTCATATTTGTTTTTTATGTTGTTTCATTTAATCCTAAAACAACACCCCGTGGCTTTCTCTAACCTTTTCCAATGCCATAATGAATGTGAACCGTACCAAGGAAGTAGTTATATATAAAATTCTGCTTTTGCTTTTATAAGAGGGGGGTTAACTCTTAGAAGAGTAGACACCAGTTATTAGTTATTCAAACACATTTCTTGACAAAGTCCTAATAACAACTGATCTAAAATAATACAGAAAACCAAGACCAAAGAAAAAAAAATCACCATCATGACATCAAGCATAAAATATTTACTTCTTAACAATATATTTCTAGTGAAAAGTCTTAGAGTATATTGCTGCAGCTGAAAGGTTTTTGTTGAACCATGCAAAGACTCTGGGATCCTTGGCCTCCTGAGGAGAAGAATTCAATCCGGGGCCAGCGATGAGGCTTGATCGCTCAGAGCTTTTGTGTAATCAAGTTTTATTAAAGTATAAAGGAGATAGAGAAACTTCTGACATAGACATCAGAAGTGGGTAGAAAGGGTACCCCCTTGCTAGTGTTAGCAGTGGGGTTATATACTCTCAATGAATCCAAAGAATGTCTGGAGGTTGTAAAGACCGCACTAGACCTACTCCCATAATTTACGTTTTAAGATAACAGAATTAGCCAGAAGGTTTAATCCCGAGACTGTCCTCAGGCAGGATACATTATTGTTATATAATCCTTGTAAAGACCAGACCTACTCCCATAATTTACATTTTAAGATGACATGATTAGCCAGGTTTAATCCAGAGACTGTCCTCAGGCAGGATACATAATGCTAAGGAATGCAGAGGAAAAAAAAGTTTGTCCTTTTTTCCTCCTTGAGAATTCCAGACACCTCTCTCCTTGGGGACCCCTAGACTTCTTATCAACCTACCTAGGAAATGATTCTCTCACAGCCAAGGGCTCAGATGAACTTCATTCCATATCTAATACTTGTGCACAGACTGTTAAGTCATCTTCTTCATGTGTGTAATATGATTTTCACCCTGGTGTGATTTTCACTCTCTCCTTTTGTACACGATCAAACCACTCTGCAGATTCATAAAAATAGCTGTTTCTTGCTCAGCTTGCAATAGAAAATGATGTGTTTGTAGTTTCAGCAGTGCTGATATTGTGTGAGTAATGTCTGTATTTGGTCGTCTGGGTGCTTATTAGTAGAGGAAGAACATTCAAATTTGTTCTTAAAAATTTACACGGAGCAGCTACCCCTTCATTAGAGGTGGGTGGGGAGAAAGGAGAAAACAGAAGACCCTGGTTTATCTCTTTATACAGTGGCCTGTTTTGGACTATCCCCAGAATTCAATTAGATGTTGCAGCTCAAGAGAGTTAGTTCTTCCATCTTCATTTTACTGGTGGTTATAGTAGAACACAGCTTAATCACCTCTTAATCACAAAAATGTAAAAACCCCAGATGATCTTGTACCTTATTCAAGACACTCCTTTTAATTTTTATTACAGCTGATCTTTCTACCAAAATACTGAACTGCTGTTACTGTCCCTTCCTTCATTTGTGGTCAGAGTGCAGTGCTAATGAGAAAAAAAAAAAAAAAGTGTAAAAGTTAGGAATAAAGGGAAGACAGAGGACACTGACAAATCCCACACACTTCACTACATGGATAACCAGTCCCTGAATGTTTTAATTGAGAGTAGACTAAGGCACCCCACTTCAGTACGCTTGCCTGGAAAATCCCATGGATGGAGGAGCCTGGTAGGCTGCAGTCCATGGGGTCGCTAAGAGTCAGACATGACTGAGTGACTTCACTTTCACTTTTCACTTTCATGCATTGGAGAAGGAAATGGCAACCCACTCCAGTGTTCTTGCCTGGAGAATCCCAGGGACGGGGGAGCCTGGTGGGCTGCCGTCTATGGGGTTACACAGAGTCGGACACGACTGAAGCACCTTAGCAGCAACAAGGGCAGAACTTGGAAAAAACAAAGCTGGTGTTTCCCTTTACATCAGAGTGTATGTCAGGAAGGACTAAGTGAAGACTGAGTTTAAAGAGTCCACCTGGACGCTGGAATTTTGTTACTTTGCCCTTTAAAGGAGAAAGGCAAAGGAAGACATGGGGAAATCATAGAGCAAAGAACAAAAATAAATTAAAATCTAATTTTCACTTTAAAAGAAAAATCTGTCTTAGTTACCTTATATTTCTTTTGTTGAAATCTTGTTAAGACATTGTTGTTGCTCAGTCGTGTCCAACTCTGTGTGACCCCCTGAACTGCAACAGGCCAGGCTTCCCTGTCCTTCATCATCTCCCAGAGTTTGCTCAAACTCATGTCCATTGAGTCGGTGATGCCATCCAACCATCTCATCCTCTATCATCCCCTTCTCCTGCCTTCAATCTTTCTGAGTGTCAGGGTCTTTCCAATGAGTTGGCTCTGTGCATCAGGTGGTTAAATTATTGGAACTTCAGCTTCAGCATTGGTCCTTCCAATGAATATTCAGGGTTAATGTCCTTTAGGATGGACTAGTTTGATCTCCTTGCAGTCCTACGGACTAGACTCTTCAGTGCTCAGCCTTCTTTATGGTCCAACTCTCACATCTGTACATGACTACTGGAAAAACCATAGCTTGACTATACAGATCTTTGTTAGCAAAGTGACACCTCTGCTTTTTAATATGCTGTCTAAGTTTGTCATAGTTTTTCTTCCAAGGGACAAGTGTCTTTTAAGACATACAAATTCGTAATTTTTATTCACTACATCCATAGAATATTCACTGAAAACACATTTTTTCCAGATCCCTCAAAATATGTGTTGAATTCCTTTTATCTGTTATTTCTTCCACATATCTCTAACTAATGTCTGTATTTCTAAGTCTGTATTTCTAGGACAAATAATAAACAAAAATCACATACATGGTGGTTTTCTTTACAAAGAATTTTCCAAACAGCTTTTCTGATAGACGTCTTCATTGGGTAGAATATTTTTCTTGAACAATTGATTAATTATTTAAAAAGTGACTGGCTCTGTGTCATACAAACATAGGTTTTATGTCTGTCTCTTGCTCTGAGTCTTAGCTCCCAGAACCATGACCATGATCTCCCCAGAGAAATTTCAGTGTAAAAGGGAGTTGGTTGAAACCTTGTACTTGAACCTTTCAGAAAAGTCAGAGCATTTGTGAATAGAGCCATCAGGTTGCTCTTGATTCAAAAACTGCAGATAGGGAGACATGCCTAAAGAATTTGTGAAGAGCAGAGAAGCGCTGCATATGCACAAACTTTAGTCAAAAGAGATGAAGCAAACCCCAACGAATGAATGAAAGATCCATTCAACAGAAGATATCAATGAGTGAAGCAGCCCAGGTTTACAATGTACTGATACTTGCCTTGAAACTAAGACACAAAAACCATACCATTTTTTTGTGGTTGGACATCAAAACTGCAAACCATTTTATTGTTCCTATTTCTCTTGACAGAGGCAATTATATACACATAATATATACATGTATACTGCCAAACTGGCTGGGAGGAAAGGTGTATTGAACAAAAATTATTCTTGGGACTTTCCTGGTGGTGCAGTGGGTAAGAATCCACCTTGCTATGCAGAGGACACAGGTTCCATCCTTAGTTGGGGAACTAAGATCCTACATTCCATGGTGCCCCGCAAGGAAAGATTCCACATAGTGCAAGGAAGATCCTGTGTACCTCTACTAAGATCTGGCTTGGCCAAATAAACATTAAAAAAGAGAAAGATCCTTGTCTCTGCTTACTTAGGAGCTCGCATAGCAGCTCTCTCACAATGGCCCAGGCAGGATGACAGCTTAGGCATCTTACTTCATCCTGCTCTTTATAGATTATGCAGTTTTCTGATACATTTTTTGCTGGGACCCTGACATTGAGGTGTCTTTTTAAACTTTGTGTGCTCTTGGGGAGAAGAGGAAAAGAACAGAAGAGCAACAGATTGAGGGTGAGAGGTATTGACAGATGTCTAAGGAATATCTAAGGAAAAGAGAGCAGGCACATTTTCCATGTAGTAATTCATCTAACCTCTCCAGTCTTCTTTTGTTTAAAAATGAATGTTAATATTTTGTTTTATTTTTTTAAGCTTCTTATTTTGTACTGGTGTACCAGTCAGCATCTCCTCTGTCCGTGGAATTCTCTGGGCAAGAATAGCTTCCTTGGTGGCTCAAACAGTGAAGAATCTGCCTGCTATGCAAGAGACCTGGGTTCGATCCCTGGGTGGGGAAGATCCTCTGGAGACGGGAATGGCTACCCACTCCAGTATTCTTGCCTGGAGAATCCCACGGACAGAGGAGCCTGGCGGGCTACAATCCATAGGGTCGCACAGAGTTAAGACATGACTGGAGCAACTTAGCATGCACGCACGCACGCATAGCCAGTTAGCAATGTCGTGATAGTCTCAGGTGAACAGCAAAGGGACGCAGCCATACTTAACGGCCCTTTCTCCCTCATTGAAACAGTCAAAACTTCCTTCTTCTATTCCTCCGATTGTTGTTTTCCCTCCTTCTCAACTATCAAGTTGCCGCCGTAAATTTTTTTTTTTTTTTTTTTATGGAGGCAAGATAAAAGTAACCAGTGTCTCAATGGTTCTCCAATATTATTTGGGCAGATGATGGACACCTTTTTGTTTTTTAATCAATCATTTATCACAACCTGTACATAATTCTTTATCAGATTACAAAAGTGACCAGGTTGGGCTGGATTTGGATCATATAGAATTTGGAAGCTGTGGGATGCAATTCTGAGTATAGACTAGGATAATGGAAGGGAACCTTTAGGAAAGCTGGCTCTGTTTGAATTAAGAAGCCACTGGCAGAAAGAAGAGAAATCTTACAGACAGCCTGAGACCTTGAGTTGGACTTCTAGCTCATTCTCTCACCTCCTGAATGTTAAGAGATGATAGATTCAAGGATTTGGTCTGCCTGCATAACTCCTGTGGCTTGAAGTCACCTACTGATTTCTCCTAAATAATTGGGTAGAATCTGCAGTCCATGCCCTGAATAGGAATGAAGTTTTTTCTTTTTTTCTAACAGCCTCATCTTTGTGCAGATTCTTGGCTTTTTTTTCTTTGTAGAAGTGCAAAAAAGATGCTGCAGTGGAATGACAAAGTAAGGAGAAGGGCGGGTGAGAGGGGTTTGCTGGGCTTTGAAATCCTGAGGAGAGAAAATAATGCAACTGTCTTAGTAAATGCGTGTTAACACTAATCATTTAGAGCACAGTTTCACAAAGATTAGCTTGGATTTGTTGTAAGCCTATCTCAGAAGCAGAGTCATTTGTACTGCTTGCCTATGGGAACAGCTGCTATTTAGTCTCTTGATTGGGGAGAATCACACCCTCTTTACCCTCCCCTCATGGGCACTGAAACTATCTCACGGGGGCATTGGAATCAGATTCAGCAGCTTCACAGTTTACTCAGGCCAATTTGCTGCCTGAGCAAAGTCTTTAAAACACGGCAAGCCTGTAACAGTACCATTCATCTTCCGCCTAGAACTGTGACCTGGCGGGTTGGGGCCCTGCCAGTCTGGGAATAGACATTTCTGTCATTGCAGATGAGAAGAGGTCATCAAACCTCTGGAGTGGATGCTGAACCACTCAGCTAAACTCTCCAGATGCTCATGGCTTGCTAGCACATCTGTCCCGTCTCCTCGGTGTTTTCCAGGATCCCCCAGATAGAAATTTGAGTGAACCAGAAGCTCAGTGTGTGAGGAAGTTTTCTCCTGTGAACTTGTCCTCATTGAAATGCTACTCCAGTGCTTGGTGAAGAGGTGTGGGCTGTGCCCAGAAAGCCAAGACCCACCTCCACACCCCAGAGGTCCCTTTCCATGGGCCAAGGGTCCTTAGGTGGGAACGTTAATGCTCTAAGCTCTGGGGAACGGCTTGCAATTATCTAGATTTGCAAGCTGAAGATTCCTAGGTGTCAAAGGGTAACTACTACAAAGATAACCAAGAACTAACATGAACTTCATCTCTTCTCTCCTCCCCAAAACTTAAAAATTCCAAACTTGTTACATTAGGGTAAATCATGCAGAAACACTCCAGCTGTTCATTACTTGGTGAAAGCTGAATTCAGCATTCCCACCCCAACCCCCTTCTTTTAAACTTTGTTTCTCAGCGTGTAGTTCTGAAAGGATGTGTCTGGTATCAGGGACCTTATCTGTCTATGATTCTCTCTACATTCTTGCCTTTTCTTCTTCCACGCCTCATTTAAAGGTTTTCCAACAGGAGTATTTGGTTCCACCCAGCTCCCAAAACCCTTAGTCATCTCTAAGAAGATTCAAATTGTGTTTTTTAAAAGCATTTGGCATCATGCATTTCCCTCAGCATTGGGGAGAGCAGAGTGTGCTAGTCTGCGGAGGCAGCAGTGCAGTGAAAAGTACAGAAGGCTTACAGTTAGACAGCCTGGTTCAAATCCATCATGATTCAAATCCACGACCTTTGAAAGTTACTCATTCACTATTCTAAAGCTTATTTTATTCAACTATGCAAAGAGGGAGTAGAGACTCAACTATAATCAAATAAGAGGGTTGTGAAAAGAAAATAACATACATAGCTTGTAATGCATCAAATATATACTGTGTTTGGCTCATCGTGAGAGTGTGGTTGTTTCAGCCTCCCTTCCCCTGCTTGTGTGGGCTATCACTGACTCCAGATGTGGGGGCATATGCCCACACGGTAGGCCTTGAGTTATTTCTTTGCTTAACAATACAAAATATGCCTGGGGAGAGAGTGGAGCTGCCCTGCAGCTCTGTTACAGCAACCCTTCTGGGGTCCATCCCTGAACAACCTCTATCCTGAGCAATCTCCAGGAAACTCTGGGTCTGCAAAAAGTTGATCTGGTGCTACCAATTTGGACCAAAGCAGAATCATGTGGTTTTCAGAGCTAAAAGTCCCCTTAGATTTTATCTAAATCAGTCCAGTTCAGTGTTAATTGCTCAGCTGCGTCCAACTCTTTGCAAGCTTAGGGACTGTAGCACACCAGGCTCCTCTGTTCATGGGATTCTCCAGGCAAGAATTCTGGACTGGCAAGGCCATATGCATGTGAGCGGATAAACGGCTGGCGTGTCAGCGGTAGGCGTTTCTGGGACTCCTTGACAGGAGAGCTCAGTGCACTGTGATTTCCACTGAGACTGTGATTCCATGGATCAAGAAGATGTGGTACATATATGCAATGGAATATTAGTCAGCCATAAAAAATAATGAATTTGAGACAGCTCTAGTGAGGTGGATGAACTCAGAATCTGTTATTCAGAGTAAAGTCAGTCAGAAAGAGAAAAACAAACATACTATATTACATATATTTGAAATCTAGGATAATGTCTTTTTAAAACTTTCTGTGTAAATTTTACTTGTTTATTCAAATTTATTTATTTTTAACTGAAGGATGGTTGCTTTGCTGTGTTGTGTTGGTTTCTGTACATGTGTCCCCTCCCTCTTGAGCCTCCCTCCCACCTCCCACCCCATCCCACCCCTCTGGGTTGTCACAGAGCCCTGCTTTGAGCTCCCTGAGGCATTCAGCAAATCCTGCTGGCTATCTGTGTTAGCTGTGGTCGTGTGTTTCCATGCTACTCTTTCCATTTATCCCATCCTCTCCTTCCCCACCCCCAGGATAATGCCTTTTAATAAACCAATAAATTTACATACTTGAAACAAACAAACAAGAATGCTGGAGTGGGTAGCCATTCCCTTCTCCAGGGGATCTTCCCAAACCCAGGGACCAAACCCCTTGCATCTCCTGCATCTCCTATATTGCAGACAGATTCTTTACCATCTGAGCCACCATCTAGATCAGTAACTTTTAAATTTTGTTGTAACACACACTTAGAAATCTTAGAGAGTGTGACCCAGTACTAACCAATGTACTTGCACATTTACATATATAACAAGTAAAACTTTACCACAATACTTGTTCTTACTATGGGCAGTATACTCTATTCTATTCTATTTTAAAATGACCGACATTGCCACTAAACAGACTATTTGGTGATTTGAAAAACAATGATCTATGCTAACTGACCCATGTTGAAAACAAATTGAAATCTAGAACTTTTCCTTTTCTGCCTTATATTTTTATCTGGTCATCCTAAATAAAATCTCTATCATCTAAATTTAATGCTTATTCATAAATATTGGTTTGGAGTTTAAATCAACGTGTTCTTTTTCATGGGCTGATTGCTAATAAAATTCATGGTGTTTTTACCTGAAAGTTGTCAGTTTAGGACCTCTAGTCTTAGTACTTGGTCTAACATGTCACCAAGGGCTGCCCTGACCTTGTGAATAACACAAGATACAATAGGTCTGAATCATCTCTTCTTGAGAGAAATGTTTGGCAAAATCCTAAAGGTAACTTTGGGCTTCCCGAGTGGTGCTAGTGGTAAAGAACCCGCCTGTCAATTCAGGAGATGTAAGAGATGTGAGTTTGATCCCTGGACTGGGAAGATCCCCTGGAGAAGGGCTTGGCAACCCATTCCAGTAGTTTTACCTGGAGAAGCCCATGGACAGAGGAGCATGGTGGGCTGCAGTCCATAGGGTCACAAAGAGTCAGTCACCACTGAAGCGACTTAGCATGCAAAGATAAATTTATGCTTTAATTGTTCTGTTACTGAGCAAGGGCTTGTGTGCCTGCAGTGCAGAAAGCCAAGTCTGATAGCAGGTATTTGCAGCAAAGTCAGGGTTTATTTGCAGGGCACTCATGCTCAAAAGAACTGAACCCCCTTTTGGCTTTCAGGCAAGTGTTTGTAATGACGATTTTAGAGAGAGCCATAGGAGGTGTGATCAGCTCACAGATCTTCTGATTGGTTGGTTGTGAGATAACAGGGTGATGCATTGAGACTCTCAGTTATCTACCTTCTGGTTGCAACCCATCAGGGGTTTAGTGCTTGTGGTCAGCATGTAATCACCATCCTCCACCTGGATGAGGGTCTTTGTTTCTGCAGAATAACTCAAAGATATGCATCAGATTGTTGTCTATATCCCTTTAAGAGGAACTAGAGCCCAGTGACTCTGTTGTTCTAATCCTCAGCTGTTTGAGTCTGCTCTTTGGAACTCGGGAAGGCTCAGGAAAGGAAGCCTTTTTCCTACAAACAGGAAACAGAGAGCACAGAGGGATTTTTGTACCTGGGCAGGCTTTGTGGGGTCCTGTTTGGTTTCATCACCACCACCCCCGCCCCCACCCCGACCCTGCTTTTTCTTTGATGACCTTCAGTTGTTAGGAGAGCAGGGGCAGGACAAGAAAGGGCATAGATCTTGGACAGAGAGATGAATCATAACCTTGGCAGGGGAACTCAGTTTTAGGGGACTCTATTTCAGTTCCTCTGTCCACCTGGTTTGACGGCTGAAATAAGATGAACTAAATATAATGAAAGCCACTGTAGCTGTTTCCGGCATCAGGCCAGCTTTGGGTAATTCCTGCTTCTGCCTGGTGACTTGTCTGTTTCTGTCCCAGCTTGGTGCTCTTCTCAACTTTCCTTTTAAAGTTGCCTTGTGGCAATAACAACATTTTTAATGCCAGTGAATAGGGAAACACAACATAAAGTAGTTGCTACAAGCAAAAATTATTATTGAAATATCAGTTTATTTTGAAAAATCCATGTGACCACTGAATTCTACTCTACATATAGTTCGGCATGAATTATTAGTTAAATGGCTTAATTTTTACTTTCTTTTACTTTTCTTTTATTGAGGTAGGGCCCTTGTCTCTGGCACTCTAGTGAAGTTGCCCAGTGAAGCAGATTCCTCCTGTTGGGAGATGTAAAACAGCCTGGACTAGTGACTCTGATTCAGATAGAGTTCAATCCTGCCTCTGTAGTTGACCAGCTCTGTGAACTGGGCAAGGGTCTTTCTTTCTCAGATCTCCAGTCTCCTCATAACCAAGGGAATGAAATGGTTATGAGAATAAAATGGTTCTGGGAATTAAGGGGAGCAATGACATTTACAACACTCAAGACTTGTGGTCTGGACATATGCACCCAAATCTGGAGTCGGTGATCTCTCACATAAATAGGGGAAGGGATGCTGAAATGACTGAACTTCCATGATGGGCCAAACATGTTACATATTTTACATATTACAGGCTATATATCTTATTTTATTTTCACAACCCTCTTAGTTGATTATTATGTCTCGCCTCCCTCTTTTCATAGTTGAATAAAATAAGCTTTAGAATAGTAAGTGAATAACTTTCTTAAGGTCACGGATTTGAATCATGACAGATAAGAACCAGGCTGTCTAACTGCAAGACTTCTGTACTTTCTACTGCATTACTGTTGCCACAAACTAGCACATTCCCCTATTCTCAATGCTGCGAGAAACGCATAATGCCAAATGCTTTTTCTTTTCTTGTCATGAAACTGTTGGAATGAAAGGTGTGAAATGCTATCTGGTTGGATTATATTTGTTTTTTAAATGAATCAGGTTGTTAGACGTTCCATACATAAGTAGTCACTTATTTTGATAGGCTATAATCCATAGATTCTATAGGTATATATGGTTATGAACTGATTTCCAGTGTCTTTTTAATATTAACACTAGCCTGTAAGAAAAACTGGCTAATGGGATGGAATTGACAGGCTCGTTATTGGCGATAAAATGTGGATTTCAAACACACACTTAATTTTCCTGGGTAATAATTATTGGGTCAAATAATTCCTAAGAATAGATATACTCAATTATTCAGATTTAATAATTATTACTCATCAAAATTCCAACTGTGTTTTTGGCATTTGCATCTCTCCAAGGTGATTGTGTGTCAATTCCATCCTGTATGAGGCAAGTCATCACCTTGTTTTCTATCACAATGGTCTCTCACTTACAGAGTCATTCAGCTGCCCACCTAGTCAGAAAAAATGATACGGAGAGAAGAAAATTGTACCTGTGTCCCCAGCTGGGTTAGCACATCCACTGTGACTTTTTGAAACGTTTCCATGAAAGTAAAATCTTTGGTTCTTGTGATGTCAGTCACACTGATCTGTATTGTTCTTCTGAGAACAGTAAATAATTCAGAGTCAAAGACAGATTTTAAGGAAGAAGGCTTATTCTGGCCTCAGTTACATTTTCTCTTGCCACAGCGATGTCATGGAGGCTCGAACAAGACCATGGCCTGTTCTCATATGCGTATCACTGCAGATGCTGCTCTGACACTCCACCTTTTTCTTCCTCTCTACCCTGTCCACCAGAAAAAAACAAAGAAATCGGGCTTCCCTGGTGGCTCAGTGATGAGGAGTCTGCCTGCCAATTCAGGAGACACAGTTTCGATCCCTGGTCCGGGAAGATCCCACATGCCATGCAGCAGCTAAGCCCGTGGGCCACAACTACTGAGCCTGCGCCCTGGAGCCGGGGAACCGCAACTACTGAAGCCCTTGCACTCTAACACCTGTGCCCCGCAAAAATAGAAGCCACTGCCATAAGCAATCGGTGAGCCGCAACTAGAGAAAAGCCTGCACAACAACGAAGCCTGGCACTGCCAAAAATAAATGAACAAAATAATTTTTTAAGCAAGAAATCATATTTGAAAGAAGAACCAAAAACTATTCATGTTTTTCCAACCTTATCTTTTTTTTTTTTTCCCTTTTAAGCTTTTCTAGATTTCTCTTATGTTCTGTGTAGTTGACGATGTGCTCATTTGTAGGATAGGATCAAATAATGTTAGTGTGAGGACCATTCATTAGTCAATATTGAAAATCTGTGTTATAGAAGAACAGGTAATGAAGAAACCCACTTCCGCTTGGCACACACACATAAGGATGACCTGTTGTGGCTCTAAAGGGAGTGGAGATACAAATTTTTGCAAAATAAAAATATATTCGGCAAAAAAGCTATAAGAAAATGTCAACATAAAATATAGTCTATCGAAATTTTTGTGACGTTACTCTGTGAATCCATTCCCCTGGATTTAATATCTTAAAAACAATCATTAAATATCTCTCATGAATCTATGGATGGGTTACCTGATACCTGGGTGTCTACTGCTACTCAAAATACTATAATAGTAATCATAATGCATTGAGCATCTACTGAATGCAAGAAAGTACAAAAAGTCTTTCACATACATTTTCTCTTTATATTCATAAACACCCCTATGAAATGCTTTCCAAGTATCAATTCATGGATAAGCAAATGAAGACTCAAGGAATTTAAATAACTTACCTGGTTAATATCGAAGGCAAAAGGAGAGGGGACAGCGGAGGATGAGATGGTTGGATGGCATCACCAACTCAATGGACATGAGTTTGAGCAGGTTCCGGGAGATGGTGAAGGACAGGGGAGCCTGGCATGCTGCAGTCCATGGGGTTGCAAAGAGTGGGACATGACTTAGCAACTGAACAACAATAGCCTGATTATAATGAAGCAAGCAATAACATCTCTTAATGTTCTGGAAAAAGCACCCAGATATTGAAATCAGATGCAATGAAGATAATAAAGATAAAACAAATGGAGATAATTTGTAACGTTAGGATACTCAGTATTTGAAAATCCAAACAGAAATTTTAGTCAATCAAAAATATAGCAATGATAAAAATTAGATTATTTTTATAGCACATGCTATTGTCTGCAATATATTTTGTTCATTAGTGGATATATTGTGGTTTGGAGCATGGACCACACCATGAAGTTATACGCTTAGTATTAATAACATCTGGTCATGTATACATTGTTTTCAAATTCCTAACTTGATGAAGAGCATCCTGCTTTTTGGTCAGAGGAAGGCAGAATCATCATCCGTAGTGATTTTCCTCTTCTGGTTGGACGGTCCGTATTTATACCCTTTCATAGTCTTTGCCAGTATTCTTTGTTTTACCTCCTCCCACTCTTGTCGGTTGGTTTAGGCACTTTTTTCCCCTCCAAATGTACGAGATAATCTCATAATTTCCTCTCATTCTAGTAATCAGTATTTCTGGAATTACATTACCACCTTAGCAGAATGTCCTAAGACACTGGCAGTTATCAGCTAACTCTACTCACAATAGTTCCTCTCTTTAAGGGAGTTCCCAGTAGTTCAACAAAGACTTGCAGAAGTCTCTCAGGGTCTCTTGGGTTCTACCCCATCTAAACCTCTTTTGATAAAATCCACGTTTCTCAGACTGTCTGCATCAGGTTTAGGTTGGCACTCCTGTAACGTCTGGAGAATTCCCAGTGACTTCAAGAATCTGCATCCCAATCTATTCCCTTTTAGGACATTCTATTATCACCCCCCAAAGACTCCGTCTCCAACCTCATGCAGGTGTGATCACTCTTGCAGTTGCATTCACTCTTAGGTTCTAGCTTCTTGATATCAGACAGAGCTTGGCTTCAATATTACTTGAGGGGTGTAACCCTCAGAAAAACGTTTAACCTGTGTCACCAGAGATTTTCTATTGGGAAAATGGAAAATTGTCCCTTTCTTATAAAGTTGTCCCTCTCTTATAAAGTTGTTATTATTGTTGTTTAGTTACTAAGTCAACTTAGTGTCTCTTTTGTGACCCCACGGACTCTAGCCTACCAGGCTCCTCTCTCCATGGAATCTCCCAAGCAAGAATACTGGAGTGGGTTGTCATTTCCTTCTCCAGAAGATCTTCCTGACCCAGGGATCGAACCTGCGTCTCCTGCATTGGCAGGCGGATTCTTTACCACTGAGCCACCAGGGAAGCTGTAGGTTAAATAAAACGTGTATGAAGTACCTATTCCCTATCTGGCACACAGCAACTACTTAAATACTATTTTCTGGTGTCCTCCCTTGCTCAGCGTGCCTGAAGACTATTCCCCTGGCCCATCATTAAGTCTGTTTCTACCATTTTATGAGGAATCTCACCTCATCCACCTTTCCAATGTACTATCCTAAACTATCTGCTTTACATTAGCTCCCTTCAAGATCCCTAGCTGAATTCTATCTTCTCCTATTTTAAAGTCACGTTCCAAGTTTAACCCATTTATACATTTCTGTTCTACCCTCAAGGGATATTTCTTGAGATGAGTTCATTATCCCCTCCTGTTCATTTATTTTAGTGAGGTACTGACATGAAATAAAAAATGTTCAGTCTGTCAAATAGTTCGAGTTTCTCATCAACATGCTTGGGTTGCCCTTGTGCACACACCTCTAGTGTGGTCCATTTCTTCTCTCCCTTCAGGGCTCAGCTTGGGAATCCTCTCTAGAAAGTCTTCCCTCACCCCCTTGCTCCACCCCACCCCTACTAGAGCCTCTTCCTCCTCCGAGGTCGCCTCCCATCTGGGGACTTGGCCCCTCCCACATGAAATCAGCTTATTTTTAAATCAGGGAACGCTGATGTCACCTTCCAGCGAAAGAGTGACCCCATGGCTTAGGTCACCAACTCTGCCCACATCCCCACGTTCTCTCGGGCTTCTCCCTTCGGGACCCACATCAACATGTCCATCTCCTAGTCTCCTGAATAGATGTAAGATCTTGTGATATTAAAATGCTTTCAACTTACTGAAATTGCAACAGGCCTTTTGGGGGTGGGGGTGGGGGAAGAATGCTGTTATTCCTTTTCTCACTTGTCCTCATGCTTACCACTCAAAATACACATGTTCTGGGCATATGTTGGCACAAATACACAGACATACTGACTTTGAAAGAGGCATATTTTTTGCACTCCTTGACATCTGCTTATGTTGGTTAAACACATAGCTCTTCTGTTCGTGTTTCAACATGGTCAAAAAACACACTCGAATGTGTCAAGCCTGTATGTGTCCTCTTTAATAACTGACGTAAATCTTTTCCAGCACAATCTAGCATCACCTTGGCCACTTAGGGGCAGCACTGAAGTGCACGGGGAGTGGCTGGTTGGATGAGCCCATCATTTGTTGGATTGGTGGGTGGCAGATAGATGATGTCATCCTTTCTCATACTCCTCCCCTGCTATCTCTCTTTTGCTCCTTTTTTTGTTCCTTAAGAGAAATCAGATCAGTTTTCCTGTCAAGACTGAAGTACATTAAGAAAAATCAAGATTGAGTTCTCATTGTGGATAAATTGAGGCATCAGCTTCCCTGGTGGCTCAGCAGGTAAAGAGTCTGCCTGCAATGCGGGGGATGAGAGTTCAATCCCTGGGTCAGGAAGATCCCCTGGAGAAGGAAATGGTGACCCATTCCAGCATTCTTGCCTGGGAAATCACTTGGACGGAGGAGCCTGGTGAGCTACAGTCCATGAGGGTCACAAGAATCGAACACAATTTAGTGACTAAAGCACCATCAAAAGTGAAGTTAAGTGACTCTTTTTCACTCTGTTCTGCCATTTTGCCGTCCGTCTATAGGAAAACATGGGTGCTCTGATTGTACATATTTGAGGACAGTACATACTAGCATGGTGACTTTCTCGGTTATTGTAGACTTAAATGTTAAATATTCTGATTTGGAAGAATCTAAATTTACAACTATAGTAAGGCATCACCCCTAGATTTATACACAGAGAATGGTACAAGTTTCTTCCATTTTCTTCATTTATGTTGAAATTCTATTCACAACTATCATTTATTTACATATATGTATTCAAATGGTTGTGTTTCACAGCATTGCATTTTATGAGACAGGCTACCTTCATCCATATTTTATTGCAAAGAGATTACCATTACTCCTAGGTATTTTAAAATATGAGCAATGGTTGCTTACACAACAGAAAAAAAATTTAAACAACCTGAAACACACAGAAACAACCCATCAAATTCAGACGACTAGAAGTATGGCTGGAAGGTTACAGCTCCTGTCCAAACTAAATCCTTTAGCAATGACTGCATTGCCTTTAATTCTGTAAATGACAGCCTCCCAGTAGGCTGCATTATTCTGATCACACTTACATCCGTGCTATAATTGGCTGCCCATGAAACTCTCATTGCAGACAGCCTTGTTAGCTCATGGGGAAGAATGGTACAGGCAACACATCAAAAGGTTGAATATGGAAAAGGAATGAAAGAGCCTAGCAGCCTGCTGAATCCTGGTAATTGAAGAGCAAGAGAATCTTTGTGTGTGTGTGTGTGTGTGTGTGTGCGTGCACACATCCATACAGTAGTCCCTCTGCTGAGGACCGCCAAATGAGGGAACAATAATAATCTGTGGAGGAACAGAGATACTGTGAGACAAAAGCACACTGGTGAAGAGCACGCAATTCACAGAATAACTTCCCAGTCTTAGATGACACCTGCTAGAGCTGCTTCCAAACACCTGTGCAATTACCTTCTGATCTTAGTTATCAATGGGTTTGATCATGACAGTCCAGAGGGTCTGAGGCTTTGGCTTTTTGCCTTTCCTTTAAATTGAGAAGTGTGATGGAGAACAAGAGCATTTACAGTTGGAATTCTGATTTCCAAGTGGATTTGAAAGCATAGGAAGATGTAAAGGGAATTGCTCTTAAAGAACCAGGATTTGATCCCAGAATTGCATCTTGGCTGTGTAACGTTGGAGGGAACTCTCAACCTTCCACACAACACATGAATCAGCTGCATGTTATTGTAAAGCAATTATACTCCAATTAAAAAAATTTTTTTAATGGTCAATAAGCATAAAAGGATAAACAGAAAATAAAAGTAAAAACAATTTTTAAAAAAGACTACTACAACCTTACAACAAGCAGTTGGCTTGACTATTACCTGGGGATTGTAACATCTACTTTGTAGGGTTCTCTGAGGACTGAATAACTTGATGTGGCAAGCACCATGTGTGATTATGTTTCTTAGTAGACAGTGGTAGATATTGCTATTTCTATTTGTTGGGAGAAAATACAGGCACTAAAATAGTAGAGATTTCTTACGGGTAACTGTAGCATGACTGAATAATTGATGGTATCCTTCCTGTCCAAACTGTAGTATGTGTGGTAAATAATTGATGGAATCCAAACTGTGGAAAATTCTTAAAGAGATGGGAATACCAGAACGTCTTACCTGCCTCCTGAAAATCTGTGTGCAGTTCAAGAAACAACAGTTATAAGTGGACATGGAAAAACAGACAGGTTCCAAATTGGGAAAGGAGTATGTCAAGGCTATATATTGTCGCCCTGCTTATTTAACTTATATGCAGAGTACATGATGAGAAATGTGGGCTGGATGAAGCACAAGCTGGACTCAAGATTGCTGGGAGAAATATCAATAACCTCAGATATGCAGATGACACTACCCTTATGGCAGAAAGTGAAGAGGAACTCAAAAGCCTCTTGATGAAAGTGAAAGTGGAGAGTGAAAAAGTTGGCTTAAAACTCAACATTCAAAAAATGAAGATCATGGCATCCAGTCCCATCACTTCACGGCAAATAGATGGGGAAACAGTGGAAACAGTGAGAAACTTTATTTTGGGGGCTCCAAAATCACTGCAAGATGGTGACTGCAGCCATGAGATTAAAGACACTTGCTCCTTGGAAGAAAAGCTCTGACCAACCTAGACAGCATATTAAAAAGCAGAAACATTACTTTGCTGACAAAAGTCTGTTTAGTCAAAGCTATTGTTTTCCCAGTAGTCATGTATGGATGTGAGAGTTGGACTATAAAGAAAGCTGAACACTAAAGAATTGATGCTTGTGAACTGTGATATTGGAGCAGACTCTTGAGAGTCCCTTGGACTGCAAGGAGATCCAACCACATCAGTCCTGAATATTCATTGGAAGGACTGATGCTGAAGCTGAAGCTCCAACACTTTGGCCACCTGATGCGAAGAACCGACTCATTGGAAAAGACCCTGATGCTGAGAAAGATTGAAGGCAGGAGAAGGGGACGGCAGAGGAGGAGATGGTTGGATAACATCACTGATTCCATGGACGTGAGTTTGAGTAAGCTCTGAGAGTTGGTGACGAACAGGGAAGCCTGGTGTGCTGCAGTCCATGGGGTCACAAAGAGTCGGACATGACTGAGGGACTAAACTGTACTGAGCTGAACTGAACTTCTTGTCCTCTTTATAAGGAAAAGAGGAAGAAACATCTTCTCCATGTGGTGCAGGAGCACAGAGCCTCAGGAAGGAATACAATCCACCCAAGTTCACTCCATCAGCATGTAATGTATCTCTTGCTCACAGTTACCCTGTTTATGGGATTCTCTTCCTGACCCCAGAACTAACCCCTGAAGTATGCACTCACATAAAACTCTTACACATAGAGTTTTATAAAATGTGATATCCTTCCTTTACAAAGAGAGCAGAAATGATTGCCATTGTCCTGTAATCAGAACAATAGTTTTCAGTTTCCTCTTTGAAGTAGAAGCTCTGTGCTACCCACATTATCTCCTTGGGGACCAATGCGCTTCTTCCCTCAGCCTCCTGGAGTGTCTGTTGCCAATGGTTCACAGCTGAGTCTTTCCCTGGGACTGTCTCTCAGCCAACAATAGAGGAGCCTATTCACCCAAGGTTGCATCCCTTTCTTGTGGCTGCCTTTATCCAATGACTGAGGGGTGGAGGGTATGAGAGTGAGCCCTCTTGTCTCAGTATGGGACTGCCCTGAAGGGTCCTCCCAGGTCCAGAACTTCCTGTGAAATCAGAGGATCCCTCTACTGGAACTGCACGACAGGCAACTTTCCCTTCTGCCTTCTTCCTTTCTTGAATCACTGATAGGAGTTGTTCTAAAAGCACTCAAGTGTCAGTTAGGGTCCAAGAAGCAGATGCCAAATGAGAATTAGACATACAAGCATCTATTGGGGAAAATGCTTGTGAAACAGAAAGAGCCGAGGATGCAAGAAGATGCCAGAGAGCCTTTGGACTGGGCTGTGGGCCTGACACCGATGGAGGGACAGAGGAAAAGAAGTAAGGTTAAGAAAAGCCTCAATCTGTAGTATAATCCTGAAAAATTCTTAGTGGAGCTGACGAGGCTTCTAGAGCATTGTCTGCTTCTTAGAGTTGGGCAGAAATAAATAGTTCAGCTCTGTTTCCCCTGATGTAGGAAGTCATGGCCCAGAGGAGCCCAGGGAGACCATGGTCATAGTGTGAATGCTGCGCACACACACATAAATGAAGTCGTAACATCTAGAAGTTCTCATCCAACCTCTTTCCTTGTAGCTGGTTGTTTTATGGGTCGATTCAAGCAACATCACCATGGTCACCAAATCTCCTTGATTATCTTCACCCCAGAGGGTGAACATCTTGGTCACATGGTCACCTTGCAGGGAACCTGATCTGAGAGAGCTGGTGTCAGGAGTGTTCTGTGGAATTCTAAAATGGAACTCTGAAGCTGGATGATGTATGGGCTGGCTGGTGATGAAGACCCTGCCTGTAGGTGAAGTGCTCAGAGTCCCTGGGATGAGGCAGCTCTGCAATTGTTAACATTTTGCTGATGGTACACTGGGATGGGGCATGGATGGAAGGCATGCAATGGCAGGTGCAATGTCTCAGGCCTACAAGGGGATAGAGCCATCATATTACAAAGACAAAGCTATCAGAAGGGTGTTGCTGAGTGAAATTTTTGCCCTAGAGAGAGACAATGAAAGGTTGAGAGTGATTAATCACCAACTGAAGGCAAAATGTGAAACTCAGAGGGTCTCTTTGGCAGCATAGAAAGAGACACTTATCTCCTGTAGACAGAGGGCAGAGCAGGCCAAAGATCAGTCCCAAGACTTAATTATAAGGGTAACAAAGCTCCAGCAAAGGTTACATTTTCAACTCTGGAGAAGCTGCTTTCTCAAGGCCAGGGCCCTTGATGAGGAAGAGTAAGCCCTGACATGTCTAAATCAATGCCTTAGATAATATGAACGTCCCAGATGTTTACAAAATCATGGGGCTGCAGAAGTGGCCTGTTTCTCCCTATTAAACGTCAACCCTCCCTTCTGTCTTGAAGAAATGAAGGCACTTCTGCCTGCAGGACAGCATTCAGTCATGTTAGCATCCACCGCTTCTCTGTTTTCCTGGCCACTAGACTAGAAATTAGAGCCAGGTTTTTATATAACATGCTGGGAAGTGCTGGGCTCAGTAAGGAATTAAAGAACTATACTCTGAAAGGGTTGCTGATATACTTCTGCCACAAACTCTCACACCATCTTCTCTTATGGCCAGTCATCAGAGAAATGAAAATACAGGGGATCCTGAAACCACAGTTTCAGCTGAGCTAATGGGACAAAGTGTAAGTCTGCCGCAAATACAGGTAACGTGGGGTCCTTTCCTCAAGTTTGGGAGGATGAAGGGAAAACACAAAAACAAATGTCTCAAAAGGTAAAAGACAGATTTTCTTTTCTAGAGTAGGTGGGGCACAGAGGGAGTGGCGGAGTTCCCTGGAGAGAAGGGAGATTTCATGGAGGAGAGAACTCCAGGCTCATCACAGGCAGAAGAAAAAAAAAGCAAGAGACAGGAAACCACGGACTGAACAATCACAGTGCTTTCAAAAATCAGAAACAGTTGGGCTAAACCTGGGGATAAAGATGAGGAGATATGCAACTGGAGAAAAAAAAACAAAGGACATGATGGAGGGTTTCATAGACCATGGTAAGATGCTAAGAAGTCTGGACTTGATTCTGCTTTGTGGTTGTTGATTTGAATTTTATATTGAAATATTTTAAACTATTTTAATAACTAATCAAAGAAAACCCTTTCAAATATGTTTTTTAAAAAAAACCCTATGTTTGAACACACTAGAGACGGCCAACACAATTAACTTGGGCTGCCAAGTTCATATCCATTTGCTCAGCTTTCAAAATAAAGCTTCTCCTGTCATTTCCATTTAATTGCAAAAATATCATGGCTGGCAAAAATGGCTATTAAAAAACCTGCTCCTAATTTCAAGTATTTATCAGTGTGAATTAGGGTTTTTTAAATTTCTCTAAATTCTAAACCAAGCACAGAAACAAAATTGGACATCAAGGTTGATGTAAAATTTTATTCACATAGCTGATTGGAAATTTTGTAATCATCTTAATAATCTCAATGTTCTCATTGATCAACTAGTTGGGATTCATAAAATAAATTAAGGTAATACAGTACCCATCAGTTTCAAATACTTAATGCTTTGAGGTATTATTTTGTTTCCAAACAGTATCTCACCTGTACAAAAGAGGAGTTAAAAATTGCAAGCACAGGTAATAGTAAGCCAATAAAGGATTTTAAAAACAATGTGATAATTCTTGTAAAAATTTGAAAAAATCATGCTGATGGTGAAGTCGCAAATAATTAGATAAAAGTCTGAAGCATAGGTTTTTTCAATCCAGGCCCTCTGACTAGAAGTATTGATGGGATGGGAGGGGACAGAAGAGAGAAAGGATGGTGTGGACTTCTTGAGGAGGAAGCATCTGTAGCTCTTGAGGAGGATTCTGGTGCAGAGAATGACGAACAGATTGGGTTGTGTTCAGTGACTGGGTGGGCATTGATGGCTTCTTCATCTTTGACTTTTTATACAAGCTTAGTACAGGAGCTCTCACATAGAAAAATGTTCAGTAAATATTTTTGAAGTGTTAAAATGTATGCCAAACAACAGTGCTTTCATTGGCTCACAATACTTTGAGAAGTCCCATCCAAAGACTTGTATGATCTCACAGAGTGTTCCTTTTTTTCCTCTTAAGGGGCTTTGTCTAAAAGAAGGATTCAGCTGTAATGTCTGTCATTTTTCTTCTAAATCAAGGATAACTTCTACTAAGAAAACTCACTATTAAGAAATCTTTATGCATCATTATACTTTGAGTGGCCTGTGGAGAGAAAATCCTCTTGCGTCCCAATCTGGTGGGTGGTATTTCTAGAACTGCATTTAGAAGGCAATAGAAATGCTTTCACCAGAGCTCCAGACAAACTCCCCTGTGCTCTTGTACGTATTGCAGATATTTAGGGAAAATAATTATTTTTAAAGCAATTACAAATTCATAGGAAGGTGCAAAGAAATGCACAGGGATTTTCTGTGCACCCTACAAGAGGAGATATATTTTTATAGTATCTTGGAATTAATTTCCTAGTTGTAAGGAATATATACATATACACACACACATATATATGTGCATGTGTTTATATATATATAATATATTTAATGATATTGGGTAAGCAGGAATCTGGGGAATTAAGGCAGAAAATAGCAATATTGATATGGTAATGACTCATTAGGTTTTCCCAAGAGCAGCTAAGTGTTGCTGTGTTTCTAAAGGTGTTCTGTTTGGACCAAAGTCAACGACAAAATCCTCACACGTATGTGGAACCTGAGACAGTAAACATATTTCTCTGGTATTTAATTAACTTTACAGAAAGTAAGGCAAATAAAATCCGTTTCTAAAGGAAAACAGCAATCACAGCTAGAAGAAAGCATCATTTAAATGCACCCATGCCCACTTTCACGGACACACGCATACACACACACATGCAACATTAGTAGCTGACTGGATTTTAAATTTGAAATATGCTCAATTTCTTATGTGCAGTGCACTTCTAATTATCTTGGTCTTTTCATCGGCCCCAAATACCAAATATTATAGAAGAGCTTCATACAACATTTGGCGAAATTCCTTTGAAAATTAAGACTAATTCTGACGTCTGATTTTTTTTTTTTGGCACCAAAATCTCCTAACTCTGATTAGTTGGTCACGGGGTTGAGCCTCATGGTGCTTTTCAACCCTTGCTCTTCTGTCCTGTCACTAACCAAAGTGACCACAAAGCCCAGAAAATGTGCTAGGGTCAGATTCTGTGCATTTTTCAGGCCAGTGATATAATAGTCTTACCTTAGATTTCATAGATTAAGATGTTTCTCACACACATTATCTTTTTTCATTTATCAACAAGCCTATGGGACAAGTATTATTTCCCTGTTTAACTGTATAGAAAGTTGAGGGTTGGAAAGAAGTTGTTGCTGTTCAATCTCTAAGTCATGTCCGCCTCTTTGTAACTGCCTGCACTGCAGCACACCAGGCTTCCTTGTCCTCCACTATCTCCCGGAGTTTGCTCAAACTCACGTCCATTGAGTTGGTGATGCCATCCAACCATCACAACTTCTGTGACCCTCCTCTTCTGCCCTCAATCTTTTCTAGCATTAGAGTCTTTCCCAGTGAGTTGGCTCTTTGCATCAGGTGGCCAAAGTATTGGAGCTTCAGCCTCAGTATCAGTTCTTCCAATGAATATTCCAGGTTGATTTCCTTTAGGATTGACTGGTTTGATCTCCTTGCTGTCCAAGGGATTCTCAAGAATCTTCTCCAACACCACAGTTCAAAAGCACCAATTCTTTGGCGCTCAGCCTTCTTTATGGTCCAACTCTCACATCTGTACATGATTACTGGAAAAAAACCATAGTTTTGACTGTACAGACCTTTGCTGGCAAAGTGATGTCTCTGCCTTTTCATGTGCTGTCTAGGTTTGTCGAAGCTTTTCTTCCAAGGAGCAAGCGCCTTTTAATTTCATGGCTGCAGTCACTATCCACAGTGATTTTGAATCCCAAGAAAAATCTGTCACTGTGTCCACTTTATCCCCATCTATTTACCATGAAGTGATGGGACTGGATGCTGTGATCTTAGTTTTTTGAAAGGGAAGAAATTATAAGGATATAATATATAGCACCAGGAATACAGTCAATATGTTATAATAACTTTGTATGCAGTGAAATCTATAAAGATACCAAATTATTATGTTGTGCACCTGAAATTAATATAATATTGTTAGTTATCAGATCAGATCAGATCAGTCGCTCAGTCGTGTCCGACTCTTTGCGACCCCATGAATCACAGCACGCCAGGCCTCCCTGTCCACCACCAACTCCTGGAGTTCACCGAGACTCACGTCCATCGAGTCGGTGATGCCATCCAGCCATCTCATCCTCTGTCGTCCCCTTCTCCTCCTGCCCCCAATCCCTCCCAGCATCAGAGTCTTTTCCAATGAGTCAACTCTTCGCATGAGGTGGCCAAAGTACTGGAGTTCCAGCTTTAGCATCATTATTTCCAAAGAAATCCCAGGGCTGATCTCCTTCAGAATGGACTGGTTGGATCTCCTTGCAGTCCAAGGGACTCTCAAGAGTCTTCTCCAACCCCACAGTTCAAAAGCATCAATTCTTCAGTGCTCAGCCTTCTTCACAGTCCAATTCTCACATCCATACATGACCACTGGAAAAACCATAGCCTTGACTAGATGGACCTTTGTTGGCAAAGTAATGTCTCTGCTTTTCAATATGCTGTCTAGGTTGGTCATAACTATACTTCCAAGGAGTAAGCGTCTTTTAATTTCATGGCTGCAGTCACCATCTGCAGTGATTTTGGAGCCCAGAAAAATAAAGTCTGATACTGTTTCCACTGTTTCCCCATCTATTTCCCATGAAGTGATGGGACCAGATGCCATGATCTTCGTTTTCTGAATGTTGAGCTTTAAGCCAACTTTTTCACTCTCCACTTTCACTTTCATCAAGAGGCTTTTGAGTTCCTCTTCACTTTCTGCCATAAGGGTGGTGTCATCTGCATATCTGAGGTTATTGATATTTCTCCCCGCAATCTTGATTCCAGCTTGTGCTTCTTCCAGTCCAGAGTTTCTCATGATGTACTCTGCATATAAGTTAAATAAGCAGGGTGACAATATACAGCCTTGACGAACTCCTTTTCCTATTTGGAACCAGTCTGTTGTTCCATGTCCAGTTCTAACTGTTGCTTCCTGACCTGCATACAAATTTCTCAAGAGGCAGATCAGGTGGTCTGGTATTCCCATCTCTTGAAGAATTTTCCACAGTTGATTGTGATCCACATAGTCAAAGGCTTTGGCATAGTCAATAAAGCAGAAATAGATGCTTTTCTGGAACTCTCTTGCTTTTTCCATGATCCAGCGGATGTTGGCAATTTGATCTCTGGTTCTTCTGCCTTTTCTAAAACCAGCTTGAACATCAGGAAGTTCACGGTTCACATATTGCTGAAGCCTGGCTTGGAGAATTTTGAGCATTACTTTACTAGCGTGTGAAATGAGTGCAATTGTGTGGTAGTTTGAGCATTCTTTGGCATTGCCTTTCTTTGGGACTGGAATGAAAACTGACCTTTTCCAGTCCTGTGGCCACTGCTGAGTTTTCCAAATTTGCTGGCATATTGAGTGCAGCACTTTCACAGCATCATCTTTCAGGACTTGGAATAGCTCAACTGGAATTCCATCACCTCCACTAGCTTTGTTCGTAGTGATGCTTTCTAAGGCCCACTTGACTTCACATTCCAGGATGTCTGGCTCTAGGTCAGTGATCACACCATCGTGATTATCTGGGTCGTGAAGATCTTTTTGTACAGTTCTTCTGTGTATTCTTGCCACCTCTTCTTAATATCTTCTGCTTCTGTTAGGTCCATACCATTTCTGTCCTTTATCGAGCCCATCTTTGCATGAAATGTTCCTTTGGTATCTCTGATTTTCTTGAAGAGATCCCTAGTCTTTCCCATTCTGTTGTTTTCCTCTATTTCTGTACTTCAAAAAAGAAAAAGAAAGTCAAGGGTTGGCATGATGGAGAGGTTTACCCTGTATCAAAGAACTAGTTAGTAGCAAGGTCTGGATTAAGATCCCTCGATTTCTGTTTCTAAGCCCAGTGATCTTTCTTCTCTACCATAATAGATATTCCATTTGTAACTGATATAGTCTCAAAATTTTTCTGAGACTACCATCAGTGAATTTTTCAATAAAATGGCTGGATGCCCTAAATCCCAAACTCTGGGCACCTTAGCATGCTAGAATATCTCCAAGACTGATGAAGGCCTTCCCATTTAGCTCTAGCCCCAATTTTTTTGTTTCTACTGCCTCGTGAATCTCTGCTCTGTACTGTGCATCTTCAAGCCATGTCCCCTTTCTGGAGGTACAGATAAGTAACTGGGCTCTCACCGACAGAAGGTGGGTGGCTTGGCAGATGCCTCTTCTAAGCGTGTCCTAGAGACACTCAGATGTGTGCTCCTCTGTGTCTTTTCCTTCCCTAGGGTAGAAACGGCTACAACCAGAACTATATCGGAAGCCATATCTTGCAGATGGCAGAGATGACCTTAGCTGGGGTTCATGATTAGTCAAGTGGAGGAGAGCCATGTTCTGAACAGATACACTCTAGATAATCATGTGAGAAATAATTTCAATATTCCTTAAATCACTAAATTTTAATACTGTTGTCATATCCTAACTAATTTAACCTTCCTCACCAAACATACCCATTAAAGTGGCTTTCTAACCAAAGGTCAATTTCTCTTCCTAAAACTGAATTCTATCTTTAGCTTAGCCAAACCAGCTTTTTCAATAGTATACTGTGTTCCCATTATACTATGTAGGATGGTATAAAAATACTGGAAAAAGCATAGGGCCTAAAGTCAGGCAGACTTGGGTTCAAGTATGAATTACATACTTTTTAGCTAGGTGACACTGGCTCATCTCTGAACCAAAATTTCATCTTATGACAAAAATGGGCTCTTTGGGGAGAAATAAATATGATAATATGTGTAAAATACCATATCACAGGTTTCCTGAATATTTGGTACATGGTATGCAACCAATAATATTAGTAATAGTTATTACTCATGGAGCAATATTTCAGGCTTTCTCTTGGTTAAAAAATATATACTGTGAATCATGTTCCAAGAGGAATAGACAGTCAATCCTTGGAGTGCATGTCTGCTAAGTTGCTTCAGTCACGTCTGACTTTTTGCAACCCTATGGACCCTATGGGATTCTCCAGGCAAGAATACTAGAGTGGGTTGCCATGCCCTCCTCCAAGGAATCTTCTTGACCCAGGGATTGAAACCACATCTTTTACATCTCCTGCATTTCAGGCATATTCTTTACTACTGAGCTACGGAGGAAGCCCCAGTCCTCAGGGACCCAACCTGTAATGTGAGAGATGTGGATACTTAAGCTACCCTACTTATTTTCTCCTGGATTATGGTCTCTTTGTAATTTTTTTTTTTTTTTTTACCACCCAACACTCCTTTTCTAACCTATATTTGCATAATGGCATAGTAAGTCTTTTACTATTCCAGAAATTTGGTTGCCAGGACTGATAATAAGTCCTGATAATAAGGACTGCTTGTCCTTAATAAGCTTAATAATACTTTGCCCTTAATAGTACTTTGTCCATTCAAAAGTTTTCATTAATCTTAACTCTGATACTCTTACGTGATAATTGACGGATCATTTGAATTCTTAGTGCCTTCACTTTCCAACCTCTGAAAAGCTAGATGAAAATTTTTGTGGATGAGGAAAATGATTCATGGAAGTGAAGTGAAGTGAAGTGAAGTCGCTCAGTCATGTCCGGCTCTTTGCGACCCCATGGACTGTAGCCTGGGTTATAAATGTAAAAGGTGCAACATTAATATGTTAACCTAATTAAGGCTTCCGTTCCTTAGAAGTTTTTTTTTTTTTCCCTTAAAACATGTTTAAAATATGTATTTTGTATTTTTGGGTAAATATAAAGATGCTTTTAAAATATTAGTATTAAAAATTGCCATAGATCACCTTAACGCTCATTGTTAATATTTTGGTCAAATTACTTTTATTCCCTTTTCAACACACACACACACACACACACACAGTTTTGTTTTGTCCTTGTCTCTGCTCTTTTCTAAGTTTGAGTTCATACCATTCAGTTTCATATTTTTCTCTTATTCACTGAATATCGTGTAGTAAACATTTTTCTACCCAAGGAACATTTCTAGGGCCCAATTTACATTATGCCACAGTAACCATTTAAATCTGCAATGCCAGTCAGAGAAAGTTTTGAATTCCTAAATTTTCTTTTGTGGCAGCCTTTCTGCAGCTGTTATGAGAAATGCTGCTTTTGTCAAAAAATTCTCTTGGCTCTTATCACCTGACTGTCACTTATTCTACAGAGCTCTAGTGCTATTAGCCAGCGGGGCATTCACTGGGTACTCTCTGTAGTGGAAATAGGGAGTCCTGTAGTTCATTATCAGGCTCCCCAGGTGGGTTCAATCCCTGGATCGGGAAGATCCCCTGCAGAAGGAAATGGCAACCCACTCCAGTATTCTTGCCTGGAAAATCCCATGGACAGAGGAGCCTGGAGGGCTATAGTCTATGGGGTGGAAAAGAATCAGACACGAGTAAAGCAACTTAGCCCACATGCAGGTAGTTCATTATTAGCAGACTTATCTTTAACTTTCCCTTCAAACATTCATAAATAACACACAAAACTCTTATGTCTGTGCTTTGAACTACCTTTTATTTTTCTTTCAAGTATCATGATATTTCAAGCATCATGTCTTAGTAACAAAATACTGTAATATACTAAAGGTAACACTATCAAGATTGGCAATAGTGGTGACTTTTCATAGTCTGGCGGTTTAGGTATTCTACAGAGAGATGGGACTCAACTCAGACCCTGGAAATATCCAAAACCCCTGATTATGAAGTATTGGAAGACTGAAGGTTTCAAGCTAAATATGAATATACATGTTATATATAAGATGAGAGAGTTATTGCATTGCAGCTAACGGATGCAGACTGAAGGTAGGGAAGAAAGGTTTTTTTTTTTTTTAACGTTTTTAGCCTATAGTTTATACTATCTCTCCCTTTCCCCATCAGACATGCCAAGAACACTTAGTAGATTCATAATGCTGAACTGGCAACTGAGTTTGAAGGCAGGGGTGGGTAGGGGGGAGATGAAAACCAAGGGACTCCATTAGAAATTGCCTCTGCTATCTCATTAATCTCTTCCAGCAAATAATACATGCAGAACTCAGGCTATTGAGGTCTCCAAAGAATATCATTTTTTTTGTGGGGTTATAACAAATTAAAGAAATAAATTAAGTCACTAACCCAGCAGGGAAGTACTTGAAATCCTGGGCTCTGTAGTCTTTACTGCTGTTCTGGAATTATAGTAACAAAGAGATCTTTTCTGGAAATACATATATTTAAAATGTGTATTATATGCATATATGTAAATTGCCAATGTAGTTTTGCCTTTTATTATTAGCCTTGCACGTGTGCCTGCTAAGTCATTTCAGTCATGTCTGACTCTTTGCGACCCCATGGACTGTAGCCCACCAGGCTCCTCTGTCCATGGGATTTTCCAGGCAAGAATACTGGAGTGGGTTGCCATGCCCTCCTCCAGGGGATCTTCCTGACCCAGGGATGGAACCTGCATCTCTTATGTCTCCTGCACTGGCAGGAGAGCTCTTAAACACTAGTACCACCTGGGAAGCCCTTAGTGTACTCCAAAAGCCCCTTCTGTGCCCCAAACCCCAAAATTTGTATCTTCTACTCACTAACTGCAAATAGAGAATAACAGTTGTTAAATGGAGTGGAAGTAAAAATTCAATGTTCTTTTATATAGAAACAGAGACAGACACAGTCCATCATTGGGGTTTTTTTTTTTTTTTTTGGCTTGCTTATTTGTTTCCTTGTTTTGTGACTTGCTTGGGATAATTTTGTGGAATCTGTCTCATCACAGAGTATAGTCACTGATGTCTCTGCTTATTTTTTAAAATCATTGCTTTTATGATTAAGTCTGGCTTTCTAGGGTCTATATAATAGTGCCCATTAACTACTGGTTAGAGGTTGTGCTTAAACGGTTTTAGTCAGTAAAGTGTTATTCACTAAGATCAGATCAGATCAGTCGCTCAGTTGTGTCCAACTCTTTGCGACCCCATGAATGGCAGCACGCCAAGCCTCCCTGTCCATGAGATTCTTTAGGCAAGAAGACTGGAGTGGATAGCCATTCCCTTCTCCAGGGATCTTCCTGACCCAGGGACTGAACCCACATCTCCCACATTGCAGGCAGATTCTTTACTGTCTGAGTCACCAGGGAAGCTCTTCAGTCAGTAAAGTTTCCACCTTCACCAATGTAAAGGGGGTGGGCGGGAGTTGGATTACACTTAAATGGAAGAAAGTTTACTGTTCTTCTCTAGCTGTTACTTGCAACTGAGTTCCCTCCTGTCTCTCACAGGGGCATTTACACACTCCCGGAGGGACACGTAGAGGGCTTGGGCCCTCTCTAATCTTTCTGATTGTACATACACATTTCAGGAAGCTCATTCTGGCGGTCTTATGGAGAGTGGGTTGGAATAAGGATGTCTGGACTTAATGAGACTACTTAAGTGATTTATTTTAGAACTCAGAAGGAGAAACTCACTCAAGGGGCCATAGAACCACAACTATATGCAATTCTAAGGGTCATAATGCACAGATTTGTCTATAAAACCCATATAAGAACATGCGTTAGGTAAACGGGAACCCCTAGAGTTGTTTAATTGGCAGCGTGTGTGGTCATGTGTGATGGCTCTATAAAGACATTTCAGCAAACAGTGATGACAATGAAAAAGAGCATAAGTTGTCAAGTCCTGACACAGAAATACAGTACAAAGAACAAAGTGTATAAAGGATTTAAGATCAATTGTTCTAAAGCAAAGATTCCAGACAGCTGGCCTAAAAATAGTTTTTGTGTGTTTGAAACATTTAGTGGAAGAAAAAACCCACGTTTTTTCCTTTTCCAAAGAGAGTAGAAAAATTAGAAATGGCTATAGCAGTGGTGGTTGTATTGAATTTAAAACAATGCTTCCTGATTCTTCTCAAATGATAAGTCTAGATATCTGGTAGACTCTCCTTTCCTAGACATCTTTAAGAAAAAACACAGATAGTTGGCTCACTCTTCATGTGATTTAAATACATGGCTGGTGCCTTAATACTACAATAAGGTCACTATTTCTTCTATCTTATTTTATTACATACAATATCATTATACAATGGTGTATCCATTTCCTTCATGCTGAGGAAAGGGGTGAGCAGAGTGTCAACCATTTTTTGTTTCTAGTTATCTATTATTTTTTATATAAAAGGGGAAAACTTCTGGACTGGGAATGAGATACTTCAACCATCTTTGATTGACCCACCAACTATCTTAGTTTGGTCACCTGTAAAACAAGTCAGTTAAATTAAATGATTATTTCTCAATTCCATTTTAGCTAAAAATGTAAAGCTCCTATGTGCCATAAATACAGCATTATGCTGGTTTATTTTCCTCTTAATACAGAATCCCTCTTCCATTTATGATGATTTGGAGATTATGACTAACTCTCTTCTCAGACCAACTAGAAAACCTGGAGAAAGTATAGAATATATTTTACTGTTGCATTAGAAAGCTAACAAAGTAGTGAGGGATTACAGAGTAAAAACCAGGGAGGAGAATGAAAGCCAAAGATGAATGCATTGATTTTAGAGTTCTTTTTCTCTTAAAGCCATCTACGTTTTTCTAAAATAGTTAAATTGATAAGCTCATAAGACGATAATAATGTCTTATAGGATTTTAAAATATATAGAATTAAAATACATAGTAATAAGAGCATATAAAATGGGGGAATAAATGGAATTAATATGTTTTTAGAACTTTGCATTGCTTGGAAAGGGGTAAAAATACAAATTTATACTAGGTTTATCTTAAGGCAAAGGAGCATTTTGTAATCTTTAGGAAATAATGTTTTAACTCAGAAATTTGTTAAGTAAGTTGGACTATAAAGAAAGCTGAGCACCGAAGAATTGATGCTTTTGAACTGTGGTGTTGGAGAACACTCTTGAGAGTCCCTTGGACTGCAGGAGATCCAACCAGTCCATCCTAAAGGAGATCAGTTCTGAGTGTTCATTGGAAGGACTGATGTTGAAGCTGAAACTCCAATACTTTGGCCACCTCATGTGAAGAGCTGACTCATTGGAAAAGACCCTGTTGCTGGGAAAGATTGAGGGCTGGAGGAGAAGGGGACGACAGAGGATGAGATGGTTGGATGGCATCACCAAGTCAATGGACATGAGTTTGGGTAAATTCCGGGAGTTGGTGTTGGACAGGGAGGTCTGGCGTGCTGTGGTCCATGGGGTCACGAAGAGTTGGACATGGCTGAGTGACTGAACTGAAGTTTAAGCACACATGTTTCTGCAGGGACTTCCCTGGCAGTCCAGCAGCTAAGACTCTGTGCTTCCATTGCAGGAGGGCATGGGTTTGATCTCTCCATAAGGACCTAAGATCCCACATGTCCCGTGGAATGGCAAAATAAATAAATACAATAAAATAAATTAAATAAGTGGAATAATAGTACTACTGTTAGCAACAACAAGCCCCTGCCCCCCTAAAAAAGAAAACAACACAAAAATGTTTTTGGAGGTCTAGTAACCTTGTGCCAATTTTAAATTTTGATATTTTTCTTCATTTTGATACAATTTTTAAAAAATGACCTTTTCAAGGAAAACAGTTCAAAGAACCATGCAAACATTCAAATTCAACTTTATATTTATTTATTTGTTCAGAGAAAAATCACCTGAAGGTGACTTTGAAGCAGAAGAATATCCCTTGTTTTAAGGTTGGAAGTTTTGGAAAGGGCACAGCATTTTTAATCCATTGTTGGCTAAAAAGTATAAGGCATAGATCCAATTGCTATGCTCCTAAAGTAGTACATATGAATGAATTCTTTTAACAAGCCAGTTTGCTTGAAGGGTTTGAACCATTTCCTGAGTTTGAATATTATTGTTTTTGTTGTTCAGTTCCTAAGTCATGTCTAACTCTTTGCAACCCCATGGACTGTAGCCCCAGAGGCTCCTCTGTCTATGGGGTTCTCCAGGCAAGAATACTGGACTGGGTTGCCATTTCCTCCTCCAGGGGATCTTCCTGATCCAGGGATCAAATCTGTGTCTCCTGTATTTGCAGGCAGATTCTTTACCACTGAGCTACCTGGGAAGCCCATTGGATATTATTGCTTACCTTTAAATGAAGGCAGGTACAGAAGAGATAATATAAAGAGAGATCAGATGACTTGGTCTAGATTAAATAGTTGTGAACCAGCTGGGTTCACAGATTCTTGAAGGTAAGGATCAGTATTTATGTACATTTTCAGTATCTGGGAGGAGCTAGGTCTTCCGTAGCACATAAGATGCTGCTTGGGCTAAAGATTCAGATAAATAGGGTTATAATCTTGATCTGCAAGGAGATCCAACCAGTCCATCCTAAAGGAAATCAGTCCTGGGTGTTCATTTGGGAGGACTGATGTTGAAGCTGAAACTCCAATATTTTGTCCACCTGATGGGAAAATCTGACTCATTTGAAAAGATCCTGATGTTGGGAAAGATTGAAGGCAAGAGGAAAAGGGGATGACAGAGGATGAGATGGTTGGATGGCATCATCGACTCAATGGACATGAGTTTGAGTAAACTCCAAGAGTTGGTGATGGACAGGGAGGCCTGGTGTGCTGCGGTTCATGGGGTCCCAAAGAGTCAGACACGACTGAGTGACTGAACTGAATCTTGATCTGCTGTTTACTAACTTGGTGACCTTTGGCAAGTCACTTTGTAACTCTAACCATTAGTTTTGTTTTCTGAAATATGGGCAAAGCAATTTAACATAAAGCAATTTAAATCATAGGTGTAAGAACTAGAAAAATGTTTAAAAGTGTTTAGTAAAGAGAAAAGTATATTACAAGTATAGGACATTATTCTTACTTCAAATTGTATGTCACACAATTCAAGTCAGTAGCATTTATCACTGGTTACAAAGAGATGGGAGAAGGCAATGGCACCCAACTCCAGTATTCTTGCCTGGAGAATCCCATTGGGTGGAGGAGCCTGGTAGGCTGCAGTCCATGGGGTCGAGAAGAGTCGGACACGACTGAGCGACTTCACTTTCATGCATTGGAGAAGGAAATGGCAACCCACTCCAGTGTTCTTGCCTAGAGAATCCCAGGGACGGGGGAGCCTGGTGGGCTGCTATCTCTGGGGTCGCACAGAGTTGGACATGACTGAAGCGACTTAGCAGCAGCAGCAGCAGCAGCAGGCCTTGGAAAGAATTTTAATTTTGTCATGTATTATAACTGATAATAAAATACCTGTCAAATTTTAAATTTATTTTCTTTTCATTAAGTCTTCTTTTAGATTTTGTGCCTATTTTACTTTGTTTCTTGTAATAGGCACACAGAATATGCAAGAACTGAATGTTATCATGACCAGATTTTCAGTAGTCTGAAAAATAGCTTAATTTGGAATTTTCTTTATAAGCAAAGCATATATTATTACATAAATAAATGTATGCATTTGGATAATCTGGGATTTCATATTTAAATATATCAATTTTTTATTCTGCGATGGTGGACAACAAAAATTTCCTACCAAGGGACTTCCCTGGTGCTCCAGTGGTTAAGACTCTGTGTTCCAGTGCAGGGGCCATGGGTTCAAATCCTGGTCAGGGAACTAAGATCTCACATGCTGCGCAATGTGGCCAAAAATAAATAAATAAAACAGTAAATTTTAAAAATATCCTATTTCATTCTAAATAGGTGTAGGGAAAATTGTACTTGAGAGTGGATTGAGAAAACGTAAGGGTATAAAGTTCTGAGCTAGTGATGATGTCAGAGTTTCCAAAAGATTCTTCATCTCAGTCTCTGGAGTTTCATGTGTGGACGTGAGAAGATTAGCCTTTCCTGATGTTCATGTTGTGCTGTGCTATGCTTACTTGTTCCATTGCCTCTGGCTCTTTGTGACTCCATGGACTGCAACCCGCCAGGCTCCTCTGTCCATGGGGATTCTCCAGATACGAATACTGGAGTGGGTTTCCATGTCCTTCTCCAGGGGATCTTCCCAACCCAGGGATCAAACCCAGGTCTCCTGCATTGCAGTCGATTCTTTACCAGCTAAGCTACCAGGGAAGCCCCCCAATATTTATAGCTAATGTGATTTTATTTCAAGAATCAGATTTTTTAGCTGTGAATAAGACAGAGCACCAGCATAATAGGAATGCCAGAAACCTATTGGTGACTATTACCACAAATCAGAAAGTCCTTTTTTCAAGATAATTTTGGTGCCAATGCACATAAAATTATGTTGGAATTATTATAAAATATATATACACTTGATGAGATACATTCCTTACTAATGCCACAGAGAAATTTATATTACATTTACTATCATGACAATACGTTGATCATCATTAAGTAATTAGCTTAGTTATAATTTTTGGAAATGAACTTCAAGAGATAGATGCGACCCAGATGATGGTCTTGGAGAGTTTATGATCCATGAAATCTTGTACCAACAATAATGAAGAAGTTGGTACTACAGCCCCCTATGAGATTCAAAATATTTCTAAATTTATAGAAAAGGATTTTCTTAGCTTGAGTACTTTTTATTCTCTTTGTAGGCTTTCTCCCTACACAGCCCGTGGTTTTGTTTTGTTTTGTTTTGTTTCCTTTTTCTCCGTGCTTTCTCTATCTCCCTTCTCCATCGTGCCCCTTTCCTCCTCCCAGCCATACCCCTCAACTCTGATCACTCTTCCTCCCACTGCTTTTAGGCCAAAACAATTATATTCTGAGTCATACTAATGTGATGGTCAGCAAATATGGCAGAGCTTTCTGGATCTGCTACACTCTTATCTTCTTGTTTACTCAACGAATTAATTTCAACTCTTTGTTTGTATAGATCTGGCTATAGAAGCCTATCAAAAACATTTTTTCCTTTTTGATCCTTCCTTCCTTCCCACTCTCCTGCCTCCCTTTCCTTCCCTTCCTTTGTGTTCCCTTCTCTTTCCTTCTCTTCTACCTGGGCTGAAATTAGACTAATAGTTTAGTATCTGTTAGTTCTCATTCTCAGGTCTTCATAAGGTCTCTTGTTTTGAGCTTTATTCCTTCCTGGGGCTCTGAGTGAATATCAAAAATCCCCAAAGTGTTTTCAAGAAGAACGCAGAGTTCTAATTGGTAATAGAGTCTTCTTATAGTGACAGAGTATTTTGCCGCATGGGAATAGAAGGACTTACTTGTATCATATATATTTATCTCAAGGTGCCAGATGGGAGGTGTGAGCCAAACAGAGAGAGGGTGATGATGCCCCAGACACTAAAGTGCTTCCAAAATCCTGAAGTCTTTTAACTTTTCCTTAATGGGTACAACTTGAGAAATGGCTTGAAACACAGGATACAACAAAGAGTCCAGAGTACAGAGGGAAAATATAACTACTCAGGATCATGGGAATTTCTTTCAAGTAGACTTAGTACAATAAAACAAAATAAAAGCTAACATTGTTTACTAATAATTAATATTTATCAAAAGATGCTTTTTCCTTTAAAAAAAAAAATCTGAAATGATCTGGAGAAAATAGATCTAGCCAAGCTGTTTTAAGGTCACAATCTATTTGATTGAAAAATTTTAAAGTTTTAATATTCTGTTGCTTTATGGTTTTTAAATATATATTTATTTTTTATTTTCAATTTTTAAAAATTTTGTCTTTCAACTGGATTGTGGGGTATATGGGATCTAACTCCATGCCCAGTGGTTGAGCCTGCACCCCTGCACTGGAAGTGAGGAGTTTTAAACACTGGACTACCAGGGAAGTCCCCTGTTTTTATTTTATATTGTGAGAAAATGAGAGAATCTGATTGTTTTACTCAAATCCTCAAGAAAATTGAAGTCAGATCAATTATTTCTGGAATAGAGAATACAAAATTACCACCGCTATCATCCTCCAAGTGAATCCCTCTTCTTTGGACCACAGCTGTATGTGTTCAATCCAGTCTCCTTCGGATGCTCCCTTACGCTGACAAGAAACCAGGTGGAAATCAGGCGGGCATGATCCTACGTGTGCATGTCATCACATGCAGGGGCATGATCCTACGTGTGCATGTCATCACATGCAGGGACATCACTCTGGTGGGGCTCAGTTTCAACATTTTTAAAAGAAAGGAAAGAAAGAGGAAGAGAGGGAAGGAGAAATGAATGGAGGGAGGGCAGGAGCAAAAGACAGAAAAGTCATTCATGACAATGCATAGATTACTGAGCATTTTCAAGAAGAAAATGTATGTCATATGACAGTTTACACTTATGTGCTCAGGAAGTTTTAGTTGTTATATTATTAGCAATAAAGTTTGAATAAAATACATAAAACAACAGTTTATTTTTGTATCTTTTGGCATATTTTGTTTGGGTAAAAGATACTAGAGGACCTTCCACTGATAAGAAAGCCAGGATATTGTAAAATCAGTGGGGAAAACTCCTAAGAGGAGGTGATAGTTCATTGTAACTGATGCTGTAGAGAAGAGAGTAGGACTGAGGGTGGAGAGAGCCCATTAATAATGGAACATGTGCTTCAGTCCACCTCTAATGACTGCTCTTCTATTGACGTGCCTTCGTATTGGTGACAATGTCATATCTGTTGGTGTAGAAAGAAGTCTCTTCATTTTTAAGTAATCTGTATCCTACTAACTTGGGATTCCCAGGTGGCTCAGTGATAAAGGACTTGACTGCCAAGCAGGACATGGGTTTGATCCCTGGGTAGGGAAGATCCCCTGGAGAAAGAAGTGGCAACCCACTCCAGTAATCTTGCCTGGGTTATCCCATGGACAGAGGAGCCTGGCAGGCTACAGTTTTTGTTTTTTGGTTTTGTTTCATTTGGTGTCATTTTCTTTGTTATGGCATTGTTGTTCAGTTGCCAAGTCATGCCTGACTCTTTGCAAACCCATGGACGGCAGCATGGCAGGATTTCTTGTCTTTCCCTATCTCTTGGAATTTGCTCAAATTCATGTTCACTGAGTCGGTGATTGCAGCAGATGGGATCTTAAAGTTGTGGCATGTGGGATCCAGTTCCCTGACCAGGAATTGAACCTGGGCCCCCTGCACTGGGATCTCAGAGTCTCAGCCATTGGACCACCAGGGAAGTCCAGATCTTTTCCCAGATCTCTAAATTAAGGAATTTACTTAATTACACCATTTTATATTTAACTTCTCAAAATTTATCTCATATTTAAAATAACCCCATTCTACTTATAATATAAAAAGGAAGAAAATGGGATTTGGAGTTGGAGCTGAATTCCAAATCCAACTCTTTAACTTCTGTCTACCTAACCTACCTTTATTCTTCATGTATAAAATTACGATAATAATATCTGCATCATGGGCTTCCATGATAGCTCAGATAGTAAAGAATCTGCTTGCAGTGAGGGAGACCCAGATTCAGTCCCTGGATTGGGAAGATCACCTGGAGAAGGAAATGGCAACTCACTCCAGTATTCTGCCTGGAGAATTCCACGGACAGAGGAGCCTGGCAGGCTACAGTCCATAGGGTCGAAAAGAGTCGGACACGACTGAGCGACTAAGCGCACACACACATCTTCGGCGTAGGGCTGTGCCAGTAATTAAATGATTAAAAGAATATGAAATGTATAGAAGAGTAGATATGGTGCAGTAATCATGCAATTGCATTACATATAGTAATTCCATTTTGTTTCCTAATAATCTATTTCTTGGATTCTCACGCACCCTTAAGTTTTTAATACCCTAAAATAGATAGCTATATATTCTAATGAAGTCTTGCTAATATGATGAACTCTATGAAATTATTTCATCTTAATCTCCAAGGTGAATGAATCTATCTAACTCCATACTTTGGTCTCGGGGAAAGCTAAGGTTCAGTTTTTTCTCTTCAGCTCACAAAAGAAGAAACCCAGACACATAAAAGTTACCCAAATTTCTTCTTCTTGATCCCCTAGATAGTGAGATAAAAATAAATGTTTGTCCATTCATCTGTTGACAGACATCTAGGTTACTTCCCTGTCCTGGCTTTTGTAAGCGGTGCTGCAATGAACATTGGGGTACGTGAGTCTTTTTGAGTTATGGTTTTCTCAGGGTATATGCCCCATAGTGAGATTGCTAAGTTTTATGGTAGTTCTGTGTTTAGTTTTTAAAGAAACTTCCATATTGTTGTCCACAGTGGCTATATCAATTTCATTTCCACTAACAGCATAAGAGGGTTCCCTTTTTCTATACTCCAATTAAAAAAAAAAAAGAGAGAGAGAGAAAAGAATCACTTTCCCTAAAGGGGTGGGAAAATGTTTGCTGTTATTCAGTCTTTCTTTCCTTATGAGACGTCTACAACTTGTGGGTCAGAGGTCAAATTAAGCCCAGGGTCGTGGCCTCAGTGGCTCTACTAAGGAGATGTGACATCCAAGTCAACTCCAGACCCAAAGATGAAGATGAAAAAGGGAAGTGCAACTTTGGAAGGGCAGACCCTGCCTTTTGCTACCAGGAAATGGCAACCCACTCCAGTATTCTTGCCTGGAAAATCCCATGAATGGAGGAGCCTGGTAGGCAGCTCATGGGGTCACAAAGAGTCAGACACAACTGAGCGACTTCACTTTCTTTCCTTTTTTCTCCACGCTGTCTGTGTCCTCTTCTTACACTGAAGCTTTTATGGCAACTCATCTCTCATCCCAGACTTGTCAGTAGTGGGGAGTGGAGTGAGAACTCAGCCTGAAAAACAGTGAGGCAGGCTCAGGTTCCAATTCTGTCACTGAGCATGTAAGTCATATGTAGCAAGCCACTTCTTTGGGTTTCTCTAGTCAGAAAAGCAAATGAGATTAACTATATTTTTGTTTTATTACATTTTCTATATGGTACATTACCCTGTTAAGTGTTTATTTTGTTTTCTTAGGTATATTTAAATTTCTAAAGCTTGTCAAAGCTACTGGTTCTAGTGGGGAAAGAATGGAATGATCTCCTGGTCTCCTTAATCCCTGTTATTATTTTCCTTCATTCTTCAGAGGTCTGAGTTGTTTTAGTTCTCCAGACTGAAGGCAACCTATGATCCCATCAGGGTTACTGGAGATTTTTAAATCTGTGAGTTGCCCTATCGTTAGAAACAGTAGACCTCAGGTTGGCTTGGCAGAGGGTGTGGTGAGAGGGCCTGCTTATTTTTTAAATATAACTTTTTATTTGTTTATTTTTATTTCATTTGTTGGCTATGCTGTGTGGCCTGTGGGATCTTAGTTCCCCGACCAGGGATCGAACCTGGGCCCTTGGCAGTGAAAGCATGGATTCGTAACCACTGGGCCACGAGGGAATTCCCTTCATTATTAACAAATGAGGCATTCTGATGCTCACCCAGGGCTGAGAATCCTAATGGCTAAGTCAAGCTGGTTGAGCTCCCTTCTTCCTCCGCATCTACAGAAAACTGTGTGTCTTAGCTTGAGTCCTCTAGAAGGCAGATCCTGAGATGAGAAACTGATGCTAATACTTTTCTTGGAGGTACATGTCCAGGGAAGTGAAGGCAGGAGCAAAAGATAAGGAAGCAAGGTAAAATGGAATGTATTAGCCCTTTAGGTATTAGCACTTTATAACAAGCCAGAGCAGATTACTTAGTAGAATTATTAATTTTGTACACAGGGATACTCTAGAGGGTTTATGAGAAGAAACTTCATTCCAGAATAACTCACAGGATAGAAAAAGAAGGGGACATTTTTTGTTCAGCTCTCTCCTATCTCCCATTTCCAACTGGCCAAGTTTTACTGCATGGAGCTAACTGTCTTCTGGGCTGTGTCATCTGGGCCTTTCACCAAGTTCTCCAGAAGCTGATCCTGCCCCCCACAGTGTGGTGTTTTATTAAAATCCAGTAGTGATGGAACCTATGGAATCTAAGAAGATTAAAAAGGGTTGCATCCTAATATATATGGTCATAGACTATCCTTTCTGGAGAAGGCAATGGCACCCCACTCCAGTACTCTTGCCTGGAAAATCCCATGGACCGAGGAGCCTGGTAGGCTGCAGTCCATGAGGTCGCTAAGAGTCAGACACGACTGAGCGACCTCACTTTCACTTTTCACTTTCATGCATTGGAGAAGGAAATGGCAACCCACTCCATTGTTCTTGCCTGGAGAATCCCAGGGACGGGGGAGCCTGGTGGGCTGCTGTCTATGAGTTCGCACAGAGTTGGACATGCCTGAAGCAACTTAGCAGCAGCAAACTATCCTTTCAGGAAAGATATCAGCCCAGGGTTTAAGCAGTTGTCCTGACAATATGCAAAAGCTGGTTAATTGATAGCACATGCATTAAAATCCATGAGAGATTTCCAGGAAATCCAACTCAAAAGAAAATGGCAATTTCTTGGATATTTCAACATATACATTTGGTGTTGGGTATTATTGAGAGTTTGACTTGGAACTTAACCAAGAATAATCTCAAGGTCTAAAGTGCCTGCCATAGTGCCTGCAAGCAAAAATTTCAGGGAAATGCTACATTCAAAATAGGGCTTTCGGGTTTATTTAACTTGTCTACATACAGCTTGAAAGCTGTGTTTGAAATTTGTGCACACATGTAAATTGACATATAGCTCCAGGTCATTGGTACAACTGGGTCACTACAAAATAGACTTGCAAACTCCATATCTCCTTCTTCTCTTTAACTTGAAGTGAAATATTTGACCTTCTCTGTTTAACTTTAAGACAGCCCCATTTATTCCATCTGTGTACAATTTTAACCCCAGTGTGCTCAAGACAGGGTCCAACCATCACAAAAATGAGTCAGGCCTTTCTCCAATGACCTGTGAATATTCTATGCTCCTCTTTTCTCTCCCTGTTCGCCCATTTAAAAAAAAAAAAAAGGATGGGTTGGAAAGTGAGTGGCCTGACACTAATAAAATCTTCTGCCCTGGTAGCCCAGGATGATAGACGTTTGAAACTCTGTGGAGTTAACTCAATATCCTTCCACATATTAGGTGGGTACTCCATCTTATCTAACCCTGCAGCTCATTGCTGGACTCTCTCAAAAAATACAGGGAGAGAAAAGATAACTAAATCTTTGTGCTAATTGGAAATATAAGTCAAAGTAAGTATCAAACATTGCATTATAATGGCATAAAGATTAGGTAGAATCATGTCAGAAGTAAGTAGCCCATGAATTGCAAAAGAATGAGTCATAAAAGAAGAGCCCTCTTTCTCACTGCTTTTGGAGATATGTTTATTTTGCAATTAACCATGGGCTAAGGTGTCTTTCTAAAATCTTGTCCTGTGACTTCAGAATTTAGTCTTACACTGGACTCATTTTTATATACATTTTTATAGCCTATATTCCATTGAACTGTCAGAACAAATCTTTTAAAAGAATGAGGCAGATCTTGATGATCATGACATCTCAACACTCTAGTGACTTCCCATCACATTTAGAATAAATTCCAAAGTTGAAGGCTTACAAGGTCCTACTTGACCCGGACCTTAGCTATCTCACAGATTTGAACCTCCGGCTGCCTCCCACCCTCTGTGCTGCAGCCACCCTGACTCCAGGGTGAGGAATAAAGGACATAAATTAGTGGATATGGAAAGAAGTAGTTTTGGGATATAGTTTAGATTGTAATGTAGACAGGTCTTGTTGGTAGATTAAATATGAGAGTTGAAGAGAAAGAGGAATACAGAATTATTTTCGGTCATAATGGATACCATAAACATTAGCTCTTAACTCTGAATATTATCAAATATTAACAATAACAGGATAAATGATAACACATGAAAATGTGGCAGTGATAATCTTGCTTTAGCTTGCATGTTAGGTGCCCATATTAGGTCAGAGTTTAGTGTTCTCATCTTTTCCTGTGAGTCAATAGTTCTCCAATGGAGAACGAGATTTCTTCTCTTCGGAAGAACTGCCACTCTTCAATCACATGTTTCTAGCACTTTTAAGACTTCTTGAAGTTGATTCCAACACCATAGCCAAAAGAGTCTCTTATTCATTTAAAATTGAGGGAATCTTCATTTTAACAAGATCCCATATCCTTACAGGTTCTAAGCCTAAAGATTACAGCTTTAATAGGTTTCCTTGGAATTGTGTATCTGGTCGGGTCTATTAAAAGTTGAACTTGAGTTACCTCCACTCCACCTTAACAGAGAAACTAAGCATCTCTCAGATGCTGAAGATAACAAACATTTAACAGAGAGGCCTGTAGGTGATGAATGAGATTGAGTTCCCTGTGGGAAATGGGTCCGTTTTCAGACTTTGCAGGAAGTGTGTACATCAGCACGCATAAGTCTTTTGATTCACTGGGAGAAGACTGCTCAGACCCAGACAGCTGGTATATTCATATGCTGCTGCTTCAGGAGGATAAACTAGTCTCCCAGAACCTGTGGGGCAGGCCGCTCTCCATCTTCCTCTGGGAGATGAAAACTGTCTTACCCACTTTTATTTGTTCTATCTTTTTGACAGGCTTTCTCAGGAATACAGTGAAATGCCAGGTCTGAAGAGACAAAGATAAAAAAACAAGCATTCCTATAGTCTTTTTTCTGTCCCAAACTTCATTAAGCCTGAAAAGATTTCTAGGGTCACTTTTTTTTTTTTTTTAATCACTTTCAAAACCAAAAAAAAATTTTTTTTGTTTTGTTTTAATCTCCAATTTTAAATAAAGCCAAATCTCTAGTTGCTTTAAAGCCCCTTTTCTGAGAATGGGCCTTGGCCATCCCCAGTTCAGTCCCCACCTAGGGAATGTGTCACATTCACAAATTTAAATTCAATTTACTGCATTCACATGAAAGGGGACTGAATTTCTAAGCCCAATGATGGGAGTGACATTCAATACAAGATTGTGTAGCACGTTAAAGAACTTTCCTTTTATTAGTGGCTCCATAATCACATTAACTTCAACCGAAAATTTAAACTAATTCTTTCCCTAGAGGCCCGAGCGGTAATAATTGTAGAAATCTGTGGAAAAGGATAAATACAATTCAATAATTATATTGATAAATAAAATGAAAGTCAACTAATTGTGTCATTCACTCAGAAGCTCGCCTCGGCTGTTGCCGGCTTTATGCTCCGCTGGCTGCTAAACTTTTCTGTCACACTTCAATAAATTTAATTGTGCAGAATAAATGAGCTAATTTTTGAAGTCACAGGCTCTGTTTGCAAGATAAGGGTGGTGATTTATTGACCTCTTCCAGCGCTGTAAGAGCGTCACCCTCCTTTGCAACTGACAACCAGGCATCAGCAGTCTCCTCCCTGAGAGTTCTTGCTTAGGCCCATCTGAGCTTGCCCTCTTCCGTCTCATCTTCTAATCACTGAGCGCCTATCTGAAGAGTCTGGCAGGCCCTGCTTTCTGCTGCGTGCAGAAGAAAATTCTGTGGTTTCTGTTGTAGCACTTCAGGGGGTGATGAACTCTTCCATTTCTGCAGCTGTCAAAATCCACCATTCAGATTGTTCAACTGAAACCCCAGGCTGTGGACTTGTACCTTCCAGTGCCCCCAAGCCAAATCCAGTGTCTCTGTTGGTGTGACCTTGATGATGGAGACAACAGCTTATATTCTTGGACTTAAGAGTCCAAGGCACACTGATGTCACACCAGATCACAACTGCTGATAAAATACAAATTTTCAAAATGAGACCACTTCTTGAATTTTGGTTTGCTATATGACAACAGAGGTATGACTCTTCGAAATTTCAAGAATTATTTGAAGAAGCAAAACAGAACCTGTAACATAGAGAATACGCCTTAAACCACATGCCTTAGTGTCTGAAGTAGCTTTTTCATCTCTTTCCCCCTGCATTATGTCCAGTTTATTTTAACAACTGATGAAATCCCATATTCAGTTCAGTTCAGTTCAGTTCAGCCCTTCAGTCGTATCCAACTCTTTGTGACCCCATGAATTGCAGCACGCCAGGCCTCCCTGTCCATCACCAACTCCCGGAGTTTACCCAAACTCATGTCCATTGAGTCGGTGATGCCATCCAGCCATCTCATCCTCTGTCGTCCCCTTCTCCTCCTGCCCCCAATCTCTCCCAGCATCAGGGTATTTTCCAATGAGTCAACTCTTCACATGAGGTGGCCAAAGTATTGGAGTTTCAGCTTCAGCATCAGTCCTTCCAATGAACACCCAGGACTGATCTTTAGGATGGACTGGTTGGATCTCCTTGCAATCCAAGGGACTCTCAAGAGTCTTCAACACCACAGTTCAAAAGCATCAATTCTTCAGCACTCAGCTTTCTTCACAGTCCAACTCTCACATCCATACATGATCACTGGAAAAACCATAGCCTTGACTAGACGGACCTTTTTTGGCCCCGGATTTTTGATATATACCAAAGAGCTTATATTATCTATGCTTTCTCAGTGTCCAGCTTCTAATGAAGTGCCTGAAATTATTAAGTGTTCAGTCAAATAGTTGTTGAATTAACGTATTAATTGATTAATGAATGAATCACACTGATATAAAGCTATCAGATTGAAAGGAATATATGTGGATATATTTCAGCCTGTTATGGGACAATTTGGGAAACGTGCAGTTTTAAACAAGAATTGTGGCACATTGATTTCTAAGTAGTGGGACCAAATGAAAATTTATTCGAATTCCTTAATGGGGGAGTAGAAAAGTAACTTTTTTTTTTTTAATAGAGCAAGTTTTATCAATAGTTTTAGGCATCTAAATGGTGCACACAAAGAAAATATGACTCACATCATAATACAACCATTTATCTACCGGAGAGGGTCCCACAGACAGATGTCCCAGACCCGGATGTCACCCACCAGCTCAGGGTGGGCTCTGTGTTTGCCTCTCCTGGATTTAAGAATAGTGATGGGATTTATCAGCATTAAAATTCAGGGCTCCTGGGATGATGACTTCAATCATGTGATTAGGAAAGATCACAATTTATTCCTGGGCAAAAAAGCTCGTAAAATATGAACGTGAGTGTATAGGTGTGTCCATTAACTTGCTGTCTTGAAGATGAGGAAGGCAAATGGACTCCTTTTTAAACTTTCTTCTAACTATCATTTTATTATTCAACCTTGCTTCCTCCCAAATCAGCTCCTTGAAGTCTGAGAACTCGTCTTGGGGAAGGGAAGAGCTGGCGGCCTAGCTCTTAATGAAGACAAGGTGACTGCACTGTCCTGAGCTCAGCAGTCCCTTTAGGAAAGAGTCTCCAGGTGTTTGCCTGCAGGAAGTCATAAAGTCAATGCAAATCGAGACACATTCCCCACAGGCAGAACAGAACGTCCATACACAGGGTGCTCTGGCTGTCATTGTTACCGTCTTTGTTGCCATAAACGATCATTTATTGATAATGGCACTTGAAGAAAGAGCCCTTGAGTAGGTATTAGATTTTAGTTACCTGGTGTATCCGCCAAGAACATAGGTTGTCCTCATAGTATTGACTCTGCCTGGTTTGCCTCACATGAAAATATCTACCTTAAACTAGAAGTGAAAGAAAAACTAGGTCTTTTCAATGCTGCTTTCCTCATTCCTGCCAAAGTGTTTATTGAATCCCTAACTAAAACCATTTGTGCTCTTGAACTTTCCTCCTGGAAAAAAAAAAATAGTGATTATTGTTTCTTTCTAAGAGGGACACAAAGAGGGATTACCACGGGAAATCCACAGAGGCTTTAGAAGACGAGCTTGTGTTGAGATAGAAGCCAGAAGCCCACTTAGCCAACGGCCTCCACGGGACCTGGCACGGAGATGGGTAGAAGACAGTAAATGCTACAGAACCCCCATGCGAAGAGGAGAATTTGGCGTTTGTCCTTCTAAACCCTGCATCCCAATTCTTAAGCCCCAAGTGCTTAAGAATTCTGTGAGCCATTGCCTGTGGCGGTGACACTGATTTGTATCTGGGTATGAACTTAAATGAAAACATGAATTGAACTCATTACATGAGGAAGGAAACACTGCCAAATTTAACAGGATGAAATTCCAGCAGGGTGTCAGGTTTTATGGGGCGGTAGTGAAATACCTCATAGAAAGGTTTCCAGTTCATAAAACGCTTTCAAAACATGCTCAGCTCTTTTAAGTTGAGGGGACATTATCATTTCTATCTATAGCATTTCTCTGCAAATTGAACTCAAATATCCTTTGGGCTGGCTACACAGAGAGCAGAAGGAAGACATGGAAGAAACTTTAACTAGAGATTGCGTCCTTGAAAAGGTTTCCTTCAGGTGGAATTATGTGAGAACAAATGACATCAGAAACTAGTGTGTCAGTATACTTCTGCCAGCTCCATATGGTCCGACTCATTTTCACAGGTATTTAATTAATTCAACAAATATTTAGTGAGCTCCTCTCACGTGTGGGTACTGTTCTAGGCATTGGAGGTACAGTGGTCAGTTAGACGAATCTACCCTCACAGTACCTACATTACAGAAGGAGAAGAAAACAACAAATAAATGATCAGAAGATGTATTGTAAAAGTCAGGAAGTGATCCCTGTGATTAAGACAATGGGATCGAGGGTGTGGGGTGACATTTTACCTTGTGTGCTTTGCAAAGGCCACTTCGACATGGTGACATTTGAACAGAAGCTTAAATGAAGTGACCTGTTGAATCCAGAAAACTAATTGTATAGATTGTTTGAAAGGAGGTGGGTCAGCATCAGCTGGTTAAAGGGTTGGGAAGTTATTTTGGTTCAAAGATGTCCAGTGTAAATAACCACAAGACAGACCCTCTTCTCTCTGTCAGTGGGAATTTGGATACAGCCTTGCATGTTGCTTTGGGAATTTTCTGGTGCATCTGGTAGAGTAACCAGTATGTGTTCTGTCTTGACCTTCTTTCACTTGCTAGCAAGAAGCAAAAGCTGTAGGGAGTGGCATGAAGAAATGTAAAAGAATTTTTTGTCTTTCAGCCTGGGCAGAAGTTGACAGAGAAAAGGAGCTAGCAGTCAGGAAAAAAAAAAAAAAAAGATATGAGGGAAAAAAAGGCAAACTCCAACTGAAATTCTCTTTTTGGTTTTCTGTCTTTGTATATAGCTTTCTCACTAGCCTTGTTAAAAAGTAAATATCTCTGCAAATTTAATTTAATTTTCCTTCGGCAAATACAAATAAGGCTTATTAAAATGTCTTTCCCTTCTGCAAGGTGCAAACTCCACGTTAGCAGATTTGAAAGCTCTCACATAATTCAGATGGCAATGGAGGCTTTAACTAGGCCAACATCAACATACAAACCAAGAATCCTTCACGTGTGGAACACTTGCTTAGAATGAAATTGAGTACGTTTGCCAAACCTGACTACGAATGGTTTATTTAGAAGTAAAGAATATGAAAAATACAAAATGATTTTCAAAGATAGTACCTTGATGATTATCGACTTTTACTCCTAAATTCCTGATTCATTTAAATAGCAAGATGATGCTACATAATTCAAAGTTTCTGTATCTTGGAAGGGTATATTGTCTAAACTAAAGTTCAGTCTCATTTCTAAGAAGAAAACTAGGAGATAGGGCTTGCATGTGTATGAAGGTGTAGTAATGTGTTTTTAGTGATATACTACTACACGGGGCCAAGTCTAGGGTTGCGTTGTCTAGAAAACATCCCATCTGAACCTTAAGGTTGAGAATATAATATTTAGGTAACTAGTTTTGGTCCAGGTGCTCTTCTGCCTGTGGTAAGCCTTGCATGTGAACTTGCTTATATACCTTCTCAGTTCTAGAGAAGGAAGGAAGTCGACGGGGGTACAGATGCATGCATGCATGCTAAGTTGCTTTGCTCATGTCCAACTCTTTGCAACCCTATGTACCGAACCCTGTCAGGCTCCTCTGTCCATGGGATTCTCCAGGCAAGAATATTGGAGTGGATTGCTATGCCCTCCTCCAGGGGATCTTCCTCCAGGGGATCCCTGACCAGGGATCAAACCCATGTCTCTTGTATCTCTTGCACTGGTAGGCGGGTTTTTTACCACTAGCGCCGTCTGGGAAGCCCAGGGGTATAGAGCTGGATGATAAATGGCAAAATACGAGGCAGGGTAATGATACCTTGTGTTAAGAGCACCACTTTTTTGTCCTATGTACTTGGGTTTTAGGCTTGGTTCTTCAGGTCCAAATGTAATTCTGGGAAAGTTTCTCAAATTCTCTAAACCTCAGTTTCATCTTCTGTAAACCCAAAATGCTTAAGGGGCCACAGATGATCATAAGGAATGCCTAGGAAACCTGGTTTTCTGATTCTAAGTTTAATATCTAATATATTACCTTCTACATAAGAATTGATAAATAATTAATAATCATGCATAAGGCTTTCTCCATTGCTCATTTAAATTAATACTGCCAAAGAGCTCAAATATAATTAATGAGTTAAACCTTCATTTGGTCCATCTTCAAGACTTTTTCTCAGTAAATTTTTGTTGAATAAATATTAGAAAAGTAATTGCTTAATTAATTATTTCTTGAGCAGTCATGACTGACCATCCAGTGCTATCACCTTTGAAAATTGGCTCTCTGATAACCTAACTTGGGGGTGGTTAAGAGCTTAGAATTAGCACCCCAACAGAGTCTCTCACCCCTTACCCTATCCAAATTTTTCCACCAGTTGTTCACTGATTCTAAAAACAGAACTGGCTACATAATTTGCAAGGTCAGTGTGAAATGACAAAGTAGGGCCCCTTGTCCAAAAAGTATCAAGAATTTCAAGATGCAACAGTAGAGAGTTAAACCAAGCCCAGGAACTTTCTGAGCTTGGAGCCCTGCACGAGTGAACGGATTGTAGGCCCATAAAGCCATTTAGGTCTAAAGAGATGGATGTTCACTTTAGTACCTTGAAAATGTATCCCAGAATAGACAGTGATAAAGCTTACTTATTTAACAGCATCAAAGAAAAAGCTGGAAGAGAGTACATAAAGTGGTATATGAGTAAATGTGAACCAGTCTCAAGTTGGGAATCAGATTCATCTGTTTTGGTGTTTTTTTGTTTTGTTTTTTTCATCTGTTTTTATTTTTAATGTGGCTCATAAAAATTTTTTTTAAATTGGAGTTTAATTGCTTTACAGTGTTGTGTTGGTTTCTGCCATACAACATGAATCAACCATAATTATACATATCCCCGCTATCTTGCGCCTCCCTCTCACACCCCCCCCCCCGCCCCCTGGTCCCACCCCTCTGGGTCATCACGGAGCACCAGGCTGAGCTCTGTTTTATACACACAGCACCAGGTTGGAAGGGGAAGTAGTAAGACTGACATTTAAAATAATTATAGGAGTGAATACCATGATAGAAGGGTTATTTCTAGTCTCAAAATTTTGCAAGAGACCAAGTTTAAAAAGCCAGGTTTGGTTTTGTTTTATTTTAATATGTTTAGTGACATGAATACTAGCTCTGTCTCTGCATCCACATATTTTATGGATTTGCTTGTTTTTGTGTTTATTATCCCAGGGGAATTTCTTCAGCAGTAACTAAAGTCAATGAAGAAAGTAAAGGACTTGCACAAGTTTCCTAGCTGATTCTGCCAACTGAAATAGTTTTATTATGCTGTTCTTATGGACAGAATGAGTCTCAAAACTGAAATCAATTCAATGTAAGTTTGTGTGCATTCATGTAATCACACCACACACACACACACACACACCCTCATCAGCAAATTATTTGAAACATAAATGAAATTGATATAGAATTTGGAACATGAAACAGATTAGTATGCTCTGCGCTACCAGAGTATATCCTAAAAGTAAGCAGGCAAGTCCAGCAAAACCTGGAGACCTTGAGAGGCCACCAATACACACAGAAGGCTGAAGCTGTCTTTTTTTTTTTTCTTTTCTTCCCCTCACATTAAGTCCAATAGCAACTAATCCTGAGGAACTAAAAATATACGAGGTGTACAGTAACCCCCTTCTTTGGCTCTCTCTGTAATGTATACAGATCTGACTGATAAAAGGCTCAATTCACTCAGCAGAGAGCTGGCTTCTGTCTGATGGAATTTCACCATGGAGTTTGCACAAGGAGAGCAGTTGGAGCCTTTATATCTCTCATCCTTCTCGGTGGGAGACACAGCCTTATGAATCTGAGTGATAGCAATGAGCAGTCTGGGACATGTTGGTCGCTGTGTCTGCAGGCATCTGACGAGAGGAGGATATGATTGCAGCAATGTGTTTGGGAAGTCTGGCTTTCTCCCTCAAAGCCCTCTTTATTCTACGGTTACCTGGCGTTGCATAAGAGCCAAGCAGGCAAATTAAATTCCTTCTATTCAGCCTTGCTGAGAGGTGAAAAAACTCCTCTCTCAGTTGGCGATGTTTATCACTGGCTCTGTCCTTCCTGCATGGCAGGCTGTTGGGCATTCCAATAGCCAGGCTGGTCAAGAGTGATGCCTTTCATTTTTATTTATATGTTGGTTCCTTTTTAATTCTTTCAGAATTGTCCAAATCCATCTGAGGCCCTGTGTCTGTATAAACTGATTTCCATGGCTGCTCCTCCATGTAAGACTTTGCCATTCTCTGCCTCCAAAAGGACTTGGATCTAGGATGACCATAGCATCAGGTATTTCTCAGGGATTTTTACACTGTTTCTTACTCCTTGTATTTAGAGTTATTCAAATAATTGTCTTGTTAACTTTGAAACCAGGAACCTTGTAACCACTGTACATTTCCTTTGTGTTCATCATGTTGATCAGTTTCATTACGTTGTGTTTTGATGTGTTCTTATGATGTCCATGTTGAGATACAGACTTGTCAGAGTGCAATTATGTTCACCAAAAGAAGAAGGATTTTTAAATTAGCTCAGGTCACTGGTTTGTTTGTAGTTTTTTCCCAGGAGCTATGGCTAAGTGGATGAGAAAGCTACAGATTATCTGGCAGGAGTCTGTTTCTTGTATGTTTCACAGGTTGATAGTGTATAGTGGACTTTACTGTCTGAGCCACAAGGAGTTCCTGCAATGCAGGAGGCAGGGGTTCCATCCCTGGTTGGAGATGATCCCCTGGAAAAGGATATGGCTACTCACTCCAGTATTATTGCCTGGAGAAGTCCATGGACAGAGGAGCCTGGTCGGCTACAATCCATGGGCTACAATCCAAAGAGTCAGACACGACTGAGCAATTGAGCGATTAACACTTTCACTTCAGAACATCTTTAAATTTCCATACAATACCAAGATGCTTTACTTCTGTAAGTTTTCCTTACTTTTTGTATAATTAATTTCAAAGAATTCAATTCCAAATATAAGAAGTGAAATAATCAACATTCTTAAAAACTGCACTGAATCTCAAGGGACCTGAAGATCACTTCAAAACTATGAGCATTGACCCAATAAAGCTACATAATAAATTTAAACAGTATTCTCTAGAGTTCCCTTGTATTCTGCAGTTTTGTGATTCCATAAAACCAGCTTTTGTGATGCTAAACATCATTAAAATTATTTAAAAGTCGCACTGGGTACAAGAGGAAAGGAAAGCTTTCTGAACCAGCAACAATGAGAGCTGTAGCCATGAAATCAAAATATTAAGTGAAGGTTTGACAAGATCTCTCTCCAAATTTTGTTGGGTCTCTTCTCAAAGATTACAAAGCAGGGAGAAGCTATAGTAATATATGCTGTGTTATATAGTAATGCATACTGATATATATTCAATGGGAACATATTCTCTAAACCAAGGAATTTGCTATCCCAGTCAACTCATGTTGAGTACGTCATTCTCCATCTCTCCAAATATATATACGCACATATATATATATGTTGGAGAAGGAAATGGCAACCCACTCCAGTACTCTTGCCTGGGAAATCCCATGGACAGAGAACCTGGCAGGCTGAAGCCCATGGGGTTGCAAAGAGTCGGACAAGACTGAGCATGCACACGCACACACATATATATATATACTGGATTCTTTCTCTCTTTAAATATACAACATATAGATATTTAAAGAGAGAGAGAGGTGTGCTCTCTGTTAGTTTTTATGGTTGTGTAGAGGAAGAAAAAGGTTTCCTTGACCCTGTTAGTGTCTCTGGCTGTGCCTGAAAATTAAAGTGACAAAGACAGATTAACAAGAGGAAAGCATACAGATTTTTTCCTCCAGATTTATTTCATATGAATGTTATGTGACATGGGAGTCTTCATAGGAAATGAAAACAGACCTTCTGGTGTATGCTAAGTTTGAAAAGTGGAGAGTCATGAGAAATGTGGTAGGACAAAGGGTATATAAGTGCAGGAAACCGGGGGAAACTTAGCAAGATGTGTTTGTTTGGCTTCCCTTTGTCTTCAGAGAGAAGGATTTTCCTTTCTTCCAGGTATAGAGAAGGCATGTCTCACAAGAGGGTTTTCTGATCTGTTTCAGGGGAGAAGGGCAGAGTGATTCTTCTGCTTTTCCTGTTTTCTCAGAAGTCCTCCAGCTTAAAATAGTCAATAGGCCAAGGTTCCATGTTTTTGGGTAGTGTGTCCCGAGCGTGTTCATTCCTCCATCTGAAACTTCCCTAGGAAGTTTCACAGTCCAGACACTGAGTTAGCGAATGGTCTCGTAATCTACTGTACTAATCTCTTAGTGCTGGGTACTTCCATGGAAACAAAAGAAAAACAAAGGTTAATGGCTAGAACAAACTAGCCATTTTGAGTCCTGAAGCAATTTCTAGATGTTAGGCTCAAAGTGTAATCTTCAGGAGTGAGGGCAGGTGGTGGCAGTCTTGCGGATTTTCCTGGTTTGGAGTTGGAATGTCTCTGGGGATGTTGTCATTTGCTCCAGTAAACTCTCTGAGTGGCCCACACAACAATAGGCCTAAAAGTTGTCCAAATACGAGCTGTTGTAAAGATTTCTCTGAGGTTTATATCAAGTCGTCCAACTTCAGCTTGCAGGGCCCCAGGAAAAAGGGTAGTTTTAATTTTTAGTGACTTCAAGTCAGAAGGGTGAGAGAAAAATTGGAAATACTGGTTTTGGGGAGAGGCTGCTAGATATAGGAAGAAACTAGAATTCAGGATCCAGTTCAGTTACAAGTAAGTACAAAATAGAAAGCCCAGAGATAAATCCACGCACATATGGACACCTTATCTTTGACAAAGGAGGCAAGAATATACAATGGATTAAAGACAATCTCTTTAACAAGTGGTGCTGGGAAAACTGGTCAACCACTTGTAAAAGAATGAAACTAGAACACTTTCTAACACCATACACAAAAATAAACTCAAAATGGATTAAAGATCTCAACGTAAGACCAGAAACTATAAAACTCCTAGAGGAGAACATAGGCAAAACACTCTCTGACATACATCACAGCAGGATCCTCTATGACCCACCTCCCAGAATATTGGAAATAAAAGCAAAAATAAACAAATGGGACCTAATTAAACTTAAAAGTTTCTGCACAACAAAGGAAACTATTAGCAAGGTGAAAAGGCAGCCTTCAGAATGGGAGAAAATAATAGCAAATGAAGCAACTGACAAACAACTAATCTCAAAAATATACAAGCAACTCCTACAGCTCAACTCCAGAAAAATAAATGACCCAATCAAAAAATGGGCCCAAGAACTAAATAGACATTTCTCCAAAGAAGACATACAGATGGCTAACAAACACATGAAAAGATGCTCAACATCACTCATTATCAGAGAAATGTAAATCAAAACCACTATGAGGTACCATTTCACGCCAGTCAGAATGGCCGCGATCCAAAAGTCTACAAGCAATAAATGCTGGAGAGGGTGTGGAGAAAAGGGAACTCTCTTACACTGCTGGTGGGAATGCAAACTAGTACAGCCACTATGGAGAACAGTGTGGAGATTCCTTAAAAAACTGGAAATAGAACTGCCTTATGATCCAGCAATCCCACTGCTGGGCATACACACTGAGGAAACCAGAAGGGAAAGAGACACGTGTACCCCAATGTTCATCGCAGCACTGTTTATAATAGCCAAGACATGGAAGCAACCTAGATGTCCATCAGCAGATGAATGGATAAGAAAGCAGTGGTACATATACACAATGGAGTATTACTCAGCCATTAAAAAGAATACATTTGAATCAGTTCTAATGAGATGGATGAAACTGGAACCTATTATACAGAGTGAAGTTAGCCAGAAAGAAAAACACCAATACAGTATACTAACGCATATATATGGAATTTAGAAAGATGGTAACAATAACCCTGTGTACAAGACAGCAAAAGAGACACCGATGTATAGATCAGTCTTATGGACTCTGTGGGAGAGGGAGAGGGTGGGGAGATTTGGGAGAATGGCATTGAAACATGTATAATATCATGTATGAAACGAGTCGCCAGTCCAGGTTCGATGTACGATACTGGATGCTTGGGGCTGGTGCACTGGGACGACCCAGAGGGAGGGTATGGGGAGGGAGGAGGGAGGAGGGTTCAGGATGGGGAACACAGGTATGTCTGTGGCGGATTCATTTCGATATTTGGCAAAACTAATACAATATTGTAAAGTTTAAAAATACAATAAAATTAAAAAAAAAAAAAGATCTGAAAGACCATGTATAGCATTAGAGTTTAATACCTGCAAGAGTGTGCTACAGTTTTCCATCAAATATACATATGTATTTTGTCTACTTACCTCCATTTCTATCAAAGATAATCAAAGTAAGACTAATTTCTTTGCAGTATAAGTTGAATGTTATGAAACCCGGCCTGATTATTTACTTAGGTGCAGCAAAAACAGTGAACGCTCCTTTGCTGGAACAAACGTTCCAGCATGAGGAATCTCAGTTTAGACTTTTAAAGGAAAAAAAAAAAAATTTACTCTATTTAGAATTTAATTTGGGGAAGTTGTCAAGAATGTCAAAAAGTATGTATATCTGACTAAACAGAATCATATAATATAAAATAAAACTTAACTATCTACTTAACCAAAGTGACATTATAAAACTAAAGATAAATATTGGTTATATGACTGTTAAAAACAAAAGTCTTTAACTCTTTAATGTTGAAAATATTCTGTTTTCTTAAGTAATCAAAGGTCTGATAAAGACAGTGTGAATTTAACTTTACCAACTCAATCACACATAAAATTTCTTTTCCACAACTGTCTACAATTTTTAAAAATCTATCTAATTTTTGTCTTCTGTGTTTTTTCATTCTGTATCAATCTTTCTGCTTCAGCTCAAGATGATTCTATTCCCCTTAAATGTGTCCTTTGAACATTCCTCAGCAAAAATACATCTTCCTTTCCTTTACAGATGATAATTTATTCTTATTATTTTTCATAGTTTTATTTATATATATTCATTAGAATTTTTAACCATGAGTAATTTTTCTTTTCAGTGAAAACTAAGAAGTAAGCAACTGGGAACTATCTTCCATGTACTATAATTTTATCGTAAATTTATAAATATATTCTTTCATAATTTCTAAAGGCATATGTGTTTTCAGAGTAAAATTCCTCATGTTCATTAACTGGTCCAATAAATCTACCTTCTCTATACCACATAAACACAAGATGCCGAAAGTAGATAAACAAACTTTTGTTCAGCAATTAATGTTCTATCTCATGTTGAAATAACCTATACATTCAATGAATATTCACCATTTAATTTAACTTTCTATAGCTTTAAGGCTTTCAGTTATCAAACCGATCTTTGGAACTATTTTTAAGTAAACATACTTAAACATAATTAATGTTGAAAAGTTCATTTGCAAACTTTTATCCCACAGACATCTATTTAATTCACATGTTCTTAATTATACTTGAATTGCTTGTGAAAATTTCACGAGACAAATAACAAAGCTAGCCATCATTTTAAGTTATTTTTCTTGTTGATAAAGCAGGCAAGTATAAAAATATCACCAAGACAAAGACTCCAGAAAGTTAAAAATATGGTTCTTCCTTTCCGGGTTTTTTTTTTTTTTTTTTTTTAACTGCTATGCTTGACATGCCTCAAACAGTTAACTTTTTTTGCATATTTGTTTCTTAAGTTGGATTTATAGTTTTATAATTTTAAATGTTTAGTAGACATAACATAAGCTTATTTGACTGGCAAACCTAGGTAGAAAGTAAATTGTATCTCTGCTTTATCTTTAATGCTGACAACACTGAAGAAATGCCTGTTTTAATTTTACCAACAATTTAAAAACTAGTTTTATTTATCAAAGAGTATCCCAACTCATGCAAACTTCAAAACATGCCTGGGTCAAAGTTTGTATTTCTGAGAGTTTTAGAAATCCTTAATTTATGTGAGTGTTCATTTGTATCTAAGCCAACTTGAATAGGACTCCTTTAAGTGATTCAATAAATAATTTTTTAATATCATTTAGAGGTAGAAACTGTCATTTAATATATACATACACATATGTATAATATTATATATATATATATATATATATAAACATACAGACAGTTGCATGGAGACCTTGTAGCTTTTGTTTTAAAACTTTATCTATGTGTCAGATAATTAATATCTGAAATCTAGTGTGTAATATTAATTTAATATTTTCCCTTGAATGGAGGACAGTTCTATTTCCAATGTCCTCGGCTTTTAGAATTTTGAGATAAATAGGTGAGGTTTGGGGATTAGTAAAGCTAGGTGGGCTTTGAATTGCTCTCAGAGCCACACTTCTGGTTTTGTAAAGACTCAATTTATAGAACAGGGACAGTTGTTTATATCTTCAAAGAACTGGGTCACAGCCTGACACAGCCTGTGACTTACCAATTTGCTTCTCTATATCAGGGAGAAGATTTCCAACTAAAAGGAAAACCAATAATATTTATAATTACCTAGATTTAAGAGTCTTCTGAGGCTTCCCAGGTTGGCACTAGTGGTAAAGAACCCACTTGCCACTGCAGGTAGGTGTAATAGATAAGGGTTAGATCCCTGGCTGGGGAATCCTCTGGAGGAGGGCATGGCAACCCATTCCAGTATTCTTGCCTAGAGAATCCCATGGACAGAGGAGCCTGGCAGGCTGCAGTGCATATGGTTGCACAGAGTTGGGTATTACTGAAGTGATTTAGCACGCATGCGTGCATGCAAGCTTCTTCTGAAACCTGTCAGAGTAATTTTGAATTCTATGTCATAGTTGAATTATATGATATCTTTTCATTCATAAAATAGAAACCACCCAGTTAAGTTGGTTCTATCATCCCAATTTCATATGAGAGTAATGAAATGGTAAATGAATTGTTAAAATCACACATTTAAAACATGACCACCTTTACATGTTTAAAGCAGCATGTGTGACTGCACAATGCAAGAACTTTCCACTCTATTTGGCAGTACAAGTATCTTCTCCATACTCATTTCATAGGTCACCATCTCCATAATCTCTCAGAATTAATAACCCAAAGCCTCTTTTCTCTCTTGCTTGCCATATTAAATCAGTCATCAAATCCTATTAATGTTTCCCTAATGTTTTTACTTGGCTTGCGGTTCTTTTTACTGCCAAAATCAAATCCAGGCCCTGCCCATTTTACCTATTGCCTATAGAAATAACCTCCTACACTGTCTTTTCCTTGTCCCCTCTCTTCATTAACTCAATTGCAGTTCTAAAGCAACTCTTCAGCTTGTGGATCCCCTATTTCATCACTTCCTCACCTCATTGCTAAAGGAAGTGTTATGGACCTAATCATGTAAACCCTTCCCCCGCCCCAACTCATATGTTGAAACCCTACTTCCCTGGTGGCTCAGATGGTAAAGAATTTGCCTGCAATGCAGGAGACCTGGGTTTGATTGCTGGGTTGGGAAGATCCCCTGGAGAAGGGAATGGCAACCCACCCCCTTATTCTTACCTGGCGAACTCCATGGACAGGAGAGCCTGGTGGGCTACAGTCCATGGGGTCACAAAGAGTCAGACACGACTGAGCAACTCATGCTACCCCCTAATGTGCCTGTATTTAGATGTGGGACCTTTAAGATGGTCACTAAGGCTAAGTGATGTCATAAGAGTGGGATCCTGATCTCATATGACTGGCTCCTTACAAGAAGAGAAAGGGACACGAGGGATACACAAATAGAGGAAAGGCCATGTGAGGTGACAGTGAGAAGGCAGCCACCTGCAGGCCAAGGAGACAGTCCTACCAATTCCTTAATGGTGGACTTCCGGTCTCCGGAACTATAAGAATTAAATGTTGTTGTTTAACTCACCCAGTCTGCCATGTTTGGTGATGGCTACCCTAGCTAACGAATACAGGAAGGAAGTATAAATTCGGCTTCCCTGGTGGCTCAGATGGTAAAGAATCTGTCTGCAATGCAGGAGACCTGGGTTTGATCCCTGGATTGAGAGATCCCCTGGAGAAGGGAATGGCTACTCACTCCGGTGTTATTGCCTGGAGAATTCCGTGGATGGAGCCTGGCAGGCTACAGTCTTTGGGGTTGCAAAGAGTCAGAGGCCACTTAGCAACTAAACAACAATGCCTAGTCTTTAGGAATGAGGTCTAGCCTTACTTATGTTTCCTTATCTAGATCATAAACTCTTTGTGGGGACTCTGCCTCCAAATTGATATCACAAGAAGGACCTAATACAATGTCTGGCTCTGATGTCTGTTGATTGAGTCATTAATTTTTTCTGAATTGTCATGATTTATCTGATATCTGCTCTTTTTCTGCAGTCTTCTGGCTGTTTTGCAGAACCAACAATTTTAAAGTATTATAATCTGCATGATAACAACAGCAAACATTGCCTTCTTAGGCTGTTATCTAAAGAAAATGTGCCACGATCCTTAATACTTAGAAACGACTATGGAATTGTGAATGGGCTTCCCTCATAGATGACTTGGTAAAGAATCTGCCTGCAATGCAGGAGACCCGGGTTTGATTCCTGAGTTGGGAAGATACCCTGGAGAAGGAAATGGCAACCCACTCCAGTATTCTTGTCTGGAGAATCCCATGGACAGAGGAGCCTGGCAGGCTACAGTCCACAGGGTCAAAAGAGTTGGACATGACTTATCAACTAAAGAGAGAGAGAGATGGAATTGTGAAACAAATTTCTTCACAATAATGAACACTTCTGCCATAATTTTCCATTCTCCAGCTAAAGCTGAAGTACTCATCTATAGCAACAAACTAGAGTACACCCAAAGACACACATACACACAGACACAGGCCTGCCCTTCACAGTGTGGCAGGAGACAACCAGAAACAATCTCCTTGTCAAACCTGGAGGGATGTAGGTACTCACAACTCATTTTTAGTTCTGTTGAGACTTAAACATTTAGTTCCTCGGGGGAGAACATTTGGGGAAAGAGGGGAGGGATCCTTTTCCTACTTTTTCAATTGCAGAAGTAACATGATGGAAAACTCTTTCTACTCAGCTTTCCAGGTTCTTTGTGTGTTCAGCTACTCAGTCATGTTCAACTCTTTGTGGCCCCATGGACTATATAGCCCGCCAGGCTCCTCTGTCCATGAAAATTTCCAGAGCAGAATAGTGGAATGGGCTGCCATTTCCTGCTCCAGGGGATCTTTCTGACCCAGGGATCAAACCCAGGTCTCCTGTATCCTCATTAGCAGGCAGATTCTTTACCACTGAGTCACCTGGGAGACCCCATGTTTGGAAGTGAAGCCTCACATCCATCTTTCCTTTCTAGTTGAAACCTGAAGGCTTAAGAATACCTATGGATTAGACTGAGGTATGGGTAGTTAAGGAAGTTGTTGAGAAGCTTGTTAAGTCTTTTCTCAAAGGCAGTGCTTAACCATACTTTCCACTCCTCAGCTTTAACAAAGAAACCCAGCCATTAACACAGAAAAGCCTCTTGCTTGCATTTTTTAACGGCTGACATTTGTGCCTTTTGGAGGAAAGTGAAGGGCATCTCATTGCCTCCTTGTTTAAATCAGGCTGGAAATAATGGGGACGAGAGGGAAGCAGGGCTAATTTCCTTTGTCTCCTATTCAGCAGATAATGGTGGTCTGTGTGGTGGGTGTTAAAGGCCAGGCTGCCGCGGTGACCTGGAGATGACTTCATTCTTCAGAGGTTTATCAAAGGCCCCTGTCAGTCAAACCCATGCTGGGAGACTGGGGAATGGCCATCTGGTTCACTGTTCATCAGAGAAGAGAAAGGAGAGCGAGGAGGTGAAAAATCTTGCTGTCAGTTCTGAGCCAGGTGGAAGGGTGATGAGATGCCTTTGGAAGTGGGTTTAGCAAGTCTTAGGCACATATGCAGAAGAGAAATAAACATGAAAGTATCTCTGTGTGTGTGTGTGTGTGTGTGTGTGATAGAGAGGGGCGGGGGGGAGGGAGGGGACAGGAGAGAGAGAGGGAGGGAGGGGGCAGGAGAGAGACAGAGACAGAAACAGAGGAGGTAAGAGAAACAGAGATGCTGGGAAGAAGAGTGGGATGGAGACTTTTATTTAAGCCACTGTGATCATCTTGAATCGATTTTAAGTGGAAAGACTGAAGGTCACTCATGCTGCTAACCCTGCAGAGAAGCCTCTGAATTGTTTCCCTGGCTGTGGGGAAGAAAGGGAGTAAGTGGCTCACGGCGGGGATCTGATTTAATTTAAAGCATGACGTATCTGTTCTGAAGCCAGAATTCTTTCATCCCAGTCATGTTGATTACAAGCACTAACAAGGTATTACAAGAAGCATTACCAGGAAATCTTCCCCTCTCCCCTCGCCCCAAGTCAACCACTCGGTGAGCTGGGATTCTGTGGGGCCACCCAGCAGGGTCTCCCCTCAGGGCAGCAGAAAGGCTCCTGTTGTCAGGAAACTCCTATCCTCCTGGCAGCCAGGTTTGGGGCTGTGTTAATGTGATAATTCCTACCAGTAGCTGCAGTGTACACAGTCACGGCAAAGACAACATTTTTACCCATGGACATTGCAAGCATGAGGCATGAGGATGCCTCAACATTTCAAAGAGCAGAAAGACAGAGACTTGGTGCCTGTGTTCCTTCCTCCCTTCTTTCTTTCCTATTGTGCTAAACTATGCATAACGTGAAATGTGTACTATTTTAACCATTTCTAAGTGAAGTCCGTTCACACTGTTGTGCAACCATTACCATCATTCATCTCCAGGGCTCTGTCTTCTGAAACTGAAATTCTGTTTCATTAAACAATAATTCCCCACTCCTACTCCCCAGACCCTGGCGACCATCAGTCTCCTTTCTGTCTCCATTAATTTGATTATTCTAAGTACCTTTTATAAGTAGAACCCTATGGTATTTGTCCTTCTGTGACTGGCTTATTTCACTCCGCATGTTTTCAACGTTTATCCTTGTTGTAGCATGTGTCAAGACTTCCTTCCTTTTTAAGGGTGAACAAAACTCTATTGTATGGATATACCACATTTTCTTTGTCCATTCATCCATCCACGGACATCAGGTTATTTCCACCAACGCTTTCTTTTAAATTATACTGTTCTTACATTCGTCCTCTCCTTCCAGTGCATAGCATCATTTTAAGCCAGTGCCCTATAAATACTGTGGGTTTTGGGGTAGACATTATTTAGTTGCTGTCAACACAGGTACCACCTCAACTTAGAGCCCTCTCCCCTGTCACAAAAACAAGGCTGTATTGTGGCTGGTTAATTATTTAAAGTGGAGAGGGGCTCAGATCCAAACAGAGTATGGGGGAAACTAACAGATGAGGTGAAGAGGGAATATTCCTGTTCTATTAAAAACTTTTTTTATTCTTATAGAAACGTCTAAAATATATGGAAGAAAAACTAGTTTGACGAACTTCCCATAAATCACCATGGTCATCAACAAATGACCGGTATTTTTTCAATTCTACTTCACACACTGCCTCCCCCACCCTGCATTGTTTTTCAACTTCCTAACTCTTCTTATTTTGAAAAGTTCAAATCTATAGAGAAATTTCCAAGAAAAGTGTTAAGAGCCACCTTTTGTCATTACCTTCATATTTATCTTGGAAATCACCAGTTGTTAACATTTTGCAACCTTTTCTTTATATATGTCTATCTATCTATCTGGAAAAGGTCAGTTTTCATTCCAATCCCAAAGAAAGGCAATGCCAAAGAATGCTCAAACTACTGCACAATTGCACTCATCTCACACGCTAGTAAGGTAATGCTCAAAATTCTCCAAGCCAGGCTTCAGCAATATGTGAACCGTGAACTTCCTGATGCTCAAGCTGGTTTTAGAAAAGGCAGAGGAACCAGAGATCAAATTGTCAACATCCACTGGATCATGGAAAAAGCAAGAGAGTTCCAGAAAAGCATCTATTTCTGCTTTATTGACTATGCCAAAGCCTTTGACTGTGTGGATCACAATAAACTGTGGAAAATTCTGAAAGAGATGGGAATACCAGACCACCTGATCTGACTCTTGAGAAATTTGTATGCAAGTCAGGAAGCAACAGTTAGAACTGGACATGGAACAACAGACTGGTTCCAAATAGGAAAAGGAGTTCGTCAAGGCTGTATATTGTCACCCTGTTTATTTAACTTATATGCAGAGTACATCATGAGAAACACTGGACTGGAGGAAGCACAAGCTGGAGTCAAGATTGCTGAGAGAAATATCAATAACCTCAGATATGCAGATGACACCACCCTTATGGCAGAAAGTGAAGAGGAACTCAAAAGCCTCTTGATGAAAGTGAAAGTGGAGAGTGAAAAAGTTGGCTTAAAACTCAACATTCAGAAAACGAAGATCATGGCATCTGGTCCCATCACTTCATGGGAAATAGATGGGGAAACAGTGGAAACAGTGTCAGACTTTATTTTTCTGGGCTCCAAAATCACTGCAGATGGTGACTGCAGCCATGAAATTAAAAGACGCTTACTCCTTGGAAGGAAAGTTATGACCAACCTAGATAGCATATTGACAAGCAGAGACATTACTTTGCCAACAAAGGTTCGTCTAGTCAAGGCTATGGTTTTTCCTGTGGTCATGTATGGATGTGAGAGTTGGACTGTGAAGAAGGCTGAGCGCTGAAGAATTGATGCTTTTGAACTGTGGTGTTGGATTAGACTCTTGAGAGTCCCTTGGACTGCAAGGAGATCCAACCAGTCCATTCTGAAGGAGATCAGCCCTGGGATTTCTTTGGAAGGAATGATGCTAAAGCTGAAACTCCAGTACTTTGGCCACCTCATGCGAAGAGTTGACTCATTGGAAAAGACTCTGATGCTGGGAGGGATTGGGGGCAGGAGGAGAAGGGGACGACAGAGGATGAGATGGCTGGATGGCATCACTGACTCTATGGACGTGAGTCTGAGTGAACTCCGGGAGTTGGTGATGGACAGGGAGGCCTGGCGTGCTGCGATTCATGGGGTCACAAAGAGTCAGACACGACTGAGCGACTGATCTGATCTGATCTATCTATCTATCTATATATCCATCCATCTATCATCTTACTTTTCTTCTTGAGACATTTGAAATTAGTTGCACACATGGTGACATTTTATGTTAATACTTCAGCATCTATCTAAAAACAAGGACGTTTTCCTTCATAACCAAATACAGTGATCACACTCAGGGATGAAACATTTATATATGATTAGCTAATAAACAATCCATATTTAGTTTTCCCCAGTCATCTCAAAATATGCTGATACACACACACACACACACACACACACATATATATATTTAGGCTTTATTTTCTTGAGCTCCAAAATCACCGCAGACAGTGACTGTAGCCATGAAATTAAAAGATGCTTGCTCCTTGGAAGAAAAGCTATGATAAACCTAGACAGTGTATTAAAAAGCAGAGACATCACTTTGCCAACAAAGGTCCATCTAGTCAAAGCTATGGTTTTTCCAGTAGTCAGGTATGGATGTGAGAGCTGGACCATAAAGAAGGCTGAGCACCAAAGAACTGATGCTTTTGAACTGTGGTACTGAAGAAGACTCTTGAGAATCCTTTAGACTGCATGAGACCAAACCAGTCAATCCTAAAGGAAATCAACCCTGAATATTCTTTGGAAGGAATCAACCCAATGGACATGAGTTTGACCAAATTCCGAGAGACAGTGAAGGACAGGGAAGCCTGGCATGCAGCAGTTCATGGGGTTGCAAAGAGTTGGACACAACTGAGCTACTGAACAACAACAAATATTTTTAGAAGATATAATATGGGATTAAGCATCATATTTTGTTGTCATTTCTCTTTACTCTTCTTTAGACTTTCCTCTCTTTCTGTCTTTGATACCATTCAGCTATTTTAGGGCAAAGGTCTTGGAAATACATACTTTGATCTCTGAGATAGTAAGAAAGAGGATAATGATTGTTTTTGAATCTAGTGTCATCATAAATTTATAAATATTTACATTGTTATTAGAGATAATTGGAGCAAGGTGAAAAGACAGCCTTCAGAATGGGAGAAAATAATAGCAAATGAAGCAACTGACAAACAACTAATCTCAAAAATATACAAGCAACTCCTACAGCTCAACTCCAGAAAAATAAATGACCCAATCAAAAAATGGGCCAAAGATCTAAATAGACATTTCTCCAAAGAAGACATACAGATGGCTAACAAACACATGAAAAGATGCTCAACATCACTCATTATCAGAGAAATGCAAATCAAAACCACTATGAGATACCATTTCACACCAGTCAGAATGGCTGCGATCCAAAAGTCTACAAATAATAAATGCTGGAGAGGGTGTGGAGAAAAGGGAACCCTCTTACACTGTTGGTGGGAATGCAAACTAGTACAGCCACTATGGAGAACAGTGTGGAGATTCCTTAAAAAACTGGAACTAGAACTGCCTTATGATCCAGCAATCCCACTGCTGGGCATACACACTGAGGAAACCAGAAGGGAAAGAGACACGTGTACCCCAATGTTCATCGCAGCACTGTTTATAATAGCCAGGACATGGAAGCAACCTAGATGTCCATCAGCAGATGAATGGATAAGAAAGCTTTGGTACATATACACAATGGAGTATTACTCAGCCATTAAAAAGAATACATTTGAATCAGTTCTAATGAGGTGGATGAAACTGGAGCCTATTATACAGAGTGAAGTAAGCCAGAAGGAAAAACACCAATACAGTATACTAACGCATATATATGGAATTTAGAAAGATGGTAACGATAACCCTGTATACGAGACAGCAAAAGAGACACTGATGTATAGAACAGGCTTATGGACTCTGTGGGAGAGGGAGAGGGTGGGAAGATTTGGGAGAATGGCATTGAAACATGTGAAATGTCATGTATGAAACGAGATGCCAGTCCAGGTTCAATGCACGATGCTGGATGCTTGGGGCTGGTGCACTGGGACGACCCAGGGGGATGGTATGGGGAGGGAGGAGGGAGGAGGGTTCAGGATTGGAAAAATAAAGAAAAAAAAAAAAAAGAGATAACTGGGGAGTTGATAATGTATTAGAACCTTCTAACTGACATCCAAATATCTCTTGAGATATTTGCAATAAGCAAGAATGATGAGACCTTAACTAATTCTAATAAATGAGTCACACATTAGAGGAACTGTTCACTTCTGCCTTTGGAACTGTTCCTGAAGGAAGTGCAGGGACTTATAGATGGCTCTTTCTAATGTGAATTTAAATATATATTTTTTGAACATTCACTAGTTAAGTCTTGTAAAATTCTGAAGAGCCAGGACATCCCTCATTTATATGTGAAGGAACTGAACATGTGGGCATCTAGGGTATAAGACATCTAGACAAAGAAGATGGTCTCTGGGACTTCCCTGGTGGTCCAGTGGCTAAGACTCTGTACTCCCAATGCAGGGGGTCCCGATTCCATCCCTAGTCAGGGAACTAGATCATGCATGCCACAACTAAGACCCAGCATAGTCAAATAAACAAGTAAATATTAAAAAAAGAAGAAGAAGACTGTCTCTGGTTTGTTGAATATTTCCCAGGACCACAGTCTACTTGACAGCACTTAGCAAGTCACTCTATTACTGTGCCAAACCAGGGACTATGCAAGATGGTTCCTAGTTATTTGTTTCAGATGGTTAAGGCTAGTAAGGTATCTGGATGCAGCAGAATTCTGTGATCATGTCAAGATGTATCACATTATATATAATCTTATCATTTTTAAGAGTCAGAAATATCATTCTACTCAAATGCTCACTTAGCTCTTTAAAAAGGCCAAACAGACATCTCTAAGAACTACCTAAAAAGAGGATAAAAACCTTAAGCTTGACTTTTTTTGAAGGACAGATATACATATCATCCAGAACACAGACTTCACATTATAAGGTAATGGGCAAGGTTATTCTGATCTTTGTCCCCATGGTTTAATTAACGATAGAAGAGTAGTGGCCTAGAATACTTGTTAGATGCAGTCTGACGTTTTACACTTTTATCTATCATGTTTATGTTGGGTACCAAGAGAAAAGTATTCTGTTCAAAATTCTTTTTTTCATTAAGCTGATGAGAGAGGTCTTGCTGAGGTCTATCAACTGGAACATTTAACAGAAAACCAAAAACTCCTTTTCTTTGTAAATTCATCAACCATGTACTCAAAGTGTTACCTTAAAGGACTCCTGCCTGTGGTATCCAGCATTTTTAGACAAGAGTTTGTGAACTCTGGCCACCACATGGCTTATAAACAAAAAATTGTGAGTCTTTGGGACACTGAGGTCATGAGCTGACACCAATACAGTGAGCCAGGGAGACCCCTGTGGCTGAGAGACAGGCAAGGAGGACTCATGTTCCTGAGCTATCAGGATGTCCTTGCTTGATGAAGCGTAGATTCAGAGGAAAAGTGCTGGAGAAATAAGAGGATAAGATCACAAGAGAGTGTGAATGGAGTTGTTTACAAGGCCCATGTGCCTGCCTGTCTTTCTGTGTTTTTGCTTTAAAAATTTATTTAACAAGGTTGGTTTAACTAAGCTGTGAGTTACCTGGAGTGGTTTTGTTTTACATGGGCTTGGAACTTATATTAACCATCTTTCTATGCCTCTTCTTGGAAAACTCATGGAAAAGAGGGATCACCTTAATTTCACTTGGTATGTCCGGGGAAATCAGATAGTTTTTATACAGTTCACTTTAACTATAACATTTTATAGGATCCTAGGATTAATTTCAGAGAAGGCAATGGCACCCCACTCCAGTACTCTTGCCTGGAAAATCCCAGGGACAGAGGAGCCTGGTAGGCTGTAGTCCATGGGGTCACACAGAGTCGGACACAACTGAGCAACTTCACTTTCACTTTTCACTTTCCTGCATTGGAGAAGGCAATGGCAACCCACTCCAGTGTTCTTGCCTGGAGAATCCCAGGGACAGGGGAGCCTAGTGGGCTTCTGTCTATGGGGTCACACAGAGTCGGACACGAATGAAGCAACTTAGCAGCAGCAGCAGCAGCAGCAGGATTAATTTCAAGATTTGTGACACAAATGTCTTTGTGCTGATGTTGATTTGGGTTAACATATTTCCTTGTAGAAAGGAGGTTGTGATGAACTGGATGTTTGGCAAATAGAAAGAACTGGAGACAGTCACTTGCCCCAGAGAGTTAGGAGTTCACTCTGTATCTTCACTTTCATCTTTCTGGGATTATTTTGTCTCCTGGCAATGCTGCAGCTGAGTGAATCTCAGAGGCACACGCCTAGCTCTTCATTCCATATAAATTTCTGTCTTACCCTCTTCACCAGCAAAAACTCAAAGAAAGAAACCTATTTCTTTATTACTTATTTCTCTTCCATAATAAAATATATATTAGTCCTGGGTCCTATTCTTTCTCATCCAGGTATTATACAGGGAAATGATAGCATTAAATAAATATTGAATGAAGGATTTCCAATAAGATACTGATGGACTAACAATGGATTGGCAACTTATATTTCCAGACTTTTAAAATTTCAATAGGACTGTATGAGATACAATGTTTTACTCTAAAGACATAGGGGTGGTTTAGCAATAGAAATGTAGCCAAAAAATTACTTAAGGCAGGTACTTAGACACCTAGGAACTGAAAATAGTACTAAGCAGAGGCCATAAAGAAGGCTGAGCTCCGAAAAATTGATAGTTTCAACCTGTGGTGCTGGAAAAGACTCCTGAGAGTCTCTTTGTCAGCAAGGAGATCAAACCAGTCAATCCTAAAGGAAATCAACCCTGGATATTTATTGGAAGGACTGATGGTGAAGCTGAAACTCCAATACTTTGGCCATCTGATGTGAAGAGCTGACTCACTGGAAAAGACCCTAATGCTGGGAAAGACTGAAGACAGGAGAAGAGGCTGGCAACAGAGGATAAGATGGTTGGATGGCATCATTGACTCAATGGACATGAGTTTGAGCAAACTCCAGGAGATGGTGAAGGACAGGGAAGCCTGGTGTGCTGCAGTCCATGGGGTCACAAAGCGTCAGACACACTTAGCAACTGAACAACAAGAACAGAGGCCATGAGGTCCCATTACCATGTTTTTCTAGCACCAGGCTGGATCTGTGTTCAAGGCCAAGTTCATCATATAGGGTGATAGGTCTGTTCAAGCTGTGAAGGTTGAAGTCATCGAAATGGAATATGATTTTGGTCATTATCATGCTCCTCCCAGGCAGTAGGGACCTTCCTGTTTTATTCCTGAATGTCTATCCTTACACTGAATACCCTGACTCTCTATCCTAATGGGGGAATTAGCAGGATAATCAGCATAATTGACCCATTCCAATCCTGGGCATCACGTCCCAAGGGGGATCTAGGAAACAATACTCTATTAAAACTGGTGTTTAGTTATCGTTCAGACCGATAGTGTGGAGCTAGGCAAAAAAACGGAGTGTCCAAACATGGCAGCACGTGATTCCAACAGTAGGCAAGCGGGGATAGTTTCAGACGTAAAATAAGTCTAAAATTTCAAGGCATGGAAGAAAGGAAGATATCTTTGTACAAAGTCCAATTCAAGTCTAGGATCTGAAGAAGCCAGGAATCAGGCAAAAGAGGAGCCATGGAAGGAACATAGGAAAGATCTGGGATGGCAGACGCCTAAAAGAAGTATAATGAACTCAGTAATTAGGAGACTGATAAAAGGGGAAAATCACTGGATAAAAAGAGAAAAGATAGAAACCTAAATGTGGAGATACCTAACTGTGCCAAAGCCTTTGACTGTGTGGATCACAATAAACTGTGGAAAATTCTGAAAGAGATGGGAATACCAGACCACCTGACCTGCCTCTTGAGAAACCTGTATGCAAGTCAGGAAGCCACAGTTAGAAATGGACATGGAACAACAGACTGGTTCCAAATAGGAAAAGGAGTTCGTCAAGGCTGTATATTGTCACTCTGCTTATTTAACTTATATGCAGAGTACATCATGAGAAATGCTGGGCTGAAGGAAGCACAAGCTGAAATCAAGATTGCTGGGAGAAATATCACTAACCTCAGATATGCAGATGACACCACTCTTATGGCAGAAAGTGAAGAGGAACTAAAAAGCCTCTTGATGAAAGTTAAAGAGGAGAGTGAAAAAGTTGGCTTAAAGCTCAACATTCAGAAAACAAAGATCATGGCATCTGGTCCCATCACTTCATGGCAAATAGATGGGGAAATAATGGAAACAGTGTCAGACTTTATTTTTCTGGGCTCCAAAATCACTGCAGATGGTGACTGCAGCCATGAAATTAAAAGACGCTTACTCCTTGCAAGGAAAGTTATGACCAACTTAGAGAGCATATTAAAAAGCAGAGACATTACTTTGCCAACAATGGTCCATCTAGTCAAGGCTATGGTTTTTCCTGTGGTCATGTATGGATGTGAGAGTTGGACTATAAAGAAAGCTGAGCGCAGAAGAATTGATGCTTTTGAACTGTGGTGTTGGAGAAGACTCTTGAGAGTCCCTTGGACTGCAAGGAGATCCAACCAGTCCATCCTAAAGGAGATCAGTACTGGGTTTTCATTGGAAGAACTGATGTTGAAGCTAAAACTCCAATACTTTGGCCACCTGATGCGAATAGCTGACTCATCTGAAAAGACCCTGATGCTGGGAAAGATTGAGGGCAGGAGGAGAAGGGGATGACAGAGGATGAGATGGTTGGATGGCATCACTGACTCAATGGACATGGGTTTGGGTGGACTCCAGGAGTTGTTGATGGACAGGGAGGCCTGGCATGCTGTGGTTCATAGGGTCTCAAAGAGTCGGACATGACTGAGCGACTGAACTGAACTGAATTTAGGATGGGATCAGCAAGATATATTTGACACTGGTTAACAACCACCCATCTCTCCTAAGGTTTTTGTTGTTCAGTCGCTAAGCTGTGTTTGACTCTTTGCGGCCCCATGGGCTGCAGCACACCAGGCTTCCCTGTCCTTCAGTATCTCCCAGAGTTTGCTCAAACTAATGTCCATTGAGTCAATGATGCCGTCCAACCATCTTGTCCTCTGTCGCCCCCTCTTCTTCATCTCCTTAAGATTGGTGGTACTAGAATTTGGAAGTGTGTGTGTTTGTGGGAGGGGTGGGGTCAGTTAAATAATCTCAGTTTCTATGTTAAAAACAAGGGACAATGGATATGATAGGGATGGGGCCAACTTTTTCTGGATCCCAAGGCATCCATTTTGGGGTTAGGCTTCCGTGCCCATGCGGCTCAAACGTTAAAGAATCTGCCTGCAATGCAGGAGAGCTGGGTTCAATCCCTGGGTCAGGAAGATCCCCTGGAGAAGGGAATGGCAACCCTCTCCAGTATCCATGCCTGAAAAACCCTATGGACAGAGGAACCTGGTGGGCTACAGTCCCTGAGGTCACAAGGAGTCAGACACAACTGAGCAACTAACACTTGCACTTTTCCTTTTCTGTCCCCTGTGTCCAGCTTCTGAGATAGTCTGGCTTTGTGGTATTCCTGAAAACATACTCAGTGGTAGGACATGGATTCTCTGCTACGGGCCTTCTCTTATAAGCCAGGTTTCTGATCTTCCGTCCCCTGAGCACCTTCTCTGGACTGTAGGTCTAAAGGACTTTATGAAGCCTAGAAAGATTGACCTTATCAGAAAAATCTGCCTTCTATAATTCAGGCAGGAGGTGTGTCAGATGGAGCTTTTCCGAGTTGGTCCAGTCTGCCTGAAGAGAGGTGGATTCTCTGAGGCAGAGAGGGTCTGGGGAATCAGCAGTTAGTTGCCTTGGTTTCTAAGAAATGTCTCCACCCTTCAGTTGGTTCTGAAAATAGTCTGTTTCACTTGAAAAGGGAATGCATGCTGAGTTCTCTTCTCAGCTTATAAATTATGCTGTATTAACACTGGCAACAGTTTCATTTTCACTGTGTAGACACGAGGCGGCACAGAGTGGGAAGGGCCGGCTGCCAGGCCCCGGCAGAGACGTGTGAGCAGCGATTTGAATGCTGGATGGTGTTCGTGCTAACGTGAAGGGTGGGTTTCCCAACACCTGTCTCCAGCACTCAGGCCTTTTATTAAAATTATGAACGCTTTTGCCACCTAGGTTGGTTTAGTACAAGGTGAAGCACGTGGTCAAATAAATGCTATGGTTCAAACAGCCTTAAAAAAAAGAGGCTTTTCTCAAAAATGTCCACTGTCTGGTCAGTGAATCTGTGATTCTATTATAGATTCATCTATAGGGGGTTATGATGTAACAGTTTATTTTATTATTTTTTTTATAAAGTACTTTCTTAGTTTTATTTTTCAAATATTTATTTATTTGGCTCTGTTGGGTCTTAGTTGAGGCATGCCAGATCATTGTGGCATGTGGGTTCCGTAGTTTTGGGACACAGGCTTAGCTGTTTCATGGCACACAGGAACTCAGTTCCCCAACCAGAGATTGAACCTCCATCCCCTGCAGTGCAAGGCAGATTCCCAACCACTGGACTACCAGCGAAGTCCTGTGATGTAACACCTTAAAAACTCCCTCTTCCACCATAAATGCAATGGGGGTCGAATCACATATTTATTTCACTAACCCTTTGATTGAGCCAGATCTTCTGTTGTAGGCAAGGCACTTTGCCCATGTTTGCATGCTAAGTCACTTCAGTTGTACCTGACTTTTTACAATCCCATGGACTATAACCCTCCAGGTTTTTCTGTCCATGGAATGTCCCAGGCAAGAATACTGGAGTGGGTTGCCATTTCCTTCTCCAGGGGATATTCCTGACCCAGGGATTGCATCTTTATCTCCTGCATTGCCCACATCTCCTGGACTGCTCATGGCTTCTTTACTGCTGAGCCATCAAGGAAGCCCAAGGCACCTTGGTCCCACCTAAAATTTCTATTGCCATTACTGGCCACAAAGAACTAATTCATCAATGATTCCAGTCAACCATCATGACAAGTGCAACAGGGGGTGACTAACAGAGCATGAAGACTGAGGTGCAGGAAAGGCAAGATTCATACCCAGAGAGCACAGACCTAGGTAGGATCTGACCAAGGCCATCCTCGGGAGGCCTGACGATGAAGCGAGAGCGCTGATGGATTGAAGGCAAGGAGGGAAGTGTCACAAGGAGGAAAAGAAAACACAGGATGTAAAGATGGGAGACATTTTTATACAGTTTTGTTTTAGAGATCATTCATAAAGCCATACACTATGGAGCAAGGCGGCCCCTTTGAAACACAGAAGGACTTTCTAAACATGAAAACTCAGTATATTAAAATCCATAAAAAGTTAAATTTCCTATTTAGGATTAGAAAAGTAGAAACAGTTAATGTCTATCTGAAATCTGAAGTGTTTTAGAAGTTTCTGTAGGGTGGTGTTTTTGTTGTTTTTGTTTTTTATTTTTAATCCCTTTAAAGACGGAATGTTATCAGTCATAATGGGTCCTGCTGTGTGTGGGCTCACTTGCTTCAGGAGTGTCTGATTCTTTGCAATTCCAAGCTCCTCTGTGCATATAATTTTCCAGGCAGGAATATTGGAGTGGGTAGCCATTTCCTTCTTCAGGGAATCTTCCCAGCTCAGGGATCAAACCTGGGTCTCCTGCATTGCAGGTGGATTCTTTACCGTCAGAGCCACCAGGAAGGCCCTGCTGTAGGTAGCTGAAGATCCAACTCAACAGACAGGCTTAAATGACAAGGACATTATTACCTTATGTAAGGCTTCCAAATGTCACAGTGACCTTTAGGCTTGTGTTAGTCATTCATTCGTGTCTGACTCTTTGCGACCCCATGGACTATAATAGCCCACCAGGCTCCTCAGTCCATGGGATTCTCCAAGCAAGAATACTAGAGTGAGGTGCCATTCCTGTCTCCAAGAGATCTTCCCAACCCTAGGATCTAACCTAGGTCTCCTGCATTGCAGGCAGATTCTTTACCATCTGAGCCACCAGGGAAATCCTTAGGTTAGTTGAGTCAGTTGTTCAATAATTTGGTAAAGCATCCAATTCACCCCTTCTCTCTACCCTAACAATTTCAGTGTTGTTTAATCTCAGAGTTGATCCCCCCAGTAGTCATGAGATGGCTACTATAGACCCAGGCTACAACTTCTCTTTGTTCACAGCTGGTGAGAGAAAGAATTTCTCTCATAATGTGGAATTAATTTATTTCCCTTTGGTCTCAGTGAGCCACCCAGGTTCACATACCTGCAGAGAAGGGCATCTGCTGATTGGCTTCTGCCTGAGGTCCCGAACCGATTCATGAAGGGACTTTGAGATTATGTGATTGGCTGGAGGACTTATCAGGAACTAGAATCAGTTTCTCATAGTGCAGAATGAGAGACCAAGAGAAAACGGGAAGAATGGTTTAGGAAGTCAAGCACGATGTCCACAATCTAATTAGCGATGCCTCTGTGAGTGAGATGGGAGTAGAAGGCACAGTCACCCCTCATCCCTTGCTCACCTCTGCCTCTCATTCCTTTTTAGCCTTCAAACACTATTTGTACTTTCCAGGAACTTCTAGGATTCCAGTCTGAAACCACTGTCAGAGTAAGGGCCACATCAACCCATGAGATCAAGCAGGTGAGACTGAGTAGTTCCCTTCTCCAAGGGCTTAGAAATTCTGAGCTTATATCAAAGCCTCTTGTGCCACACGTTGCTGTGCCTTTAGTCTGTCATATAAATCCTTCCTCATCTGTGTAAGGAGAAGTAACCCAGAATACAGAGTAAGAAGTCCCTGGCCAAAACAAAAGACAATAAAGCTGAACAACACAAAATCTCATAATTAAGAATTTCTTTAAAAACAAAAAGAATAAAGGCATCTCAAATTGACTCTTATCTACATCCAAGAATATTCTATCCTTCCATGTATATTATTGGGAAGTTTTGTTTGTTTGTTAATGTTTCAATTTGCCAAAGGAATTTAAAGAAGAAAAACTATTTGGATGTAAATTTTGATACACCTGTTAGAAAATAGTTCTGTTTGGAAACCATGTTTTAGAAATACAGGAATGATTCTCAGCATCTGTAAGCACACAGCCTGGCAACTGCACTGAGCACCAGCTAAACTCACAGGAATCATCAAGGGTAACCTGGGAAAGGCCACCCAGGAGCCCTGTGTTGATACCAGGGCTGATTAGTTTTGGCCATTAACTGCCAAAGTGGGTATCCTTTATGAAAGTTCCTTTTTTAAAAAAGAAACTTCTTGAGAAATCTCTCAGGAACTGTTCTGGTTGACCACTAGAATGAATTAACTTCTTGTCTATTTTAACATCATAATTCCATGCTGTTATTCTCCACCTACATAACCTATTTTAGGGACCTAACACTAGCATCTGCCCCAGTTGCATGTTCTGATCAGAACTCACTGCAGCTCATTTGTCTCTTTGCTCTCAAATGCCTGTCATGCTCTTTTCCCCTGTATTGCTGGGGCTGACCCCTGCATCAGCATTTCCAGACCTCTTGGCCAAGTCGTCTCCAGGTAAGTCCTAACAACAGGAGGCCCTAGTCCCATGGATGGAGGAGCCTGATGGGCTGCAGTCCATGGGGTCGCGAAGAGTCAGACACGACTGAGCGACTTCACTGTCTCTTTTCACTTTCATGCATTGGAGAAGGAAATGGCAACCCACTCCAGTGTTCTTGCCTGGAGAATCCCAGGGACAGGGGAGCCTGGTGGGCTGCCGTCTCTGGGGTCGCACAGAGTTGGACACAACTGAAGCGACTTAGCAGCAGCAGCAGCAGCAGCAGGAGATTGGAGGATCAGAGGGAAGAGGGCCTCAGCTTATTTCCCTATTTCTCTCTGCCACGTCAGGTCTCCTCTGTATCTTCTCAGTGGCTTCAGCTCCCACTACTCAGTTCCTCCCTGCATGTTGCCAGCCCCCACCAGACAGACATGCTACAATTTCAGCTCCTGCCAACTGAACCCTTTGGACACAAGATCTGACATACTTGGTTGAATAATTAATTTGATTTCTTCAAATTCATATTTTATAATAGCACTCATGGATCTCAGTTGCAATATCCCAATTCACATGTGTGGGCAGCTGCAGTCAGCACTCAGGTCCCAGTAACACCACCCCTTCTCATGGTTCCTCCAGGCCTATGGGTGGTAGTTACTTACTCACTATGGTTGGTACTCACCTTCCTTCCCTAGCTGCTCCTTGGCTCTTCTAAGAACACTGAAAACATTTTCCACTATTGCATTCCTCTTCTTGAATTATCTGACATAGGTTATTTTCTTAGCTGGAACTTAATTAATACTGTGGGGAAATAGTTGGGTTTTTTTGACAGGAAGTTATTTTGATATACCCACCATGCCAACCATATAGAATTACAAATGATAGTAATATTCTTTGAGAGTGGAATCATCTTATGCTAAATCAACTCCTGTCTTTCTTTGTTTAAATTTTCTATCGCAGACTATGTTTTATATCGATGCTTGTCCACGTGTTTGAATAGTGAAGACTTGAAGTCCTAAGTGTATCAGATAAGTCAGTAAGGCAGAAACCATAGAGTGGGGTGAGTCCCTTGTGGGCCTTCGTCTATGCACCTTTGTCTTTCAAATTTCATGTTAAATGTTTCAAGTGCTTTTCAATATCAGGGATGCTAGAAGAATCTTTTGAGTTTAACTTAAAATTGATAGAGCCAAATAAAGAAGCTATGTTGAAAATTGACACCTACCTCCCATGCTTTCCGCTTAGAACACTGGTGCACAAGGCATATCTAACTTGTAGTTTTTGACCAAACATCAGTTGAACTAAAGGGGAGAGCAGGGAGTTAGTGCTGGTTGAGTAAGTCTGAAGCTTTGGCTAAAAATTCCCAGAGGGGTCTCAAATCAAATTACATGTAAGGAGAAGCAGACATCCCCGGCAGGACTTGAAGCACTCTGAGGTCCGCCATCTTGAACACGAAGGTGGGGTGGCTCCGTGCTTGTCTGTGTTAATTACCACTTAAATCATTGGGTAGGATTAGCAGAATATGCATAACTCTGGTGGGTCTTTATTTGCACACGATGAATTTGATCTTTCCCATATCAAATGCTAAAGTATATTATGAGAGAAGAAAATATCCATGATTACATTTTTTAAAAATAGCAGACAGAACGGCTATAATTTATTTAGAGAAGAAGTTCAAGTTCTCCGTTTAGCTTTTAAGAAGGACTTGGGAGAAGATTACATTAGACAATTTTGCATCGTGCTGCCGACAGAAAAACAAGCCAGGGTTGGTAGAGTGTGAAGAAGATTCCCCACCCCTTGCTCAAAAGAAAAAAAAAAACAACACATAAAGCAAATTAAACAGAAACACAAGCAGTCACTCTCTCCCACACCCCTACGAAATAACAAAGAAAAATCTGTATTTTGTTTTTCAAGGTATAGTAGAGAGAGATTTTTTTTTTAATGTGCTTTCAAGTCCTCAGGGACTTTATAATTTATCAAGAAAGACACATTCTTCCTAATGAAAGGTTACTGACCTTCATGAATGTGACAGTTCAATTACAGCCCATTCATATGCAGAGCAGCGTTGATAAAGGATTTGGGAAATGTGACTAGCATAGCAAAAAAAGAAAAATGTCTAGGAAATTATTATTAGTTAAAAAAAAATTTTTTTTAATTGTGAAGCAAGAATAATAAATAAGATTGGCTCAGGTAGTGGACCCTTTTCTTCTGGGTCCCAGCAGCCCATTAGATTTGCTTCAATGGGCATGCTGGCTCTTTCTTCATCCTTCCTAATATTTCTGCCTTTTTAATCCTCTGAGCCACTAAACCTAACATATCGGCAAGCCCTTGGGGTTCTGAAATGCCGGGTTTCAATTTTTTTTTTTTTTTTCCTCTTTCCTTTGACTGGCAGGACAAGGTGGAACGTGTCTTAGTGTTATTTTAAGTGCTTGACTACTATTTAGATGCCGAAAGGGACTGGAGAGTTATAAGAGGGAGTGTTACATACCCTCAGCCACCCACATCCAGGCACTCAAGCCCCAGTTCACAGGAGGCAGGCCCCTCCAGAGGGGCGGAATAGTTAAGCCAGAGCCTGGCTAGACTCGCTGGAGCCAGTCTCCGCCAAACTTGGGTGACACCTGTGAGCGGCTGTTTGCTGAGCTCCTCCAGGTGTGGGAAAGAAAATCCAACTGCCACTCTGTAAATCAGCCCAGAATGGTCCTCTGCCAGGGGTCTCTGGAAGATCCCAGAAGGAGGTTCTTTTTTAGCAACTGCTAGTAGAGATGCTCCTTCAACCCTACACTTTCCATTAAGAATAAGACAAAATGCATCAAAATATAAGATTCTCTTTGGGATAGAACCAATATAAATATTTTAAACAACTTTGAAAAATAATCATTGTTTTAATTTTTTGTTCTTTGCCTTGGAAATCAACATCAGCCCCACACAGGTGTGGTGTGTCATCAGATGGTAAACTTTACTGAGAATTTTGAAAGAACATATGTGTCCCCGCCATGCAATATACTGCCTGGCACATAGTAATCATTCGTTATTTGCTGAATGGATCCCCCTTTCTTACAGCATTTTTTCCACTGCATTTTTGGATAAGCACTCTGACCTAATTATAATTCCTCTCAGATACTTACCCACCCTAATTTGCTTTTATAGGTGGCCTTCTTCCTTCACCATTCCTTGGCTACTTCACTTCAAATTATTTTCAATCACATTGCGTCTTTGAACATGTCTACTACAGAAGGCATTTTCTAAGGGAAAGATTTGAAGAAGTAAAAATAAGAAGGAAGAGTATCAGTGTTAATTCTGCATATGATGCTGGGAAAGACTGAGGGCAGGAGGAGAAGAGGGTGACAGAGGATGAGATGGTTGGATGGCATCATCGACTCAGTGAACATGAGTTTGAGCAAACTTCAGGAGATGGTGAAGGACAGGGAAGCCTGGTGTGCTGCAGTTCATAGGGTCGCAAAGAGTCAGATATGACTGAATGACTGAACAATAACAAAATTTGTAAAAAACACGTCTTTCCCCTCAGGTATTAATATGTGAAGTCATACCTAACTGGTAGAAAACTTTCAAACAGACAGTGACCAGCAGCAAAAACAGTCCTGTTGAGTGTAACATAACTCAATTTCTCTACCTCTGCTTCTCTTGAGCAGTATTCTGAAAAGCTTTATCAGATTTCTTTGCAAATCAGTATGTTAGGAATTCATGTGGAATGGAATTCAAATAAAATCATCTCAAAGTACTATTTCTTGAGTCTGAATATTCCATTTCAAAAAGATTTATCATTTAAATATAATACTTTTAGTGAAGTAAATAAGAGAAAAAACAAATATCCTATATTAATGCATATATGTGGAATCTGAAAAAATTAGTATAGTGATCTTTTTACAAAAGCAGAAAAATAGACACAGATATAGAGAACAAATGTATACCAAGGCAGTGGGCAGTGGGGGGCAGAAGGGGAAGGGTGGCATGAATTGAGAGATTGGGATTGATGTATATATACTGTTGATACTATGTATAAAGCAGATAAGTAATGAGAACCTACTACTATATAGCCCAGGAAACTCTACTCAATGCTCTATGGTTACCTAAGTGGGAAGGAACTCCAAAAAAGAGAGGATATATGTATATGTATAGCTGATTCACTTTGCTGTACAGTAGAAGATAACATAACACTGTAAAGCAAGTATATTCAAAAAATTTTTTTAAGAATAAAATTATGATACTCTGAGAAACTAAGATACTTTCAGAATATAATCTAAAGACTAGTAGGGTAGTCTAAGGTTTTGATTAGCTACAGTAATATTTTAATGTGTGTCTCTTTTATTTTGCCCAGTTTTTATTTTGTCCAGTTTTTATTTTGTCCCATGTATAATTTGACTTATTTTATTTTTAATATGAGGTGAGGAGATAAGTATGCTGCATTACCCACACATTTTTATATACTAACAAATACCTTAGATGACAAGGAAGTTAGCAATTTGACAGTAAGATCTTTTTGAATTTTGAAATAAATTTGTGCCTCTTAATAGATATAATTGATATATGCTTTAAATTAGAGTTCTATAAGCCTTATTGGGAGAAGGCCATGGCAACCCACTCCAGTACTCTTGCCTAGAAAATGGACGGAGGAAATGAAAATGCTCCTCCTGCCATGGACGGAGGAGCCTGGTAGGCTGTAGTCCATGGGGTCGCTAAGAGTCAAACACGACTGAGGGACTTCACTTTCACTTTTCACTTTCATGCATTGGAGGAGGAAATGGCAACCCACTCCAGTGTTCTTGCCTGGAGAATCCCAGAGACGGCGGGGCCTGGTGGGCTGCCGACTATGGGGTTGCACAGAGTTGGACACGACTGAAGCGACTTAGCAGCAGCAGCAGCAAGCTTTATTGTCTCAAAGTTCACTTTTGTTTAGGTGTCTTATTTATTTTTTGCATAACCTGAAGGACATGTGAGTGCAAAAGTGTTAGTTGCTCAGTCATGTCTGGTTAGTCGCTCAGTCATGTCTAGCTGTTTGTGACCCCACAGGCTGCAGCCCGCCAGGCTCCTCTGCATGCTGAAAGACACACAACAAAAATTTCCTTCGATGACTATTTTTCTCTGTGTCAGACCTATACACACTCAGAACTCTGCTGTAGTTTTGGGAAGCTTCTCAATTCTTCCGATTCAATGCTGTAAGAAGGTGAATTTGGAATTTTAAAAAATAATCTAGATTATATTTGCATACCTTATAGCTCTTAATACTCTTTCTGACATTTCTTCTAAAATGTTTCTTTTTTTACTTTTTTAATTTTGGATATCACCCAGAACTATTCAACTATTAACAGACTTTCTCTGACAAATACTGTGCTTACAACACACTATTATTAATTTTCTGCTTTATGGATAAAAAACAGTGTTGCAAAGATAGTAAGTGGTAGAGCAAAGCCTCAAATCCGTGTTTGCCTGATTCCAAAATCTTTTCACTTAACCAGCTCACTACTATGTTTGAAAATGCACTTAGCAACAAGTAACAGGAAATCTAACCCAAAGTTGCTTAAATAAGACGAAAATTGTCACGTGATCCTAGGTAGGGTGGCTCTAGCAACAGATAATTCAGTAACTCAAAATTATTACAGAGGACACAGATTCTTCCCATCTCTCAACTTTTTTTCTCAGGGCGTGTTGAGTGCCCTTATCTTGAGAAGACTGCTATAGCTTTTCGGCATCCCCTTTTTATATGTCAATGCCAGAAGTCAAAATATGGTAAGAAAAATTCATACTTTTTTTCTGGACACTTTTTTAAAGAGCTAAGAAACATTTCTCTAAAGCTTTCCCTCATACTTCATTAGCCAGAGCCGGGTCATAAGGCCCTTTCTAAATAGCTCATTGATAAAGGAAATTAAATTACCACAAGTGATTTATATAAATCAAAATTTATTAGAGCTAGAACTGTCCTTTCTTCAAAGACATGATGCATAAAAAAAAAAATGTGGGTAGTATATCGGAACAAAATTTGTATTTTTTAGCAAAAGTGGAGCCTAGCTCCAGTTGTCAACCAATAAAGTCCACGACCACAGAGCTGTCTCATGATTGCCAGGCACAAGAAGAAAGACAGGGAAACGCTAAAACAGGAAAGTTGGAGATCAGTGGAAAAAGAAAGAAAAAAAAAATTGAAATCTTGTGTATAGCAGGTGTTTGATAATTGCTGATGACAGGAAATGCATGAAATATAATTTACAACAAAGTTAATCTGACACATATTTAATGATATGTGTTGTTCCATGACATTTCAGGCCAATAGTTTAGTAGTCTGCATAAATAATTGTAATTAGTACTACTTTTTGACAGATCTTTATAGCTTTTGATCTTCCATTGTTAATTAGTTTAAGAACAAGAAACAAGCATCAATGTTCAGAGGCTTTTTATTTTTACTCTTCTTAAGAAACAGTTGAACCTTCATCATATACTTACTGACAAGTGCTGGAATGGTTCCCCAAGAAGTGAAATAACCCATGATTCCTCTACTCATCCCCACCTACCTGATGGGATCCAGAAATGAGCCACCCCACCTCCATTTCCTTTGAGAAGTAACCAGTGGCAGCTAAACATGTCAAAGTATCAGGACCTATTGCTGTCTGACCAATCAAATCTGTAGGTGAGGCTTTTCAGAAAGCACAGCAATGAATAACTGGTTCCAGATATTTCCCAATTCTGATAAGGAAGGAGGGACTGGAATCACAGTGCAAGTTCATAAGAGGTTTCCACCACGGTTAACAGACACAGCACACTAGATAATAATTGGGAAATCTGGCTCTTCTTTGGCCAGATCCTTTAATGGTTAAAGTGTTGTTTCCATAAAGGTAAAGAATGTGCTTGGTAATAATCCATCTATAAATTTCCTTCCAGCTCTACCTTTAATAATTCCAACTTACCATTTCCCTTTAGGCCAGAATAGTTTAATTCAATTATGAGCAGACACACAGAATTGTATCTGAGGTGATTTTGTATATTACTGATTTTAACGAGTTAAATCGATTCCTAGAAATTTAGGTTTGTTGTCCAACTCTTTGCGGCCCCATGAACTGAAGCATGCCTAGCTTCCCTGTCCTTCCCTATCTCCCAGAGTTTGCTCAAACTCACATCTTTCTTCACAGGATCAGGGTCTTTTCCAATGAGTCGACTCTTCACATCTGGTGGCCAAATTTAGGTTAGTCTCTGCAGTTTGACATTGCCAATAAAGAGCTCTACTATAATCTAAATGTGGGCTAGTTTCTAGAGAAAAGGTAAAGCATTTTGTTACATATTATTCTCTTCTTGGAACCCTGAGCCCAAGTTTGAAGTTTCTGAAGCCAGTCCAAAGAAAACTGAGATCAAACAAGACTGTTATTCTCTATTATTATTATTATTGTTTTTGTTGTTCTCTTCTATTGGTGGCATAAGAAACTCCTTTGATGCAGCATCATTAGAATGCCAAAAATGGGCAATTTCTGAGGAATGTACACTCTTTCTTTGATCCTGAGAATGTATCTTCCAGACAACCCCCAACTTTGCAAGGTTAGACATTCTTGCTGATTAGCCTTGAATTCCTGGGTGGACCATCCTCAGACCATCTGAGATGTGACCACACTGGTCAGAGAATTTGTTCAAGTGCTCCATCCCAAGAAGCTCTCTCCATGTGCCCATGTCCCTGTGCCAGCATCCTCTCCCTTCTCTCCCACTCAGGGTGTCACTGGTCTTTTTACAATGTCACTGTGGATCTCAAATCCTTGCCTACCCAGTATGCTGACCAAAAACTGTGCCTTGGCAAGACCAGGGCACAGAATCCACCTCTCTCTTCTGGGAGAGTCCACTGCCCGTGCCCTACCAGGAGCAGTCTCTGCTCTCATCTCCACCCCCGCCTTCAGCTAGACCACGCTGACCTCCGGACTCTTTCTCAGAGAAATAGTGAACGGTTTTACTGCCCTGGGAAGAAATGTGGCTCCTGGACATAGCCTGATTCTGCTGGCTCTTCCCACCTACCTCTTCATCTTTTTCTTGGGGGGATCTGAGGAAAGTGGGAGCCTTGGGGTCATGTTTTCTCTTTGGTGCTGTGCTTACACATTGGCAGGAAGAGTCTAAGGTGAGGATTCTAGAGCTCCTCAAGGAAGGGCTCAGAAACGCTCATCTGTCTTCTTGAGTCACCAGAGTCTATTTAAACTGTCACCGAGCAGACTTGGAACAATTATTTGCACACCAGCAGACTTGGAACAATTATTTGCACACCAGCACATGTGTGCTTGGCTCCCCAGGTGGCGCTAGTGGTAATGAATCCACCTGCCAATGCAGGAGACACAGGAGATGCAGCTTTGATCCTTGGGGTTCCAGAAGATCCCCTGGAGTAGGAAGTGGCAGCCCACTCCAGTATTCTTGCCTGAAGATCCCATGGAAAGAGGAGCCTGGCAGGCTACAGTCCATGAGGTCACACAAAATCAGACATGACTGAATGACTGAGAACAGAGCACATGTGCTTATATTATTTGTCACCCCAAATGCCCAGCTTTCTAGAAGGAGGGGCTTCTACTTCCAAGGTACACTCAGCCCTGATGTTCCAAAACCTGTACAGTTTATGAGCCCCATTCAGCCAACATCTCCCCTTGTCCTGAGCAGTTCTCAAGTACCAGATTTTACATTCATCGAGTTTACTGATGGAATTAAAGCAAAGGAACTAGCATGCATATAACTTTCTCTGGGAAGGTTGAGCCCACTAGCATAATTTTGTCTTTCTTTATGCTTACCTACTCTTCAGAATAAGTGTTATTGCTGAAAAAGCACATTTCAAGTTTGGAAAATCTTAAAGTATGACACAATCTTAGCATCTTAGTCCAAAAATGTGTACAAGAAGGGGAAATGTTAGTAAATATTTGCTAATTTTCACACATTTACTGATTGTTGTTTGGAATGTTTTGCTTAATCTTACTTGATTTCACTGAAATTGGAGGAGATTTACTAATTGGAGAAGATACGCACATTGGACCCAACCCCAGCGTATGCTTTGCAAATTTAATTAGAAACTGGCTAGTGTGACTTGGTGAGAGTAGGTTATATTTGCTGAACTGGAGACGAGAAATTTTCTTTTGTTTCTTTTAAGCAAGATTCAGGTGGTTCAATAAACACCACTTAACTGGGACAGACTTGATCAGGGAAGTTGCTGAATTGGGAAACCAATTAAGTCTAATGATAATTAGCATGTGCTGCTGCTTAATTGGGATAGGTGGTCCACGGAGTTGGTATCACTGTAGGTAATTAAATGATGCTCTTGGCGGATATGAGATAGAGTCTTCTTGATGCTTTCAAGACTGAAGGCAATTTATTTCCTCTCTTGATCATGCTATTGCTAGTTGAGGAAAACTCAATTTCTAAATGATGCCTTCAAAAGTTCTACTTGTTTTGAAAGGACTTCTGTGTGTGTGTGTGTGTGTGTGTGTGCATTTCTCTCTCTAAATGGACTGGCAAGAAATAAAAGTTTTATGCATTTTTTCAAATGCAAAGAATGAGACATGGAGAGTTGAAGTGACTTCCCCATAGTTATCACCATATCATGGTCAAACGTGGATAAGAACAGGGAACTTCAGTATTCCTCCCCAGTGATTCAGCACAGGGTTCCTCAGTTGGCTGTCAGGTTCAGAGAGGCCCGATGGGGCCGTGGGAAGAGGCCTCCTGATGCTTGTCACTACCCCACAGAGATGAGAGCTTTGCCTCGCTGGGCTTCAGGGTGCTGCTTTTATTAAATGAAGGTGTGGGACTAAAGAGTCACTGAGATTCCTCCCAGCTGTAAAAACAAAAGTACTTCAGTTTTGTGGCATTAACTTAAAAATTGTCATTGGAGAAAAAACTTCATCATTACCAGTTATAAAACCTTTCATTATATGGCTGTGCATGCTCAATCACTCAGTTGTGTCTGACTCTTTGCAACCACATGGAGTAGCCCACCAGGCTCCTCTGTCCATGGGATTTTTCAGGCAAGGATACTGGAGTGGGTTGCCATTTCCTTCTCCAGGGGATCTTCCCAACCCAGGGGTTCAAACCTGTGTTTCCTGTGTCTCCTGCACTGCAGGCAGATTCTTTACCTGATGAGCCATCAGGGAAGCCCCATTATATGGCCAGGTCACTGGCAAAAAGTAATAATGATCTCAGGCCCTACATTTAAAAAAGTATTACTGCACAAGATGTAGCTGTGTGCTTCTTGTAAGGTTGGAAGAGAGGTGGGGGTGGGTCCTCGTGGAATGATTTTTTGTCTGGGCTGTGAAAAAAGCATGAGTTCACAGAGCGGAGAAGAAAATGGAAGAGATACTCATGAGTCTGGACAATCTGAAAAGCATAAGGAAATGAATTACAACAGGAAAAGAAAGTAGAAGACAGTGAGATGTGCTCAGTTCTGTGAAAGGCAGAGAAACCCGAGTGTGCAACGATGAAGAACACTGGTTCCCAGGAGTCCTACAGGACAAGACAGTTGAATAACCTTGAACATAGCACCCAGAAAAGATGGGATTGGGGAAACCAGGCTCTACCAGGAAGAATGTCCCGAAGGCCCAGAGAACACATGAATAGCAGTTATTAGTGGGATCTACTCTACAATTTTTTGGATTTAGATATGAATTCAAGATACTGAATCCAAAACTCCTTTCTTCTATTTTTCCTATAAAAGTCAGCATACTACCAAGCCTTTGGACCCCAAGACACTCAATCATAATAGAAATGTGATGATTAAATAATGTGTAGCATCCAGCCTCCCCTAGCTCTTTTTTTCCTTTCTTAATTTGTCTCTCTGAGCTCATCATTACCAAGAAACGTCACATTCCTCCAAGAAACTTACACATTACCTCTAAGAAACGTCACCATCAATTCTCTCAATAGATCGCTGATGACTCATAATTTGAATATTATCTTAATTGGCAGAATCCTATACTGTCCTTTGAACTTGAAGATTGCTTTAAATCTCCTATTGACCTGCTAACAGTAAATTCTGTCTAAATATTTATTTGGGGGTCATGGTGTGGAGATAAATATCAGAGAAATATATGTAAACATATGCACATATATACACTCAGATAGAGATGAAAATATAATTTTCTTATATTTTAAAAACAAAATGATATGAACTTTAGTATGTGTGTTTTTTTTTAAATGATTTTGTTTCACCCATTAGACACATCCCAGTTTATAGCCAGTGAAAGGGCACATTTAGGTGACTTTACTCTGTTCCTATTTGTGCTATTACATGCAGGCTTGTAAAAAGTCAGTGAAGCATTGCCAACTACAGTGTGAGAGAATGCATATGGTTGATTTAAGAATAAATCAACAAACAAATAGACATAGAATTTCCTGTGAACTGCTTCAAGCTCAGCTGCCATTGTCTTTGTGGAGGAGTTACTGACATTCAAGAGAAAGACCAGTAAGAGATCACCAGTAAGAATCTGATGACGGTGGCCCTAAGCTAAATGACAAGAGTTCCAAGCTCCATTGTGAAATTTACCTACTTCTATTGCCCTTCTTCCTGAATTTTGTAAATATAAAAGTCTACTTCTGGTGTCAACTGCGCATTATCCTGTTACATTACTTATCATTTTATTATTCAGATGGCCCTTGACGAAAGATACCTTTGGTGTACACATAAACTTTCTGAACATTTCCTTCATTAAGAAAAAACCTATCCATCTGGAAGTAAGGGCCCTCGTATAAGTAAATCAACAGTATCTCCTTGAAGTGTGTTCTTTGCTGTCACTTGGGAAGTGCAGTCAGGCACACAGGGAACGGAACTCTGGAGCACCTGCAATAACTCCAGTCAAGCTCCTTGACCACGGGGACAAAGCAGTTCACTGAAGCTTCAGCTCTGGTGACCTTTATACTCTCAATGCTTTACCGCTTGATTAAAAATGTGCTCATGCTTCAAGGCAGATTGCCGACGGGCTTTATAATAAGGCAGAAACACACGGAGAGATTTACCAGAGGTACTTTATGTGACCATTTTTCGGGAATATGATTTTGTTTAGGAAGTTACTAGAGCCGGAATGACAACTGCTCTGTAAGTCCCTGGTAAGTTTTCCAAATCAGTTCATGTGGAAATCAAATTGCACCTGAGCAAATATTGAAGGGTGGAGCAAAAGGACGGAATAGCTTTCATTTTGCAACCACAAAGATTACAATAGCTCAGGCACATATTTTAGGAAAACAGTTTTTCTTCTGTGAAATCACTTTGCGTGAAATTGCAAGATCAATTTTGGTGGCGTGGATAACCTGAGTTGTTTTTTTCACAACAATAGCCTTCAGGAGAATTAGGATGTAACTCCTCATGGAAAAATAAATGGGAAAAAGAGCTCACCTTATGTTTTGCCACCTAACAAATAACATTAGTGATGCTGGTAGATCGTAGAAGGCAGATGGTACGACATGATGGTCGATGGAAAAACATAATCTAGAAATTGATAAAAGCACTCCAAATCTTTCTCTAAAAAGATGACAGTCATAAAACAGGGCCAATATTTAAAAATTGATAATGATAATAATAGTTACTTGTAGAGTGTTTAATGTTCTGAATACTATTCAAAGAGCTCTATAGGTTTCCATCACCTAATCCTCACAATGCTTCTGTGAGTTAAGTACAATCATTACTTGGTCGCATCACAAGGAAACTTAAGCTTCTTGTTCTATGTTATACAGAGATTAGAAAGATATTAAGCATCTTGTTATATGCTATATAGACATTATGGTAGAACTCAAACTGACACAGTCTAATTCTGAAGACTTTCGCTTAAGCCACATATGACACAATTGCCACGTTTACTTTAGTTATAAACAAAGATGGCCTCAGTGACCAGAGATGGTCAACCCATCAATACCAGGGTATCTGTTTTGAAATAAACTTTAAAAAGTAGGAAAGATTCCACCAAGTTCTTCTTGAGCAGCAAGATCACCTGAGTAAACTAGTATCTCTTTCACAACTTTGAGGCAAAGAAGATTACAGTGGGTGAAAATATGAACTTTTGGAGCCAGACACACCAACACAGAAAGTGCAGCCAAGTCCCAATATACATTTGGCAAGTTAGATACCTTTATCTCCTCCATTACAGGCAGATTGTTTACCATCGGAGCCACCAGGGAAACCCATCTATGCCTATTTTCACATCAAGAAAGTGATGATAAAAATAGTCACTTCAAATATTTTTTAAAATTAGGACTAAAACAGGTGATATTCCTCAACTGCTTAGTCAATGACACTTAATATGCAACCAATCAAGGGCAACTGTCACTATTATTTCTTAAAAATATTTGAATAAGGAGCATTAACTAGAGCTGGAAATTGCAACTTATTTGCTATTTCTTATTTTCTATTCAATATACTCTTTCTTTTCTCTCTCTTCCTTCTTTTCCTATGGATATTATGAAGGGGAATGTTCCTCCTGGAATAGTATTTTTATAATATCGAGTTTGAACTCTTTGGGAAAAAAGTAGTTGTGTAAATTTACCTATAAGTAGCAATGAGGGATTAAAGAAGAAACTGAGATAAAAGTCAGTCTATGGGTGGCTCAGACGATAAAGAATCTGCCTGCAATGCGGGAGATCTGGGTTTGATCCCTGGATAGGGAAGATCCCCTGCAGAAGGTAATGGCAACCCACTCCAGTATTCTTGCCTGGAGAATTCCATGAACAGAGGAACCTGGTGGGCTATAGTCCACGGGGTCTCCAAGAGTTGGACACAACTGAGTGACTAACACTTTCACTTTTTTCATGGGCAAGGGAAATGATCTTTTAGGGGGTGGTGATAAATTAAATTAATAAATTGAAAACAGAAAGCATGAAAAAGAGAGAGGGGACATGTCTTATACCAAACAAAGAACATGCCTAGAAAAAATTTGACAGGAGGTGTTAAAAACTGCCAAGTATGATCCGAATTATTTGAGACTATCCTTTGGTATGGGCTTCCCAGGTGTCTCAGTGGTAAAGAATCTGCCTGCAGTGCAAGAAATGCTGGTTTGATCCCTGGGCTGAGAAGATTCCCTGGAGAAGAGAAGAGCAACCCACTCCAGTCTTCTTGCCTGGAGAATCCCATGGACAGAGGAGCCTGGTGGGCTACATATAGTCCATGGGGTCTCAAAGAGTTGGACATGGATGAGCATGAACATCCTTTGGTATAAGTCCATGATTCTCAAACTTAGCTCTACTTCAACAGCTGGGAAGGCTTAAGTTTTGTTTTGTTTTGTTTTTTTAAATTGTGGCAAATATAACATAAAATTTACCACTTTAATCTTGTGGCTTGTGTTCCATTCAGTAGTATTCATTATATTCACACTGTTTTGCTACCATCGCCGTGGACCTTCCTCAGAGCCTTTTAATCTAGTCAAACTGGCCTTTCTCCCTCAATCCAGTTCCTGGCAAGAACCTTTCTACTTTCTGTCTCTATAAATTTGACTGTGTTATCCATTAAGTAAGTGGAATTACACGATATTTGTCCTTTTGTGACTGGCTTACTTACTTAGCATAATGTCCTCAAGGTTCATCCATGTTATAGCCTGTGTCAGCGTTCCCTTAATTTCCTTTTTTTTTAAAGCTGAGTAACATTCTATTGTACGTATATATATTTTGTTTGTCCATTCATCATTTGATGGACATTTGTGTTGCTTCCATCTTTCAGCTTTTGTGAATAACACTGCTATGAACATGAGTGTACAAAAATCTGAGCCCCTGTTTTCAATCCTATTCAGATTTCCCACTTTTTTTTTCATGATTCAGTCATGAAAAGTTGTGTGTTTCTAGGAATTGGTTTATTTCATCTAGCTTATCCAGTTTGTTTATACATTGTTCATAGTACTCTCTTAGAAGCCTTCATGTTTCTATAAAATAGGTAGTAATGTACCCTATTTTTTTACTTCTGATTTTATTTGAGTCTTGTCTCTTCTCTCATAGTCAACATAGCTAAAGGTTTGCCAATTTTGTTAATTTTTCTGAAAAACCACTTCTGGGTTGTGTTTATTTTCTCTATTGTTGGGGAGGCTTTTTAAAAAGTGCTAATATCCTGTTCCCAGATGTCCTGCTTTAATTTAGTGTGAGAAGGAGTTTGGATATCAGTATTTTCTAAAAGCTTCCTTGGTGGTTTTAATGTGTAACCACATTTTAGAATCACTGATATAAGAAATTCTTGAGTCTGGAAGTACTTAATGGCATTTCATAATTCAGTATTTAGGTTTATGACAGGGGAATTCTTGTAGAAGATAATGCAAAATAATGCTAATCGAATGGGTCAGTAAAAAGTGGTGAGCTGGAATTTTAATGCTGGGTTCCTCTCTTTCCTCATAATGAATGACTACTTGTGTTATGACAATGTAGTTAATAAATATTCACAATAGATTAGGTGTTGTATTGAATAAGCAAAGTGTACTGTTAATCCCTGCACTCAAAAAAAAACTGACAAGAGTCAAGAGAACCAAACATGTATCATTTGTAAAACTTTCATCTCTAATACTTCTGAGTTCATTTCCCAAGTTTACTTCCCATTAACTCCCTGTTCCTAGAACTACCAAAACAAAACTTTCCAAGGAATTCCAACTTTAGTATTTCATGTAATCTAAGACACCATCAATTTTAAAATGTAATAATTTTAAATGTTTTAATAAAATCTCCCCAAATGGCACTTTCAATAAAGATTATGACACTGCATCAATTGTAAAATGCATCCTAGGTTAAGAGATATTAAAATGTGAAAAAATAAGTATCTTTGGATCAATGAAATATGCAATGTTTCTCCTCACCTGAGCAGAAAGATAGATTGATAGGGGACAAAATAACACTGGGCTTCCCTGGTAGCTCAGATGGTAAAGAATCTGCCTGCAATGCAGGCGACCTGGGTTCAATCCCTGGGTCATGAAGATCCCCTGTAGAAGGGAATGGCTACCCACTCCAGTACTCTTGCCTGGAGAAGTGTATGGACATAAGGGTCAGGCGGGCTACAGTCCGTGGAATTGCAAACAGTTGGACCTGACTGAACAGCTAACATTTACACATGCCAAGGGATACTTGCATTTATATGGCTAACCAAAGGTTGGCTGTGTATCTGTTTATCTGGGATAGTGGACTTCTGCTGTAAGAGTCAAAAGAACACAAGAGATGTGTTCTTGATGTCTCTTCCAGGGCTTTTAATATAATTCAAAACTTTAATGTTTACCAGATAACTCAAGACATGTGCTTTTGATAGAAGGGGCAGTCAGACCATGTCTGTTCTAGATATTTGCTCTTGCAAATATTTATCTTATCCAAGTTGGGATAAAGCCAGTTTATCTCAGTCCAAGTCTCCACCTCAGTTATGCTGAGAAAGCAGACAAAATGAAGCATCTGGATCAGATGAAATGGCAAGACCACAAATCTGAATCCACGCCATGCTGGTGGTCTTGCAGAACCAAATGCAATGTGAAGGACTCTCCCATGATATTTGGGAATTTGACCAGATCAGAGGAGGAAATTCATAGTGGAAGATGTGAATATTAAAATATTCCAGGAAATTCTAGAAGATCATGATTACTTTTGACCCAAACAATTAAAATGACCTGCCAACGTATATGGAGAAGGCAGTGGCAACCCACTCCAGTACTCTTGCCTGGAAAATCCCATGGACAGAGGAGCCTGGTAGGCTGCAGTCCATGGGGTCACTAGGAGTCAGACACGACTGAGCGACTTCACTTTCACTTTTCACTTTCATGCAATGGAGAAGGAAATGGCAACCCACTCCAGTATTCTCGCCTGGAGGATCCCAGGGATGGGGGAGCCTGGTGGGCTACCATCTATGGGGTCACACCGAGTCGAACATGACTGAAGTGACTTAGCAGCAGCAGCAGCAGCAGCCAACATATGTGGCTGTGCTGCCAGGTTAGAACTCAGGTCAAGTTTTCTGTGCAGAAAATCAAGACCCCTTGGTTTATCTGCTTTTCCTCTCACACTTTTCTCTTCCTACATACATATTTTGTGAAGATTTTTTTAAAGTTTCCTCATATAATATGCTACTCTCACTCGGTTTTTTCCTCCTTTGAAAATGTAAAAGACTCCTTTAAATAGAATGTGCTTTGTCAAATCCAAGATAACAAAGGATTAAAGAAACAGCCAGCTGTTTTCGACAGAAGTGGGGAAGTAACAAGCTAGAAATATTTCTGTTTTATGCATGTTAGCTGCTGTTAGGTTTCTCCTTCCTTATTTTATTGTCTAGTCCCTTGGGGAGGGGCACCAGCTTTTTACCCTCCACCCTTGATTGTCAAATCTTATGAGGAAAAAGCGACAGTGACTAATATTTAAGTCCTCTCAAATTATCCACCCCACCCCCCACTGTCTCCCAAACACAGACAATGCAAACTCATAGTTTCATATGCAGCCTTTTAGTTTTTTGACTTGGGGATATAATCCTTTTTTAACTTCTCATCTTTAAAAATGCATGAAAAAGGGTGAAGGTAGCTGAAACTAATAACAACCAAGAATAAGAACTTGGTTCCTGGACAGACTTCTGGAACCCCGAATAGCCAAAGCAATCCCGAGAAAGAAGCACAAAGCTAGAGTCATCACATGCCCTTATTTCAAACTATATTACAAAGCTATAGTAAACAAAACAGTATGGCATTGATATAAAAATAAATAGATCAATGGAACAAAATAGAATGCCCAGGAAGAAACTCACATGTATATGGTCAACTAATTCATGACAAAGGAGCCAAGAATATACCATAGGGAAAGGAGAGTTTCTTCAATAAATTGTATTGGGAAAACTGGACAGCCACATGCAAAAGAATGAAACTGAATCACTTCTCTTACACTATACACAAAAAAGTGAACATAAAATGGATTAAAGGTTTGAATGTAAGACTTGAAACCATAAAACTCTGAGGAAAAAACAGGCAGTAAGCGTCCTGGCATTAGTCTTGGCAGTGATTTTTTTAGATTTGACAACAAAAGCGAAGGCAACAAAAGCAAAAATAAATAAGTGGGGCTACATCAAACTGAAAGTTTCTGCATGGCAGAAGAAACCACCAACAAAGTGAAAAGGAAACCCCATTCAGTGGGTGTAAATACTTGCAGGTCATATATCTTAAAGGCAGTCAACATTCAACATATATAAAGGACTTCTACAACTCAATATGCAAAACACAAAGAACTTGATTTTAAGATGGGTAGAGGATCTGCACAGACCTTTCCCAAAGAAGACATGTTGATGGCAAATAGGTACAAGAAAAGATGCTCTATGTCACTAATCATAGGGAAATGCAAATCAAAAACATAATGAAATATCACCTCACACCTGTTACAATGACTATTTTCAAAAAGATAAGAAATGAAAAGCATTGGTAAGGATGTGGAGAAAAGGGAACCCTTCTGGTACACTCTTGATGGTAACATAAATTGGTGCAGGCACTATGGAGAATAGTAGGGAGGTTCCTCAAAAAAATAAAAACAGAACTACCATATGATCCAGAAATTCCATTTCTGAACATTTATCCAAAGAAAATGAAAACATAAACTCAAAACGATACATGCATCTGATGTTCTTTACAGTATTATTTACAATAGCCAAGAAATGGAAGCAACTTAAGTATTCATCAACACACAAATGGATAAAGAAAATATGGTATATATACAATGAGTTATTATTCAGCTACGAAAAAAATGAAATCTTGCCATTTATGATGGACCTTAAGGGCATTATGCTAAATGAAATTAGTTAGACAGAGAAAGATAAAAACCAGACTATCTTACTTATGCATGGAATCTAAAACAAACAAGCTCAAACTCAAATACACAGAACAGATTGTTGGCTGCTAGAGATGGGGGTAGAGGTGGATGAAATGTATGAAGGGAGTCAAAAGGAGATACACACTTTCTGGTACAAAATAAGTTTTGAGGATGTGATACACAGCATGGTGACTGTAATTAATAATAGTCCTCTACATTCAAACCTTCAAGTTGCCAGCTTCCAAAGATGCAGACACGTGTTCACAGGTCCAAACACCATAAGTGAGCTCATGTGTCTGGCGTACATTGTCCTGTGTGTGCATCTGCTACAAGTGGTTGTGCTTTTGTGTACCTTACTGTAGTGAGTACTGTATAGAGTACAGTAGTACAGTATCTTTATTTCAAGCCCAGGGTGTCGGAAAGCAAGTGTAAAAGCAGTGGTGATGTAGCTAGTACTGCAAAGATGTGCCAGGAATTGAAGACATAGAGAAAGAATGAAGAGAGAAGAACCAGACATTCACAATGCAGGAAATGGCAAGGGCCACTCGAACATAGGATCACGTTATCTATGATGAGAGAAAAGGAGCTACCACCTAGACATCACTGGATTGTTATTCAAGAGGGTAAATAGAATTGAATCCATCAAGGATCCAGTATGGATGTGAGAGTTGGACTATAAAGAAAGCTGAGTGCTGAAGAATTGATGCTTTTGAACTGTGGTGTTGGAGAAGACTCTTGAGAATCCCTTGGACTGCAAGGAGATCCAACTAGTCCATCCTAAAGGAAATCAGTCCTGAATATTCATTGGAAGAACTGATGCAGAAGCTGAAACTCCAATACTTTGGCCACCTGATGCGAAGAGCTGACTCATTTGAAAAGACCCTGATTCTGGGAAAGATTGAAGGTGGGAGGAGAAGGGGATGACAGAGGATGAGATGGTTAAATGGCATCACTGACTCAATGGACATGAATTTGAGTAAATTCCGGGAGTTGGTGATGGACAGGGAGGCCTGGCGTGCTGCAGCCCATGGGGTCACAAAGAGTTGGACACGACTGAGCGACTGAACTGAACTGAACCTGTGCCATCAATGTCAGGCATCAGTGAAATTTCAGCTTGCCCTCCATCTCCTATTGGTAATCATTCTTCAGCTACACCATCTCTCACCTCCTCTCCCTTCTCCAGTTAGTAACTCTTTTTGCTTGTTTAACTATGCTCAAACTACCACACAATTGCACTCATCTCACACACTAGTAAAGTAATGCTTAAAATTCTCCAAGCCAGTCTTCAGCAATACATGAACCGTGAACTTCCAGATGTTCAACCTGGTTTAAGAAAAGGCAGAGGAGCCCGGCTAGCTCAGTCGGTAGAGCATGAGACTCTTAATAAATGACCCAATCAAAAAATGGGCCAAAGAACTAAATAGACATTTCTCCAAAGAAGACATACAGATGGCTAACAAACACATGAAAAGATGCTCAACATCACTCATTATCAGAGAAATGCAAATCAAAACCACTATAAGGTACCATTTCACGCCAGTCAGAATGGCTGAAATCCATAAGTCTACAAGCAATAAATGCTGGAGAGGGTGTGGAGAAAAGGGAACCCTCTTACACTGTTGGTGGGAATGCAAACTAGTACAGCCACTATGGAGAACAGTGTGGAGATTCCTTAAAAAACTGGAAATAGAACTGCCTTATGATCTAGCAATCCCACTGCTGGGCATACACACTGAGGAAACCAGAAGGGAAAGAGACACGTGTACCCCAATGTTCATCGCAGCACTGTTTATAATAGCCAGGACATGGAAGCAACCTAGATGCCCATCAGCAGATGAATGGATAAGAAAGCTGTGGTACATATACACAATGGAGTATTACTCAGCCATTAAAAAGAATACATTTGAATCAGTTCTAATGAGATGGATGAAACTGGAACCTATTATACAGAGTGAAGTAAGCCAGAAAGAAAAACACCAATACAGTATACTAACGCATATATATGGAATTTAGAAAGATGGTAACAATAACCCTGTGTACGAGACAGCAAAAGAGACACCGATGTATAGATCAGTCTTATGGACTCTGTGGGAGAGGGAGAGGGTGGGGAGATTTGGGAGAATAGCATCGAAACATGTATATCATGTATGAAACGAGTTGCCAGTCCAGGTTCGATGCACGGTACTGGATGCTTGGGGCTGGTGCACTGGGACGACCCAGAGGGAGGGTAGGGGAGGGAGGATGGAGGAGGGTTCAGGATGGGGAACATGGGTATACCTGTGGCAGATTCATTTCGATATTTGGCAAAACTAATACAATATTGTAAAGTTTAAAAATAAAATCAAATTAAAAAAAAAAAAGAAAAGGCAGAGGAACCAGAGATCAAATGGCCAACTTCCGCTGGATCATGGAAAAAGCAAGAAAGTTCCAGAAAAACATCTATTTCTGCTTTATTGACTATGCCAAAGCCTTTGACTGTGTGGATCACAATAAACTGTGGAAAATTCTGAAAGAGATGGGAATACCAGACCACATGACCTGCCTCTTGAGAAACCTGTATGCAGGTCAGGAAGCAACAGTTAGAACTGGACATGGAACAGACTGGTTTCAAATAGGAAAAGGAGTACGTTAAGGCTGTGTATTGTCACCCTGCTTATTTAACTTATATGCAGAGTACATCATGAGAAACGCTGGGCTGGAGAAAGCACAAGCTGGAATCGAGATTGCTGGGAGAAATATCAATAACCTCAGATATGCAGATGACACCACCCTTATGGCAGAAAGTGAAGAAGAACTAAAGAGCCTCTTGATGAAAGTGAAAAAGGAGAGTGAAAAAGTTGGCTTAAAACTCAACATTCAGAAAACAAAGATCATGGCATCCAGTCCCATGACTTCGTGGCAAATGGATGGGGAAACAGTTGGAACAGTGGCTGACTTTATTTTTCTGGGCTCCAAAATCACTGCAGATGGTGATTTCAGCCATGAAATTAAAAGACACTTACTCCTTGGAAGGAAAGTTATGACTAACCTAGATAGCATATTGAAAAGCAGAGACATTACTTTGTCAACAAAGGTCCATCTAGTCAAGGCTGTGGTTTTTCCAATGGTCATGTATGGATGTGAGAGTTGGACTATAAAGAAAGCTGAGCGCAGAAGACTTGATGCTTTTGAACTGTGGTGTTGGAGAAGACTCTTGAGAGTCCCTTGGACTGCAAGGAGATCCAACCAGTCCATCTTAAAGGAGATCAATCCTGGGTGTTCATTGGAGGGACTGGTGTTGAAGCTGAAACTCCAGTACTTTGGCCACCTGATGCGAAGAGCTAACTCATTGGAAAAGACCCTGATGCTGGGAAAGATTGAGGGTAGGAGGAGAAGGGGACGATCAGAGGATGAGATGGTTGGATGGCATCACCGACTCAATGGATATGAGTTTGGGTAAACTCCAGGAGTTGGTGATGGACAGGGAGGCCTGGTGTGCTGTGGTTCATGGGGTCGCAAAGAATCGGACATGACTGAGTGACTGAACTGACTGACTTGCCTGTTTCCTCTCTGTGGGCCCCTGACATCTATTGTACTATACCACTGTAGTCTTCAAGGTACTGTACTATAAGATTAAAAATGTTTTTTTTTTTTTTTAATGTATTATTTGTGTAAAAAGTATTGTAAACCTATTATAGTCCAGTACTGAGGGGTATGGATAGAGAGAGATACTCAATCTCTGGTGTCTTTTTTATAAGGGCACTAATTGCATCACGAAAGCCCCACTCTCATGAACTCATCTAACCCTAATTAGCTCTTAAAGGTTCCATGTCTAGATACCATCACATTGGTGACAAAGGCTTCAACATGGGAATTTTGGGAGGAACACAAGCATTTCAGTTATACATATTTATACACATACACACACTCACACACAAAGAGTGTTAAAATGTTAGCAATGGCTATTATTGTAGCTTAATCTGAAAGTCCACAATGGGTTTTTACCATTAGTTTTATATGTTTTTTTGCCATCAAAGTGTTCTGTGCCTTATTTTTGTTACTTATGCTATTTCATTGACATATATGTATCATCTGAGCCACCAAGGAAGCCCCAAAATACTGGAGTGGGTAGTCTATCTGTTCTCCAGGGGATCTTCCTGACCCAGGACTCAAACCAGGGTCTACTGCAGTGCAGGTGGATAGATGCTGGTTCAATTCCTGGGTTGGGAAGATCCCCTGGAGAGGGATAGGCTACCCATTCCAGTATTCTTGGGCTTCCCTGGTGGCTCAGACGGTTAAGAATCTGCCTGCAGTTCTGCCTGCAGTATGGGAGACTTGGGTTCAATCCCTGGGTTGGGAAGATCCCTTGGAGGAGGGCATGGTAACCCACTCCAGTATTCTTGCCTGGAAAATCCCATGGAGACAGAAGCCTGGCGGGCTACAGTCCGTGGGGTTGCAAAGAGTTGGACATAACTGAGCAACTAAGCACAGCACACATTTCATACTCTTTTCCTCACTCCCTTTTCCCCTTCCTTCCTTTCTTCCTTCTTTCAGAAGTCACCTCATAACATACCTTCTATATATGTAAGAGCAAGCCTCTTACAACTTGCTCTGAGATCAATTTTCTTTGAACAAGACCCTTGCACCATTATAGTACAGATGCCCCTCTGCAATCGTCTCAGTGCTGTATGAGAGACTGAAGCAACTTTCTAAGGATACATTTTCTATTTATTTTATTATCTTTGTATGAGGATAAGGACCATAATAGCATAGAAGTTAAGACCATGGATTCTGAAATCAGATTTCCTGGGTTCATTTTTCAGTTATATTATTAGTAGTGTTACAATCTTAGATAAGCAATTTAATCCAGCAGTACTTTCATTTCATATCTATAAAATGAGAGGAATAAACATAAATACTTTACAGACATGTTGTAGGAGACCAATGAGTTCATGTATTTAAAGCCCTTAGAATAGTGTTTGTGCGTATGAAGTACCAGATGAATGTTATTTACTATTATTATGATGCTCTAACAAGATTTCTACTTCCAATGGATTGTTTCTTAACGCCTCTAGACTATGTTTACTTTAAATCTATTATTTTTAAATATATCTGTTATCAGTCATGATACTTGGTTTTGGAACTTAACTGCCTTTCTCTCCAGAGATATCAGATTTATAATTTTTTTTGTGTGAAAAATCTCTTTTCTCATCTGCATAGCTGTATTTCATTCTTTGGCAATTTATCATTCCATTTTCATAAGCCAGAAGAATGAATCCCAAGTTTTGATAACATATATAGAGTCAACCATTCTTTTCTGAAATATTATTTTAAAGGTCGTTATATTTCAACTAGAAAAACAAACAAAAAAATGCTTCTCTTCCTTCCTTTCTTGTTTCCTCCCTTTTCAAGGCTTTCAATATATTATCCACTCTTGAATTTAACTTTTAAAAATTTACACGTTGCAATTTTATTTGGGCCTGTTATTCATTCTTACGTGTATTCACAGGATACAGTTTGGGTCACCAGGTTTGGTGAGTCTGGCAGATACTTTATCGTGCAAACTTGTAGCCATAACACTAGAAATAGCAGGATACGAGGAATCAGGGCATCTGTGATCAAGTCTCAGGCTTTCCGGGAATAGCCTGTGCAAGTCACTTCATTTCATGAAGTGTTAAAAATTTTTTTTTCCTTCTAAAAAATGAGAAATGCAACTGGAGATCTTTAAAGCCCCTTTCAGTTTGGAAAACACTTAGATTCTAGGAAGATGGCATTTGTCTATGATCAAGCCACAGCAGCCTGAACTATACTCTTTGAACCCCAAAGCAGATTACCAATGCCATGTACCCCTTCTTCTATAGGGTTAACAGCAGGATTGCTTGAATTTCTTATACCTGTAAAATGTACTTGACTTTGGTAAAATATGGATGGCGTAACCGCTGTCATTTATGTGTGAAGAGCTGAGTGGTCAAATTTTAAAACCTTAACCTTCTCCAACCAGCAAATGCTCCTGGGTGCCTTCCCAGCCTAAGAATGATGCTTATGTTAAGAAAGAAGGAAAACTGATAATTAACATACATTTTATTTCATTTAAACCTATCTAATGGTTAGCGAGATTATTCTTGGCGCTCATTTCTACCTAATGAACTTGCAGTTTGTTTAACTAGAACAGAAGGAAATTTCCAAAGATGGTTCACACTGGCTGTCGCTGTTCTGTAAATGGAGTCACCTTTAAAAGGCGTTATTTCCTTCTCTCTGTTTAGGTTGTGCTTCAGTGAAGAAGTTGTCCAACTAAATCCTATGAAGTGTGTTTCTCCCTTCATGTCACAGAGTTCACAGAGTCACAGTTTGATCAGTGTTCAGAAAGAGAAATTTTTTTTCCCTTTCAAAATTGTGTGGGTTGAAAAATCCTCCTTGCTGTCAAGCTCTTCATGACTAATAAATGTTACCTGTATCAAGTCTTCTAATTATCTCTAAGATTTTGGATTTTAGAGCCAGCAATTTTATTATTTTACCATCTGCCAGAATATTTTTGGCAGGGTTCAGTAGAAAAATAGGCAATGTGGATGAAAACTTAACTCATTAAATACTAAACCTAAGAACAATGCCATGGAGTTTTGCTTAAGCAAAGCTGCTACTGCATTTGGTACCACTAGGTCCATGAAGAATTTGAGTGCTTGCCATGCCTTATCCTCTGACATGTCATTCACACAAAAGAAATTAAAGAGGGAGAAAAAACTATTTTCTATGACAGTTAATGTATAATTTCTTCTGAGAGTGTTTTCTTACTTAAATGACTTATAAGTTATTGCAAATTAACAAAGAAAATTAAAAACACAGTTATACATTAAAAAAAATATTTTCCCAGTAATAATGTTTGTATTGAGACTTAGGGTGTCTTTGTGATCCTTATAAATTCTTCCATCACACAGGGAATGTAGGTATATGAATTGCAGGCTGCCTAAATAGTTTAAATATTTCATAGATTGATTAAATTGTTTCTTAACAAAAACACTGCATGTATGCTCTTTTGCCTAAAGTAGATACCTATCTTTCTCTGCTATAAAGATGCCACACTACCATTTTAATGGAGAATTGATGTGATAGTATGCCCCATGCGTCATGCTGAATGATTATACTGAATGATTATCATGATTATACTGATACTCAGCCAGTATACCTGTTCACATGTGTTTCTACATCTTTGAGCCTGTATTTGAACTCCAACTCTGCCACTTCCCATCTAGCCATAAGGAAATTATTTAACCTTGTCCCTGTGTCTCTCAGATTCTGCCTCCAGTCTAGGGATGATCACAGTACTGGTTTCAGGAGATGGATGTGAAGGTTACATGAGTTAATGTGCATGAAACATGTAGAACACTAGCATACGGTGATCCTTCAATAAATGTTACCAATATGTAAATATTATTTATATTATTTGACCTAGAAATTGTGTTAAGAGAAACTTCTTAAAACATGTATGTATGCAGAGAGATACATGCCTCAACATTTATAATAGAATAAATATGGAAGCAATTATAATAACCAAATACAAGAGAAGTGCGAACAGAAAGAACAAGCATATGGTGGTGTGGCTATTGTTGTTGTTCAGTCACTAAGTCGTGTCCAACTCTTTTCAACCTTATGAGCTGCAGTGTGCCAGACTTCCCTGTCCTTCACTGTCTCCTGGAGTTTGCTCAAACTCATACTTGTGTTTACTGAGTCAGTGATGCCATTCTACTATCTCATCCTCTGTCGCCCCCTTCTCCTAGAAAATTAAATGAAGTATGTAAAGATTTGAGCTTCCCTGGTAGCTCAGCGGTAAAGAATCTGCCTGCAAATGCAGGAGATGCTGGTTCAATCCCTGGGCCAGAAAGATCTCCCGGAGAAGGAAATGGCAGCCCACTCCAGTATTCTTGTCTGGCAAATCTCTTGGACAGAGACCTTGGTGGGCTACAGGCTGTGGGATCACAAAAGAGTTGGACATGACCAAACAACCAAGTAACAACATATAAAGATTTACATATCAATTCCAATTTTATAATATAAAATAATAGAGACATGGCACAAAATTGATCTAAATATAATTTCACTTCTATAAATCAGTAAAGAAAGAGGGAATGAAATATAAAATGGTGTAAATATACAGGGATGATGAGACTTATGGATGATTTTATTTGTTCACATCTTTGGGCTTTTTCTTGTAATAAATATGACTTCAGAAATAAAGAGACAGAGAGATTTTACTGTTACTCAATGTCTCTCTACCTCCCCAGGCATCTTTTGACTATGGAGATAATCAGCCAGTGCCTCTGACCAAGCCATGTTTTAATCCAAGAGTAACTACCCTTGGAGAATATCGCCTGTTTCCGGGAGTAAGAAGAAAATGGTCTGCACCATGGCAACATGTATTACTCCTGGCTGCCCAGTGGAGCAAAAGGTACAAGCAATGAGAGTAAGGGGAACTCCTAGAAAGCTCTCCCGAGGCCAGACTGTATATGTGCACCCCGGAGCTCTCCCACTGGGAGCCATTTCCTACATTGGGACTCAGTCGTTTTGTTCCTCCTCAAGATATTTAGTCAAACTTTTTGTTAGTTACAGAGGCCTCTCCAAATTTGAGTTGAAGGGAAATAAGCCAGAACCTGGAATAGTTCTTTACTTACTGTTGTGTAGTCTCAGTCGTGTCTGATTCTTTGTAACCCCATGGACTGCGGCACACCAGGCTTCCCTGTCCTTCACTATCTCCTGGAGTTTACTCAAACTCATGTCCATTGAGTTGATAAAAATATCTGCTACATCAGATTATATTTGGTTGATGAGTATTTCAATATGACTATAGGACAAAATCAGAGAAGGCAATGTCACCCCACTCCAGTACTCTTGCCTGGAATATCCCATAGGTGGAGGAGCCCGGTAGGCTGCAGTCCATGGAGTCGCGAAGAGTCAGACATGACTGAGCGACTTCACTTTCACGTTTCACTTTCATGCATTGGAGAGGGAAATGGCAACCCACTCCAGTGTTCTTGCCTGGAGAATCCCAGGGACGGGGGAGCCTGGTGGGCTGCCGTCTATGGGGTCGCCCAGAGTCAGACACGACTGAAGTGACTTAGCATAGGACAAAATAGATGTCAAAGAGGAAATAAGTTGGGATAATTAATGTGGAAATTAGGCTAGGAGTATAATCATTATTGAACAGCATGAATTTTTTTGAATAAGAGTAATATGAACCAATAAATTATTTTTTTATTTTCAAAATCTTTATTTTAATAAAACATTATCTGATATCCCATTTATATAACTCTAATAAATTCAGAGATTCTCTGGTTGAATAAAGGATTGAAAGTACCCTAGACATTGGAGCACTGCTGGAAATACCTGCTTAAAGGTTAGAAGATGCGGCCAATATCTCCTGTGAACCCCTGAGTTATTTAGAGAGATGCTTGTGGTAGGCTTTTAAAGAATTATGCATGTGCTAATTCACAGGTAGAGTGAATTTTATTTCTCTCTAGTGAACTCTTACGGTCAAACTGTATTAACAATGGAACTTTACAAGAGAAAAGAAGATGTAAAAATGTGTATGAAGAAACAAAAAGAAATATTGCACAAATGACCTCTTCCCCTAACTTATGACTGTTCACAAGAAAAAAAATGCATATATATACACACTATATCACTGACATGTAAACTCTAAGTATGTTGACTTGTTTCTTGAGCAGAGTAGGAGTCTCTAATGTCAGAAATACACAGAAATTTTAACTAAATAAAAACTATTATAAACATTATAAGAAAAGAACATAGTAGTACAAATTTTAAACAACTTAGTTTTGAAAGACTAGATACAAAATACAGGTATCAAGAACCCCTCAAATAAAATAATAACATTATGCAAAGAGCTGACTCATTTGAAAAGACCCTGATGCTGGGAATGATAGGGCAGGAGGAGAAGGGGACGACAGAGGATGAGATGGTTGGATGGCATCACCAACTTGATGGACATGGGTTTGGGTGGACTCTGGGAGTTGGTGATGGACAGGGAGGCCTGGTGTGTTGCGGTTCATGGGGTTGCAAAGAGTTGGACACGACTGAGCGACTGAACTGAACTGAACTGCAGATGTTAATTTGTATTCTACAGAGAAAAGATAATTCATTTTTAAAGGTATTAAAAGCTCTAGAGGAAAACATCAATACATTTTAAAAGGTAAAACTTTGACTAATCACATTCTCATTGTTGAATTGCTGCTAAAAAATTTTGGAACAATATTTAAAGATTAAGGAGTCACCACTAAAAATGGGAAAAACCCAGCTTCTTAGAGATTAAAATATATCTACTAAATATCACTGACATCAAATTATAAATTAAAATATTGACTGTGTGGGTCACAACAAACTATGGAAAATTCTTAAAGAGATGGGAATACCAGACTACCTGACGTGTCTCCTGAAAAGTCTGTATGCAGGTCAAGAAGCAACAGTTAGAACTGGACATGGAACAACAGACTGGTTCCAAATCAGGAAAGGAGTAAATCAAGGCTGTATATTGTCACCCTGCTTATTTAGCTTATATGCAGAGTAGACCATGAGAAATGCTGAGTTGGATGAAACACAAACTGAAATCAAGATTGATGGGAAAATATCAATAAGCTCAGATATGCAGATGATACCACCCTTATGGCAGAAAGTGAAGAAGAACTAAAAAGCCTCTTGATGAAAGTGAAAGAAGAGAGTGAAAAAGCTGGCTTAAAACTCAACATTCAGAAAACTAAGATCATGGCATCCAGTCCCATCACTTTATGGCAAATAGATGGAGGAACAGTGGAAACAATGAGAGACTAATTTTGGGGGCCCCAAAACCACTGCAGATGGTGATTGCAGCCATGAAATTAAAAGACGCTTGCTCCTTGGAAGAAAGCTATGACCAAACTAGATATCATATTAAAAAGCAGAGACATTATTTTACCAACTAAGGTCTGTCTAGTCAAGGCTATGGTTTTTCCAGTGCTCATGTATGGATGTGAGAATTGGACTATAAAGAAAGTTGAGCACTAAAGAATTGATGCCTTTGAACTGTGGTGTTGAAGAAGACCCTTTAGAGTCCCTTGGACTGCAAGGAGATCTGATCAGTCCATCCTAAAGGAAATCAGTCCTGAATATTCATTGGAAGCACTGATGCTGAAGCTGAAACTCCAATACTTTGGCCACCTGATGTGAAGAACTGACTCATTTCAAAAGACCCTGATGCTGGGAAACGTTGAAGGCAGGAGGAGAGGGGGTCGACAGAGGATGAGATGGTTGGATGCCATCACCAACTCAATGGACATGAGTTTGAGTAGGCTCTGGAAGGTGGAAATGGACAGGGAAGCCTGGCATGCTGCAGTCTATGGGGTCACAAAGAGTTGGACACGACAGAGCAACTGAACTGATACATTAAGATTGGCCAGAGTGTAGAAAAATGTTCTTGAATATATACTATTGTTGTATGAACTGGTATAGTCTTTTGTGGAGAGCAGTGTGAGAGTACTTATCAAAATTAAACATGTACATACCCCTTGACCTAGGAAACCCTCTTCTGGAATTTACTATAGGGAAATATTTATATTTCCCTATGATACTCCCACAAGGTAGACATTTACAGCCTTTGTAATGTAATGTATGTTTATATGAATCAAATAATATTTGAAAGAATAAAGAGACTATTAGCGGTTGGTACTTTGAAAAGTTGGTTTGAGGTAAATTAGAGAAAGCTTATTATTTATAGTTATATCTGTACTGCTGGAAATTTTATAATTAATAAAAAACAATGAAATACTGATAATATTCTCAATTTTAGAATATTTAGGAAATAATCATAAATTGATTTTAAAATATTATTATGATATATGGCTAAAGATATATTCAAACACCAATTTAGACCCTTCAATGCCAACATTATACTAGAAAGTGTGAAAATATGTAAACAAAATATTGGATGATAGAAATTAAACCTGTACAACAAAGCGAGTTCTAAAAAAAATGAGAAGAAAAACTTTTTAAATGAAAGTTGTAATGAATGATTCAGCATATACTGTCAAACACTGGGATTCTAATTACGTATATGTTAACTAGACTTTGCTCAGTCATGTCCGACTCTTTGTGACCCCATGGACTACAGCCCACCAGGTTCCTCTGCCCGTGCGATTCTCCAGGCAAGAACACTGGAGTGGGTTGCCATTCCCTTCTCCAGAGGATCCTCCTGATCCAGGGATTGAACCTCCTGATCCAGGGGTTGATCCAGGGGTTGAATCCTGCATTGCAGGCAGATTCTTTACCATCTGAGCTACAGTATGTTAAACCGTTTGATGTTGTTTCACATCTCTTGGTGATCTCTTCTGTTGGGTTTTCCCTTTTCTCATTTATTTCAGTTTCAATTTGTGTCCCATCTGTAGACTTATCTTTAGTTCACTGAAACTTTCTTTGTGCTATATGCTGAGTTGTGTTGTTCTCTTTCTCAAAAAACAACAAAAAAGTTATATGTTGAAGTCCTAATCCCAGCATTTCAGAATATGACTGTTTTGGATACAGGGTCTGTTTTGGTGACCTCTTCAAAAAATAAGTAAGTTAAAATGAACTTGTTAACTGGGTCCTACTCTAATACTGCTGATGTTTTTACAAGAGGAGATTAGGACATACAGATACACACAGAGGGAAGTTCGCATGAAGACACAGGGAGAAGATGACCATCCACAAGCCAAGTAGAGAGGCCTCAGAAGAAACCAGCCCTGTCAACTCCTTGATCTCAGTCTTCTAGATTGCCCATTTATGCGGAAAAATTTTGTTGTGTAAGTCACGCATCCATAATATTCTGGTATGGCTGTCCTGAAAACTATGACGCTTGACCCTGCTAAGTCTACTAATAAGTCTGTAAGAAGTACTTTTTATCTCCATTTCTTTGTTCTTCATTTCTAAACTTCTATTGATACTTTCTTACAGTTTGCTTTTCTCTCCTGAAATCACCCAATTGATATTACATGTTACTTATCTTTCCAGTTAGTGCTTTTGCCTATTATTCATAGTTATTTGAAATTCCTTGCCAGAGAGTTCCAACATTTGTGTCATATCTGAGCTTTTAAGAATTGCTTTGTTTCTTGGGAAACTTTTTCTTTCTTAATGCTTCGTAATTTTTATAAAGACAAGACATCTTGTGTACTACAATACAGACTGAGACATATAATGTTTACTCTTAGAAATGGGTACAGTTTTGTTTTTTTTTTCCTGCTGGGACTTTACTATGGGAATTAATGTTAATCTCATTAGATATTGAGCTGGATTTGAGATTTGTTGTTGCTATGGTTATGATCTGTACACTACATATTTTTTTTAAGTGAGTGGGAACTGTTTTGTCAGAAAGCTTTTGTGTTTTTCGAGTGTCTTCTCAACCCTCAGCTTTTAATCTTTCCATTGTGCAGTGCCTCAGAGAAGGTCTATCTCTTGCAGGTTACTTCTTACCTGGAGCTGATTAGCCTCACTTGTAGGAGACTTGGGTGTTCTCTATTGTCTGACTAAGCTTCTGTATTGAAAGCCAGTCCAGGTTCGATGCACGATACTGGATGCTTGGGGCTGGTGCACTGGGACGACCCAGAGGGATGGTATGGGGAGGGAGGAGGGAGGAGGGTTCAGGATGGGGAACACATGTATACCTGTGGCAGATTCATTTTGATATTGGGCAAAACTAATACAATATTGTAAAGTTTAAAAATAAAATTAAATAAAAAAAAAAAGAAAGTGAAATTAAGTCGCTCAGTCTTATCCGACTCTTCGTGACCCCATGGACTGCAGCCTACCAGGCTCCTCCATCCATGGGATTTTCCAGGCAAGAGTACTGGAGTGGGGTGCCGTTAGGCCTGGACTAATATAGAATAACCCTTTTAGGCAAATGTGTTTGCTCTTATAAGTTATATCCTTCTCCCATTTTAAATTGCCATATTATTCCAAAATGATTATGGGGATGTGTATCATTCAACCATCAACATATTAATGAGAGACATAAGTTTGGAGTATAGATATATACATATGCCACCCCTCCACAGACACACACTTAATGTCTACTCTTAGAGACTTGCTTTATAGAAAAATTATGTAAAATTATGTTGTCCAGATTTCTAAAACCCTTCACTTTACATGTGTCCATTGAAATTTTTCTTTTATAAAATATTTTATGATGAGCTACATCATTGCATATGAGGAAGAAATTATTTTAGATTGTTTTTCAATAATCACCAGGGGGAGTCTGGTGGGCCTCCGTCTATGGGGTCGCACAGAGTCGGACATGACTGAAGCGACTTAGCAGCAGCAGCAGCAGCTATCGTAGGCAAATAAAAATCATACTTTCATTAGACAGAAGAGCTAGCATTCCCATTTCTTTAAAGCAACGGCAAAGAAGTTTGTGCCCCCTGTTCTGAAGTTTCTGGTGAACACAGAAACACAGGAGAAACTCAGGGAGGCAAGGACCCAGACTTGCAGGGTAGGTTGACAGTGAACACAGCCCTCTCTCCACTAGTGATTAATTTTCAGATGATCTTATCAACAGCCAGTTTTAGGAAGAGGTTCTGAGGGTGCCTTATAGGGAAGAAAAATCAGCCTTTGAGTTCTGGGCACCCGGATGTTTGACTTTTTCAGGTACTTTGCTCATTTGGTGATACCATTTCATGAGGGGTTTTGTTTAGTTTTTCTATCAGTATTTCCCCTCACACTTCAGTAAAATGTAAAATAAACTTACTGGCTGCCAAAATCAAGCTTATAAGTAAACAGTGGTGGAGAGAGCGCAGGCAGGGTGCTGCACTGGAGGCCATGGAGAGGAATGAGCGACCAGCCTTCCCTAAGCCTTTATATGATCCTCCTTGAAGTGACTAATAAAAGCAGACTAAAATATCCAGGAGGAAAACATAATTTTTAAAAAGATTATAAAGCAAAGAGGCCAGCAACAAATATGCGACACAGAATGTTCTGAAGCTGCTTCACTTTTCTCACTGTCCAAGCTGTTTTGGCTTGGTTTCAGGCGCCAGGATATGGCTCAAAGGCACTTCTGTCTTTTGGAAATCTTGTCCGTGCCAAGAACTCTCGGTCCAGAATGCCTCTGGGAGCCTGGCTTGGTTCTGGGGAACTGGCATAAACTCTGGAGACATAGAGAGAAAAAATATATATATGTTTTTTATTCTGAAACCTTCTTCCTCTCCCTTAACCAGCTCTATCTCTTTTCATTTTCTTCACAGTTTGAGATATCTTGAGGTAGATGGAAAGCAACCAGGAATACAGAATGGTAAGAGAGAAAGAATTTTCCAAGGTTCTTAGACCAAAATTATAGGTGGGAATACCAGTGACATTTGCTCAAGCCTTCGTTGAATCCTTCTAATCTCTGTTCCCATACAACCCCTTCAATCACTGAGCCTATCAATGCTCAATTTTCTCTTTATCTGAATTCCTATGGTTTTTACGTTCCATCATTTTTGCTGATTCTTTAGATTTTTACTCTAGAATTACTCCTGGAAGTTTCAAATCTTCATGGTCGCATCACAATTTTGTATTTGCTTTTTAAAGTTTATACTCCATTTGTTGAAAGCTAGATATAGGCACCCTTTTCGATTAACTCTTTCAAAGCATAATGTTAATAGAATCCCTGTATAAATATGGCTGGGAAAGTCATCATAGTTCCTCTTTGCTCCTGGACATCATACAGCAGAAAAACAACAGCGAAAACCTCTAAAACTCTAATTTTTATCAGACCTGGAAGATAAATATAATCCAAAAAAAGCAAGGGATTTGGGAATTGTAAAAAAACAAAAAATGTTAGATTTCTCTTGGGAGGCAGTGAAGCTATGAAATGTCAAGAGTGATAAGGGGCCCCACAGAAGTAGAGCTCAGAGGATAATAGCAAAATTATAATAGTTCTTAAAGATGAGGGGTTCACCCTCAATTTAAAATTTATAATCTTGTTTGGAAAAAAATTTTCTGCTGGAACTACAGTCAACAAGCTATTGACAAAACCCTCCCCTTCACTGCATTTGACTCAAAATCAGAGGGATTAGGGGTGCAACATGTTCACGTACTTGAGCCATACTTGTATAGAGAACTATCTATCTTTGTGGCAGCAAATAAAGATCCTTTTTGTAGTAAAAAGTCAATGGTTACTCTGGCAACAACTGCCTCCCTTTCCCATCAACTCTGTAGAGGATACTAATCCAAGAAAATCCAACGTATTCAATGACAACTAATAGGAAAAGAACCAGCAGAACAACCGTACAAAATTCTTACGTGAAAACAAATGTGAAAAACAGCATGAAAACTCATTCCGAAATGAATACTCACGAGAAAAATGGTGACACAAAGACTAAATATTTGACCTTAGTCTCTACCAGCAAGTAAAAGAATATGAAGCAGTATCCTTTTTAAGTGTATGATAGAAAGTGAAAGTCACTCAGTAGTGTCTAACTCTTTGCGGCCCTGTGGACTATACAGTCCATGGAATTCTCCAGGCCAGAATACAGCAGTGGACAGCCTTTCCCTTCTCCAGGGAATCTTCCCAACCCAGGGATCAAACCCAGGTCTCCTGTATTGCAGGCGGGTTTACCAGCTGAGCCACAAGGGAAGCCCAAGGGAAGTAATACTAGAATTCAGAGATAAGAGGGAATTACACCAGAAAGAAATGAAAATTGAACTGGTAGAACTCAGGAAAAATTGAAGAAAAACCAAAATCAGCACATAAATTAAGAAAATGCAAGGAACACTATTGAAGAACATACAGTATGGAAAATATAGTAAAGGAAATAAATTACAGAAATGAGACGAATTAACAAAATGAATTAGAAACAGCAAAATAAAACAACTGGAAAGGTTACAGATAAAATGAGATACAGAAAAGAAGCAAAAATTAAAAATATGACATATGTATAATTGAAATCTCTGAAGATAAAAAAAAAACAGAAGCAACAAAATGGAAAATAACTTATCTTAAAGAAATAAATCAAGAAAAATATTCACAATTAATATGCCTTGAATATTTTTTACATTGGGAGGATAATGTTCTAGTGAATACTGAAACTGATACAGCAACACGATAGCTATGCTAATAATGTTATCGAAATTCCAAGATTTAAGCAAGAGGATCATTTGCGTGATCGAGAAAAAAGATTACGCTAAGTATAAGAATAAGATAAAACAACGAAGCTGTCTGTATGTTTCTCCATAGTCACAAACAAGGTCAGAAGTCAGTACAGCAACATGTAAAAGATATTCAATAAAAAAGAAAGGAAGAGACCCATATCTTATGATCAGGTAAATTTTCTTCAAGATTATTTAACATACAAAGTAAAATAATGAGGAAGAAAATATTGATAAAGAAACTAAGATAAAGGAAGGCGGGTATAGCAAAATTGTTACTATTGTTCATATTAGGAAACTAATAGATACCATTATAATTCAAAGTATATTGGGTAGAGTAGGTACCAGCTAATCACAGTTTATGGGCCAAATCTGGTCCAACACCTATTTTTGTATGGCCTGCAAAATAAGAATGCTGCTTACAGCTTATGTGATGTTTGGGGGAAAAAAATGAATGATAATGGTTCATGATGTGAAAATTGTATGAAATTCAAAATTCAGTATCCATAAAAAAGTTTTATAGGACCACCAACAGGCTTATTCATCTACATGTTGCCTAGGGTTGCTATTGTGTTAAAATGATGGAGTTGATGACAGAGTCACTATTATGTTTTTTAATTCCAATGAATTAGAAAAATGGTAGCTGTAATCTATGAAGACAAAATCTGGTTGTCTTAAAAAAAAAAAAAAGAGAGAAAAATCATTAGTTAATCAGGAAAGAGAAAACTGCGATTAAAAACAAAGAAACAAAACTCAACAGTAAAGGAAGAATTAACCACACAGGAACTGGGGAGATTAAAGAATCTTAAGATGATGAAATTGAAAAAGTTGGATGAAGTAAGACTTTTTTAAGGAAAATATGATTTACACTAAATGACATCAAGAAATAAGAATCTAAATATTTAGAACTACTTCAGTAAAAATGATAGAGGATAAAATGATCAAAAGGTTATTTTCAGCAAAGCTGCAGGGTTAGTCACTTTCATAAGGGAATTTAAAAGCAAATAAAACCAGGGATATTTCAACGTTTCTAGAGAGAAACAGACGAAAGAATTTCTTAAGATTGTTTCTGGGAAAATGGTGCAAAATTGATAATAAAACTTGACAAAGATGTTTTATACACAAATAAAATGAATAGATTAATCTATTACCAAAAAAAAAAAAAATGAGGGCACCATTTCAAAGAACATGTACCCAAAAGAATACAAAAAGAATAATTATTTTGACAGAGGAATTTACTCCAGAAGTACAATGATGGTTCATTATTAGGAAAAATGTTTATATGTAGTTTATAATATTAGGGAAAAATTATGATCATTTTCATATATGATGAAAGGTCATTTGGCAAAATACAATAGCCATTCCTCACTAACACATTCAGTTAAATGAGGATAGATGGACACCTTTTACATACAGTAAACATAGATTGATCTCAGTCCAGAAGTCAGCATTGTGCTCACTGGAGATTGACTAGAAGCATAGTCATCAAAACCTAGGGTCTGTCATACAGTGAAGTCAGAGAAAGAAAAACAAATATTGTATATTAACGCATACATGTGGAATCTAGAAAGATGGTATGGAGGAACCTATTTCCAGGGCAGCAAGAGAGACTCAGATGTAGAGAACAGACATGTGGATACAGTGAGGGAAGGGAAGGGTGGGACAACTTGGGGAGATTGGCATTGATGTATATACACTGCCCACGTATACAATAGATAACTGGTGGGAAAATGCTGTACTACACAGGGAGCTCAGCTCTGTGGTGACCTAGAGGGGTGAGATGGGGGTGAGACGGGAGGGAGAATACAAGAGAGAGGGGATATATTTATACATATGGCTAATTCACTTCATTATACAGCAGAAATTAACATTGTAAAGCAATTATGTGCTACGTGCTTATTTGCTCAGTCGTGTCTGACTCTTTGTGACCCCATGGACTGTAGTCCTCCAGGCTCCTCTGACCATGGGGATTCTTCAGGCAAGAATACTGGAGTGGGTCGCCATGCCCTCTTCCAAGGGATCCTCCCAACCCAAGGATCGAACCCAGGTCTCCCACCTTGCAGGAAGATTCTTCACTGTCTGAGCCACCAGGGAAGCCCAAAGCAATTATACTCTAATAATAAAATAAAATCAAGATCAAGAGAAGAATACCATAAAGTATTAGCTTGCGTGCGTGCTAAGTTGCGTCAGTCATGTCTACTCTGCAACCCCACAGACTCTAGCCCACCAGGCTCCTCTGTCCATGGGGATTCTTCAGGCAAGTATACTGGAGTGGGTTGCCATGCCTTTCTCCAGGGGATCTTCCCAACCCAGGGGATCGAACCTGTGTCTCTTATGTCTCCTGCACTGCCAAGTAGCTTCTTTACCGCTAGCGCCACCTGGGAAACTCAAAGTATTAGCATTACTAGTCAAAACAGACGAGCCGAAGGAAAAGAAGAAGCAAAAACTTTATAAACTGTAATTATGTGGCAATAACATGAGGGAACATTTGAAAATCCAAGGGAATCAACCAAAACACTACAAAGAGTGAGAGAATTCAGGGAAGTAATGGGACATAGATAATAATAAACAGAAAGCAATAAATTTATTATGTACCAAAAGCAAGCAGTTAAAATGCCTAATGGGAAAAACATTTAAAACAGCCAAAACCAGCAAAACAATATCTTTGGAAATAAACTTTAAAACAATGTAGAAATCCACACAAAGAAAAATTAAAACAAATGTGAAGGCAAAGATGGATTTTTCAATAAATGGTGTTGTAGAATAACCCATCTGGGGAAAAAAGAAAAACTGAATCCATATTTCACACCAAACATCAGAAACAATTCCAAATGGAGGGTTTTTTTTTTTTTTTTTTTTTAACATTCAAGAATGAAAGTCATAAAAACAGTAGGAAGAAGTAGGAAAATTCATTTGTAAATGTGAAGCAGGGAAAGTCTCCTTTAATCAACAACTCAGAATCCAAATCGCAAAAGACAACATGAGAAAACAGAAAAGAGACTTCTGCACGCAAAAGCGATAAGGCAAAAAACCATGAATAAAGTCAAGAGACAAATACAAAATGGGGGGGGAAGGAACTGCAATTCATATCATGGGCAGCATGAGTTTTTTTTCTCAATAAAAATAGCTTCTTAAAGTCAATAATGAAAGACAAACAGCTGAATAGAAAATAAAATAGATTGGGCAGTTCATAGACAAGAAGCTTATAAAAACACTGGAACATACGAAAAGTAATCAATCTCACTTAAAATAAAACTGCGTAGATACACCATTGTTTGAACCTATCAGGTTAACTCAAATTCCAACTCTTCATTGGTGACACTGAGGGGAAGTTGGCGTCATGCACTGCTTACTGAAACACAGAGCCTCAGGACTTCCCGGACCTGGTGCTGGGCGTACTTCCCGCAGGTCTCTGATGCCCAATGGATCCTGGTCAGTTAGAACTAGTAGGCTTGCTGCCTTTGGCCACAATCAGTCTAAGGCTTCAAATCTTTTCCAGTTTATCCCAAGTATAAACCACTTTATTTGCTTTGAGTGTTATGATGAGGAAAAGTTTGGGAACCCCTGAAACAGTACAGTTGTTAGAGATAGAAAGTTGGTTCTACCCATCCAAAATTATGAATTTGTATAACTTTTGATGCATCTTCAATTCAGGAATTAATCCTGTAGATGTACCTGCAGGTGTGCTCAATGAAATATATTCTAGGTTATTCAGTATATCAGTATTTGTAATACTGCTGCTGCTGCTAAGTCACTTCAGTCGTGTCTGACTCTGTGCAACTCCATAGACAGCAGCCCACGAGGCCCCCCTCTCCCTGGGATTCTCCAGGCAAGAATACTGGAAGTAATCCAAATGTCTATCCAGAGTTTACTGGGGTTTGCTGCTGCTGCTGCTGCTGTCGCTTCAGTCGTGTCCGATTCTGTGCCACCCCATAGACGGCAGCCCACCAGGCTCCCCCGTCCCTGGGATTCTCCAGGCAAGAACACTGGATTGGGTTGCCATTTCCTTCTCCAATGCATGAAAGTGAAAAGTGAAAGTGATGTTGCTCAGTAGTATCCGACTCTTAGCAACCTCATGGGTCGCTAAGGCTCATGGACTGCAGCCTACCAGGCTCCTCTGTCCATGGGACATTCCAGGCAAGAGTACTGGAGTGGGTTGCCATTGCCTTCTCCGTTACTGGGATTTAGGTAAATTATAGTCACCCAACCAATGGGATACTGGGAGTGATACTAACAAAAGGAGAGAGAGAGAGAAAAAAATCACATACTGATATAGAAAATTTCTCTGAATAAATAATCAGAAAAAAAGAAGTGTGCAGAACAATGTACACAGAATGCTAACTTTTGTCCAAAAACACAGAGAAATAATATATATTCATATTTGCTTCATATGTATTTAAAAAACTCTGGAAGGATACATAGTAGACAGTGCTTTTGTGAGGTCACGGAATATGAAGGGGAGAGAGATGGGGAGGATCAAAGGCAGGAGAAAAACATTTCACTGTACATATTTTTATATTTTGTAATTGTTTTTTATTTTTGAATAATATAAATGCATTGCTATATCAAAGCTATTAAACATGAAAACAATGCTGCCTTATCTATCTCCAAAAGTAGGAATTAGGCAATCTGGTAGAGTAAGTGAGGAAAGCTGTTATGTCAGATTTCAGAGGCAGAGGAATATATATTGAACCCCTAAGGGCACATCATGGACAGGAAGTGGTAAATATCTTCCTGAACAATTTCCCCCCCGACACACTGCCGGTAATGGTTCACTCTGCTCTAATGGTTTAAGGACATGAAAGAGTGGGCTCCTTTAGGAGCTATTTGCTTTCCCCTCCATCAGGTTCAAAGCAGCTACATTTTGGTAGTATTCTTTACTTTTAAGGAGAGCTAGACCCAATCCCTTTGGATATAAAGTGGAATGTACACACTATATATTTAAAAGTGATAACCAACAAGGACCGAGTGTAGAGCATAGGGCAAACTGCTCAGTATTCTGCAATAATCTACATGGGAAAAGAATCTGAGAAAGAACAGATACATGTGTGTATGTGTGTATAAATATATATATTTATATAAATATATATTTATATATATATATATTTATAATAATATATAAATATTAAGATATAACTGAATCACTTTGCTGCACACCTGAAACTAACACAACATTGTTAATCAACTATTGCTCCAATATAAAATAAAAATTAAAACAAAAGTTGAGGCAAATCGCTATTCAAGGCAATCGAGTGTAGAAATCCCAGACTCTGGGAGAGTCTGTTGGGCATGAGTTTAGATTCCACCTTTAGAAACTTTCTTATTTGGCTATACGGTTAAGATCTCCTCAGCAGGAAAAGAGTGATCATAGCAACACCTACCTCCTGAACACTTAGAAAGAGTACAACACATGTAACCTGTCTAGGAGAGTGTGCGTCACTTGGAAAAGGCTCATAAGTTTTAGTTATTGTTCTTTTTTGTGTGCAACTCTTGAAATGATCAATAATGTCTTATCCCATGAGTCCCACTGTGTATTTCCCCTTTATTGTGCCCTAAGGAAGGACTGTGTATGATCTGTTGCTTTTTAAGTTAACTTGGGGAGCAGACACCAGACTAAAGTTTTCTGGTATTTTTCTTATTTTTCAAAGGACAACTAAATGTCAGTCTGAAGGTGACAGATTGCCTCTGAATGTGTACAGTGCCGTGACTACATATGAGCTCTTAGAGTCAGCTAAGTAGAGATCATGTCCCAGCTTCACAAATTCCTTATATCTTCTGAGTCTCAGGTTCCTCTCCCCAATCAGTGTAATGTCAAGCTCATAGGGGCATTGTGACAATAATGAGATGCTGCATGCATGATGCCAGGCAAATGCATAGCAGGTGCCAATCAAAGGGCTATTGTGTTCTTTTGCTAATACGTCATCATGACTCACCTCAGAGACATCTAGCACATAGCAAATAAGGAGAGAAAAAAATTGCAACCCAAAGAAAAATTCCCAGGATGAATGCATAATGTTTTCATTGAAGGGAAGGCTGAAGTTAATTTTTGTTTTTTTTTTTTTGGAAAACTTCCATCTCATCCATCACCCGATTCCTTTCCAGGGCGTAGACGTCAGAATTGTTTCTAACTTCAGAGGTTCACCACACCCTATCCAGACTCTATGGAACATCAGTTGTGTTTTATATTTTAGGTGTTGGCTCTTAGAGGAATATTCTCTCTCTCTCTCTTTTTTTTTTTTCCTAAATAGTACAAGGTCACACATTATGAAAGCCCTACAATTCACAGGAGAGAATCTTGTGAGGGGCTGCAGCTATCTCAGATTTTCCTGAAGAAATGTTTGCTTCTTTCCCTTGCCCAATACCATTAAATGTTCATTTGGTAAACTTTATTTTACTATAGTAATAATAATAATTAAAATGAAGTTCAGAAGTATAACCATCTTGCTTGCTGCTGCTCTTGCTGTCTTCAAATCTTCTGGTAGAAAGGCTTTTATACAATTTGCCATAAGGCAGATATTCTTAAGCTGCCTCCCTGCTGTTTAAGTTCAGTACATCAAAATAAGTGTACAGACAACTTCTCTGAGGCCATTAAGGAGGATCTGCTGCCCTAACCACATCTCTGGAGTCCTGGCTACCTAATATATGGACTTCTGGGGCATGAGGTGCTACTTAATTTTCAGTTTCAATCTGTTCCAAGTCCATGGGGAGAACACAGTGATGAAATGTTATCATTATGGCACCAATGCAAGCCTCAGATTATTAAGTGTATTGCAATGGATAGACCATCTGTCATGATATAAACTGGTTTGATCAAAAATATATGCTGGGGACTTACATGAAATTTCATAACATGGTAAAAGATTTATATCCCAAGGATACAGATGCATAGTACAGAGACATGCATCATTAGAAATGTATATATGCACACCCAGCACCAAAAATACATATTTATCTGGGTCTCGATTTCATCAGTTCTGTAAGAAGGATACTAACATCTCCTAGTGGAGGTATTACATACTGTCTTTGTAAGTATAGGTATAAAAATTGAGTAAGAAAGTCAGTTATAAAATTTCCTTTCATGTGTCTCAATCAGAATATTAAAAAATTTTAAAGTTTCCAGAGCCTGGGTATACTCTTTTGCAGGCATTCATCACAGCACCTTTAAAATTCTACTTCTTGTCTTGCGGCAAAAATGATGATTTAGATCGGCTTGGAGAACTAACTAATTGGATAAATTAAGCATTGTTAACTGTAGTGACATCAGGAATCTTGGAGTGAAACGTAGCTTAAATGTCATCTTTCAACTGAGTGCTTTTTATAAAAGTAAGTTATAACTGCCCCTATTGTTTCTTTTTTCAGGAACTCTGTTCGGGGCTAGATTTCATGTCAGACAGAAAGGTTATCGTGGAGACACAAAAAAACATATGTTCTTGGGCGTATAGGTTTGAATCATATTTAAATCATATGAGATGATAACATTGAGTAGAACTGGTTGAAGTATCACACATAAACATTCAAAGTGGATTAATTTTATTTTGCATTACGTTCCATTTGGATTCTCTTAAACAAAAAGCCATCATTTTTTCTACAACCACCAATTTTATAGCAGATGTTATACATTCTTTGAAAGCAAAGACGGTGACATTTATCTTTGTATTTCTTTCAGCACCTATGTAAAGATTTCTAATAAATGCTTGATGGATATATTAATGGTTTCTTTAGAAAGTCCTTCTTGTTAACTCGTATAATTGAACCAATATACTCCTTTGTATTGAACCATACATACAGATTTGTATTAATAAAGCATGTGATTCATAAAATATTGGAAACTGCTGTTCTTCCATGTGACTTTGCTGTGCCTAATTCCCACAAAGAATAGATGGAAAGATGAATTTAATTAATGTGTCTTCCTAGGTCAATTTTTTTAAGGAGGAATTTGTCAATGCTTAAGTATCAAATATTGGAGAAGGAAATGGCAACCCACTCCAGTGTTCTTGCCTGGAGAATCCCAGGGACGGGAGAATCCCTGGTGGGCTGCCGTCTATGGGGTCGCACAGAGTCAGACACGACTGAAGTGACTTAGCAGCAGCAGCAGCAAGTATCAAATACAAATGTTACATGACTCCTTCCCAGTACTTTTCTTATTGATCTTAACTTCCAAGTGATAACATTCATTAGAGTTGCATCATAAAATCCAATTTTTATTTACTAGCACAACTGGAGTTTTATGGAGAATAAAATTCAAACTCTATCTTTCTCAGAGCTTTCAGGAAAACTTTGAGGCTATTCATCACTTTTCCTTGAAATTTACAAACAAGAAATAGCCAAAGAGATGATGCCATTTTGAGTAAGAATTGCTCTCAAGAAAGAGCAATTCTATCTATCTATCTATCTATCATCTATTTATCTATCATTTATCTCATTGAGATAAGTTTGTTTAGTTGATGAGAGCTTGGGATCCCTAAGGCTAAGCCCATGGATTAATACACAAGGGGTTGTTTCTATAACCATGAGCCGCTCTATTGATCATGGGGTCAGGCTTGTATATACATGATCTGGTCACCCAAGGACTGAGTGATGAGTCCATTCACATCATCACTACTAGAAAAACAACTCAGAACGTGAGTTCCATGTTTGGTGGATCTACGGTCTATACTTTATTACTTGTTTCTTGGTCCCTCTCTGTGGTGTTATTCTGAGCATTATGTAGGTACGGGGAATATATCATTTGACTCAGGTAAGACAGGTAACACCCTCACTCTCCTTTGCTCTTCATATTCTGTTTTTCCTCATCCAGGACTCATTTCCACATCAAGGCCTTCACTCCTGTTTTTCCTTCAGGTTCAGATATTCTCTTCCTTTCACTCTCTAGTCCTCTTCCTCTCTTCACTGGACCAATTTCTAATCAACAATCGGTTCTCACTTGTTTGTCTTTTTTTTAATGTGGACCATTTTTAAAGAGGGCTTCCCAGGTGACGCAGTGGTAAAGAATCTCCCTGACAATGCAGGAGATGCAAGATATGTGGGTTCTATCCCTGGGTCGGGAAGATTCCCTGAGAAGGGAATGACAGCCCACTCCAGTATTCTTGCCTGGAGAATTCCATGGACAGAGGAGCCTGGTGGGTTATAGACCATGGGGGTCACAAAGAGTCAGATACAACTGACTGATTTAGCACTTCAGCCCTAATTTTCAAAGACTTTACCAAACTTGTTATAATACTGCTTCTGTTTCATGTTTTAACTTTTTACTGCTAGACATGTGGGGTCCCAGCTCCTCACCAGGGATCAAACTCTCACCCTCTGCATTGGAAGGTGAAGTTTTAACCACTGGACTGCCAGGGAAGTCCCAGCTCTCACTTCAAATGTTATTCCCTCACATTTTCTTTTCTGGTATCACAATTTGTAATCCCTCCCCCCACACACAGACTTTATAGACTCTTAAAACCTTATGTACCTCCCTCATAAAATTTATCCTTATTATGGTAGAAGAAATTGAGAGACTAGTTATAGACTGTCTTCTCCATAGAATATTAGCTCCATGTGGGCAAAGACAAGGTTTTCTTGTTCTACATATTCCCAGCATATAGTAGAGATTTAATTATTATTTTTGAATAAATTAGTATAATGATACTATTTTTTATACTTGTAGGTTGCTGGAAAATTGTATAATACTTCACATACAATAATTAGGATTTCAGTAGGTGAGCATATGCTAACATTTTGAATCCATGAAAAATGTTTTGAAATATAAGGAAAAGGCATAAGTTGTAAAGTGAGAAGGAAACAAGATACAGCTTTATTAAGTATAATATGACCTAATTGGTGTATGCATAGGAAAACCCAGAAAGAAAATTTACCAAAATGCTCAAAGCATTTTATCTCAAATACTCAAAGATGAGATATTAAACATACAGTTTTATAGTTTCCATATTTTTCTTAACTAACATGAATTGAGAAAATAATGTTATTATGGAAATAAACATTTTTATTATTTATTCATCATTTTAAAACACTGCTTTTCCAGATCCTGGGCATAAGTAAGCATTTTTGATAAAAAGGAGTCTCTACCTGCTTGAACTTTCATCCTTATGAGAAAAAATATCAATAAATCAGTAAACAAATAAATAGAGAGTGTCATATAATAAGTGCTTTGAAGAAATAATACAGGCATTGTGGCAGAAAATGACTGATGGTAGAATTTTAGATAAGAAGCTTATGATGAGCTGTTCACGACAAAAACAATAGGTAACAATGTTTCAAAACTGCCAGGCAACCTGGTAGACATCTCAAATGTTTGACCTCATTTGCTTTTAACAATAATCCTAAGAAACAGGTGCTGTTCTTATTCCCATTTTCACACACAAGGATGTGGACATTTAGAATCAAGATTTTAACAGAAAACTTGTGGTGTACCTCAATCAGAGTATTTATCATATTGCACTTACTCATTTAGTTCTCTGTCTTCATTATCATATTCTCTGCTTCATGACTAGAGCACATATTTCAGAGCCTGAAACATAATTTAAAACCTCATCATATATTTGTTCAATAATGAATATATGAATAATTTAAAAAAGAAAATTCATTATTAGAGAAAGGAAGTATTATTCTGGAAATTTGCAAAAAAAATACTGTAATTCTTAAAATGAATCATTATGTATAATTATTAGGTAACATGTTCTCTCATCTGTTCATGTTTCCATATAATAGGGGGAAAAGTATCTATGAAAAAGGAACAGATAGTCATAAAAAATGTTAAGGTGAATCATGGATTAACTTTAAAAAGAGCTAGTTGGTTTTATTAAAAACTTACAAAGTAGTTTAAAATAAAATAATATTTGAAATCCAAACTGGAAGATTTAAAAACTTTAATGGGATAACTTAACACTCAAACTTTTTCAACCTAGGTGTCTAATAAGTTCAACACAATACCCCATAAGAACCACACAAATATAAAAATTATAAAATTTATGAAAAAGATAAACTTTAATTAATAATGAGTCATATTGTTGTAAGACTGTTAAAAATATATCAATTCTTATGTATTAAATTTACAAGTTTAAATACTGTTCCAAATACAGCTTAAGTGAAGTGAAGTGAAGTGAAGTGAAGTGAAGTGAAAGCCGTTCAGTTGTATTCGACTCTTTGTGATCCCATGGACCTATAGTTGATGGAATTCTCTAAGACAGAATACTGGAGTGGGTAGCCTTTCCCTTCTCCAAGGGAAATCTTCCCAACCCAGAGGTCGCACCCAGATCTCCCACACTGCAGATGGATTTTTTACCAACTAAGCCACCAGGGACGCCCAAGAATACTGGAGTGGGTAGCCTATCCCTTCTCCAGAGAATCTTCCTGACCCAGGAATGGAACCGGGGTCTCCCACATTGCAGGAGGATTAAGCCCAAATACAGCTTAAAATATGTATAATTCTGGGCTCATCAAGAGACTAGATATGGCCAATGAAAGAATCAATAAGCTTGAAGATGTATCAGTAGAAACTTCCTAAACTGAAATGCAAAAGTAAAAAGATGAAAAAAAAAAGGGGGGGGGACTAGAATATCTAAGACTATGAGATGATTACAGACTGTATAGCATACATGTAATTGGGATAACAGAGGAAGTAGAAGAGAGAATATAATAAAGGAAATATTAATATCTGAATTAATAATAGCCAAAGGTTTTCCAAAATTAACACCAGACATTATACCACAGATACCTCCCCCAAATGACATAAGGTGTTGACCTCCCTCTGAGTCAGTTTCTTTGGACCCTTTTCAATTCATTCATTTCTCCCTCGCAGCCATTGCCACTACTTCCTAGGTCGAGAAAGGAAGTCACAGATAAAGATATCTTCTCAAGTTGGATCTCTCACACTTGGGAGTGCTGGAGAGAATGCTGACGTTTAAGCTGACTCATCAGAGAAACATTTATGAGTGAAAGTAGTAATTATTGGAGCCATGCTCCATTTGCATTGTGCCTTTGTCAATTTTCTGGATTTCTTTCTTTGGTTTTTATTCCTTGACATTTATGACATTGGACCATCCTTTTGTAATGAGTCAATATACAGGATTTCTGCCTTACTACATGCAGGGCACCATCATTGCCTTGAATCCTGCTCTTCCAACTGGGGGTGCCTGACTCTTTGAAATACAAAGACAAAATTGAATGAGCCGTGCAGTTATTACAGGTGGAAACCATGAACTCTAGCCATAAAGTATCTTTCCTCAACAAGTCTTTGAACTCAACACTAGAAATTCTCCCTAACAAATCTATTCATTTACCCTAGTATATGAAGTGTTTGTGTTGTGAGGAGGGGATTGGTAAAAAATGACTCCTGGTGAAATTTAGAATGGCACTCTGAGGAATATGCTTTGTTGTGCTGATACTTAGAAGCATCTTGGGATAAGGAGCACACTCTGAGTAGTTCTTTACTCTAGGAAGCTGTCCTCACCTTATGCCCAGTTCAGTACATAAACACACGAGTCACATGCTTACTCAGATATATTCTACTTCTGTTTTGACATGACCACTGACAAAGTGTTTCTGGCTTCCAGCATTGGGTCAAATCTAACACAGCCAAACCCATTCTTGCAGCTGTATTTTCCCATAGTTGTAATGCAATAAACTTTGAGAAGACCACATAAAGGAGGTCTGTCACAAAGCTAGAGGTCACTGGTTGATCTGCATGAAGATCCTGTGGGAGATGCTCGGCGTTAAAGGTTAATCCTGCAGAAAATTTGAGAGCCCTGAGGGTTACATTGGAGACGGCTGGCCTAACAGTGCATGTGGTAGGCACTCAGTCTATACTTCATAACTGATTGATTTTCCTTCTGGAACATTACAAAGGACTACGGCAAAAACAACAGGATCATTTCCCTTCATTCACCCTAGTGTTTTTTGCTATTAGGACTAGGGACATGAAAACAAACTGATTTATTATTTTTGGAATGAAAATTTCCCATTTTGGTTTAATTTTGCATAGGTGACAAGCCACATGTACGTGGGTGTTTAGAGTCAGACTTGAAACCTGAAATAGATTTACAGAGTTATTTTGTTCTTACCATCACCTTCTTCTCCAAAACAGACTAATGCAATAAAAAAATTGCAAATAATTGAAGTTCTTTCTAGGTTTTAAAGATAGATGAAGAGTTTAGTATCATCTCTAGAAAGTGCTCTTAAAATTTAACTTTGTCCAACTTTCTTCTTAGGTAATAGATTTCCAGGGCTGTGGAAAGGCCAGCTTTGTGCATGGTAAGCACTTGGGTGGGGGATATTCGGGTTGGTGAAGGGGGCTTTTAGCAACACTCTCTTCTGTCCTTCAGCCTTCTAGCCCTTTCATAACCACCTGACACTTTTCTGCTGGGATTACAAAGAGTGACTGCTGTGGTCACCAAGATAAGGGAGTGCAATTCTTTTGGCCAGCCGCATACTGTTAGCCACATTGGAGAATGATGGAAGTGAGAGAAGAGGAGATAAGAAGAGTTGCTTCTTCAAGGCCATGCCATACAAGCTGTTATCTAAGTTACAGGCTGTATCCACATGCTTGCTTGGGAAAATGAAATTTAAACTGCTTGCATTGTACTTAGTTCTGCAAATTGAAGAGAATGGAGATGCATCTCCAAACCAGAAAAGGATTTACAAGAAGGATTTAGAGGAAGGCTCTTCTCCCAGACCAAGGAGGAAAGTTCCTTTTAAGCCCAAGTCCCTCCCTAGTCTCTGCTACGTTCACTGTATCATAGGTGATTTGCAGCACCCTGGTTGAGGTAACATATCAGCAAAGTTCAGAGCTGGACCCGCATATGAACCTTGTGGAGGAAAAACAGGGTGAACTGTTATTGCTACAAAAAGAAAAACATGCTTTCTCATGCACTTCAGAGATGTAGGAAAGAAAAAAAAAAATCACAAAGACAGCAGACTGAATACAAAAAATGCAATTATCTTTTATTCATTCATATTCCATTTGGTAAGAGAAAAATTATATGCTGTTGGGCTTGGTACCCTTTAAAACATTGAAAAATCAATCAATCAAATAAATTAGGTACTTTGGAATTTTACAGCCGATGCCAAGGACATGCCATAGGGATTGCTTATGAATTTCAGAATTATTTTTAATAAGATATATTGCATTAAAAACATTTTGAAATGATTTGAAACAATACAATGTAATAAAAATAAATGTGGAAGAAGAAATAACAACAACTGGGCAGGGCCTTCATTTGGGAAGGGAAAACAACATCCATGCAAAGCTTGGCCCTGTTCAATGTTAAATGTGGTATCAGGCCTTTATTTTGAAAAGAAGTTTCACAAAAGTCTTCCAAAGCCCATGAAGGATTACATTGTACAGTGTGGGGATAGTCTTTGCCACATATTTCTTGGCCTGAGAATTCATTATGCAGAGTCAATGGCTCCTCCCTAGCCAATGCCCACGTATCCTGGCAATTCTCAGGTCAGTCCCTGTACTAAAGCCTACAGGAAATGCTCCATGGACTTAGCTATGAATGTGAAGGCAATATTGTGTGGATTTTTGCTGTCTATCCAGCTATCTAGAGCTGCAGATATTCATTTATAGGCTGACTGTCATTGGTGGACATTGGCATATCCACAAATTTATCAGTTTCTTTGTATACTTTCTGTTGTTGTTTAGTCGTTATGTCTAACTCTTTTGCGACCCCATGGACTGTAACCCACCAACCTCCTCTGTCCATGGGACTTCCCAGGCAAGAATACTAGAGTGGGTTGCCATTTCCTTCTCCAGGGGATCCTCCTGACCCAGGGATCCAACCCGTGTGTCCTGCTTGTCAGGCTGATTCTATACCACTGAGCCACCTGGAGAGCCTGTAGTTTCTGTTATCAGAGCTTTAACATCTAAAGATAGATATTAGTTAATACATGTTTGTACTCTTGGGTACAAAGCCCAACATATATAAAGGAAAAATAGTACATGATGGCAAAATATTCCCTAGGTTTGCCAAGAATAAGCAGATTCTATTCAGTGCAAGTTTAGTGGAACCTGTATCTCAGTCATACTCTAATATTTTAAAAAGAAGTTAATCCACATATATTAAATTGGGGAATTCTCTTCATCCAATATTGGTTTATTCATATGTAATCTCTTAACTTTTTCTAGTAACAGAGTTTATTTTACACAAATGTGATATCTACTTAAATGGTCAGGTGTTGGTTATGTCATCTGACAAACAGTATCACGATACTTGAAATATATTTTTGGATTCCTTAAGGACATAGCACAAGGGCTGTCTATGTTAATGTAAATAGGCACATTTTGGTCACGGGAAATCACCATTATAAAAACAGAGAGGAGGAAGCAGACACTCATTGGGTGCGGGGGTGGAGAAGCCAAATACCATGGTTCAGTTCAGTCACTCAGTCATGTCCAAAATTTGTGACCCCATGGCCTGCAGCACGCCAGGCTTCCCTGTCCATCACCAACTCCCAGAGCTTGCTCAAACTCATGTCCATCGAGTCGGTGATGCCATCCAACCATCTCTTCCTCTGTTGTTCCCTTCTCCTCCTGCCTTCAATCTTTCCCAGCATCAGGGGCTTTTCAAATGAGTCAGTTCTTCACATCAGGTGGCCAAAGTATTGGAGTTTCAGCTTCAGCATCAGTCCTTCCAATGAATATTCAGGATTGATTTCCTTTAGGATGGACTGGTTGGATCTCCTTGCAGTCCAAGGGACTCTCAAGAGTCTTCTCCAACACCACAGTTCAAAAGCATCAATTCTTCAGCACTCAGCTTCCTTTACAGTACAACTCTCACATCCATACATGACTACTGGAAAAACTATAGCCTGACTAGATGGACCTTTGTTGGCAAAGTAATGTCTCTGCTTTTAAATATGCTGTCTAGGTTGGTCAGAGCTTTTCTTCCAAGGAGAAAGTGTCTTTAATTTCATGGCTGCAGTCACCATCTGCAGCGATTTTGGAGACCCCCAAAATAGTCTCTCACTGTTTCCATTGTTTCCCCATCTATTTGCCATGAAGTGATGGGACTGGATGCCATGATCTTAGTTTTCTGAATATTGAGTTTTAAGCCAGCTTTTTCACTCTCCTCTTTCACTTTCATCAAGAGGCTCTTTATTTCTTTGTTTTCTGCCATAAGGGTTGTGTCATCTGCATATCTGAGGTTATTGATACTTCTCCCGGCAATCTTAATTTCACCTTGTGCTTCATCCAGCATTTCATATGATGTACTGTGCATAGAAGTTATATAAGCAGGGTGACAATATACAGCCTTGATGTACTCCTTTCCTGATTTGGAACCAGTCAGTTGTTCCATGTCAGGTTCTAACTGTTGCTTCTTGACCTGCATACGGATTTCTCAGGAGGCAGGTCAGGTGGTCTGTATTCCCATCTCTTTCAGAATTTTCCATTTTGCTGTGATCCACAGTCAAAGGCTTTGGCATAGTCAATAAAGCAGAATTAGATGTTTTTCTGGAACTCTCTTGTTTTTTGTATGATCCAACAGATGTTGGCAATCTCTGGTTCAACTACCTTTTCTAAATCTAGCTTGAACACCTGGAAGTTCATGGTTCACGTACTGTTAAAGAATGGCTTGGAGAGTTTTGAGCATTACTTTACTAGTGTGTGAGATGAGTGCAATTGTGCAGCAGTTTGAGCATTCTTTGCAATTGCCTTTCTTTGGGATTGGAATGAAAACTGACCTTTTTCAGTCCTGTGGCCACTGCTGAGTTTTCCAAATTTGCTGACATATTGAGTGCAGCACTTTCACAGAATCATCTTTTAGGATTTAAAATAGTTCAACTGGAATTCTATCACGTCCACTAGCTTTGTGCATGGTGGTGCTTCCTAAGGCCCACTTGACTTCACATTCCAGGATGTCTGGCTCTTGGTGAATGATCATGCCATCATGCCCATTCCAGTCCATTTTAGTTCACTGATTCCTAAAATGTCAACGTTCATTCACTCTTGCCATCTCCTGTTGACCACTTCCAATTTGCCTTGATTCATGCACCTAACATTACAGGTGCCTATGCAATATTGCTCTTTACAGCATCAGACTTTACTTCCATCACCAGTCACATCCACACCTGGGTGTTGTTTCGCTTTGGCTCCATCTCTTCATTGTTTCTGGATTTATTTCTCCACTAATCTCCAGTAGCATACTGGGCCCCTACCGACCTGGGGAGTTCATCTTTCAGTGCTGTATATTTTTGCCTTTTCATACTGTTCATGGGGTTCTCAAGGCAAGAATAGTGAAGTGGTTTGCTATTCCCTTCTCCAGTGGACCATGTTTTGTTAGAACTCTCCGCCATGACCCATCCATCTTGGGTGGCCCTACGTGGCATGGCTCATAGTTTCATTGAGTTAGATGAGGCTGTGGTCCATATGATCCATTTGATTAGTTTTCTGTGATTGTAGTTTCATTCTGCCTGCTCTCTGATGGATAAGGATAAGAGGCTTATGGAAGCTTCTTGATGGGAGAGACTGACTGAGGGGGAAACCCGGTCTTGTTCTGATGGATGGGGCCATGTTCAGTAAATCTTTAATCCAGTTTTTGGTTGATGGGCAGGGCTGTGTTCCCTCCCTGTTGTTTGACCTGTGGCCACACTATGGTGGAGGTCATGAAAATAATGGCAACCTCCTTCAAAAGGTCCCCTGCATGCAGTGCCACACTCAGTGCCCCCAACCCTGCAGCGGGCCACCACCAATCCATGCCTCTGCTGGCAACTCCTGTATACTCATAGGCAAGTATGGGTCGGTCTCTTGTGGGGTCACTGCTCCTTTCTCCTGGGTCCTGGTTCACACAAGGTAGACTCGGAAATCTAAGAAGATGAGGGTACCTGTTTTAAGGGCAAGAGTATAGGACTTGTGCAGTAAAAGACAAGTATCTTTCATGATGGTTCTCAATATAACAGCAATTTACAGCCCTAGGTCTATGGTAATGTGAGCTGTGTACACTTATCTTTAGGTCAGTGGTTTTCTGGGAATTGAAGCCAGCATGGCTTTTTCCAGTGATGAGACAGAATGTTGAAATAAAGAGTACATTCAGGATATGAATATATCTCAGTAGAGACTGAGAACAGAAGAGGATATAAAGCTAGGTAATTAGGAGAATTACCTAAGCTGAGCACCGAAGAATTGATGCTTTTGAACTGTGGTGTTGGAGAAGACTCTTGAGAGTCCCTTGGACTGCAAGGAGATCCAACAAGCCCATCCTAAAGGAGATCAGTTCTGGGTGTTCATTGGAAGGACTGTTGTTGAAGGTAAAACTCCAATACTTTGGCCACCTCATGTGAAGAGTTGACTCATTGGAAAAGACCCTGATGCTGGGAAGGATTGGAGGCAGGAGGAGAAGGGGACGACGGAGGATGAGATGGTTGGATGGCATCATCAACTTGATGGACATGAGTTTGGGTGAACTCCGGGAGTTGGTGATGGACAGGGAGGCCTGCTGTGCTGTGATTCATGGGTTCTCAAAGAGTCAGACACAACTGAGCGACTGAACTGAATTAGCAGAAATACTGTTCCCTAAAGAATCCTTAGTAATAGTGGATGAGATGCCATTTTATATGGGATAGGGTGTAAGTCAATGTTCATTACATTTTAAAAAATTTGAAAGCCTTGAGAAGATTGGAAAATGTGCAAGTTATATTGTTATCTCAAAATCCTTAGTGAAATTTTATTTAGGGGAAATATAAAAATGTATCAAGGCAGGGAGAAATTTATTGTAACTGAAGTAAAACCTCAGTGTCCTGATCGGATTATCTAAGGCCGTAGCCTGGACCAAAACTGAAAAATGGCTCCGTACAAAGAGCACTGTACCAAGAATAGAACGACTCTAGTCTTTCCTTTTACTTTCCTTCTAAACTTTCTCATCTTCTGCCTGCCTCATTCTAAAAGCTTCCGGGGTTTACCACTGAGACTTACATGTCTTTGGCAAGCCTCAAGTTCTTGGCCAACGCTATGTGATTTCTAGAGGACCAAATGATAACAAAATGCTGGCAAGTGCCTTGAAAAGCAAAAGTGTGCAAATAGAAGCTGCTTGATATGGGAGCACTTTGAGGGCAAGTGGTAAATGAGTGTTTCTCCCAGAGGTAAAAGAAAGGCTTGTGTTCTTTATTCAGTGTCTTCCTCCTGTAGTTCCTGATTCTCTTTTCTGCTTTTGTCTTCACACAGAAATTTGTTCATGATTAGCCTCAGATTTGTCCAGGAGCCTCTTCTAGGGAAATACAGTGGGTTTTTGTTTGTTTTTTCATCCCTATTTCAGTACATCAGTAGGAAGGAATGGTGACCGACTGAAAACTTGAGGCACCATCTTGATTTTGATGGTCTTGGTAACTAAGGGGTGACTAGAAAGTGTGACATACAGAGCTTATTTTCAAAGAATGCCAAGGTATTTGATCACTTTAGAAGCAGGACTTCAGACTCCAAAGCCAACTCTTCAAAATCGACTATCAGAATATCAAAAGAAATGTATCCTGGATAGCATCAGAGTACCAAGATGTTTAACCAGCATTGCTCTCCAAGAGGATGGGAGGACATTATGATGTGCTCACAAAGAGTAAAGGTATTAAACTAAATTTTTAGGCAGTACCTAAAATAACCACTTCTATTTAACCTCATGTATCTTGGACAAATGTACCATAGCTCCTTTAAAGAGCTGTATAACACATAAAGACACTCGTATCTGGTATATTATAGGTTCTCAACAATTTTTGATAACAATAAATAAATCAAAATATTTGGGTACCTTGGGTCAGTAGTTTCTCATTTCCCAGACTTAATTTAAAAGGGTATTATACTTATGAATTAATAAAATGCTTATATGCTTTTACAGTTATCCACTGATCCAACTACTGCACCTGTAGTCAGAGAGGAATCTGTTTCTGGTCTTCAACTAACAAATGGTGAGACTTCAATTTCTTTATCTCTAAATTAAAACACTTAGCCAGAACATTCTGTTATTCTATGTACCACACAACTGTATATAAATACACACAACCAAACAGATCCTGGTTGAGAGTAAAGGAAAAATTGTGGAGTCTGCCGATAACATAGGCTAGGCATGGGTGCCATGTTTAAAGGTGTGATTCAAGTTCATGACCATCTCTAGTGCAGAAGAAATTTAGATCTAATTACATTTTTTTTAAGGTTACCAGGGTCTCTTGTTTAAATACTGATAGGGACCTTGTATTCAGCCTTCAAAGATCCCCAATAAACCTTCTATGTTTTGTTACTGGGTCCTCAAGGCAACCCTTTTACCTCCCACTGTTCCTAGATCTCCTAAATTACAGAGAAGTGGGGTGTGGTTTTGTAGAGATAAGGAAATAAAGAGAAGCTGAGCTCCCCTGGGAAAAGCAATGGCTGCTCTGCTGAAGATGCTCTGATTAAGGAAAAAGAAATCAGAGGCGAGAAGGAGTCATGTGGAAGCCTGCTTATGGTACTGGAGAGTATCTAAATCTATGATTCAAACTCTAAGAAATTCTATAACCCTTTCTCACCTTCCTCTCCTCCCTCCTAACCCAATTCTATCTCAAAATACTTGAAAAAATCTCATTTGGCAAGTTGGCATGAGACTTTAGGGATGCAGTAAGCAGAATGTACTGTGGTCTGAAATCAGCATGGCCATAGCAATAAAGCTGTGGGCTGGGATGGGAATAGTATGTCACAGAGATGTGCTAAATACCTGTGCGTCAGACCCTGTGTGAGAGATTCTTATATACCTTGCCTCTTTACTCCTTAAAAATCAGTTTCCTAAGTATTAAATATTTTCAAACACACAGATAATCATATTACATCACTATTATTAACACTATTATCATTCAATTATTATTGAAATTAAAAGACGTTGCTCCTTGGAAGAAAAGCTATAACCAACCTAGACAGCATATTTAAAAGCAGAGACATTACTTTGCCAACAAAGGTCCATCTAGTCAAAGCTATGGTTTTTCCAGAAGTCATGTATGGATGTGAGAGTTGGACTATAAAGAAAACTGAGCACTGAAGAATTGATGCTTTTGGACTGTGGTGTTGGAGAAGACTCTTGAGAGTCCCTTGGACTGCAAGGAGATCCAACCAGTCCATCCTAAAGGAAATCAGTCCTGAATATTCATTGGAAGGACTGATGCTGAAGCTCCAATACTTTGGCCACCTGATGTGAAGAACTGACCTGATGCTGGGGAAAAGCCCCTGATGCTGGGAAAGATTGAAGGCGGGAGGAGAAGGGGACAACAGAGAATGAGATGGTTGGATGGCATCACCAACTCGATGGACATGAATTAGAGCAAACTCTGGGCGTTGGTGATGGACAGGGAAGCCTCGCACGTTGCCATCCATGGGGTCGCAAAGAGTCAGACACAACAGAGCGACTGAACTGAACTGATTATTAACACAGGTAAGTATTAATGTTAAATTTGGTTGACAAAGATTTTTAAAATGATAGAAATAAAATCTTACCCATTCAGCTGAACTACAACTGCTTCACCCATCCAACTAAGCTTTCTCCCCTTTCTCACTATTCACCGGAAGAACAGAGGTGCTGTCCACCTCTCCGAAGCACACCATTGATTGGGGGAGTCAGAGCTGGCCAAATGGTGGCCAGCAGAAGAGATGCCATGGTCATGCCAAGGTAACTGTAAGTGAGAGATCTCTGGGGTTGAGGAGTTTTTGAAGAATCCGTAAATGTGCCCTGGGAAAGGAAGGACAGTCATGGTGTATCTGCCAGGTTCGGTTGGTACCAATGTCCAGATTATAGTTACATCCAGATAGCAACACCATTTCCATCCTTCCTCTATTTTCTCCCTGTGTCCAAGAGTGTAACAGGCCTTCTAAATTAAATCTATAACACTGTTTCAGTCATGGTCCCAACAGGAAACAGATGGCACTCTCCAAACAGTACAATTTGAGGAGGGTTTATTTACAACAGGACTGTTTACAAGGATATGCGTAGAGGGGAAACCACAAGAGATAGTACAGTAACCCAGGACTAATCGCAGCTGGGTATTTAACCTCCATCCCACAGAGATGAGGGGAGTGAGCACTTCCTGGGACCCAGGAGGAGAGAGAGTCAAGCAGAGTCTCCCTCTTTGAGAGGAGCAGTAACTGTTGTGGGGCAGAGCCAGGCTACCTCTCCAGCTGAATGCCAGGAGAATAATCTCCTAACATCAGTTTCCTAACTCAGTCTGGTCCCCTGCTGTGGCTCCATCATGAAGCTAGAGGGCATTGGAACCCATTTACATAAATCTATATGGGTCAGCCATAATTTATATACCAACAGTATTTTAGCAGCATTACAAAGTGTGTGCGTGTGTGTGTGTGTATGCGTGTGTTCAGTCAGTGGGTTGCCATTGCCTACTCCAGAGGATCTTTCTGACCTAGGGCTCAAATCTCTCACATTGGCAGGTAGATTCTTTACCGCTGCACCATCTGGGAAGCTCTATTCCAAAGTTTGGCTATATGATATTTCACTGTTTAGTTCTAAATACTTTGTATGTTTGATTACCACTTGTTTGACCCAAGGATTATTTAAAAGTGAATTTCTATATTTTCAAATTTGTAACTTTATGACTATCTTTCATAATTGAATACTAGTTTTCTTGCTTTAAATTGGAAAACATTGCCTTTCTTGTATAATTTTTCATTGCTATTTCTTGAGTCTTTTATGACTCAATAGATGGTCAATTTAAAAATGTTCTGTGTGTGGTGGGTAAGATCATATAGTCCCTAACTTTTGATTACAGAGTTCAATATAAGTCTATTAGATATAGTTTGTTAATTTTGTTGTTGAAATTTTATATATTCTGACTTTTTTCTTTTATATGCTTTTTCTAAGAATTTAGAGGCTTCATTTGCTTGGTGATTTGGTTTCTGTGAGTTTGGTCAACATTTTTAACTTTTTTTTTTTTTTTTTTGGTTTCTTATTGCAATTTTGTCAATCTACATGTTTATATAATACATAATTATGTGCCAAAATAATTTAGTGTGGCTGTGTAAATCTTACAGTTTCCTTCTATTATTACAATAATCCTCTTTGTCCTTAGTGGGTCTTTTTGTCTTTAATAACTTTTCCCTGTAATTCTATTTTATCTGCTATTACCACAGCTAAAAACAAACTTTATTTTTTAACAATATTTTCTCAGATATATTTTTCATCCTTTAATTTTCCAGCCTTTTGTGTACCTACATTTTAGGTATCTCATAAATAACATATAGCTAAATTTTATTCTATAGTTTGACCACTGAGAGAAAAATAAGAAGTGATTTAAATCTCTTTACTTTTATTGAGATTACATATATATTTGGAATCTTTTTTCCTGCTACTGTGTTTTCCTTTGCTTTACTTGTGTCCTTTCTTGCCTTAAGTTGATTGACCAAACTTAAATCTTCACTCTTTCTTCCTCTCCCCTTCCCTTCCTTTTTTCTTTATTTCTTTATTTTTAATTAGTTTCTTTATTCTTTATTTTCCCTTATTTCTTTATTTCAATGATTAATACTTCTACTTGGATATTTTACCAATCTGCTTTCCCCATGGTATCATATTTTTATTATGCTTTTTATGCTGTCTTTGGTCTCTTTATCATGTTCAGTGTACATATTGTGTTATCTATTTTAGATATTCTAAGAAGTTCTAGTTTTCCTTTATGTTTTGCTGACTCTTTTTCATGGCTGACCATTTCGTTGAGTGACTGATTTTTTTAATACTTATCTTCCAAGGAGCTTGTTTTTCTGTGGTAGCCTCATTCACCCTGGGTTGTGTCCTCATAGAAGAGTTTTTTCTCATACAGTGTCTGGGATATCTTCAATTTAAGGCCAGTTTTTATGCGTTAATTTATCATTTGTGACTCTTGAATTTGTAGTAGAAATTCAGACCCCCTTTCCCACTACAATCTCAAAGTAGATGTCTTTCTAGTCTCGTTTCCATATAGAGGGACCAACCCTTCAAGAAGCTCATCCTTCTGTAGAGATTTCAGTTAGAAGTCTTCACCTTTCATGAGTTCAAGGCCACATTTACTTTCTCCAACCCGGGCATTATAATGCTTTTTAGTTAGCTCTTTGGTGTATATATTTTTATCTAATGCTTCTTAGGTGTCCTTGAGTGAGTGAAAGCCCGTTTGTTGTGGTTAGTCCCTCAGTCGTGTCCGACTGTTTGCAACCCCATGGACTATACAGTCCATGGAATTCTCCAGGCCAGAATACTGGAGTGGGTAGCCTATCCCTTCTCCAGGGGATCTTCCTGACCCAGGAATTGAACCAGGGTCTCCTGCATTGCAGGCGGCTTCTTTACCAACTGAGCTATCAGAGAAGCCCCTAGGTGTCCTTAGCATTAGCCAAGTTTAAAACTCTGGCTTTGACTTCCTTATTTAACAGCTTAAGGATTTTCCTTTCCTCTATTTTGAGCTTTTCCTCTATTTTGTTATACTAAAAGCATCATTGTTTTATATCCTATATTTCTAAGTGTTTGAAGGAGAAAGCAGGAGCACATTCCAGCAACTGAGCTTGCTTTCAATGTATCTGTCAACTTTGTGAGGCAGGGATATTTTGAATTCCTTTTAGAAAGTCTCACAGAAAATCTACAACATACAGTGTTTTAAATCCTGGGAATACAGAAGTGACTAAGATGCAGTCCATCGTCTAAGTTCTATGCAAGTAATGATGACAGTTAAAGGTGAGAATTTCGGAAATAAAGGCATGAATAAAATGATACAGAAAGAAAATCTGGCTCTTCATTCTTTTAGAGAGGAGAACTGAATTTCAGAGTGTTGATAAAGACTTGCCCAATTTCAAGCAGGTATTAAATATAGAACCAGGATATATGTTTCACTTTTCTGACACAAAATCTCATGCTTTTTAAAGCAGAAATAGCAGCTGTAGCTTCAATATAAGTGTTACTTTGTGAGCAGTGGAGAAGTTCATTTAGAGTGTTGGCTACATATCAGATTTATGAAGAAAAGACATTTATTGATTAAATAGTCTTCAAGGGTCTTGCATCTCTCACTTCTGCCCTATTGAAGGAAAAAAAAAATTTTTTTTTCCCTCTAAGCCTGAGCTTTTACTTGCCACTGCTGACCCAGCATCAAGGACAGAGAATTCAGGGGCTAGTGGAAGGTGGATTGCAGACCAGAAATTGGTGCTCTGAAAGTTCAGATGTCATAGAAAGCAATAGAAAAGAAGCTATACTAGGATGAGCATTTAATCCTAGAGTAGAGGCTTGATAGAGTTTTACATTCAGTAGGAGGGAAGGAGATAATAGCTGGGACTGTTCATATCCTCACTAAACAAGGATTTCACTTTGACAACAGCTAGTGAGCCACAGCCAAGCCCCCTGCTAGTCCCTCCTATTGATGATTAGAGAGACTTCTCAGAAACCTAACCTTAATTTCTTTCCCAGTTGGCAGGCTTTGAATTTTTCAATAAGTTTTATGTTAAATAAAGTTGTTTTTTCCCCTTAAATGCCAAATTTTTCATGTGATTGTGTGTCTGTTTTTGATCTGGAAAATGCTCTGAAAGGCATTAATTGTTTCATCTGATATTAATTTGAAATGAAAAACAGAAAGAAGGGGGCAGACAGATTTGCTACATCAATGATGATTTATAGCTAATTTGATTTATGGGGTAGAAGGGAATGTCAAGAAAATCTTAAGTATCCACTTCAGCAAATATGTCTGCTGCCTCGTATTAACCCACCACCATTTTCTTTTCACATGGAGTAGAAAGATGTGCACTCATCTTCTGCGAGAACTCCAAAATACGACTCGCAGCTGAACAACCATTGACAGGAGAATGTTGGATCCCACCAAAAAAAGATACCCCATGACCAAGGGCAAAAGAGAAGCCCCAGCAAGATGGTAGGAGGGCTGAAATCACGTTTATAATCAAATCCCATACCTGCCAGAGACGGTCGGAGGGCTCTAACAAAACCTTGTGTGCACCAGGATGCGGAGACCCCACAGAGACTGAGCCAGACCTTCCTTTGAGTGTTTGAGTGTCTCCTGTGGAGGCACAGGTCAGCAGTGGCTTGCTTCAGGGGCAGGGGCTCTTGGTGCAGCGACCTGGGTATGACATAAGCCCTTTTGGACGAGGTTGCCATTAACCCCACCACAGAGCCACAAGAATTTACACAGGACTGGGGAAACAGAATCTTGGAGGGCACAAACAGAACCTTGTGTGTGCCAGGACCCAGGAGAAAGGAGCAGTGACCCCACAAGGGGCTTACCCAGACTTGCCTAGGAGTGTCCAGGAGTCGCCAGCAGAGGCGTGGGTCGGTGGTGGCCTGCTTCAGGGTCGGGGCACTGAGTGTGTCCGTACATGCAGGGGACCTTTTGAAGGAGGTCGCCATTATCTTTGTGACCTCCACCATGGTTTAGTCTCAGATCAAACAACAGGAAGGGAACACAGCCCCGCCTATCAACAGAAAACTGGGTTAAAGATTTACTAAGCATGGCCCCACCCATTAGAACAAGACCCAGTTTCCCCCACAGTCAGCCTCTCCCATCAGGAAGCTTCCCTCTTATTAACCTTATCCCTCAGAGGGCAGACAGAATGAAAAACAGAATCACAGAAAACCAATCAAACTGATCACATGGACCAAGGCCCTGTCTAATTTAACAAAACTATGAGCCATGCCATGTAGGGCCACCCAAGATGGATGGTTCATGGTGGAGAGTTCTGACAAAACGTGGTCCACTGGAGAAGGGAATGGCAAACCACTTCAGCATTCTTGCCTTGAGAACCCCATGAACAGTATGGAAAGGCAAAAAGATAGGACACTGAAAGATGAACTCCCTAGGTCGTACGTGCCCAATAGGCTAATGGAAAAGAGAGGAGAAATAATTCCAGAAAGAATGAAGAGACGGAACCAAAGCAAAAACAACACCCAGTTGTGGATGTGACTGGTTACAGAAGTAAAGTCTGATGCTGTAAGAACAATATTCAGAGGAACCTGGAATGTTAGGCGCATGAAGTGAGGTCGCTCAGTCGTGTCCGACTCTTCGCGACCCCATGGACTGTAGCCTATCAGGCTCCTCCATCCCTGGGATTCTCCAGGCAGGACTACTGGAGTGGGTTGCCATTTCCTTCTCCAGGAGATCTTCCCAATCCAGGGATCGAACCTGGGTCTCCCATATTGCAGACAGATGCTTTACCATCTGAGCCACCAGGGAAGTCCACCAGGTCCCCTGGTGGCTCAGACGGTAAAGCGTCTATCAATGTGGGAGACCTGGGTTCAATTCCTGGGTCAGGAAGATTCCCTGAGAAGGAAATGGCAACCCTCTCCAGTACTCTTGCCTAGAAAATCCTATGGACTGAGGAGCCTGGTGCAGGCTACTGTCCATGGGGTCGCAAAGAGTCAGACACGACTGAGCGATTTCAGTTAGGTGCATGAATCAAAGTAATTGGAAGTGGTCAAACAGGAGATGGCAAGAGTGAACATTGACATTTTAGAAATCAGTGAGACAAAATGGACTGGAATGGGTAAATTTAACTCAGATGACCATTATATCTACTACTGTGGGCAGGAATCCCTTAGAAGAAATGGAGTAGCCATCATAGTCAACAAAAGAGTCCAAAATGCAGTACATGAGTGCAATCTCAAAAATGACAGTGATCTCTATTTGTTTCCAAGACAAACCATTCAATATCACAGTAATCCAAGTCTATGTCCCAGCCAGTAAAGCTGAAGAAGCTGAATGGTTCTGTGAAGACCAACAAGACCTTCTAGAACTAACACTCAAAAAAGATGTCCTTTTCATCATAGGGGACTGGAATGCAAAAATAGGAAGTCAAGAGATACCTGGAGTAACAGGCAAGTTTGGCCTTGGAGTACAGAATGAGTAGGGCAAAGGCTAACAGAGTTTTGCCAAGAGAACGCACTGGTCATAGCAAACACCCTTTTCCAACAATAAAAGAGAAGACTCTACACATGAACATCAACAGATGGTCAATACAAAAATCAGATTGATTATATTCTTTGCAGCCAAAGATGGAGAAGCTCTATAAAGTCAGCAAAAACAAGACTGGGAGCTGACTGTGGCTCAGTCATGAACTCCTTACTGTCAAATTCAGACTTAAATTGAAGAAAGTAGGGAAAACCACTAGACCATTCAGGTATGACCTAAATCAAATCCCTTAGGATTATACAATTGAAGTGAAAAATAGATTCAAGGGATTTGATCTGATAGAATTCCTGAAGAACTCTGGATGGAGGTTCATGACATTGTACAGGAGGTAGTGATCAAGACCATCCCCAAGAAAAAGAAGTGCAAAAAGGCAAAATGGTTGTCTGAGGACGCCTTACAAATAGCTGAGAAAAGAAGAGAAGCTAAAGGCAAAGGAGAAAAGAAAAGATATACCCATTTGAATGCAGAGTTTCATAGAAGAGCTAGGAGAAATAAGAAAGCCTTCCTCAATGATCAGTGCAAAGAAATAGAGGAAAACAATTGAATGGGAAAGACTAGAGACCTCTTCAAGAAAATTAGAGATACCAAGGGAACATTTCATGCAGAGATGGGCACAATAAAGGACAGAAACAGTATGGACCTAACAGAAGCAGAAGATATTAAGAAGAGGTGGCAAGAATGCAGAACTATACAAAAAACATCTTCATGACCCAAATAACCATGATGGTGTGATCACTCACCTAGAGCCAGACATCCTAGAATGCAAAGTCAAGTGGGCCTTAGGTAGGATTACTACGAACAAAGCTAGTGGAGGTGATGGAATTCCAGTTGAGCTATTTCAAATCCTAAAATACAATGCTGTGAAAGTGCTGCACTCAATATGCTAGCACATTTGGAAAACTCAGCGGTGGACACAGGACTGGAAAAAGTCAGTTTTCATTCTAATCCCAAAGAAAGGCAATGCCAAAGAATATTCAAACTACCACACAATTGCACTCAAGTGGTACACTAGCAAAGTAATGCTCAAAATTCTCCAAGCAAGGCTTCAACAGTACATGAACCATGAACTTCCACATGTTCAAGATAGATGTATAAAAGCCAGAGGAACCAGAGATCAAACTGCCAATGTCCATTGGATCGTACAAAAAGCAAGAGAGTTTCAGAAAAACATCTAATTCTGCTTTATTGAAGCCTTTGACTATGTGGATCACAACAAACTGTGGAAAATTCTGAAAGAGATGGGAATACCAGGCCACCTTACCTGTCTCCTGAGAAATATGTATGCAGGTCAAGAAGCAACAGTTAGAATCGGACATGGAACAACAGACTGGTTCCAAATTGGGAAAGGAGGGCGTCAAGGCTGTATATTGTCACCCTACTTATTTAACTTATATGCAGAGTACATCATGCAAAATGCCAGGCTGGATGAAGCACAAGCTGGAATCAGGATTGCCAGAAGAAATATCAATAACCTCAGATACGCAGATGACACCACCCTTACGTCAGAAAGCAAAGAAGAACTAAAGAGCCTCTTGATGAAAGTGAAAGAGGAGAGTGAAAAAGTTGGCTTAAAACTCAACGTTCAGAAAACTAAGATCATGGCATCTGGTCCCATCTCTTCATGGCAGATAGATGGCAAAACAATAGAAATGGTGAGAGATTTTATTTTGCAGGGCTCCAAAATCACTGTAGATAGTGACTTCAGCCATGAAATTAAAAGACGCTTCTTCATTGGAAGAAAAGCTATGACAAACGTAGACAGCATATTATAAAGCAGAGACATTACTCTGCCAATAAACGTCCATCTAGTCAAAGCTGTGGTTTTTTCAGTAGTTATGTATGGATGTGAGAGTTGGAGTATAAAGAAAGTTGAACACTGCAGAACTGATGCTTTTGCACTATGGTGTTGGAGAAGACTCTTGAGAGTCCCTTGGACTGCAAGGAGATCCAACCAGTGCATCCTAAAAGAAATCAGTCCTGAATATTCATTGGAAGAACTGATACTGAAGCTGAAATGCCAATACTTTGGCCATCTGATGTGAAGAACTGACTCATTGGAAAAGACCCTGATGCTGGGAAAGGTTGAAGGCAGGAGGAGGAGGGGACAACAGAGAAGGAGATGGCTGGATGGCATCACCAACTCGATGGACATGAGTTTGAGTAAACTCCGGAAGTTGGTGATGGACATGGAAGTCTGGCATGTTGCAGTCCGTGGAGTCACAAAGAGTCAAACATGAATGAGTACTGAACAGAACTGATTTTCTTTTCAGAAAATACTATACACATGAGAGAAGGCTATCCGTGTAGCCTGTCCAACCTGGCCCAATGGTTCAACCTCAGGTGACTGTCAGATTTCACAGTCTTGTCCCGCTGTGCCTTGTTTCTTATAGAGTCTCAAAAAATTTCAGTTTTCATAACATTTCCAATCCCTTTCTGTTACAATACAATTCCTTAGCTAATAATTTAGGAGTCGACAGCTATGGATGATAGAAATATGGACTGAAGAGGAATTTTTCAGCAGATCAACATGGAACAATAAAAGGAGAAGAAAGGGACATTATTTTTTGTATCATATTTGTGTTCATTTGAAAATACATCTTCAGCCCAGATCACCTTTACTCCAGATACATGTATATTAAGCCAACTGGATACTACATCTGCTATTGTAGACATGCCTCCAACATGTCCAGAATTGAATTTCCAAAGCCAGAAACTTGGGCAACAATCTGACTCCTGTGTTGTCCTTCCCGAGTCCTGCACTGTAATATTATAGTTTTCTATCATTCATCAAGTACCTCCTTATTACCCCCTATACGGTAAGCGCTAGAGTAGGTGTCACACACACAGACACACACACATACACAATTGTTCTTAATATTGAAAGTGATAGTTACACGTGTAACTATTGTTACACGTGTCTTTGCAACCTGTAACTGTTCCATTTTTCAGATGAGGACACTGAAGCTCAGAGAGGTAGGACGCTCATGCTCACATAGGCAACAAGTGACAGTCATAATACATTACTTTCAGTTTCATAAACACATCTCAAGTGGTTCTTTCCTTCTCCACCTCTTTGTCTGACTATCCCTTTCTTACACTTCTGTCAGGACTCAACTTAAAATAAACTTCCTCCAGTATCTCTGGTCTTTCAAGCTTGGTCTGAATTTCTCTCCCGTCTCCATCACCTATATCTCTTCCCCTATGTTTATCCTTATTGTATTCATCTTTGTCTAATTGCCTGCATCCACCATTATATTATATACAAAGGTGAGATTATTTTCCTTGCCATAAAATCCCTAGCCATACCATGTAGCAGGCATTAAATAATTGCTTAAAGAATGGAAGAATGTTGGAAGAATAAGAAACACAAATTCTGTTCACTTCTGAATTATAGTCTTGGACTGGCCCTTTCAAATTTTCCTTTCTCTAGAATGATTCCTTGTCTTCAGAGCTCTTCCATCTTAGTTTTCATGTGTTAAACTCATTGCCAGATTCTGCAGTTTGCTCAATCGCAGAGAGCAAATACAAGTATTCAACTTGTTTATTTAACAAAATAAATACTTAGGTATTGCTGTTTTATCATATAAGCTTGCAGAGGACATGGTTTTCTTGTTTATCCTTCCTTCCTTCTTGGTGCCATTTCATAGGCTTATGGGGTGTCAGTGTTCAGAGGGAACTTAGAAGACTATTTAATGAAATCCCGCAGAGGAAATGCAATCCCAGAAGCACAAGGACATTTACCCATTCTCCTGCTGCTAACAAGCAGTAGCCTCCTTTTGTTTTATTTACTCTGTGTCTCTCCACCATTTTCCTATTTTTGGAGTCAGATTAACCTCCATGTGGGAAGGTGGCACTTCTAATAGTCCAAGGGGTACCAACCTGCCTTTGGACACTTAAAAGGACTTTCCTTCTTTGGGGTTTGCCAAAGGCTGACTTCAGTATTAAAAGAAGGTCTCCCATTATCTGGTGTTACAACCTTGGAGCAGCCAGCAGACTGAACAGTCACACACTAGGAAGCAAAATGCTGAACAGAAACACAGCCAATTCTGTCAGCCATCCAAGGGTGTGTAGCTCAGCCATGTCAGCTGGCAACAGTGTTTGCAGCAACCAGTCCTGAACTCACTGGAGCCATGGCCTCACATCTGGAGTCTAGACTGAGTGGCTCTCACTTGGGCCCACGGCCTCTTCACACCTCCAGACCTCTCTCTAGTGCTCTCACTTTACTTTTTCACTTTGCCAACTTTTTTTTCCCTCCGGTCTCTTGTGATTTTTTTTTTCTTCTTTCGTTTATCGTTTCATTGTTCTTTTCTCAAATGAATTCTAGCTTAGAGACTTACTTTCCAGATACTCCTGACAAACATCATAGAGAAAAGTTTTTCCCAACAATGAGGAGTCCATCAGGACACGATGTCAAATGTCAAAGTGTACAGTGTCTGAGAAAGGTTCCGGTTCAAGATTTTCCACTCACCAGTTGCATCTTTTTGGAAACTCAGTATTGTTGGGGCTTGACTTTTCTTATCTTTAAAATAAAACAAGCTGGATTGCCTTTGTCATGTTCCAACTATTTTTTAAAGCTACAGAATCCTTTCCTCAAAGAAAATCATACGAGAAACATCAAGATGGAGAAAGTATTGAAAAAAAGCTTTTCTGGCTCTATAGGGGGATGGGGGAAATAACTGTTTCACCTTCAGGAGTTCCTAATGGATGCTGGGAGTAGTAGAGTTCCTAAAATGTGCAGCTGGAAAACCCCCGGCCTGGATGATCTTAAAGGCATCTTCTATTTGGTAGGTAGGTGTGGTGAAAACTGTTGTGATCATCACATGTTCTCTCTGCTTCCTTGCATTCCTCAGTGCTTTGCAGTTAAGCACTGTGATGTCAATGGTCTGGCTAACTTGAGCAGAGATGATTCATTACCTCTGAGCTGAGACAAAGGAAACTCACGTGTGATTCTTCATAGTCTCTTTCCTTGCTACTATGACAAAAGAGGCTGCCTCTTGCACAAGGTGCCGCTACATACAATTATAGACCCTCTTTTCATCCTGGGGCCTTGAATATGTTGAGCAGAGAAACTTGTGATGCCATAATGAACAGGTTGTGATTGAAAAATAACCCTTTGGTGTGTGAAGTCACTGGGATTTGGGAATTAATTTCTATGCTGGAATAAAGCTAGCTTATGTTGATTAAGGTAGCAGGCAAGGACAACAGAATTATGAGAACAAGATCAAACTCTCACGTTAGATTTTATTTGGCCATCTGCTTGTGTGCAGCCATCTCTTTCTACGGGGTCATACAGTTAGATAAAACTAGCAGTCTCTGTCTGTACTAGTTTATTTGAATGGAATTCAGCAGAAAGGGGATCTACTGATTAACATAAATGAGAACAACATCATTAGTCTAGAACTCTTCAAATTCAAATAGTTTTAAAACAAAGTACTTTCCCCAGATAGAAGCCCAGACAATTGTACAGAATCCTATACCTTGGAGATAAAAATGCTGGACATATTAGAGCATCTCTGGATGGGCTGGAGCAGAGGCTGACTTCTCATTGTAATGCGTGATGTCTAACATCCTTCTTGGGGCTTTGTCTGTCTCTCCTCTTCCTTCCCTTCCCTGCACGCTACCACCCCGGGGCAATGCTATCTGAGGATTTTTATGATCACATGCAAAGTCCAGCTCCTTCCTGGGGGCAAGGGGACAGGGGCACCACTCTGAGTCACAGGGTTTACACCGAACCCCTGAGTTTCTTAGTAGAATCAAGTCCCAATTACCCAATGGGCTCACTGATATAATAACACATCCTTTACTGGCTGCTTTCCTTTTTCTGTCTCACCCCCTTTTCCCTCAGTTGTTATCTCCTGGTATCACAGCCCAAAAAACCACTTGCACTTAAATCCTTTTCTCAATATTTGAGTGGAATTCAAACTATCCCAACCACTCTGGCTTCCATGCTTTCAGATCTTCTGTCTAGGAGATTTCTAAATGGACTTATAAGTGGCGATTTTAGGCAGATGGGTGGAAATTTTTAAAATGGGTATTACAAGAGGCTTGAGGGCTTTTAATTAATTAAAATTTTAGTTCAATTAATTTGGAAATGTAGTTACATCTTCTATGGTGGAACCGTAGATTTGCCTCCTGATGTGTTTTGCAGTTAAGGAGATTGCTAGAACTCATCTCTCACCTGCTAAAAAAAAATCTTAGAAGAAGAGGTGGTGCCATGCTTTTATTTTGAGTCTAGCATTTCCATTGATTCACACATGGAGGGACATTGTCACATGACCAACGCCTTCAAAATGTTCCTCTTTTCCTGGATCTAAGTTGTTCAAGTTTCTTGGGAGAGTGTTGAGCTATGGAATGGAAAAGAATAATAGATAGAAAGGAAAGGAATCAATTTACAGAAGGGCTCAATAGCAAATAGTTTAGTGCACTGAAAGCACTGGAGTGCATGAGATGGGAGAAATGGTGTGTGGTCACAGAGTATATTGTTTGAGTTTGTCATTTCAGGAGTGACACAGTAACAAGTCATGACAAATCATAAGGTGTGGCCACAGAAGGAAATAGCTAAGATGAAGGGGACAAGGGAGGTAAGAGATCAAAGATGTGTGGAGCCTCAGAATGGGGTTGTAATGAACCTGTTAGTAATGAACTTCATGTTTTCAAAATGCAAGGTGCATTTTCAAGTCTCTGCTTTGATTTCTGAGAAGGATTATCATTATCTATTTCTTTTTTCAAGCAATATACTCCCCTTGGCTCCATGGCTCTATAGTCTTAAGAGCTTTCTTTCCTGCTTTTGTACTCTTTCCATATCCTCTTTTTAAAATGCTGGTGTTCCTTAGGTAAGTCTTCCACTATCAGTAATTCTCAGCATTTTCCCCTGATTAGATCCCCTCGATGGTGTTAGCTCTCACCTGTATGCTGACGAGGCCCAAATCAATATCTCCAGCCCAGACTTTTTCTTGAGCTCCTCCAGTAAATCCCTACATGGATACCTCACTGGCACCTCAGACCAACATGTACACGGCAGAATTTTATGCAACTTCATCCCCCTCAAAAAAAAAAAAAAAAGAAAATTTTACAAAGCATTTTTTCTATTATTTTCTCTGTCTTAATAAATGAGCATACTGGAACCCAAGTTACATGAAATTTATAGGGACTTCCCTATATTCAGATGGTAAAGAATCTGCCTGCAATGCTGGAGACTCTTGTTTGATCCCTGGGTCAGGAAGATCCCCTGGAGAAATAAATGGCAACCCACTCCAGTATTCTTGCCTGGAGAATCCCATGGACAGAGAAGCCCGGTGGGCTGCAGTCTGTGGGGTCTCAAAGAGTCAGACACGACTAAACAACTAAACACACACACACACACACACACACACACACACACAGGGATGTTTATACATTTTGTCTATTGATGTATCCCCATTAGAACCATGGCTAAAAAAAGAGTAGTTATTAAAAAATATTTGAAGGAATGAATTTTTGACTCCTCTACCCTCTATAAAATCAATTAAAAAGCTGACTCTGATTAGTTGCCAGCTAAATTTCTGTCCTTCTCATCAGAGTACAAGAACTTAGTAAGAATCCAAAAATAGGAAAAAGTTTTATCACACCATTATTAGTGGCACCAAAATTTGGCTTTAATATACATGAGTTTCGAAGAGAAATAATTAAACATACGGCATCCCATGACTAATAATAGTACTTAAAAAGAACTTTGAATATTATGAGGAAAAGAATAATGCATAATGTTATAATTTATTAAAGGAACGTGGACTATTTTAAATATAGGGTTTAAGTGTATAAAGAAATGACTAGGAGAAAATGCTGCAATATGTTAACATTGATTATCTTTAGTATAATGGGTAATTTTTATTTTATTCTTTGTGTTCTTGGCTCTTTTCCAAACTGTCTACAAATAAGCATGTTTTACTTTTATATTAAGAAAAACACATAATTAAAATATTTTATGTAGTAGAATCAGGGCTAGTCATTTTCTTCTTACCATTTTCTTGGTCATTTTAAATTTGTTCATAGTTTTCTTTTATTATTCAGTAAATTTCACCAAAATGCTTTCTTTTGATTGCTAAAAATGGACCCAAATATTTATTTTGCCATAGGCTTCTTTATTCCCTGCATCTCATTGTTTTTTAAACACTAATTAATATACAACAGAATATGCTATTCTTTTTATTTTATGTAGCTATTTCCAAAGTAATTGGACCCTAGATATTTCTGTAAAAAATATTGGGCCAGGCAACAGATCAACCTTGATTTTTATCTTAATGAAGGAGTGGATGAAATAACATCAATCTGAAATTTAACTACTATTTATGGGCTTCCCTGGTGGCTCAGATGGTAAAGAATCTGCCTGCAATTCAGGAGACTTGGGTTCAGTCCCTGGGTTGGGAAGATTTCATAGAGAAGGAAATGGCAACCCACTCCAGTATTCTTGCCTGGAGAAATCCACGGACAGAAGAGCCAGAAAGAGTCAGACATGACTGAGTGACTAACACATACATTATGAACTTTGTAGTCCTTTAGCAAGTAAGTCATGGCAACCCACTCCAGTACTCTTGCCTGGAGAATCCCATGGATGGAGGAGCCTGGTAGGCTACAGTCCATGGGGTTGCACAGAGTTGGACACGACTGATGCGACTTAGCAGCAGCAAGTAAATCTTTAAGTTGCAAAACAGAAGCGCCCAGCACAAGCAAAAGATATCTCACTCTTCATAGATATTGAAATGTGATTAAATGTGATCTTATAAATGAAGACGTTATATACGTATAATGTGCTATGAGGAAGGACTTAGGAAAGTAAAAATATGAGTATGCAAAATTTAGGAAGATTGTAAATATTACTGTGTCTACAAAATGAGTGTACACAGCATCTTTAAATAACCGATGTTAAACATGATTCATGTCATGCACAGAGGAAAGAAGTTGATATCTTAATTTCAAGCAGTTTTGATTTCAGAAAAGAACAGCATCCAGTCACCAAATGACTCTCTTTTGTTCCATTGGGATTCAATACTGAGAAAGATGAGAGCGTAGTCTTTCTTTACTCTCCTCCCAACGCCTACAAGTGCAGCCTTACATCTCAAGCAGAGTGTTCCATAAGCCTCTTCACTCTTCCCATCATGCTTTCCAGCACACACTCAATCATGCTTCTGCCCTATTTTGGAATAAGCAGTCACAGAATTTTGCTGAAAATTTCTTGCTGTGCCTTTGAGATTAATTCTCTCCATTAAGTGAACATGGATGGAAATAATTAACCTTTCACTTGGTATTAATAGAAGAAAGTAGAATTTCAGGAGTGCTAACCTACTTTATAGGCTATTACTTCTATTGTCTCCATCCCATCTCTGTTCCCACATGTGACCATCTGGTTCGCAGAAGGCAGCTGTTCACTTGGGTCATTTGCATGACTACGGGTGCAAAGAGCATAATAGGAGATGAAGGAAACCATGCACGTGTTGGAAGGAGAGAGCTGAGTTATGTACCCCAGGGGTTCTCATTTTGGTTAATTTTGGAAAGTACATAGTATATCACCACTGGGCAATGAGATTGTTAAATCGCTGTTCTGACCTCAGAAAGTGAATGTGTGTGCGGCAATTGGTGCTTGGGACAAGAAATATGCTTATGGTATTACATGTTCAAATGACATGTGAGATTTACTGAGTATGAATACAGTATCCCCTGACTTGACTACACATCTCCTCTAATTACAGGAAATGCGATCTGCACGATGTGGTGCTTGACATTAAGTGTTGGACACATAACTTTCCCTTCTCTGGAATCGTCAAGACTTCTTGGCCCCCATGAGTCTCTGTACTGGGACCCAGAAATCTGTGTTTTAACAAGCCCTGCAGAAGATTGTGATGCACACTCAGGTTTGAGATCCACAGCCATAATTCTTCAACCACTAATTCCAAGTGATGTTTCCTCCTCCTGTGTTCGGTCCTACTGTGCTGGAAGGTTCCGTCGTTTGTCTCTTAACCTCTTCCATTCCTTTTGCTTTGTCAGATAATCAGCATCTCCTCCTAGAAAACTGAATCCCTAACAAATTTTTCTGCCTCTAGTATCCATTTCCTTTGACCTTGTAGTCTTTCTTAAACAACGCTTTCATTGCAGTCCCCTACTTCAAATCCCTAGAGTTTTCTCAGTAACACCTGGGTGAAGTCCAATGGTCCTATCGTATTTTTTAACATTCTGCATTGTACACATTTCTGACCAAACTTAAGAATGTATTTCTCCTTTCTGCCCAAACTGATTCTCACTTTATGTTGTGCGCTGTTCTCAGTCTTGTCTGATTCTTTGCGACCCCATGAACTGTAGCCCTCCAGGCTCCTCTGTCCATGGGATTTCCCAGGCAAGAATACTGGAGTGGGTTGCCATTTTCTTCTCCAGGGGATTTTCCCAAACCAGGGATTGAACCAGTGTCTCTTGCAGTCGCTGGATTAGCAGGTGGATTCTTTACCACTCTACAGCATATCTTGCATGTATTTTTCCTCTGTGCTTTTGTATATGCTCTTATCCTAGATCTAGATCAATCCTCCCTAACCTTTTTTATGCTTTCAAATCCTAGTTGCCTGGCAAAATTCCCTTCTTCCAGGAAGACTTCTCCATCAACTCCTCACACCTAGATCTGTCTCTTACTATTCACTCCTCTCCTCTGACAACTCCTTACACAGAACTTTGTATTATTATATGCATGCCGTCCTCATGAACAAAAATATCAATTTATGTACCTTTGTATCTTTTCACCCAACAGCTTACATGCAACAGCCTTGTGTTCAAAAACTGCATTGGCCTGTGAGTCATAAGACCAAAGTTTTGAAAAATTGATAGCCTGCTTATCTTTAGCCTAACTGTTAGTTAGATGATTGAAACATTATTATTTATTCCTTGGTCATAATTCACTGTACTAAGGGGAAATTACTTGCAGTGTTTTTGAATAAGGGTAACTATGACGAAAGGTCATTCTTTGTGGACTCAGGGGAACTGTGAAGCCTGGTCCTAGTGAATGGCTCTGAGAGTGAGTTTTTAGACCAGGATAAGGAAATGAACTTGAGCAGACTCCAGGAGATAGTGAAGCACAGAGAAGCCAGGTGTGCTACAGTCCATGAGGTTGCAAAGAGTTGGACACGACTTAGCAACTGAACAACAACAAGGAAAATGAGCACCATCTTCAGGGTGTATCAGAGAGTTGCAAACAGTCCAGAGACACAAAGATAATGTTCTGGGTTTTTTGTTTGTTTGTTCATTTTTTTCCAATGACATAAAGACCGAAAAGGAAAAAAAAGGAGGGAGGGAGGGAGCGGGGAAAGAAAGAGAAAGGAAATAGAAAGGAAGAAAGGAAGTTTACCTCTTTCTGCTTGCCTTTTCTGGAACTGAGGTACGTAATTTGGAAAAGGACATATCGTATATTTCATCAGATATATGTCATATGATACGAGAAATCTCGGTTTTAAGTTCAAGATGAAGTCCTAACTTGCTGCAAGGTATTCATCAAGTTACTCAGATTCTTCATGCATCAGGCGAAGATCCAGAGTGTAAGTGCTTGGCAGTAAGCTTTTTTTGAATGTAACGTAAGTGCCTAACATTTAGTTTCTGATTGCCAATGCGTCTATTTCAAAGACACCCATCTTGAATAAACATACCACTAGCTACACATCTAAATAAATAGCCAGGTCCCTCCACCCAGGAAGTCGCCCTTTTAGACAGCCCCAGGCAACCTAGATTCCTGACCTTTTGAGTCACCCTGCTTTTCCCTTTCCAGGCCCAAATTCCTACCTTTAGGTTTTAAATTCACCAAATAAAGAATAAACCTATAAAACCTTAGGCATCCCACCCTCAATTCCAGGAAAGGGAGAACTCAGGTCTACACTGTGTCTCTACCCAGAACCTCCTTGGGTGGCTCTATGCCGTATGCCATCCAAGAACTGCGAATAATAAATCTTATTTTTTCAAAGTTCCCAGATAGCTTTTCTCTGAGGTGCATCTTGCAATCATAATAAGAACCACAAGGCCCTGTTCAGCCATAACACTGACTCTTTCCAGGCAGGAAACCTCTGTGGGGACTACCACAAGTGATTTGGGCCCAGGTGAGTGTTCCCAGGCATTCCTAGGCATATCATCACTGATAGGCTGAGACCAACAGAAAACAAGATCATGCACCTTTTTCTTGAGG